>NC_060149.1:486840004-488070004 GCF_021461385.2 Schistocerca piceifrons | reverse complement strand
GAAATGACTCGGTTTTGAGACGAAGAGCTCGACGAGCCACGTTCGGAGTACGTTTTCGTCCCGAAAGGAAGTTCCGTGAAGATTTTTAGGTAGAGAGAGGAAAGACGAAAAGCTGAGGGTGCAAGACTAAGTGAATAAGGTGGGTGCGTAATGACTTCCCAACGCATCTCCTGTATAGTGTCTATTTGTCAGTCTTGCTGAAAGCGGGCGGGTGATCGTAGAGTAGCATCACGACACGCAGGCTGTCTGGTCATTGTTCCTGGACTGCATCTGCAGAACGTCTCAGTTGTTGACAAATGTCAGCAGTGATGGTTACACCACGGGGAAGCAATTCGTAGTACACCACACAGTCGCTGTTCCACCAATGCACATTATTATCTTTCGTGTTTGCGCAGAGGTCTTTGTACGGAGAGTTACTGCTTCGTTTGGGCTCAACCATTCCTTTCTTTTGCTTGTGTTAGCATATAGACACCATTTCTCGTCGCCAGTAACTACACAGGACAGGAATGGTTGTTCTTCACTAGCCAGTTGACAACGAGCAACCAGAGATGCACATATGGCCACCCGCTGATTTTTGTGATTTTCGTTTAGAGCAGGCGGTATCCATACACATGTAAAAAAAAAAAAAAAAAAAAAAAAAAAAAAATATTCAGATGTGTGTGAAATCTTATGGGACTTAACTGCTAAGGTCATCAGTCCCTAAGCTTGCACACTACATCTACATTTATACTCTGCAAGCCACCCAACGGTGCGTGGCGGAGGGCACTTTACGTGCCACTGTCATTACCTCCCTTTCCTGTTCCAGTCGCGTATGGTTCGCGGGAAGAACGACTGTCTGAAAGCCTCCGTGCGCGCTCGAATCTCTCTAATTTTACATTCGTGATCTCCTCGGGAGGTATAAGTATGGGGAAGCAATATATTCGATACCTCATCCAGAAACGCACCCTCTCGAAACCTGGCGAGCAAGCTACACCGCGATGCAGAGCGCCTCTCTTGCAGAGTCTGCCACTTGAGTTTGCTAAACATCTCCGTAACGCTATCACGGTTACCAAATAACCCTTCGACGAAACGCGCCGCTCTTCTTTGGATCTTCTCTATCTCCTCCGTCAACCCGATCTGGTACGGATCCCACACTGATGAGCAATACTCAAGTATAGGTCGAACGAGTGTTTTGTAAGCCACCTCCTTTGTTGATGGACTACATTTTCTAAGGACTCTCCCAATGAATCTCAACCTGGTACCCGCCTTACAAACAATTAATTTTATATGATCATTCCACTTCAAATCGTTCCGCACGCATACTCCCAGATATTTTACAGAAGTAACTGCTACCAGTGTTTGTTCCGCTATCATATAATCATACAATAAATGATCCTTCTTTCTATGTATTCGCAATATATTACATTTGTCTCTGTTAAGGGTCAGTTGCCACTCCCTGCACCAAGTGCCTATCCGCTGCAGATCTTCCTGCATTTCGCTACAATTTCCTAATGCTGCAACTTCTCTGTATACTACAGCATGATCCGCGAAAAGCCGCATGGGACTTCCGACACTATCTACTAGGTCATTTATATATATATATATATATATATATATATATATATTGTGAAAAGCAATGGTCCCATAACACTGCCCTGTGGCACGCCAGAGGTTACTTTGTCTGTAGACGTCTCTCCATTGATAACAACATGCTGTGTTCTGTTTGCTAAAAACTCTTCAATCCAGCCACACAGCTGGTCTGATATTCCGTAGGCTCTATCGAACGCCTTCCGGAAGTCAAGAAAAATAGCATCTACCTGGGAGCCTGTATCTAATATTTTCTGGGTCTCATGAACAAATAAAGCGAGTTGGGTCTCACACGATCGCTGTTTCCGGAATCCATGTTCATTCCTACATAGTAGATTCTGGGTTTCCAAAAACGACATGATACTCGAGCAAAAAACATGTTCTAAAATTCTACAACAGATAGACGTCAGAGATATAGGTCTATAGTTTTGCGCATCTGCTCGACGACCCTTCTTGAAGACTGGGACTATCTGTGCTCCTTTCCAATCATCTGAAACCTTCCGTTCCTCTAAAGACTTGCGGTACACGGCTGTTAGAAGGGGGGCACGTTCTTTCGCGTACTCTGTGTAGAATCGAATTGGTATCCCATCAGGTCCAGTGGACTTTCCTCTGTTGAGTGATTCCAGTTGCTTTTCTATTCCTTGGACACTTATTTCGATGTCAGCCATTTTTTCGTTTGTGCGAGGATTTAGAGAAGGAACTGCAGTGCGGTCTTTCTCTGTGAAACAGCTTTGGAAAAAGGTGTTTAGTATTTCAGCTTTACGCGTGTCATCCTCTGTTTCAATGCCATCATCGTCCCGGAGTGTCTGGATATGCTGTTTCGAGCCACTTACTGATTTAACGTAAGACCAGAACTTCCTAGGATTTTCTGTCAAGTCGGTACATAGAATTTTACTTTCGAATTCAGTGAACGCTTCACGCATAGCCCTCCTTACGCCAACTTTGACATCATTTAGCTTCTGTTTGTCTGAGAGGTTTTGGCTGCGTTTAAACTTGGAGTGAAGCTCTCTTTGCTTTCGCAGTAGTTTCCTAACTTTGTTGTTGTACCACAGTGGGTTTTTCCCGTCCCTCACAATTTTACTCGGCACGTACCTGTCTAAAACGCATTTTACGATTGCCTTGAACTTTTTCCATAAACACTCAACATTTTCAGTGTCGGAACAGAAATTTTCGTTTTGATCCGTTAGGTAGTCTGAAATCTGCCTTCTATTACTCTTGCTAAACAGATAAACCTTCCTCCCTTTTTTTATATTCCTACTAACTTCCATATTCAGGGATGCTGCAATGGCCTTATGATCACTGATTCCCTGTTCTGTACATACAGAGTCGATAAGTTCGGGTCTGTTTGTTATCAGTAGGTCCAAGATGTTATCTCCACGAGTCGGTTCTCTGTTTAATTGCTCGAGGTAAGTTTCGGATAGTGCACTCAGTATAATGTCACTCGATGCTCTGTCCCTACCACCCGTCCTAAACATCTGAGTGTCCCAGTCTATATCTGGTAAATTGAAATCTCCACCTAAGACTATAACATGCTGAGAAAATTTATGTGAAATGTATTCCAAATTTTCTCTCAGTTGTTCTGCCAGTAATGCTGCTGAGTCGGGAGGTCGGTAAAAGGAGCCAATTATTAACCTAGCTCGGTTGTTGAGTGTAACCTCCACCCATAATAATTCACAGGAACTATCCACTTCCATTTCACTACAGGATACACTACTACTAACAGCGACGAACACTCCACTACCGGTTGCATGCAATCTATCCTTTACAAACACCGTCTGTACCTTTGTAAAAATTTCGGCAGAATTTATCTCTGGCTTCAACCAGTTTTCTGTACCTATAACGATTTCGGCTTCGGTGATTTCTATCAGCGCTTGATGTTCCGGTACTTTACCAACGCAGCTTCGACAGTTTACAATTACAATACCGATTGCTGCTTGGTCCCCGCATGTCCTGACTTTGCCCTGCACCCGTTGAGGCTGTTGCCCTTTCTGTACTTGCCCAAGGCCATCTAACCTAAAAAACCGCCCAGCCCACGCCACACAACCCCTGCTACCCGTGTAGCCGCTTGTTGCGTGTAGTGGACTCCTGACCTATCCAGCGGAACCCGAAACCCCACCACCCTATGGCGCAAGTCGAGGAATCTGCAGCCCACACGGTCGCAGAAACGTCTCAGCCTCTGATTCAAACCCTCCACTCGGCTCTGTACCAAAGGTCCGCAGTCAGTCCTGTCGACGATGCTGCAGATGGTGAGCTCTGCTTTCATCCCGCTAGCGAGACTGGCAGTCTTCACCAAATCAGATAGCCGCCGGAAGCCAGAGAGGATTTCCTCGGATCCATAGCGACACACATCATTGGTGCCGACATGAGCGACCACATGCAGATGGGTGCACCCTGTACCCTTCATGGCATCCTGAAGGACCCTTTCCACATCTGGAATGACTCCCCCCGGTATGCACACGGAGTGCACATTGGTTTTCTTCCCCTCTCTTGCTGCCATATCCCTAAGGGGCCCCATTACGCGCCTGACGTTGGAGCTCCCAACTACCAGTAAGCCCACCCTCTGCGACCGCCCGGATCTTGCAGATTGAGGGGCAACCTCTGGAACAGGACAAGCAGCCATGTCAGGCCGAAGATCAGTATCAGCCTGAGACAGAGCCTGAAACCGGTTCGTCAGACAAACTGGAGAGGCCTTCCGTTCAGCCCTCCGGAATGTCTTTCGCCCCCTGCCACACCTTGAGACGACCTCCCACTCTACCACAGGTGAGGGATCAGCCTCAATGCGGGCAGTATCCCGGGCAACCACAGTCGTAGTCCGATCGGGGGATGCGTGGGACGAGCTGGCCGTCCCCGACAAACCCCCATCCGGAACCCCACAGTGATGCCCATTGGCAACAGCCTCAAGCTGTGTGACCGAGGCCAACACTGCCTGAAGCTGGGAGCGAAGGGATGCCAACTCAGCCTGCATCCGAACACAGCAGTTGCAGTCCCTATCCATGCTAAAAACTGTTGTGCAAAGAACGTCTGAACTAATCTACAGAGAGCGCAAACAAATCGACACAAAATTTAAACAGTTATTAAAATACAAGATTGCCTAGTAAATGCAGTAATGCTGCTACTTGTGCACTGTTGACACACTGCTCGGCGGCGGAAGGAGACTACGCGATTTTACACTATTCAGGTACTAAAACGCGATGGTACAACTCTCAAATACTATAATACGCCCGAAATTTATGAATTAACAATGCAAGTACCAAAAACACGCAAGGAAATTAAGAATTAAACTATGTAACAAATGAGTGAGCTAGGAGTATACGACTTGCTGCTGCAGCTGCTTATCCAACGACGGCAGGGAGCACTACTTAACCTAAATTATCCTAAGGACAAACACACACCCATGCTCAAGGGAGGACTCGAACCTCCGCCGGGACCAGCCGCACAGTCCGATTTTTTTGTCATTCCCCGTTGCTCGCAAATGTCTTACGATGTTGAAATGATCACAGTTAATCACAGCTGCCAGTACCAGAGTACAATGAAGTGAACCATTGTGGAGTAATGCGTTTAAATGATCTATATGAAACCCCGAAGGTCTTCCTCAACTTCGAGAGACTAACGTCAAAACGGCCCTCCTTAAAACAAGAAAACCATTTTTTGCTGTGCTCTGCCCATGAACGGCGCAAATGTATCTAGCTGCCTCCACTGCTGTGCCCATCTGTTGAACACAAGAAGATAAACGCATGCTTAAAAGGATAGTCATGAAATACACTGCTCAACCAAAACATTATGACCACTGCCCACCGCGACGTTGGATGTCGCCTGGTGGCGTTGTAGGCACGTAACGCGGTAACAAAAATAGCCTATGTAAGCCGAGCAGACACGGACGGGGATCACCCTAGAGAAGGTATGGGCTCCAAATTCGGAAATCCATTGGAAAAAAGCGACTTTGACAGAGGGCAGATTATTACTATGCAGAGACTGTGATCGAGTATCTCTAAACCGGCGGAGCTTGTCGAATGGTCACGCGCTACTGTCGTGAGCATCTGCGAAAAGAGGCAGCACAGTGAAACTGTCCCTAGGCGCTTAGTAGTTGGACGTCCACGACTCGGCACAGAACGTGGGATTCGGAGGCTTGTCTGCTCTGTAAAGTGCAATAGATTGTGTTCTGTGGCATCTCTGCCGAAAGAACACAATGATGGTGTGCACCTAAGTGTTCCGGAGCACACCGTTCATCGTACATTGTTGAGCATGGAGCTCCGCAGTAGAACACCGCTGTGTTCACGTGTTGACCGATCAACATCATAATAAATTACGATTTCATTGGGCACGGGACCATCGGGATTCGACCATCGATCAGTGGAAATGTGCCGGCTCTTCGGGTGAGTCACATTTTTGCTAAACTAGGTACATGATCTTCCCACAAACGCAGTCATCAAGGGGGACAGCGGCTCTAAACGTACAGCGCGTCACGGACGCAGGCTAATAGGTGCAGTACTATGCTGTGGGATACATTCTCCTACTTAACCTGCCTGAGTGGGACCTGCGGAAGCAATCGAAGACACCCTGACAGCTGCGAACCACATGGGTCCCTCCATGTTCGAAATGTTCACTAACTTATGCTAATATATATATGGGGGGGAGGGGCCGGGGGGGGGGGGATTCGAACCTCCTACGGGAGAGGTCACGCAATCCGTGAAACGGTGCCTCAAACCGTTCGGCCACCTTCATGCCCTATGTCTTCACCGACGGCAGTGTCATCTCTCAGCAGTATAACTGTCCGTGTCTCGGAGCCAGATCCGTGCTACAGTGGTTTGTGTAGCATTACAATAAACTCACGTTGCTGTCTTGGCAACCAAATTAGATGGAATCAATCTGAATCGCTACCGGGCGCCACATCTCGTACTCTCAATCAGTGGCCCGTTATTTACGCAAAATAATGAGCTATACATAGATACCTAATGCCACGTACCTCCACAAACCCACCAACAAACTGTCGCGTCCCTGATACCCAGAATCAGTTATGTATTTGGTCCCGAAGACTGACAAATAAGCTATTAAGCAGGTGGACATAATGTTTTGGCTCATCAGATCAGTCTACATAAAGACGTAACGAACTTTATTACTGACGGACGTGGTGCAGTGGTAAAGATGCTGCACTCACCTTAAAGAGAAGCGGAATTGAAATCCGCCTCCAGCCCATGTGTCCTCCTGTCCTGTCCTTCCCTTATATCATTCAGTTTCGGCATGGTTCCTTTGGAAAACACCGCGTAGTTCATGGGCGTCAACCACGAAACTCAAACCTCGTTTACTGAACTTTCTTCATTTCATTTGCAGACTTATCCCAGGCAGCAAAAATATGTTCCCCAAAGAATCATTATAGGATTCCTCGCGTTCGCTCGTCAGTGGTGTGTGTGTGTGTGTGTGTGTGTGTGTGTGTGTGTGTGTGTGTGTGTGTGTGTGTGTGTGTGTATAGATGCACCTGTCTTCCAACAAGAATAAAAAAAAACTACAGTACAGTGTCCCCTATTACGAAACACACAGTAGGTGGTTATCTTCTTCTCTCTTCCTCCATATTATAGCAAAGTGGACATGACGTGGGACCTTCATTAGATGCTGCTTTGATTTGCCGAACTTGCTGGGCGTAGCATTTTCTAGAAATCCAACTCGCAGTAGATTCAGTAAGACGAGATGAAACGCGGTTTTATAAATATGGTTCCTAACTGATTCCGGCATTTGCATCTCTGGTAACTTTGCAGAGTATCAAAAACATGCAAAATCACACTTCTGCTAAAGAAATGTAGTGCAGAAGACATAGAAATAAACGACAGACATAGTGCTTACAAAATGTGTACGTCTTGAACCACAGAATGATGATTACTAAACTTCTTACATCCAAGACCTTCGACGTTGTTCACGATCTAAAAAGATCTAATCATTTGGAAAAAGACGAATAGCAAATGAAAGAGTCTTACCGTATCTGGAAAGCATGGTATAGAGGTGAGTGAGTTTGCACCTCACAAAAGCGAAACTTTTAATAAAATATACACCTTATCCAAAATAAAGGCATTGAACAAAAATGTGGAAAGACACTGAGAAATGCATGCTTGAACAGGTTGCGCTGCTGTGTTTGACCACGAAAGGCACCTCTGCAATGTCTTCAATACGTTGCAAGTGTCAGTGGTGGTCAGAACAGTGTTCTGTATGGTTGTGTGAGTGCATTATGTGGGAGCTAAGTGAATCTGAACGTGGGAAAATTTTGTGCTCGTATGGTTAGTGCTTCCGTAACCGAGGGAGCCGAAGTTTGTTGTTTCAACACGAACCGTATCGAAGATTTATACCGCACATAAGCAAAGCGGAAAAAACATCATTCTCTTAGTAACAACGCAGACGAAAATGTTTTAAATGATTGTGACGGAGCGTCACTGAAGAGGATTGTGACGAAAAAAATAGGACGACAGCTGCAGACGTCACTGCAGAACAGGATGTCGCCGGCCTCTGTGGCCGTGCGGTTCTAGACGCATCAGTCTGGAACCGCGTGACCGCTACGGTCGCAGGTTCGAATCCTGCCTCGGGCATGGATGTTTGTGATGACCTTAGGTTAGTTAGGTTTAAGTAGTTCTAAGTTCTAGGGGACTGATGACCACAGATGTTAAGTCCCATAGTGCTCAGAGCCATTTGAACCATTTTGAACAGTATGTCGCACTCGCGAACTCTCAACAAAACAACACTAATGGAACTCCATAAGAAAGGAATTACGGGGCAGGCTGGAATTCCAAAACCACACATCATAACGGGAAAACGTGGTAGTCAACCCCTTTCTGTAGTGGATTTTTAAGCCTTCCTTCTGCTTTTAGTTTCTCCAATTTTTTGAGTTTCGTTCCCATTGCTGCTGGTTTCCATTTTCGGTTTTTTACTGTTTCCTAAGTCACAGACCGGGCGCTAATGACCATAGAAGTTTTGCGCCCTAAAACCAAAACAAAAAAAGGAAAACGTGGTGCAGAATTCATAAAACCTGCACTATTTAGCTATGAAAGAAAGTCGTTAGATCGGATGAGTCTTGTTTCACACTGTTTCCGATTTCTGACAGTGTTTACGTCCCAAGACTGGAACACGGCTGGGGTTCGGGGCGATGTGGGCAGCCATATCGTGGTATTCCTTGGCCCCTCTCTGCAAGGTCGCTTTACTGCCTAGGATTGTGTGACCAGTTTGGCTGATGAGGTCCGTCCAATGGTAAAATGTTTGCTCCCCCAATGGTGATGTTGAGCTGCAAGGCGACAGGGTCCCTGTTCACACAGTCCGCATCGTGTAAGATTGGTTTCGTGAGCGCGAGGATTAAGTCTCGCATCGCCAATGGCCACGAGCCACCAGGTTTCGATATTATTGAGCCTTTGTGATTTTCTTTGGAGAGAAAAGTGCGTGATAGCTTCCCACCTCCATCATTATTACCTGAACTTGCCACTATTTTGCAGGCAAGGTGGTAAAAGATTCCCTTGAAAACCGTACAGAACCTGTGTACTTGTCCGTTCCGAGACGACTAGAAGCTGTTTTGAACAACAGCTGGTTTCTTTTACCGTTTTAGGCACGGTAATTTTTTTTGTGTTTACATGTTCTTGTCCACCCATTATAAATTTATGAAGCAGTTAAAGTAATATCTTAGAATTAATATTGTCCTTCATATACACAAATGACTTCAGAGACAATGTTAGTCAGGAGAAGAAACCCTTTTTCTGAATCATAGCAACATTGCAATTACAGATAAAACACCAAACACGCCAGGTAAATAAAGCACATGAAACACTTAGGAATGATTACAATTAGACAATAAACAAACGCTGAAAATAAAGGAAGCAAATGGTATGAATTCTAGTGTGAAGGGAGTGAAAATAATTCAGATTAAATGTAGATGATAATTCTGTAATTGTTTTAACAACACTTAATTTTTGGAAATGAATATAGACTGTCAGTCAAATTGAAATGAGCACCCAAAGCTGTTACTGAAGACAATGTCATCATGTAACACAGTCAGACCTGTCATCAGCATATAATAGAAAATGCCTTTAAGTTACATGTTATTTGTATATGCATTCAGTTCTTACCTATGGCATCACTTTTTGTAAATCAAGAACATAAAATATGGTCACAATATTTAAGTTGCAGTGAAAGTCCATACGAATACCAACTAAAACCAGTAAGTGGGCTAATAGTAAAAATCTGAATACTTGGAGGAGTGTGACTACAGTATCTGATTATAGCTACCAATCCATTAAATACATTAAGAAAACTATAAGCGATTATTACACTGATAACTTTATTGATCATGAAGCAAGAGCAAGATCTAACTTACATGTACAGAAAAAAAGTTAAACAAAAACTCAAAACAGTACTTTCTACTAGAGAATCAAACTTAATAACAAATAGCCTCAGGAAATGGAACAGGTAACAAAATATGTTCAAAACGGCAGAGGCTACATCTTAAGTAATACTTCAGTGTGTAAGCTGTATGCTTTAACACAAAACTGGAATTGGATAAAATCATTCAGTTCGATAAAAACTGAACATGTCATTCTGTAAATTGTTTAGAGTATGACATGTAATTGTAAAATAGTAATTCCAAGATAGGTGATGGAAAAATCTTCACACCTTTTACCTGTCTGAGCTAAACATTTTCATTATGGGAAGATATAGGCTCAGTTTCTCAAACAGACGAATGGGGACGCGTGAGATTTAAAGAGCAGGCAGGGGTATCGCCATAATCCGTGATCCCGATATCTCTCTCTCTCTCTCTCTCTCTCATAGAGAGAGAGAGAGAGAGAGAGAGAGAGAGAGAGAGAGAGAGAGAGGGGGGGGGGGGGGGAGAGAGAGGGGGGGGGGTGCGCGAGTGATGTTAAATGTTCTGTGGGTCAATTAACAAACAAAGAGCGGTTCTTTCTTTCTTTTTTTACACAGTCTACAACATTACAGCAGGTAAAACTTGTGCACTCTGGTCAAGATGCAGTTGAATGAATTTGTTAAAAAATGACTGAGACCCTAGTTAAAAAATGGTTCAAATGGCTCTGAGCACTATGGGACTTAACATCTATGGTCATCAGTCCCCTAGACTTAGAACTACTTAAACCTAACTAACCTAAGGACATCACACAACACCCAGCCATCACGAGGCAGAGAAAATCCCTGACCCCGCCGAGACCCTAGTTATTTTTGTTTTTCTTTATTAACTTCTATACCTTGTTTTCTAAGCAATTGTTTACTGTTATGTACATGATCATTTGTGATTTCCTATATTACGTGCTAAATTGAGAACAAGTTTAGTTCGACAATAAATGTCAATTATTTAATGAAGTCCCGTAAACATCTATCCATTACAATTTATATTCGACTACATATTGAAGGACCTTGAGAAAGTGGCTGAACGGTGGAGTGGGACACAAGATTTTGTTGTTATGGGAACGGGTATTTCTACGATGTTATTCAGATTAGAACGTTAAGGTCGAGGAGAGATACGAGGGATAGTGTACGTTGATATCAGAATACATACGGCAGAGGGCATAGAAATCCTTTCTGTTCTGTCTGCAGGCTGCCAGGCTAGCTGTACATTTAGTGATGAAATATGATCGAAGATTCCAGCATCTCAGATATAACGAAACTGGCATTCGTAAGCAATTCCAGGCGCCGTGTGTTTTCTTGAGAAAGGCCTTGCAGGATAGCATAGCTGTAATCAATTATTGGAAGTACGTGTTTTTACAAGTTTCTCGAGTCAAGAGGGAAGAGCTCCTTACATTTTTGTATGGCATTGAGAAATACTGATGCCTTCTTGCACATTGCAGGTACGTGCTCAATACGATTTAGATTTTCATCTATTACTTCTAGACTCATTGCTGAATGGGAGATGTTGATATTTGTCCCATTTAGGGTTACAGGTGGTTGGGTTTCCCGATATTTCGGGCTAACGAGCCTAGAACGACCAATCAATACCGCTTCAGCTTTAAATCTATATCCTGAGCCCATTTTGATAGTGCACACGGGTCAGTATTGAGATTCTCAATAGCTGTTTTAGGTTTATTGGTGTTACACTTAGATACAACTGGAGGTCGTCAGCGTACATGTGATAACTATAGTAGGACAAAACTGATGACACATCATTGATACACACTGAGAAGAATATAAGAGCTTACACCGAACCCTGGGGGACACCTGATACTACCTGCCTCCACTGTAACTTATGGTTCCGCACATGAAGCGTTGCTGGTGAAACGTTAGGTATGAGCGTAAACATCGCACTGCACTTGGCGGAAAATTTAGGCTGCGAAGTTTGGCAAGCAAAAGGTCGAAGTCGACAGTGTCAAAGACTTCGCTGAAGTGAAAGAAACGCATGATAGTCGAATTTTGCGCATTCACGGCAAGTTTCGTATCATCTGTTGCCTTTAACGGAAACCTGATTGGTATTCGTTATTAGGTTGTTCATAGTTAGGTAATTAGTTAGCTAGTCGTGGACTGTATATTCTAAGGTCTCGGATAGTGTAGGAAGAATGCAAATAGGTCGGTAATCTGAGGGTGCTGTGGCAAACTCCTTTTTATGTAGTGGCTTAACTAGTCCCTTTTCTCAGGTATCACGGAAAACACTTGTGGTTAAGGTGTGGTTGAAGACATATTACAGTGGGTGCTGGTGCGTCAATAATAAGCTTTATCATTTGAACTGTGATGCCATCGAGCGCAGTAGATGGTGATCTGATAAGCATGATGGCTTTTTTGACGATATTGAAAGTAACGAACTTCAGATACAGTTTTTCATCACTACTGTGGGTTGATTTTTTTAATGTTAGATATTTTAACAATGCACACAGGGAGAAATAATTAAAATGTTTACGGGTTTCTCGGGCGTCTACATAAAACTCAGTAGCTAGTATTGCCATCTTAAACAACATAAATTGGTTCATTCGTTAACACGAGCCTACTTTTTATCGCAAGAGAAAATTTTAACAAAGAAATCAGCTTGTTCCATTTAATGAAATCAACACATGCCACAGTGACGATGTACTACATGTCACGATGGTAAGATTTCGAGCTGCCATAATTAGGCAAATACATGGAGCAGTGTTTACTCGATGGTTAACATAATAAGGGTGGAATAGTTGCAGGAGACACAGTGTGTAACCATCACATTACATTACATCACATCACACCACACAACAAGATACGGGCTAAAAGGCAGCATTGGAAGTGATCGTGCCGTAATGAGAGTGGCGCCGTATAAACTTAACGGTGGTGCGTCTCTTGTTCCCCAGACTTACCAGAAACTGTCGACGAGACTGGATTCAGGGAAGTAGTTTGCTGGCAGTTTGTTTTGTGGTTGGACGTCACGAAGAGGTGGAGATATATCAGGGATGGACGTAGAAACCCACCAGAATCTCCCTTCTGACGCAAACGCGTAAACGAACGGGCGTTAGACCTTGTCCCCGGAAAGCCTGACGTCCGAGTGGCGCAGACTGTGTGTGAGCGTGTCTGTCCACGCGGCGACGTACCCATCTGTACTGACGCCAGTAGCTTCGTAGGCGGCGTCCGAGCGCCTGTAGGTATCGTTCGTTCTTTTCGCGTCCGTTGCGACTGCATGTAAGTAGTTTTATTTCTTCATGTTGCAGAATGGTTCATAACTTTCGAGATTATTGCCCGTGTTCTGATGATCGCCTTTACAATCGTGCGACATCATCAGCTATGTGATTAGCTTAAGAAAACAATATATGGGGTAATATTTAATTTTAGTTGTATTACTACCAGAATCATTCTGTTACTTCATACCTCCACATCTTCAGTTGAGTCAGCTCCGCTGGTGTCCCCCATACTGGCAGCGACAGATATGTGGTCAGTAATTTTAGACTATTTCCTTTCCTGTGGAATTTTCTATTTGTGTACTCTGCAAATATTACGGACATCGGGTTGTCGAAGAACTTAGTTAAATTTTCTGCAGGTGTAGGCTTTCCACAGTCCAGTTTGGAATAACGCCGGCTTTCGGTATTACCACAGGAACGATGTGTGTGGATCTTTGTTTCCGCATTGCTTTTATCTCAACTTCCAGATCCTTGCAGTTAGGTGCCTTTTCATACAATTGGTTTGCAAATTATGAGTATTAGGTACAGCAATGTCTGTGAGGAAGACGAGTCTGTTTCATTGATCACTGTTACGTCAGGTTTGTTTGCATTTGGTAGTTTACCAGTTATGAAGTTGTTACGTTGCAGCGACAATACTCTTTCTTATAGAGTGAAGTATGGAGGGAATGTTCAGTTTACATCTTCATACACTGTACATACTCCGCAAGCCACCATATATTGCACTGCACCTGGCGTTATTCAAACAGCTGTCCGCATTTCTGGCGAATCGTTTTACTTTCACCTATGGTTGAGATATGGTCTCCTAATCCCCATACTTTCTGCACCTGTTATCTATTTCTTGCTCTTTCAATAAATACAACTAGTATTTTCTCATAACAATCATCTGACTTGATTGTATCCTTCAGTTTCTGCGTGCAAATCTGCGAGTATCAACCACACGTTCGATGCTTGCATATCGACATGATCCTGTCTGAAGTCAATCACGTGTTTCATGTGCAATTCACTTCGAATCCAACCTGTGGTCTTTCTTTAAATCATTTCTGCCTTAGACTTCAAAACTTTCTCTTTGCAACAACAGGTAGTTATAGACTGCGCCCGAAATCCTAACAAATCTTCCAGATTTATTGGTGTGTAATTAATATCTGCAGCTGGAGTGATGTTGCTTTTCCGAAAATACGGCTTCAGATTAAAAAATTGCTTTTCGTGCTCCTCAGTGAGTTTGATCAGTGACCCCTTCTTCACGTCAGTCTTTCAACCGTTCGGTAAGGTTGGTTGATACCTTATTTCGTAAAAATTCTACGTGCTTGCATCCGCATTTCTTTTGTGTCTGTCTTTGCACAGTTAATGAAGCAAAAAGAGTAATTTAGCATTGGAATTATGATTTTTTTTCTTCATTTAGTTTGTAGTGAGAAAATTATGTGGGTACGATATACGTACTCGTTCCATAATGTTTCTTAAATAGCCATGGTGTAGTTGCTCAGTTTCCGGCGAATTTTGACAATACCGGTAAGCGCAACACATTTTCGGTCTGTTTCAGATATTTGGGGAAGTCGGAGATGCAAAATTTAGCGTGGCTATGTAGAGATTTCGACCCTGAGCTTTTCGAACAAATCCTGTATTCCACAATTCGTATCGTCCCTCAGAGTGTTCTTTTTATTTTATTCACATTTGCAGGATTTTGGTAATATTCCGCAAAAGCCACGCAGATATCTTTCAAAATTTGAAGCTTCTTGTCATCATTTCATCATGCAGAACTTAACAAGACTATCGACAAACGCTGCCGAACCTGTTGGCACATAATGAAAATCTGCAAGGTATTTTCAATGCTCGGATAGTCACATTGATTTCATTCCTCGTTGCTACTACACGTTACTGTACATCTGATTTGCTACCAAGACAATTCCTATTCTTCATTTTCCTCCTCTCTTTACTCTTGACGTGCGGAGAATTAATTGTGCAGTGTCATTTCTCCTCCCGTTTACGTTTAGTGATGTGAAGCTTCTCTCTGTGTTAGAAGGGACACAATCTGCGTGATGTAGTAGCCTGATGGACATTGTGTTTCAAAACTCGACAAGCTTAAATGTCATTGTCGAGCTGATTAACATACTATAGGTTGCTGCTTTGCATCATTCTTCTACCTATAGTGTTCTGTTTGGATGCAGTTCTGATCTCGTGTCTGGGAGCATGCAGGTTCTGTTGCCGAAGGAGGCCATCCTGACTCGCATTTTCCGCGGTTTGCTCGAATCATCCTTATCAGCTGTGTGCTCCTTAAGATTAGCTGTGATCGATTCCTCTCTCTCTGTAAAAACAGGTAGCTAACGTTTGCACATAAAACCCTAGCAGCAAGATGTCCCAAATAAAATACAATTACCTTCTCATTCATATATTGCTCAAAAGATTAGTCTTCAAAGAAATCTTTAGAAGAATCGAATGTTGTATATGTTCTGTTCTTGATCTTGGAAGTGTGTAACATAGTCTAATACTTACTTCAGGGAAGTCTTCGTCACATTTCTTTCTTAAAGGTGATGAGCGTCGTCAGTAAGACTGCAACACGTACTATTCTTCAACGTTTTCAGAGGCTTATTCTCATTTCATTAAACCAAAACAGTCCCATCAACCAGCGAAACGTGCGTTATCTTGTGTGTGTTTACTGTCTAACTCTTCATGCTCGTAAACGAAGTACTTCCCAAAGGAAAGCTCAACACGAAAAGTCGTTATAATGCATATGCATTCTTCCAGGTCTAGACGATTAACAAAGTTATCTATGTTCGCAAGCAAAGAGAGCTTGGATTTCAAATAAAGAGGTTTCTTCTATTTGGCAGACGTGTTTTCTTCGTTTGGACCGCGATGGCTCTGCGTGCGAGGGCGAGAGCTAACACCGACCATCTGGCCCATTCTTTTTGTTCCCTAATTGAGGCTCTGGATCCACTACCTGCCTTGTTCGGTGCACAGTATTCAGCGCCTGGAAAGTCGTCAAATGCTCTTCAGTAACATGAAGATGGCAGCTGGTGCAAGAGTTTCATGTGCTGTTGCTTCAAAAAAGCCTCACAGCTCCCTCTGCGAATGAAACGCATCATTTGCAACTGGACTGAAGCCCTTCGCATTGACGACGACGACGACGACACGTACCTTCACGCAAGCGAAAGTTTCATAGCTGGGTTGCAAAAAGGAAATATGCGAGGTATTTCATCTGCACAATTTCACATTATTTGGACTCCCATCATTGTGGAAGTAGCTATTTTAGTTCGGTCTTTCGCCTTGATAAACAAATAAGGAAGTCCTACAGCCTAATCGTGTTCTATGGGGTGAAAGAGGTTGATTACATGCCCCGTAAACATCCTCTTTGTCAGTGACTTGTTAAAGGACTGAATCAGAGTGGTACTGGCACATTTAAGAGAAAGTTGCAGCTATTAAACAACCGCAGCTCCAAATAAAATATTTAACTACACTATGGAACCTTCCTTCATATTGCATCCTGATAAAGAACCTTTTGCTGGCATCAACAATCCAGATACTTTAATTTGTTGATTATATTCGATATTCTGAACATGGCTGCACTACAGCAATGGCTAGACAACAGGAAAAAGGACGGCCAACCAGTTGCAAAAAATGGTGGTTTTCAAGTCACCTTGACAACGATTTCGACGGATCTAAACCCATCTTCTTCAGAAGGACAGACGGGCGTCGCGTGTCCATCGAACCAGAGATTCAGCAAATTTCTTTTCCCCACAAGTTCCCTTTCTGAAGTCTTCTTCCTTCCAAATCCAAATATACCGTAGCTGGTCTTTAGATAGCTCTACATTCACCTCTATTTCGTTAAGTCGTCTACGCATTCCGCTAAAGAAATCTCTAGAGACTTAAAGATTTTTCTTAGGATTTGAAATATATGTCGTCCTTTCCTCATTCATCCATGCCTTCTTTCTCATCCACTACAAACACCTAATTTCACTGCTGATTATATTCTGTTATATTTTTTGCATCACAATGCATCCTGCTGGCTATAAATTCAACTTCTTCACGAGTCCCGCAGTACTATCTTGGAAGAACATGAGGATAACTCCTTTACTGTCCTTCTCCTACTGTTAACCTCCTGGTGGGAGTGCTCTCCCCACCCCACCCATAAAAAAGTGCTGATATTATGGGAAAAACATTACTTTGACAGTGTCAGTAGCCAAGATGTGGCTTACATACTGTTGGATCTCATTCATTACTACATCTGCCCCAGTATGTTTGGGTTACGATACTGAAAATTGTTGATTAAAACGTCATTTGGCGTACACGTAAAGACATCAGTGTGCAATAATATACTTTCGTTAAATGTCCGGGCGGGATGGGGCAGTGGTAAGACGCTGGACTTGCATTCTAAAGGATCACGCTTCGAATGCCCCCGAGTTAGGTTCTCCGTGATTTCCACAAATCTCTTGAGGCAAATGTCAGGACGGTTCTTTCGACAAAAACAAGGCCGATTTCCTTCCTCTTTCTCCCCTATTCAGTGCTTGTGCCATGTCTCAAATGACCTCGACGTTGACGTAACGTTAAACTTTAAATCTGGAGGATATTTGAATTTCTAAATATATATTATTTAGGTGCCCCAACTGTTCGTACAGTTTGGCACAAGTCAGATTAAGGGCTGATTTTGCCCTTAGCCAATTCTTTACTTTCTGAAATCGACTTCACATGTTCGTACTCACTGTTTCAGCACTTGTAATGTAATGACGAAGAAACGGAAGAGGTTTGAACTTCCTTTGTAGTCTCGTTTCTGCTGGAAAATTTCTTAATGTCACGGCTGAGCGATAATGTTCTTCCAGCGTATGGAGGAAGACAGCCATCCTTGGTCACTTTACGCACAGCCATCACGTTGGACGAACGGCCATATCTGCTTCGAAACAAAACATTTTAGACAGTCTCCAGGAAGAGAGATTTTTTCCAAAAATGCGTTTTCGGCCGCCATTTACACATATGTAGTTCAGGCATTCTTTTGCTAAGTACATGTAGGCGTAAGCGGTCAAAAATCTCAAACTACTCTGGCATAGGTGCAATGTGTGCGCAATGATGAGCTCAAGTTTTCATTTGTGTGTACAGAGGAACCGGGTAACAGTTTTAGGCTTCCTTAGGCATCCACTCACCCAAGTGTACAGAAAAAATTCATACCTCGGTGCGATGAAAGTTCTTAGCCAGTGCAACAAATGACTCACATTCACAAGCCTATCAAAATAAAAATTGTATTTAAATTTACTGAAATCTCATTGCTATCGATGTAATATTTCAGCCAGCCATTGCTGGAGAGCAGTAAGAGGCTGGTTGGTTTATAGATAAATTGTGGGAATCTTTCGATGTTTCTGCTGTCGGCCAGTAACCTCAAAAGGTTCTTCTTTTTTGAGAGTATTTCTCGTATTCATATCACAGTACTTTTCGTGTCTATAAAACATTTATCCTGACTTGAGTCGCCGGCCGAAGTGGCCGTGCGGTTAAAGGCGCTGCAGTCTGGAACCGCAAGATCGCTACGGTCGCAGGTTCGAATCCTGCCTCGGGCATGGATGTTTGTGATGTCCTTAGGTTAGTTAGGTTTAACTAGTTCTAAGTTCTAGGGGACTAATGACCTCAGCAGTTGAGTCCCATAGTGCTCAGAGCCATTTGAACCTGACTTGAGTCACTTTGTGTGCAGTCAACACATACAGCGGCACGTATGCTAATCACGGATATAATCAATAACGTGTGTCCACGGATGTTGTGGCCCGGTCCAGTGTTTGGTGGCACGTGAACCCAGGCGACAACCTGCAGTATAAAAGCGGTTACCATAGGCCACAACGAATGGGCAGCCCCCAACGACTGCAGATAGCCGGTGTTGCACAGTTATGTTTTCACATATTACGCACTGTCTTCAGGGGTTCGGTAACGTATCTACATCTACATTTATTCTCCGCAAGTCACTCAATGGTGTGTGGCGGAGGGCACTTTACGTGCCACTGACCTTACCTCCCTTTCCTGTTCCAGTCGCATATGGTTCGCGGGAAGAACGACTGCCGGAAAGCCTCCGTGCACTCTCTCTCTAATATCTCTAATTTTACATTCGTGATGATCTCGGGAGGTGTAAGTAGGGGGAAGCAATATATTCGATACCTCATCTAGAAACGCACCCTCTCGAAACCTGGACAGCAAGCTACACTGCGATGCAGAGCGCCTCTCTTGCAGAGTCTGCTACTTGAGTTTGCTAAACACTCCGTAACGCTGTCACGCTTACCAAATAACCTTGTGACGAAACGCGCCGCTCTTCTTTGGATCTTCTCTGTCTCCTCTGTCAACCCGACCTGGTACGGATCCCACACTGATGAGCAACACTCAAGTATAGGTCGAACGAGTGTTTTGTAAGCCACGTCCTTTGTTGATGGACTACATTTTCTAAGGACTCTCCCAATGAATCTCAACCTGGCACCCGCCTTACCAACAATTAATTTTATATGATCATTCCACTTCAAATCGTTCCGCACGCATACTCCCAGATATTTTACAGAAGTAACTGCTACCAGTGTTTGTTCCGCTATCATATAATCATACAATAAAGGATCCTTCTTTCTATGTATTCGCAATACATTACATTTGTCTATGTTAGGGGTCAGTTGCCACTTCCTGCACTAAGTGCCTATCCGCTGCAGATTTTCCTGCATTTCGCTGCAATTTTCTAATGCTGCAACTTCTCTGTATACTACGTATTATATGGCCCATAAGTTTTTCGAAGTAGAATGTCTATTTGAATTGCTCACATAGTTAGCTTTAATTCTTCAAAGCAAGGATAATATTTTTAGCTTACATACAAACGTAAGAGCTTAAGCCTGGGGTAATACATTTCGTAGCAACATGAAATCCTTGTCTACTTTTTGTTACAAAAAAAAGATCTAAAACATCATTATTAGAAATTAAGCAATAAAACATTTAATATTTTGATTGCATTGGTGTCCACAGCCAAAACAGTTTCTTTGAACAACATTAATTGGCCACACTGGCCGCCGTTAATGAAATCTAAATACGGAATCTTTTTAGTTTGTATTCTCTCCTGTTCAGTTTAGGGCTTTTAACCATTGTCGAATGAATGTATCGTAGGTATAACCCATCAAAGGAACGTACTTGGATTACAGTTAATTAGTCACTTCATTAGAGTTTAGAGGGTTGGCTGGACTTCAACAATATGACATACGACAGATTGTTTGAACATCTGTGACATAGCACACCAGTTACAGCCTATGCAATATGCATAACATCTGTCCCTGTACTCGAAAACGGCTATGTGCAGTAATGGAGAATCCAAAATAAAATGATAGTTCAATCCATCTAATGATAGCTAGTACGGCGAAACTTGCCATTCATTATCGATAAACATTCAAAGCTGCCTTAAACGAAATAAATTTCCCTTTATTTCAATTGTCCATAAACCACTCATTTAAGAACACTTTTGTCGTGAATTTGGGTTAACCCAAATATGTTTACCTACTTGCATCCCAGAATATACATAGCACAAAACCCCAAAACGTACTTCAATGAACATTACATGATACATAGAGCAACACTTTCTGCTCTAATAATGGCTTGCTACTGCGTCACATGTCAAGCTATACACATTTCAGGCAAGGCACCAGTGTGAACTGATGCATGTACTGAAGTTGCATGTCTACATACAGAAAGTATAATTAATTGGATAAATCACTTAGGTGCCGATTTAGTCCCAAGTAACAGAACCGACGCTTGGGAGCCACAACTGTAAAATTTCCATACGGGACATATCATAATGTAGGGGTTTGCTTGAGCCGCCATGACTGCAAGTTTTGTATACAGTACGTAGGCCAATCACAGTAGCGAAAACTGACACAGATACAAACTGTACGAGGGGCAACGCTAGAAAAGCGGCGCCCAAATGACAAGTCGCTTGTGTACAGAAATGTTTTCGGACTGGTCCTGCTACCATCATGGGTCTCAACAAAGCATAATGGCAAAGTGGAAGCATCGCATTGCTTTTGTGCCAACGCAGACTTTATTGAAAAGTGTGCCATTGAATTCCTATTATATCCACTGTTTCTCAGATTAGGGACTGTAATATATGCTTGTTGCATATAGAGCTGTAATATGTTATTTGTGAAAGCAAAACCCGAAAAAACGAAGTATTTAAATTGAAATCTGCCCTTCAGAATTATTCCTTTCACGTGGTTTTGTGCAGTTCAGTGTTGAGGATTTCCTTCCAGCGTAAAATGTTGGTAGCATTGAGAAACAGTGTGGTTGGAATAACTCGCAGGTCACACCCATCTAAAAGAAGAGTATCAAAAGTGGTAGGCAAAATCAAATTTCCAACATAATGATGTCCATATGTTGGAATGTATTCTAAACTCAAACATAATGAGGTATCTCACTCAGAATGATTTCCTCCATGCCAACCAGCATGTGTAACATAAATGTCGTGTGAAATGTTACACCTGACACACACTTTCTCATTTCACATACCCAAAATCAAAGATCAACATAACAGAGTGGGTACAGCTCTTGTTGACTTACGAAAACCTTTTAATACTCTACCATACCAATATTCTTATTAAAAACACGATTATGTTGGGCATCAAACAAAATTTGTGACTGAATTGAAGATTTTTGAGTAGGGGGGGGGGGGGGGCGGATGCAGTATCCTGTAATTAGCAGCTGTATATTTAACTTAAGGTGTGCCCTCATGGAGGTAAGTTTGGATCTTTAAAATCCATGTTGTACATTAATGACATAGCAGCCACTGTTAATAGGAAACTCAGATTTTTTTACAGATAATTCTGTTACCTATAATGAAATACTTTTTGAAAAAATGCGCAAATATTCAGTCAAATCTTCATAAAATTTCAAAAGTGGTTTAAAAAAAGGCTACTTGCTTTATGTGTATATAAAATGCAAAACTGCTCCTTACATGAAATTCAAAAACACAGTACTCTGCCTATGATAGGAAGTTATGGTAGGAATCTTTCAATTCACAGAAATATCGGGGTGTAGAAATTTGTGCAGATATGACGATGTGGTTTCAACTGTAGTTACAGCAGGTGACAGTTCCATAGGTAGGATAATGGCAAAATGCAGTCAGTCTGCAAAGGAGATTCCTTAAAAACACTCCTGTCCCTTGCTAAAATACTGCTGAAGTGTGTGGGTCCCATATCTAACAAGGGAGTTAACAAAGAAGGCAAGCTCAAATAGGCACAGATTTGTTTCACCCGCAGCAATCATAGAAAACCTGAATTGGCAGATACTTAAAGATAGATGTCAACAACCCCCACAAAAATTCTAATTCAGAAGTTAAAAGAACCAGTATTAAGGAGGAATCTAAGAATGTGCTTGTAGGACCACAAAGACATGAAAAATACAGCAGGCATGGAGTCACTGAAGCATTCATTTATCCCACACTCAGTATTCAAATCCTTGTTGATATTCTTGCAGTTCTTGTTCGTAATTTCTAGTGTGAACAATTTTGGGTAAAATGACGTATAATGTCAAGTAGTCAGCCACGTCCTCCATAATTGTTCCGATATGACTTAGCAGCCATTTGGTGAAGTGGGTGGATTATCACTATTCCACTCTTTGCTCACTTTTACTTTATCATCTTCTTTCTTTAATAATCCAAATGTCAAAAATGGGTTTATGTAGGTTTTGAACATTGGCATGCTTCCATACTTGTACTGCTACTTTGTACTCATAGTTTTTCGGTTACCTAATTGCATGGTAAATTTATTGTAACTTTGTGGTGTAATCTTTTCTAGTAGTTTTTAGTTTTTTAGACTAGGATCAAACTTACATGTTCTGTTGAGTCTTCAGTTGAATAATTTGAAGAAGTCTGACACAATTTTAGCATTGTCTTGATCGTTATGTGCTATCATCACTGTTTCATTTTTCGTCATAAGTGTAAGTGAAATACAGTTATGCTGATTGTATTTAAACATTCTAACATAGTTTGCTTTACGCTGATTTAATGTATTTATTCTGCAATACAGAAAGTGCTAACATTTACTGGGTACTTTATTACTGGAATTTAATTGAAATTGATGTCAGCATGAAGAAACAGCAAATGAAAGTGTTAGCTTAGCAACAGCCCAGAGTGCATGTAAATTCACCCCTTCCATGCACCACCTTTACCAAATGAAAGTTCTTTCCACTAATAATTGTGTTCACTGTCCAGAATAACATCAATATAGTTTGGCTAGCTTCAATTAATTTAGCACATTCCAGTATCAAAAGTATAATTCTGCATTTCACTGTTTACACCTTTGAATGGATATTGGGTGAGTATTCATCTGCACTGCTTTAAGTTGATAAAATTTGCAAACACTTTTGAGGTGGTTGTCATAAGTTTTTCCAGTATAGTATCATATTATATTGTAAGCAAACCATTGTTTTGGCTGTGGTTATATTAGCCTCCTTCTGCGTCTACTGGCGTGTTTTAGCTGTGCAGAGTCACTTACATTTTGTTATTACTGTTCAGTGAACATGACATTATTTGTACATCACAATTTTAAAATATTGTTGTTACAATTGATCTACTAAGGTAGGAGTGGGAACTTCATTGTAATAAGTTACTACGGTGAAGGAAGTGGGGAACTGCTGTTACTTATTTCTTCTTAGATTGTCTGCCATGATTGGTGATGTGGACTCCTGTTTTCCTCCTCCAGGACACAGGCAGTGAGGTGGCAGTTACTTGCTGGTAGTGCTCCCATCTCATGTTGCTGGTGTGGCCTGATGGATTCTGAGGGCTGGCAGCGAAACTAGTGCAACCCTGAGTCCATCCTCTATTCGTGTTAGGGTATTTCAGTATTTAGATGGCTTCCCTCATCTTGCATTTTACCAAAACCGTTTGCTTGACAAGTACACTGGCTTTGTTAAATTGTATTTCCTTGCCACAGTTTTGTTGGTAGTTAGCCAGTGCAGATTTGCTGTGTTGCCCTAGATGAATGTAGCACTCATGTTCCCATATGTGCATTACTATTGGCCTGCGAATTTCACCAATGTGTACTTCTTCTCACTGGCATTCTAACTTTTACACACCTACAGTTTAAAGAGTCTACGTTGTCTTGGTGGAGCCTAGCACTTTCTGGATCTTGTGGCTGTTGCAGAAGACAGGCTGAATCCAGCAAAGGTGTTTACCAATCCAGTCAGAGACAAGCTTCACACCGGGTAACGTGCTTCCGTCTATAGTTTGTCAATTTCTTGTCTATCGTGCTGTTGTTTGTTCCTTGCATGGCTATGTGGATCAGTTTATGGCTGTAACCATTGGCGAAGAATGTTGTACACAGCCTTTTGAGCTCATGAGCATCACTTCGGCACTGTGTGTGGATAGCCAAAGTTTGGAGAAATGAGTTGCTCTGCTCTGTGGTGGTTGGATTTTGCGTGCGGATACCTGTCTATGTGTAGACTTCTGATCTACTCTGTGTCGTCATGTGTGCTCCATTATTCTATATACTTAAATTACTAAGAAAGGCATCGTGCCATTCCTTTGAGGTGACTTCTTGATTCCTTGCGCATGCAGTTTCCTCTTTACCTTACAGACTAACAAATCCTCTTTCTTATGACATCTGACTGAATGGATTAAGTACAACAAATCTAAATATATAAATAAATGTTTTATAGTTCTGCATTTATTATATGTACTCTGTAACTTAGTTCTTCATGCAGGGACTGTTGGGTGAACAAGTAAGGGTTCCTCTATTCCTTCATTCCCAGCATGTCCTGTGTGAACTAATCAAGTTACAGTTCATGTATTAAAAAAATGTATAACTCCTATATTAAAAACATTTTCTTCACTTTCAGGATGGTGGGATCATTTTCTATTCAGCAAGTGCTGGTAGACCAGGTGCAGGTGCTAAGCAAGCAGTCAGATCAATTGCTGAAGACAATGGCAACTTCATCACCACCTTCTAAACGACCTGGTAAAAAATGAAGACCAGTTGTTAATTTAAAATTGTGAAATTCCAAAAATTTCTAAGTTAAAGTGCAGAAATTATATTTTAGAAGACAAAAACACTGCATTTCCATACAGATTTAACAGTTGAGTAATTTATTGGTAACAACAGTTAAAGTCCCATACCTACCACTTCTTTTCCTAAAATGTACTGAACAATCCTCTGTTAAAGTGTCACGTATGCAGAATAAAGGAATACTTGATCCAGTCGACAATAGGTAGTGTGGCAGCATGTTACCATCCACAAAAAAACATTCTGGTAGAAACTAGATAGGCTTGAAGTGTGACACAAGTGAAATATAACATCCCTTCTTTGGTTTTTTGGCAACACCTGTTGATGTAATGGCACTTGAATATTCCATAAAAATGGCGTTTTCACTACTCTCTGCCTAGTAAAAGATGAAGCAACTATTTCATTTGAATTGGAATATATAGCCATTTTCTTTAGGAACATTGCAGAGTAATTTCCTCACCATTCTCTTAGCTTGACAGCTGGGTGTCCAAGCAACACACCTACTACGCAACAATGTTTTTGATAGAAATCAAAGTAAATCACATCCTTTAGTAACTATGTTAACTCATCCTCACTTAGTAACTCATTACTAGCAGCTTCATTGGTAAGCCCACCCAAGTGGAATGGCTATAAAGTGATGAAGCTTCTGAATTTCTTCAAGAGATTAGAAGACAAGTTATTCAGAATTTCAGAACTCGCTCAACTCACTCTTAGAGTTTGTATGCCAGTTTTTATTATTGATGTAGAAATAAATACCACGGAATGGCATTGCTGTTCTAATAAGATTGAGAAAGTTCAAAGAAGGGTAGCTCATTTTGCATTACTGTGAAATAGGGGAGAGTGTGCCACTGACATAATACATGAATTGGAATGGCAATAATTAAAACAAAAGCATTTTTCATTGCAGAATGATCTCATGAAATTTCAGTCAGAAACTTTCTCCTCCAATTCAGAGAATATTTTTTTGGCACACACCTACATGGGGAGAAATGATAATCATAATAAACTGAGAGATATCAGAGGTGGCACAGAAAGATGTAAGTGCTTGTTTTTCCCATGTGCTGTATGAGAGTGGCACACATTTAATTGTGAATTACAGAGTAATCATGTAGCTGCAGATTCATAATGCTCATAAATTTTGTTCCCATCACTATTAAAGACCCTGTATTGCAGTCAAATCAGTTGCATGATATAGGGGTTAGGCAAAATTGTGGAAACACCAACAGAAATGCATGCTTGAACACAAATGCAGATGCCAGTGAAGCCTGCAGGTTTCTCTGTTGTACTAGACTATGAACAGCAACTATGCAATGTCCTCAGGACATCAAAGGAGATCACAGCTGCAAAATGGCTGCAAAATCAAATTCCACCCTCCAAAACCCTCAGACTACCAAAACAGCATAAAGTGAACTCCATAATCAGGGAAATGTGGAATTTCAAAACCACTTACAAATGATGCAAAAGCTCATAACAGGAAAAAGTGGTGACAGAGACATAAAACTTGGACTATGGAGTTATGAAGGAAAGTCATTTGGCCAGATGAGTCTTGTTTCATACAATTCCTAGCTTCTGGCAGAGGCTATGTCCCAAGACTCAAACATGGAGAGTGTTTGGCTATGATTTTGGCACCCATATCATTGTATTCCAAGGTTCTAATTGTTATTTTGCAAGCTTTATCTGACAATTTTGGCTGATCAGGTCCATCCCGTGGTACAATGTTTGGTCCTCAATGGTGAAGCTGTGTTCCAAGGTGACTGAGCACCTATTCACACAGCAGACTAGTTTTGTGAGTGTGGAGATGGATACACATCTCCTCTGCACCCCCAGTCCCAAGATTTCAATACTGTTGAACCTTTGTGGTCTGCTTTGGAGGGAAGGCCACATGATAGCTATCCATCGATCATAGTTGTGTGAACATGCCACTATTTTTGCAGGAAGATGATGACCCTAACAACCATACTGGACCTCTGTTTATCCACTCTGAGATGGCTGGAAACTGGTTTGAATGGAAACGGTTTTTGTACATTGTATTAGGCATGGTAATGTGTTATACAAAAGTATTGTGGCTTTGGAGGCCACTTGTTGACTTACTGCCTGTTGGCTTCTGTCTCCGGTTCTTTGGCCAATTTTTGTGTGACAATTTCCCTGATGTTTCCCTAGCACAAGTTGGTGTCATTGTCAGAACTGCTGCACAAGAATCTGTGTACCATTACATTGTTACTGTGTGTTATAGTGAGAGAGAGGTGTTTGTTGTCACCTTTTTTTAATTAACCCCTGCTCAGAGTTCTCTAATTTTTGTAGTAGCATTAAAAAGGTGTGCTTTGACTGCCTTTTTTAAGCCCTAAGAGGTGGTAGATATTGTGTGTTAAGATTGTACAATAATGTCTGTAGGTAATTCTTGTGATCTATGGATATTAATTCAACTGAGGAAATGATGTATAGTGAAGTCAAGTTAATCAAATCGGTCTGTTAGCCCTAGGAAATTAACTGATAGGGACAACCACTCTGTAAAGTATACTGTTCAAATCAGTCGTCATACACTCTTTTCATTGCTTTGAAATTGCAATCATTAGTGGCAGAATGGTCATGACTGTTCGTAGAGCATTATAATGCCACCAAAAAGCTATTGAAAGCAAGAATAAATACAATGTCACTTAGTGATACAAAGAACAGCAGCATTGGTTTGTGGTGCATTGGAAGAAAGCATATTTATAAACAAATCACAGGATTAAGTTTGGTGTTATGGTATGGTGCTCATTTCTTGTGGAGGGTTGGGCCATTACATTTAACCTATGGCAGAATGAATAGAAATGATGCAAAAACACATTTGACAGTAGCACACTTCTTGCGAAGGGGCAACAGCTTGAAGAAAAGGTTTCCTTGTATCAGCAAATCAATGCTGCTGTCCACAAAGTATGTCCCACTGCACCATGAAATTTCTAGACTGACCTCATTGATGCCTTGATTACAGCTGTCAGGCATCTCTTACATCAAATATAGCAACTGTTGTGTGTTAGATATATTTTCCCAACAATCTGGCAACAAGTACTCTAAAAGCTTTGGGAAGAAGGGAAGCAAAATCCACATCCTTTGCGTCAAACTTAAAAGGGAAATTTTTCCCTGAAGATGAAATACTGTAATAGTAGCAAGAGGAGATAAACATTGTTAGTTTTGTGGCTGGAGTCCCTGATACCAACAGGAGGTGGTGCCTGGAAGCTTTATTGGTGATTCTGTATACACCTTCTAAAATTTCAAAATTTTTATATCCCATCATCTTATGAAAATATAGTTACAGGATTCTGAAAACTCGTACTTGAACAAACCTCAGTACGTATCATTGTGTTGCCTGAAATTTTTCATTACTTAAATTCTTTATGTATGTATGTATGTATGTATGTATGTATATTTAATATATTTATTAATAAGTTTGTTCATAAATAACTCACCTGCTACCAGTCAAGATTTTCTTTATTTTATTTTTCGTACGACATGTTTCAGGAAATGATTCCCATTTTCATGTGCGTCGTGCAAAAAATAAAATAAATAAAATCGTGACTGGTAGCAGATCAGTTATTTATAAACAAACATATTGATTTCAGTGTTGCAGGCTTTCAGAACCATTTATAATGGATCAAATCGGTGTATATTTATTACTTTTATCTGATAGAGATTTGGTTACCCCATATTTACCATTTGACTGATAGACTTCTAATTTTTTTTCTCCAGGACTTCAGAGTGGAAAACGAGATACTTTCACCCGCAGTAGTTCTTTCATCCGTCTAAAGCAGTTTCCTGCATACTTGTGCACAAGAAGCTGTGATGCTTTCCCCAATGTGCTTTTGTTCCTTAGCACTGCACTTACATTTATTCAGGGCTATACACAACAGCTTTCCGTGCTTTACAAGAAGTATGGAATTTCAGTATCGTTATGTGGTGCCCTGATTGTCTTACTGGGTCAAGTTATTGGGTGTTGTATGGGTCTTGTTCTGGGCAACAAGCCACCTGGCTTAATTTTCTTACTGTGTTGCATTATTTTCATAGCTGTAATAGGTTACCAGATCTGTTTGCAGACAAAAGTTGTGAGAATAAGGCACAGGAAATTGAAAACACATTGATGTGCAAATAAGCAAATGCTTGAATTCTGTATGAATTGTCATGTGTATAGAACAAATAAATATATCATAAATTACGTATCAGTGAGAGTAATTAGTGAAAAAAATGTATAGCTGTTCGTATATTGAGTGTATTCTCATTCTAGAAATGAGTAATATGTAAATCATAATGTTTTGAATATATTTGACTGTGTTGACGTGATAGCTCCAGGAATTTCCCTGAAGAAACTAGACTGTTGCAAAAATGGTAACTTCATAATTTTAAATACTGGCACTTAAAAAGTGATTAGGTTAGAATACCACAAATGAGGTGCCCAAAGTGCCTTAATATAAAATAAGTGTTGCTGTGCATATATAAATATGTGTTTGTGTGTGTGTGTGTGTGTGTCCTTTTTTTTCATAAAATATGCTGGTTTGTGTGTAGCAGGTTTGTTTATTGTGGATTGTGAAGCAAATGATGATGCACTTGGTATGAGTGCCGAAATTCCCCTATTAAGACTGAATTATCATAGTTGCTATTTTCTCATACCTCTGCAATAGTACTTAACCATCTGACATGTACAGAATATTATCTATGTATCCAGCATTACTGGTAAAATATTTCAAAATCTTGCCATTAAAATATCATTTGTATATTGATCACTGTCAGTACTTGTCTCGCATTTTACTAAATTGTACTGTAGATGATACAACAAACTCTGTACTTGGTAATTGGTCTGAGAAATTTATTTACTGTATGCAGTGAAAAAACTGTTAAATATAGATTACAAATAAAAGTATTTCAGAGGTGAAAAAAGGTTCGTAAACTTTTTCGTTTGAAAGTGTCAAATAACATGTGCAATACAGGCTATTGTTGAGGAATTGTGATGTCAGCAATATAATTTAGTTACCACTGTGATTTATTAAATATTTTATTTGACGACCTGTATAACTGTGCCAAAGTGAAGTCTGAAGAAATTACTAAATTATGTAGCACTTTACTGCATGGTAAATGCCTTCACTTATTTAATTTCCTGAGAACTTTTACTTTGTACTTGCATGGAAAATTTGTACATAAAATTTTATGTGATGGTTTTTCATTAAATGACAAAATTGTTGGAACACTTGGAATAGTGTCAAATAAGTTTAATGAGTAGCATTCCCTTCTTCCTACTCTCTCCGTTTCCACACAATCCGTTTCCATGATAACTTTTAGTGTATCAGTCCACCAGTCTGGTGTGTACTCCTCCATAGTACGTGTTCTATAGATAAAATTCTTAAATTATTCTTCTGATTATCTGTCAGTACAGATATCTCACTATCCAGTCCTTATTCTTCAACTATTACCGTATTAGCCTTTAGCAATATAAAAGAACCAAATATATATGTGTTTTGCAAAAAATCAACAGCTGTAATTATTTTATTCTCTATCAGTTTCTGTACTGGCTACCATCTTGGCAGGAGATGATAATTTACATCAATTAGTCAAAAATAAGTCTTTGCCAAATATGGCAACATCAGGTATAACACGTGATGAATTAGTAAAACTGTTCCATTAAGTGTGTGGTGGTTATTTGATGCTGAGATAATGTGTGATCATGTTGTCACATTTAGTTTGTGTAATTCAACTACAACTGAAATTCAATTAAACAGTTACCATTTACTGGCTGTAGATAATGAGTTGAAGAAAGCCTAGCAAATATACACAGCAGTACTTCCATTTTGCACATAAGAACACAAGCTATTTCCTTATTTCTCTGAGTCTGTGGCTGTCAATGAAAAACAGTATTATAATAAAGTGGGATACTTTGTCAGATTTGACAAGGGATTGTCGTAAGCTGATGTACATGATTGCATTCTTGTGGTGTGCTATAGAAATGGCACAAAATCTAAAATGGAATAACTGAACACTGATTGATATCAGAATCTTTTTCAGTCAGAATGCTACCTGCAGAGTTTTTTTTTTTTAATCTTCTGATCTTCATTAGGTTACCTCTTCATCAAAGAAACACCACAGCTTGACAGCTTGCAAAAGCTAGATCACAGATATCACTGTTTTTACTCCTCTTCACATTGACTCTGTAGCAATATACAAGTTATGTTAATGTGTCATTAATTATGAAGAAAATTGTTTTCTTTCCAAAATATCTGAGCCACTTTTGAATATCTCCGGTATGTCTTCACATAGTAAAGTACAGTGTGTTAACTACTCCTTCACCAGTGTGTGTGGTACCCACTAATAAAATTCATACGTACTTTATATCATTCTATCCAACCATAGTGAATTGCAAATGGAGAAAGGTAAATGGCTGCTCCCTCTCCCTGTATCTGATGGCATGACACACTGTTCTCCCTTCATTAAACTCCACACTGCAGCAGTATTCTCTCCAGTGCATGTGTGGGTGTTGAGTCCAAGTCAAGAAGCAGTGCATCATTGAGACTAAAGTTAGTACCAGAAATACTTCGAATCATATCACCATTTTGGAATAAGATGGACAATTAGCTCCAAAGTGCTACTGGTACTTAAACTATTGTCATTCTGCCATTGAGATAAAATGTAATGGGGAATTTCTAGCCCCCCCTTTTATTGAGAAGTCAGCTGATACTAAAAATTTAGTGGCTAAGGGAGAAATGATATGATTGACTGGAGTACCAGCTTACAGAGCCTGTATAGAGAAGTGCAACTGTACATGAGTTGGTACAAACATTGTCACCTTGAGTCTTGCAAGCAAATATTTTTCCAGAGCCTATTACAGAGCGCTTCAACATAACCGCACCTTTTGGGTCTCGAAAGTGGTGACATGGTCTTGGTAGCATCAGGGAAACATCACATTCACGCTATACTTCATGTTACATACTAACATTGTGTAAGATATTAGCATAAGCCTCAGAATTTCATGCATGATGTGATTACATAATATGTTTCCCTTAAAAGATGGTACTAATTCACACACAGATATTAACAATATTTGAAACATGGGAAGAGAATTGGTGTGCATGCCCACATATGGCAAAAATTTTTGAAGTATCAATATATATATAAAATCTCAAGTAGTCTGAGTAATACTGTTGATGTGATATGTTGGAGGTAAAATATTGATATATTTGGTTTATGTGATTTTCCGAACACTTATACGTGGTGAAAAGTCTTTCAAACCCAACAACTGTCTTCTGTATAAGAAACAGGAAGTTATTACTAAAATTTGTTCTACAGGAGGTCTGTCAATGGTGACTGACACAGAAGCTTTGTCAAGTGGCTTGTTTTAAATTAAGCAAAATTATATTTTCATTTATTTAAAATTTAAAAAATTACAAAGTTTATTAATTATGCAAAACATATTAAAAAACACTCAATATATTAACTCCATTTGCAGACTGTGGGCCTCATCAGTATTGACCAACCGCCACGCCATTCTCCAAATGGTGTCACTGGATATGGTATGGAGGGGCATAAGTTCAGCACACCACTCTTGTGGGGCTGTTGTCAGTTTTTGTGACGTCGAGCCACTGGTCCTCATTTGCTATCAGGACGCTGAGTGCACCCTGTCACAGTCCTCCCACCAAGGGAAAATCCTTGGCAGTACTAGGAATGGAACCTGGATTCCCTGAATGGCAGTCAGCTGTGCTGGCCACTCACCTGTGGAGGCAGATGGAGTTTGTTTGTATACAAACAAAAAAAATATAAATTCATGTGGAAATTCCCCCCCTAATGCTGAAGATGTGCTAAGGGCTGTGTAACATTTGCTTACAAAGCTGAAGTCTGCAAACCCTTGACAGAAGGTGAATTTTCATAAAAATAAGGGCTATCTAATTTGTATACATATGTAGTGGTCTACACTAAAATTGAAACAACATTAATTTCAATGTTTGTGTGGCAGCCCATTTTGTAGAACCTTTCTATAAAGTACAAACGATCCTGTCGCCAGCCTTTGAAAATGCCATCTCAGCTGTGATGAAAGTGTGTGTGTGTCAGTAATGTTATCTTGTCAAAGCATAGTGCCATATACGTATGCTTGAGATTTTCTCACATCAGTGAAAGATGTTTGGTAATTGATGGCTGCAGGTATTGACACACAGACAGAATATTTCTCCTCAATCAAGATTTGCAGCACAGAACAAATGCACTTCAATTTGCTTGGCACCATGAGAGCATTATGATGTATCCATTTTGTTTGATGAATCTGTTGTGTTAATTTCAGTCTCTGACTCTGATGATGATACCTTTTCGACTGCACTGCAGTGAGATTTTTAAATCTAGGCAAGAGCTTTTGCAAATTTGAATCCAAATGTTTGGGTTGTTTAACCTTTGGTCCAAGGACTCGGAGCAAGTCAGTGTTTCAATTTTGAAAAGTATGCATTTGACAGGAGGAAACAATTTTGCACACCATCCTGCTATGTAAACTTTTGCAAAGGCTTTGCCTGACATTTCTCTTTTCAAACACTATGAATATTGCCAAAAAATGCTTCACTTCTGTAGAATTTTCTGCTTTCACAACATCCAGTGTGGCTTGTGATCCAGAGAGTGGATTTCCGATACAACCACAGACAGGTCCAGAACAAATTTGAAGGTTTCTCCTTGTAGAATTCCTCTCACATTCTGCTCATCTCAAATGACAGCTGGCATTTACTGACTTTAATGAATCATCTTTAATTTTCTCTTTGTGTCATCTTGTCCTGTATTTTGGATGGCAGCTTCTACCAGTAAATTTCCTGTATGAGCCGTATAAAAAAACATATTTAATTTTGCTAATACATTGTGCACATTTTTTGGAATATTCCATTGGTTCTACACTGACAGAACATGGTAGTTCAGATAATGTGTAGCAAGTGAATCAACTCAAATACACTAAGTGATACCAAATTGATAGTCCACCAATGAAATTATCAGTTGCATCCAAAATGCTTGGTGTGGTAATCAAATTTGAGGAAGAATTTGGAGGAATTCAGAAGTGTTTCTCATTTTTCAATAGCTGTTTAAGTTCATGCTTAATAATTCAGACTTCTGGACCATCAGACTGTTTACCAATATTCTTATTAGTAATTTGTTGAGTAATACAGCCTTTTTCCTGAGATAGCTAGAAGCAGCTATACTGACAGTTGACAAAGGCATGCCATCCTTGCAAGTGGAAGAAAAACGCCCCTTATGTGAAGCTGCAACTCCACACAGTGATACTGAAGAAGCGGGCGGATAAGTATAGTGCAGTCATCTTCTAAGTATTCTGCCGATAAAATGGCCTTTGGTTCAGCTTCTCAACAGCGTTTTCTATGTGATTATTTCAATTTAAGTTGTTTGTCACTGTAATCTCTAGGTATCTAGTTGAATGTAAAAACCTTTAAATTCATATTATATATATTGTAATCAAAATTTAATGGAATTTTTTATTAATCATGTTGTGGACTCTCACACTTTTTATTGTTTGGGATCAGTTGCCACCTTTCGCACCATGCAGATACCTTGTCAATCATTTTCAATCCTATGATGACTTTACTGGGCAGTAAATGGCAATATCTGCAAACAGTCTTAAGAGGGCTGCTCAGATTGTCTCCTAAAATGTTTATAGAGATTAAGAACGATAAAAGGCCTATAACACTTCATTGAGGAACACATGATATATCATCCATTTTACTAGACAACTCTGTCATTTATTACAAACTGTGACCTTTCTGACAGGAAATAATAAATCCAGTTTTACTGAGACAATACTCAACAGGCACACAATTTTATTAGAATCCTCCTGTGAGGAAGGAGAAAGATGGAAATATTTAATCAACTTGAGATCCCTTGTCGAGCACTTTTTGTGAATAAAGAGCCAGTTGAATTTCACAAGAATATTTTCTGAATCTGTTCTGGTTGTGTGTCAATAGATTGTTTTCTTCAAGGTATTCAATAATGTTGGAAGACAGTACGCGTTCCAAAATCTGATTAGAAACTGACATCAGTCATGGGTCTATAATTCGTCAGATTACTTTTGTTTACTTTTATATATTGGTGTTACCTGTGCACTTTTGCAGTTTGTAGGTATGGGTCTTATGTCAAGGGAGTCATTGTACATGATTATTAAAAAAAAATGGAGCTATTTCACTAGCATATTCCAATGGGAACCCAAATAGTATACACTCTGGACAGGAATACTTGCTTTATTGATTGATTTGAGTTGCTTCATTAAATGAGGCTATCAACTTTTGAATTGTTGCTGCTGGCAGCTGTTCTCAATTTGAATTCTTGCATATTTACTGCATCATCTTTGATGGTATTTTAGAAAACAATGATTAGTTTTTTTTTAATGGTGCTGTCATTTGAAACATTGCCATTGCTATCTCTCAGTGTACCAGAATATGACCAGAATCTCTTCGTAATGTTTTCCAGGCTCTAAGACAGAATTTTGTTGTGAGAACTATTAAAAGTATCTAGCACTGAAGTTCACACTTTGAGAAGTTTTGAGAATCTGAAATGGAGACTGCATCTTAATAAGGAATCATGCACATTTTTGTTGGCTTTTTTAATTAAACAGATGTTTCTTGCAATGGATTTTGGTGAATTGAAGGTCCCGTCCTGTTGCTGAACCTTGCCAAAGCATGGTTCCTCTTCCTCCCAGTCATCTCGCTACAAAAATCTTGTAGCGACTAATTTCTACATCCATGATTTGCTCAAGATTGTTTGTCACTAACAGGTTTAGTATGTTACCCAAACATTTACACTTTGTACATGCTCCTGTATAATTACTCAAAATAATCATCAGAGGAAGTACTCAATACAGTTTTGGACAATAGTGTATGCTCACCATAACGTTTAAATACATGTTTCTGCCAGCATATGAAGGGCCAATTGAGGACAGCACCAACTGCAACCCCCCCCCCCCCCCCCCCCAGTGGGCTCGCCACTCTTCACTCTTTGGCAGGTACGTGCTTGGCTACCATGGGGCCCCAGCCTTTCCAGCACTTTTACCCTTCCATGCTGTAGGTCTATCTTCTTGCTGATCTTTTTCCCTTCCCTTGGGGAACATGTCTGGAGTATTATTGGGAATGTTCTCCATTCTGTCACCGACCTACGAACAGTCTCAACTTTCTTTTTGGCTCCCTTTTCCCTTTCTTTGTTTCCCTTCTCCTCTCGTTCCTCTACCTCGGTGTTTGAGGGTCTTCTTTTTTCTTCATCCTCCCTGTGCACTCCTGAAGGCCAGCCCACATGTCTGACACATAAAAAGTGACTGGGTAAAATATAATTCCCAGCCCCAGATCGACAGGCAGTCCGCACGTACCCCCTGGTATGGGCCAGGCCCGGCGAGGGGTGATTGCCTGTTCTGTAACCTTCCCAAATTGCGAATTGGTCCCTCCGTTTGTTGTTCGGGAGGTGTGACCTGAGGTGTGAACAATTGCCTAAGGTGGGTGCACCCCCTTGTGAAGGGGGTCCCCAGTTGGAAGGAGCGCGCCATCAGAGATGCTGGCAATCATGGGGGATTTCCTTGCGACGAGTCAATCATTCTCTCCATTGACGTCGATGAAACCTAAATGTAATGAGGCTACTGATTCAAAGACCCTTCCCGCTGCACCGAGGTTCCTTGTGGTATCACGTACTGAAGACGTTCAGTCCTTCACCACAGTCAGTCAGTTTATTACTCAGAAGGGTGTTGATGCCATTGTTGGCCCTGTGATATCCTGCTCTCATTTATGGAATGGCACTTTGGTTTTGGAGACCACTTCTGATTCTCAAGCACAACTGTTTGCTGCCTTGCTTATCCACGGTTACCCTGTTCATGTCGAGGCCCATAGATCATTGAATTCTTCCCGTGGTGTAATTTACACCAGACTGTTCAACAGTCTTTCTCACTTTTGATAGAGTGATGCTTCTCTTCAAGATCAAAGCAGGCTATAAAATCACCACAGTCTGGCCATACATTCCAAACCTGATGCACTGCTACCAGTGTAATCGTTTCAACCACACTTGAACATCTTGTCGACATCCAGCCAAATGTGTAACCTGTGGCAGGGATGCACACGAGGGCGAATGTCCGTCTCCTTCTCCCCATTGTATCAACTGCAATGGCGACCATGCTACCTCCTCCCATGATTGTTCCACGTATCTAGATGAGCAGGCTGTTCAAGAGATTCGGGTAAAGGAAAAATTTCCTAACCCAGTAGCTCACAAGTTGCTGGCTAGTTGCAAACCATGTGTTCTCCCGGCTGGTACCTACAGTTCTGTTCTTGTTATCCCTCACCCCATGAAGGACATGGCCACGCAGACATGCGACCTCAAATTTGGCTCTGAGGTTGTAAAGTCACCCAGTGTCAAGGTAGCATCACTGTCCCCCCATCCTGCTGTGCAACAATCCGTCAAACTCTCGCCTAAAGGGGCGAAGCAACCCACTACACAACTGGTAGGCAGGAAAGGACAGAAGGAGTACTCCCAAGAAGACTTCCTCCATCCCTCCAGCCAAACAACACCCAAGCCTTCCTCTAACCAGAAGGGCTCGAAGAAGTCCGCTAAAGACAAATGGTCTTCCTCTTCACCAACTCAAAGATCTAGCTGGACGGTGTCTCCACGTGGTTACTTAGCCCAGCCGGCGTCTATCTCACCGGTGTGTACCACCAACCATTTTTCAGCATTCAACTCCACAGGCTGACCACACAAGCACGCCAATGCTTCTGTGGACCCCATGGAACAGGATCCTCCCACTTCTGTGCCCTGTAGTAGCGACGCTACACCATATGTCCCTCAGCAGCCTCCAAGTTGACACCCCTACATCTCTTCCTCCTCATGACTGTCCTCCAATGGAATGTTCGCAGTCTTTGGGTCCACAAAGAGGATTTATGGTTTCTTGTAGCATCGCAGCATCTCCTCGTACTCTGCCTTCAGGAAACAAAATTGTGCCCTCAATACCTCTTTGAGCTTTCATGTTACTTACCGATTCATTTTCACCTTCACCCCTGATGTCGGCATTCCATCTCATGGGGTTGTCATGCTGCTCATACAGGTTGACCTTCATAGTCAACCCATCTCCCTAACTACCCATCTTCAAGCTGTTGCCATTCACCTTTTCCTTCCCCACCTGACTTTCTCTCTCTGTACCATTTATGTACCTCCGTCCTTTGGTGTCACCAGGGCAGACTTCCTTCAGCTTATTGGGAAGCCACCTCTCCCATTTTTGCTACTCTGTGACTTTAATGCGCATCATCCCCTTTGGGATTCTCCCAGGACCTGCCAGAGAGGTGCCCTCTTGGATGACCTCCTTAACCAACTCAACCTCTTCTGCCTTAACACTGGAGCACCCACTTTCCTTTCTGACTCCTCACACACCTGTTCCCATTTGGACCTATCTTTCTGCATTGCCCAGCTTGCCCATCGTCTTGAGTGGTCTGTTCTTTCAGACACCTACTCGAGCGACCATTTCCTGTGTGCTCTCCATCTGCTGACTCCTACCCCATCCACATACATGCCCAAATGGCAGCTTACTAAGGCTGACGGGCAGCTTTACTCCTCCCTGGCGACCTTTGCAGAACAAGATTTCCCCAGTTGCGATGGCCAGGTGGACTATCTCACTGACGTTATCATTACTGCTGCAGAATGTTCCATTCCTCGCACTTCCTCTTTACCACGTTGTGTCCCAGTCCCTTGGTTGACTGAGGCATACCACGGCACAATTCGCACATGGAGATGTGCTCTCCATGTTTTTAACCACTACTCTACGCTAGAAAACTGCATTCATTATAAACAGATGCGTGAAAAGTGTCATCTAGTTCCTCAGGATAGCAAAAGAGCTAGTTGGATTTCATTCACTAGTTCTTTTAACAGTTCTTCACCTTCCTCTGTCGTGTGGGCCAACCTCTGATGGCTCTCTGAAACCAAGATCCATTCCCCCATTTCCAGTCTGACAGTAGGTACTGAAGTCACTGTAGATCCTATTGCTATCTCCACCACCTTGGGCCACCATTTGGAGGAAGTTTCAAGCTCTTCCCACTATCACCCTGCCTTCATCCATTGGAAATGAGTGGAGGAGGCTCAGGCAATACCCTTCTCTTCTCTGAATCGTGAGTGCTACAGTGCCACCTTCACTATGAGGTAGCTATATCATGCTCTCAGTTCATCCCAGTCCTCCGCCCCAGGGCCAGATGCTCTCCATGTTCAGATGTTGCAGCACCTCTCTCTTGCGAGCATGCACTTTCTGCTTAACACATACAACCGCATCTGGGTTGAGGGCTCATTTCCTGGACATTGGCGTGAAGCCACCGTCATACCCATACTCAAGCCCGGTAAGGACGAAAGCCTTCCTTCTAGCTACCGGTCCATCTGTTACCAGCTGCATTTTCAAGGTGATGGAATGTATGATTCATGCCCGGCTGGTGTGGTTGCTTGAGTCTTGTAATTTACTCATGAATGCACAGTGTGGATTTAGAGTGTGGCGTTCTGCAGTTGACCATCTCGTTACTTTGTCCACCCATGCCATGAATGGTTTTCAGTGGAAATCCCAGACTGTTACCATGGTTTTCAATTTGGAGAAGGCTTACGACACCTGCTGGAGAACTGGTAACCTCGGTATTCTTTACACGTGGGGCTTCTGTGGGCGCCTATCCTGTTTTCTTCAGGCATTTTTACAAGACCAAGTTTTCAAGGTGCGTGAAGGTTCTGCCTTGTTGGATACCTTTATTCAGGAAAATGGTGTGCCTCAGGGTTGTGTCCTGAATGTCATCCTCTTTGCTATCGCCATTAACTCTACAATGGCCTGTCTCCCGCCAGGTGTCTCCGGCTCCCTTTTTGTCGATGATTTTGCCATCAGTTGCAGTTCTCCAAAGACATGTCTCACTGAGCAACATCTGCAGCACTGTCTTGATCGTCTTCACTCCTGGAGCATTGCCAATGGCTTTTGCTTTTCCACTGACAAAACCGTCTGTGTGAATTTCTGGTGGTGCAAATGGTTCCTCCCACCATCTCTACATCTTGCACCTGTTGCCTTTCCAGTCATTGATGCTATGAAATTCCTGTGGCTCATGCTTGATAGGAGGGTCTCTTGGTCCTCCCATGTCTCTTACCTGGCAGCCTGCTGTATACAGTCCTTCAATCTCCTACGTGTCCTCTATGGTACTTCTTGGGGTGCCGATTGAACCATCCTCCTCCATTTGTGCTGGTCCCTTGTCCATTCAAAACTCGACTATGGGTGCTTTCTTTATGCATCTGCACACCCATGCCTTTTACACTGTCTCAACACTATCCATAATCATGGCATCCATTTGGCCACGAGCACCTTTCACACCAGCCCAGTTGAGAGTCTGTATGCCGAAGCTGCTGAATTACCACTGTCCTGCTGCCGTGACTTTCTCCTCAGCAAGTATGGATGCCATTTGTCTGCCATGCATGGCCGCCACCCCTCCTATGCCTCCTTCTTTGATTGTTGGTATGGAGCTTGCCCCTCTTCTCTGTTACCTCCTGGAGTTCGCTTTTGCCACTTGCTACAGCGGCTTAACTTCACGCTACCTGCAACTTTCCCAGTGGTTGTGAACCCTTTACCACCTTGGCTTTGTGAAGTGGCCTATGTTAACCTTGGCCTTCATTCACTTCCTAAGGACACTACTCTGGCCTCAGTCTAACACCTTCAGTTTCACGACCTTCGCATGGAACTTAGTGATGCTACCTTTGTATACCCCCATGGCTCTTGGACTGACCATGGGGTCGGGTGTGCCTTCGTCATTGGCAGCTGTGTCTCTCGATATCAGCTTCTGGCACACTGCCCAGTATTTACGGCTGAGCTCTTCGCCCTGTATTAGGCCACGGAATACATCCGGCGACACAGCCTTTTCAATTGTGTTCTCTGCTCAGACTCACTCAGTGCCCTTGAAAGTCTATGTGCGCTGTACACTGCCCATCCCTTAGTGCAGCAGGTCCAAGAAAACTGTCACTTGTTCACTCTTGGTGGAGCCAGTGTCGTGTTTCTGTGGGTTCCTGGTCATGTCGGTCTGCCAGGAAACGAGGCTGCTGACGCTGCTGTCAAGGCTGCAGTCCTTGTACCTCAGCCTGTGAGTACCTATATTCCCTCTGATGATCTCTGCATTGCCGTCTGTCAGGAGGTGGTGTCCCTTTGGCATCGCCAATGGTCCTCCCTTCACAGTAATAAGCTTCAGCTTATTAAGCCTGTCCCAGTGCCTTGGATGACCTCCTCTCTGCCCTCCCACCAGGAGGAGATTATTTTAACTTGGCTGCGTATTGGGCACTGTCTTTTCTGCCATTGTTATTTGCTCAGTGGCGCTGCCCCATCACCTTGTATGCATTGCGCCCAAATTTCAACTGTGCGCCACTACCTGCTGGAATCCCCTTTTTTTACCAATTTACATTCCAGTTTGGGTTTGCCATCTATTTTATCAGCCATTTGAGCAAATGACGTGTGGGCTGTTGACCATGTTTTATGTTTTATCCGCCAAAGCAATATGATGAAGGCCATTTAATCTTTAATTTTGGACCTCCGTTTTTGTATGGCATTTTTTAGCCCTTTTTTCACGTGCCTTTTTTAGCTGTCTCCTGTTCTGCCCATTGGGATTGTGTTCTATAGTTTTGACTTGGGTGCGTATGACCCCAGTTGTTTTTTGCACCCTAAATCAAATCAAACAAAAAAACCAACCAACCATCTATAAATGTATTAGTTGCATACCTGTTCAAAATGAGATGTAAATTTCCATACACTTTTAAGAATCTGCAAGCTGTTAGTGTGGGGGATGGTAAAAGGATCCAATAATTAATTTAATTCATGCTATTGAGTGCAACATGTATGCCTACTAACTCGTAGCAGCTACCTACATCAGTCTCACCACAAGATCAACTACTTTTAACTGCAACAAAAATACCACTACCAATTGAATTTAGTCTGTCTCTCTTAGACCATTGGCAGTGGTGGTTCATCCCCATCAAAATATTCGCGTCTGAGAGAACGTTACAGTGCATGAAGATTTTAAATTTAAAATCTCCCATTTGCCTGCCTATCTGGAGGATAATTGTTGCTTCCCATCTACATCTACAGTCATGACAGAAACTGGCAGTCAGCTTCATGAGCTCAGATCAACACATGTGCAAAATCCTGTGTGAATTGACATAGTGAGCAAGGAAGTAACTCATATTTCCAACACAACGTGGAATTTTAAACCCAGAACTGTGCAAGTTATGTATGAAAAGTCAGTCACTTGTAGAATTCCTGGAGAAAACTGAGCATACATCTTGACAAACCACTAGAATTACTCAAGCTGCAGGGCACCGTATGAAATTAAGGCACCCAGAATTTCACTTTTGCTTGTCTGTATTTAATCATAATGTGGCACACATTGCTATATTTTACAGTCGATTATGAAAAATGAGTAGTTGACCCATTGACTGTACAACAAGGGGTCAAACATTTCGAAACTGATTCCAAGGTAGCATCATTGACAGGATTTCCACATCCACAAAGCTGCTGCATCCTGCAAAGTGACTGAGAAATGAATTCCAAAAATTGTTGTTGCAAAAAAAGTGAGAGAGAAAATTATCACTCAGGTTGCTGAACACTTTCACTTTACAGGGTATCTTGTTGCTGCAAATTTATTTAATTCTGAAAAGTTTGTCTTGTATTCAAGTCAATTTCCACAAACGTTGCTGCAGAGGTCTTGCAAAACATATTACTTCCTTGACTGCAATAAGCTGAGAACAGAATTTCAGATACTATACATGAGGAATGAGTTTGGAACTCTCACAGGTGCTGTTCCACTTCTTGTTCGAAAATAATTGGCAGAGGCCTTTCAGTGAAATGATCAAACTCCCCCAAGTGATAGTTACCATGTTGGTGACATCATCTGAGGAACAGTGATCTTTGAGAAAAAAAGCTGTTCTGCAAAATACTGTGTCTCAGGAGTGGCTAACAGCAATAATAGTGCTCTCCATTGAGAAAGGTTTCATACACAGCACCATAGACTTTAATGAATGCTTCAGTAACAGAGTCTCTGCTCTTAATCAGTGGAGAATTGAATTTTTCATACAAACATTCATCATACATTAAGCGTATTTTTTTATATTATTAGCCTTTAATGTTAGTTATTAGGAACTTTGTAGACCATCTTTCAGTGAACACCCTTGGAAAAACTGCACGAACTGCCACTGGTCCTTGGTAAAAACTTCAGCAGAATTTATCTACAACTTTAGTCAGCTTTCAGTACCTATAAGGAGTATTTGTTTCAGTGCTTTGTACAAGCACCTGGATCTCTGGTTCTTTTCTAAGAAAGCTATGATAATTTGCAATGAGGGGTAGTATCATGTAGACAAGGTATAAAAGAGCTGTCACTTGTGCTCAGGTGGTTCATGTAAAATGGTTGGCGACATGATTATGGCTGCATGACAGGAATTACCAGACTTTGAATATGGAATGGTAATTTTAGCTAGATATATGGGACATTCCATTTTACAGATTGTTAGGGAATTCAATATTCTGAGATCCACAGTGTCAAGAGTGTGCCAAATATACCAAATTTTAGGCATTACCCTCTCACCAAAGACAAGGCAGTGGCCGACAACCTTCCTTAACGACCGAGAACAACGGTGTTTGATCGAGTTGTCAGTGCTGGCATACAAGCAACTCTAGGTGAAATAACCCCAGAAATCAATGTGGCATGTACAACAAACATACCCGTCAGGACAGTGTGGTAAAATCTGGCATTAATGGGCTATAGCAGCAGATGGCCGATGCAAGAGCCTTTTCTAACAGCATGACATTGCCTCCAGTGCCTGTCCTGGGCTTTTGACCATAGATGACCCTAGGTGACTGGATCCTAAATGACTAGAAAACTCTGACCTAGCCAGATGAGTCCCAATTTCACTTGTTAAGAGCTGATGATAGGGTTCAAATGTGGCACAGTCCCCATGAAGCCGTGGAGACAAGTTGCCAGCAAGGCACTTTGCAAGCTGGTGGTGGCTCCATAATGTTGGGGCTATATTCACATGTATCATTGACTGGAAATGGTTATGTTTGGCTACTTAGAGACCACTTGCAGCCATTCGTGGACTTCATAGCCCCAAACAATGTTTGAATTTCCAGTGGGCCACTAGGAGGTTTGAAGAACATTCTGGACAATTTGAGCAAATCTATTTGCCACCCAGATCACTCAATATGATTCCCATTGAACACTTATGAGACATATTTGAGGGGTCAGTTTATGCACAGTATCCTGCACTAGCAACACTTTCATAATTATGGAGACAGCATGGCTCAGTATTTCTGCAGGGGACTTGCAATGATTTGTCAGGTCCACCTAACATTGAGTTGCTGCACTACATTGGGAACAGGAGGTTCAGCACATTATTAGGAGATAGCCCATGACTTTTGTCGCCTCGGTGTATGCTGATTAAAAAGTGCATTTAGTTTTTAGAAACGATGATCATGAAAAGATATTAATGACTGATCATTTTATTACAGTACAGAATGGGGAATTTTGTCTGATACAGTCATTCATGTTGAATGTATGGATATATTGCACCTGAGATCTATGACTTGAAATTTTAGAGTAACATGTTTTAATTTTCTAAACTAATGTACTTATTGGATAATTATTATTGACGTCTGCATCCACCTAAAATTGCTGTTGACTTTTGGATCATTATATCTGTTTAATTCCCAAGTTTAACACTATACTTTTGTTGCCCTTCATCAATAAATTAAACCACTAATTAAGAAAATGCATAATTAATCATAATTTCAACTATGGCAGCTGTACTCATAAACAGATAATTCACAACATAGTAATACAAAGTAGTTCCGTAAACCTTTTTAATTTATTAGGTAACTACCTATCTTGTAAAACAAATTATTGTCTGAACATATAGCTCCTCTACTTAATTAAATTTCAATCAAGTAATTTTGTGGACAAATATATACTTTCCTAAATCCAAAAATATATAAATATCCCCACTAGCCCAAAACTCTTGTCTATGTTCCAAAAGCACACAAGCAGCATCTATGTGAAAGTCATGGGCAAGCTTGTACACAATTAATACCTCCATGATATTTTGCTCATCATCATCATCTTTATAGTAACTTTTACTACTTGTTATCAAGTTCTTTGAGTCAGTCTGGGAGCAAGTTGCATGCCAGCTGTGTCTCGCTGTTTTTGTATCAACAACATGGACATGTATTTATTTCTATAAGTGATCAGAAAGTTTATCATTTTCAATGACTGTGTAATTGAAAGGCAACTCTGATAGTCAACTGTGGGACTTCATACATGAAAGTGTACTGTAGATAATCTGCAGCTGTCACACTGATTAACATGATGCTGAAAGTATCTGCCTGTGAAAAACATTTAATGTGAGAGCTAAAACTGGCCACCATATTGCTAATAGTGACAATAAATGTGGATCAAGTCACATTAATTAAAAACTGTGTGGTATACCTTATTAGAATATTTCCCATAAAGCCAGTTCTATGGCAATCCAATAAATTTTCTCTAATGAGGCTCAAGACTAGTTTACGCAGGTAGGTAATCTTTCATAGTGCCAATATACAGGGTGGTCCATTGACCGCGAAATAAGCACCAAACGAAAAAACTACAAAGAACGAGACTCGTCTAGCTTGAAGGGGGAAACCAGATGGTGCTATGGTTGTCCCACTAGATGGCACTGCCATAGGTCAAATGGATATCAACTGCATTTTTAAAAACAGGAACCCCCATTTTTTATTACATATACGTGTAGTATGTAAAGAAATATGAATGTTTTGGTTGGACCACTTTTTCACTTTGCGATAGATGGCACTGTATTAGTCATAAACATATGGCTCACAATTCTAGATGAACAGTTGGTAACAGGTAGGTTTTTAAAATTAAATGCAGAACATTGGACGTTTGAACATTTTATTTTGGTTGTTCCAATGTGATACATGTACCTTTGTGAACTTATCATTTCTGAGAACGCATGCTGTTACAGCGTGATTACCTGTGAATACCGCATTAATGCGATAAATGCTCAAAATGATGTCCATCAACCTCAATGCATTTGGCAATATGTGTAATGACATTCCTCTCAACAGCGAGTAGTTCGCCTTCCGTAATGTTCGCACATGCATTGACAATGTGCTGACGAATGTTGTCAGGCATCATGATAGCAAATATCCTTCAACTTTCCCCACAGAAAGAAATCCAGGGACATCAGGTCCGGTGAACGTGCAGACCACGGTATGGTGCTTCAACAGCCAATCCACCTGTCACGAAATATGCTATTCAATACCACTTCAACCGCATGCGAGCTATGTGCCGGACATCCATCATGTTGGAAGTACATCGCCATTCTGTCATGCAGTGAAACATCTTGTAGTAACATCAGGAGAAAATTATGTAGGAAATCAGCATACATTGCACCATTTAGATTGCCATCGATAAAATTGGGGCCAATTATCCTTCCTCCCATAATGCCGCACCATACATTAACCTGCCAAGGTCACTGATGTTCCACTTGTCACAGCCATTGTGGATTTTCCGTTGCCCAATAGTGCATATTATGCCAGTTTACGTTACCGCTGTTGGTGAATGATGCTTCATCGCTAAATAGAACATGTGCAAAAAATCTGTCATCGTCCTGTAATTTCTCTCGTGCCCAGTGGCAGAACTGTACAAAGTCATTGCCAAGAAATTCCTGGAGCATAGAAATATGGTACGGGTGCAATCGATGTTTGTGTAGCATTCTCAACACCAACGTTTTTGAGATTCCCGATTCTCACGCAATTTGTCTGCTACTGATGTGTGGATTAGCCGCGACAGCAGCTAAAACACCTAATGGGCATCATCATTTGTTGCAAGTCATGGTTGACATTTCATATATGGCTGAACACTTCCTGTTTCCTTAAATAACGTAACTATCCAACGAACGGCCCGGACACTTGGATGATGTCATCCAGGATACCGAGCAGCATACATAGCACACACCCGTTGGGCATTTTGATCACAATAGCCATACATCAACACAATATCGACCTTTTCTGCAATTGGTAAATGGTCCATTTTAACACGGGTAATGTATCACGAAGCAAATACCATCCGCACTGGTGGAATGTTGTGTGATACCACGTACTTATATGTTTGTGACTATTACAGCGCCATCTATCACAAAGCAAAAAAAGTGGTCCAACTAAAACATTCATATTTCTTTACGTACTACATTAATATGTAATAAAAAATGGGGGTTCCTATTTTAAAAAAATGCAGTTGATATCCATTTGACCTATGGCAGCGCCATCTAGCGGGCCAACCATAGTGCCATCTGGTTCCCCCTTCAAGCTAGACGAGTTTCGTACTTTGTAGTTTTTTCATTTGATGCTTATTTTGTGAGATATTTGGCCTGGTCACTATCAATGGATGACCCTGTATAATGCTCATGAACTACAAATGAAAGGAACTTTCCAGGCTAAAGTTTTGTATAAGTTTGTAGTGAAATGAATTTCTTTATTGGTTATCAGTTCACCATACGCTGACAATACAGATACTTTCAACCAACTCAGTTTATCAGTTAGTGGAAAAATTCATGCATTTTGCATTGAGATTCCATTTAATATGTTGGTAAACTGTATACTAAACTTTCCAATCTCTTTTCTACAGTACTAGCCTATGAAAAGAACATGAAGCATCACATGCACACTGGGAAACCATCATTCCCCATCTTCCCAAGCCTGGCCAATACCTTACTTTTTGTATGATGTGGCCAAGACAGAATTGGACTACCTAAAAGAACTAAATGTCATCACAGCCATTTTTTCCAGGTTCCAAGCATCTCCATTAGCTGTTTTTAGAAAGGCAAATGGCCTACTTAATGTGTATGGGGACTTCAAAGCAGTAAATGCCCAAGTTGTGTGGATACATTTCATATTCCTTGATTAGAAGATGAATGCTTCACTACAACTAATTTGTCTGATGATCATCTGCAACTCACCCTGCAACCACAGTCCAGACAGCTTCTAGTTTAGAACACACCATTCTGTTTGTACCAATACCTGAGTCTACCTTTTGTAATTTCCAGTGATTTCACTACTTTTAGCTGCGTGGGATTAGCCGAGCGGTCTAAGCTGCTGCTGCAGTCATGGACTGTGCGACTGGTCCCGGTAGAGGTTCAAGTCCTCCCTCGGGCATGGGTGTGTGTGTTTGTCCTTAGGATAATTTAGGTTAAGTAGTGTGTAAGCTTAGGGACTGATGACCTTAGCAGTTAAGTCCCATAAGATTTCACACACACTTGAACAGTTTTGAATTTCACTACTTTTCAATGCTGTTTAGAATAGCTAATGTGCAAAGTTCTGGCTTGTTGCAGTTATCTGGATGACATAATTGTTATGGGAGTGAATACACATGAATGTTTACAGAATCTTCACAAGCAACTTACAGCATTACAGGAGGGCCCAAAATACAATCTTAATGTTATGTAAATTGAAGGTGGAAGGGGAAGAAAGGAAAGGAATGGAAAGGGACTACTGGTGTCATCTGCAATGGAACATTATGTGGAATCAGGGGCAATGAGTGAAAATGTGTGCTGGGCTGTGATTTGAACCTGGGATTCCTGCTTACTAGGCAGTTGTGTTAACCACCACACCATCCAGACACAGTGTTTATCACACTGCGTGGACTATCTTGGCACAACTCTAGGCCAACCCCCATTCCGACGTAGCACCACTCATCCAGTCCCTATCCAAGTCCTCCACACTTGCTGCTTTGAGATTCCTGCAGGAGGTCAGATGTAATTTTGCGTCCATGCTGAAGGTGGTGGATTTATTGCCAATTGAAACCACTTGCATGAAAGAACAGACACCACACATCCATATAATCTTAAGATGGTTAATTCTTTCAACAGTTGGTAGACTATCTTGCTTTTTAGTCAGTAAGAAAGGTATTCCGCCTACTTATCAGCACTTATGAGCCTTGACAGCATGCCTCCTCTTCACAGTCTCAAAGAACTGCAGTTATTCTTGGGAAAGATCAGTTACTAACTGATCTGTGAAACAAAGGAGATAAATTTATATGGTTTCAGAGTGTGGTAAGGCATTCTGCACCCTTAAATAGGTACTCTAGAGAACACCTTACTTAGTCCCACACTCTTCAGGATTCCAGGAAAACCATTAACTCTAGCTGCAGATGTGTCTTAGTATGATATCAGTACAGTTTTATTGCACTGTGAATGAGATGGGTCTAAATATCTCAGTGCATTTGTGTCAAGTACTCTGAACTCAGCTCAGCAAAACTACAGTCAGACAAAAAAGTAGGCACTGGCTGTATCTATGATGTTTCAAAGTTCCATACAAATATACATGAGGTAAGTTTTCATTTAGTGACAAACCACAAACCAGTGTTGGTTTTTTTCAGTCACCAAATGTCACTACAAGATAAAACAGTAAGCATTGGGCCCTCTTTCTTTCAGCTTACAATTATCATACTCTACGCAAACCTACCAGTGATCATGCCAATGCAAATGCATTATATAGGCACTAAGCTGGTTCAGGCTCAGTCTGACAAACAAGAGGTTCATTTCTTTCAAGATACATGCCACTCTGTGGAAGATTTCTTGATTACCAATCAGTCATCACAGCAGAACAAAAGGAGGATCCATCCCTTTGGCAGGTTCTAGAGTGGATGAGATTAGACTGGCCTGCATGGGCTACCCCAATATTGGGAACTTCTTTTCCATGAGGCAGTCTGAGATGACAAGCTACTCCTTGGTATGGCAGATGAATTCCGCTGGATAGTAGTTCCACCTACACTATGTAGCAAAGTTATTTCACTACATCATGCAGTACACCAGAACATCACCTGAATGGAGATGTCAGCCACTAACAGTGCATTAAGAAATGGAATGCCTTCATACATGCATGTTCAAAATATGCACCTCACCAGGCTGGTCCTCCTAAAATCCATTCCCTGTGGACCCAATCATCTGATCTTTTGGAGAGTGTAAATGTTGAATTTATCTAGCTTTTAGTGCTAAATGCTATTTCTAAGTTACCCTGTGTAATGTGAATGTATACAACAAAAGCAGAAACAACAGTCAAGGTATTAACACAAATTTTCAAAATTTTAGGGCTTCCTGTGCAATGCTCATGGACATCCAGGTTTATGAATTTTTTAGACCAAAATGGAATTCAACACATCTGTATTGCTCCTTCCCACCCTCAGTCCAATGAAGAGGTTGAGTAAATGGCCCACAATTTGAAAGAAAAACTAGAGCTTATGAGACTAAATTTTGCCTGTTCTACACTTACAATGACTGCAATGAGTGTTAAATTGCAAAGTTTGGTTGCAGCAAGAAGTGCCACCATGTCTATCAAATTGCAATGCCAAGTTGCACTTTGGCTCTCTATTTGTTGGTTAACTTTGTGGCAACTGTCTTTCAGTTTTTACTGTTGCCAACACTATTGATTTAACAGTGGTAGCATTGTAGTGGCACAGCAAACTCGTGTTGTGTGTGTCAACTGAAAAATAAACAGTGTAACATGTGTGTCTGAATAAGAACAACTCTACTACATGCTTTCACATAACCTTGTTACTTCCATGTGTAATTAGTACAATAGCTGCTGATTATTGGTGCACATGCATGCCTGAAGTGGCATCACTGTAGGGCAGACAGATAACATTCTGCCACGTATGTCCCTCCCTCAGCGTGGGGAAAAAATCCTTCTTTTCTATAGAGCAGACTATGGCGTCTGAAATCGCTACAACTTGAAAAAAAAATATTTTTTTTTGAAGTGATGTAATAACAGTATCTGCACAGGCATCTGCAAAGGGGAACAATAGGGGGCAGAGGTACAGAATATTTATTCATATAGTAAGTGGATAACTGTCAGTTCTATGTGATCTATGTTTTTGTGCCATGTATGCCTTGACTTGCCTCAAAACTGTCCAACTCACTTATATAAAAAAATTCTGAATGTTTGATCCCTTCTCCTCAAAAAAATTCTGGGAACAACCATGAATATGCCTAATACTCTGAAGAGCCGAAGAAATGGACTTGACTATTGTCTGATAAAATGCTGGGGGAGATTGACACCATGAATCCTGCAGGGCTGTCCACAAATCCATAATAGTACAAGGGGTGGAAATCTCTTCTGAACAGCACGTTTCAAGGTATCCAAAATATGCTCAATAATGTTCAGGTCTGGAGAATCTGGTGGCCAGTGGAAGTGTTTTAACTCAGAAGAGTGTTCCTGGAGCCACTCTGTAACAATTCTCAAAATGTGGGGTGTCGCATTGTCCTGCTGGGATTGCCCAAGTCTATCAGATTGCACAATGGACACGAAGGGATGCAGGTGATCAGACAGGATGCTTACGTTCATATCACCCGTCAGAGTCATATCTAGACATATCAGGGGTCCCATATCACTCCAACTGCACATGACCTACAGCAGGGCTTCCCAACATGTGGTCTGTGGACCCCTTAGGGGTCCGCTGGCTCCTTCTAGGGGGTCTGTGGCCACCTTTCATCAAATGGTGTAAAATAATGAGTAAAATTATTGAATAAAAATGTGAAAATCAAATCATCACTTTTTTGTGTGAAAAACATGTGTACTTTTACCTCAGGTCATATTCCCAAGCAGCCTTTGCAGTTCCTAAGTCAGAACGCATACACAATTTAGTGCCAGAGAACGCGGCTTCTCTGATCGAGTGTTTCGCAACAATATGGGAGTTGTTTGTGCACCGGCTCATGGCGCTAGATGCGCTGAAACCTTTTACGCATGCACGGAGCGAGCTTTGTGGACCAATCACAGTGCTTGCTGGCATGTATGCGGCCCCAGGCATCATTAAATGTTAAATTTGCTTTGTCATTGCACTACCTATTTCATAAGTCGATTTTTGACCAGTTTATTACTTCTAACTTGGATCAGTCACTGAAGTCAGGATCAATGAAGAAGGATGCAGTTTCTCCATCACCTTCACAACAAGGGAAGTTTCCAGTTGAAATGAATGAGGGAGGGAGGATGACCAAAGGAAGAACAATCACAAGAAGCTCCACAGCCAGATTTATTATGTGAAAATGCTGCAAGTACTCCATTGGTTGCAATATCCTGTGGAAATGGAATAACCAAGAAGCGTAAGTACAGTGAAAGCTATTTGAGTCCTTCCGAACAGTTCAATGGTTCCAGTTAAATTGCATCGTCATTTTGAAGGTACTCACCTGGACTTCCAGGCTAAAGACATTGATTTTTTCAAAAGGAAGAGTGCTGAATTAGCTCCTTCTCAGCATTGCATGAAAACTCATGCAAAAACAATTAATGAAAATTCATTAAAAGCTTCTTTCTTGGTTAGTTATTGAGTGACAAAAATAGGCAAAGCTCATACCATTGCAGGAAATCTCATAAAGCCGTGTGATAATGATATTGTTTCTTGCATGCTAGACAAAAAGGCAGTAAAGCTTGTATCTTTGGTGCCATCATCAAACAAAACTGTCAAGAGGTGCATTGCTGACATGTAAAATGATGTGAAAGACACTTGTTTCTTGCATCCAACACAGTTCATTTTCTTTGCAGGTAGATGAATCCAGTGATGTTGCAGGATTAGTGATTTTATTGGCTTTTGTCCGTTATGAATATTCTGGATGTTTTGAGGAGGACTTCTTATTGTGCAGACCACTACCTGCCAACACAACAGTTGCTGAAATATTCCATCTATTGGATGATTTTTAAAAGACTAACAAAGTTTCATGGTCTAATTGCATAGATGTGTGCACAGATGGTGCAAAAGCTATGATGGGTCCTACAGCCAGAGCAATAACGAAAATAAAAGAAAACGCCAAGAATTGCAGCAGTAGTCATTGTGCTCTCCACACATACGCTTTAGCCACAAAACAAATGCCTCTTTCATTCAAGAAAGTTTTAGACGAATCCATTCAAATCATTAACTACATAAAATCAAGGCTGTTGAAGTCAAGACTTTTCACAATACTGTGTGAAGATATGGGAAGCCTTCATCTTTCCCTGCTTCTCCACGCAGAAGTGAGGGGGCTCTCATGTGTGAATGCACTCTCTCAGTTGTACGAATTAAGATTGGAAGTCTTAGCTTTCCTTTTGGAGCATAATACCAAATTAGCAGACCTTATTAATGACAAAAATTGGCAGTGTATACTTGCCTATTTGTCAGATATTTTCTCCAAAATGAATGAAATGAATATTTCACTCCAAGGGCAAAGTGAAACAACGGTCACTGCTATCGACAAAGTTCAAGCATTCAAGAGGAAAATCAATTTTTGGGCAGAGAGTGTCGAGGAGGGGGAGGTTGAGTGTTTTTCTCTTCTCAAGGAGTTTTTGAAAAACAAAACATTGGCGCTTGGGAAGAATTTGTTTCACCAAATCCTGGAACATCTCCAAAGCTTGATGTCATTGTTGGAGCATCATTTCCCTACAGCTGAAGATGAGAAGCTGCAGAAATACAAATGGGTGGTCAACCCATTCACTGTATCCAAAAAGCCGAACATTCTATCATCAAATGAATATGAGTTGTTGATAGAAATTGCCGCAGACCCTACCTTGAAATCAAGTTTTGACATTGACGGTTACTCACACTTTTGGATCTTTTTGGATAACAAGAAATACTACCCCCTTGTTGAAAAGGCAAAATGTGTACTACTTCCATTTGCCACAACATACATGTGTGAATCTGGATTCTCAATCTATGCTGCCCACAAAACTAAGTACCGAAGCTGTCTAGATGCAGAACTAGAAATCCGTCTCCAGTTGTCAAGAACTGAACCCAACTTTTCAAAATTGTGTCAGCAGAATCACCCTCAACCATCACATTAGGATTCCATTATTATTCCTACAGACTCATGTATACTAAAGAGGAATGCATTTTTCTTCATAGATGCTCAGTGAATGTACCTGAACTATAACTCTATAGGAATTTTGTTTCTGTCTTCTATCATTTACAAAATAATTATTAATTGAATTCTGTTGGCATTGATGTTTTTGTTATGAAAATTAAAATGATCTCCAAAGCTAATTTCTTTTCTTTAAAATATATTCTGTCCTCTCAGTTAAAAATATGGCCTGCCCATACTTCAATTACAATTACTTGCTATTACTCTGACACTATATTGTGGCAACTGGCTGCAAGTGTAAACAAATGAGGACATTTCACAAGCCACCTTGTAAAAGGTAAGCCTCCACTGCCAGAATTGTTTCCTTTGAGAAAAAAAGTCTTACATTCTGTGAAATGCTTTGTCTTCTTATATAAAAATAAGAGAGTCTGTTTGTTTGTTTTCCTAATTTGTTTACAGTCGAGGCTGACTGCCACAATATAGTGTCCAAGTAGCAGTTGAAGTAGTCAGCTGTGACTAAACTGTTGCCATGCCACCTGCCAGTTGCCAGCTACCAACTGACAGTACGCTGTTGCAATGCCGCCTGCTAGCTGCCAGCTATGGACTGACAGCTGCCGTTTGGTAGATACGCAAAGGCGTAAAAATAACTAGACTTTCCGAGCTGTTTACATGGGCACAAAAATCGATTGTGGAACTGGCAAATGGCTTTATAAAAGAAGATTTCCAGAATCGATTCAGATTTCCAGAATCAATTCAGATTTCCAGAATCGATTTTGAAGTGTTTACCTCATCAACCAAAAGCGGAACTGGGACATCGGCTTACGAAATCCGGTTTTGGAAACGCATGTAAACCGGGTGAATGTATTCCCACACATTGCACAACAGATGTCACAATAGTCCTTTAAAGACAATTCCTTGGCCTCTTTTCTTTCATGATGTGTTTGTATCCCGAATCATGGGTCTGCCTCTTTTCTTCACAGGCGAAGCACTAGCTTGTCAATAGCGAACAGTTTGGATGTGACGTTGATTGCTCTTGGAGGAAGGCAGCTCCAACGTGAGACATGTCAGTTACCAAGTAATTTTAATCAGGCTAAGGTGTGTTGAAAAAAGGTAGTAAATCCACTAGTAAGTGTCTGGATACAGTGGGAATTGAAATTGGATCGTTAATTTCAAGTTGTTTTCATTCATCTCTAAAGCAAAGACTATTGATAATTCGGGAGGGGGGGGGGGGGGGGGGGAGGGAGGGTCATTGGGAACATGGCACTTGCATTAAGAAGCTTTCAGTTCCCATGGGTTTGGCTCTGAAATTTAAAGTTACTGTGCTCTTGACTGACTAGGGATCGCCACGGATTTTCGACTGAAGAAGGGGTCCGCCAGCTGAAAAGGTTGGAAGCCCTGACCTACAGCATTATAGAGCCTCCCACAGCTTGAGCAGTCCCTTGCTGACATGTAGGCTCCATGGATTCATGAGTTTGTATCCATACCTGTACATGTCCATCTGCTTGATACAATTTGAAATGAGACTTGTCCAACCAGGCAATATGTCTCCAGTCCTCAATAGTCCAATGTTGGTGTGACGGGCCCAGCTGAGGTGTAAAGCTTTGTGTCGTGCACCCATGAAGGGTACACAAGAAGTCCTTTGGCTCTGAAAGCCCATACGATGATGTTTTGTTGAATGTTTCACACGATGACACTTGTTGATCGCCCAGCATTGAAATCTGCAGCAATTTGTGGAAGAGTTGCACTTCTGTCACGTTGGACAGTTCTCTTCAGTCAATGTTGGTCCCATTATTGACGGATCTTTTTCCGACCGCAATGATGCCAGAGATTTGATGTTTTACCAGATTCCTGATATTCACAGTACATTCATGAAATGGTATTATGGGAAAAGCCCCACTTCATCGCTACCTCAGAGATGTTGTGTCCCATTGCTCATGCACCAGCTGTAACACCACATTCAGACTGCAACTGTGACATGGGATGGAAGCAGCAATCAAGTGGGGCTGGGAAAGGGGAAGGGATAGGAGTGCATGGGTGGGTGGATAGAAGGGCACTGTCTGGAGGAGTGTGCAGGGGCTAGAATACCAACATGTGCAGCATCAGTAGGTTGTGGAGTAGGAAGGTGGGGAAAATGGACCAAAAAAGGAGAGGTGCAAGGAAAGAGGGTCAGGTTAGTTGGCAAAGGACAGCAAAGAAACAGAGTGGGAGACGAGGATGGGGAAGAGGTAACACAAGAGAGGGGGTGGAAACTGTTGGATGGGGGGTGTAGAGACAGTATGTTACTGTTGGTTGAGTCTGGGATAATTACAGGAGCACAGAATGCGTTGTAAGGATAACTCCCATTAGCACAGTTCAGAAAATCTGGTGGCGGAGATGAGGATCTAGATGGCTCAAGTGCTGAAGCAGCCATTGAAATCAAGCATGTAATATTCAGCTATATGTTGTGCGTTGTACCACAGGGTGGTCTACTTTGGCCTTGGCCACAGTTTGGCAGTGGCTGTGGGTAGATTGATGGAATTCATACCAATATGAAAAGCTGTGCAATGATTGCATCAAAACTAGTAAATGACATGGCTACTTTCTCAGGTGGCCCAGCTCCTGATGGGTTAAGATAAACCTGTGACAGGACTGGAGTAGGAAGTGCTGCGTGGGTGGATTGGCCAGGTATTGCACCTGAGTGCTCCATGATCCTTGTGGCAAGGGCTTGGGATTAGGAGTGGTATTGGGATCGACTAGGATGTTGTGGAGGTTGGGTGGGTGATGGAACACCACTTTAGGAGGGGTTGGAAGGATCTCTGATAGGATCACTCTCATTTCATGGCAAGATGCTAGTTAATCAAATACCTGGTGAAGGATGTCATTCACTTGTTCCAGTCCGGGGTGGTAATGGGTGACAAAGGGGGTGCTCCTTTATGGCTGGTTCTAGGGGGTGGCAGAAGGATTAGGGGTGTGAGGGGAAATAGCATGGGAGATCTGTTCATGGACTAGGTCTGGGATAGTGCCTGTCTGCGAAGGCATTGGTGAGACCCTCAGTGGAGTGGGACAGGGATTTTTTTGTCACTGCAGATATGCAGTACCCAAGTGGCCAGCTGGTACGAGAGGGATTTTTTGGTGTGAAAGAGTCCTCTTCAGTCACATTTGTTAGCCATGCATGATCTGCCAGTTCTTCACAATGGCACAGAATTACAGTCAGTTTTACGGAAAATGCAGATACTGTCGGTGGCTGGTGGTTTTAATGTGAACGGAGGTGTGGATGGAGCCATCAGAGAGGAGGAGGTTAACACTGTTGTATCCTTCCTAGCCTCTACCGCATTCACTTGTTGGTCATAATAGTTAGTTAGCAAATCTATAACCTGGTTGTAGGGAAGTTCACACAGAGTTGCATGAGGGAATAATTACTGAATGAGGGGAAACACTGCACTTCCTACGGTTGACAAAAAATAATGGAGTTCACAGTGCCTGGTACGTAGTGAGCAATTAGGTGGGCTTCAAACTATTGCAACCACTCGAGTCATTCCTCTTGTTGTTCATTAAACTGGGGAAAAAGGCGATATGTCACTAGGAGCTACAGTAGGTGTAGTTTGCGCTGCATTATTAGATTGGTTCGCCAGTAGCTGCAGTACTGTGTTTAGCAGTATAGCTATTTGCTGTACCTGAAACTGAAACATCTATGTTAGCTGCATTGCATGTAACCGTTGCAGCTGTGGCACCTGAGCACAGGGTGCGAGAGGCAAACACAATAGCAGACAAGGCAAGCAATAAAAATAAGCACACAAGAAAAGAAAATTTCTGCAACACCTATCTGAAAACACCGATTAGCAAAAACACTATTATAAAAACTGTTAAAGCAAGTAAACACCCCTTAAATAGAAAATAAAATGTAGAATTAAGGTGCCAGCAAAACGGAAAAGAAAATCCATGGCCATCAGGCACTGGGTTCTTCTTAATATGTGTTGCCATTTCCTCTTCGTACCCTGCAAATCTGTTACCCACTCACGATAGGTTTATTCTGACCCTTTCTTGCAATTAAAGAGCTTTTACCTAATTTTTACTGGTCTATCTCTTGCCTCGAAGGTTTGCCTGAGGTCATAGTATTGGACAATGGCTCTCAGTTCATGTCAAATGAATTTGAAACATTCTGCAAATGAAATAGCATACAGCATTTAACTAGTACACCATTCCATTCACAGTCAAACGGCAAAGCATAACTTTTTGTCAGAACCTTCACACGGCCAAACTTCACACTGCAACTGTTTCTCGCCTCCTATCATTCATATCCATGAGATGGATGATCACCAGCGGAATTACTTCATAGGCATTAGCAAAACTAGCAAGCGAACAGTTTCTTCAGTGCTACGCCAGTCCAACAAACTTTTTGTTCAAATGCATGTTGGTGGAAAACGTATGAAATTTCAGTTGGACAGGGATGCCTCTGTTACACTGCGGAATCTTAACACATATGAACCGTTAGGCTTTTCACCCCTGTCTAAAACTAGCACACACCTGACAGCTTATGATGGACAATGCCCATTCTCAGGAAATGTACTTTGCCTGCCCTGTATCACTCGTATATGCGTACTGTAACATATTTGGCCTTGATTCATTTGGCTTTAAAATTCTGGAGGTTTAGGCAAGACTAACAATTTTGTTGCACACATTACTATAAAAGACAATGCTCAGCCGAAATTTTGCTAGGCCATAACTGTTCTCATTGCATTATGGGACAAATTTGCTGTTGAACATAAAGAATTGCAAGATGGTGGAGCTATTGCACCCATACAATCTAGTCAATGGGTAAGTCCACTGGTTTTGCTCCCCAAACCTTCAGGTCACATTCACCTCTGTGTTGAATTTGAGTCTACAGCCAAACCACAAACTGTAATTGATACTTATCCATTGTCACACCCAGAGGATCTTATGACAGGTTAGACCCTGGTCTTTACTTTCCAGAAATTGATTTGTGCAACACATATTTTCAAATACCACTAGCTGATGAATCGCAAAAAGTGTGTGTTGTGAACACTCATTAGGGCTTGTTTAAATATTTGCATTTGCCTTTTGTCAGTGCTCCTGTGCCCACCACTTTCCAACAGTATTTGGAACAGCTGATTGCTCACGTACCAAACTGTTCAAACTATTTGGATGATATAGTCATAGCAGGTCATACAACTGAAGAACACGTGGCAAATTTGCATTCTTTGTTTCATGTGTTATCTGATGTGGGACTAAAGTGTAGACTGGAAGAGTGTGATTTTTTTAAACCTGAGTTGCAGTATCTTGGCCACGTCATGAACAGTCAAAGTGTATGTCCTCTTCAGTCACATTTGTTAGCCGCATGCAATCTGCCAGTTCCTTGCAGTGTCACAGAATTACAGTCAGTTTTAGGGAAAATGAACTATTATATTCAGTTCATTCTCAATGCTGCTCAAATTGCAGCTCCATTGCATCCCTTGCATCACAAGAGCATTCTGTTTGTTTGGACAGATGAGTGACAAGAAGCTTTTCAGAAACTTCAAGATGCATTGCTCAGTGATCGATGTTTGGTGCACTTTAACCCTGATAAACCAGAAGTGTTGCAAGTTGACACTTCCTCTTATGGAATAAGTGTAGTGCTTTCATACAGAATTGGAGGTAAAGACAGGCCTATTGCTTTCACATCAAAAGTGTTGTCAAAACCTGTAACTATTCACAAATAGAGAAAGAGGCATTGGCTATTGTGCATGATGTCACCAAATACCACCACTATTTATGTGGCAGAAAATTCTACTTAGTAAAGGATCACAAGCCATTGCAATCCTTGTTCCATCCGATCAAGCCAGTTCCTGTATGAACTGCCCAAAAATTGTAAAGATGGGCTTTATTGTTGTCTCAATACCAGTACAAGGTTGTGTGTTGTCCGACAGCTCAACATGGTAATGTGGACGCACTTTCATGTCCTCTTATTGGTCCTGATACAGACTTTGACACTTATGCTGCATCTTGTTGTCACATCGATGCACAGGATTCAACAAACGTTTAGGAAGGTGGCATGCGGGGTTGAGGAGGACCGGGTCAAGTGGATGGGAGAGAAGGTGTGATATGGGGATTGAATGAAGATAGGGTGGCTTGACCCTGGGTCCATATCATGAAGATATCATCAATGAACCTGAACCAGACTAGGGGTTTAGCATTTTGGGAGGCTAGGAAGGTCTCCTCTAGATGGCCCATGAGCAGGTTGGCATAGGATGATTCCATGCAGGTGCCTGTGGCTGTGCTGCAGATTTGTTTGTATACCTTCCTTTAAAAGGAGAAGTAGTTGTGTGTTAGGATAAAGGAGTAATGAGTATAGTGAGCAGGGACACTACAAATGTAGTATGTGGACAGTAAGTTGGAAACGTGAGTCTCACGGGAAGCGTGCCAGAGATAAGTCCCTGCAGTTGCACTATCCTCTGTGTCCTCGATGGCTCAGTAAGATAGAGCATCTGCCATGCAAGCAGGAGATCCCTGGTTCAAAGCCCAGTTGAGGCACACATTTTCAACTGTCCCCATTGATAACTCCTCCCCTTTTTTGTTGTGTTTTCCTCACCTCCCTACTCCACAGCCTGCTCATACTGCAACTCTTGGTATTCTAATCCCTGTGCTCTTTTCCAGACAGTGCCCCTTTATCCACCCATCTGTATGCTTCTATCCCTTCCCCTTCGCCACCCTCTCCAGATTGCTGCTTCCATCCCACGTCATAGTTGAATTCGGGCCCAAGCTGCCAGAGTTGGTGGTCATGTTTGCATGTGGTGTTCTTCCTTGTGTGAATGAATGGTGTATGTCTCTCTTTCCCTGATGAGGGCTGAGGCTGAAAGCTTATGTGTAAGGGTCTTTTAATTGTGCCTGTCAGCAACTTAATATGTCCTCTTTACAGTAAGTAGCAAGATACCTTTTCCTACGTTGTTGATATTCCTACCTAAGGTTCCCATTGTTTAATACATGAGTTGGGCCTATTTCCAGTGGCATAACAATACATAGTGGACTGTGTCCTATGGTTACTGACCAGTCACTGAGGCTGTGTTTGTTTACATGAGAGTTAAACGACAAATATGAGTATAGTTGGTGGAACTTTTAAAAAAAATTGTCACACTGATAGCAAAAAGGGAGTTGCAGTATATTGTAATGTATAGAATAGTGTTTGTAAGCAAATGAAAAGCATTTAATTACTCAGTTATAGAGATGTAATTACCATGCCCACAAGGGGCAGGGGGAAGCCACAGAGAAGCGATGCTATAGTCTGGTAAACCTAATATACAATTTTGCTTTTGATTCATATTTCATTTTGGTAACAGTCCTAAAGGGCTGCTGACCCTCCCTGATATGCCACACCTACAAATTATGCTTAAAATAGAAGACAAAATTTTGAGAGTATTTTCCAGTTGCGTTCATCCAGAAAACAGCAAACACTCATAACATGGTGAAGGAATTTTTTTGAAAGATTTCATGATGCCTTCAACTGTGGTTCTTTTTATTTGAAATAGGATTGTATCCTTTGCCTGGTTGGACAATGATTCTATAATTTTCAGTGTGATAGTTAATAAAAAGAATGGCAGCTGAAGGCATCATGAAATCTTTCAAAAAATTAATTGCACCTGCGACCATATCAAATTGAAAAGATGGTAAAGGAAATCTAAAACTGTGGAATATGGCAAAATCACATAAATCCAGCATGGTGGACTTGTTTTTCTTTTTTTGCCATAAGCTAATAGCAGTATAGCTTGTTCAGTGGAATTTTATGGGAGGCAATCTACCACAATGTTGGCATTTCCAGCTCGCATTGCAATGCGGCCACTGCTGTGATGGAAGTGATGCAAGGAAGTAACAATGTTTCATGAATGCATCTTAGGGCTATATTCATGTTCATATCTAGTACTTACTTGTAGCTATGAATATGAAATGAAGCTAAATTAATGAAACAGCTCAAGGTTGAGCAGTTCACTGCATAATGGCTAGTGAAGTGCCTCTTACAATTCCTGCCAACTAGTGTAGATTGGCAAGCACAGTTACAAGTGTCACAAAAATTTCCAAATTCTATTGATCAATTCTAAGCCTTATTGAGGGCATTACCTCAAGATAAGTTGGACAAACTGTATGGTTTGGACACATTATACAAATGCAGTTGCCCTTAATGTACAAAGTAAGAAGCTCCTAAGTTACTTGATGCAAAAGTTTAAGTGTGGTGTGGGTCAATTGCTTGAAGCATCACTACACGAGTGTGAAAGAAAGGGGAATGGTATGTTGCATGTCCACTATTTTCCATTAAATAGAGAAACCATTCAATTTAAGGAAGAAAATACAGGGACTTACATGTGAACAGTGGCAAAGCAACCACACTTTTTCATTTAAAGCCACAAAACTTTTTGGAAAACAATGAACTAGCTCCCATGAAAGATTTAGTTCAAGAGATAGTTACACATTTTGAGGAGCACAGCATTCCAAAAGATTGGAAAAGGGCACAGGTCATCCCCGTTTTCAAGAAAGGACGTCGAACAGGTGTGCAGATCAGTTGTAGAATTTTGGAACACGTATTATGTTCGAGTATAATGACTTTTCTGGAAACTAGAAATCTACTCTGTAGGAATCAGCATGGATTTCAAAAAAGATGATCATGTGAAACCCAGCTCGCACTATTCGTCCACGAGACTCAGAGGGCCATAGACATGGGTTCCCAGGTAGATGCTATGTTTCTTGACTTCCACAAGGCGTTTGATACAGTTCCACACAGTCGTTTAATGAACAAAGTAAGAGCATATGGACTATCAGACCAATTGTGTGATTGGATTGAAGAGTTCCTAGATAACAGAGCTCAGCATGTCATTCTCAATGGAGAGAAGTCTTCTGAAGTAAGAGTGATTTCAGGTTTAATGAACAAAGTAAGAGCATATGGACTATCAGACCGATTGTGTGATTGGATTGAAGAGTTCCTAGATAACAGAACTCAGCATGTCATTCTCAATGGAGAGAAGTCTTCTAAAGCAAGAGTGATTTCAGGTGTGCCATAGGGGAGTGTCGTAGGACCGTTCCTATTCACAATATATATAAATGACCTTGTGGATAACATCAAAAGTTCACTGAGGCTTTTTGTGGATGATGCTGTAGTATATCAAGAGGTTGTAACAATGGAAAATTGTACTGAAATGCAGGAGGATCTGCAACGAATTGACACGTGGTGCGGGGAATGGCAATTGAATCTCAATATAGACAAGTGTAATGTGCTGTGAATATATAGAAAGAAAGATCCATTATCATTTAGCTACAATATAGCAGGTCAGCAACTGGAAGCAGTTAATTCCATAAATTATCTGGGAGTAGGCATTAGGAGTGATTTAAAATGGAATGACCATATAAAATTAATTGTCAGTGAAGCAGATGCCAGACTGAGATTCATTGGAAGAATCCTAAGGAAATGCAGTCCAAAAACAAAGGAAGTGGGTTACAGTACACTTGTTCGCCCACTGCTTGAATACTGCTCACAGGTGTGGGATCCGTACCAGATAGGGTTGATAGAAGAGATACAGAAGATCCAATGGAGAGCAGCATGCTTCATTACAGGATCATTTAGTAACCACAAAAACATTACGGAGATGATAGATAAACTACAGTGGAAGACTCTGCAAGAGAGACGCTCAGTAGCTCAGTACAGGCTTTTGTTGCAGTTTCGAGAAAATACCTTCACAGAGAAGTCAGGCAGTATATTGCTCCCTCCTATGTATATCTCGCGAAGATATCATGAGGATAAAATCAGAGAGATTAGAGCCCACACACAGGCCTACCGACAATCTTTCTTTCCACGAACAATATGAGACTGGAATAGAAGGGAGAACTGATAGAGGTACTCAAGGTACCCTCCACCACACACTGTCAGGTAGCTTGCACAGTATGGATGTAGATGTAGACTCTAATTTACTATACTTGATGTTATTACCCTTTTGCACAACTGGTTTATGTTATCTACGATATAAAAGATTAATATATATTTTAAACGTTATTCCTCTCTTACTCATTGGATATTTGTTTCAGAAGTGGCTTAATTTAATTTCATACTATTTGTCATGAATAAGTACCACATTTGAGCATGAACAACTCTGCAAAAAAGTTCTTCCCCGAAACATCATTACTTGTGTGTGTCACATTTCTACCATGCACAGAAGTTGATTGGCACAATGCAAAAACCACACATGTTGTCAGCACTGAGCAATATGCCAAGAACTGTTACTCCTGTACCGTTCCTTACCCCTGCAGCAGTCATTGCTCAACCTTTCACACCCACACTGCCCCCTCCCCTACACCAGGATTCACTATAAAGTGAACAGGCTATAGTTGTACACTCAATTTTTAAAAATACCATGTGGTATGCCTTGGCAAAAAGTCGAGGAATTCCTGTTCTAGAGGATTACCAAAGTCAGTCTGTGGAATTTTTAAACATTTCACTCTATGTAATTTGTCATGTTTCTGATTACATGTTAGAAAACACATGCTCTAGAAAATCAGCTTACTTAGACTACTTTCATGCTTTTTCCTTAACACACAACATTTATGGTTTACATTGCCACAACAGTTAAACACAGAATATTTCACATGTTCATTGCCTCTTTTTAGGAATATCATGGAACCAACAGCTCAAAAAGGAGCTCTGCAAGCAAAATTAAATCATTTTAGTCAAAGTAAAGTACCAAAACTGGAATCACCCAATGAAAACCTTAAAGAAAATGGAGAAGATGTTACAAATACAGGAAAATAGTTCTAGTTGCACTTCTTGTTCTCCGTCTGATATTAGTTCAGAAGATAGATACAACTGTGTTAACCACTCTCCATTTCCAACTCCACCAGGAAAAAGTGACATTTCTTCATTTTTTGTCAGAAATAGCTTAAGCAATGCTGACTAACTTCAAATAGTAAACAATATATGGGCAACTATGCTGAGAAAGAAAGCATTTGAAATGGACTGTGGCATAGCACGCAGCCTACAGGTGCCAAGTACTAGTGATTTATGGAGTGATTTACATCAGCATCAATAAGCACCACTTTTTTTCCTACTGTAGTGCCTTCACTTACATTCATTTGTATCAGAATTTTCAGCAGATACAACTTGTGTTCCAATTCTAAATGTTGAAACAGGTTATGACAGTTCGGCTGCAATTATTCTGGGGTACTGGCCGGAATGAACATTTTGTTTATGAACAGAACTGAACCATCCCCCACCCCAGAACAAAAAATTATCTATGCCCCTGGGGGTTCCACATGGCCACCACAGTGTGGGTGCAAATACTTATCCAGCAGCCAGAATGGGTACCAACAACTAGTACCCAGGACCCATGAATGATGTCTCTATAATGTGGACATAGTAATTCTCAGTTTCTGAAAAACATTTGATTTAGTACCACACCTATGATTATTATCAAAAGTATAAATGTAGGAGGTATCAAGTGAAAACTGTGAGTGAATTGATGATTGTGTGGTAGGAAGGATGCAACAAGTTTCTTTCAATAGAGTGTCCTCAATAGATGTAGCTCTGGATGAGCCCCAGGAAAGTGTGTTAGGCTCCTTGCTGTTTGTGTTGTACGTTAATGACCTTGTGAACAATATCAATAGTAACTTCAGCCTTTTTGCAGGTGATGCAGTAATCTACAGTAGAGTTTCAAAGAGAATGAACAAATATTCAGTCAGATCTCAGTAAGATTTCAAAGTAGTGCGAAGATTGGTGACTTTCTTTCAGTGTTCAGAAATGGAAAATTGGTGCTTCACAAAACAAAATAACATGTAACAGCCTATGACCATAATATCTGTGAGTCACAGTTGGAATCATTTATTTCATACAAATACCTGGGTGTAATACTTTGTAAGGACATGAAATGGAACGACACATACGTTCATTTGTAGGTAAAGCAAGTAGGAGTCTTTGTTTTTTGGTAGAATACTAGGAAAATGCATTTAGCCTACAAAGGAGATTGCTTACAAATCACTTATGCAACCCATCATAGAAAATTGCCCACATATGAGGAACCCATACCAAATAGGACTAACAAAGGATATTGAATGTATGCAGAGAAGGGCAGCACAAATCATCACAGTTTTGTTTGGGTTGGCCCAGGAGACAGCGTCACAGAGACACTGAAGGAACTGAACAGACAAACTGCTGGCGACAGATGTGAACTATCCCAAGAAAGCTCTCTTACAAAGATTCAAGAATTGGCTTTAAATGATGCCTCTAGGAATATACAACCTCCTTCATATCGCTCCCATACAGACCACAAGAACAAAATTAGATTAATTATATCATGCACAGAGGCATTTTAACAGTCATTCTTCCTGCACGCCAAACATGAATGGAATGAGAAAAAGCCCTAATAACTGGTGCAATGGGGACTTACCATCTGTCATGCACTTTCAGTGGTTTGCAGAGTATGTATTTAGATGTAGATGTATGAGCAGATGTCTGCCAGTGGTGTTGCCATCAGCATCAGCTTTGGTCTAGGCAACCCTCCAGGACTTTCTATATCATACTACCTACAAGCTATGCTCCGGATGGCTCGACCTCCTCCACTGCATCCTCTATAGTTGCAGCAGTAAGAACCATGCAGGTGCCAGTTCTCTGAAGTTTCCATGGATTGGTTCCTCTATGCTCTCCACAGCGAGAAGCAGTGGTCTCCATTGACAAGATGGACTCATTGACCTTTCATGGCAAAAACAGTACTAATACGGTGCTACTCCCAGTGACAACATTAGCTAGTGGGATTACAGAGTCAGCAGCAGCCCTTCAGTAGCCAGCCTCAGAGGACAGAAACATTGAGATGGAGGAAGTGCATCCCCCCCCCCCTCCCCCTTCCATCCCTTTTCCATCTTTGGAGCGAGTGTAAGTTGGGTCAGTACTGTCCCTATGTGCCATCTCATGGGGGAGGGATGCTGTATCCAGTAGCTCAGATATTAATACTTATGATCACTACTGCAGGGTCCGTGGCACAGAAATCATCACTTTTACAACAAGAATGGTGCTACAAGCTAGCAACATGCCTCCCACCTACATGTAGGATCACGTGGTACTACTCAGCTTTTTCCAGCTCAGAATAAATTCAGTTGTGTGTTGTTCTCAATCAATGCTAAGGCCCTATTATCTGGCTGTTATTTATATGATAACCACTGTGATGGACTTGGATTTTGTGAGGTTTACTATGTCAGCCAGATTCTCACCTACAGCTCATGGTTGGCAATTTTTGGACTTTATTTTGAGTATATTACTTGTTTTTTGTGAAATCAGGGTATTGTACTTAATAAATAAGCCATGTACTGTTAGTCAACATAAAGTTTATGGGATTTTTCTTCATAGATTTCAGTCATTATATCTATAAATCTTTTGACTGACTCATTAGCTTCCACTTGCGTGCAGTTAGTTCATTCCAGTACATTAAGCTGTATCTAGCTTTTTAGTCTGTATAGCTTCTGTTGCTTAATGCATCTGATTACTTTTGTCTGACTTGCATCTACTTTGTTATCTAGGGGAATTCTGAGCTGCAGCCCTTAATAGTCAGAAATACCTAGTTTAATTGTACTAGACTCCATTGTGCTGAACTGAAATTTGTAGTTAATATCATCCAGACATGTGTACAGCCTGTTAGGTTTGTCATTTATACAGTAAAAATTTAGCAATTCTAATTTTTTAAGTAAATAGCTTACAGTTCTAAGTTTAAACGTAATATTGATGATATTAATGTCAACAAACATTATCACTCTGCAATATTTATTCTTGAGAAGCAGGACTACCAGTATCTTGAGACCCTCTATGAACAAGGGTAGTATTCAGGGACAGCTAAAATTTCCACTTTTGTAAACAGTAGAGCAGCAGTTTCAAAGTTAGATTCTGTTCAGAGCTCACTTACATCTACACTCCTGGAAATGGAAAAAAGAACACATTGACACCGGTGTGTCAGACCCACCATACTTGCTCCGGACACTGCGAGAGGGCTGTACAAGCAATGATCACACGCACGGCACAGCGGACACACCAGGAACCGCGGTGCTGGCCGTCGAATGGCGCTAGCTGCACAGCATTTGTGCACCGCCGCCGTCAGTGTCAGCCAGTTTGCCGGGGCATACGGAGCTCCATCGCAGTCTTTAACACTGGTAGCATGCCGCGACAGCGTGGACGTGAACCGTATGTGCAGTTGACGGACTTTGAGCGAGGGCGTATAGTGGGCATGCGGGAGGCCGGGTGGACGTATCGCCGAATTGCTCAACACGTGGGGCGTGAGGTCTCCACAGTACATCGATGTTGTCGCCAGTGGTCGGCGGAAGGTGCACGTGCCTGTCGACCTGGGACCGGACCGCAGCGACGCACGGATGCACGCCAAGACCGTAGGATCCTACGCAGTGCCGTAGGGGACTGCACCGCCACTTCCCAGCAAATTAGGGACACTGTTGCTCCTGGGGTATCGGCGAGGACCATTCGCAACCATCTCCATGAAGCTGGGCTATGGTCCCGCACACCGTTAGGCCGTCTTCCGCTCACGCCCCAACATCGTGCAGCCCGCCTCCAGTGGTGTCGTGACAGGCGTGAATGGAGGGACGAATGGAGACGTGTCGTCTTCAGCGATGAGAGTCGCTTCTGCCTTGGTGCCAATGATGGTCGTATGCGTGTTTGGCGCCATGCAGGTGAGCGCCACAATCAGGACTGCATACGACCGAGGCACACAGGGCCAACACCCGGCATCATGGTGTGGGGAGCGATCTCCTACACTGGCCGTACACCACTGGTGATCGTCGAGGGGACACTGAATAGTGCACGGTACATCCAAACCGTCATCGAACCCATCGTTCTACCATTCCTAGACCGGCAAGGGAACTTGCTGTTCCAACAGGACAATGCACGTCCGCATGTATCCCGTGCCACCCAACGTGCTCTAGAAGGTGTAAGTCAAATACCCTGGCCAGCAAGATCTCCGGATCTGTCCCCCATTGAGCATGTTTGGGACTGGATGAAGCGTCGTCTCACGCGGTCTGCATGTCCAGCACAAACGCTGGTCCAACTGAGGCGCCAGGTGGAAATGGCATGGCAAGCCGTTCCACAGGACTACATCCAGCATCTCTACGATCGTCTCCATGGGAGAATAGCAGCCTGCATTGCTGCGAAAGGTGGATATACACTGTACTAGTGCCGACATTGTGCATGCTCTGTTGCCTGTGTCTATGTGCCTGTGGTTCTGTCAGTGTGATCATGTGATGTATCTGACCCCAGGAATGTGTCAATAAAGTTTCCCCTTCCTGGGACAATGAATTCACGGTGTTCTTATTTCAATTTCCAGGAGTGTATAATTTAATAACTTACTCTGTTTTATTAATGTACACAAACACACCACCATGTTTCGTACTTTTTCTACTGTTATCTGTTACTAATTCAGTGTTATTTGTCTACTTAATTCTAATTCTCCATATGTTAGTTTTCATCTACCATAAGAACACTACAGTTTCACTTTTCCAGGCATTATTAGAGTTACATAAGTTTATTTGCTGAAGGGTTGTACATCAGTTTTACATTACAAGCTGGTATTAATGATTCTATTTCAGAGTTATAACGACTGTGCACTGCATTTATCTGTTCTAAATTCAGAGTCATCATTACAGTGCCATTGATCTTCAGTTTAAAATCTGTTCTTTGTGTGAATTTGTTCATTATCTGCAGTTTTTCATTGTTTCCAGGTATATTCTGGTAGGGTTTGGCCCACTTTAACTGTTTCCTTGAGAAAGACCACCTAAGACAGTTACAGACTTGCTTCTAGTATTGTTTTTGCAGAACATTTCTTCACTAGCCTAGTCTACATTAGTGACATGTTCCCTTTCGTTGCACTGATTTGGTGGCATACCATATGCAGTGAAACTGTTCCTTTTGTAGCTACTAATGACTAATAACTTTACATTCAAAACTTAAGTGCAAAAGTATTTTAGTTTATCATCATTTTAAGTCTGCCACGAAATCTTCTTTGTGTGATTGGCAGATTAAAAAATAGTGCAAGGATTGCCATATCAAGTTAACACAAGATTTAAAAGCTGTACAAGAAACACCACCATAGCTAGAAGAATTGTCATTCTTACTGATAAAATATGTAAAATAAGCAAAAGACAACCATTTACCAATAGCACCAGATTGGTGCGTCATGTACAGATACATGTGGCAGAAAACAGTTAACACTTACTTTAGAGTTCTTGCTCTCTCTCTCTCTCTCTCTCTCTCTCTCATGGTAGCAGTGGAGTGATTATTGTATATTGATTATTGAAAGTATTTGCCTGGGTAGATGGAAGTGGGAAGCATGTAGAGACAGTTGCACAAGGCAAGGAGGAGTACCAGGGTAGTGTTAGGCAGGTTTTTTGCTAGATGACTTAGCAGATCCACAACAGGATGAAAGGAGTTCAGAGGGTACAGCATATTATAAGGGGTAGAGAAAGGAAGGGCTATAGAGGAAATGAAAGGAGAGGAAAGTGGTGGTGAAGAGGGAGACAGGTAGAGGAGAGAGTAAGGGAGACGATTGGTAAAAAAGGTGGAGAGGGGGGAAAAGGTGGGGAGAGAGGGAGGGGGGGAGGGAGGGAGGGAGGGAGAGAGGGGGGGGGAGGGGGGGGAGAGAGAGAGAGAGAGAGAGAGAGAGAGAGAGAGAGAGAGAGAGAGAGAGAGAGAGAAATGTGTCTGCATTTGGGGAGGGAGGGGGGGTGGAGAAAGAGTAGTGGGAGAAAGCAGTATATTATTCAATGGGAAAGGAGTTGTATCGACATAAGATAGAAGGGGAAAGATGAGGTGAGGCAGTGGGAAATAAATTAGTGGAGTTTTATGCCATGGGGATCGCAAGAGACAGTATATGCTGAAAAGACAACTCCCACCTGCACAGTTCAGAGAAACCTGTCCTGGAAGGGAGTTTCCAAAGGGCCTGTGTAGTGAAGTAGCTGTTGAAATCATTAGAGTTGTGATGTACAGCATGTTCGGCAACTGGATGGTCAAGTTTGTGGTTTGCCATGGTTTGGTGGTGGCCACTCATATGAGTTGACAGTTGGTTACTTCAGATAATCCTGACAGGGGAACAGACACAACTAAGCATTAGAGTAGAAGTTGAAAATACGTTTTCAGTTGTAAGATTTTCTTATTTTTCAATGCTTAGACCATGGCCAGTCTTGGGCTATTACATGCTCATCATCAGGTGTGAAACATAAAATAAACAGACTGAAGCTAAAAACAGTTTTTACACACACACATGAGAAAACAAAAAAGAAGTACCATATAAAATTTTCGGAAAACAGCATTTGGGCTAGGCAGTAAAACATAAAGCAATGCCAAAGCGACACCAAACGGTGCAAAGGATAATTACCTGGATAAAGGAGGAAGAGGAGATTAGAGTTTAATGTCCCATCGACAACGAGGTCATTAGAGACGGAGCACAAGCTCAGATTAGGCAAGGACTGGGAAGGAAATCGGCCATGCCCTTTCAAAGGAACCATCCTGGCATTTACCGGAAATGATTTAGGGAAATCACAGAAAACCTAAACCAGGATGGCCGGAGATGGGTTTGAACCATCGTTGTCCTTGATAAATAAGAATAGAATGACACCACGACATTTACATTTTGTACAGTGACCTGACTGCCACAGTGGAGAGTCAAGGACATGGTGAACCACCAGCGAGCACAGAGCACAGAGTAGTGAGCATGATGGAGGAAGTACACTAGTAAACCAGATTGGCAAAAGTACTGCTTTATGTTGATGGGAAGAATAACATGGCGCCAATTAGCCAAGCCATTCACAATTTGAATTAGAGATTTAAAGACTCATGCCCTTCAACAGTTGGAACAAAATTCCAGCATCATTTGAGCAACCTATCCCAGCTACTCCTGCCAGCATGGAATTACCTACAAATAAGAAAGAGCTCACCACTCTGATCCTCTTAAACCCTTCCTAGCTCCCCGGCCATGACTTGCTGACTTAATCTGCCTTCCGTACCCCCAAAAACTTCGTCCACTCTCTGTGAAACAGATTACTCCTAAACATCCATCCCTTAATACTGTTGTCAAACTTTCTGCCAAAACTCTGACTCCTGTGGAAGTCTCAGTACTTTCTAAAAGCCTCACCCTTAGCCCCAAACCTTAATTCAATTGTGCTTGACTTGTAAAGGACCTCTTTTTATCTATGCTCTGCATTGGAAATATTTCTTCGCCACTCATCCCACTGATGACAATCAACCAAAACTCCACAGAGAACCTTGTTTAAAACAGTTCCAACTAATTTATCACAGTTGCTGACAGGGCTGCAACATGTTAAAAATTCTTAGTTCCAACATCCCATCAATGGTGACCCTCCTTCCTGTTCACCAAGTCATCCTCTGGATTTTTTTTTAGGGATTCCACACTTCTAACCTGGCATCATCTTTCTTTCCTAAATCTCTCCCCAGTGAGTTCAACATCACTCCTATGGAACACACAATTATCCATAATCTGAAAACAAATTCAGACTTTATCATCCTTCCTGCAAACAAAAGCACCACCTCAGTGTTCATGAATCAGAGAGACTATGTGGCTGAGGGGCTCTGCAAACTTTCTGACACCTCTGCATATAAACCTTATGACCATGATCCCATCCCAGAAATCGAATAAGATCTCTGGCAGCTTCTGAAGGCCTCAGGTCTATCCCAAAATCTGACTCCTGAATCCATTTCTCTCCTCATACTAGCAACCCCCAGAATGCTGACTATTACCTACTCCCACACAAACCCATCCCCACATGTCTCCCCACTGGTCATACCATTGTGGTTGGGTAATATGCTCCAACTGAATGAACCTCTGCCTTTGTTGACTAACACATCCAAATCATTGCCTGTAATCACCCAACCTACATTCAAAACACTGCTCACTTCCTTCATCACCTTTCCATAGTTTTTGTCCCATTACCACAAGACTCCCTGTTGGTCACTTTGGATGTGATGACATTATATACCAACATTCCCTATGCCCATGAACTTGCAACCATGGAATACTCAACCATTCCCAATGTCTTCCAGATAGCAATCTGGTCAACTCTTTCCTAATCCTCCTGACCCATAATTATTTCACTGCAAGATCTATAAACAAATCCATGGTACTACCATGGGTGCATGGCACCTTCCTATGCCAACTTAGTTATGAGCAATCTGGAGGATGTCTGGTTCAGATTCACTGATGGTGTTCTCATGATCTGGACACATGGCATTGAAAACTAGTGCTCCTTCCTCCATAACCTTAACACATATTCCCAAATCTGCTTCATCTGGTCCTTCTCAGCTCAGTGAGCCCCTTCCTAGACGTTGATCTCCACATTCCAGATGGCTCCATAAATATGTCCATTCATGTCAAGCACATCGACACCAACAGTAGCTTCACTTTGACTGTTGTCACCCATTCCATGCCAAAAAGTCTCTTCCATGCAGCTTGGCCACCAAGGGATGCTGCATCTACATTGGAAAGCAGAAGTTGTCAAAGTATACTGCTAACTGTACAACAGCTTTTATCAGCAGACAGTATTATATCCAACTCATTCATAGTCAGATCTCCTATGCCATCTCCTCCTCTGACACCAGTAACCCTGTTCAACTGCCACTGACCAGCACTCCTCTAATCACCTACTGTCACCCTATCCTTGAAAAGCTCAAAAACATCCTTCACTGGGACTTTGACAAGCTCTAATTGTCCCCTGAGATGAGGGATATCCTACCCAAAAACCTACCCACATCACACCAAGTTGTGTCCTGACACCACACAGCTTACAGAATATACGTATCCATCTATATTCCAATCCTGCTCCCAATCCTGCACCCCACTGGTCATTCCGCTGAGGTCAGCAAAGGTCAAAGATCTGTCCTACACTTTCACCAACCACCTCCTACTGCATTCCAATCACAGGCATCGTCTACCCAACAAAAGGCAAGGCCATATGTGAAAGCAACCGTGTTATATATCAGCTATGCTGTAATTACTGTACAACTTTCTATGTGGGTATGACAAAAGTGGCAAACTGTAAACTTAACCATCCAGTTGCCAAACATGCTGCACTCCACAATGACTTCAACTGCTGCCTCACTACATGGGCCATTTGGATGCCTCCTGCAGCACAATTTTCTCTTAAATATGCAGGTGGCAGTTGTCTCTCCAGCATATCCTGCACTCTTATCAATCCCTCACTGCTAACTTTTTTCCCACTGCCTCACCTTACTTTTTTCTTCTGTACACCCCCACCCATCTCCCTCTCTCTCTCTCTCTCTCCCTCCCTCTCTCTCTACACTTCTTTCATTTTGTTATGCAGCTTCTGAGCAATTTGGTGAATGACCTGCCTCACGCTGCTCTGCTACACCTTCTTGCCTCATGGATCCTTCCCTGTCCCCTCCCCATCTATCCATGCCACAGCATTTAATAATCGATATTGAATAATAATCAGTCTCGCTGCTACCACGAGCATGTACATTTTGTGTGTGTTGTGTGTGTGTTGGTGTTTAGGTGCATGTATTCCTATTAAAAAAAGAGCAATAGTCCAAAAGCTAAAGTTAACTGTCTCTATCACATCTTTCTGTGCACCATGCACCAGTCCTCTGGAGGTAAATTGTTGTCTTTCCCTTATTTTACGTATTTTTCCATCGAGGTTTTGCCATTATTGTTACTGGCAAAATAGTTTTCTTGTCTCCTTAGGATCTGTGTTTATTAAACTAATGGCAATAGTTAGTATCCGGTAGTTTGTTAATAGACAAAATGTTTACTGCCTCTGTGAGGAAGTAATCATTGAAACTGATCACAAATAACTTCAGTGTGTCATCATTTCTGCCATTGCTACTCTCTAGGCATACAGTTTTGTTTACATTGCTGTTTTCATCTTAATAATGCTGCAAATTGATTTATTATTCCCCCTGAGTGACTTATATTTGTGTATACCACATGTGGTTTTTTTTTTCTTTTTTGATATAAGACCTAAGGATTTGGCAATACTTATCGTAATGTTGTGTTTTAGCTTGTGGCGACGTCATTTATCCACTGCGCCAAAAACAGCGGGTGAAAGCTGCAGCTGATAGATATTTATCTTTGCCGTAGTCTGCTTGGTTATGAGTTGTTTATTCTTGTGGTTTTTGATCTGTGCTTGGAAAATAAAATGTTTTCTCATCTCACGAAAAAGCTGTTACTTCATAAAATATAAAGACTCCCATAGTGGTGACCCCGACGCCATCTGCAAGATTTTCACATATACATGTGGACATTGTGGGCCCGCTATCATGCTATTCAGAACAACACTATTTGCTCACAATCATTGATCGTTTTACCAGGTGGCCAGAAGTAGTTGTAATACAAGACATTTCTGCGGAGTCGGTTGCAAAAGCACTGTTGCATTCATGGTTCTCCAGGTTTGGCGTTCCGCAAAACATAACAACAGATTGCGGAAGGCAGTTTGAAAGCCAACTTTTCAATGAACTTTTACTACTGTGCAGGTGCAACCACCTACACACCACAAGCTATCATCCATCTAGTAATGGAATGGTGGAACGACTACACCGCACGCTCAAAGCTGCATTAATGTGTAGTTCCACTTCATTGCCTGAAGCACTACCGCTGGTCCTACTCGGATTGAGAATGGCGGCCGTGAAGGAGGACTTACAATGCTCTTCCGCAGAATTGGTTTATGGCGAGCAATTGAGGGTTCCTGGAGAATTTATCGTTCCAGCATCTACACAGCCGTTCGCCCCTGAGCTATGCACGCAATTCGCGAGACAACTCAGTGTTAGAATGAGAAACATCAAACCCGCTAACCCTATCAGACATGGAGACTGGAGAATGTTTGTACATAAAGACCTGCAAGCAACGTCCCACGTGTGGCTTAGGGATGATACGGTGCACCCGCCGCTTGTTTCGCCTTACTCTGGGCCATACAGGGTAATCACAAGAGGAAGCCACAGCTTCAAAATCGATAAGGATGGTAAAGAAGAGACAGTCTCAATTGAGCGGCTTAAACCTGCTTACACCGAAGAGGGTACACTCCTTCATCGGTCTGCAAAATCACCCTCAAACGTGGAGGCCAAAGAAACAGCAGATAGTCTCGCCGAACCCTCGGTTTCAGAAGAGGACAAGGAAGCAGCAAGTGCAGAACAGGAGCAGCCATTGCCTGCACCAGATGTTTTCATGAGAGCTGGTAGAAAAATCAAGAGCAAGTTTCCTCACATACCTGGTGCACCCAGTTTCAAAAGGAGGGGGCCTGATGTGGCGACATCATTTATCCACTGCGCCAAAAACAGTGGGTGAAAACTGCAGCTGATAGATATTTATCTTTGCCGTAGTCGGCTTGGTTACGAGTTGTTTATTCTTGTGGTTTTTGATCTGTGCTTGGAAAATAAAATGTTTTCTCATGTCATGAAAAAGCTGTTACTTCATAAAATATAAAGGCTCCTATAAGCTCTTGGTTACAGCTTTTTTTCTTAAGTACATTTAAATTTCTCTTCCCTGTGAAGGATAGTTACCCAGGATTCATAGGGTGATCCTGCAGAAATGTAGAGAATCTATAAAGGGAGTAAACTGCAAGACTCTCACTGAAATATCTTCAAATATTATTTGTTTGTCTAAGATTCATAACAGGCCATATTGGCTGAAAAACTTAAAATAATTGAAATAGAGCTGAACAATTTCTGCCATCTTTATTTGAACACTACAAGAGTCTCAAAGAGAGACTTATTGGGCTCCAAAGAAATACACAATAAGAAACTTATTTCTGAAAACATGGAAAAAGCTACCAACCCTTCTGCATCAAGCATGCTCTCTCCTACACCCTAGTTCTACACAGAAGAAAAGTGTCTTTATACCATCTTGCTGATACCATTACTGTATTTAATTATTTACTAGTTACAATTACACAAATATATATTTGTATGCTAGGAGCTGAGGAAGGAAGTTCTGTCCCACACATACAGCACTGCTGAGAGAGAAGAGATATGGATACTTCCTTCTTGCAGAATTCAGGACTGATACAAAATGAATGGAACTGTTGTTTTATAATTTTTACATAACATCACAAAAGGTAAAACTCTCACTGAGAGTTAATAATCATTAAAATACTCTGTGTAATTGAAGGTGAAGGTAAAAGTAGTTCCCTTTTCCTCTTTTTTGATTGCACAGCAGTCTGAAATATTTAATAAATAAATAAAACCCTATGTAGCATTTGATAGTGCCACCAGAACATATCTAATGATGAGCAACACACTAAGCTGACAGCTGAAACTAATTTAAAGACAGACAAATATTTAGTTGATAAAAATGGTGCATGAAATTAGGTCCTCTATCTCAGCTGACAACCATTAATAACTAATTTCTCCCCTGTCAGTTTAATGTAATATTATCCAATCATTTATTTAATTTCCCACAATTTTTCTTGTTATCAGTGCATGTATGTATCTATGTAATATATGTAGTGTAATTGTTCCACTAATTATGCATGCACCAGTGTAGTAATTGAGTAATATTGTTGGAATCAGTGTAAAAAGGTGTATTTACTGATATACACTGATGGCAATGATGTCTCATACTTATCAAACTTTGTGGAGATGCTCATCACATAGTGGCTGTTAAATTACATTTGAAACCAATGCCCATCAGGAATATCAGTAAGATATGCTTCCCTCGTGGGCATAAATACAGTCTAGTATTTGTTGTGGCATAGAATCAGACATCCTCTGAATGTAATACAAAAGAATTTCTCGCAATGCCTGAAACACATGCAGTGTCAATTCATTAATATAGCTAGCTGGAGCCTGATACAAAAGTATACGTGTCCCATCACAATCCAGACATATTCTAGGGATGAAAAATCAGGGACTGGGCAAGTCAATCAAGATTCTGTACATTCCTCAAGATGTTTGTGGTGTGAATGGAGTATAGGGTCTTACAGTACCCTGCAGGAATATGAGTATGCCATTTGTTATCCTGGTAATGAAGTGTACGACAACAGGAATTACCATCCTTCCCATATATTGGTGAGCATTTGGCCTTCCTTAAACAACTGTTATCTTGAATCCATCTTGTCAGGTTTCATTTTACAGTCATTGCACGACAGCTAGCTATCTGTACAAGGTAAGAGTTATCATATACAACAGCTCCTCACAGAATAATTCAAGTTGTTGGAGAGGTATGGGTCTTGAGAACTGCTGCTACCTGTGGCTTTTCACCAAGTTGTCTGCAGACACATTGCTGTCAATCTGGCTTCCATAAACAGAAGTGAAACTCTTCACTAAACACCACAGAATGCCAATCAATGTCCCGTTTCACTCTGGATCTGCACCATGCAGGTCTCTGTTGTCTGAAATATAGTATCACTGGTAAATATCACACCATAACTCAAAATCTCAACTGAGCTCTCAACAATCTGTCATGAAGGTTTGTGGTGACATTCTACATGTAACTTCTGCCCAGATTTCAGCTGTTCTCATTGATCTATTTACCAGAGTCACGCGAACAATCCTACAATCTTCACATGGTGTGGTCTTTCAGGACCCATCCAAACCCCTTGTGCCTTACTGTTATCTTGACTCCATCTTGTCAGAACTCATTTTCCAGTCATTGCATGACAGCTAGCTATCTGAACAATCTGTTGGTATGATGCTCCCATACCACTGATGCCAATGATCTGACCTTTCTCAATGACTGAAGGATGCCAATACACTCCATATGCACATCATCTGGGCATACTGTGCTGCAATCTCCACCTGAAAATTTCAGTGATATTATACAAACACAGTAGACATCATGCACTCTCACCAGCCTTAATATTTAGGAACAGGTTGTTTTTTTCTTCACTGAAAGTATGGTCACATAAGGAAGAAACTTTAATCAACAAATTCCACAGGCATGAACACACAAGATGTGGCAAAACGGAAGGGAATTTTTGTTTTTATTAAAGCATCTTTATTTATTCATCAACAGTAACTTTTTCCTCTTCAAAGTAATCTCTCTGAGATATAATACATTTGTGTCAGCACTTTTTCCTATCTTGGAAGTACTTCTGGAACTCAACTTTTTTTTATGGTGTTCAGCTCTGTCAGCGATTCTGTTTTTATCTCATCAATAGTGGCAAAATGACATCCTTTCATGGTTCTCTTCAGCCTCAGATATGGAAAGAAGTCACAGGGTCCATGTCCAGTGAATAAAGTCGCTGAGGCAACATAAGAGTTGTGTTTTTTGCTAAAATATCACGGACAAGCATTGAGGTGTAATTGGGGGCATTATCATGATGCAATTTCCATGGGTGGTTTTGCCACCATTTCTCATTAGTTTCTTCACATTGTTTGATGCAAACAGTGCAGAACTACCAGGTAGTATACCTTATTGACAATACAACCATAAGGCAGGAAGTTGTATGAACTATGCACTATCCAACTGCAATTGATGAATACAGTGAGAAGAACCTTCATGTGTGATCAAACTTGGCCACCCCCCCCCCCCCCCTTTTTTCTTTTTTTTCCGGCAGTTACCACTGGGATGACCGGGTCTTGGTTTTGACATCACACCCTTATTTTGTCACCTGTTATAGCCTTCTTTAGAAGTTCTGGATCGCTGTTGACTTCATTCAGCAATTCCTGAATGACGTCTACACAATGTTGTTTTTGGTTGAAATTCAACAGTTTTGGAGCTGACTTTGCTGTTACATGCTTCATGCCAATAAAAAACTAAAAATAAAAAAAACTGCCTGGAATGAACCAAAGGATATGCTGATATAATTAGCAATCTCTCTGATAATGATATGTCATTTTCCAGAACCATTTTCTTTACCTTTTCCACATTGTCATAGTAATTGAAGTGCTGGGCATCCAGGGCAGTTGTCTTCAATGTTTTCTTGGGCCTCTTTGAAACATTTATGCCACTTATATATTCTTTTCTAATTCATAGTAGATTCACCAAAAGCCACAATCAACATTTTGAATATAGTGCTGCACTTTATTCCATTTTTCAAGCAAATTGTAATGCAAATACTTTAATCCATCTTTTTCATAAGTATAAATTGGTAAGCACTCAAAAACATGTACAACATTTTTGATATAATGTTTTTGACTGTCAAAAAGAAACTAATATTCGAATCAGCTGAAAATGTAAATAGTCATCAGCAACATGTTTACCAACAAGATAAGGAAAATGTTTTGAAACTGGTTGTGTAAAGCCCACGGGATTACAAAAATCCGTTACTTTTTTTATTACACCTCATACTTGAGTATCACTTTGGTAGTATTCAGTGAAGGTGTTCAAGGTGTAACATTTTCCATTACCATGAATTTATTTATATATTTATTGCTATATTTATTAAACCTGTTACCTTCTTGTCTACAACAGGTTGCAATCTTTGAAAAATGTATAACCTTAGTTTAATCAATTTACAGTCAACAGTACTTTTAAAAACAAGAAAAGACCTTATAATACTATGAAATGACAATTTATAACCAGAAACCAAGATCTAAAAATCATACTAAAAAATACAAAATTAACTGGATTATGAATAGAGGGCAAAAGAAGAAAAAGCGAATCTTATTTTCACCATCAGCCTACTGGTTATGTGAGTATCTTGATAAAAACTTCAGAACTGCTAACACCCAAGCTGGTGCCTGCTCCTTGTGTTCATAGCAGTGGCATGTTCATACAAACATACCAATGTTTGACTGTCATACAGAGTCCTGTATGAAGGACATAGTAAAATGCATACATGGTATAGAAAAACAACTGAAAGAGTTGAAAAAATAAGTCATGAGGTCCAAATGGAATCCCTATTCATTTTTACAAAGAGTACTCTGCAGCATTGCTCCCTTACTTAACTTGCATTTAACAACAATCTCTTGTCGAGCCCAAAGTTGCAAGCAAATGGAAAAAAGCACAGGTGGCTCCTGTATATAAGAAAGGTAAGAAATCAGACCCACAGAATTACAGACCAGTATCCTTAACAGTAGTCTGGTGCATAATTCTGGAACACATTCAAGTTCAAATATAGTAAATTTACTTGAGATGGAAAAGCTTCTATCCACAAATCGGTACTGGTTTGGAAAACATCACATGATATCCTACACACCATGGATGGAGCAAAATGGGCACATTATATACTCCCATATTTCTGGAAAGTATTTGACATGGTGCATCGCTGCAGGCTGCTGATGAGGGTCCAAGCATAAGGTTTATGTTCCCAGATATGTGAATGGCTCAAAGACTTCATAAGTGATAGAACACATAATGTTGTCCTCAACAGTGAGTGTTCATCAGGGGCAAGAGTCTCATTGGGAGTGCTCCAGGAAATTGTGATAGGACAAATCTTATTTTCTATGTACATAAATGAACTGATGGACTAGGTGAGCAGTGATTTACGGCAGTTTTGTGATGATGCTGTACTGTACAGGAATATTTCATGGTTGAGTGACTGTAGGGGTATTCAAGATGGCTTAGACAAAATTTATAGTTGGCGATGAATGACATCTTGCTCTAAAACCAGTAAAATGTGAGTTAATGCAGATGAGTAGGAAAAACAAACCTAAAATATCTGAATACACCACTAGTAGTGTACTGCTTGACACAGTTGCATCAATTACATTTATAAGACATAACATTGCAAAGTGATATGAAATGGAATAAGCACATCAGGTTAGCAGTAGGGAAGCTAATGCTCAGTTTCATTTTATTCACAAAGTTTTGTGAAAGTTAGCCTGTCTATAAAGGAGACTGCATACCGGATGCTAACATGACCCACTTTTGAGTACTGTTCAAATGTTTCAGATACCTACCAGATCCAGTGGCATGCTGCTAGATTTGTTACTGTTGTGTACAATCAGCATGCAAGCATTACAGATGCTTTGTGAGCTCAAATGTGAATCCATAGAGTGGTGACAACAGTATTTTCACAAAGCATTATTGCAGAAATTTAGGGAAACAGCAATGGATGCCAAATGAAGAAGGATTTTATTGCCTCCAACATACATTTTGCATAGGAACAATAAAGATAAGATGTGAGAAATTAGGGCTCTTACAGAGGCTTTTAGAAGGTCATTTTTATCTCACTCTATTTGCAGATGGCACAGGAAAGGAAATGACTAGTAATGGTATGTGGTATCCTCTACCATGCACTGTAGAGGAGGCTGTGGAGTACGTATGTAGTTGTAAATGTAGAGCTATTGTTAGTACAACTATGTTTACTGCCATTGGTATTTACACCATATCAATGGAATTCTGAAATGATTTCAAAAGCAAACTACAATAACAAAGAATGCAATAGTTATAACCTTCTGAAGAAGGTTACTAAGTGCCTGAAACCTATTAAGGAAATTGAATTTCTTTCATGCAACTGGTTGTTCGTAATTTCTATGCATAATTTTAATTGCCATGTAATCTATGCTGCTTGTGTTTTCTAAATAAATGATGCAACTATAACGCATAAAAAGTGGTGACATCCTCTAGATTGCTTGTCACTATTAATATCAACAGTGGTCACAAGAAATGGTCATGATAATGTGTGTGATGCTGACAAAGGTGACAGTCTACTCCAATCCACTGAATCTGCTGCACGTAGTACTTTATACATTCCTTCGTCACTTGCACTTATACAGACACTATGTGTGCTTTAAGCATGTTTTTTGGATTTATTTGATGCTTGTAGAAGTATTTATCGTACAGTTATAAGGAAATGCTGTTCACAATTTCTCACAACTCAAATTTTAAAAGTATGTGTTAAACAGGTTGTCTAGCATCATTTCTGGTTTTTATAATTTGAATAATGGACACTCAAATATAAAGTGTTCTGGGGAATCAGCCACTCTGCAAGCACATACTCCTCCCTACTGGCATTTCCTTCTCGATAGATGCTGTGAATAAAGGCTGTATCCAGTCAACTGACAAACCATGACTAGATTGGGTGAATGTGGTGTAGTTTTAGCATTTGTCAGATGTTTGGGAAGATTCCCTAGATAAGTCTGAGTCATTTGGCCTGATACCCAAACACCGGCAGATGTAACTGCAAATTCATTAGTGGTTGGCACATGGACCTTGTCCAGCTTGCCTATCTTGATCCAGTATGAGTGTGTCACATATCTGTCAGTAATATGTATTGGGAATATGCTTAAAATCACAAGCAGTGACTCTACTGGAGTGGTTCCAAGTACTATGGTAAGCTTTATTAGCACGACTCTCTCTGCCCTGAATAAGATAATACTACATCGAGCATAGCAAGGCTGGTGCGCCAACACACTGGCCATGAAGCTACTGATGCCCATAAATATAGCATTGTGTTATGCATTGGTTGCCATGTAACAATCTGCTACAGAATGGTGTGATAAACTGATGATTAAATTTAAATTTTGTGTTTTGCTTCTAATTAAAGGAGTTTTTTTTACAAATACTGACATAATTGGTACCAGATAATAACTTAGCTCTAGCCCTTGTTTCATATTAGGGGCAATAAGCTTGCTTTGCTTCAATACACATAACACAGGTTCTTCATGCATTCAGGATGTTGTATCCGCAATCCAGTTAAAAAATGTATACTGATATCTGATCAGTTTTCACTCTGGATTATATTTATTCACAAATACACCAATTTTGACAAACAAACTTGTTCTGCTTGCTGTTCTAACTTTCAAGTGAACTGACATTAGTCAACTCCCAATCTAACTCAATTTTACTAAGTAGCTTAGTAACTAAGGTTCAGATGTCTGATTATTTATAACAGGTAACAATGACAATTTTCATATGGCAGAATTAACAAGATTGATGAAAAGAGTAACAATGAAATTTTATACAATGTAAAAGGATAGATAAAAAATCTACTAACCAAGTGGCAGCAGGATAACAATCACACAAAAGGGTTTAACTGCCACAAGCTTTCAGAACCAGTGGCACCTTCATCTGGCAGAAGAGTTGAAGGGGAAAGAAGAGGGGTGAAGGAAAAGGACTGGTGAGGTTTAGGGAAAGGGGTACAGAATCCCAGGTCAGGTGAGATTTACTGGATGGGATCCCATTTGGTAAGTTCCCATCAATCAGTCTTTCCTTCTCATCCCGCCAGTAAGTCTCCCCTGACCCAGGGTTCTGGGTGACTTTTCTGAACTGTACCCCTTTCCCTAAACCTCTCCAGTCCTTTTACTTCACCCCTCTTCCTTCCCCTTCAACTCTTCTGCCAGAAGAAGGAGCCATTGGCTCAAAAAGCTTGTAAAACTTAAGCCCTTTCGTGTGTGTGTTCTCCTGCCGCTGCTTGGTGTGTAGATTTTTTTAATCTTTTGATTTACATTATATTATCAATAATTGATTATTTTCGTTGTTAAATTAACTTTTATAGCTTTGCAAGAATCCAGTTACACAATTCTGTTCCTAAAAATGTGTTGACATATCTTGTGTGAACCAAATTTTGACAGGTATGCATTTTTAATATGAAATTTAGTACAATGTCTATTTAAAACAATCACAGAAGTTCTAATTTCTATTTTAATTAAAATACAGGTTTTTATACTATCATATTCAAATAATCATGGTATGGTAACTGACATTATACAAGAGTTGTTTTTGAAATAAATAATTTGGGAATGCTATAAAAAGAACATGTTAGTCCAACATTCTAGAATTTTCTATGAGATTAGTTTTACAAAAAATAATGATGATTTGATGCCTAGAAATAAGCTTACCAGAAAGATGTTTATTGGCATGTGCAAGATTATAAACAGTAAGAAAAACTAAATGTGAAATATGTGGGTGACAAGTTGCCTAAAGTAGTAACAGTAACATTAACATAAACATAATAAATGAATCTAGTGAATCAACAGAATTTATTGATCTGATTAAAGCACTTGGTTTCAAGCTAAACTTCATAGAATTCACAAGAGAGGGTAAACAGACTGACAAATTATTCATTTGATGATAGAAAATAATTTGCAATGATTTTCTGAACTTTACCCCTTACAGTCAGTCATAAAGAAGTCACAAGAAAACTAAAATGAGGAACTGCTGGTACATAAGAAGGTATAAATGTAAATTTAGAAGAAAAGGTATAAAACCATATTTTGAAGGGTGGTAAAGGCAGCAAAAGAAATGGCACACAAAAAATTTATTCCAAACTGTACAAATAAACCAAATGTGGTATGGTCAGTTGTAAAATCTGAACTTGGTGTCATAGCTGGCAGTCCACAAATCTCCAGAATTAATATAGGTGACAAATCCATTGTAAATCCTCCAGAAATATCAAAATACCTCAGTGAGCTTTTGTAAATATATCATAGCCAGGTGTTGATCGAAGTGGTTACCTAGATAATGTCCAACCCTTCAGTTTTAGTCAGGATACCAGGGAAGTTCTAACTAAATTTAAATAAGTTACAGCTAAAAATGTAGAAAAAGTAGTATTACACCTCAAAAACAAAAATTGATCTGGATGGGATGAAGAGCCCACTATTGTAATAAAAACAGTTTCTGTTAAAATATCAGGACCCTTATCCGAAAAACCAGCAGCTTGAAGAAGGATGCATCTCAGATGCTCTAAAGTATGCAATAGTACAGCCACTATTCAAGAAAGGCTCAAAGGAAGATGTAGAAAACTACCAACTATTAAGTCTTCTTCTTCTTCCAATATCCTCAAAGGTATTTTAAAAAAAGTTGCTGCAAATCAAATGTAAAATTTCATATTAAAACCTAACATCACCACATGAAATCAGTTTGGCTTCCAGAAAGGGAAGAGTACAATAGGTGGTATTAAAAAATTTGTTGAGAAAATTTGCATATCTCTGGACAAATCCCAAAAAGTCACAAGAATATTCTGTGACCTTATGAAGGCTTTTGAATCTACCATTACTTCTTACTATTCTTTTCAGTGATCACAGACCCTGTAGACAATCCTCTGCATCAATGATCTGCTTCCATCTTCTTCTGTCTCTCTCCACCCTGCAGGAACTCCTAATGCTGTAACGTTTTTCTCTATGTCATCTTGCTACTGTGTGCAAGGTCAGTCCAGTAGTATTTTTGCTTGGAGAGTGCCCTCAAATGCCTTCTTAGGAATTCTGTTTGTTTCCATTCTAGCCCCATACCCTGCCCATTGCATTTTCAAATTCTGGACGTTAGTGGGTTGCTTCATTAATTGATAAATTTCTGTGTTCTTTCAAACTCTCCACGTGACATTCTCCAACAGAGGTCCCCAAATTTTTCTGATCACTTTTCTTTAAAAAACATTCAGTTTTTCTCTTCGTTTCTTGGTAAGCATCCAGCTTTCCAAACCGATTAACCATTAATACATGCTCACCTTGAGGTAGATTGGTTCAAAAGTTAAACAAAGGGAAGCAGTTTGAAGGGCAGAGGAAAAAAAGTGCCATGGCAAGAGCCAAGTACAAAAAACTTCTGCAATAGCTGGGTTGGGTTGTAGTGGCTAGTGGTTAGGAAACATGGCTGTCACATTAAATGTATCTAAGTCATATTGTTGATACTGACATGTCTCCTGTCAATCAATGATTTATGTGTGTATACAATGATCCCGTAAAATTCAGATTCTGATGTCTTTTTCAAACATAATGACAACTGTGAACTCACATATTACTGAAATTAAGAATGACAATGTTATCAGTAATTTACGAAATATTTGTTTTAGTTACAACCTGTGCATCAATATTTGCATCATTTATGGCACTAATCACTTCACTATCATGTTTCATGGTCTACCACATTACAACCAGCTGTGCCAGTCTGTAGGTTGTACCTCCTGCTGTTTTAACCATGCATCATTTCACACACTCCTGGGGCTGCATTGGTCATGTGCTGTTGGGACACTAATTTTTTTGTCTAGCGTTACCCCACATATTTGCACACTACCTACTGCAGATAGAATTGCCTCCCAACCTAATAGTCTTGTTCCTTTTAGTGGAAAATCAACCTTTCGGCAGAACCTGTGTCATCTTGTTCACTGCTACTGATGTCCCCCCCCCCCCCCCCCCTCCAACTACTTCATTCAGTCAAGGACTGTACTTACAATCTTCTTCAAAGCTGTCCTTGAGCCAGATGAAACTATTTCCAGGGAGTAATTTATATATACCACTGCACCTTCACTTTATTCATCCCCAACAATAATCGTGAGTCATGAGGAGGGGTTAAATGTATTTATCCCACAAAATAGAATCACAGATCAATCATTGTTGGTATCCTTGCTAATACATTTGATCCTCCTGTGATTGCTTGAATTACATTCTACTATCCTCCCCAAAGAATAATCGCAGACTAAAGCACAGCATGTTGGAAATCTGGAGGTCTCTCAAACATGGAAACACTGTAAGCCATTTCAAGTTGTTGATAAATATTACAACTTAGTATCTGAAGCCATATTGACTGTTCACCAGCTGTGAATATTTAAAAAATATGAAAAGGTTTTACAAATACCACTACCAGGTACAAAATTTGTTGAGTGCTTAAATTAGTGAAACCCCGCTTTTACATTTTTCATGGGACTTCAAAAAAGATGGTGTGAAACGCAGCAAAATACAAATGTGGGAAATAACGTTTTAAGCTATAAAAGTTACGTCTAGGTTACTCCCTTGCATCTTCGCACTTGCTGTATGATATATGTACATAACAAGCATCAAAAGGCTTGTCAGTGTCTTGTTTATTATCTAATAAAGATTTATTATCTGATGAAAACCGCTGATGTAACTGGAACTGACAATTGTTTGGGAAGTAGGACCGTTTGGCTCAGTTACATACGTCATAATCGTTGTTTTTGAAAGCCTGTAGCTGTCACTCATTATTTACATAATAAAAATGCTGCACTATTTACGTATTTTTTCATGCTTAGCACAATGCGTTTCGAGAATTTTTTCTCATTGTCAAGTGCACATATGTACGAAAGTATTTTGTGTGGGTTTGAATACGTGTTAGTCTGCATCTCTTGCGGTGTAGTCGTCTATTTGATGTTATCAGGTACAGTGCCTCCTCGCTGATGTCGCAAACCACACACATACATACATACTATACTCACACTTTTTGTTTGTGTAACATCACAAAAAATACATATGTTAATACTGAACTTGACAACAAGAATAAATTCTCGAAACACTTTTTGCCCATCATGCAAAGAATCATAACTATCGCTGTGTTAAATTAAACATTTGAGGAATGCAAAGTGAATGAAGTTCGTTGTCTACTAGCGCTCCAAGTGGCGTAACGCCAAAACGCGCTAAATATGGCTCGACAAAGGTGTCACAAAGATCACAACAATCACGAAACTGCGTTTGCGCAGTAGAGACAGTTTGGAAATGGTTGTGATTGGTCATGACATCTTTAGGCTGCGTTCACACTGCCGGCCGGGCCGGGCCGGGCCGGTATGACGTGTACTGTCTCGGCCCGTGCCTAGCCAGCTCAGGCCGACGTGTAATGCGTTGACATTGCGCGCCGCGCCGAGCTGGGACGGCGAAATGGGGGAAAATCCACTTCTCCAATTTTCATGTTTTAAAAATTCTTAGCGGTATATCAGACTTCGCCACATCGTTTTACGAACTTATTTTTTCCTTAAAAGCGCTACTTACGTCGTGAAAAAAGAAAAAGTCTACTTTTCGTTTCGCGTGATTTCTTAGTTTCGTAACGCTTCCCAACCGATTTTGAAGAAAGTATGCGGCTAAAAATCTGATTTTTGTACACGTGGTAGTGTAACATCTTAGCTTCGTATTGAATCATTTATCTTTCCATATTTCTTAACAGTCATTGTGAAATGATGCTATTTGTGAACGTTGTGCACTTGACTTACGAATCTTGTAGTGAAAAAGTTATGTAGCGGGTAGCTTACTGTTAGATCCGTTTTAGACCATACATTGTTGGGAATGAAATGTAGCTAAAAGTACCAAAAAGTTTTTGAAATGATAATGATACTGATATCTGTCTCTGGTCACAAATAATGCGAGCTATTCAGGGGCATCAGTGCCGCGTGCGCAAGCCACGGAATTCGCGCGGTTACAGCTTGGTTTAGTACATGTACAGGTAGAAGTGTCAATGACATAGGTCTTATAAAATTTGGTGTAAAACTAATCACAAAAACAAACTGGAGATTTGTGATACGTTTACTGCAGAAACTGAAGCGCAATTCTGTAGTCTCGTTATCTACTTTGACAGAAAAAATTATGGAGAGTTAATGAAACTACTGTAGATCGACACAGATGTGCGTTTCATTGTTCTTCATTGTTTTTTTTCTTCCTTGGCGGGCTGCGCTGCACTGTCAAGGTAATCCCCACTCTTTGGCTAAATGGCTGTTGGTTGCCGGAGGCCAAATAAATAAATTTAAAAAATCCGCTCCCTTCGACAGCTGACAAGCATGTCAGTAGAAAACACAGCTGCAGTCAACAGCTGCTCGCCTTTAGCTAGTCTGTGCTGTCGTGTTGAACAATGTCTTCACTCTTTTATTGGTATTGTTTTGACTCTGCAGTAACTCGTCGAGGTTTGAAGTACAGAAGAACTAGGAGGTTATGGATTCATCCTATAAATAGCGACAGACATTTAGGAGAGTTTTTTTCTTTACATGAAAAACTTAAAAACTACCCTGAAAAATTTTATTCATATTACAGAATGAATCACAATACATTTCAGTATGTGCTGCAGAACATTCAAGACAAAATTTAGAAACAGAACACAAATTTTCACAGAAGTATAACAGCAGAAGAAAAATTGTGTATAATGATAAGGTAAGATTCGTTAGTGCACACTTTTTGGTTTGCAGTAGAACTTTGTGCAGCATTCACTACCTCCAATTAATTGTAGTCATGCTTTTGTATTTTAAATTTCACAAACGCTTACCTCTGAGGGGAAGAGAGTTTATGGGAGTCCTAAGAATCATTAGTAAGTAATTAGCTCGTCATTTTGGGTAATGTCTTGCTGTGCCTTCAACGAAGAATCGCAGAAATACTCTTTCAGAATTTTCCTTCTTTTTTCTTCATGATGCAGCGGTTGGCAGTGGTGATGGTTCATCATGTGGAGCCACTGATGACGTCACAGAATTCTTTTCATTACCTTGTAAGACTGACAGATTGATAGGCGAAGAGTTTTGAGATAATGCCCTTTGACTCAGTGGTTCTATTTCCACTGATAAGGAACTGTGCATAGCTCTTGGAACTTAGGAAAATCATATGACAGAACAAAGCCCGAATGGAATTGCATTTTAATGTACTGTTCCCTGGATCACATGACCTTATTTTGCCAAGTTATACAAGTTAGTCTCTGTAACTGTCTCTCAGGTCTTTGCATTTCGATTTCATTATTTTAATTGAAAGAATATAGAAGGGTACAAGAAAATGTCTCTTTAATTATTGATTGTTGTATAACTGTGAAATGACATGGACTAAGTAAATATCTACTGTGCAAACAAAACTGTAAAAACCTCTCCCAACACCACACTTGAGTAACACATTTTACGATTTTTTTCTCAGGTATATGTCCACTGGCATCTCCTTTCATGCACTAGCATCGTCATTCCAATTATGAGTGTCCACCGTATCAGTGGTGGTGAAAGACGTTTGTATGGCCATATGGGAGTCACTTGCTCCCATTCATTTGCCAACGCCAACTGTTTCTCGATTTAAAGAAATTGCCAGTGGAATGCATACGAGATGGGGATTTCCAAACTGTGTTGGATGTATAGACGGGAAGCACATACGTGTCCCATGTCCTAAACTTTCTGGCAGCATGTTTTACAATTACAAACAGTATTATTCGATTGTACTCCAAGAAGTTGCTGATGCAAATTACAAATTTGTAGCTGTAGATGTTGGTGCCTAAGGTAAACAGTCTTATGCAGGCGTGTTGAAAGAAAGTATGTTATATAAGAAACTTACAAATGGGGAGCTGTTATTACCGCCATCAACAAGACTTGAAGGAATGTGTCAGGAACTACCGTACGCCATTTTGGGAGATGAAGCTTACCCCTTATTAAAGAATCTGATGAGACCTTTTCCTCGCAGAAATTTGGACAACGAGAAGATTCTATACAATGATATACATTCCAGAGCAAGAAAAGTTGTCGAATGTGCATTTGGTATAATGACCAATAAATGGAGACTACTGAGAAATGAAATTGAAACATCCATTGACGTAGCTGATCACATAGTCAAGTGCATTTGTCTACTTCACAATATTGTCATTGACAGAGAAGAATGCAATGTTGAAGCTGAAAAGATTTGTAACAATGCTGATATGCAGACAGCTGGTGCCACATTCAACAGAAATTCGACATTACGTTCGAAAACTGTCAGCAACACTTTTGTTGAATATTTCGTTAAAATGCAACTTAAAATAATTAAAAACCTTTCAAAAATAAATTTTGGAATTGAAAGTACTTAGCTATTTACTGTATTTTTGTGTATCTCATTTCACTGTAAATAAAACAAATAAAATTATAAAGTAAAATAATTTATATTTGTGTGTACTATCTGAAACACACTCCTTGGTTACTTCGTTCCATAATCTGGAAACTGCATCATTACTGTCATACTAGCCGAATTTCTGATACCAAATTGATGGACACAAGTTAATGTCATGTATATGTTATTCTGCATTCATTAAAGTAAGAACATCGCAAAAAGATGTCACAGACAACAGCTTACAGTAACGTGCCACAGCATGACTTTACAATGCATTGTCATGTGGTAGGGACGCATTTCCGTCCCTCAGTGACACTCATATCTGTCTCCGTTTACAAGTAAATGCGAATTATTTAGTGGCGGCAATGCCACGATCGCTGGCAAGCTATTGTTGTAAATGCATGTAAATACGGTAGATTAAATAAACGAAATAAAAGTAATTTCGCATGTATCATTATAATAAACGTAATTTTTCTTCACTGATTGTGAAATGTGAGGTAACATGTTAAAATAAAAGACGTGTGCAGCCACACAGAAGGGAGACGTGTGATGGGTGTACTGCAGAAGCTGTAGTGCTCCTCCACAGGCTCGCGCCTGCGGTCGGCTCGCGCCGGCAATATTAAACACTCGGGATGTCGCCGGCTCGGCTCCGGGAGGCTCACGTCGTGTCGGCGCGGCGCGGCCGCCAGTGTGAACACCGCAATTCAAAACCATGTGTTTGATATCAAAGCGGGCGGCGGCTCGGCCAGGCTCTGCTCAGCCCGGCCGGCAGTGTGAACGCAGCCTTATTCGAACGAACCTAGTTACTCCCATGAACCACTATATCAAGTAGACCTTGGCAGCGGCTGGAGATACGGCATAACTTGTTCCAACTCTTTACATGTTTACCAGATCAAATTCGCTGAGCAGAGTGCCCTGGTACCAAAAGACTTAACCGTGTAATATTTGTAAACATTACTGGACGGTCACCATCATACCAGCATCATTTTCTTTCTTCACGGACATTTTTCACAATGAGTAAATCGCGGGAAAATTATTAATATGTTGACGCAAAATCGGATGCAAATTAGCATTGTGGACATAAGAAATTTGACGGGAATGGTTAAAAATGTCGTAATCGGTGGGAAAACATTACTTCCGGGAATGTAAAAGACGGGTTATACTGTATTTATTTAGCAACAAGTTTCAAGGCTAGACCTCATCATCAGGTTACAGTGGTACAACAACAACATTTAACACAAATGCACATGGATATGAAAATGTTTTTGTAGTCTTGGCGTACGCTGTGGTCATGTTTGTTCTCCAGTGTGAATGTCTTCTTATGATGTTATCATTAACTCCATTTCTGCGGCTCTTTTGAACTTGTTAGCCCTTGTTCATAAACTTAAAAAGGTAACTCGAAACACAACATAACAAAAAACTCAAAACACTTTTCAAGTTACCTGCAGACACTTATGAACAATCACTGTAGAAATGGAAGTACCTAACACATTGTAAGAGGACAGCGATGTCACAAAGAGAATCATGAGCACAACACAACCAAAGACTCTACAAAGGACTGTAATATCTATCTGCACTTGCATTTTGTTTTTAACTGCCACCATAGTCAGATGATGAGGTTTAATATCAAAACATATTGCTAACCAAACAATTTATGTAGAGAACAAATTTTGTGACTGAGAGTGGTATTTGTAAAGCCTTTTCAGACTGCTTATTTGCCTTCCTAAAAATGACTGGTCACTGTGCCACTGGCACTTTCGTTGAGCAGCATGTATCTTATGGGTACATAAGGGGCACTCATAACAATTTCTTTCCTCAGTTTCTAGGAAAATATGTGTTTGTGGATCCCATATATAATGATGAAATACGCTCAGTTTTTATTTATCTATCAATACTGTCAATTATGTGTCAACTGCATGTCATGAAATTTAGGGGTAGTTCTCTCTAAAACAAAGGGGTGTTGAGCCAAAATATCTTCATTTTTCATTTTAGGTTGTACACAAGTGAGATGCCAGTTATGAGCTGAATCAGTTGGCCATGTCTGAGACCTTCCTCCTGTCAGTAAAACAGTGATGCTACCATGACTGTTGGAAAAGGTCTAGGGGGAAGCAGGCAAGTGCAGAGTCAATCAGAACACAGTTACATCAGATGCAGAAATACCACCATCAGGTTTCCACATTGTGGGTTGCACCAGGAGCCAGCACCACAATAATGATAACTTTGCAAAAAGGTGGAATGACTCTGGCATTGGCAGGCTGGTTACTACAAATCCAAGCTACAGGATTGTTTTGGCATATGTGATTGGAAGGGATACTTTGGCAAAACAAGTAGGCACCGAACCAGTATAAATACCCATCATTTTTAACCAAATGTACTGCAGTGTGGCAGCCACCATCCATGGGGAGAGTTCTAGACTGGTTGATGGAGTGATGTAGTTTTTTTTCCATTGGGGTGACTGTAGCGGCGTGGGAAATGGGGACGTGTATCAGACTCGTCAGTGGTTCTGTAGGATATGCAGTAGAGATAGGAAAATAGTGGAACAGGAGGGGAAAATTGCTGACCTTCAGGCACAGTTAGAGCAGGCTAGGGAAGATCTGAACAGGTTAAGGAGGGAGAAGGGTAAAGAGAGGTGGGAAGTGGCAACAGGTAACAGGAGTAACAGACCTAGAACTTTGTCAGACAGCTTTGTGGTGAATATGAAGAATAAGTTTGACCTGTTGCTTCAGTTAGATGCTAATGAGCCTCAGACAGAGGTAGGTGTAGAGAGGGCACAACAAACTTTCAGTAGAAAATCAAATAAGAATGTAGAGAGGTCAGCAAAGAGAAAGAAAGTTTTGTTGTTAGGTAGTTCACATGTGTACAACAACCAAGAGGGAATAATAAGAGTGGACGATCAAGAACAAAGTGCTCGCATTGAGAAGGGTGTAAGACAAGGCTGTAGCCTTTCGCCCCTACTCTTCAATCTGTACATCGAGGAAGCAATGATGGAAATAAAAGAAAGGTTCAAGAGTGGAATTAAAATACAAGGTGAAAGGATATCAATGATACGATTCGCTGGTGACATTGCTATCCTGAGTGAAAGTGAAGAAGAATTAAATGATCTGCTGAACGGAATGAACAGTCTAATGAGTACACAGTATGGTTTGAGAGTAAATCGGAGAAAGACGAAGGTAATGAGAAGTAGTAGAAATGAGAACAGCGAGAAACTTAACATCAGGATTGATGGTCACGAAGTCAATGAAGTTAAGGAATTCTGCTACCTAGGCAGTAAAATAACCAATGACGGACGGAGCAAGAAGGACATCAAAAGCAGACTCGCTATGGCAAAAAAGGCATTTCTGGCCAAGAGAAGTCTACTAATATCAAATACCGGCCTTAATTTGAGGAAGAAATTTCTGAGGATGTACATCTGAAGTACAGCATTGTATGGTAGTGAAACCTGGACTGTGGGAAAACCGGAACAGAAGAGAATCGAAGCATTTGAGATGCGGTGCTATAGACGAATGTTGAAAATTTGGCGGACTGATAAGGTAAGGAATGAGGAGGTTCTACGCAGAATCGGAGAGGAAAGAAATATGTGGAAAACACTGATAAGGAGAAGGGACAGGATGATAGGACATCTGCTAAGACATGAGGGAATGACTTCCATGGTACTAGAGGGAGCTGTAGAGGGCAAAAACTGTAGAGGAAGACAGAGATTGGAATACGTCAAGCAAATAATTGAGGATGTAGGTTGCAAGTGCTACTCTGAGATGAAGAGGTTAGCACAGGAAAGGAATTCGTGGCGGGCCGCATCAAACCAGTCAGTAGACTGATGACCAAAAAAATAAAAAAAGTTCACATGCCAGAGGTGTAGGCCAACTTTTGCAGGACCAGTTAGGATCAGAGTACCAGGTCACAAATTTTTTAAAACCAAGTGCTGGTCTGGGTCAGGTGACAAAGGATTTAGGTTCACTCCGTAAAGATTTTACCAAGGAAGACACCGTGGTTATTCTGGGTGGGCAAGGCAATAGTATTGACAGAGATCCTGGGTACAATATAGAGTGTGACCTGGCAAAGATTGCATCAGCAACGAGACATACCAGTGTTGAGTTTGTGTCTGTTCTGAGACGCCATGACCGACCTCATTTAAACTCTTCTGTCGGGAGACTTATTTTGGAGTTGGAATGGCTGCTTGGGTCGGGTGCAGGGTCACATATTGGTTTGGTTCCTGTTGATTCTCTCAGTAGGTGGGATTATACTAGACATGGCCTGCACCTCAACAGGAAAGGGAAGGGTAAACTGGCTGGGCTAATAGCAGGAAATGTAAAGGGGGCAGGCACTGCCATGAGTGGTAATATACCAGTGGTCATAGGTGTTGGAGCAGCACCTTTTTTAGGATAGGTAGGACAGAACGAAGTCAAGTTCTGAGAGAAGTAAAGATTGAAACAAACCTTCAGTATAATAAAGAAATCAAACAGCATAATCCTGGCACATTGGATCAGTGAACACAGCTGTTGGTTAAAAATTTACAGCAATCAGCAAGAATTTTATTTCCACCTGATTTCATCTCGGTAAATGTGAACTGCCAACTATTTTCAGTGTATCAAAATATTCGAGGGCTTAGAAGTAAAATTAATGAACTACTTATTATATTTTTTTATTGTTTTTTTTTCATGGAGACACCAACTGGTGTCTTTTGCAAACGTCATAGCATTTTTTTACAAGTTTAGTACAGTCATATATACATATGTGATTACATATACATGATACAAATGTACCATTGTACCTAATAAGGCACATTGATGAATTAGAGTCATCGAACCCAGTTGATATAATCTGCCTCTCTGAACATCATGTGACCACTGGTATAGATATGTTAAACCTTACAGAATTTAAGTTAGCCTCCTACTTCTGCAGACAAAAGATGGAGAAATGAGGAGTAGCCACATTTGTTAAAAACAGTTTTAAATTTAAGGATACTGACATTAATAAATTTTGCTTAGAGCAGCACTTAGAAGCATGTGCAACAGAGATAGAATTTCATAATAGGTCCTTTATAACAGTAGCCATATACAGAGCACCTTCAGGAAATTTCAACCTGTTTATAAATGGTCTTGAAGATTTATTATCTTATCTAAAATTAAAAAAACAAAGAACTAGTGGTTGCTGGTGATTTTAATATAGATGTCCTGAAAAACACTGCCAGTGAACAGTTACTGAAATCAGTTACATTGTCATTCAATTTAATTTCTACTGTAAATTTCCTAACTAGGGTATACAAATGTTCTAAGACTGCCATTGATATATATTTATTGACAATTCTAGGCAACTAAGCGACATTAAAAAACCAGTAGTAAATGGGCTATCCGACCATGACATGCAACACCTAACATTAAATTTTGAAAATTGTCAGCGTAAAACATCTATCAGAACTGAGTACAGAAGGCCAATAAAACAGTCAAAAACTGAGAAATTTAGGAGATTGCTAAAAGAAATTAATTGGATGGATGTTTACAGCATCCAAGACACAAATGGAAAATACAAAACATTCATTAATAAAGTTAGCACCTTATTTGAAAACTGCTTTCCCCTGAAGGTAACTCAGATTAAGCAGAAGTCTAATAAGAAACCATGGATCACACAAGGGATAAAGATATCATGTGAGACAAAAAGGAAACTCCATCTGATATGTAGGACACCTTTGATACTAGCACTATAGCTCATTACAAAACTTACTGCAAAATATTGAAGAAGGTTATCCAGAAATATAAACACCTGCATTATGAGAAGAAGATAAATACATCCAGCAATAAAATAAAAACAATATGGGATATAGTTAAGTCAGAGACAGGTAGGACCAGAGATGAGGAGGAACAAATAGCTCTAAAAATAAATGAAACCCTGGTAACAAACACATGTTGTGCTGCAAACCATTTAAACAAGTATTTTGTCTCTGTTACTGATAGCATGGGGTTGTCAGGTTCAGTAAATAATGCAATGGAATATCTGAGACCAGTGCACACAAGCAATCTCAGTAAAATGGAATTGACACTTACTTCACCCAAAGAAATGGAATCCATCATAAAGTCCTTGAAATCAAAACATTCTAGTGGTTATGATAACATATCAACAAAGTTAATAAAAGAGTGTTCATGTGAGCTTAGTAATATCTTAAGTTATTTGTGTAATCAATCACTTGTCACAGGAACATTCCCAGACTGGATTAAATATGCTGAAGTTATACCTCTCCACAAGAAAGGGGACAAAGAAATGCCGTCAAATTACTGACCGATCTCACTTTTGCCAGCTTTTTCAAAAATCTTTGAAAATAACATACTGTCAAAGTCACAGTGTGGGTTTCTTAAGGGCTCTGATATTGAGAAAGCTATTTACACTTACAACAAAAATGTCCTTAATTCATTGGACAACAAATTAGAGGCAACTGGCATATTCTATGACCTGTCAAAGGCATTTGACTGTGTGAATCACAGCATTCTTTTAAGTAAATTAAAATATTATGGCATCACTGGTAGTGCTGCAAATTGGTTTCAGTCATATCTTACTAATAGAAAACAAAGGGTGTCGTTACGTAACACTTCAGCAGCAGGCAATCAGACATCATCTGACTGGGATGAAATTACATGTGTTGTTCCCCAAGGTTCCATACTAGGCCCACTACAGTTTCTTGTGTATATTAATGACCTGTCATCTGTTACATTACCAGATGCCAAGTTTTTCTTATTTGCAGATGATACAAACATTGCAATAAATAGTAAATCGAATATAAATTTAGAAAGGGCAGCTAATCAAATTTTTACTGACATTAATAAGTGGTTCATAGCCAGTTCACTGTCATTAAACTTTGAAAAGACCCACTATATGCAGTTCAGAACTTCCAAGAGATTTCCTTCTGGTGTGTGTATAAAATATGATGACATGGAAATAGGAGAAATTGAGAGTGTAAAATTCTTGGGATTACAACTTCATAATAAATTCAGTTGGGAGCAACATACTAATGAACTTCTAAAGCACATAAACAAGTCTGTGTTTGCAATGCGAATGATGTCAGACATAGGTGATATAAATATAAAAAAACTGGTGTATTTTGCTTATTTTCCCTCCATTATGTCATATGGTATCATATTTTGGGGTAACTCCACAAACAGAGAAAAAATTTTTAGAGTACAGAAGCGTATAATAAGAGTAATGAGTAGTGTAAATCCAAGAACATTATGTCAAAACCTATTCAAAGAATTGGGCATATTAACCACGGCTTTTCAGTATATTTATTCCTAAATGAAGTTTGTTGTAAATAATACATCTCTTTTTCCAACTAACTGCTTAGTACACGGTATCAATACTAGGAATAAGAACAATATACATAAAGATTTAAAATCACTTACTCTTGCCCAGAAAGGAGTCCAGTATTCAGCAACACACATTTTCAATAAGTTACCAACAACCATTAAGAGTTTAGTTTCAGACAAGGCTCAATTTAAACATAATTTAAAAGAATTTTTGGTTGCCAACTCCTTCTATTCCATCCATGAGTTTCTCAACAAGGGAAGTAGACCATTTTAGTGAAAATCTATTATACTTTAATTTTTGACAATACTTGGTTGTAACAGCCAAGTAACAACCTACTGGGTGAATGATGTATGTATGGAAAGCAGATGTAAGTCTTAAGTCTGTAAATAGTGGAAGTTTAATTTTAAATCTTGTACATAATCTGACTGTTCTTAACCGAGGATCACTGAAATAAATAATTTACTTTAATTTTTGACAATACTTGGTTCTAATAGCCAAGAAACTAGCAAATGTCTGAATGAAGGATTTAATGAAAGCAGATGTAAGTATTAAACCTGTGAATATTAGAAGTTTAAATTTAATTCATGTACATAATTTTACTGTTTATTGACTGAGGATCATTAAAATTAATGAAACTCAAGTTTTTCTAATTACATTTTTGTAATGTGTTTATCTGAAATGTTCCACACCCAGGAGTATTCTCTCTTTTATGGGTCTATGGAATAAATAATTAATCTAATCTAATGTGGTTCTGTAAGCAGTTGCCATGAGACTTGGCCTCCACCAACTGTGGGCCTACTATTGATTCTAAGTCCACTGTTGAGGACTTAGTGCCTTCCAGCTGGCGGGCTATCTCCCGGCTCACTTCAGTTGCAGTCAGCCTTCTGCCTTGGAGGCTTTTGTTTGAGACCAGGGTGGTGCAGCTGCACAATCACCTATGCCAGGCCAGACACCTCCACTCACATTGGTGGACACAAATGCTGAGGGCTGTCTTATTGTGCAAGAAGCACAATGGGTTTCCATGCCTTCCAGCGTGCCCTGCCTTGAGCTGTGCCCAGACAGTACATGTGCAGCTGTGGTCTCTGGGCATCAGCATTCCTGCACAGCAGGCTCATGGGCATCTGCTTACAACAGTGCCTTCTCACTCTCTGTCTTCAGCACATGCCAGGTCTTGTAAACGGTGACATTTCGATCAGCAAATGATTCCAATCCAGGTAGGGAAGCATTCTCACATCGGACAATAGCTAGAGTAAACCATCCGCTTCCAGTACTCCCTGTGCCAGCATCAAGGGTAAAATTAACTCGACATCCACGGAAAAAATAGGTCCATTTAATACGACACTTTGTGCAGTGCCATTAGTCCCAAATTTATTCTTGAGGCTTATCATGTGTTTGTAGACTGGCATGCGATGGCGACATTGATGATATACACGTCGACGAGGCATAGTGCTTCAATACTGTTGCAGATATGGCTCACAGCGGAATGATTCCCCTGGTCTGCGTTGGCCACTTTTATACCTAGCACATGACCTTGATTACATAAGAGCGCTGATAACGGACTTAGACGCTGCGAGGGCCGGCGCGGGAGCATTATCCCGGTTGAGCGCTGTAGTTGTTTTAGCAGCACACGTCATGCTGGCTAGCCGGCCCATACAGGTTCCATCATGCAGCCTCGCAGGCACTCAGTGGCCAATGCGGCACTATGTTTTTGATTTTTTTAAAACTGTTGCATCACAGACCTTCACTATGATTGTAGTAACCTGTTCCCCAATAAAATGTGTGACTAATAACAATGTGCCCTTGAGCAACGATCATTCATCATCCTGACATAAAACCATCTCAACTCAGCCCTGCCACTGCAGAGGGGTCATCCATCACTTCAGGCTTCTACATTTCAAAAGAATGCAGTTATGATCCTTTTACAAAAAGGACTCCTAAAACATGCAGAAACTTATTCCAAAATCTAGGCACCATTAGTTTTACATCTTTGTATGTATATAAAACAATGATAAACTTGCCAAAGGTAGTCCAAAATGGATTACAGATGTTAGTGTACATGCCCAGAACATGTAGTGTAAGACTAATAAACGAATCATACCCCACTGACTGACAGTGCTTCAAAAAGTGCCTCAGTACCCAAGTATCATGCTTATAAGAAGTCTGTGTACAGATCTGTGTAACAGTTTACATGACTCTAACTCTCTAAATAGGATCAAAGACTGTCTGGTAGAAAAGGAATTTTACAGCGTTAAAGAGTATCAATTAAATTAAATTCATATATTTTGTTCTTTATAAGCAATAGTGTCTGGGGGTGTAATCAATATGTTTGCTCCTTAAGGAACAAGTGATAATCAATATTTTCTGTTTTTGATGTGTCCTTCATCACATGTATATTTCCTGTGCATAATGGAATCCTAAAAGACCAAATGAAAGTCAATTTAATTCAATTCAGTTCACGGAGTCAGTGACAGGTTCCCCAATGCTCAGTCTGTCAGAGGATGTGATGTTTGTTAAACTGATCATGGTACTTATATCCTACTCATCATAGATTATCATACATGTTTTCGATCATCAGTGCAGCCCAATTACATGCTCTTTGACTTATGTGTTTTCTCTACATTTTCCCTTAATAACATCAGTATTTACTCTAGTCTTCCATGGCAGCAAACTTCCCTCTCCAATGACAGACATGTACTCTGCTGGCCTTTACCTTGTTCTAACTACTTCACAAGCCATTTTCAACTTTCAGCCTTGTACTTGTTATGTGTGTGTGATTTTGTACACCACAGTATAACACTGGTATATCTGGAAGTACCGCTTGGATTTTCTGATTACATCAGTTTAGTTACAATTACATTTTCTTTTAGATGATGAAATCATTGACAATTTCCATTTATGAATTGCCACATAAATTATAATTCTCTGTGAAATAGATGGAATCCAGAAACAAATTAGATCAGAACAGTGAGTAATGTGAACTATGTGGGAAGCTACAAACCCAGTCATTAATAAGATTTTTTTTATGTGATATCAGTCCAATCCTCCCCTAATATCTTTTATACTACTGCCATACTGTTGATTCTATTCTGCTTTTCCCTGTTCTGTTGAGCAGAGGCCAGATTATGCCTCTCTGAAAGTACCAGTTCTATTTAACAATTCCAGCCAATCTTTGTTGAGGTATCGCTCCTCCCTTGTGACAGTATCCATGAATTATTCCATGATGATCTACCGTGAGATGTGAACTTAATACCTGTCAGACCATCAAACAAAACAACAATATTAATTATTCCAAGAATTGAAATCATACATTGACATTGATTCCATAGGAAGCCATGCACTTACAGTAATGCAGCTGTTTCGATCACATCTGTAGCCATCCTAACGTCTACAGGTGCCACTGCCTTAGAGTAGGTCGTGAGTATGTGTATGAGTTGTGCTTGTACCCCTAAGTCTTTGTCAAATTTCTCTAAAAACATAGTAGACCTTGAACGCATTGCAGTGTACCATTCAGTTTGCAGTTTATTTGTATCACTACCATGGGCTTTATACCTGTCAGCATACAACTGGACTATAAGTGCTACTGCAGTTGTGCTTTTTAATCCACACAGGTATGAGGTTGTTAATTGGTTTCCTGATTCTCTTGGGGGCCTACAACTAGCATGATGTAATTGGTGGTCACAGAGATCCCTCACCTGATAATAGTATTCCCTTCTGATTCATTTTCATACCATGACCCACCTACCTTCCATTGTCTTGCTGTCACACACATGACTACATGTACACTGGGCATTTACTCTGCTTCAAGTAAGTCATAGTGACACCACCTACGCACAACACAAATATGTATTGTACACACTTGCTCTGAGACACAATTCAGAGTATTACACTAAAAGTACCACCTTCTTCTGTTTTTCTTTCCAGCCTTCTTATCTGGCCAGCAACCCTTGGGTTACTGTTGGTGATTTCAGTATCATGCTTTCATCAGTCACTCAGCCTGTGAAGTAACAGTTTCACTCTGTGATTGAGTCAGTGCACAAATCACCTACTTGGCACACATGAGACTCCTGGCAGTCAGTACAGCTCTGTGTACCATCAATCAGCCAATATCCATCACTGATTCTGTCTCGTGAAGTTACCATTACCACAAGAATGAATCCTCAAATCATTTTACCAACTAAGAACAACCGAGCACCACCCAAATAGCAGGATCTATCAATGGGTTAATTCTTCCTGTACATGGTGTCTCAGTCAGTAAAACTACAGCCCTAGCTATGTTCTTGCAGCCCTACCATGAAGTAGAACTGTAGCGAGATTCGGAAGAACATAATGTGCCTACACATTCAAAAGGCTTTGCAACTTGTTCTAAGCCTCATAAGGTTACATATGATGTAAGAATGCCCATTGACACTGCACTTTCTAATGCAACCACATCCTTGGTTCTGGCTACTCACAAGTTTCTCAGCTGTTCAAGTTCGATTACTCTCTGCTAAAGTGATGCACAGTACTAAGGATCTGTGGGCTTATACCATGAATGAATGCATCAGCACTGTGTTCCCAAGTCCCTTACCAAAAGACAGCATACTTCTGAATCAGTCAGTGTGAACTGTCAATCATAAATGCTGTCTTATCAGCCCTCATTTCAGCTTTGATGTTGTTACGACATATGACAAACAGTTCTCGGCTTATATGCCCCTATTCTTGTGAATGTGCCACTTTTAAAGTGAGTCATCTATGAGAATGGTCCTAATCATTATATGCATGCACTGCTTTATGCATCTGATCATACTCTCATCAGCATCCATATTCATGGAGTAGACAGAAGATGATTCAAAAGATGGAATAGTTGCTTATTACCCTCTTCACGTTTTTGACATTGTGGTGATGTTATGAACTCATGCATAATGGAAGAGCTAATATATGTTATACATCTGCTGTACCTACACAAACTTACTATTATCTTGTCTTACTATGGATTTACCCTTTTTACACATATTACTTCAAAGCAACTGATCTTGACGAACATGTTCTCACAAAAGGGGTTAACTTAATCTGTTTAGGTCATTTGTGTGCTCTACACTGCCTTGTGTTATGGTAACCACATTTCACACTTCTTTCAAAGCTGATAATTAGTTTGAAGATAAAATATCATTTATGTTGCCTTTATTAGACTTTTTCTGTTGCTGACAATGCTATCGAAGAGCATCTGGTCAGTGTTACCTAAACACCAACTATACTATTACATTTTCACATGGCATATTTGCTGATATTATACTGAACAATCACACTTGTACATACACCAAACATACTTACAGAAACAGACTACCATACTTCTTTTCAACGCATAGTCATGAACTCAAATCAATAGACTCAACTGTACTAGAGTTTCCTGTCACCATAATTTTGTGGGTAAATCTACCCAACCACACTCGATCCTCCCATTTTTATCCCTGACACACTTCGTCATAATGGCATAAGCCTAGGAGGTGAACTTAAAGCAATAATTTCACAAACCCTTCAACAACCCCAGTCTACATCTGAAGGTTTGCACCTCATCTGGCCAAATGAGCCACGCGGGATTAGCTGTGCGGTCTAAGGCGCTGCAGTCATGGACTGTGAGGCTGGTCCCGGCGGAGGTTTGAGTCCTCCCTCAGGCATGGGTGATGTGTTTGTCCTTAGGAAAATTTAGGTTAAATAGTGTGTAAGCTTAGGGACTGATGACCTTAGCAGTTAAGTCCCATAAGATGTCACACACACATTTTTTGGCCAAATGACTTCAGCCTGAACTTTGTAAATTCACCACCGAACACTACAATTTATGTTTGGCAGATCACACTTATCCATACCCTTCAACTACCGTTGTTCTAGACTCCCTTAAGGGATTAAATATATCTTTTTTCTTTCATGGGGCCAGCCATTCCCCAAAGAAATTGCTCTATATATGCATTGTACACTAGTGAATTTCCCATTCTGTGAATCTTCTGAACAGACCATATTGTTGTATTCTGTCCACTGTCCTTTTGGCCAGACCTACTTAGTCCCAACTAAAGTTCCTGCAAGGGTGTAATCTGCTGATCACTTCTCGAAATCTGACCCACTTACACTCACTACACCTTATGTCTAGGCAAGAACACCTGTATCTGGTTCACCTCATAGCAAGTGAGCTGGTGCAGTACACAATGTTCCAGTTTGCTTAGAACACTGTGAACCCAAACAGATGATTACAGTTACCTTCCCAGCCAACCTTATCTCTGCCTCCCATTCTCCTATTTGCATGAATATCTGTAGGCACGTTATGTCATTTGACTATTTTGTCTCAGTTTCTGATAATGTACACTATGTGATTAAAAGTATCCAGACACCCGGCTGAAAATGACTTACAAGTTCGTGGAGCACTCCATCGGTAATGATGGAATTCAATATGGTGTTGGTCCACCCTTGTCCTTGATGACAGCTTCCACTCTTGCCGGCACATGCTTGCTCAGGTGCTGGATGGTTTTTTGGGGAATGACAGCCCATTCTTCAAGGAGTGCTGCACTGAAGAGAGGTATCAATGTTGGTCGGTGAGGCCTGGCATGAAGTCGGTGTTCCAAAACATCGAAAAGGTATTCTATAGGATTCAGGTCAGGACTCTGTGCAGGCCAGTCCATTACAGGGAACTTACTGTCATGTAGCCACTCCACCACAGGCTGTGCATTATAAACAGGTGCTAGATCGTGCTTAAAGATGCAGTCGCCATCCCTGAATTGCTCTTCAATAGTGGGAAGCAAGAAGGTGCCTGAAACATCAATGTAGGCCTGTGGTGTGATAGTGCCACACAAAACAAAAAAGGGTGCAAGCCCCCTCCATGAAAAACACGACCACACCATAACACCACCAACTCCGAATTGTACTGTTGGCACTACACACACTGGCAGCTGACGCTAATTGGGCATTTGCCATACACGCACCCTGTCATCGTATCATCACATTGTGTACCATGATTTGTCACTCCACACAGTGTTTTTCCACTGTTCAATTGTCCAATGTTTAAACTCCATACAACAACTGAGGTGTCGTTTGGCATTTGCCAGCATGATGTGTGGCTTATGAGCAGCTGCTCGACCATGAAATTCAAGTTTTCTCACCTCCTGCCTAACTGTCATAGTACTTGCAGTGAATCCTGATGCAGTTTGGAATTCCTGTGTGATGGTCTGGATAGATGTCTGCCTGTTACACATTATGATCCTCTTCAGGAGGAGGAGGAGGAGGAGGAGGAGGAGGAAATTAGTGTTTAATGTCCCATCAACAATTAGGTCATTAGAGACAGAGCACAAGCTCGGATTGGGAAAGGGTGGGGGAGGAAATCGGCCAAGCCCTTTCAAAGGAACCATCCCAGCATTTGCTTGAAGTGATCTAAGGGAAATCATGGAAAACCTAAATCAGGATGGCCAGACGTGGGATTGAACCGTTGTCCTCCAGTGTGCTAAACACTGTGCTAGCTCACTTGGTACGACCCTCTTCAACTGTTGGTGGTCTCTGTCAGTCAACAGACGAGGTCAGCCTGTACACTTTTGTGCTGTAAATGTCCCTTCACGTTTCTACTTCACTATCACATTGGAAACAGTGGACTTAGGGATGTTTAGGAGTGTGGAAATCTCACGTACAGACATTTGACTCAAGTGACACCCAATGACCTGACCACGTTCGTAGACTGTGAGTTTTGCGGAGTGCCCCATTCTGCTTTCTCACAATGTCTAATGACTACTGAGGTCGCTAATATGGAGTACCTGGCAGTAGGTGGCAGCATAGTGCACCTAATATGAAAAACATGTAATTTCTGTTAGGATTTGGAGCTATCAGCTCCCATCAATTTCTGGCCAGTTTTGCAGACTTATCACTCCAGTCATTATTTATACTTGCATCTATGTGAGGTCGGAGTCATATGATCCATAAGCATTTGAGACACAATGTCTCCTGCTTTCTCCGGGTACTTTTGATAACATAGGGTACATGCATAGCTGTCTACTTTGTCTTACAGGTCTCAGATTTGGAATTACTGCATTCTTTCAGAAATAAATTTTGAAGTGGACAAAGCAAAACTCTCCACCAACTGAGAAAATTGGGTAACTAATAACAAGACAAACTGTCGCATAAATTTTCTGATAACACCTAAACAATGCACTTATGCATTTTTGTGACTTAAAACTTATACACCAAATAAACCCACTGACCCACAAAGTTCTTATAGCTTGTTTCTTAAAAATAAAACTGATTTTATTATACAAAAATGGCCAATGTCCATGGCCATTTAAAACAAATGCAAGAACTTTTTCTTCTGCACTTTTTCAATTCATCATTAAGGAAAAATTCACTCTCTCATTTTGTCCGCAACATGTTTTGAACTGGTCACTGAAAACCTTGAGCAATATAATCTGACAACAGTCACTCCACTTGCACATGACGTAATTTACACAAAGCTCTCCAACTACACCCGCTTCCATAAGAAGCGAGGTCCTAAACTTTACATATTTATGGCGCTATGAGCCTGTTATTTACAACATCTAACTTTACACAACTAAACATGTTATCCCTTCCACTTTGATTCACACTTACATGTGCATTTACATCACCTTTTTCATTAAAAAGTTTGGGAGTTTTCCTGTGGAAGACTGCCTTCGCAGGTTCTTCCAATATTCAAAATTATTTGTTGTTAGCTCCACTAGTTTCTGCCATTGTAGATGAGCCTGACCATACCTTTATTTGATCCTGTGATTAACCAAAGTTGTTCCACTATTTCAAACTCTACTGCAAGTTTTCAATTTCTGTTAGGATTCCGAGCTATCAGTTCCCATCAATTTCTGGCCAGTTTTGCAGACTGATCACTCCAGTCATCATTTATACTTGCATCTATGTGAGGTTGGAGTCATATGAGCCATAAGCATTTGAGACACAATGTCTCCTGCTTTCTCTACCACTCTTTTGAGCTGACTCAGTTTTCCATCACCATACTACAAACTTAGTTTGACTCGAGACCATTCAGTCACTAATTGGATGCTTCACATGCCACACCAGCATGCTGCAAACACCGCTTTTGCTACCTGTCACATAACAGTGCACAGGTAACTACCAGCTTTTTGTTTACTACAAACTTCCCTGCGTGGAATAAACCTTCTTATTGTTCTGTCAGTTCTTGAATTTAAAACAGTCAAGAAACTGGTTTGCCCCATTGCAACACACTGAATCACTACCTTTTAGGTGGACAGACTTGCATTACTACTTAGCACTACCATTGGGACACTACAGACTAGTGATAATCAAATTTGTTGAGGTATTCTGAGCTATTGTATCTCCATTGACCATCACCTGTATTTGAAATGAGGTGCTGTAATATATTTGCTCTGCTTATTGGTGTTATGGGTTCTCCACTCTTTCAGGACCACCCCTCATCATCAGGTATAATGTTCAAATGATTGGACAACTTGTTGTATGCTCCTGAATGGATTATTGTACTAGTTAACATAACCTTAACTACACTGAAAGAAGAAGTAGTGTTGCAGCATGTTACCAGTCAGTTAACAGTATGTGAACTCTTATAAGGAGATCGGGCTAAAGTGGAATGCTTTATACTCTTTAAGACTTGAGACTAATGCCTGTCACTATCCAAGAATAACTGAAAAGTATTTCTGATGCTGTACCACTCCGTCACACCATGCAAGCCTGGTTGAACACAGGCAGAGCCATGCTAAAGACACTGTTTGGTACTCTTTACCAATCTGATGCTCATCATTGGAATAAAGACCTCAAGTGGGCTATGTCTTTTTCTGCCCAAAATCATGCGACACTCATCCACCAGCATATATGATTTTTATGTATTGAAGATAATCTTCTGAACACTACCAGACAAATGTGGAGTGTGGCTACCAAGCTGGTACAGCAATATGAAGAACTTAGAAACTCAATCCAACATGAAATAGTCATGGTATACAGGGAATTATTGAACCTGACTGCTACTCTGGAAGTAACCAAAGCATTACAAATCCTGCTACATGATACACATTTGACCTAGCTACATGTCAACACTTTATATTCTACCATTCAGCTGGGATTACGACAGAGGCTCAGCCCCAACTATTACCCATCTAAACCTTTTTACAAACATTAACGAACATTTTCTTTCATTTGCCAGCTCCTAGACAGATGGTCTACCTCATATGGGATTCAACTCTGCCAGACTACTACACAGCTGCTAGGACACATTTTTCATGGTTCCTAGATATGCTAAATGTACAAATCTCATTGACTGTCACCTGTGCAAACTGTGAATTTAAATGTTACTTTTTTCACCCTTTCCCAGTTGTATGGGCAGCTGTGCAGAAATATGTCCTCTGGCAAACCAAAAGCATTTTAATTGTTAGTAAAGACAACCAAGCACAGTCAGGTGTGGCAATTAATACATTTCAAACTTGCTATCACACCAATTACTACACCTGGCTTACCCTATCCCTTGGCACTTGGGTAAAGAACTGCGAAATTGTTCTACTTTTAGAGGAAACCAAAGTTCCTCCTTGACTCATACTGTTGTTGTGATACATGAACCGTGGTTGGCCTCTGTCAGTAACAGTGCCACAAGCCACTATAGTGGCCTTACTTTGCTGAAATCATGTTTTTATGACTCTGACTTACCTGTTTACTTTGGCTGATAGTGGACTCCTGTTTAACAGTTCCACCTGTGACATAGCCATCCCCACAGCCAAACTATCTGCCCACATAACATATATACGTACATAATGCTAGTATTAAGTCTTTCCTTCTTTACCTGCCTGAGGCCCCCCTATTGTTGCCTCAACCTGACAGCCTAACCGTATTGAAAAATAATACCAATACTTGACTATTCCAGTCTATCAATGATTCATTATCTTGGAAGCAAGAACAAATTACCCTTGACATCACAATGGCCAATATTAACACCTTGAATACAAAAGACTACTTAAACTGAGTAATTACTTTTGAACACATTATGGGAGTGGCTGTGATCAATGTCTTACAAATATTTACTATTAAAACAGTCTTAATCACGATTTATTTATCAAGGTGTCTGGTTTTGACCACTACTGTGATCATCTTCAGACCATTGAGTAGGAACCTCTTTCTGTTGATTCTGGTGATTCTCCAACAGAAAGAGCTTCCTACTCAATGGTCTGAAGATGGCCACAGTAGTGGTCGAAACTGGTCACCTTGATAAATAAATCATGATCAAGACTGTTTTTAATAGTAAATATTTTAAACTGAGTAGTCATTCCTAGAGCTACATCTGTTCCTTTAACATTGATCATTGTCTGTTTTGTTATATGGTTTCTGCATGCCCAAGATCACCTAGATGTTACCAAGCACAGCCTCAAGCAGTACCCAAGCAGCAGCTATCTAATGAGTATCATGGGTGAAACATTTAGGAACATGGAACCTTTCAGGCATGGCTCCCCACTTCCTGGTTTAAGATTTAGAAATTAAGTGTTCATAAGAGTTGGTTATTTTTCTCTTAAATGAAACATCTGCAGTCTTATGTATGTTATGCTGGAGAATTATTTTAACTAAATATAATGGGATGTAGTATACAGGAGTATTGATCTGATATTGATCAACTCCCAATAGGAGTGTCCTACACCAAACAAAAATTCAATTATTAACTGCTGATGTTGTGTACCTTTTTAATGTGCAGGAATAACACAGATTATTAACTAGTCTAGGATTACGGACATTTGTCACTGACCCCCTAACCTATTATGTGGAAACTGTTACTGTAAGAACTTTGAGCCATGATTATCTGTAACCCTCACTATAGTGACACCTTCCCAGGAGCTTCCACCGATGTGCCTCTCTGACTGAGTGATGCAGCCCTTGCCACCTGCAAAGCCAGATCATCACACCTGCTGGCCTTACTACGGCAGCATCAACACAATTTTTTAACTACACAGCACCGTTGCTCCTCCCTGGTGTTGCCACAACTCAGCTCAGCTGCTGCCTTCAAGCTGGCTCCATCCACCATCACCGTCTGGCACTATCTCCACTCCAATGGCAACATATCAGTATGGCAATGCAAAGAGTCACTTTATTCTCTATTTTGTAAAGCATATACAGGGTATCCTATTTATCTTGACCACCCTAAATAACTGTTTCTCCAAATGAAAATTACAAAATCTTTGAAGCAAATGTTCTTTAGCTGTCAGGGGGACATCAATCAACGTGATTGCCTTCATTGTAGCTTTGTTTTTTTTTACAAAGATAAGAACAGTGGTATGACTTTTTTAAATGGCACCCTGTATTTTTTATTCAGTAATTCATTTCATCTCCTGAAGACCTGTTCAAAAATGTGTCACAGTGTGCCATTCACTGATACACAACATTATTAACTACACAACACAACAATTTCATTGACGTTCCCAGCACTTAGTGCAGGTACTCGGGGTAATGGAACACATCTACGTGCTGACATTGACAGAGGGCAAATGTAAACATAAGTCAATTGCACACCCGTCATTCCATCAACCCGCGTCAGTTGAAGAGTTGTGTGAGTAGAATGTACACCAATGAAGAGAAGGTAGAAATGCTACTCATTTATGTGGAATGTAACTTAGCAGAACAGTAATTGCAATACTGTTTTCTTATGTAAGGGTACATTAGTACAGTAGTTTAGTCCTTTTAAATACTGTTGTGTGGAGTAGGCATACAGTAAAGGCTGTCCTTCCTACAAACTGCAGCGACATTTGCCTTTACAAATGTCTGCTTGTGTCTGTGTATGTGCAGATGGATATGTGTGTGTATGCAAGTGTATACCTGTCCTCCTTTCCCCCTAAGGTAAGTCTTTCCGCTCCCAGGATTAGAATGACTCCTTACCCTCTCCCTTAAAACCCACATCCTTTTGTCTTTCCCTCTCCTTCCCTCTTTTCTGATGAAGCAACCGTTGGTTGCGAAAGCTTGAATTTTGTGTGTATGTTTGTGTTTGTTTGTGTGTCTATCAACCTGCCAGCACTTTCGTTTGGTAAGTCACATCTTCTTTGTTTTGGCTCATATCACAATAAATTCATTTACACCATTCTATAACAGCAATCAACATTACCATGATTTGTACCCAATGAATGATTTTATAGGATTTTGTTGGAGTGCCCTCCAAGAGAATAAGCCCCCTAATAAATGTCAGCAACCTATTCAAAGAAGCCCTTAACCTTTTTCTTCCAAGTGATGTTATTACATTCATTTTGACCAGTAAAATGGTTCCTGTGGGAAGGGTAAGGCTATGTACGGTGAGCAGTCTGACTGAGTGGAATGTCAAAGGGTTGAGGGAAATTCTTTCAAAATTTTTATTTCATTCTCTTTTATGATTCTGGTACTGCATCCTTTGATGAAGCAGTGGCTGGACCTGGGCTGGTACATACCAGATGTTACTCAATGGGCCCCTGCGCATACTCGGTTCACAGTGGTTACTGCTAACAGGAGATGCTAGGTGAAAGGCATTGTTGCACATGGGGTACCTTAAGGTGCCCCTCTGCCAGCCAATAGGCTGGCTGGAAATCATCACATGAGGATGCAGAGCAGGGCGGCAAGGAGCACCCCAAACAAACGACCTCTCTCTCACTTACCAGCTCACCCTCAGGCTAGACATGTTTCCCAGCTGCTCTCCTAGGGCATCATGCCCTTAGTTTACCTGTGGCATCCCCTGACACCATAGCACAAATCATTTGTATCTCTTAACATTAGGGCTTGGAGACAATATACTCCAAAGGTGATATTTAATTTTCTTATCACAGCTTTCATTTCAAGAAATCTCCTAATACACCCAAGCATCCACATCCCACCTCCCTCCTAACTCAACCATTACTGGACATTAGAATATGACAAAAGAAAGGCAGGAAATGGAATAATAACTGAAAGAGTATTAAAAACATGTGTATACATGACATAATAGTTAAGGGAGGAGTAAGGAAGACAGCAGCAACAGTAACGGTTTCAACAAAAAGTGAAGGTATGTCACGAAAGCTAGGAAGGTTGAATGAAGGTGGGAAAAAGTGTGAGAAGGATATTTGAAATGAGGATAGAGAGAAGAAATAAAAATCATGTGGTATGAGTACAAAATCTTCTGCAGGGTGAATTAGGATCCAAGAATGAAAAGGAGAATGACCAGGAAAAAGTGAGAGTAACTCGAAAGGTTTTAAAAGAGGAAGATAGGGAAGAAGAACTAGAGGAGAAATTAAGGAGGTTCTCTTGATGGTATCAGAGAATACAAAAGAAATAATGAATAGCAACAAAATATATAAGCCAGGGGTAACAAGGAATTTAAGGAGAAAACTAATCTGCAGGAAATGAACAGAAAAAGAAAATTGTGGCTCCAAATGAGATACAGATCGTGAATAGGAGATAAATTTTAGAATGTCTGTGAAGGACAGAGATAGAAGGGGGGAACCTAATGAATAGCAAATCAAGAACATACATACTAAGGGTATGATTCAAGCATTATGAAATCTTAAATATTCTGTGGGATTGATTTGATTTGCATAGGGAGACCAGACAACTGTGGTTTTAGACCGCTATTGCTTGCACCAAAACTAAGTTTGCTGTGTGGCTTCCCTCCCTGTCTTTCCAGTAAAGCCAGCCATTATCATTAAAGGTCTTTGGGCCTCCAAACCTTCCCACTGGAAGATTAAATGTGGTGCAAATTCATTCCCCTCACCACACAGTCTACACTGAGGGTTTGTTTCTCTTTAACCATTGTGTGCACGTGTTTCTTAAAGTTCCCACAACCAGTCATTAGTCCTACTATGAGTTTATTGTCTCCTGTTCAAGCTCAAGACTGAGAACTTCTCTTGAAACATAGATTTGGCATCATTAGCTTGTCATGTTTTTTTTTTTTTTTTTTTTTTGGATCTTAGTGCAACATTCTCCATGCTGCCTACTTTTATTTATTTATTTAGCATCCAATAGATGACACATGTGATATAGGATTTGTCATTTGATTACACGTAACACATAACAACACATACACATAATAAACTGACAAACATATACAAACAGCAAACAAATTACATACACATAGTACATATGTAGTGTACAAGAACTTACTACCCAAAAAACAAAAGTACGTGCTCATGATAAACAATTTTAGATCATGAACTATGCCTTATACACAAAACATAATACGGATATACACAAAACGTATTACGGATATTTAGCAGATTTTTCCTAAGTATCATAATTACAAAGTTGAAAACATCATTAAATTAGTTTGAATTTTCAAAAAATAAGTACAGGTTTCAATCCACAGTCTGAGACAGGTATTCATTTACACCGTAGTAGCATTTTTCCATCAAGTATTTTTTTACTTCATGCTTGAAATTATTTTTGCCTTTCAATTCTTTAATTTGAGATGGAAGTGCATTTAAAAGCTTTATTCCCAAGTTACTAACATGTTTCTGACTTCTAGTTTTTGCTACATAGGGAATGTGGAAGTCTTTACAATGCCTTGTATTGTGATCATGGTAGCTTGAGTTGGTTTGGAGATTGCAGTTATTTTTACTTATCATTTCCAGGCATTTAGAAATATATATTGATAGTATTGGAAGTATCTTCAGTTGTCTGAATAAGGGTCTACAGTGAGTTTGTAGTGGGCTGTGTGTCATGATACGAATAGCTCTTTTTTGGATAATAAAAATGTCATTTCGTCTTGACCTGGTTTTTCCCCAAAAACTTATGCCATAGCTTGCAACTGATTGGAAATAACTAAAATACATCGCTCTAATACATTCTCTGCTGCATACCTTGGATATTATTCTTAAGGCAAAATATGGTGAGCTAAGTATCTGAGTAAGATATACACTGTGTTCATTCCAGTTTAAATCTTGGTCAATTCGCATTCCCAGAAACTTTGTGGTGCACACTATGTCTATTTGTTTGCTATCCAGCATAAGGCACATATTTTCCCCTTGAAACTTGTTTCCATACTGTATAAAGTTTGTTTTCTTTGTATTTAATGTCAGCTTATTTGAATAAAACCATGACTGTATGTATGAGAGCATTTTCTCTGCTGTAGTACACAATGATTCCTTTATATCACTAATTATGATACTCGTGTCATCTGCAAATAGTAGAATTTTGGCTGAGCTGTCTGGAGCCTGTATATCATTGATATAAATTAGAAATAACAGTGGGCCCAGAATGCTGCCCTGTAGAACACCTATTTCAATTTGTTTTGGTTCAGATATGAGTTTAAAATTGTGAATATTATAGGATGACCTCAGCTCAACAACTTGTGACCTGTTTTGCAGATAAGATTCAAACCATTTTTAACAGTACCCCTGATGCCTATTGCTTCAAGTTTCTCTAGTAATATTACATGGTTCAGAGTACTGAAGGCTTTGGATAAATCTAGATTAATTCCAACACACTGTTTATTTGACTCCAAATTTCTTACTATTTCTGTTGTGTAGCCCAATATGGCTGTTTCTGTACTCTGCCCTGCTCGAAAGCCATGTTGACTGTTGTGATTCTTGAGTTTCTCCCGGCGTATTTGATAATCAAAATATCCACGGGTATGCTGCCGGTCTATAGTGTCCAACGGGCACAATATTTCGGCGATCGTACATGTCGCCATAATCAGGTGAACTGAGGGACTGAGCTCCTGTGAACGTGCCGGCACGGAGATCCGTACGCTATGGCTGCTCAGAGGGAACTGGGTTCGGTCGCGGCATCGGCCGATTTAAATACCCTCCGCCCGCGGCGCGCTCCCTCCGCCGTCCGCGCCCCGCGCCACGGTCGCGCGTGGAACAGATTGCAACGGCGTCTGAGATGACGTCGGTGTGATGGCTCTGTCCGCCATGGTCGTCACAACTATACGTTTGCTCGATTTACTCTTGATTAACCCGATCACTGGTTCCCAAGCCTTGCTAAGATTATAGCCACAGTCCCGGTTTATGAGGTCGTCATTGGTGCGAATTTCGATGGCCTCTCTAACAACGCTGTCCCAGTATCTCGACGTCTGTACCTCCGGTAAATCTGCGTCCTTGAGAAGCGCCCTCGTCTTGTTCTCCACCTTCTTTGTAGGGTCAACGCTGATCTTCCGGTAGGAATCGTCATTTAGCAGGCTCTGCATCTTATCAGTGTACTCCTTATGGGTGACGCTAAGAAATTGTTACCCCAAGGTCCGGTACCGCCTAGACTATATGGACTCCCGAAGGTTCACAAAGAGGGGGTACCATTACGTCCCATTGTCAGCAACATCAGGGCACCTACATATTTGTTGGCCAAATACCTGACGGGAATATTAAGTCCTTATGTGAGTAAATGCCCTCATAACATCGGTAATTCCGTGGATTTTGTTAAACGCCTTGATAGCTTCAGGTTGGATGAGTCAGATATCATGGTGAGTTTTGACGTCGTTTCCTTGTTTACGAGGGTACCCCTGCGAGAGTCACTAGAATTGATTAGTCAGAAGTTTGACGAGAAGACCACTGAACTTTTTAGGCATGTCTTGACTTCCACGTATTTTCTTTTTAATGGAGAATACTGCGAACAAACGGAGGGAGTCGCCATGGGTAGCCCACTCTCACCGGTGGTAGCGAATTTGTACATGGAGAACTTCGAGGAGGAAGCCCTGTCGTCATCCGTATGGAAACCTACTTGCTTTTTCCGTTACGTGGACGACACGTTCGTCATCTGGCCACATGGTATGGATAAACTCCTTGACTTCCTTACACATCTAAACTCCATACACCCCAACATCAAATTCACTATGGAGACTGAAACGGAGGGTAAATTACCTTTCCTTGACGTCTTGGTCAAGAGAAGGGCTGACGGCACCCTAGGTCATGGGGTGTATCGGAATACTACGCACACTGATCTGTATTTGCACGCAGACAGCTAACACCATCCTTCACAGAGGAATGGGGTACTTAAAAACTCTAGTACATAGGGCGCGCACTATCTCTGACGCAGAGAGTCTACCCCAGGAATTGGAACATCTGAGAACTGTATTTCGAAAAAATGGGTACTCAGAGTGGCAGATTCAACGTGCTCTCCGCCAAACCACTGCAACAGAACCTGTTGAGATGGATGAAGTCACGAGGGAGGAGGTAGGCACTGCATTTATTCCATACACAGGCGCACTCTCGGGGAAAATCGCCCGCATTCTGAAGAAACACCGGGTCGGAACTGTGTTTTGTCCTCCAAATAAAACTCGTGCACTGGTGGGGAGCGCCAAAGATGACCTCGGTTTGAGGAAGGCCGGCGTGTACCAGATTCCGTGTCAATGTGGCAAGTCGTATATTGGTCAGACGATGCGTACCGTCGAGGATCGATGCCGTGAACACCAGAGGCACACTCGACTGATGTATCCGAGCAAGTCGGCGGTCGCTGAACATTGTTTGTCGGAAAATCACGCCATGGAGTATGACCGCACGAGGATTCTGGTACAGACGTCGAGATACTGGGACAGCGTTGTTAGAGAGGCCATCGAAATTCGCACCAATGACGACCTCATAAACCGGGACTGTGGGTATAATCTTAGCAAGGCTTGGGAACCAGCGATCGGGTTAATCAAGAGTAAATCGAGCAAACGTGTAGTTGTGACGACCATGGCGGACAGAGCCATCACACCGACGTCATCTCAGACGCCGTCGCAATCTGTTCCACGCGCGACCGTGGCGCGGGGCGCGGACGGCGGAGGGAGAGCGCCGCGGGCGGAGGGTATTTAAATCGTGGTTGTTCACCGCCAGCTGCAACAGCTGCGTGAGGAGCTGCGGGTCCTCAGGAAGACGACTACCCCCACCGCCAGCTCCACTGCGAGTCGGCCAGTGGGGGTCGACACCTCCACCCAGATGGAGCCACCCGCGCCGCCAGTTGACGTGACGGGCGGCATAGAGGCACCCATGGACATCGAAGTGGAGCAGTCTGCTCTCTCTCCTGACGGGGAGACGAGGAGACGCACACGGAGACACCCCCACTTGCTGCGCCGGAGACTGAATGCCTGCCGCTCCCTACGGAGTACAGCTTGGACCCTGTGCTGCAGCTGTTCGCGACTCTTCGTGACGGGACATACCCGCACCTGGACAACGCCTATCCATTCACTGCACCCCACAGGACGAAGACTGCTTCTTCGCAAGCTGAAGAAGAGCTAACCGATGAAGAGCTGCCCCTCCCGCTCCCAGACGAGCGGAGCGTGCAGTCCTTCCTCAAGAAGATCGTGGCGTTGCTGAAGGACGGGACGTACCCTCACGGGGAAAACCCGTACCCCTTCACGCCGGCGCACGCGAAGCCACCACCCCCTCACCAACCATGTGACCTCAGGCACATGCGTTGCATGTTGCGTGAGGCGGTAACCAGGAAGGAGCTGATTCTGCTCAACAGCCGCCCCATCTTCACCCCTTCGGACTGGGAACACATCACCCTGGTCACAGAGAAGTGGGTGAAGCAGGAGTGGCGCTCCGGCAGGCGTCAGCCTGCCCCCGAAGACATACCAGCACACAACTACTTTGTTAATTTAAAATTAGCGGGGTAGCCAGAGGCCCATCCGAACGAGAGGCCAACCATATGACAACAAAGCTGTTAACGGAGGAACAGCAGCACTGCTGCTTAGCCTCCCCCATCTCCGGACAGAGGATGTCCGTGATTTACTAGTGAGCGAGCGAGCGAGCGACCGAACCCAGTTCCCTCTGAGCAGCCATAGCGTATGGATCTCCGTGCCGGCACGTTCACAGGAGCTCAGTCCGTCAGTTCACCTGATGATAGCGACATGTATGATCGCCGAAATATTGTGCTCGTTGGACACTATAGGCCGGCAGCATACCCGTGGATATCATGTTGACTGTTATTTATTAGTTTATGTTTTTCTAGATATTTTGTAACCCTGATTTTCATTAATTCCTCAAGTATTTTGGAGAAGGCTGGGAGCAGATATATAGGTCAGTAATTTTCTATTTTATGTCTGTCACCATTTTCGCATAGAGGTATCACTTTAGAGATTTTAAGTTTGTCCGGAAATATCCCTTCAGTAAGGGACAAGTTTGCTATGTGCACTATAGGTTTGACAACACATGGAGCAATTTTCTTAATAATTGATACAGGTACATCATCCAAGCGAGAGGACATTTTGGATATCAAGCATTTAATGACTTTTAGAGCTTCATGCTCATCTGTTGGGATTGCCATCATGCTGGTATTTACCATTGGACTCGTCACTGTTGGTTGTTGCTTAAATTTACTACTTAAAGTAAGGGGAATATTTAGAAAATACTTGTTTACATAGTTTGCCATGGCATCTTTTTCTATGGGAATATTTTCATTATTTTTAAGATTGATTTCCTGTTCTTTAGATTGACCCCAGTTTCTTTTTTTTTTACCATTTGCACATCATTCTGGACTTGTTACTAGCCTGCCTTATTAATCTATCATTACTTAATAATTTTGCTTTTGCTATTACTTTGCGGTAAGTCTTTTTGTATGTCCTCACATACTCAACAAACTGCTGATCATGACATGTTTTTAGCTTTAAACTTAGTAATTTTATGGTTTCACTTGACTTTTTAATTCCGGGTGTAATCCAGGTCCCTTTGGATCCAGATGATCTGTAACTCAAAAGCTTTTTTGGGAAACACATTTCAAAGTATGTCATAAAAGTGGAAGCAAATATATTGTAAGCGTCATTTGTGTTTGTTTGTGCCAGGACCTCTGACCAAACTGCATTTTTTAAATTATTTTTGAACTGATTACAATTTTCAGTAGAGAAAAATCATTTGTACTCCTTTTTATTTTCCTCCTCCTTGGGAGTCGCAGTGAGATTAAAGGTTAGTGCATTATGATCTGATAATCCTATATTCACATTGGTAACTGCAACTTCATGTGTGTCCACATTTGAGATGATGTTATCTATTAGGCTTTCACTGGAATCTGTTGTTCTAGTGGGAGCTGATATGTGGGGGAACATGTTGAAGCTTTTTAGTATGTCTAAAAACTTGTTTTTTACTGGACTCTGGACCAATAGATTAATATTAAAATCACCACAAAGAATTATGGTAGAGTTCTCATTTGAGAAAATGTTGAGCATTTCTTCCAAATTCTTAAGAAAGACTTCAGTGTCTCCAGATGGTGACCTGTAAATTACTGCAACAATTATTTTCTTCTTTAAACTATATAACTGAATGGCTACTGCCTCAAAATCCTTTTCTATGATTAATGGTTTATCCTCATATCTTAACTCAAATTTAAGCTTGGGATTTAAATAAATGCATACACCTTTGGCATTTTGCCTAGATTACTGACTGGCAAGTTTATATTGGCTTAAGTTTATGCTGTTTAGTTCACTGTCCCTGCACCAATGTTCCATAACACATAAACAATCAATGTGGTCACTATTTGCTGCTACCTCAAGTTCAAGGTACTTGTTTTTAAGACACTGAATGTTCAGGCTCATAATTCTTAGCTGATTTGAACAATCCGACTGACCTGTGTCTTTACACTCTGTTGATGCATTTTCTCTTACACTGTTACAAGATTTCATACCTTGTTGTAGATTCCTCTGCTTACAAACATTTCCCTGTTTCCCTGTTATGTGCTGTTGTTCACTGTTTTGCCCCAGCAAAAATCCTGGCTTCTCAAGGGTGGCTGCCTTCTTCTTGTGTGATGAGTGCTCCTATTACCACTGCTGCTGCTGTGTGCTGTTGCAGTGAATGCCAGTGATTCTGGTTGCTTGGTTATTGATGTTGGAACTACTGCTTCTGATGTTGCTGTGACTGCTAATGATTCTGGTTGGTTGGTTTTTGATGCTGTAACTATTGCTTCTGTTGTTAGTTCTGCTGCTGCTAATGTTGTTCCAGTAGTAGGTTCCTGTTTTGCTACTGTTTTTTGGATGGTCCATTTGCCTGCTGCTGCTGTTTGTGCTGGTATTTCTGCTATTGGAGATTTATACCATCCCAGTTCAGTGGCTGTCGCTTTGTAATTACTTTTAATTGCTTCCCTTATTAAGGTTCCTAACCTGGCCTTCCCATTTCTGTTAAGGTGAAGCCCATGTTTCATAAAACATTCTCTATCAAGTGTGCTTGAGTCACATTGCTGAATAGCCTACAACTACTTTTAAGTTTCGCATTAATTCTGTGAATTTCCTTATTCACACATGACCATTCAGGTAAATCATGCCTGTGGGTAAAGTTCGCCAGTAAAATGTTTGTATTTGACAGTACTGATACAACTATGTAGTTCTGATTTTACCATTGCCTTGGTGATGGTTAGGACAGGTTCCATTCTGACAGATGAAGTCATCACACCTGTCTTGGCTTGTTTCTTGCCACCATTTCCTGAGTGACCAGGGTCCCACAGTAGGTTTACCCAGTTGCTTTCTTCAGGCCTCACAAAGGGTTCACGGCATTCTCTAATGATCTTTAATGTCACTGAAGGGACTGGTAGATATTTAAGAGATGCTTGGCTATCTGAATGAATTTAGATGCCATAATCCTTGTAGCACCTATGCAGATTCTCCTCTGTGGACACTCTAACAGCAAATAATTCCAACTAGAATACTGTTGTCAGTGTATCCTGTACAGCCTGGCCCCAGCATCTTTGTATCATTTTTACTTGTCAGTAAAGAAGACTATGTCTCCTCAATGGTGTTGTGATCCATTTTCCATTGATCCCTGCTTGCAATCTTTACATTGACAGGTTTATTGAAGCATATGGAAGTTGACCCAGCAGTCATTTGCCTGCTTTGGTTATTAACCATCATCCAGGATGTCCATCAATATCAACATTAAAAAAATTATGAAAGTGCAATGCATACAAAAATAGAAAAACTCAAATCTATGGGTGCAAAATACCATTTGTGTACTTATAGAGTACAACAGATTAGTTGAAAACATCCCATATTCTTTTGAAGCAGAACCACACTGAAATTACCCACAATTGTACAACCAATTTGTCTTAGAATACTGACAGTCATATTTTATGTCAAACATACAGACATCACAGAAGAAAAAAAGAGTAACAATTACTGGTCATGTCCTTCAGCAATCAAGGTATATCAAAGATAGTGCACTTGTACTAAATAGGCAACATTACAACCTACTTTAGCATCAGTGGTAAGGTGAGGGAATGAAATTGCTTTACCAACATCTTTGACTGAACATAAAAAAAGACAGATAAACATTAATACTGAAAGTTACAGTAAAAACAGTCACAAGATAAAAGTGGAACCACATATCATTTAAACCAGATATGTTTACAAGAATAAATGTATACTACTGGTTCTGGGCATAAAACAAATTTCACAATAAAACCAATGATCTTAATATAAAGAGCATCATCAAACTTCAGTGCCACTTCATTTATGGCAACACCCTTTGTGCAATAATACACATCAGACAGGGTGTAAATTCAGAAACATCTAGTCTTCTTTTTTAACTAAACAATATTTTTCAAAAGATGCTTTATCTAACATATTAAATTAAAACAAACAATGGTATATAATTATGAACACTGTTACAAGCTGATGGCACTGTTTTTGTGTCACATCAAGCAACACATTTTTTTTTTACCTTAATGTTTGTTAATATAACAATTATTTCTTATATATGGATTACTAGCCTCCTAAGAACCATTCAAGTCATTTGCTTTACATGTCTTGACAATAACCTCTATTTACTCATCTGATGATTGTACTTGGACTTTTAAGAATAGCCCTACAGTTAGAGGTGTAGATGATTTTAGGGTTGTCACTAGGTAATTACACATTAAGTTTGTTATTACAGTACCTGGTACCGTATAACTGATCACCTTGTAACAATGTTCACAATTAATACCTCTATTTGTTGTAATTTAATGTGTTAGATACAGCATCTTTTGATAAATATTGTTTACTAAAAAAGAAGACTAGATGTTTCTGAATTTACACCCTGTCTGATGTGTGTTATTATACAAAGGGTGTTGCTACAGATGAAGTAGCACTGAAATTTGATGTTATGCTTTATATTAACATTACTGGTTTTATTATGTAATATGTTTTGCACCCTGAACAAGTCATACACATTTATTCTTGCAAACACATCTGGTTTCACTGATACGTGGTTCCACTTTTATTTTGTGACTGTTTTTACTGTAATTTTCAGTACTAATGTTTATCTGGTTTTTGTTTATGTTCAGTCAAAGATGTTGGTAAAGCTGTTCTGTTCCTTCACTTTACCACTGATGCAAAAAGTATGTTGTTATGTTACCTATGTAGTACTATCTTTGATATAACTTGACTGCTGAGGGATATTTCCTGTAATTGTTACTCTTGTTTCTCCTGTGATGTCTGTATGTTTGACATAAAATATGTCTGTCTGTATTCTAAGACAAATTGGTTCTTCAGTTGTGGATAATTTCTATGTGGTTCTGCTTCAAAAGAATATGGGATGTTTTTAACTAACGTGTTGTATCCTCTAAGTATAAAAATGGTATTTTGCACCCATATATTTGTTGAGTTTTGCTATTTTTATATGTATTGTACTTTCATAAATTTTTTATGCTGGTGTTGATAGGCATCCTGTATGGTGGTTAATAACCATACAGGTAAATGACTGATGGGACGATAAACAGTTGCTGGTTAAAATGCATTTTATAAAATACTTTATGGCTGTTGAACCTCACTTTATGGAAACATTACATCCCTATACATACCACATTCATTTCATTGGTGAGGGATTCTGGCTATCCTTAAGGTTTCCAGTTTCTAGCCCATATGCCTGCACCACTGCCTCCACTGTAACCAGAACATATGTAATGGGCATGTCCAGCATGGTCTCCATCCCACCAGTGACTGTGGTATTATTTGTGCCTGTTATTCATAATCAGGCCAGTCTCTTCATATTCCCTGGCCACCTTTTGTTCTACTTTTCTCAGCCATATTGTAGCCCCATAAATTAGTGTAGGTCTTATTACAGAGGTGTATACCCAGCACATAATCATGGGGCTTAGCAACAGTTTACCACAGACCATACTAGTGTGCAAAGAGAACCTTTTGCCTAGCAATATATGTTCTTTATGTGAAGGATCTATAATAGATTTGCATCCAGGGTTACCCTTAGATACTTCACCACCAGCTCTACTGGTAGAATCTCACTGAAGAGCTTAAGATTCCAATATGTGTCCTGGATATGTTTGCTCCCGAATGGTGCGATAACAGTTTTCCTGGGACTCATCCTTAAATCTTGTTTCATGCACCACTTATGCACAATATTCAAATTACAGTGTGCTATTGTTCTGATGTACTTGAAAATCTGCCAAGTGTTACCATGACTAAGTAGTCTGTGTATCCCTGGCAAAAATAACCTCTATTATTAAACTCTTTGATGAATTCATTCACCACTAGGTTCGACAGCAGTGGGAGGAAAAGCCCACCTTGTGGATCCCTTTCATGATGTTTATCACAGTTTTCTCATTCATCATGGTGACTTCTACCTTTTTTCTACTCAGCATAATCTTAATCCACCTGCATATAGTGGTCTTAATTCCACATTCTTCTGGAGCTCTAAACAAAGAGTCAAAGGTCGCATTGCTAAAAGCCCCCTCAATATCCAGGAAGATGCAGCAAGCGATTTTGACTGGTTGATGTGTGTGTTGGTTTTCACGTAGAGGAAACTTAGATAACCTCCTTTCCCTAATGTGCACATTATAAAGTTTTTTAATGTTCTTAAGAGAAAGGAGGACAAGCTGTTCAATCTCATATCTTTAGCTTTGGTATGATCAGTTCTTCCTAGCTTAAGAATACAAAGAATCTTTGCCATCCTCCAAGCATTAAGAATGGCTCTTGCTGGTAAGCTGACTCTGAACAGTTACATAGGAGTCTGATTAATCCCTCTCCAGCTTGTTGCAGTAGAGCCAGAAAGATTCCATGTGGGCCTGATGACTTGAATGGTTGAAGCATTCCCATTGCTCACTGGATTTTTCTGACAACACATTCTCTGGCAGATTTCCAGTTCTCCTTTTGGTTACCTGTAAACCAGTACTTCCTAGAGACTGGGTCTTGGTCTGTGTTATCTGTCAGTGTGCATTGTGGGAAGAGTGTCTCGAGGATCACATCCAGCATCTGATGCGCTGTCCTCATATGCCCACCATCCTCCTTCCTTAGAGTGCCTCTTGAGTTATTTGGTATTCTTATGAGGATTTTATGATGTCTGGCCCTAGTAACAGGATCTCCCACCTTCTCACAGAGTATCCTCCAGGATGATGTTAGCTTAATAACAAGGTTGTATTTAACAAGTGCCTCTAGATATTTTGCCCACTGTATTTTCCCTCCTGCAAAGTTCAACAGTCTTCTTAATAGTTTCCTTTGCAGCTCCAGATTATTGTTCCTCCAAGGTACACTTCTGTTTGTGCACTTCTTAGTTTGGACAGTTTTCTAACTATGATGTCATACTAGCAGAAACCATTTCCTCAAGACCTTCTAGGTTTCTTGTTAGAGTTTTGACTCTAGATGAGCTTGTATTTATGTCTTTCCTTTATTAGTCCCAGTCTGTTTTCCTAGAATGCCTGTAGGCCATAGTCTGTTTAACACTCACTTCAACCACAAACTTAGTTCACATGTAGTCAGACAAGGAGCACTCCATTGCCACATGCCACTGTTGGGATGTACCCAAAAATTATTTCACTTATTTCTTCTCTTCTGCTATTCCTGAACATAGGTTCTTTAACCCTATTCAAGATCTTAAGGTTACTCACCAATAATTATTGATGTAGGCACTCACCTCTGCTGTAGGTGTTACTACTTCCCCACTCCAGGTTATGGGTGTTGGCATCCTAACCGACATGTAGTTGTTCATTCAGCTGCAAACAGTTGCCTCAGTTTCCTCACTTACTGGGAAGGAGGAACTCTGTCCTTGTAAGGATGGTATGCTCATCCAGTACCACTACTCTATGCTTCATTCTGACAGTCACTAAGCCCATATGACAGACATTTGTCATTGGCTTGAATGAAATTCCATTTTTAATGTATATGCATGTTCTGGGCTCTTTTTAGATTAATGGCATACATCAGTTCCAGTTCCTCCAAGGGCTAATACCCCCTGCCCCCTTTACATAAATAGTGTTCCCTGGTCAGGGCCAGGTTACATTTACTCCTGTCTTGCCACATGGTGACTCAGTGCTGCAGTTGCCTCCTTATTGTGTTGCAGGTTTACCTGCAACATTTCCAGCTGCTAACTTGCCTTCATAATCACGTATGATGTCCTTTATTGCCCTGATAGTAACCTGCAAGAATCCTAAGTACAGTTTCAGGCCCTGTTCTCACATTCCAAAACAAGGGTTTGGCCATCAAATATGACCTTCCAGTCAGTTACAGTCGAGTCCTCCATCGAGTCTTCTGGTTCTTCATCTGTAGTTATTTGAACAGAGTATTTGGAAGAATATCTTTAAGAAGTATTGGTACCAAAATTGATATCTATGTGGCCTGGAAGAGTTCAACTGCTATCTTGACCAGCAGCTTCACTTCCTGCCATCGAGATATCTTGGCCACCATCTGCTTAACCCAATCTGCCTACCCTTGTCCCCACCACCATCACCACCCCCCAACACCCTATCTTCTCAAAGAGAGCCATTTGAAATAGCTCCTCTTGCTACAAGGTGATGCTGAGTAGTAGATATCACTGTTGGATGACTGCAATCCTAAAACCCAAGACTGCAGCACTACAGGTCCAGTTCCCTGTTTATTGCCTTAAAGCAGACAGAAGGTTGCCAGCCATGGAAGGTTGCAACTATGTGTGAGCATTGGCAGCCAGTGGGAGGTCATCAGTGTGGTCCATTGAAGAAGAAGGGACATGAAACCTAGTCTTAGCTGTTGCTACCATAACTAACATTGCCTCCAGCAGCTGCCATTGAGACTTAACCCAGAAATACAGGCTAATTCAGTTAGTTACATCTATACTGGATTAGTAATACTCTTGGAAGTAAAAAGACTACTGTTTACTGCACCGCTAAGGAAGGGACCACAAATATCTTGTAAACTGACTCCAGTATACTCAAAGACTTGTTTGAAGGACCTTTTTATTAACTGATCTTAATACTGAAGCAGTAGTTCAAAATGCCATTTGCTGTGAATACGTCAAATATATTTGAACCTGTGCATCATCATCTTCCTAAATTATTGTAAATTACAGGGGGCAATATCAGAGCAATTAGGTAGCTGCACTGCATCATCTCATTGAAATCCGTGCTAGGAACACAACACAGCCAAGTGAACTTCCCAACTATATTGAACTGTGACCAGCATAATTTCAAACAATAAACTTAACTGCTTTAAATACCTTTTGTTTAACTAACACAACGGTGCTTGAGACTTAATAACAAAAGTAACTTTTGCATGTTGTGTCACTGCCACTTAACTTACCTCAATGAAGCTTGGACCATATACAGAAATTGCTGCTATAACTGAAAGAAATTTGCAGTGAGATAAACAGAAATGACACTTTTATTCAAAGGTGGTAATTACTCTGAAGTCACTACATTTATGATGATCCCCTGGGTATTAAGAATAGTAGGAAATGGTTCTTAATAGGGTGTGTGATCACTACAGATGGCAATGAGTGCTCTGCAACGTGCTTCCATGCTGGCCACATGGTTGGTAAGGAGTCTTTGTGGCAGGGTGGTCGACTCCTCCACCGGTGCAGTTGGCAAATGCTGGATGGTAATTGGCGCATGTGGATGTGCTGCAATACATCTCCCCCTGAGCCCCACATGTACTTGATGGGATTTAAGTAGGGGGGGGGGGGATTTCATTAATATACCATCATTCAAAGAGCTGCTCCACCTGTTCTGTTTTATGTAGTCACACACTGTCACCCATAAAAATGAACTCACAGCTGAATGCACCCCTGAAAAGATGCACATGGGGAAGAAGAACAGTGTCACAATAACCTCGACTGGTTAACCCATGTGGGTTATGACAGGGAAATGGGGGATGTGCTGCAGCACATCCACATCCACATCCACATCCACATGCACTAATGACCATCCAGCAATTGTGAATCATGCTGGTGGATGGATACCACACACTGCCGCAGCATGGGAGTACATTGAAGAGCATGCAGTGCTGCCCATTGTGAACTCACATTCTATTAAGAACCATGTCAAGCGTTTTGTAATGACAAGAGGACCATCATAAATCATAGTGACTTCAAAGTAAATATTGTCTTTGAATAAAAGTGTCATTTCTGTTTATCTTGTGTATTTCTTTCAGTTGGTTTCTGTTCTATTCCTTAGCATTCTTTGTATGTATAGTCCAAGTTTCAACAAACTGCACTACTGGCCATTAAAATTGCTGCACCAAGAAGAAATGCAGATGATAAATGGGTATTCATTGGACAAATATATTATACTAGAACTGACAAGTGATTACATTTTCACACAATTTGGGTGCATAGATCCTGAGGAATCAGTACCCAGAACAACCACCTCTGGCTGTAATAACGGCCTTGATACGCCTAGGCATTGAGTCAAACAGAGCTTGGATGGTGTGTACAGGTACAGTTGCCCATGCCGCTTCAACACAATACCACAGTTCATCAAGAGTAGTGACTGGTGTATTGCGACGAGCCAGTTGTTTGGCCACCACTGACCAGACGTTTTCAATTGGTGAGAGGTCTGGAGAATGTGCTGGCCAGGGCAACAGTCGAACATTTTCTGTATCCAGAAAGGCCCGTACAGGCCCTGTAACATGCGGTCATGCATTATCCTGCTGAAATGTAGGATTTCACAGGGACTGAATGAAGGGTAGAGTACACCATTGCAGATGTTCCTGTCTGTGATGCAGCATCAAGGGTAACCACATCCATGGTCTCCTAGCTGATATTTCATGCTGCTGCAAATGTCATCGAACTGTTGGTGCAGATGGTTGTCGTCTTGCAAACGTCCCCACCTGTTGACTCAGGGATCAATACGTGGCTGCACAAGCCGTTACAGCCATGCGGATAAGATGCCTGTCATCTCGACTGCTAGTGATACGAGGCCATTGGGATCCAGCACGGCATTCCATATTACGCTCCTGAACCCACAGATTCCATATTCTGCTAACAGTCATTGGATCTCGACCAACGCGAGCAGCAGTGTCGCGATACGATAAACCACAATCGCGATAGGCTACAATCTGACCTTTATCAAAGTCGGAAATGTGATGGTAGGCATTTCTCCTCCTTACAAGAGGCAACACAACAACATTTCACCAGGCAACGCCAGTCAACTGCTGTTTGTATTTGAGAAATCGGTTGGAAACTTTCCTCATGTCAGCATGTTATAGGTGTCGCCACTGGCACCAATCTTGTGTGAATGCTCTGAAAAGCTAATCATTTGCATATCAGAGCATCATCTTCCTGTCAGTTAAGTTTTGCATCTGTAGCACGTCACCTTCATGGTGTAGAAATTTTAATGGCCAGTAGTGTATTTGGCACTGAAACATCGCGGTAAAGTTATTTTGCACACTAATGCATGTTGTAACTTATTGTTCGACTAAAGATATTTAATTGCTACTTTTGTCTCATAAATAATTCAGTAATAAAATAAATAAGAAACTCATTTTTCACCCACCACTGGCAACGAGGAGCTGTTCCAATAGTAAATTTTATGACCTTGAAAGCAGCTTATTTTTGGAGGAATGAACAGCTGATAGAAAATGAGGTGAGAACATTCCTCATGTCAATAATTTCAGCTTTCCAACTATAGGATCATAGTAGTATTGAAGCTGACACAATAGTCATAATATTGTTTTGACTTGGTGGTAGAAAAACAAAGTTACATTCCAATTAGCACAAGGTGCATTATGGGATCATGAAATAAATTACCACAGCATATGCAAATATTTACAATAACTGTAATAGCAGACTATGTTTTCCTTCCAGGTAATGATTGAAGAAACTATTTCTTAACTATGTGGAGTACATTTGTGATGTATCATAATTAGTCTGCCACTTTCAGGTCACATCTGTAAGCAAGTGCCATCTTACCTGCATATATTTAACTTGAACTTACGAACATCTGCAGTTATATTTAATATTGGCAATATTTTTTTTAATTTAATAGCTGTTAAGTAAGTCTTAGAAGCTTTACACTTTTACACAGTTAACTGTAGCCTTCAGTTCCAGCAATCAAATCACTAACTGAGCACATTTCCAGGCCTGCTCAACTGTAATTTTATTGAATAACTGTACACATCCTTTGACATGTTACATAGTAACATTCATATTCAAAAGTGCATGTAGCTGTGTAGAGAAGTTTGTAACTTAGCTTCTTGGTACCACTTTTTCTTTTATTTTCAGTATGTCATTTGATGATGAATTTCTAAGGTATAAAAACCAATTATGAAACCATTTGTTTGACCCTACCTTAGATAAATAAAATGGGTTTGCTATAATAAATTAACTCACACATTTCAAAACGTTGGCACAACTAACCAGAAACTAAACCTTTTTCTATCCAAAGTATCTGCATCCGTTGTACTATACCAAAATGATATACTAATTTAACTCTTGAATTCTAAATTGCTGGGGAAATAAACATTAGTACTAATCAATTTTTGGAGAGCTGTGGAAGTCTGTCAGGAAAATTACGATTTTCTTCAGTCTACTACAAACATGATGATTGACTGATCTGGCCTTGTAACACTAACCAAAATGGCCTTGCTGTGCTGGTACTGTGAACGGCTGAAAGCAAGGGGAAACTACAGCCGTAATTTTTCCCGAGGGCATGCAGCTTTAATGTATGGTTAAATGATGATGGCATCCTCTTGGGTAAAATATTCCAGAGATAAAATAGTCCCCCATTTGGATCTCTGGGTGGGGACTACTCAAGAGGACATTGTTATCAGGAGAAAGAAAACTGGCGTTCTACGGATCGGAGCGTGGAATGTCAGATCCCTTAATCGGGCAGGTAGGTCAGAAAATTTAAAAACGGAAATGGATAGGTTAAAGTTAGATATAGTGGGAATTAGTGAAGTTCAGAGGCAAAAGGAGCAAAACTTTTGGTCTGGTGAATACAGGGTTATAAATACAAAATCAATTAGGGGTAATGCAGGAGTAGGTTTAATAATGAATAAAAAAATAGTGCGGGTAAGCTAATACAAACAGCATAGCAAATGCATTATTGTGGCCAAGATAGAAACGAAGCCCATGCCTACTACAGTAGTACAAGTTTTTATATGCCAACTAGCTCTGCAGATGATGAAGAAATTGATGAAGTGTATGATGAGGTAAAAGAAATTATTCAGGTAGTGAAAGGAAACGAAAATTTAATAGTCATGGATGACTGGAATTCGATAGCAGGAAAAGAGAGAGAAGGAAACATAGTAGGTGAATATGGATTGGGGGTAAGAAATGAAAGTGGAAGCTGTTTGGTAGAATTTTGCACAGAGCATAACTTAATCATAGCTAACACTTGGTTCAAGAATCATAAAAGAAGGTTGTATACATTGAAGAATCCTGGAGATACTAGAGGGTATCAGATAGATTATATAATGGTAAGACAGAGATTTAGAAACCAGGTTTTAAATTGTAAGACATTTCCAGGGGCCGATGTGGACTCTGACCACAATCCATTGGTTATGAACTGTAGATTACAACTGAAGGAACTGCAAAAAGGTGGGAATTTAAGGAGATGGGACTTGGATAAACTGACTAAACCAGAGGATGTACAGAGTTTCAGGGAGAGCATAAGGGAGCAATTGACAGGAATGGGGGAAAGAAATACAGTAGAAGAAGAATGGGTAGCTCTGAGGGATGAAGTGGTGAAGGCAACAGAGGATCAAGTAGGTAAAAAGAGGAGGGCTAGTAGAAATCCTTGGGTAACAGAAGAAATATTGAATTTAATTGATGAAAGGAGAAAATATAAAAATGCAGTAAATGAAGCAGGCAAAAAGGGATACAAACATCTCAAAAATGAGATCGACAGGAAGTGCAAAATGGCTAAGCAGGGATGGCTAGAGGACAAATGTAAGGATGTAGAGGCTTATCTCACTAGGGGTAAGATAGATACTGCCTACAGGAAATTTAAAGAGACCCTTGGAGAAAAGAGAGCCACTTGTATGAATATCAAGAGCTCAGATGGAAACTCAGTTCTAAGCAAAGAAGGGAAAGCAGAATGGTGGAAGGAGTATATAGAGGGTCTATACATGGGCGATGTACTTGAAGACAATATTATGGAAATGGAAGAGGATGTAGATGAATATGAAATGGGAGATACAATACTGCATGAAGAGTTTGACAGAGCACTGAAAGACCTGACTCAAAACAAAGCCCCAGGAGTAGACAACATTCCATTAGAACTACTGACAGCCTTGGGAGAGCCAGTCCGGACAAAACTCTACCATCTGGTGAGCAGACGTATGAGACAGACGAAATTCCCTCAGACTTCAAGAAGAATATAATAATTCCAATCCCAAAGGAAGCAGGTGTTGAAAGATGTGAAAATTACCAAACTATCAGTTTAATAAGTCACAGCTGCAAAATACTAACGCGAATTCTTTACAGACGAATGGAAAAACTGGTAGAAGACGACCTCGGGGAAGATCAGTTTGGATTCCGTACAAATGTTGGAACACGTGAGGCAATACTGACCTTACAACTTATCTTAGAAGAAAGATTAAGGAAAGGCAAACCTATGTTTCTTGCATTTGCAGACTTAGATAAAGCTTTTGACAATGTTGACTGGAATACTCTCTTTCAAATTCTGAAGGTGGCAGGGGTAAAATATAGGGAGCGAAAGGCTATTTACAATTTGTATAGAAACCAAATGGCAGTTATAAGAGTGGAGGGGCATGAAAGGGAAGCAGTGGTTGGGAAGGGAGTGAGACAGGGTTGTAGCCTCTCCCCGATGTTATTCAATTTGTATATTGAGCAAGCAGTGAAGGAAACAAAAGAAAAATTCGGAGTAGGTATTAAAATCCATGGAGAAGAAATAAAAACTTTGAGGTTCGCCGATGACATTGTAATTCTGTCAGAGACAGGAAAGGACTTGGAAGAGCAGTTGAACGGAATGGACAATGTCTTGAAAGGATGATATAAGATGAACATCAACAAAAGCAAAACGAGGATAATGGAATGTAGTCAAATTAAATCGGGTGATGCTGAGGGAATTAGATTAGGAAATGAGACACTTATAGTGGTAAAGGAGTTTTGCTATTTGGGGAGCAAAATAACTGATGATGGTCGAAGTAGAGAGGATATAAAATGTAGACTGGCAATGGCAAGGAAAGTGTTTCTGAAGAAGAGAAATTTGTTAACATCGAATATAAATATTTAAGTGTCAGGAAGTCATTTATGAAAGTATTTGTATGGAGTGTAGCCATGTATGGAAGTGAAACATGGCAATAAATAGTTTGGACAAGAAGAGATTAGAAGCTTTCAAAATGTGGTGCTACAGAAGAATGCTGAAGATTAGATGGGTAGATCACATAACTAATGAGGGTTATTGAGTAGAATTGGGGAGAAGAGGAGTTTGTGGCACAACTTGACAAGAAGAAGGGACCGGTTGCTGGGACATGTTCTGAGGCATCAGGGGATCACAAATTTAGTGTTGGAGGGCAGTGTGGAGGGTAACAATTGTAGAGGGAGACTAAGAGATGAATACACTAAGCAGATTCAGAAGGATGTAGGTTGCAGTAAGTACTGGGAGATGAAGAAGCTTGCAAAGGATAGAGTAGCATGGAGAGCTGCATCAAATCAGTCTCAGAACTGAAGACCACAAAAACAACAACAACAACAACAACAACAACAACAACAGATACAACTACAAACATATGTATGATCATTTTCTTTCAGGAAATATGAAGAAAATAGATTGTTGTCATTTATAATACAATCCTGAGGTTCATTCACTCAGACCACTAGTGACCAACAATATTCATATTACTAGTGTGCAAGCCATTAGGCTGCAAAAAGAGGGTTTTGTCAATAGACATCCCTGCCATCATCTAGGTACTGAGTTTTGGTAAGTGTTTTATACAAGTGGTCACTCAGATTGGACTTCAGCACTTAAATAACATTTCAGTACTGAGGTCATGTCTTGAAATGTAATATAATTCAGGAATTTAAACTATTATCAACAGGAAACAATTTCTGTAAGTATTGTAAGGCCTTGTCAGCTCTCAGCATTTAAACTAACTTTGCTTATTCCTGTAAAAGTTTCAGTTGCTAGGTTTGGAGGCATGTGCATTGCTTTACTTTGATATTTTGTCCAGTACCAGCTATGAATTTTTTTTTCATATATAACTTTGTGTTTTCTGTCTCACACTTTTACTATCCACCCTAACGTGGAAAGAAACATTTTCCTTGCCCTGTATTGCTATGTTACTTGATGGCAGTAAATAAGAACGTAGGAAATATACTTCCAAATTAAACTAAGTTTTGACATTTTTATCATGAGTTACAGTTTTACTGAGGAGTATATCGTCAATTGCCTGCAAATGGTTTCTGGCTTTCACTTTGTACTTCCCACTTTGGCAAATATTATTTGCTGTTTTAACTTTCAATATTGCTTTAGCTGACAGTGAAATAAGATCATCCTGTACTGTAAGATGACTAGCTACTTGGCATAAATTGCATTTCCATAATAAATTGATACATTTCTTCTTAGAGTTAATATTTATTTACACTCAACAATTTACACTGTGAGGATCACTTAATGAAATGATCCACCTTCAAGAAGCACTATAGTTGAAGTTCATTGTGACATAGACTGAAGAAGTCCTTGCAATGCAGTAAGAGGTACATGGACACAGATGCTTATCCATGGGTCATACAGTTACTGTAGGTTGTAAAGAGTTGGTTTGTAACCTTCAATCTCGTCTTTAGATATCCTGAATGTAATGTATTTAGTTGGTACTGAAAAAATCTGGGATACAGAAAATGAATGGGTATTACATATCAGTGATGAAATATGGGAGGTTAGAATTCATTAAAAATGGGGCAGTGCCTCAATGGAAGAAAGAAGGAAAAAACCATGACCTTGTTGCAGTAATTACCCTAAAATTCCCCTGAAGTTAGTTAAGAAAACCAGAGGAAACCAAATGAAGGCTGACAGAAGGGAGATTTTCATGCTGATCATCTTAATAGGTGTCAATTGTCTTAACCACCACAACAATACATATCTAAGCAGTCTGTGTGATAACACAGAGCCCTGGCTCAGTAACTAGTGCCGCCTGAGGTTTTTGTTGGTGATATTGAACAGGATCATTTACATCACTCGCTGACAACTACAGAGCTATTTGAAGGAGATACAGTGCGTCTGGCAACATACATTATAGTTATGGACTGGAAAGTCAATACTGACAAAATGTTTTTCTAATAGTCCTGTCTAGTGATGCGTTTGCTATTGAATTGTTTGATAACTGAAAATACGTAGACATATAAAGGATGATTCTGTGACTATGTTACAGATTTTCATGGAGGATGTTGAATAGATCAATTTGATGTGAGGAACCCTGGCCTGGAAACTGTTGGGTCAGAAGTTATAGGGGAAACTAATTCCTATACCAGTGACAATGGATCTCTTCTACATAAGTTCTTTGCTTTATGTATTTTGAGAAGAGGTGGTATGGACCAAAAAAAGGAGAAACAAATCAAGTAAACGTGGGCTCTGAAGTTCATACCTTAAGAGTGATGAGTACTTGTTCAGCAGAAGAGATGTGTTTCACAGTAGTAATGATGTACAAGTGCTTATAGCTCTCAGGTATGCTTACTGGATTTTTTCTTATTTTGGTCCATACTACCACCTCCCAAAATATGGAAAGCAGAGAGCTTGCAGTAGAAGAGAACCTCTGTCAGAGGTATCAGAACAATTTTCACCTATAGCATTCAACTCTGTTTTTACTGGATCAGAGCCCTGTACCTCAGACGGATACATTCACTGTTCTCCATAATTCCTGAAAGTTTTTAATACCATCAAAGAATTACTCTCTGTGTGTAATCTATAAATATGAATTAACTTTGTTAGAGGTTTGGGTTCTGCCTGTTTATGTGCAACAAACTTTTTTTGTTACTTCTTCCATTCCAACATGTTTCAGCACATTGTGCCTTCATCGTTAGATTCTTATTTCATTGAACCGACACACACTGATTTATGAGATTGGTTTTTTTAGATGTTTCTATCATGTTAATAAGTTGAATATGATGAGATCAATCTGAGTCAACCAAAATCTTAAAATTACATGATGAACCACAAGGGTTACCTCAACTGTCTTTCCCAGTTGCTCTTCAAGACATCTCCATATGCTAATCATCCTCACCTGTGCAGAATGGATTTCAACACACTCACAAGGAAAATTCTTAACTTTATCTGATCAATGAAGAACTAGAATAACTGAAATATGCATTCACTACAAAATCATTCAAGGTGGAATAAAGTTTAAAGAGCTAATTCACAATTACAAATTTTCTGAGAAACCAACCCAACAAAACTCAGGATGTACACACAAACATAAAAACATTCAGGGTGTGGGTACAAGAGGTACTGAGAGGAAAAGAAGGCAAAAAAGTGCTAAGTAAGTACAGATGTTCCCTTTAGTTGGGCACAATGAATTAAAAAAAGTGGTTTTATAGGATCTTCTTTGCTGGTAAATAGATTATCATTTCATTTTGGTGTTCTTTTCATAACACATATTTTATGGACTACACAATGCACCTTGCCTCCAAAATTCAGGTGCATCTTATACACAAATTTAATATAAAAATGTCCAGTGTTTCATTTAAAATCCCCACCATTCTTAATAATGGCCATATATGCAATGCCGTAGGAAACATATCTGTATGTGGCAACTTTGGATTCAACTGGCAGCAGCAGTGCACCAATGGGACAAATATGAGCTACAGGGATTCACAAGCTTGGTAACACTGTCCCACTCTCACCTCACCACAACAAACCCAGAACAGTGTCTAGAGACTGATGCATAATTGCAGTCTATGGTGCCAATGAAGTTGAAAGTGATTTGTGTTATTGATAACAGTACAATATTTTTGTCGGTAGCTAGTTTTGTAATGAATAAAAATAAAAGGTATTTATATAATGTGGGCTATAAATTGAAAGTAATAGCATACACAGCACAAAAAGGAAGCAGAGCAGCTGAGCAGCATTTCAGTCCTCCGCCAACAGAAAAAAATTATTTATCAACTTATTCACTAATGTTACAGAGTGACCCACCACCTTGGTAACTATAGTGGGTCATTTACTACTACAAACAAGAGACTTTTCAGAATTTTAGTACATTTTTGTTTTTTATATAATCAAATTGTTAATTTAAAAAAATAAAAAACAAAAAGCCACAAGATACATAAAGTACAACTGGGGAAATATTGCTGTAATCTTACAAAGAAAATAATAAATGAAAGGACAGATTAAGATAGCAAAAGAGGTCCTTTTGCCTAGATATTTCAAGTGGGAGGGCTTTGGTAAACACTTTGAGATGTCTCACCTGAATTAGTGTATTCTGTTCTACCATACCTAATACTATATGTATATATGTTGTGATATTAACTCTGTGTGTTTTGTATATAAGGTATGTCAGTAATATTTGTTATTACATCTACATCTACATTTATACTCCGCAAGCCACCCAACGGTCTGTGGTGGAGGGCACTTTACGTGCCACTGTCATAATCTCCCTTTCCTGTTCCAGTCGCGTATGGTTCGCGGGAAGAACAACTGTCTGAAAGCCTCCGTGCGCGCTCTAATCTCTCTAATTTTACATTTGTGATCTCCTCTGGAGGTATAAGTAGGGGGAAGTAATACATTCGATACCTCATCCAGAAACGCACCCTCTTGAAACCTGGCGAGCAAGCTACACCGCGATGCAGAGCGCCCCTCTTGCAGAGTCTGCCACTTGAGTTTATTAAACATCTTCGTAACACTATCACGGTTACCAAATAACCCTGTGACGAAACGCGCCGCTCTTCTTTGGATCTTCTCTATCTCCTCCGTCAGACCGATCTGGTACGGATCCCACACTGATGAGCAATACTCAAGTATAGGTCGAACGAGTGTTTTGTAAGCCACCTCCTTTGTTGATGGACTACATTTTCTAAGGACTCTCCCAATGAATCTCAACCTGGTACCCGCCTTACAAACAATTAATTTTATATGATCATTCCACTTCAAATCGTTCCGCTCGCATACTCCCAGATATTTTACAGAAGTAACTGCTACCAATGTTTGTTCCGCTATCATATAATCATACAATAAAGGATCCTTCTTTCTATGTATTCGCAATACATTACATTTCTCTATGTTAAGGGTCAGTTGCCACTCCCTGCACCAAGTGCCTATCCGCTGCAGATCATCTCTGTATACTACAGTATCATCCGCGAAAAGCCGCATGGAACTTCCGACACTATCTACTAGGTCATTTATATATATTGTGAAAAGCAATGGTCCCATAACACTCCCCTGTGGCATGCCAGGAGTTACTTTAACGTCTGTAGATGTCTCTCCATTGAGAACAACATGCTGTGTTCTGTTTGCTAAAAACTCTTCAATCCAGCCACACAGCTGGTCTGATATTCCGTATGCTCTTACTTTGTTTATCAGGCGACAGTGCAGAACTGTATCGAACGCCTTCCGGAGGTCAAGAAAAATAGCATCTACCTGGGAGCCTGTATCTAATATTTTCTGGGTCTCATGAACAAATAAAGCGAGTTGGGTCTCACACGATCGCTGTTTCCGGAATCCATGTTGATTCCTACAGAGTAGATTCTGGGTTTGCAAAAACGACATGATACTGTAGCAAAAAACATGTTCTAAAATTCTACAACAGATCTATGTCAGAGATATAGGTCTATAGTTTTGTGCATCTGCTCAACGACCCTTCTTGAAGACTGGGACTATCTGTGCTCTTTTCCAATCATTTGGAACCCTCCGTTCCTCTAGAGACTTGCGGTACACGGCTGTTAGAAGGGGGGGCAGGTTCTTTCGCGTACTCTGTGTAGAATCAAATTGGTATCCTGTCAGGTCCAGTGGACTTTCCTCTGTTGAGTGATTCCGGTTGCTTTTCTATTCCTTGGACACTTATTTCGATGTCAGCCATTTTTTCGTTTGTGCGATGATTTAGAGAAGGAACTGCAGTGCGGTCTTTCTCTGTGAAACAGCTTTGAAAAAAGGTGTTTAGTATTTCAGCTTTATGCATGTCATCCTCTGTTTCAATGCCATCATCATCCCAGAGTGTCTGGATATGCTGTTTCGAGCCACTTACTGATTTAACGTAAGACAAGAACTTCCTAGGATTTTCTGTCAAGTCGGTACATAGAATTTTACTTTTGAATTCACTGAATGCTTCACGCATAGCCCTCCTTACGCTAACTTTGACATCGTTTAACTTCTGTTTGTCTGAGAGGTTTTGGCTGCATTTAAAGTTGCAGTGAAGCTCTCTTTGGTTTCGCAGTAGTTTCATAACTTTGTTGTTGTACCACGATGGGTTTTTCCCGTCCCTCACAGTTTTACTCAGCACGTACCTGTCTAAAACACATTTTACGATTGCCTTGAACTTTTTCCATAAACACTCAACATTGTCGGTGTCAGAACAGAAATTTTCGTTTTGATATGTTAGGTAGTCTGAAATCTGCCTTCTATTACTCTTGCTAAACAGATAAACCTTCCTCCCTTTATTTATATTCCTACTAACTTCCATATTCAGGGATGCTGCAATGGCCTTATGATCACTGATTCCCTGTTCTGTACGTACAGAGTCGAAAAGTTCGTGTCTGTTTGTTATCAGTAGGTCCAAGATGTTATCTCCACGAGTCGGTTCTCTGTTTAATTGCTCGAGGTAATTTTCGGATAGTGCACTCAGTATAATGTCACTCGATGCTCTGTCGCTACCACCCGTCCTAAACATGAGTGTCCCAGTCTATATCTGGTAAATTGAAATCTCCACCTAAGACTATAACATGCTGAGAAAATTTATGTGAAATGTATTCCAAATTTTCTCTCAGTTGTTCTGCCACTAATGCTGCTGAGTTGGGAGGTCGGTAAAAGGAGCCAATTATTAACCTAGCTCGGTTGTTGAGTGTAACCTCCACCCATAATAATTCACAGGAACTATCCACTTCTACTTCACTACAGGATAAACTACTACTAACAGCGACGAACACTCCACCACCGGTTGCATGCAATCTATCCTTTACAAACACCGTCTGTACCTTTGTAAAAATTTCGGCAGAATTTATCTCTGGATTTCATCGAATTGTTTCATTGAATTAACCATGCTGTAAGCAGGAGAGGAATCTCAGGAGATGACCCCAAGCCTCGTCTCCCTGAAGGATGCTTCTTACCTATGTCGTTTGCTTGTATTTGTGTATTTACATCTTATTATACTGGATGTGTAAGTGTATGCACAATGCACACAGGTTTTACTGTTTCCATCTTATACATTTCACAAATTACACTCACATGTTTGAAAATAATGATCCGAAGAACTAAATAATTACTTGTTTTACTTGTACAAACATGAAAAGTCATTGTTTTATTTCTATTACTAACTTGTTTCTAAATTCCATGTATGTATTACTTTTAGTATTGTTTCACTTGTGTCATCTGCTGTATGTCATATGTATCTGGTGACACTGAAGTGTTCATGTCATAATCTGTGTCTTTATGTTCATGTGTGTGTCTATATATATATCAGTGTTTGAATCTTTGTTGTCCCTTGCATCACGTTGTGCTGTAGGGTGTGTTTAGGGTTGAGATTTTGTGTATGGACATTGCTGCTTGTAAGTCTTGTGTAGCACTCTTGCTATTTTATCAGAGATGTGATTAAGCATGTACCAGTTATTTGGACCTCTTAAAGCTGGTCCTATGTCCCCCATCTGTCAGATGTTTCCCATTCTTTTTGCCATGCCTCAATCTTCCAAAGATTTAATTGGCATTTTTATGTAATATGCTCCCCTGTTATTTCATATACCTTATGCAGTCTTCCCGTTTTGAACCAGTATACTGCTGCTGTGTGTCTAATGGTTATGTCAATGGGGTATGTTGCAAGTACAATGAATAGGGCTTCCACACACAATGACAAATGTCCCTGATATTCTGAGCAATACCCCTCTTTGTCTATTCCTCACAGTGGTTTTTTTGAGTCATGAATGACAGCCATTGAGCCCAGGCACTTCTGCGAAATGCTTTATAGATTCAAAGAGGATTTTATGATACATTCACAGTGTCTGCAGTGAGCCGAGTTTAACGTGGTGAGTCTGTGCATTAGTCTTATTGCTTTTTCAGTTGTAAGTCTTGTGAGCTTGTTGAATGACAATTGTTCATCAAGGTGTATCCCTAGGTATCTTGTTATTTCCCTCTGTATGCTAGTGTTTTTCAACCTAATGTTGGGGTTTCTCTGCAAGGCTCCTTTGATCAGTAAATATTCTGTCTTGTCTACCTCAATTGTGAGCTTTTTATGGGTGCACCAGTCTTACTTTTATAAGGAATTGTTTAACCTTGCTTTCAAGTTGCATTCTCGAGTTTGCAGTTATTACTAATAGCTAGCTGTAAGCATAGGCTACTATACCATTCACCCTATCATCTTCATTCAAATTGTTTAGGAGCAGTTCTTTGGAAAATATCTCAGAAAATTGGCCCACAGATTGAGCCTTGTGGGAACCTTATGTGTTCCTGCTTGCCATTGTGCCACCTTATCTTTGCAGTTGTCAAGTAAGCTATTGTACAAGACTGCTGGTGTCTGCATCTTTTGTAGCCTTGTGAACAAGGCACACCACCAGAGATTGTTGAAGGTGCCTACTCTATCTGTTGTTATTCCTACTGTGTATTTTGTGTGTTTCCTGTATTATTTCCATCATGCAGTTAACTGCATCGTCTATTGAACTTTTTGGTGTAAAGCTATACTGACATGGTCAAAGGTCGAAGAGTGTCCTGTGTGACTGTAGTCAACTACAGAAGAGTCTCTCCTGCACCTTAGCCAAAGTGTTCGAGAGGCTGATGGGCCTTTAAGTCTAATTACATTGATATGAGGACTAAGTTTTCTTCTGCTGAAAAACAATTGTTTAATTTTATATCAATTTGCATTGTGTGTGTACGCAGCCAAGCAATTTCTAAACTAACGATTTTATCATTTGGAGGTAACTTAGAAATATATGTTTAACTGCACTTGGATCAATTAGTATACAATATAAATACAGCATAAACTTATAGACAGTCAAGTAAAACACACTGGATGATTTCACATTTTCTACATCCTTCACTTTTTGGTTTTTAAGAGAACTGCAAGCAGTAAAGTTCGTCTTAAGGTGGGCATTCCTTCAAATGACTATGCTCCAATGGCAAGTAAGCAGTTGGTCAAAAGTTTCACATGCAGTTGGCTGTTTAATAAAACCCATTGGTAACTAATGATGCCACATATAAAATGTAAGCAAGTAATGCAACAAAATTAGGCCACCACATAACCTTTTTTTCTAAGGCAAAATGACTTATAAATTTGTTTATTTTTTAAACAACATTTTCCCAATTTTCATTTAACAGTAGAGGAGAGTGAATGGGAAGTTCAGTTAAATTGAAGGAAGGAAGGTTTACCACCCATTCAATAGTGTGTTCATTTGAGTGAATATATATATATATAAAAAAACAAAGATGTAGTGACGTACCAAATGAAAGTGCTGGCAGGTCGACAGACACACAAACAAACAAACAAACACAAACATACACACAAAATTCAAGCTTTCGCAACAAACTGTTGCCTTATCAGGAAAGAGGGAAGGAGAGGGAAAGACGAAAGAATGTGGGTTTTAAGGGAGAGGGTAAGGAGTCATTCCAATCCTGGGAGCGGAAAGACTTACCTTAGGGGGGAAAAAAGGACGGGTATACACTCGCGCGCGCGCGCGCGCGCACACACACACACACACACACATATCCATCCACACATATATGTCTGCTTGTGTCTGTATATGTGTGGATGGATATGTGTGTGTGTGTGTGTGTGTGTGTGTGTGTGTGTGTGTGTGTGTGTGTGTGTGTGTGTGTGTGTGTGTGTGTGTGTGTGTGTGTGCGCGCACGTGTATACCCGTCCTTTTTTCCCCCCTCAGGTAAGTCTTTCCGCTCCCGGGATTGGAATGACTCCTTACCCTCTCCCTTAAAACCCACATCCTTTCGTCTTTCCCTCTCCTTCCCTCTTTCCTGATGAGGCAACAGTTTGTTGCGAAAGCTTGAATTTTGTGTGTATGTTTGTGTGTCTGTCGACCTGCCAGCACTTTCATTTGGTAAGTCACTACATCTTTGTTTTTAGATATATTTTTCCTACGTGGAATGTTTCCCTCTCTATATATATATATATATATATATATAATGGAAGGAAACATTCCACGTGGGAAAAATTATATATAAATACAAAGATGAGGTGACTTACCGAACAAAAACGCTGGCAGGTCGATAGACACACAAACAAACACAAACATACACACAAAATTCAAGCTTTCGCAACAAATTGTTGCCTCACACACGTGTGTGCTGGTAAGTGTTTTATCCACACAGAAGTCAAGAAACTTTAAACCGACTCCTCCTCCTCAGTAGTTTGCAAGAGTATATTTCAGTAGCACAATTTCTACAGTTGCAAATGCAAACATGCAACTTTTTAAACATCAAATGTGTCGTAGGCTTTACATTGCCTGTAAATAATTGTGTCTCTAAATACTTTTCTTATAACAGCATTTTGTTCTTCATAAATATGAGTACAGTGACACAGCGCAAGGCAATGATGATAGTCCAGCACCGTCTCTTAATGACCTTACTGTCTTGCGGCGTCATTTTCTTCCACTGTGCACCATTTAGCAGAAAATTCATGTTACATACTCCATATGAGGTTGAATTTTGCTGGTGCAATGTACTTTCAACCATGTTTAGCTCAACTTAACATGGAAATTTAAATGAAGTTAAACTACATAGGCAGACTTGTTCCCCATATTTCTTGGTCATATCTGTGGAAAATTTAACTGCGAACTTACACAGAAGTCACTCTTCTGTCCTTATCTTTGTACGAAGTGTTTAATGCTATTAAAATGTGGACTGTTTCCCATAAATACGATAATTGCTTAAATATCATTGTATAAAGTGTGCGTAAGTACTGGCATTACAGATTAATACTTCCTCCCCTAGCATAATATCATTTGCTGAAAAACTCAGCTTTGTATGTTTAAACATTTTAAGTACAGTATTGGAATGTTGTCTTCACATGGAGCACCTGTACACCTGTAGACTCCAAACTGGTGACTTTTCAATATCACTGCAGGTGCTAGTGAAATCTAACATGGAGTATTAAAACTTAATTTGACGAAGAAAAGTATTTGTGGCTGTGAGGATTTCTCTAGCTAACAATAGAAGAATGTGTGTTTTTTCATCTATCACCATCAAGGGGGGACAAGAACATGAAAGAACGACTGTTTTTCTTTGTTGAAGTTCCAATCTTTCAGCTTACCATATAGTTGTATTACTCCTTGAAGATACAATTTGTATTTTGTTGTGTTGCATTTTAGTTCTTGGTTGCACAGTAAGGAAGAGAATGACAGTGAAATTAAAACCAAAGCTGTAATTTGAAATATGTTTCTTATTACACAAAGAGACATACACTCTCACAGTACTTTCTCTCACACATTTAAAAACATCATATTTCACGAAAACTTAGGATCGCAACTACAATAAAACTGACAGTTCCACACTGACATGGTATCGAAAATATTCATTTTGCAAGTACATAGTGCAATCTTTTTTCCTTTGTAAACGTTCATTGGTACTACATTAAATTTGACACAAAATAGACAGCACTAACTTTGATACATATACAGGATTAGTTAAATATAGGAAGGAATGCTACCAAGTACAAAGCATTAATTTTAGCTAACAAGGGCCCATTCCAACCTGTCTGTCCTCTGAAAAATGGATCGCACAACCTCTTTTGACTCACAAACATAGTTTTTTTACTATGATAATTACTATCCCATCACCCACTTACCACCACCATGCCCCATCTCTTTCAGTATCAGTTTCAAAACACTCATCCAATAATTGCTCAATTCTGAAGAGACTGATCAGTAGGGAGATTAGTCCTTTCAAGACAGCCATAAGAGTGCTTTGATAGTAATACAAAGAGGTGATATACTCTTTCAGCATAGATAGTTCCACTGTATTTTACAATAAACACTTTACATTCATCTCTGGCTCGCCCAACAAATACAGACTATATACAACATCTAAAATTATTTCTTTATTCAGTTAACAAAATTTTCAACACTTTTCCATCTTTAATTCACTTATCAAGCTTTATCTTTCATGTTCAAATAGTTGTTACTATTTAACAAAGCTTATATGCTACATAATACTTATATTTGAGTTAGGAACAAGTCTAACTGCATTTTTTGTGATATTTCAATGAGACTTAACATAACACGAAAGACAGTAATGTGAACACAACTGGCTTCAATATTTGGATGCTTTGAATTGCCTGTAATGAAGTTTCGGACAAATTTTCTGAGACATTAATACTTTGACACCTATTTCTGCTCTAAAGTAGTAACACAACGTAAAAACAGAAATTCTGTACAGCACACCAATAAAAATATATGCTTGAGATTGTTTTTCCAACAACCAATTTTGCTTTATTACTCTGTAGAAAAGTTAGGATCGGAAAAGATATTAAGGCACAATTTACTCTTGTCAGTTTACAAATTGGTGTAATGTACTGCGCATTAGTTTTTCCACTACTATGAAGAAAATAGGAGTTTACATCTATGTATATCACATTTTGTATGACTATAATGGGTCGCCATTTAAAGCTCAAGAAGTGGTCATTTGTATCTGAAGGAAGAAATAAAGGAAAACAATCTCAGTAACAGGAACTTAGAAAGTTAGAAACATTGACGTAAAACACAGCACAAACTCAATCATGGCACATACTACAAAAAAGTGACTTCACATCACAAATTATACTAAATTTGTTTACACTACCAGTGCCATTTTAAAGACACTACTCAGAAATAACTTAAGTATATGGCAACATAATGAACACACACATAGTGTTTTAATAACTGAGATACAGTAAAAAATAGTTTCTTCCTTGTCCCATGTATTGGTGACAATTAGGAGTCTCTACACTCATCTCTGAAAAATTGTGCAATTTATCCTTCACACACTACCCATTATAGAATACTGCATGATAATGTCAGAGCATACAAACTTATCCTTTTTTAATTTCTACACTGAAAATATAGCCTGCAGCCCTAGCTATCTCAGTACTTTGAACAAGAACTGTTAATAAGGTACCTCTCAACTGTTTCATAAAATACAACATTTCACAAAGTCATAAATATCCAGATACATACACTGTTTACTGTAAGAAGTAATCTTTCAAATTTAACTGTGCGCCAAAAATTGTGCCAATTCCTTCATATAATTTCACATGTTCAGCTTCTTAATTTTTCACCACTCCATTACATTTAATCCAGTTTTGCCCCACAGTCACAATGCACACATTTTATACAGTTACACTTCAGTCGTAGGCAACTCTGTACGAAGTCCCAATTTCATTTTGTGGAAACTACACCCTGTAGGAATACCGTAAAAACAAAACCGTGCATTTATGGAAATATTCACTATATACATATATTCTCCACCTGACGGGTGTAATACATATGTAAATCACAGTAGCATAATGTCCACGATTTACGAGCATAATTTGAGCTACAGTGAAGTACATATACATATATAATTTTCCACTTAAAGCTGTACCTCCATCTAAACTATGAGTGAATAATTTACACTGCACCAATTTCCTCAGTTCCTTATATTTACTCTAACACATCCCAGCACACGAACTATAGAACTAGCACTCACATAGAAAGCACACCAAAACTATTATTCAGAAGTAGTCTTTCACTATACAACATTCACAGTCTATCACCTAGCAAATCACAGAGAGCATAGCCCTAAACAACAACAACAACAATAATGATAATAATAATAATAATAGCAATAATAATGATTATGATGATGATAATAAGAATAGCTATGACAATAATAATATTAAATAACCAACAGTAGCAGCCACAAAATTAAACATTGTGCTGCAAACTAATTTGAACATCTGAACTGCTCCATATTGAAAGATATGCCTCTATTTTGCAACTAACATCAAATCCATTGGTTAAGTACACCAGAAAGACATTACCTGCAACAAAAAAATTATTTCATTTACATTATAAAGTGCATTAAAACTTTATGAAGGTGGCAAATGATGTTTGATCACTGCTGTGTCCCCCACTGTAATGGACATGCCCTCAAAATATTTGTGGATTTGTTTGTTGGCATGAACTGTGTATTTCAAAACCACCACAATTACTGCAAAGAAATATTAGCTATTTTATGTTGAAATGAAAGTGGCGTTTGTGTTTTTTGAATATGAATTTTGACATGCTTCATGGTCATACTCACTTTCTCTCCAATCCAAGTTGCTACATGGAAGGAAGTATCTACTTCTCACATTACTTCACACACAGATCATAATTATATTGCACAATTATCAGTTCTAGAGTGTATTCATTTGATGAAACAAAGTAATTTTTCACAATAGCGTTGTTTTTGTTTTTTAATATGCCTGGCAAAGTCAACATATCTGGGGGCAAGGGAACTCAGCCCTCTAGGCAGGATCTGGTCAGGGTGTGTGGGATGAACTTCGCACACACTTTTCTTTTCTTCAAAACATTGAGGAAAATATCTAACATGTGCTTTAGAGAAGCTGCCGCATTGCAGATTGTGACAATGTTGACATCCTGTAATCCCACATTCAACGCTTATTGTTGCCCACTCATAACTAATGGTTAAATGCTCATCAGTTGTTTAGAGCTGTTAGCTGAAGCTACCACTTAAATTGCTATGCTGATTCTTATACATCAAAAATAAAATCAGTTCCTGGACATTATGGATAGATTGTGTATATTGCGTATACTGCAAGCCATCTCATTGCGGACAGCATCCAAAATAAAAGTGTCTTGGTTTCAGATACATATAAAAAGAAACAATATTAGTATTGTAAAAGAAGAAAATGTTTCTGTATCTGCTGGATGAAGAGCAATCAGCTACTTAAGTTCATTTACCATGTGACAACTGGAGTAGATGACATTCCTCCTGAATTATTGCAAAATTATTACATCTGTGACCACCACCACTACCATCAGTTGTAGTCTAGTACTTACAATGATTTGTTAAGAGTCATGGACAAGTGCAGGAAGTACACCCTTCACTTTTTTACCTGTGTGGCAGTCCTTTCTACAAAGAATGTATAATCCTAGCACGGGGGAATCACATGGGTTCAAGCATCTCAGTTGCAGACATGTGCTGACATATTTTGCATGTGACAGTTCTGTAACCATCCTAAGACCACTGAAGTATGGATGCCATCCTTCACACATTTCTCTTTTGCCTCGTCTTCACTGAAATAGTGACACACAAGTGGGAGAGGAGCAAAAGGAATATATATGCTTTGGCAACTAGTTCCTTTATGTCAATGTCTGTGTGAACTACATGTAAGGGGGTTAGTTTTTTTATAAGATAGCTTTCACTCTACTTTCTTAGTCCTTAGTTAACCTCTGCCTGCATCCTTCCTCTTCTGTGATGAGGGAAGTAGATCTGCACCTGAGGGAGACACTCTACATTCTTGTCTTTTCCAACCCGCAGTGATTGTTGCATTTCTCTAGCTGCCTGAATCGTTTGAAACATCAGGAATTTTCCAACACACGAACCCCTAGATGGGCATTTGCATGTGCTGATGTTCATATCAGCATTATTTTTCTTGTTAAGGCATTAGTCTCCACAGTTGGTTGTCTGTGTGCTGATTTAAATGATGCACTGTAGTTAGATGACTGCATCGTTTTCTTCAGAATTTGGTATTCTTTGGTTTTGTTCCCTCTAGTTAACTCCAGGATTCCAACTGGAGCTAGAAAAGCCCTAATTTCACAGTTAATGCCCCTTGGCATTAATAAGCATATTGTTTCTGGTTCATTAGTGGCACGGACATACCTTTTGCATGTTTTTTATCTCTTACTGTAGTATGTTAAAATCTTTAACATTTAAAGTTCCACACAGTATTCGAGTTAGAAGGCATTTCTTCCAGTCAAATTAACCAGGCTTACGATATTTATTTAAAAATGGTGTATTGAATGTTAATATAAATTCATCTGTTTTTTATTCGCATGTTATCCACTTTTTTTGACTATACTGTGGCAACCAGAAGGCCTGATGGAAGTACAATCTTACTGTAATTCTGCTGCATTTATGTCCATTATGCCTTGGCAGTTGACAACACCTACACTTTACATGGGTGTGGTTTGCAGCTCCAGTCTGAGTGGGTACTCTCCAAGTTTCTTTATTTTAATTAAATCTGTTACTTGGACTGTTGCTTCTTCAAGGAGGAGAAATATCTCTGTTTGTTGCTTAAAATATTAAATGCAGCAGTTGAAGCATCTAAACCTTTGCTTATAAAGAAATGGAACAGTTAGAATTGATGATCTTTTACATTTTTCCTATGAACACTATTTTTTATATATTCTGTTATTTCTATGACACGCTTGATTGGGATGACTACTTGCCCAAGTTCTCTAGTTCATTCTGAAGTATTTACTATTAAACATTCCACCAAGAGTTCATTTAGTTCAGAATTTGATAACCGCATTTGTACAAACTGTCGGCGATCTGTAGTCCAGTCACGCACAGTTCCACTTATCTGTCAGGAGGTCTTATGCAATGAATATGTGGGTCATTTTCAAAAGGTTACCCACTGGTAATAGTTTCATCTGAACTGCCATCTATCCCATTGGCATACAGCATAATTTAATTTTTCATCGTTTGTTACAAAGATACGTCTCCCTGATTCTGAGACATAACTCCCATGTTATTTATTATGAAGGTTTGTACCTTCCTCACTATCGAGTATGTGAAGCCAAGGTCCTCAGTCCTTTTAGCACACAATATTGCTCCTTTGCAGACAATGGTGGTTACTGAAACACACTGAGATTGTGATAATGGCCAACTGACCAGCTCTAGCTGGGAACCCCAGTAGTGTGATGCTCCTGTACCCAGCCATCACTCACTAGACCTTTGAAGGCCATATATAGGACTATCAGAGGAAAGCAGTACTACATATACTTTCCATATCTGCCAATTATTACTCACAAAATAGTTAGAGGCCTCTTGGTGAGGACCGCACAAGCATGGAAGGGTTAATTCCTTTGCACCACCAATGGTGTTATATGAAGACAGAAGAAAATTCAGATTTGCCAAGTCACCACTGACATTTTAATGCAAGTCATAGGGAAGAACTAAATGAAATGTAAGAAAAGTGCACTTGTGTACTTTAAGCTCATAATTACCTGTCTCAGGATAATGTGCGTGTGTCCAAGTGTTACACTGCACAACCTTTTCTAACACCATATAATACCTTCAGTTCAGGAAAGATAACTTTCTTGATGAGAGCATTGGTTTTTGCTGCGAACATTGCCCTCTGTGGATCTTTCTTCAATACTTTTATTCCAGGCTTATGCACCAAAAAAGCATTGTCCAGAATTTGAAACTCATAATCCAAGACACAGAGAGCATATCCCTGAAATAGAAGATACCGTAATTATTACATTCACTTGGAGCAATTGGAAATTACTAAACACACTGAATTTAGTCGAAGTTGTTTGAGGATGCAGAAAAAAAAAAAAAAAAAAAAAAAAAATGCTTCTTATCTTTTACACTTCACAGTGACAATATATTAACCAAATTTTTTCCCACAGGAAAAATATACTGGCATAAATGTTTCTCATTTTGACAGAAGTATTAGGGCTTCTGTGACATGTGTTATGAAGCTCTGCATTGTCTTTTGCAGTGAATTAGAAATTCAATTATTTACACTTTTCATTACATTACCAAGAAGTGCACAATTTCCATATATTTATTTCCCTTGTTTCTGTTCTTTTTCTGTGACATAGAAGAAATATCTATTTTGTCATTCTTACCATGCTGCTTTACTCAACTCTGTTGTATGCACTTTCCTTTATTTGTGAAAACAGCTACCTCTATGTTTTGTAGTTTACAGAACTAGTGATATCATCCAATACAACCAATTTTATGATTATACTGAAACATTTTGTAGAAACAGTAAGAGACAAAGTGAGTCAATGTTTCTTCACACAGTAGGGCACAAATTTTTGGTGTTTATGTGCAAAACACACACACTAACCCAACTTAGTCATGCTGCTGGCAATGTAATGGAACTAGTCTGACCAATGAGGAGACATTAACTGTGTAGAATGGAAAGCTAAAAATGTTAGTGATTGATAAAAACTGTTACAGGAGCAGAACTGCATGTTTGTTAATCAGACTGTACTATTACATTATATCGTGAAATGAAATTGAAAGAAACTTAAGATAAAACTGAGGCAGAGTGTTGGGAGTGTTTGGCATATGTTGGTATGCGGGCAGAGACTACTGGTTTTCAGTAGCTGTTGTGCAAAAACTTACAAATAGGACTTCACTGTGGTTCTAATGTCTAAATATGTTTTATTAATTTTATAGATTGCAGCTAGCAGCTCCGATATTTCCAAGTGTGAAACAATCTCACACCATGACACATTGAATATCGACACATTGACTATCAGATCAATGAAACTCATGAAACAGAGGTAGAGACGTCTTTAAATAAAAGGTTAGCTTTACCTCCACCAGTTATTTAGTAGGCATCACACCACTGGAGTTACCATGTCATTGTCTACCCCAAACTTGTGGACTGATGCACACTAAGTGTCTTGGGGAGCCTAGAGTGTAATGTGGACTTCGAGCCCACGTATAAGTTCATATTTTTCAGACACACAAAGCATTAACACTGGTGAATGGAGTAGAAGTGACAAAATTAAATAATATCGAACCAAAAATAAAAATATATATTCATTAGAAAATATGATCAACTCACCTGTGGCATTTTATCACTCTTTCCTTCCCAGCTAAGGCGCTCATCATACAGTGGATCCTGATGGGTACCAATGAAAATTGGTTCCCAGTGTACATGGTAGCCTATGCGTTTCCCAATATGAAAGACATGAAGCCCTTTTGTGATGTTGGCAGCTAGCCATTCTTTGGATTTTGGCACATTGTGACATCCTGGACACAGTTTCTTATGGAATGGAATTGCTGTCCCATTCTTCAGCATCTTTACCTGAAATAATTTTAACAACTCTGAAATATTTGTATAACAAAAGAAAGTAAAGTTTAGTCTCAGTTTTCTTCCAACAAGGAATTTAGCATCTCAAAATTCTATCTTTTTTTGGTGGGAAAGAGTAGGGAGAATACAGAAGTGAAAAATAATCGTCCAAAAAAAAGGTGAAGAAACAAAGGAAAAACTTAAGGCAGACAGTAGTTTTTAGGAAGTGTTGAAGATATTTCAAGTTAAGGGAAAATATTTGTTTTATTTAAAGTAGCAAATCTAATTGGATCAAATATATGAAACAATAGCTGAGAAAAGGAGTTTTATCTATTTTAAATACAAAGAAACAAATTACGTTATCAAGTTGACTGAAAATCATAATGAAAGCTAATTTAACTTATGAAAAGTGTACTACCACAGAAAGGCTAAATTAGTCACAGGTGAACACACACAACATTATGGAGCTGACCAAAAACTTTTTATGCTTGCTGTCTAAAAGTTTCGCTATATCGTTGTCATTTTAGATAATCAGGTAAACAATAATTTTGGCAGCAGCATAATATACTTATACAACAGTGTACATGGTGTTGCGGAGTTGAAGGATTATTCTGGAGTTAGTGTTAAATTTATTTTCTCTGTATGATGCACCCTACCATTTGCAGATAAGATTTTGAATCAACTGTACAAGAATACTATGACAAATCAGTGTATTTCATTTGTCAGACTGATACTTTTACTGCTTTTAAACAGCAATGTATTTTTTATATTTCATTGCAATTATCGTGCTTACTACACTTTTGGTATTCATTTCATTTAACAACTTTAGCTACTTCTGTAATACTTACATTAACATTACATAGCCTATACACCACAGGACTTTGAATTAAATACAAAATATTTTTCATTTTGTTCACATACTTAACGAGAATGAAATTCAATCAAAAGAATTATTACACACAGATATAAACATACAACAACCAAAGCAGTCATTAAGAAAATTTCTACTGTGTACATATTGTCGTGATGGAAATTATCTTTTCTTGAACAAAAAACTGTCTAAACGAAAATTCAGCAGGTTTATATCATATTTTAGAAGATTCCAAAGATGGAGAGTAACTCCAGTTTAGATCATAAACTGAAGGGACAAGATACTCTAAATATTAAAAGCCACTAAATTACTTGGCTGGCTTCATTCTAATTGACCAAACCTGATCCATTTGCTGTCCACAACTGGATTCTGCCAAAACATAATATTATGGACTAATTTATCATTCTGAAATGAATTTTTTGTTTGCATATTGGAAATTCTCTTATTATGCCAATACGCACACTATGAACATTAGTATTAATATCGTCATTCACAATTGTCTTCACTTTCATGCATATTAGAATGCTGCACTGATGTGTGTGACTGTCTGGTTATTGTCTCGCATCCCCCTCCCCCCCACCCACCCCATGCCAATGAGCCATGGACCTCATGACGGCGTGGGGGTCAGCTTGTGTGCCTGCAAGATATAGATGAAACAAGGGTGGAGGCTATATTTGGAAATGCCAGAATAACCCGTGGTTCCTCACGAGTGGCTGCAGCCTTTTTGGTAGTTGCAGGGGAAACAGTGTGGGTGATTGACTAGTCTGTCCTTTTAACATCAACCAATATTGCCTTTCAGTGCTGGTACTACAAATGGCGCAAGGCAAGGGGGAAACAACAGCTATTATTTTTCCCAGAGGGCATGCAACTCTACAGTGTGGCATAATGATGCCGCCATCCTCTTTGGTAAAATATTCTGGGGCAGCGACTCTTCAGGAGAAGATAGGTATCAGGAAAACCAGAACTGGCATTCTATTGATTGAGGTGTGGAATGTTGGAGCCCTTAATGGATAGGTAGGTTAGAGAATTTAATGGATAGGTTGAAGTTAGATGTAATGGGAATTAGTGAAACACCCTGCAGGAAGAATGGAACTTATGGTCATATCAGTATACAGTAACCCAAGAGTATGTCTGATATTGAACAACAAAACAGCAATGTGGGTGAACAGGGATGTGAAGCCAGTACTGTAGCCAAGATAGACACATGGCTGACACCCACCACAGAAGTACAATTGTATGTGCCTACTAGCTCCACAGACGATGAGATCTATACAATGTACGAGGAGATAAAAGAAATTAGTCAGATAGTTATGGGAGATTAAAATTCAATTGTGATGGGGAACCAGAATTTGATAGCAGGGAAATGAAGAGTAGGAAAAATAATTTTCAAATATGGACTGGGGGAAAGGAGTGAAAGAGGAAGCGACAAGGTAGAATTTTGCACAAAACAATTTTGTCATTGCTACCACTTGGTTTAACAATCATGAAGAAAATTGTCTAGGTGGAAGAGACCTGTAACACACAAAGGTTTCAAATTGATAATATAATCTGAAGACAGATTTCAGTACAAGATTTTAAGTTGCAAGGTATTCCCACTGGCAGATGTGGATTCTGACTGTCATTTACTGAGTGAGAACTGCAAATTGGAACGAAATTGGGAAAAGAATGGAAATTAAGGATATAGGTCCTAGATAAAATGAAGGAGATATAGGTTGTCGAGAGCTTCAGAGGGGAAATTAAACAATGTTGGACTGTAATGGAACAAGGCGTACAAAAATGGATAGCTTTGAGTAATGAAATAGGGATGGCAGCAAAGGATCATACATGTAAAAAGGCAAGGACTATTATAAACCCCTAGATAACACAGGAGATATTGAATGTAGTTGATTAAAGAAGAAAATATAAAAATGCAACAAATAAAGCAGATGAAACAGAACACAGATATCTACAAACTGAAATTGACACAAAGTGCAAAATGACAAAGCAGGAATGGATAGAAGTAAACTGCAAGACTGTAGAAGCATGCATAACTAGAGGAAAGATATATGCGACCTGTAAGATATTAAAGAGGCCTGTGGAAGAAAGGGGAGCATTGTATGAAAATCAAGGACACAGACTGCAAGCCAGTACTAAGTAAAAGAGGGAAGAACTGAAAGGTGGAAGGAATGTATAGTGGATCTATATAAGCAAAACAAACTTGGAACATAGAAGAGGAGATGGGAGATACAACACTGCTAGAACAATTTTACAATGTACTGGAACTCTTGAATGGAGAAGGACCTTGGAATAGACAAAATTTCCCTATAATAATTTAGATTCTTGGGAGCACAAGCCATGACAACACTATTCCACCTGGTGAGCAAGATATTTGAGACAGGAAAAATATCCCCAGACTTTAAGAAGAACACTGTAATTTCAATTACAAGGAGGGAAGGTGCAAGTAATAGAAGACTATCCAGTTTAATGTGTTATAGTTGCAAAATAATGACTAACTAATTTCAGAAAAGTGGAAAAGCTGGCAGAAGCTGATGTTGGGAAGATCACTTTGGATTTTGGAGAAATGTTGGAAGACACGAGGCAATACGGAGCCTATGACTTATTGTAGACCATAGGCCAACCTTCATTTACAGCCATTTTAGATTTAGAAAAAGCTTCTGATAATGTAGAAATTCTGAAGGTAGCAAGGATTAAAAAATAGAGAACAAGAGGTTATTTACAAGTTATACAGAACTCATACCGCAGTTTTAAGAGTTTAAGGACATAAAAAGGAAGTAATAGTTCTGAAGGGAGTAAGACAGGGTTGAAGCATAATCTTCATGCTATTCAATCTGTAAATTTAAGAAGCAATTAAGGAAATGAAACAATAATATCTGAAGAGAATTTAAGTTAAGAGAAAGGAAATAAAAACCTTGTGGTTACAGGTGCCTTAACTCTGTCAGAGATGACAAACAATGTGGAAGAACAGTTTAACAGAATGCATGATGTCTTGAAATGAGGCTATAAGGTGGACAACTATGAAAGCAGAACAAAGGTAATAGAGTGTAATCAAATTAAATAAAATGATTCTGAGGGAATTTGATTATAAGTTTGAGACAAAGTAGGAGGTGAGTTTTGCTATTTTGGCAGTAAAATGAATGAATGCTGAAGCAAACAGGAATACATTTCTGCAAAAACAGGAATTTAACATCTAATACAAATGTAAGTGTTAGCGCGTCTTTTTGGAGGTGCATGTCTGGAGTTTAGCCTTGAACGAAATGAAATGTGGATGATAAGCAGTTAAAGCAAGACGAGAATAGAAGCTTTTGAAATTTGGTTCTATACGAGAATACTGGAGGTCAGATGAGTAGATCGATTAACAAATGGGGGTGGTACTGAATGAAACTGTGAAGGAAGAAAACAAATTTATGGCAGAACTTGACTAAAAGACATGACCAGCTGATAGGACACATCCTGAGGCCTGAAGAAATCAGCAATTTGGTGCAAGGGATAGAAATGTGAGAGGGGGACCAATGCTTGACTACAGTAAGCAGGTCCATTTGGATGTAGGTTGCAGTAATTATGGAGAGACGAAGGGGCTTTCACAGGATAAATTAGCATGAAGAGCAGCATGAAAGTAGTCCTCAAACTGACGACTAGTTATTGCTCAAGAAAATAGGTAAACTAACTAAAACCTAGGACATATGGAAATACAAGCTCTGCAGAACATATGACGCTTTTTACAATAGTGCCACTGCTCAGACAAATGAATTGCATCTTAGTTGTATAGAATAAATCTTACCAACTGCTCCTTATTTTCGGGAAGCGTTGCACCCTTCTCCAGTTCGAAGATGGAGAGTGGAAATACTTTCGGATTTGGTCGTAGTAGAGGTTTATCCTGCCGACGGATCATCTCTAGGAAATCTGGAATGACACCAGGACTAGGGTAGAGTTCGATATCCGACGGCAGTACGTAATGGGTAGTAGCAGACTCGCGCGCGGCGTTCCTGCCCACGTTGACAGGATACAAGATGCGGCTGCGCGTCTTGTACAGCGACGCCGCAGACACGTTGACCCAGGGTGCAGGCTTGTTGCAGTCTGACAGCCCCTTGGCAGAGGCGTCGGCGGAGCGCGGCAGCTCCTTGGGAATGTGCCGCGAGCTGAAGAACACGTGGAATGTCACGTATTCCGCCACGAGAGGCGACAGGCAGTCGCGCGCCCAACGGATCGCTTCCAGCGTTGGCTTGAAGTCCGTGCCCGGCGCATGCACAGATAGTGACACAGGTCCCCGCCACCTCTCTAGTAGTGGCTTCAGGTTATCAAGGAAGGTGTAATCGGCGTGTGTCGTGTAAGTTATTGACTCCCAACAGTGGAACGTCCGATCGGCGCGCACGTAATTGTACAGCACCCAGAAGTCGCCTCGCTGTGCCATGCGCGGCTCGCTGGTGCGATCGTAGCACTTGATCACTTCGCTCAGCGTCTTCTCGCGCTCGGTGACTGGCTCGGGGTTCGACGCAGGTGGGTCCACTGTTGCGCCGCTATTCGGTTTCCTCGTTGCATTCGATGGACCTGCGCCACTGGATGCCATCTGCAAAGAGTAATTTTCTGTCAGAGATATGATTCAACAACAGTGCCAAACGCTATGCACACGAAAATCCATACCCAAAAAAAGTGCAATAAAAATAATATTTCTTCTCTATCAGTTCACAGATGGAACGAAGAACAATGAGGGTTTATACCGTTCTGGGTGAGCTACTATTAGCCTCATTTTTATCTTCACGGTATCTGGTGCATGCTGAGGAGATGTACATGTGGAAGGAAGACATGAAAATGCCAAAAAAAAATATTGCGGAATCATGAAGATATTCAATCGACAAGGTCAAACATTTGAAGAGGGATGCAAAACAATTGGGAAATGGTAGGGGGCCGTTAAAGAAATGATTTTCAACTGCGGTGTAACTGAGAATGAAGAATGTGTATGGGGCAGCATGTCTGTCGAAAACCACAGTTGTGGAAAACGATGACAACGGGTGCTAACTGCTTCATGGTAACTACAGACCGGATTATATGCATCATAAAAGCCTTAAAATATGCATGAAAAATGATTAAAAATGCATGAAAGTGTTGAAATATCCAACATCAAATAATAAAAAACCATGGTAGTTACTGCGTACATTGTATCTCAAAGTCGAACCTGTGCATACCAGTTACGAGGAAGAGCGCCGGCTACGCGAAAAATCTGTGCATTTAGAACGCTGATATTTTCTGAATACTTTCTGATGTAAGTTAGGAAAGGGGCCTTTCTGGGGATATTTTTTAAAAATTTGCAAAATTGGGGCGCATACAGTGTTTCAAGAATTGTTCCTTCTTTGCTACTTTTTTCAGTAACATGCGGATGCGGTGCGAGTGAGTCGCAGCGAAAGAATCTATGTATAGGGCCAGCTTCGAGATATATCGCACGAGGGGGGTCATGCTCAAAAACTCCTTAATGTTTTATTTAAAAAACATTACAATCATGAATTTTTTTGAGCAGCATTAACTTAATTAATACTATTGGACCAAAGCATCATTTACAATTTATTGTACACTTTTCTACTATTGTAAGCATAAACAGCCAAGTATTGTTCTAAATGTTCGGTAGGAAAATTGTGTCTTCGATCACACTAAACTTTTTAAGAGCAGAAAAGGACTGTTCTACATCTGCTGAGGTAACTGGACAGTATTTGAATGTGGGTGCTATGTTGTCTCTTATTGTTTATGGTTAAAGCTCACCCATCCATTAATAAAACTATCAATTTGGCACAAGGGTTCGAAGCCTTGGTTATTGTTTAAAACGTTTTTCAAACTTTTCTTTAAGTTTTCTTGGGCCTACGGGAATGAGGAGTTTAGTAGAATAATTTTATTTATGTACTGAATGGATTTATTCAACGCCATACCTTAAGCTTTTTAATACTTGTAGGTATATGAGAAAAATGAGTGCTGATCACAGCAATGTCTTTTTCTAATACGGTTATCATTGAAAGCTTCCTTGCGCTGGCCAACTGCCAAAGCCTCTGCACTATCTAAGTCTTTTACTGCCCCTCTAATGGTCTCGAAATGTTCATCGTAAAAAAAAACACAGCTTCGACTCACGTAACCCAACAAGCTACCACTGGTTCGGGAGGTAAGGTCACATCTGGTAGTTTCTCTTTGTAGGTCTTTATGCGAGCTGGAGCCTTTAGAAACACTTTCGTTGTGGATGGAATCAGTTTATTTACATTCACAAACATGGAACGTACTACTTAGGCAAGGCGATGTACTCCATAAGCAAAGCACGTCACATTAATCAAATAGGGATAAAATACTGAGGGCTTTTCGTGCTTTGGTCATATAGGGAGCGGCATCTGAATACAAACACGAACAGAGTTTCATCTGCAGAAGACTCTGGAAATATTTTTCTAATACCCTCATTCACAAATCTGGCGACCGTAGGATGATTTACTTTTTCAAGTTCTTTGCAGGCCGCTAAATAGAAAGGTGGCGGCTCTTGTTTTAAAGCACAAACAATCAAATTTGCAATGTAACGGCCACAAGTGTGTGTAGTTTCGTCAACTGAAATCCAAATAATGCTGTTCTTGAGTTCATTGCGTATTTCTTCCAGAAAATTACGTAAATTGTCGGTATGTAATTTTTAAGCAATGTTGATTTATCTGGTATATTTTGATTTAAGGAATATTTGCCCAGGAAGTCTTTGAGGATAGAGTTTGTAAGTTTGTGAAGACGAATATCGCTTGCAATGAATGCTTCGCATAGATCCACGTTAAACCGACTTTTTTTGGTTACGTTTGGACAAATCCCTGCTACTGCAACTCGCTGTTGTCAGAAGTTGTCGTGATCCTGTCTTCTGCATTCCTGCGATATGGTCTATTTGAAACTTTTTTTGCACGAAATGCGCCATCTCTCATGAACAGGAAACAACGGTGGTAGTAAACCGTACGTACTTTTGGTGTAGAATCCGAATATACAATAGAAACGGTGATTCCCCATTTGAAAATACGAAGTTGATCCTGCCCACGCGGGAGGGTGGTTACGAAGTGGGCAGTTGCATTGAAGGCGGATGTCCCCTTCACTAATATTAACTTTTCACTCAAAATATGTTTTTAGTATGATGCGTCGTTCAGATGTATTTAGCTGTCTCAAGTTAAAGAAATACCCCGTATATAGCCAAAAATACATACGAACATAAGATGATTCGTTCGAATCATTATAATTAATCGCCCAAATGAGCCATGGAATATGAACCTAACTAATTACATAACTTTCGTCTGGAAGGTGTTCATGAACTCAGATACGTCAGTTGCGTGGGTATACTTATTGTTTGCATGTCCTTGCTTAATCTGAACTGAAGATCAACTGCTCTTTCATGACGTTTAAAGGTTATTTTAACATTATGCTTCTGATAAATAACTAACGACTTAGTAGGCTAATAATTTTGCACTTGCAGCCTAATAAAAACATACGAAAGAGACATTATTTCAAATTCCAAAGTAGTTGAAAGATGTCTACAACAAAGACAGAAAATCAGTAGTAGTCAACGAGATTAGCGTTGAACATCTTGAGCCAATTACATCGTATAAGCATTTAGCCATAGCACGAAGAAACAATATGATATGAAACGGAATGATAAGTTAAAATCAGTATTGAACGCAGATTTGTTGCAAGGTCTCTGGGCAAATTAAAGTATGGCTCCTAAGGAGTCCTTACCAAGTAGGCGTGACGAGACGTGAGAGGAAGTCAGAAACGTACTTCTAGGATCGTAATAGAAATTCTCGGGGAATTTACATGGGAATCCTTGGGAGAAAAAAAGACGCGTTTCTGTTCGGTAAATTTAAAGAATAGGTATTCGAACAATACTGCGCATCTATTAACCTGCCACCGTTGTGTATCTCGGGTGGGTATCATGGGACAGATAGATAAGGAGATGTACAGAGGCATATGTTACCTTTCCCACGTTAAACGGGCGAATGAAACAGGAAATAAAATCGATACCATTGATACGATGTCTCCTCTGCCATTGAACTGTGTAGTGGCTTGATCAGTGCATATGCATTTGTAGCTTCTGCCAATGTTCCCACAATAAAATGATTCCGAAATGGGTCAAAATCATTGTTTGTATTACACATACGCTGTGTCAACCCCTCATGGACGTGGGGATTCCAACGCACTGCTTCATTTCGACGACGCAGCTTCTTTTCACATGCCAGCTTCTAACGTCATTGTTAAGCGTCAGCCGAGCAGTTAAGTCATGAGAACTTGTCTCAAATTTAGTTTTATATGTCAAATGTTAATTTAAGCTGAAGGCCCGTTTTCTGCATGGTTCAGCGCGTCGTAATATGAGTGTCTCCCACAAAGTACTTGTTTTATATGCATATAAATCAGGTTTATAATATGTTCATTCAACTGGGCTGACAGGACGATGGAAGTGCTGAACGTACCAAACTGCTAAAATAAAACCTGAGTGGAATGTTCCGTATTTTACGCCATGGCATTTGATATGCGTAGTTCGAATCTGGAATCTGATTTAGTCAACAGAATCCACTTGGGTAGAAATGGATGGTTCTGAAGTGATGTCTCCATATATTACGATTCAAATATCGCCGTCGATGGAAAAACTAGGTATCTGAATACGGATATTTTTGTCTTCTGTTTCGACTGAGATAGCTGAACTTTCAAAAAGACCCTTTTTTATGAGAAAAAGTGTAATAGAACAAACGAAACAGTGTCTGCCTTAGTGGATTAGCTCGTGTGAAGTACCCCCACAAAATCTGTTAATAAAAGCTGGTTCTGACTTGTAGTAAAGGTTACCTACCTAAGAAATGATTTCTATAAAGGCAGCCAGAAACGAAAAATAGTCACTTGACGACGATTGATAGAGTGAATCTAAGTAAAATGATTGGTGTAAAGAAACAGTCATTTGAAAGCAGTGCCACGTTAAGCCAAAATTCTGTTACATCAGAACCAACTCCTAGTCAGTTAAGTCTTAGGCTGAACATAGTCGGAAGCAATATACCCACATGTACGGTAAGTATGATCCCGTCTGTGTATTGTCTTGTTCAGGTTACTCCAGGCAAACGGTTGTAACTTATCTGCCGGCACAACCCGTATTCACGTGATGGTGACAGATATACCGGGTGATCAAAAAGTCAGTATAAATTTGAAAACTGAATAAATCACGGGATAATGTAGAGAGAGAGGTACTAATTGACACATTCTTGGAATGACATGGGGTTTTATTAGAACCAAAAAAATACAAAAGTTCAAAAATGCCCGACAGATGGCGCTTCATCTGATCAGAATAACAGTAATTAGCATAACAAAGTAAGACAAAGCGAAGATGTTCTTTACAGGAAATGCTCAATATGTCCACCATAATTTCTCAACGATAGCTGTAGTCGAGGAATAATGTTGTGAACAGCACTGTAAAGCATGTCCGGAGTTATGGTGAGGCATTGGCGTCGGATGTTTTCTTTCAGCATCCTAGAGATGTCTGTCGATCACGATAAACTTACTTCAGGTAACCCCAAAGCCAATAATCGCACGGACTGAGTTCTGGGGACCTGGGAGGTCAAGCATGACGGAAGTGGCGGCCGAGCACACGACCACCACCACACGACGCGCGCAAGAGATCTTTCACGCGTCTAGCAATATGGGGTGGTTCTAATAAAACCCCATGTCATTCCAAGCATGTGTGTCAATTTTTACCCCTCTGTCTACATTATACAGTGATCTATTAAGTTTTCAAATTTATGCTGACTTTTTGATCACCCAGTACTAGGGGTGCCATTTCATTCCACATGTACAGTCTCCATACGGGGATAGCCTCACTGTTGTGAATTTAATCTGGCTGGAATTTCAGCGGACGCTCGGGATCGGGACTGCCACGTTCGCGCTGCGCTAACAGAGAACTCACTATGTCCACAATTCTTGCTGCGCACGTAATTACGTTGGACCGCCTCTTGCAGCTAAACACACTCAATATTCAGACAAGACAGAACACACTGAACGACTGGAGACGAACTTCCATATTCACAGGCTATGTACATTAGTATGTTCTGCAGAAATGATCAGCGTTTGTCATTTCTGTTCAGCATGTGTCCAGTTGGCTAGTAGGCATAGGGTCCACCATGGGCCCTGATAAGTTGTTCGATGCGTGATGGCATCGACGCGTGTAAGGCGCGAAAATTGCGTCCTGTGGTATAGCCATCCATGCTGCATCCTCCTGGTTCTATAGTTCATCTGCAGTGGTTGGAAACTGGCCACAGCGCTGCACCCGTTGATTCACCATATCCCACACATTTTCGATTGGCGAGAGATCTGGTGATCTGGAGGGCGAGGGCAAAAGGCTTAAGTCCTGTGGCACTAAGAAGTCACGTGTTCATTGAGCAACATGTGGTATTGCTGAAAAATGGCGTCTAGGTCACAGGGTGTCATTCATGTAGTCATATTGGTCACTGCCCTGGACGCGCACCAGCTGTGATTTGTGAGTGTACCCAGTAGCACCGCACAACATAAAGCCTTGAATTGGCGCCTTGGGTTTTGTGCGAATGCAGTCACTGTGATTCCGCTCCCCGTCTGCTGCGAACCAAAATGCGACCATCATTTTCAAACAGAATAGAATTTAGATTCGTCCGAAAACACTATCTGATGCTATTCCTGTCCACAGTGACGTCGTCCCATACACCATTGCCGTCCAGGATGTTTTTGGGATGTATGCCGCAGGTTTGGTCCAAGCTCCGTAGCATTCCGGGCCGCCAGCGACAGTCAGCTGTCTAGGGTCTTACCCTATAGGGTACTTTATGTACTGATCCATTGATCTGTGCAGAACACCTTGTGACACACTTTGCAACAGCATCGGCGTCCTCTTCCTATAGTGCTACCTTTTCCAGTAGAAATGCAAAGTTGAACAAACCCCCCTCTGTTTCAGGCCCCACGAAGCCGAATCCTGTAATGAACCCTTCAATGAATGGAAATTTTTTCAGGCTCTTAGATCTTGACATGACACTGCCGCAGTCCCGGTTTCCATCCACAACCAGAGGATGCAACACTTGGACGTTATCCAGAGGCAATATCTCCTCAGGATCTTCAAACAAATTTGGCACACAGGTGCCTCCCTATCACAATGGCGAGACAGCATCGTTATCCACGTCCTTAAGCCTGGGAAGAACCCAATGTGTCTCAACAGCTATTGCCCAATTAGTCTGATGAACGTACTACGTAAATTGTTAGAGAGGATGGTTAGCTTCGAATTATGTTGGGTACTCCAATCTCTGGGCCTTTTGTCCTCGTATCAGTGTGGCTTTCAGGGAGGACGACCTACAACTGACCATTTACTCAGACTGGAAACAGCAATCTGACAGGCTTTTATTAACTGCCCGCGCCTTGTCGCGGTTTTCTTCGACCTACATAAGGCAAACGTCATTGCTTAGAGCCATCACATTTTAGTTGCCTTCCATGACTGATGCTGTCATGGGCCCTTTCCGATTGTCTGCAAATTTTTATCCCACCGGCTCTTCTGGATTTGAGTTGGTAGTTCACTCAGCCTTCTTTGGGTTCAGCAGAACTGTATCCCACAGGGTTCTGTTTTAAGTGCCACACACTTCCTCATCGACTTCGGTTGGCTTGAAACCTATGTTGAGTGTCTGGTTATCCTGGCGTTGTATGCCGACGATTTTTGCATCTGATGCAGCTGCCACTCTGTAGCATCTGCTGAACCCCAGCTCAGGGCGCCATCCAATGACCCACTGCATGCGCCCTCTCCCATGGCTTCCAGTTTTCTCTCTCCAAAACGCAGGTGTGCATTTTTGCTGTCGACCCACTCCGATACAGAGCTTTATTTAGGCGACCAGCGCCTTTATTTTGTAGCAAAGTCCCGTTTCTTGGGCCTTACTTTTGTTAAAATGTTGATGTGGCTGGCCTGTATTAGCCACCTGAAGACTACCAGCATGGGGAAGCATAATGCTGTCCGCATCCTGGCCCAAAGATCTTGGGGTACCGACCATGCTACTCTTGTCCATCTTTATCGTGCTCTGGTTTTGCCAGGCTAGATTATGTTTGTCAGGTTTATGGCTCTGTGGCTCCTTCCATTGTGGAACTATTTGACCCTGTTAATCATTATGGGGTGCATCTGGCTATTGGTGCCGTTTGCAATAGTCCTATCGACAGTCTCCTCGCAAAGTGGGGTTCCCCCTCTAACAAATACGACGGAGCCTACTCCAGGTTTTTTTACGCAGTCGCCATTTGACGATTTCCTGACCATCCCGTGTATCCTCTCCTCTTTGCAAATGAGGGACATGTCCCTCCCGATGCCTACCCTCGGGTGCGATTGCCAGTTGGAGTGCGTCTCACGTCCCTCTGTCGGGATCTCCACCTCCACTCACTGGAGTGTGCACCTTGTACTTCCTCCTGCATCCCTGCTTGGACGGTGTCTGGACAAAGGGCTAGGACCGATCTATTCCAGGGTCCTAAAGTCTCTGTCGTCACTGTGATATTGTGGCAACTTGTATGTTCCATTCAGGAAGAATTGTAGGGTGCTGTGATCCTTTGCACTGACGGTTCTAAAACCGTAGATCAGGTAGGATGAGCTTTTACGTCACCTTGTGGCATGGGACGCCACTTGCTGCCGGGATCATGTAGTGTGTTCACAGCAGAGCTGCTAGCTGTTAACAGGGCCACTCATTTTGTTGCTCAGGCCTCCCTCAACAGTGTTCTAATATGTACCCATTCAACGAGTAGCTTTCAGGCTGTAGACTGATGCTACTCTCGTCACCCTTTGGTCTCTGCTACCTGTCACCTTCTCTCTGCTCTCGGCTGTGCCGCCTGCTCTGTTGTCTTTCTGTAGGTCCCAAGTCATATGCGTGTCTCAGGGAATCAACTGGCTGACTGGTTAGAGAAGCAGATACTTAACCCCATTCCCGTTCATGATTCCAGGTGCAGATACGCAGACACACATCAGATCTCTCTTTGCCCAGAAGTGGAATGACGTCTGGTGCACTACTGTTGTTACTAATAACCTCCACACAATCAAGGAGACTACTGCAATTTGGCGCTCTTCCTTCTGCTCCTCTCGGAAAGAGTCAACTGTCTTATACGTCTACGCATCGGTCATACTAGGCTCACCAAGTGTTTTCTCTTGTGTAACTAGCCACCCCCACAATGTGGCTGTCGAGCCAGACTGACGTTATCCCTTATATTGGTGGATTGTCCCCTTCATTTGGCCCTTCGCACTAAGTTCAGCCTTCCAGATTTCTGGTATTCAGTATTAGCAGATGATTCACGGATGGTTGAACTAGTCCTCAGCTTCCTACTTCAAAATGATTTTTATTTTCAGTTGTAAGGTTTACTTTGCTCCTGGTGCAGGGGCAGCCGCAGGGTATTTGTGGTTCGGGCTTCTAGATCTGAGGTCGATGACCACTCTCCCGTGTAAAGACCGCTCTTTTATCTCTGTTTCTTTTTCAGTTTTTAGATTTCGCTTACCCTTTTATACCTCCTACTGCTAGTTTCATTTGCTCGCTTTGTACTTTAACCAAAGTGACTGGATCCGCCCACTTTTAGTAACGTTTAGTAACTTCCGAATCGCGGGACTGGTGACCTCGCCGCTACGTCTATAACCTCATCAATAAATCAGTCAAAAGTAGCGGCGTTGAGTGACTGTAGGGGGATATAATGTGGCTTACACAAAATTTCTGGTGGTGTGATGAATGACAGCTTGCCCTATATGTAGAAAAACCGAAGTTAATGCAGACCAGTAGGAAAAACATACCCACAATGTTCGAATACAGCATTAGTAGTGTGTTGCTTCACACTGCCACGTCGACTGAATACCTGTGCGTAACATAGCAAAAACGATATGAAATGGAACGAGTACGTAAGGGCGGTAGTATGAAAGTCCGATCGGCGTCGGTTCATGGGGCGAATTTTAGGAAGTTTGGTATTCTTTGCAGGACACCTCGAATAGAAGTGCTGCGACCTATTCTTGAGTATTGATCGAGTGTTAGCGATCCCCACCAGGTCGGATTAAGGAGGACTTAGTCGCAATTTAGAAGTGAGCCGCTAGATTTGTTGCCGGTGTATTCGATCATCATGTCGGTATTATGGAGATGATGCTTTCAGTCAAATGGGAATCCCTGGATAAAAGACGTAGTTCTTTTCGCGGGGCACTATGGAGAAAATTTAGAGAGCCGCCATTTGAAGCTGACTGCTTAACAATTCTGTTTATTGCCAACGTACATTTTGCCCAAGGACCGCAAAGATAACAGAACAGAGGCATACAGTCTTTCCATCGCTCTATTTGGGAGTGGATCAGAAAAGGACATTGATATAAGGTACTCTCCGCTACAGTGGCTTGCGAAGTATAAATGTGTATATAGATGTACCTACAAGAAACTGCTTGAGTGCGACGTCGCAAGTTCAATCTTTAGTAGGGCTCATTTGAAAGTGTTGGGTTAATAATTATGACAGGAAAAATATAAGCTGCTAATGACTCAGTATGTCAGTCAGTAGGGCGACGAAAATGAGTGTACGGGAGGTGCAGGGATCAACCGTTTGCGGGATGTATGTATTACACTTCACGAAATTAACATTGTCAGCATTCAATAAAAGCTCGAAAGAATCCAATAACTTCGACCATGAACACCGACTGAAAAAGGCGCGCGACACTTACCACAAAGGTTAGCACCATAAAGATTATAGCTGTAGCGTGCATTTCATTAACCCCGAACCACCGGCACTTCAGACTTCAATGGTTTCAAACGAGAGCTCATTTGAGGGCAGGATGGAGGTGTCCTGTTTTCTCTAATGAAAGCTGATTCTGCCTCTCTGCCAGTGATGGCCTTGTGTTGGTTAGGAGGCGGCCAGCTGAGGACCTGCACCCATTCTGTTTACGGACACACTGGACCTACACGTGGGATTTACGATCAAGGGTGCGATTTTGAATGACAGCAGGAGCACTCATGTTATTTCATGCACCCTGACTACAGATTTGTAAGTCAGCTTGGTGATTTGACCTGCTGTGCTGTCATTCATGAACAGCATTCCAGGGGGTGTTTTCCAACAGACTAAAGCTCGCCCACATACTGCGTGGTAACCAAACATGCAGTAGAGAAGGTCGATATGTTGCTTTGGCCCGCTCGATCGCCACATCTGTCTTCAATTGAGCTTATATGGGACACCATCGGACGATAACTCCAACTTCATCCAGTCAGCGTTAACCACCCCTTTACTGACCGACCTAGTGCAACAGGCATGGAACGCCTTCCCACAAACTGATATTTGTCACCTGTACAACACAATGCATGCACGTTTGAATTCTTGCATCCAATACTGTGGGGGTTACACCTGTTATTAATGAACCAGCATTCATATTTGCAATGGCGTACATCGGACTTACATTAACTCGGGATCTTGCAATGTTAATAACTGAAATATATTAGCTAGAGAGATGTACTCCAGAAGTTTCATTACTCCGTATTAACTATTTTTCGGTGTTAAGATTTTATTTCCGTCTGTCTAGTTACGCTAGGTCATGTTACTCTGTACAATTCGGAACTGCCTAGCTGCAGAGGGCTGCAAATATGTAGACGTCACCAATAAAGATGGATAATGTTAATAAGGTTGGTTTTATTTAAAAAGGCTTTACGAGTTTAAAGATAAAAAAATTGGGAGGCATTACTTTCCAGCACGCGCTCGTAGAAACTGATATTCTTGGATGTTTTCAGATTTAACTTCTTCAGAAAGAATGTAATAACACGACAAATAAAAGTAAAGTATCGTCAACAAAACTTTGAATTACAAGAAGAAATGCTCTGTTTGAACAAATTTATTACAGGAAAATACCTGCAACTTCAAAAATTTGTAGTCGTCTATGACATGGTAGTTTCTAAAGCACTGTGGTAGATGTAAAGCCACGTAACACTCCGTGCATTCCCACGTAGTTTAGCTTCGTACTTCGTGTTCTATGCAAAATTTGCACATCCTTGGTTGGTTTCTTGTAGGTGCCGGAATGATATGATGTCGTGGTAAATGGGCCCAATACTGCGCTGGGAGCTGAAGTGGTGTTTCACCTAGTGAAAGTTTTCCACTCTTTTCGTAGTCCGATAATGGGAAATTTTTTAAAATTACCTTCGCTGTGTTTATTCGGTAATCGACTAGGATTCCTTCGTTTGAAGATGTATTGTTTCATGCATAAGGTACGTATTGACCAGAGCCACATCACACACACCATAAAAAAAGGTTTTCGGCCCCTCCGAAAATTTTTCTCATTATTGGGGAAACAGGCCAATATCTGATCTTGACGATCAAATTCCACCCATTCCTTATTATATTCGAGGATGCATTTGGACTTAATTTTTTTCTTAACGGTTTGTGTGTTCAACCATCTCTGCGCTTTAGAGTTTCGTTGATGTCACACACACGACGCGTCTTTCCGTCTCAGGGCCAACAAATGATTAAAACTTTCCTTTGAAATCTGTTTTTGAATATTTTTGGCACCTTTGCCTATTGCTGCGTATTGTCTCAACAACATCTATTTTCCTTGGTAATTTTAAAAAATAGTTGGAGGGTACCAGTTGTCAAGAGAGAAAACGTATCTCTTATTCAGTACGGATGATGCAAAGTCCATGAAAACATTTTCTGATGCCCTTTTATTTTGATCAGTTTTGTCGCGGCCAGTATATATTTTGAAACCCTAGCAAAAATCGGTACTTAACTCATTGTGTGCGAGTTTTTAATCCACATCTCGGTATTCTCGGTTTATTAAATTTCTTATATGGTAAACGTAATTTAGAATTCGTTTAGGATGTCAAGCATCCAGGTAGGAACAGGAAACTACTACATCCACGTCTTTTTCCTGGATGACGCTGAACGTAGTCCCTCAACAGACTTAAACGGCTAACCAAACTGTACTGTACTGTACAGCCCAATTTGCAACACTAAAGCAAATTTCTGGCGTATCAACCGTTAGATCACAAAGGTTTACATTTAGATCGTAAATTAAATGTAGAATCACATGCGTCGTTTCTTAATTGCAGAAACAGGTACACTTGAATTTGTAGATTACAGCGTCACATACCACGAATGGGAGGCAATGGTTTGAGTAAACCGTACGTATTTTTTGGCGTAAAATCCGAATTACAACAAGAACGGGGGTTTCCCATTTGAAAGTACAACGTTGACCCCGCCCACGCCAGAATGTGATTAGGTGGTTGCCAGTTTTGGAACGGATAGATGTACCCTTCACTAATTACTTTTCACCTGCGTTGTTTTCGAGATATTTGTCTGAAGTTAAAATGACAACCCTGTATACACTGTAACAGAAATAAAAATGTCTAACTCAAAACATGTCTAGAAGATTACCGTGAGTGGTAACCAAATTCTTACAGCACGTTTTTAAGCAGTGAGAACTTGTCTTAAAGGCGAGTGGCTCCAGAACATAGTTCCATACGACACTGCTGATTTAGAATACGTAAAGAACGCCATTGATTTGCCTCTCCAAGATTTGCAGTGATTCGAAGTGCAATTGTGGCTGAGCTGAGGGTTTTTTAGTTCACGAATGTGTTATTTCCAGCTTCAGTTCTAACCGATATGGACACCTAAAAGTCTTACAGTTTCCACCCTACACTGTTTCTTTTGAAATTTAGAGAGACAATTTGCAGAAAACTATGCAATAACAGTTTTAAAGCCTTATTTGTTCTATTGCTACATGTATGTATGGACTGATTTCAGTATTAGCGTCACTGAAAGAGAAACTGTTCTGCTTATTTATTACGTGTTATGGACCTAATATTGAACCTTATGGAACGCTATGACTGCCCAGATTAAATGATCTCCCCTGCTTCCAATGGCTGAATCACTAAGTAGCTCCAACTTAATGCATACTTTTGCTTAGCTGTATCATTAATTCGGCAAAACCTCAGTTTATGCGGGAGGTTATTGTGGAAGACTAGAGCGAGGTACTGACGGCACTGAGAGGCGGCTGCGGCTCGTTGGGCGGCGGGCGCGACGTGGCGTCGGCCGCGCTGGACACGGGTAGCTGCGCCGTGTCGAGCGCCGCCAGGCTGCGGCCGGACACCGTCTCCTCCACGAAGTCGACACCATTGCGAGAGGTGGCGAGATACGAGCATGCGTACAGCAGGACCACCACGTTCAGGCACACGCTCAGCCGCAGCAGCCACGTCCTCCGGGCGTACATGCTCACTGCTTCATTCCTCTTCTTACATCAGGTCCAACAGCGACCGCTGCAACACACCAACCGTCTCCAACTCAGTGTGAGGCAAATATTCATATGAACTAATATTAAAATGATTCTACAGCACGTGTTGTCATAACTTTCTGGTTGCACATCAGAAGCAACCTCAACACCAGAAGAGCTGCTATCGTCTTAATTTACTAAAACGTAAAATATACACTTCAACAGAAAAAATCTCAGCGCTCGGCCATATCTCACTAATACCGTATACCACCACCTCTACTCCTGTGATCACCTGAATTCGGCAGAGAAGACTGCCGTAAATTTTCTTCAGATACGCCATTCCCAGCTGAAATGCCTCAATCATTAGATTCCAGAGCTATCGGACTGCGGCGATGTTTACTGCTAAGCTATTCCAGCTGCTCCACATAGTCGCACACATTTTCTGTCGTTTGATATAGCGAGCCAGTCGAGTTGCAATAGATTGACCGAGTGTTCGTGAAACCAGGAACGTGTGCGTGCAACCAGAAACGTGTGCGTGCAACCAGAAACGTGTGCGTGCAGCCCTGCGAAAAGGGCTATTATCGTGATAACGATAATGTTCATAAGCATAGTCATCATGAAGATGGAGAAGAAAGGGCAACACATAGAATGTTGAAAAAACATCCTGGTTCATGTGCATCTTGATATTCTCGCGGCGTAATAATTGATCCATTACATTTAGAGAGTGCAACTAATAATGACACACTGATATCCCCAGCATGGATCGACCGAGCAGCAACAGTTTCAATTTATGCGCACACTCTCCCGCCCATCTGAGTCTGGCACTTGTCTCTTCTGTAGTCTGGAACAACAGAGTAAGTACTGTTGGGTATCGTAACTTCAGTTGGCTCACTCTAAAGATGGCCGGACGATATATGGCCGAAACATTGAAAGAGGAATGAAGGTAGGAAGGGTGTGTGCGGCTGGACTCGCAAAATTTAATGAATGAATCCTGATTCATGTTCACTGTACACTAAATGAGTCTTGCGAAGAACACGCTGAAAACCTCGTAATACCGCCGACCTGAAGCACACACTCCACACACTGCGGGTTGAAGGCCGCATTTGGATTCTCGCTGCACACAACGTAGCAGAATCGCAACTCTTCGGACCACACTACATGCTTCAGTTAGCTACTGTCCACTTTGCCTCGTTTGGCCAAGTCAACAGTAGCTTTTATGTGTCTCTCCCGGTAACGTTCTTTTGCAGTATACTGACTCAATGTGCACTGCACGCAGTTCTGACATTGGTCGAGATGCATCTGAATTCATTAAATGCGGCAATTCCTGTCTAGTGTTGTCATTGGCAGTGTATGACACTAGTCTCGGGTTCCTGTTGTGTAAGATCTTTATGATCAGTGTTCTTACGCCACGTTACATGGCAGCAAGTGGTGCACCATTCCTTGTAGATACGCTGGACACTCCGGGATAATATACCTACAAATCTGGTCTTCTTCTTCTTCTTCTTCTTCTCCTCCTCCTCCTTCTTCGATGCAGACCAATGAACGCAAAACAGGATCGAGCCTACGCAGAGCTGTCACCATGCAAATATGTCCTAAGTGTAGTTGCTCATGTCAGGACGTGGGGAACGTTCTCCGACGCTTGCATGGAACCTGTCGTAATCTAAGGCACGCTGACAGCTGCGAACCACCTGCATCCCTTCATGTTTGATGCCTTCCCCGAGGGCGATGTCATTTTTCAGCAGTATTATTGTCCTTGTGTCTGAGCCAGAACCGTGCTACAGTGGTTTGAGGAACATTGTAGTGAACTTACGTCGATGTCTCGGCGACCAATTCTCCTGATGTAAATCTTATCGAACATATCTGGATCACCATCGCGTACGCTATTCAGCGGCTCGTTATTTATGCAAATTGCATGACCTATACGTAGGCGTCTAATACCATATACCTCCACAAACCTACCAACAAACTGTTGTACCACTGACACGCAGAAGCACCGATGCATTTCATTCTAAAGACGGAAAAAACAAGCCATAAAGCAGGTAGTCATTACGTTTTGGGTCATCATTTCATGTTTTATGTACATGTCGTGGCTACTTCCACGTTTACGTGCACTAATTCGTAGCATATGAACTGGGGATTGATAACAGTTGGAGACAATTTTCTTACATTCGTTCTTACTCACTTTCATCCAGGAAGAACTGCTCTACTCTGTATACCGAAATCTTACTTAGCTGCTATATGTGATCTCTCTTAGCAACGTTCAGTACTCTGAACTATGAGTACCAACGGTCATACGGCGCTAACAATCTCTATCTGCAATAAGTAACAGAATTATTGCACTTAGCCGGCCGGAGTCGCCGAGCGGTTCTAGGCGCTTCAGTCTGGAACCGCGCGACCGCTACGGTCGCAGGTTCGAATCATGCCTCGGGCATGGATGTGTGTGATTCCTTAAGGTTAGTTAGGTTTATGTAGTTGTAAGTTCTAGGGGACTGATGACCTCAGAAGTTAAGTCCCATAGTGCTCAGAGCCATTTGAACCATTATTGCGCTTATTATACAGGGAAAGAAAGCTGTAGTGGTAAGTACTGCTCCACAGTAGCCTTGTGGACAAGACGCTATCGCACGCTAAAGAGGTACACATTATGGCATCACAGCAATGATTCAGAAGTTTGGGAATGATTGTGTCCGACACGGTTGCAGCAAGCCTGATTATTTTTGTTAGAAGGAACTTCGCTCGCTCTGATGTGTCAGGATAATGGCTAAGGTACACCAACTGATCACCAGTCAGTGCGCTAGCGATCTGAGCTTAGTTCGAAGGCTCTGTATTATCTTACGGAGCGAAAGCATGATACAGTATTATTAAGCCAAGTTGGATGGCCCCTTTATGGTTTTGCAGGAAATTTAGAGTGATTGCTACCGCCGTGTTTTACCTTTCTTTCCATTTTAATCTCCAAGAACGAAGCGTATTTTGATTAATATACACTACTTATCTACATTCAGAATTCGCATAAATATTAACACGTCGTAGGTTCATATATGGTTCATATGGCTCTAAGCACTACGGGACGTAACATCTGAGGTCATCAGTCCCCTAGAACTTAGAACTACTTAAACCTAACTAACCTAAGGACATCACACACATCCATGCCCGAGGCAGGATTCGAACCTGCGACCGTAGCAGCAGCAGCGAGGTTCCGGAATGAAGCGCCTAGAACCGCTCGGCCACAGCGTAACACGTCGTAGGAAACGAACCAAACTTAATTAGATACGTTCATCTTATGACTGTTACGGGGACGGCAGTTGCTGTGTTTATATGCAATAATGATTCCTTCGCCTTTGTGTGTTTTTATTTATGTTCGACCAGTTTCTGTGGTACGGTTCATCTCCAGGTCTGTAAGTACGAGAAATATGTAGCGTAACACAATATACGAGAAAACACTTAAATAGTGAAACCATCAGTTACACTGTGTGTGTTTTAAAAAATTCGTAATTTTTGTTTTCTTGGAGGGCCAAACAGCACGTAATGTAGGTATATAGGGTTTTTGAGGACTTCATTACTCTTGTTTATAACATAAACATTCACAGTTAATTTGGTTGGCGCTCAAACATGTTAAACTTTCCATATAGGGTAGAGACACTATTTGTAATGTAATAGGTTAGATGTGGCTATATAGCAATGCCCCACACAATTCGTCCAACTACGGTAAGTAAAAGATATTTAGTGGAATTTCTGTACGTGTAGTGTTGTATAGTGTATGTTTATTGAACCGGGGACCTAGAAACGACGGAGACGCTTCGTCCCGCCGTAGCCCTCAGTGGTTCACAACCCCACAACAGGTCACAGCAGTCCACCCACCCCACTGCCGCCTAACACCGAACTCAGGGTTATTGTGCTGTTCGGCCCCAGTTGCGCAGCAATCGCCGATTAGTGTAAAAGACGGAATAAGCGGAACCAGCCCGCATTCGGGAAGCTTGATGGAAAACCGCCTTAAAAACCATCCACAGGCTGCCCGACACACCAGTCCTCGATACTAATCCGCCAGGCGAAAAGTGTGGCATAAAGCAATGAGATAGAATTTCGTCTATGTAACTAAATTTAATGTGGTAAAAGGATAAATACTACTACATGTTTATCATTCCTGAAGCTGACTTCTCTGATTTGTAATGGTGTAATAAATATAGCATGTGATATCTGTGGGTTGACGTGAGCGTCAGTTCAGTCTGTTTTACTATAAGGAGTATAATATACGTATTAAATCACAATGTGTAAGTTCGTATGGAAAGTCAAAAATGATCACCTCTACAACGAATGCTTATCACGTGTTCAACGCGAGAATATCATTATACTTCTAGTAAGTGTCCATGACCATCTATGTCTGCGGAATGTGATAATACATTAGATTCAGTCTATAATCTGGATTATGTTGCTATTACTATGTTACGGTAATTAATTGTTTCTAAATACATTTCGTCTGTGGAGAATACGACTGCATCGCAGTTCTCAGTAGGAATTAAGATCTTAAAATGTCTGATCCATAGACTTACGTAGTAACATGATTAATATTGCACGGTGTTTAATCTCTGACGAAACCACTGGGGAGAGACGTAAATTGCCCGCAGTACCACGTAGACGCAGTATGACAGAATGACTTAAGTGGCTTTAGTAGGAAAGTAAAGAGTTCGGTGAATGTCGAGAAAGAATTTCAATAGGAATTATATGGCTCCACATAACAAAATACGTGTACCAAAGTGCTGTATGGTAATGACCATAGCCAGGGTTGTGACTCAAGGAACTGATTGAACAAATATGAAGGATTAAAAGTGAAGCTTATGTGGCAGAACACTTTATCGGTCGCATAAAGAAAACGGTCATCACAGAGGCCTGTTCATCGAGAAACATATGTTGTTACATACACGAAATCTGATCTCACTGTTACAATATACCATACTTACAAAAACTTCACTCCAAATTGCATACCTGCATTAGTTGGATGAACTGTGTGGCGTATCGCAGCTAACTTAATGTAACCTGCTGTATTACAAGTAGCATTTCTTCATTGTAAGGATAGTTTCTTTTTAAAATATGTTTCAGTTCCAAAAAACTTAAATGTAAATCTTATTATATTCAAGAGTAATAAAGTCCTCAACAATCACTTTCATCTATAGTATAGACTGTTGGTTCTCAAAAACGAGAAATAAAAAATGTTACCTTGGAGAGAGTTTTTGTAATTCATGTCTTCACTATTTTAGCACTGGTTTTGTGCAGTATGTTGAACAATACGTTTGCTGTACCTAGGGACCTGAAGATCGTGTATTGTACCCCTGAAACCGTTCAGATATGAGTAACAACTGATACCCATAGCTGAAGCCACTATTATTATTGCGTATGTACTAAACCGGTCGAATTCTGAAAGACCGCTTCAGAACACTCTTGGCTGGAACGTCTTTAATTACAGTTCGTCCACCGATACCACTTGCGTATTCGATCTTTATGTACTTGCGACAGCAAAATTATACCCGTATCTTAAACTGTGGAAATGGAATGGAAACTAGCCTTGCTTAGGATTCACGCCCCGTGCAACAGGTTGCATCAGCGGAGTCACGTTCTCGAGGCTGCGAGGCTGGGTGGGAGGGAGAGGGGGCGAGGAGGGGTGGGAGGGGGGGGGGGAGAGAGAGAGAGAGAGAGAGAGAGAGAGAGAGAGAGAGAGAGAGAGAGAGAGAGAGAGAGAAGTAGAAGTAGAAGTAGTAGTAGTAGTGATAGTGATTACTCCCTCATACAGTTTTCCAGTATTACCCCACCCCGGCACACTACAGTCGATCTAATTGTTATCTCATTCCCAATCACCGTATTTACATCAGTGAACTTCACTGAGACTGGGTCCGCGGGTAGGATGAACTGTTGGAACGATTCAGTGCCACCGGCCGCAGTCTCTCTATTCGCTGTGCGCCTGCGCAGTTTCGATCCTAGGCCATTATCTATTATACACTCCTGGAAATGGAAAACAGAACACATTGACACCGGTGTGTCAGACCCACCATATTTGCTCTGGACACTGCGAGAGGGCTGTACAAGCCATGATCACACGCACGGCACAGCGGACACACCAGGAACCGCGGTGTTGGCCGTCGAATGGCGCTAGCTGCGCAGCATTTGTGCACCGCCGCCGTCAGTGTCAGCCAGTTTGCCGTGGCATACGGAGCTCCATCGCAGTCTTTAACACTGGTAGCATGCCGCGACAGCGTGGACGTGAACCGTATGTGCAGTTGACGGACTTTGAGCGAGGGCGTATAGTGGGCATGCGGGAGGCCGGGTGGACGTACCGCCGAATTGCTCAACACGTGGGGCGTGAGATCTCCACAGTGCATCGATGTTGTCACCAGTGGTCGGCGGAAGGTGCACGTGCCCGTCGACCTGGGACCGGACCGCAGCGACGCACGGATGCACGCCAAGACCGTAGGATCCTATGCAGTGCCGTAGGGGACCGCACCGCCACTTCCCAGCAAATTAGGGACACTGTTGCTCCTGGGGTATCGGCGAGGACCATTCGCAACCGTCTCCATGAAGCTGGGCTACGGTCCCGCACACCGTTAGGCCGTCTTCCGCTCACGCCCCAACATCGTGCAGCCCGCCTCCAGTGGTGTCGCGACAGGCGTGAATGGAGGGACGAATGGAGACGTGTCGTCTTCAGCGATGAGAGTCGCTTCTGCCTTGGTGCCAATGATGGTCGTATGCGTGTTTGGCGCCGTGCAGGTGAGCGCCACAATCAGGACTGCATACGACCGAGGCACACAGGGCCAACACCCGGCATCATAGTGTGGGGAGCGATCTCCTACACTGGCCGTACACCACTGGTGATCGTCGAGGGGACACTGAATAGTGCACGGTACATCCAAACCGTCATCGAACCCATCGTTCTACCATTCCTAGACCGGCAAGGGAACTTGCTGTTCCAACAGGACAATGCACGTCCGCATGTATCCCGTGCCACCCAACGTGCTCTAGAAGGTGTAAGTCAACTACCCTGGCCAGCAAGATCTCCGGATCTGTCCCCCATTGAGCATGTTTGGGACTGGATGAAGCGTCGTCTCACGCGGTCTGCACGTCCAGCACCAACGCTGGTCCAACTGAGGCGCCAGGTGGAAATGGCATGGCAAGCCGTTCCACAGGACTACATCCAGCATCTCTACGGTCGTCTCCATGGGAGAATAGCAGCCTGCATTGCTGCGAAAGGTGGATATACACTGTAGTAGTGCCGACATTGTGCATGCTCTGTTGCCTGTGTCTATGTGCCTGTGGTTCTGTCAGTGTAATCATGTGATGTTTCTGACCCCAGGAATGTGTCAATAAAGTTTCCCCTTCCTGGGACAATGAATTCACGGTGTTCTTATTTCAATTTCCAGGAGTGTATGTACAAAAATGTCAAGGCTAGCACATTATGCCATACAATTTTCTACAGGTGTGTATATTTCGATAGTGGTCACCGTCATTATAGTCACGAATGCTGGTGTCGTCATAAAATTTTTATCACTGGAACCGTTAATACGGGTGCACATTACAGTTTTTAAAATCGGGCGTATTTCGCATACCATAGCACTCAACAACATGTTACGGCCGCACTACCTTTGAAATAGCATTTTGGTAGTCCCATAACATTACATATTCTGGACCATAACGTGTGGGGGAAGTGCGATGGTACGTGGAATATATTCAATTTCACTAACTGTGACGTGTATCCGTACTAACGGTGTTAGGGATATCAATCTTATGACGATTCCTGTACTCCTAAGGAAAATGACGGTGGTAACTTTTGCAACAGATACAGTTGCGGAGGCTTGTATAGCGTAACGTGCAATCGATCTATGTTTTGTAAAGTTACTCTACAATAGTCTAATACCAAAACTGTGGAAGCATACAACGAATACACAAAAAAATTAACAGTTGCAGGCGGCAACGAACCATTTAAACTATGTACATGCAGTCGAAGCACAATAGCACGCATCTACTAAACCGAAGTTTTATTTGAACGCACAAGAGCTTCACTAGTCACAGACACAATGAAAACAAAAATAATCTTTTAAATGATTAAAACGTAGCCACATTTATATATGAATGTAAAATGTCTTGTTCCACGTCATTACGATCGCCTAAAATGATGCATGGAATGTGGAACTCCTGCCTTTGAACTTACTTACCCAGCCAGAAAAGAAAGCCCGTTGAAACGAGGTGGCTCAGTGGTAAGACACTCGACACTTGTTCTGGAAGAAGGCTTTTCCAAAGCTCGATCGACCATCCAGATTTAGGTTCTCTATTATTCCACTAATTCACTTACGGCGAATGTCGGGATGGTCCTACGAAAGAGCACTGCTAGTATCTTCTCACCCTCCCCATTCTGAGCTTACACTTCATCTGTAATGAACCCTTCGGCGGTGGGAAGTTGAATCCTAATTCTCCTCTTGTAAGGAGATCTATAGTTTAACGTAGACTTCGAACCGTGATGCAGCTTAACATTTCTGACACATACAGAATGAAGCTACAGGCGATTAAGAATTCCGAGGACAGTCTGGAGACCGAACCATTTATCACTGAATTCACAGTGTGGCACCCGCTGAGCCACTAACCTAAGAAGAAACATGTTTTTCCCTATTGAACCTAGGCGCCGTGCTAAAATGCAAGATACGTGGTCGGTTGAACGGCTCGCCCAAAGCTGGCTCTTAACATTCATTCAGAGCTGTTACCTGATAAAGCACGTTTCATAAGCGCCTCCCGTCTCCACTGACAATGGCGTGAAGAGCGTGTGTCTCTCTCTCTCTCTCTCTCTCTCTCTCTCTCTCTCTCTCTCTCTCAGCCTCTTCCATCTGACGAGAGAGAATCAGTACTACGTCCGGATAGTACACAACCGTTTTTAAAGTTTCACCTGGGGGGAAAATACAGTATAAGTGAAAGCTTCCACTGTGCTGACCATATTATGGGAAAGCTTCGGCTAAGCTCTCAGTTACATTCCTGCCGCTGAAGTAAATTTTACGCTACTAATTTATTTCTCATATTCAAAGAACGTTAGGTTGTGGCTGCATAATTAAAATCACATACGTCTGGTTGCTTTTTCAGGCTGCAGATAGATCAAGATGAATGCTAGGTTTTCCATGTAGCTACCACAGTCACTGTAACATCGATCAGACCGTAAATACGGTCGCACAGTCTTATGATATTTCTCATATCGCGTTCAACATGTCGTACCGAACTGTTCGTACGACTGTGTGTGCAGTACTGTAGCATCGGAGGCAAGGAGCATACGTTGCCCTTCCCTTAAAGTAACTGAAAATAACAACGATCGACAGCGGAGCCGGCAGAAGAATTAAAAAATGCAACTGTGAAATCATGGATGGAAAGTTTTCTGTTACGAGAATACAGCTGAAGATGCATATGCTACTTCCTTAACAGCATGTAATCTAAACCTGCTGCAGCTAATGCTTCAACACTTGTCACCAAATAAGAATTTGTAGCTGTAACCTGCAGTAACAAAAAAAACTAAAAATTAACCTAGGTTCAGCTCTATACTGCCACACCGATCCTACTTCTCAAAAATTAAATTTTAATATCCTGCCAACAAACATTCATTTTTTGAGGAGTTTATCACAAATGGCGATTCCAAGTTGGTGAAGCTTTACAGTAAGTCTGGTCCTATATACAGGGTGGTCCACTGATCGTGACCGGGCCAGGTATCTGACGAAATATGCGTCAAACGAAAAAACTACAAAGAACGAAACTTGTCTAGCTTGAAGGGGGAACCCAGATGGCGCTACTATAGGTCAAACGGGTATCAACTGCGTTTTTTTAAAACAGGAGCCCCATTTTTTATTACATATTCATGTAGTACGTAAAGCAAAACGGAAGTCTTAGTTCGAGCACTATCTTCGCTTTGTGACAGATGGCACTGTAATAGTCACAAACACATGGCTAACAATTTTAGATGAACAGTTGGTAACAGGTAGGTTTTTTAAATTAAAATCCACAGAAGCTGCAAGCAAATCCACAGAAGCTGCAAGCAAATCCACAGAAGCTGCAAGCAAATCCACAGAAGCTGCAAGCAAATCCACAGAAGCTGCAAGCAAATCCACAGAAGCTGCAAGCAAATCCACAGAAGCTGCAAGCAAATCCACAGAAGCTGCAAGCAAATCCACAGAAGCTGCAAGCAAATCCACAGAAGCTGCAAGCAAATCCACAGAAGCTGCAAGCAAATCCACAGAAGCTGCAAGCAAATCCACAGAAGCTGCAAGCAAATCCACAGAAGCTGCAAGCAAATCCACAGAAGCTGCAAGCAAATCCACAGAAGCTGCAAGCAAATCCACAGAAGCTGCAAGCAAATCCACAGAAGCTGCAAGCAAATCCACAGAAGCTGCAAGCAAATCCACAGAAGCTGCAAGCAAATCCACAGAAGCTGCAAGCAAATCCACAGAAGCTGCAAGCAAATCCACAGAAGCTGCAAGCAAATCCACAGAAGCTGCAAGCAAATCCACAGAAGCTGCAAGCAAATCCACAGAAGCTGCAAGCAAATCCACAGAAGCTGCAAGCAAATCCACAGAAGCTGCAAGCAAATCCACAGAAGCTGCAAGCAAATAACGCATCAATAATAAGAATTTGTGTGTCCCACATTGTATTCAAGGTTGGTTTAGCGACAGGATAAAGATAAACCACACCAGTAATTATTTCCCATCACTAACAAATCTGAAGACTTCGCTGACGGGTTGTTGTAGTTACGATAATTAGTGAGCCACTGAAGAAGGAAGATTATGGTTCAATGGCCGGCTGATGACAACGTCTTTAAAGACGGCATTAGGGCTGAGGAAAGAGGAAGACGCAGAGATTCAACTTTGCCATTTCAAAGGAACCATCCACACATTCGCCGTAAGCGATTAACGAAGTCACGGAAAACGTGAACTCGAATGGTCGGGCGGATTTGAAGTGCTGTCCTCTCTGCTGTGAGTGCGTCTTACCATTGCACAATGCTAACTCACTCTGAATTGAGCCACTGAAATTCCTAGGCGAATTCTACGGCCCCATATTAGCAAATTTACGGAACAGCCACTTTTGGCAAGAAAGTCTTGTTTTGGTAATATTGTGGCAGGTTACTGCTGATGGCCATTTACGTCGAAAAATCGCAATGCGGCAAAACTTTCTAGTCCCGTTCGCTCCGCGGAGGCAAGATCAACGCCAACATAGAACGTGCAATTCATGTGCTGAAAAGCAAGTCTTGAGACTTCTTAGACTCAAATCCTATATTGTAAAAGACTTCTTTTATCATTTCCCTCTTCTGTTTTATTCAGACTTTCGTACCACAGACTAATTAGAATGAAGTGTCATCTGGTTTTCAGAATAATTATTTCGCATAAGCACAGAATTCCACATTCACTGCTATTACTACTTTTGTATTACGTTTGGTTTCAGATTTACGTTGATGTGGATAAGCGCGTCTGAAAGTTCAGTGAGGTGTCAGGATGGCAAAATACCGTGAAACATGATTCTCAATTAACTGGAGCAAATAACCTAATTCATGAAGTTTATAGTGACTAAATTTTAATTTCAGTTTGAATTCCACTGTAGTTCTACAGATCGAATTAGCCAGAAATGTCTGCTTCATGTCAATCCTAAAGATTTAGCGAACGAGGACAACAGCAGCGACCTCGCTGACAGCGTGTGTCAATTGCCAGATCAACTGGCAATCCCCTGCAGATAGTGAACGCCAATTCGCAACTGCCTCCGCCGGTTGAAAGATCTTAATGGCCATGTCCCATTTAGTCAGTGAGGCTAGAATCAGCTGCAAGATCAGTCAGCGAGTCGGCACGGGGACAAAGCCGCGAAAACGGCCGGTTATCGCAGAGATACTACACTGGCCTAATACAAACAACCTAATGTTGTGCACCACACAGGTCTGTACAGCTTCTCGTGTACGGAGAACGTGAGGAGTAAGGAAACAATTCACGTAAAATGTTTCTCCTTTTGTCCCTCAAACGAGTGTACACAGTAAGCTTAGACTACCCAATCTCAACTTTTTCGAAACAACCTCACGAAGTAAAAGGCATTACATGGCGGCACAATTTAAAAAGACTTCTCAGTAATTATCCGGATGCATCAAAATCTCTTTCACACAACAGTGTTCTACCATGCAACATTCTGTGTTATCAATATTCGGAAACTGAACTTCGATCAAGATTAATTGCGAGGAACTGGAATCCATCACTCCGCTCCATCTCTGCTCCATCTCTGCTCTATCATATACTTCACAACCCAACAACCTTTTATTCACAATTATAGTATTTCTATTGAGCATAACTTCACGTTATTGGGTACAAATACAGCTATGACGTAGATGCTAACGGACCAGGTAGAAGAACAGTCTTTAATAGTCAATATAGAGCCGAACAGTCGCTATGAACGATAAATTTCGCAGTGGATTGTGAGTTTTAGTTTTCGTGGCTTTAATTAATGAATGCTTTATTTGGTCGTTACACAGTATTAATACACTAAAAAAGTTCAACAAACTTGAACACACTGTTTCATTGGTATTTTAAACGCTGGTCTGGGTCTAGTTAAGTTTCACTCAAACTATGTGAAGTAGGCAGTCTAAAATATTAGTATCATTCATTCACTCATTCATTACCATTATCATTGCTCTGTACACAGTACACTGAAAACTCCATGGACATGTCAAGCACTAGCGTATTAGTAAGTAAGGCAAGAAAATACAAGATTAGGTCAGTTTTTCCTTCAAGGTATTTTGTCCTGTTATAAACAAAGTTAATAGAGACTGACGAATGGATAAGCCACGCATTGGGGAAAGGAATCTACCGTGGTTTCTTTAACTAATATATATATTTCCAAACAGGCATGTATGTTTGTGTTACATGAATTCTGTGAGGATGACCGCAGCGAGACATCAACATCGGGCTTAGTGAGAGCATCTAGCCACTGAAGTGAAATATGAAACTGTCCAGCTCATTCAAAGTCTTAAAAACTGCTCATACGATGACCAGAACTTTAATAGTGGCAACTATTTATTTACAGCTCGTACAAAATAGATACATGTTTCAAAGTTTTACTGGCCTTCAAAGTAGTCACCAGCATTGTGTATAACCCGTTGCCAGCTATGTGGAAGTCGTAGGATACTCGTAGCAATGCCCGCTGTGTTGACAGTTCGAGCGGCGCGGTCTATTGCCCGACGGATTTTTTCAACTGGCTCTATGCACTATGGGACTTTGAACTAATTAAACCTAAATAACCTAAGGACATCACACACATCCATGCCTGAGGCAGGATTCGAACCTGCGACCGTAGCAGCAGTGCGGTTCCAGACTGAAGCGCCTAGAACCGCTCGGCTACAACGGCCGGCGACGGATTTGTAGCAGTTCTGAAACTAACGTCGAAGTATTTCTTTCGGTTTAGAAATGGAGTTGAATTCACGAGGGCTTAAGTCAGAGGAGTGCAGTAGGTGGTATAGCACTTAGCAGCCCCAGCAGTCAAACAAATCAGTAACAGCTTGCACTGTAAGTGCTTGAGCATTCTCCTGCAAAATGATGGTCAGGTCCTGCAGAAAGTTCATTACTTCTGTCTCTATGCTGTTCATGTTTGGAACACAATCTACGACCACCTTAGGAACAGAAGTCATGACACTTTCTGCAGGACCTAACCAGCATTTTGCAGTGCAAGCTGTTACTGATTTGTTTCACTGATGGGGTTGCTAAGTGCTATACCACCAACTACACTCCCGTCATTGAAGCCCTCGTGAGTTCAACTCGATTTCTAAACTGAAGGAAACACTTCACGGCATTCGCTTCAGAACTGCTACACCTTCGTCGGGCAATAGACCGCGACGCTCGAACTGTCAACACAACTGGCACTGCTAAGAGTACCCTACGACTTCCACATCGCTGGCAACGTGTTATACACAATGCTGGTGACTACTCTGAAGGTCAGCAAACCTTTTGAACATATCTATTTTGTACGAGCTGTAAATAAATAGTTGCCACTATTAAAGTTCCAACCCTCGTACATTTAACGTAGGTTCTTTTCTTTGTCTGAGCAGGTTAGATTCACCTCGGTGGTGAGTTCTAAAACATTTACTAAAATAGCTTGGTAACTGATGAATGATGAACCTTGGCATCAGTTTGGGAGATCCACCTAAAGTTAATATGCGCTCCACGCAACATTTATTTCTACTATACTTTGTGTTGTACCTAACGATGTCACAGTATTTCGGAAACACTTAAATACATACTTTTGTTTACGTAGGGTTAAGATTTTCAACTTGATAGTTGCTTCACATCACAATTCGTTGCGATTCTCTAATAGCGTGACACCTACTCTAACGTCTTCGCGTCATTCTGTGAATCATGAACGAACCAAATGTCAAACGTGATATCTAATCTTCTCAGTCTGCAATGACGTAAAACGTCTGCTCTGTTAGCGAACGTCGTTCGTTCAGATGATTTTGAAATTCTGAATAGCTGCTGCATTCTCTTTCCTACTTGCGTGCGTTCCCTGAGGTTTGAGAGAGATAAGACATCCGCTCTAGGACTCTCTGCTCATGACGTGATATTCTTAAATTACTCAGTACATACTACCAAAGAAAAATCTCACCTGGTAACCTACAGAAACCTAAAAAATGTTAACCATGACGCTCTTCAAAAGGATTGCTCAGACATCCCTTGGCATGATATATACAATGAACCGACTTTAGACTGAAAAAATTCGGGGATTATGTCGCAAAATTATTGCACTGTGTGATAAACATGCTCCTCAACGCACTGTCAAGGTAAAGAGAGCTCCCGCTCCGTGGCTCACCACTGCATTACGCCAGTTAATGAATGAACGTGATGCTGCACATAGGGCCTCCAAGCGTAACCCAACTCCCGAGGCGTACGAAGCTTATAGGAAACTCCGAAATAGAACCAAGCAAAGCGTGAGGAATGCCAAAATCAGACATGCCTGCTCTGTCGTATGCGGCATATCAAAACCTGCTGCAATGTGGAAAAAGCTGCGCAGTTTCGGTATAGGGAAGCGAAGATATGACGCTGTTTATCAAGCGTCTGCAGAAGAATTAAACGATTTCTTCTCAACAGCCGTAAACTGCCACGCAGCGACAAATTACCAGCCCCAAGATATCAATCTCTCGAGAGACAAGTTTTTCCTAAAACATGTCACAACCGGCACAGTACACAAGGCAATTATGAGAATCTCTTCCGAGGCAGTAGGAAATGATGGAGTGAGCATTGGCATGATTAAGAACGTCGTAAACACTATTACTCCAGTTATCACAGACATCTTCAACCTGTCTCTTGTCAGTAGTGCATATCCTACTGAGTGGAAGCAAAGTTTAATTCGACCTATACCCAAGACTGACATCACTAAGTCGCCAGGTGACTACAGGCCGATCAGCATACTTCCTGCAGTATCTAAAGCCCTAGAATACATCGTCCATGAACAGCTGACGGATTACCTCAAAACTCATAACATCTACGACAAATATCAGTCAGGCTTTCGAAAGCACCATAGCACAGCAACTGCATTAATCAAAGTAACTGATGACATTAAACATGCTATGGACAGACGTGAAGCTACCATCCTAACACTGCTTGACTTTAGCAAGGCTTTTGATACAGTTGACTTTGATATATTACTAATTAAAATGAAGCAGCTGAATTTCTCAAACAGCGCAATACACTGGTTCGACAGCTACCTCAAAAACAGAAGTCAACAAGTCATTTGTGGGTCGGAAAAGTCATCATGGAAAAACGTGCACTCTGGAGTTCCCCAAGGCTCCGTCCTTGGTCCATTACTCTTCTCACTGTACATTAATGATATTTCTTCAGTGATTCACTCCTGCAACTACCATCTATATGCCGACGACATCCAACTGTACATAAGTGCAAGCCCCAAGAACATTGCTGACGCAGTAGCGAGTATGAACGCAGATCTTTGCTCTGTTTCTCGATGAGCACAGAAACTAGGTCTGAAACTAAACCCCAAGAAATCCCAGGTCATACTTATATCTCATCCAAAGTTAATCAGACGGTACTTTCGTGAAACAGTCCCTCAAATACTCCTCAATGGTACCCAACTACCATACCAAAAAATAGTAAAAGACCTTGGAATAATCTTGGATGAACACCTGAACTGGGAAGAACAAACGGTCACAGCTTGCTGGAAATCGCTCTCCTGCCTACATGCAATTCAAAAATTTAGAAAAATATTTCCAACCCATGTTAAACAAAAATTAGTCCAAACACTAGTCTTGCCTAATCTTTACTACTGTGATGTAGTTCAACACGGCACAAATAGTGAAAATTCGAGATGCCTCGAGCTAGTGACGAATGCTTGCGTTAGATACGTATGCAATATACGGTTGTATGATCATATCAGTCCTCCATACTCCCAGCTAGGTTGGATACGCCCACGAAATGCACGCAATCTCCACACGATGTGCGTACTTCATCGATTTCTTAGCCACTGGTGCCCCCAATACTTATCTTCTCACATTAAACACCTATCATCATTCCACAACCGCAATACCAGATTGGATACGTCTTGCATCTTGGCTGTACCTTTACATAACACAAAATCTTTCTCCGTGTCATTCTCCATCTCAGCCATACGACTATGGAACGCGCTCCCCTGTGATCTGCGTCTTATCCAAAACCACTCAACATTCAAGAGGGAACTTAAGACTTACATATTAGGGACGGTATAGCCACCATTGTTTGGCCCCTCTCACCTTTTTCTTTCTCCTCTCCATCATAGCTTCGAATTTTACCATTCTATTTCTCTTTCTCTAACCTATCTACCTCTTCTAGATCTCTTTCACCCCATTCCATCGTCTTATGTCTCTGCTTGATGAGAATAACTCACAAGCTGCAAGAATATAACGGGAAAATTCCCAACTAGCAATAGGACTAACACTCATAAAAGAAAAATATGTTTACTTTCATATACATAGTCATTATTATTATTATTATTATTTCTTTACTTTCTCAGACGTTAAGTCTGGTTAAAAATGGAAAGTGACGCGGACCTTGATCAAGCGTCACTTCCTTTTAACTGTATGGTATGTGTTATATTGCATTTAGGAACTTTCGGGTAATTGAACATGTATCAATAATTACAGATTTCTGTAGTCGTATATATGTTTGGATGTAGCTGTATTGCATTGATGTACTCGTGGATATTGTGTGGTATGACTCCTGTAGTTGATAGTACAATTGGTATAATGTCAACTTTATCCTGATGCCACATGTCCTTGACTTCCTCAGCCAGTTGGATGTATTTTTCAATTTTTCTCCTGTTTTCTTTTGTATATTTATTCTATTGGGTATGGATATTTCGATTAGTTGTGTTAATTTCTTCTTTTTATTGGTGAGTATGATGTCGGGTTTGTTATGTGGTGTTGCTTTATCTGTTATAATGGTTCTGTTCCAGTATAATTTGTATTCATCATTCTCCAGTACATTTTGTGGTGCATACTTGTATGTGGGAACGTGTTGTTTTATTAGTTTATGTTGTAAGGCAAGCTGTTGATGTATTATTTTTGCTACATTGTCATGTCTTCTCGGGTATTCTGTATTTGCTAGTATTGTACATCCACTTGTGATGTGATCTACTGTTTCTACTTCTTGTTTGCAAAGTCTGCATTTATCTGTTGTGGTATTGGGATCTTTAATAATATGCTTGCTGTAATATCTGGTGTTTATTGTTTGATCCTGTATCACAATCATGAATCCTTCCGTCTCACTGTATATATTGCCTTTTCTTAGCCATGTGTTGGATGCATCTTGATCGATGTGTGGCTGTGTTAGATGATACGGGTGCTTGCCATGCAGTGTTTTCTTTTTCCAATTTACTTTCTTCGTATCTGTTGATGTTACGTGATGTAAAGGGTTGTAGAAATGGTTATGAAATTGCAGTGGTGTAGCCGATGTATTTATATGAGTGATTGCTTTGTGTATTTTGCTCGTTCTATAAAGAATTTTCTTAAATTGTCTACCTGTCCATAATGTAGGTTTTTTATGTCGATAAATCCCCTCCCTCCTTCCTTCCTTTCTGCTTAATGTGAATCTTTCTGTTGCTGAATGTATGTGATGTATTCTATATTTGTGGCATTGTGATCGTGTAAGTGTATTGAGTGCTTCTAGGTCTGTGTTACTCCATTTCACTACTCCAAATGAGTAGGTCAATATTGGTATAGCACAAGTATTTATAGCTTTTGTCTTGTTTCTTGCTGTCAATTCTGTTTTCAGTACTTTTGTTAGTCTTTGTCTATATTTTTCTTTTAGTTCTTCTTTAATATTTGTATTATCTATTCCTATTTTTTGTCTGTATCCTAGATATTTATAGGCATCTGTTTTTTCCATCGCTTCTATGCAGTCGCTGTGGTTATCCAGTATGTAATCTTCTTGTTTAGTGTGTTTTCCCGTGACTATGCTATTTTTCTTACATTTGTCTGTTCCAAAAAGCCATATTTATATCATTGCTGAATACTTCTGTTATCTTTAGTAATTGGGTGAGTTGTTGATTTGTTGCTGCCAGTAGTTTTAGATCATCTATGTATAGCAAATGTGTGATTTTGTGTGGGTATGTTCCAGTAATATTGTACCCATAATTTGTATTATTTAGCATGTTGGATAGTGGGTTCAGAGCAAGGCAGAACCGAAAGGACTTAATGAGTCTCCTTGATATATTCCACGCTTAATCTGTATTGGTTGTGATGTGATATTATTTGAATTTGTTTGGATATTAAGTGTGGTTTTCCAATTTTTCATTACTATGTTTAGGAACTGTATCAATTTAGGATTCACTTTGTATATTTCCAATATCTGTAGTAACCATGAGTGGGGTACACTATCAAAAGCTTTTTGGTAATCAATGTATGCATAGTGTGGCGACCTTTGTTTAGTTTTAGCTTGATATGTCACCTCTGCATCTATTATCAGTTGCTCTTTACATCCTCTTACTCCTTTGCAGCAGCCTTTTTGTTCTTCATTTATAATTTTGTTCTGTGTTGTATGGGTCATTAATTTCTGTGTAATGACTGAAGTTAATATTTTGTATATTGTTGGTAGGCATGTTATGGGACGATATTTTGCTGGGTTTGCTGTGTCTGCTTGATCTTTAGGTTTCAGATAAGTTATTCCATGTGTAAGTGTATCAGGGAATGTGTATGGGTCGGCAATGTAACTGTTAAATAATTTAGTTACATGTGAATGTGTTCAGGTGAACTTCTTTGCTATTTTATCTTTTCCAAGGGCTTTCCAATTGAGTAGAATTAATTGCTTGGGTGACTTCATGTTGCAAAATTATCACTTCAGGCATTTGTGGTATCATCTTGTATGTGTGTGTTTCTGCTTGTATCCACCATGCATGCCTGTTATGTTGTACCGGGTTTGACCGTATGTTGCTCCAGAAGTGTTCCATGTCTTATGTTTGGTGGATTGTCTATTTTAATGTGTGTGTTATCTATTGTTTGGTAAAACTTCTTTTGGTTTGTGTTGAATGTTTGGTTTTGTTTCCTTCTATTTTCACTTTTTTTGTATTTTCTAAGTCGTTTGGCCAATGCTTGTAATATCTGTTTCTTTTCATCTAATTGCTCTATCGCTTCTTGTTGCGAGATTTTACCTAACCTTTTTCGTTTTTTTTCTGACATTTCATTTCTTATAAATTGTGTTAGCTGTCCGATGTCCTTTCTCAGTTTTTCTATTTTGATCTGTAGCCTGTGTTGCCATGCTGTTTTTGGGGGTTTCTTATGTGTGTTGGTTGGTTCTGATCTCTGCCTAGTGTGTATATTTAGTGTACTGAGTGCTCCTATATAAACCAGTAGTTGTAACTCTTCCATAGTTGTGTTTTCATTTATTTTGTTGTGTATGATTGTGTTGATAGTTTTTATTGTTGTTTCGACTTGTGGGTTATTTGGCGGTCTTTGCAAGAATGGTCTAATGTCTGTATTTGTGTCTTTGTATTCTATATATGTCAGCTGAAATTTTTCTTCTATATCTGTATGTCAATTCGTGTTCTATTTGTGCTTGTTCTGGTGGCTGTCTTAAGATTTCGTTTTGCTCTGTTTAATTGATGCGTGTTGTTCTTTGTTTGTTTGCTCTAGGATGTTTGAGTCCATTACTGTATTTTCTTCTTCTTCTTCTGATTGCACACTATTTTGTTCCAGTATTTGTCGTACTTCTTGTTTGATGTTTTCTAATTCTGACTGGGGTATCCTGTTATTTTTGATTATTACACGGATCTGATCAGCTAGTCGTTGTCCTGTGAAAAATTTTAATTCTGGGTATCTGGTAATAAATGTTGTGTATACTTGTGATCTGTATCCAGTTGTGTTGGTTCCTAGGTTTGTTGCTTGGTAATAACAGAACATGAGGTGTCGATTAACTTCATCTGACCATCTCATCCTCTGTCTTTGTTTTCCTTCTAGGGTGGTTGCAGGAAGCATATCCTGCAAAACACCTCTATTTGGATTTAAATCATTTTCCAGTTGGCTAGCAGTGTCGTTACCATTGTGGGCGGGCATAGGGTTCAAGCGTCGTCCCCGACCATGACGGCGTTTGTCCGAGGCTTCTTTAGTTCTGTCCTGAACCAACTAATCACACTAAATGAGGGGTTAGCGCTATTAGTGGTTTGTTCTTTTCGTCGCCTTTTACGACTGGCAGAACATACCGGAGGCCTATTCTTTTCCCGGGCCTCCATGGGGATTATTATTATTATTATTATTATTATTATTATTATTATTATTATTCTTGATTGTTATAATTATTTTTTGATTGTTATAATTATTTTTTGATTGTTACACTTATCAATCTATTTTTTTCCTTAACATTAATACTGTATAACATGTTATATGTCCTTAATGTTCTGCAGAAACTGAAATTTGTTGAATCTGAGTATGCCTGGTTAGGTGTAAGAGAGGGCTTGAAGGCCCTCATCTTGCCAGGTAAAATAAATGCATAAATAAATAAAATAAGATGTGCCACCCACTCGTCTCTTACTCATCCTCAGCTTGTCTGAAGACTTGCTCTTATTAGTAGTTAAGATTCCGATCAGTAGTTACTTTGTGCCTTATCAACAGCACAGTTATTTCGGCAGAATGAATCGTGTATGACAACAGCAGTTGTGTCATTACATATATTCATGAGCGAAAAATATATTGACAAGGTCAAACTTTTGCACTAACACTTCTTCCACTTGACAGAGCAACGAACTAGTACCATTCTTCGGTAGTGATCAACTGCTTGTACTTGCGTATGCGGTATTTTCACCCGCAAACTCATCGAAGGTTTTCTTATTAAGAGGCTCTTCCTTTGACGTATGAGAAACGCAAAGTTAACTTGTGCTCATATAAAGATTAAGAAACTGCTTCTATTCATCCCACAGACTAAATTACACTTATTTGTACTGTGGGAACATCGTAAGCTTCGGACAATATTTCTTTGTTTTTTGATGAGCTTCTGTTTAGTATTACAAGTTTGTTTTGTTTACCTTTGTGTACGGGCATTGGAAAATGTGTCGATATAGATGCAGTTCCGCAGATATGCAAAGCAACAAAAAATTCAAAAAATAAATATTTAATATTTTTGTTGTATTCTTTTACCAATCCTACACACGAGAACAATTATTTATATTCATTCTATAAAAGTGAGAAATGCAGGGTTAACTGTTCAAGATATCTACACATTTGACAAATTAATCAAGTCTGTAGCTACATTTTATTTTTGAAAACAGATCAAAAGTTTAATTACGAAGGGTCAAGGCAGTTGGCATAAATTACTTTTCCCTCTAACTACGCAATGAATATTTAAGGAAGACGGTTGCTTCAGTATCTTTTCACATTAACTAACTAACAGCACATATACAGCAAGAAGTTTTTCGTTTAGCGTTCTTCCATTTATCAGAAGTCCATAGTGTGTCTTTAATATTACGTACATAAACGTGAGATATGATATTTAAGTTTTGTACTAAGTCTGCCGCCTTTCTAAGCCAAAAAGAATAGGCTTTCCTAGTACCAGAATAACACTGATTCACCCATTCACTCACTCAGTACCTAAATTTGTAACAACTCTCTCAGGATCAAGACCATTATAAAAATCAGTTCATTAGATGGTTTATTAGAACGTGGTTTAATCTGTCACAGCACATGAACAATGTCTCTGAAAGGATATGTAAAACGCAGGAGGATAAGAGCTTCTCTCATAAAGGACTACAGATTTGAAGTATAAAAAAACCACAGTCAATACACTAAAGTATGAGCTACAAACAATATGCCATGCCAATAGAGACGGACATTTTGCAGTGCTGTGGGTGTCGAATAATTCACCTTATACGCTGGCTGTATTTTTAATACTTTCACAAAATAAGCTAATTTACCGAAGTCTTATCCGAGGTTGTTACACCTTCTGATACAGAATAATTCCCTTCACTTTATTGACTAAGTAGCAAGAAACTCTTCGTTCACGGACTCGCTGCTTGCGTAACTCCTATCAATAATTACAGGTACTAGGTCATATTCACACAATAAACCACCTCAGAATAAATTTGACACTATCGTTCACACGTCTACGTCTGCAATACTCCTCAAGCCATCTGACTGTGTGGCGGGGGGTACTGCTAACTGAGTGCCATTTCCTGAAGTCTCTTATGAATCTCAGTCTGCCACCCGTTTTTACTACTATTTGTTTTATGTGGTCTTTACACTTAAACTCGCTCTGAATATATGCTCCTAGATGTTCCTACGGTAATTAATGTTCACCGCAAATTATCAGTAGCGTAATCGTAAGGTACGGGATTTCTTTTCCTGTAAGTTCGCAGTATCTTACATGAATAAACGTACAGAGTGAACTACCATTCGCTGCACCATTCATCAATTTCTGTAGGTCATTTTGCAAATCGAAACTGTCTTCTGGCGTTGCTGCTTTCTTATAGACGACCACATAAATTGGGAACAGTCTAAAGGAGCTTCCGACGCTTTCTACTACAACATTTAGATACATTGTAAACAATGATACCAGCACACTTCCTTGAGGATACTCTGTAAATTATCTTTACCTCTGCCAATGTTGTTCAGGAGGTAACTCTTCCGAACGGTAGGATAACTTCAGGACGAGACTCCTTATCATGCGAGTAATCGAGTACTGGCAGTTCAACTGCGTTCCCCAGCCTTAGTATCGCATTTCGGAAACTCGCTTGCATGTGACGAATTTTGTAAAGTAGAAGCCTCTATATAGCCGGAATCTTCCTGACACATCGTGCATCAAAGCTAACGTAACGTCGCTCGACACACAAACCCGTATCTGCACGGGGAACTGCACACCTACGAGGGTAGTTAACGTTTCAACTATCACCTCAAAAAAAAAAAAAAAAAAAAAAAAATTTTCAGCAGCAACACTGAAGCTTGATGGTGTTCTCCCACTCTACGTACTCACCCTTCAATGCGACATTTTTTCGGAAGGATGGATGACTTGGCAATTGGAAATTTGTGGTAAGGTCTTATGGGAGCAAACTGCTGAGGTCATCGGTCCCTAAGCTTACACACAACTGTCACGCGAACCGTGACAAGACGCTGTAGACAGTGCTGCTACCCCGCGGCGATGACTTGGCGAAGACCTCAGCTGAAATTAGCATTTTGGCTCCTCAGAGAAAGTTCAGTCTCGAAAGTCGTCCCTTCATTCTGCAAATTTCTTCCAAGTAATTGTTTTTTAACCCATGGGAACAGGAAGATTCCGTGCATGCCAGATCGAGAGAATATGGTGGGAAGTTGGGTCCAAACTTTGTAGTTCAAAGAAGCAGTACGTGTGCCTGTCGTGCGCAGAACGGCGTTGTGGAGCAGAAACACCGCTCTTGCATAGCTTCCGGAGACACTTCGTCTTTACAACTTCCCGTAACACATTCATTATCCACCTTGTCCGGTGATTAGTGGGAGTCGTTTTGCTGTATGTTCCCACTGCTTGCTTTACTCATTTCTCTCAGCGTCACAGTAGTACAATCAGCTCTCATCCTTGTGATTATATGGCTAAAGAAGTCACCTCGGTTGCTCTGCAGTATTTCCGCTGCTACCTCGGTTCGTTGGGATTAGCGTGAGCAGTCGCTGAACCACACGGGAGACGACTTTTATGATTTCCAGAACTGATCCTTACTTTTTCCTCTATTTTCATACGCCGGGAGCCAGTTTTACTGCTTGACTGAAGAGCAAGGCTATGATACACTTCAGGTTTTTAGTATGCAAGCGCTTCTAGAAACTATGAAACGTGTTTTATTGCGAATCATTTCTGAGGTATGAATTGCAAAAGCCGTTTAACGAAGATCTATGTTGAGTTCAGGGAGTCCTTCAGCCGTTCTAGGAAGATTCAAGCCATTTCTTTGACCTTTCATTAAATCAATACAGAACTTCTTATAAACCTAAGTGGTAAGGGCGGCGTTTAGTGCTGCCATCGGAAATTTTACTGCCCAACTTTATTGTTGATACTACTTACGCAGACACTAAATGCTTTACTTTTTTTCAGTGTTAAATTTCTGTTGTAACACAATTCATACATATTATCCTTCGGTTTTTGGGTGCTGGTTACTCCTTTATGACATAAATCTGTTGTGGACCATGTTATGTAATGTGTGTTTACAAGAAATCGAGAATGCATATCGGTTGGTTGGTTGGTTGTTTGAGATTTAAGGGACCAAACAGCAAGGTCATCAGTCCCTTGTTTCAAATATGCTCCATTCCGCTAATGGGACATCTCAGTAAAGTCAGAACAATAAAACGGAAAAGGAAAAAAAAGTAAAAGGGCAGTCAGGTTGTCATTGGTAAAAAAACAAAATGAGGGAAGTCGGCAAGAGAACGAACCAAACACTATGCTGAAGCAGCATAGGCAAGACCACCTGTGACTTAAAAGTTACAACTGCTATAATGTAGAAAGTACGTATGGAAATAGACTAACAAAAAAAGGGTAAAAACAGAGTAAAAGGGGAAGAAAAGAGGATTTCGGTCAGGGAGGGGAATCGGGAATCTCCGAACACTGCCTACAGTGGGAGACACCCAAACACTCACCGCCCTGCCCCAACACCAGAGAGAGATTAAAAACCTTAAAATTGAGAATAAAAACCACTTTCCCGGAGGAAACTGAGAACCAGGGAGACCATCCGGGAATCGTCAGCCAACATCAAAGGTGAAGTGTGGGGGAGTCTGTACTTAGCACGCAGAGCCAAAAGAAGGGGGCATTCAACCAAAATGTGGGCTACTGACTGGAAGGCTCCACAATCACATAGTGGGGGCGGCTCATCACGCAAAAGAAAACCATGGGTCAGCGTGGTATGGCCAATGCGGAGACGACACAGTGTGGTCAAGTCCTTTCGGGAGAGGCGAAAGGAAGAACGCCACGGGCCTGGTGTCACCTTAATTGCACGAAGTTTATTAGACAGGGGAGTAGCCTCCCAAGAATTGGCCCATGACTGTGCGAAGTGGGATTTGATGTGAAGTCGTAAATCCGCTGCAGGAGGGGTTACAGAAAACGGGGGGTAAGTAACGAATGCATACCGAATCAAGCTACATGGTCCATGGATGAACTAGAAGCAGCAGCAAACGGAACTGAGTGGCAACAACTATATGAAGCTTCTGCCAGGATAAAACTGTGTGCCGGACCGAGATGAACTCGGGCCTCTGCCTTTCGCGGGGAAGTGCTCTACCAACTAAGCTACCCAAACGCGACTCATGACCCGTCTTCACAGCTTTACTTCTGCCAGCACCTCGTCTCCTAACTTTCAGACCTCCGCTGCAGAGTGGAAGTCTAATTCTGGAACCACAATACGTGCAATAAGCAGTGAGTAGGAGGCCTTATTAGAGCACGTAGGCTTTGAAGTGTGGCTAAAGTAATGTAGGTTCAACACTAGAAAGTGATCACAGAAAGCAGGTGATCATATGTTTTGTTTTGTTTTATGGCTGACGACTTTGACAACAAAAGAAATAAACCTAAGAACAGAACTGAATTAGTTTTCCGTTGGTAAACTGAACAGATTTCGAAATGAAAATTTTAATTTTCCCAAAACTTTGAAATTTTTAATCCTCGTACATAATTTTGACTTGTGTGAGATTTTAAATCCGAAATCATTCATTCAGAAACTGAAGGTTGCCCAACAAGCAATGGAGAAACTTATTTTAGGAATTGTTAGGGAAGATCGTGTAAAAAATTAATCAGGGAAGTCTGGAGTGTAAGGCTCAATTATGTCAAAACGAAATGTAAGCGCGCAGCACCTGCACCCAAGCGAATGGGTCGACTGCTGGACCAAGGAAATGTTTTTGCTTGATTTCAAAAGGAGGAGGAATTGCGACATAGCCTAATGGAAGGCGAATACAAAACATTACAAAAATATACAGGAACAATATGGATCAGTATAGCTGTAGACTGCGTTGCATAAAGAAGTTTAGACGTGGCTTCTTTTCGAAGGCATGAGCAACGAGTGACCAGTACTACCAAGTTAAAGCTAGCCAAACTATTAAGTAACCAAAATTTTTTGTAAAACAGTATGTTATCGCCTCAAATTTCGTTTCACCAAACCGATGGACTCCTTTGTACTTACGTGGCACTTATTTTCCTATGCATATTTGTTTTCCGATCGCTTCTTCCACTATTTGCCACGATGGCTTCTCACCCTATTTGGGACTTCGTTCCGCAGTTAAAGCTTTCCTCAGGTGCGCTAGTTTTCTTTAGATACTCATGAATTTCTGGTATCCAATAGTTTCCACTAATCATCTATACAGCTAGATGTGTAATTCTGTGAGATTGTAACTTTTCCCTATAGCTTCACAGGTTTCCTTCTATTTCTTCTTCATCTAAGTTGCTATATTGCATTTTCTCTTAGTATTTTCCTTAAACTTCTGTTTTACGATTTTAATGACTTAACTCTGCAATCAGTATTCAATTTCGAATGCATGAAGTAGTTTTTTCTCATTCTTACAGGATGACGTAGCTTCGTTTTTGTGACACACGTGATGTCTACTCCGAGTGAGTTTGTATACTATGATCTTTGTAGTTTGGCATATCCACAATGGTTTCTCGAATCTGGTAATTAGAACTTGAATCCGCAGCATGTCCTGTAACTTTTCTTGGAGTGTTTCGACCAATTTTCACCATCCATTTTGAACTTTCCACAACTGTTCCATCTTTTACTGGTACCTTGTTGTTTCTAAAATAGCATACTGATTCACTCTTTCACTGTGGGCGGTGCTGATTCCTGATAGATTTATCAAAAATTTGGTCGTTGGGACAGTTAGGTAATATTTGTATTTAGACTGGAAGGAGTCCGCAGTTTACTTTGTCGTTATTGTTCACTGAAAAACAGGAGAGCTACAAATCTATCCCACAGTGTTTCGTCTTTTACAAGGACCTGAAATTCCTTCCAAATCTTGCTTGTACTGCATTTACTACTCGCTGGTGGCGTTATGGTTTACGGAAGGTATGTCCAAACTGGCGCCGTCTGCACTGTTCGATTACAATGCTGACTTGTGTGGTATTAGGTAGTTTCCGTATATGAAGTTACGCCTATTCTTACTAACGGTGGATGGGGACTTATTCATTAAACTTTCTAATTTCATCTCTGACTCGTCGTTACATGCCATGCTTCCCACCCACAGAAGTATAGACAATGTTACTTCTGACTGTCATAGACCTTGTTCTATTGCTCATTCCTCTTTATCTCCAGATCAGATTATGCTTAAATCTAAGGAAACTAACTGTTCTTCGTAGACAGTGTTCGACTTTCTCATAAAATCTCTGTGGTAACGATAAGATAACGCAGACCTCGACTTAAGAGTCATTTTGTCTCAGACTACTGCCTCTGTTGATAATTCGCACTTTTTAAGATACATCTTCATGACATTCTTTGGTTAGGACTTCAGGCTTCAGTGTTTCAGGTTGCTGCGTAAGAAACGTCCCTTGCTAATTCGACGTCTTTGAGGCTGTTTTGAAGATAATCTCTTTTTTCTAGCAGTTACATCCTATCATTTTGGTTATTACGTGTAGTCCGAGAAAATACTTCACCACAGAATGCAAGTAGAGCAGAAAATCAATACGTTAGCGCAAGTATCGGTTCTGAGAGGGGGAATGGAAAAGAACTATCCACGAATTTTATCGTCAGACAAGAGGTAACCGTCGGTGATACTTCTTCCTATTTTTTCGTAAAACAGACTATTTTTGGAACAAATATTGCTTAACAAACTTAGGAGCAATTAGAAGCTATTCTAATTCCTTCCAGAAATGATCTGAAAGGGACAAGCGTAACAACGGCGCACAAAATTGCGTTTTCTTCCTCAGCTGCACAGAAGCCAAAGTCCGTATCGACCGCAGGCACTTACGTGACGCGCAAGTTTGAGAAGGCAGCTCTCTTTGTGCTAAGGTGCGTACTCCCTGTAGGCCTTCGAACCTCACAGCTAATTTTGTCTCGCGCACCACTTCACATACCACCATGCTGCGGCGGTTTAAATTTCCCACACTGTACACAAGCTTTCTGTCACTACAATAACTCCCTAAAAACATTCTATACGGAAGTAGGCTAACAGAAATATTCACGTGTATCTCTGACCTGAATTCCATTTTCCCGTATCACTATTCTTCTCGCCTCAAGATTGAAGAGAAGCAATAAATGACGCCGAGTAGAACTACTTCCATGTCCGGCAGCGATGTTGATGCTAACAAGGATGACAGACTTAAAACATGGTCAATAATGTAATGATTCGTATTTTTTGTCCTGGACTTTTAATATCTTTAGCGGGACCCCGACTAAACTGCACAACATTATCCCCAGATTTAAGAACTGTATTTCTGCAGAAACAGCTATAGTAACAAGTACAGTATGTGGCTGAACAGAAGGAATAAAGCCATTGAAATATGAACATTGATTTCGAAAGCAGTCATGAAAAGTTCTCAGACTTATTCCCTAAGAAGACTAAGCTTCACACATCTGATGAGCAGAATAACCGTAAATGCTGTTAACTGAATGTGACACGGCTTGCATTTATTGCACACACAGCTCAAATCTTCCATCTGGGATTAATCTCAAAACACCAGCAAAGTCTCATTAGAAACTTACACCTGCATCGATGTCAGACTCCTGTAAGAGTACTTTTTAATACAGCGTCAGAAGCCAATGTCATTTACGTTAACTATCCTCAGTAAATAACCTATCACTATAAATGAAGGCATTTGAATTAATGGTTTTTAGACTTTAGTGGATCACATTTATGGACCTAAAATTCTTTCTAGATCCGTAGACGAAGGTAAGTTATATTCCACTAAATAAATGGGTCATTATGTTTTAAGTAATTTGGTCAGTAAACCGTAACACACACCTGACTTTATATCCCCTTTCTCGACGACAAATAGACGTGAAAAAGACTGTGACCTAAACCCTGAAGAGAAGACCATTTCGCAGTTTTGTTCAAGTTTAACTTACAAAATAAGGGGGAACTGAAATGATCGTTTATGGGATTCAACGTACAAGTGGATCGGAACAAAAGCGTGATGCCTGACATGCTTAACTACCAGTACAACAACTGGATGCCTTGTTTCGAGTCCAGCCTCTGTTAATCGTCCCCTTTTACTATAACGGGCTATTACATACGAAATGCATTATGATTAATGAGAAATTAGGTAAACAACATAAGTCAAATTACCGCGAGTGCTGATGTAGAAAACTACAGGAGCCTCTCTGGGATAAGAACAGCCGGACAACAAACGACGTCGTAGGAAAGTAACCCAGCGTCTGTACTTCATGCACTAGAGCTGTGGTGCGTATTTAGAGAAACTGAGTTCTAAATAATGCACTTAAAACTGCAAACAGTGCAAACTAAAGAAGTTTGGTTTTGTCACGTAACGCAAGGGTTTCCATATCAAGGAAGCATGTAATCATCCACATAGGTGTTTAATTACAAATAGTAGTTCTGGCTCGTAATTTTACGTCGTTTTATTATTGCTGACGGCAATAAAGGAATGAAATGCAATATACATTAAAGACGGGGTTTTTATTTTTACCAGCAGATGCTGACCTGTTACCATTTTGTGTTAGTTGGAAAACAGGTAACGAAGTAGAAGGCTTTATAAAGGTTCTGCAGTGAATACAAGAATGTTCATATTTATGCAAATTAGTAACTACTGAATGTGGGACTCGGATTCTGGATGTAACGTCGAGGAAATCATCCAACTTGTGTAAAAAATTTAGATGCAGACTTTCGGAACGCGGCTCATCGAGTTACAACAATTGAACGGCTATAACTCCATAACCATTCAAGGAAATTTGCATTTTCTAATCACGAGGCGTTTCGGAAAATTTCACTTTTAGACGACTATCTGACTTCTGTTTAACGGCACAGCTTCCATGAACAAAATGCCATTAGGTACCTTGCAGTTTTGACCCGTTTGCTCTGTGTGTCATCTAGGTGAAGTCGGCATGTAGAGTTGACACTACTTAAAATTTATGTTGAAAGTTTTACCTTCAACTATGAACCAAATCTTGAAAAATATGATTGTATGTAAATTATTAACAGTTTAGAGTTTACTGTACAGTGAAGCGTGTTCTTTCAGAGAGAGATATACTTACCAGAATCTTGTGTAATAGCTTATTTTAATGGCACAGCATTTGATTTGATTGGCAGGTTTTTTTTATAGGAGTATTTTCCAATGAATGGAATACAACATTTCATCGTTTTAGTGTCTGTTGGTAACAAGCGTGTTTTTTGCTTTTCCATTTTCTCTCTCTCTTGTCCAAGTTATTAAGCAGGGCATCAATTATGGACAGTAAATATAAATTATTACTGGCTACTTATTTTGTCTACAAATGGTGTAATGTTATCTGTCCCTCACGCCTCATGCTCATCACCGAACTGCCCACCCATATTCAAACCATTATTTTTGTGTACCAAGTTTCTTAATGGTACACACACATACCGTTTTCTAGCTCTAGTTTTCCATGCTGAACTAGCAACGCTACCTCATACACCTGCTTTAACAGAAGCATTAGCCAAAACGTAATACCGTACCCTATGCTGCCCCAACTATTCACCCTCCATCGCTTCTGTGATTTTGTTATGCTCTCATACTACCCCTACCCCACGTGAGAGATGGTAGCCTGGCTGACGGAGCAGCGATCCCTTTTATACTCAGCTCATCGCTTATTTCAGACACTCAAATGGCGCCTTTCAGATGAACCACGTATGTAACTTCAGATGAGAGGTGGAATGGGGAAAACTACCCTCATAAGGATTAGACGGCTCCACCCACTACTTAAATACGCTGTCCACGTACGTAGCCTGGAAGACCACCTGAAGCACCATAGTCTCATCCCGTGTAGTAAAAAAATAGAATAGAACACAGTAAAAAATAAAAAATTGGTCTGGTGTTAAGCCTAACTATACTTCATCCCCTCCAAACTACGAATCACTTCTGAACCGTCTCCCACGATTCTTCCCACGACTGTCATTCAAAACATCTCTGTCTATCATTCATTGCAAAACTTTTTCTTTCGGTGGTGAATGAACACGAGAATTAGGATATTATCTACACTAATGCGTCATGCATTGATGGCAGAAAGAGCTACTCCTCCTGACAGTCGTCAGCGAACACAAATCGCTGCAACAGCAATGTAACGTCTCTAACGGAGAACTAGTAGCTATTATGCGCGTTTTTTGACACACCCACGCCTGCTAAAATGAGACTTTCTTAATTTTCAGTGACTGAACATTTTTCAAGTCAGAGGAGTGTTGTATCCCTGAAAACCGCTAGCACTGTTCTTTCTGAGCTAGAATCCTCGGAAGCGCTCTCTCTCTCTCTCTCTCTCTCTCTCTCTCTCTCTCTCTCTCTCTTTCCTTCCTCCCCCCCTCTTCCTCCCCCCCCCACCCGCCAAGTCTGAATCCAAAGAAAATTCTCAGGCTAAAGAGACTTCCGGAAAGGGCTTCTTGGAATTAAAAATACCTGGCACTGACTTACGAACAAATCTATTCCAACGATTCCCAGGGGGCATGCGAAGTATCACGGAACATGCTAACATTCTACAACTGTACCGATGATTCCACGCAGAACGTCGCACCGAGAATCTACAGTCTGCCGACTCTGTACCAACCGCACTAAAATGAGCAGTGTATTTGCTGTTAAAAATGCGCTGCTCCGCCTTACTACAGATGTGAGGGCCATTTACCAACGGTGCACATTTTAATGTTTTATCATTTTACCGCCATAAGGGGAACTCTGATGCTAGCCAGCTCATTATTCTTAATTCTCCAAAGGTCAGCCTTTCCGGCCTACCGGCAGGGTGGCTGGGCTTTTCGACCGTGATGTTTCCGACCCTTGGGAAGGTGTCGCAGGTAGTGTGCTACTTCCGACCGAACAGTATTGCACCGTTAGTTTTCCGACCTGAGCATCTCCCACTGACAAATTTCACCAGTCTTTCAGCAGCAACGGGTGTGTTGTCACTGTCAGGCAGTGCCATCGCCTACAGCCTTCTTTTCCGTATACTTTAGCGGGCCTCAGCTAGATGACCTACATACACTATGAGAAATGGGAGTAATTACAGCAACGAAAGTGAAGTCATTTCTTCTGAAGGATGGTCATCGCTACTGGGTGCACAGAAAATGTTGAGAGTTTACGAACTGGTTGTGGGTGTATTCCGAAAAATGTTAAATGCCAAGGCTGTTTAAAAATTTCAAGAGGATGAATCATGGCTGAAAAGCAACATTTGTGGCCACTTGAAGCAGATGTTCTGATTAAGAGACGGGAGCAGAACTCTAGGAAAAAGCCTACGAAGAAATTTTTGAAGAGGAATTTCAGTATCTCAAAGGTGAAGGTTAGATTGCGTCGCAAGTGTGCTCAATTAGGAGAACTCTCAGTACTGTACTGGGTAAAGCAAGAATGGAAGCTGAAGTGCCTGTTGGTTTCTGTCACAGCTTCTTCGGCCGATGTTAGTTTGATAATTTTCTGACGTTTCGCCAGCACAAGTGGCTGACATGTCAAAGCTTCACCTACATTGCTGGTGGTGGACTGGAGTCAAGCTCGCGACCGCAGATTGTATGTACCCGGAGAACTCTCAGTACTGTACTGGGTAAAGCAAGAATGGAAGCTGAAGTGCCTGTTGGTTTCTGTCACAGCTTCTTCGGCCGACGTTAGTTTGATAATTTTCTGACGTTTCGCCAGCACAAGTGGCTGACATGTCAAAGCTTCACCTACATTGCTGGTGGTGGACTGGAGTCAAGCTCGCGACCGCAGATTGTATGTACCCGGCGCTCCAACGTGTAAGGGTTTTTCCGTGGTCATTACCGCTGCGATTCTCCCCTTACTACCCTGGAAGGTCGTTCTCTGCACCACGGGAATCCAGGATCCGTTCTCATTGAGGCTTTCTTCTTTATTTTTGAAGCTATTGCCATGTTTGTGCTTTTATAAAGCTTCCCCGAACAAGTGGACGGAATAGCTCTTCTCTACAGCAAGAACTCCCGTGTCGGTGAATTTCACTATGTACTCCGTCTCTCACAGCGCGTGATCCGCCAAGGCTGATTTCACCACCTGCTCCAGCCTGCAATGCCGCTATGTTTGGTGGTCCTGGTGGTGATCGATCATCCAGTCATTCCAACGTAGACCTTTTTCACATATATGGTATAGGGTTTATTCCGGACATTGCAAGTGGGTCCCTTTTCTCCTTTGCCGATCTGAAACAACCTATGGTCTTCATTGTCTGTGAATAAGTAGTCTTTATGTGGTGTTTGCGCAATACGCGGCCGATTCTGTCCGTCACTCTGGGAATGTGTGGCAAAATGGCCATATGTAACATTTCTTTTTCCGATGTGTCACTTCGCCGAATGTGTGATTCTGTGATACTTATGTAACTGGTGGAGTACTCATTGCTCCTCAGAACGCTTTCCTCGTGTCATCCCTCGTCTGACGTGCTGCGGCTCACGTTAGGGAAGGTATTGGGACCTTTCAGATCACTGGCGCTAGTCCTAAGATTCATCTGAGCAAAGACATTTTGAAATTAACAGAGGATAATAGTTATTTCGAAACTAAAGTTGGGTCTGTTCTGGTATTCGGCGCTGAAGAAACTGAAAAAATTCTGTGTAATGAAGTAACTGTTCTTATGTACGGGACATTTGACTTGTTCGGAACAGAACTGTACACCATACACGATTTATTTTCCGCGCGCCTGGGTTGTCACCGAAAACGGCAGTGCTAGCCTTTTTTCTCCCCCAGCTTTCATTGTAGGCATTTCAATGCTACCAGAAGGTTCCTTTCAGTTTTGAAATTTTCGTCTAAACCAGCGTCTGTGAAAGAAAATACAAAACTGCACTTAACGATGGAATACAGGGCTGGCGAAGATGTTAGACTGTTTTGCCGCATGGGTGATGCAGTGTCACATCTTCCGCCAAACAATGTTGCTGAAGAGTGATTGGTAATAATGGTGGAAATGCGAAGTGGAGGACGAGTCATGAAATTCTGTAAGGATGGTATAGGAAACTAAAATCAATAAATCACAATCATCCGAACGTATACTACCCGATAAATAAGCTGATGGAGGAAGCAGTAAACGAACTCCGTCCAAGGGCCTACCGCCGTGTCATTTTCTGCCAATGGTGTCACTGGATGTGGTATGAAGTGTCGGTACACCACTCTCCCACCCGTTGTCTTTCTAATGACCTGGAGGCTCTACAACTTGGTCAAGCAGCTCTTCAATTGGAAACAAAAGGACGAGTGCACCGCCTTCCGCTCCTCCCACCAAGGTAAAAATCCCTGTTAAGTACCGGGAATCGAACCCGGGTCCTTCGCATGGCTGTTCGCCGGTCTGAACACGTAGCTACAGGTAAGGAGTAAACATTGAATGCTATACTTTAAAAAACCGCTGAGTGTGAGTAGGACTCAAGTTCCGAAGGTTCCGTACTAAGTTGGTAAATATAGACACTTCTTTCGTCTATAGGTTCTGATGAGAGTGCGAGTGTCTAAATGTGTGACAAATTGCCTTATCTTTTGACTGCATTGGGTTAGAAGCTTAATTATTTTTTTAAAATTTTTTTACACCACCAAGGGATCGTAGAAGTTAGTATTCGACATAAATTCCGATTTGGTACCTCCATCTGTTCCTGAGAAGAAAAAAAAGGTCTTAACAGACGGAAGGGTGGACCAAGAAAGTTGTTTTACGGTTCCGTTTTTACCAATTTGAGTACGGAATTTAAACAGATTCCATTGACCTCACTCCTCAAAATGAAGATTTATAGAACTTGACAGTAAGTTAAAGGGCGTAAGAAAATATAACGAGTCGGGGATGTAAGAAGTTGCTTACAATCTCTGCCTTTCTTACAAAGAATTTAGTGAGAAAATTCATAAAATACAGGAAGTTTAATCATTTTCTGAACTAATGTTTTAGAAAGAAAAAATATAAAAATAAAACGTTTCGACAATTTTTACTAAGTGCATTGTCAGCTGTAAGTCTGGACGAGTGCACCGCCTTCCGCTCCTCCCACCAAGGTAAAATCCCTGTTAAGTACCGGGAATCGAACCACGGCTAAAATACGTATGGTCGGAAATACCACGTTGACGTCATGGATAGCAATGACCACGGTCGGAAAGCCCACGACTTCTTGTCTCCCAATCATCGTGCCTGGCGGATGGCTCTCAGATACTCTAGAAATAATGAAGCTCCCTTATTTTCTACCTTGCTAAACTGTTGAAAAACATTTACGTTCATATAGGCACTCTGAAGGAAAATGCTGCAACTGTGCTTTTTTTTTCAAGCGCTGATTAACTGGATATTCGTAACGAAATCAGAGAGAGAGAGAGAGAGAGAGAGAGAGAGAGAGAGAGAGAGAGAGAGAGAGAGAGAGGGGGGGGGGGGGGAAGCGGGAGTGAAGCCTAGGTTTAAGGAAGCTTGGCTGTTCTTTCTAAGAGACATACAAACGTACTGCATGTTCTACGCTAAAATGAGTTTAGTTTTGAAGGTGTTCGCAAACAGTTGTTCATAAACTTATACGTTGTTAGTTTCTCTTATGTCCACACAATGAACGTTGTACACAAATTTACGAACGCACACACTGACTGCACTAAGGTTGACAACGCACTCAAAACTTACTGTGTACGCTTTTTAGAATAAATTGTGTTTCTCTGACCTGGGAACATTATTTGCAAACATCTTCGAATCGGTTATACTACTATGTCTATTGCGTCGAACTGTAGTAATCTCTAAGGTCGATGAGGATGAATGCTCGTTTTAAGACGAAGAGCAACTGTAACCTGGACGCAAGAAGCACAGAACTCTCTCCACTTCCAGTAAATCGTCCCGGTGAAATTGTGTGCGCTTTTTCAGCGCACATTACTACTTTGAAGTTAGCAGTAACACTAAATGTTCGAATTGTATAGCACCTGTAACGTGACTCATGAACCACAGAGCTAAGAGGAGACTGCTGGAATTTTTCGCCATCGGTGGAGCTTGCTGTCAGCCCACGATCGATCAGAAGCCCTCACGCCAGGAGATCCTTGCCTACGTGGCGATATCCAACAGCCGCGGGGCTGATAAGTCAGCTTCCATCTCGCCCGCCGTGGCGACCTCTCCACATCCGTGTCAGTAAGACGTGCTGACGTCGCCACCGCACGTGTCCCGAGCATAAAATAAACACTAATTCGGTTTACACAAAGTGCCCCTCGGCAAAATAACCTCTCTAACTTAGGGAATTAAAATCGCTAACATTTAACTATCCGACGGAAGCTTCACACAACGTACCATGTGCGACAATTTCCACTTCTGTCATTTCTGGTACTGCAATCATTTCAGCCGGAAATGGTAACAGGATTCGAACCTGCGACCGTAGCGGTCGCGCGGTTCCAGACTGTAGCGTCTAGAACCGCTCGGCCACTTCGGTCGGCTTAGGTTAAGGAATGCATGAAACTGGTCTGAGTCTTCCTATCAGTTTCCTTACGCAACGAAACAGCGTTGACTAGAAAATTGTTTCTGAGCTTAAAATTCAATCAATTTTAATTATAAAAGCTTAAATGTTTTTTTTCTTTTTTGAGAGAAATTTTGTGGTAAATTACGTCTGCTTTTGTCGTGGTCTGACCTAACTGGAATTTCTGGTTCTGCTCCTGTTAAAAGTTTGGATTAGTTACGGTGCACTAATACCACGTAACTCGAAGTTGTAACGAAGAGCGTTTTCACTTTGGTCCCAGACGTGAGACCCTGGATATGTCAGCTCTGCAAAGACGTTATCAGCGACACAATCGTAGACGATCATTGTAAGAACGAAGCGCACGTACGTACTCTTACATCACGCTGTTATTAACCATTTCCTTGGTTGATCACATCCATGTGCGCTATAGATATATTAGCTCCGAAAACCACGGTGCCTCTATGGCTATTTCCAGAAAGGGGTGGAGGAGGGAGGGAGATTTTATGCGTAACTTAGTTTGTTTAGACCTGTAGACGACTGGTTTACTTCAGGCAGAGCGTTTTAGTTCCGGTCGAATGAAGTTGCAGCAGAAGTTCGGCAATTACATGAACGCTGTATTCACGCGCACAAAACACGATTCCTCTCCGACGGCCCTCTGACGGTGGGAGACGTTATATAGGGGACGAAAGGTGGGAGAGGAAGAACTGGATACTGAACCTGAGGAGTACCTCGTCCATCTTTTGGGCAGGTAATTTTGTACATTTACATCCGGTAAGCTGTCTAAAATTCAGTTGTTTCATACGATGGCGCACTATGATAGTTCAATAAGCCTCTCTAGTTCAAAAACACATCAAAATTGGCAACCTTCCATGCACAACAGCCCCCCCCCTTCCTTTTCTTTAACAAAGAAAAATGCAGCTTCCATTAAAGAAAAAAATACACTCCCGGAAATGGAAAAAAGAACACATTGACATCGGTGTGTCAGACCCACCATACTTGCTCCGGACACTGCGAGAGGGCTGTACAAGCAATGATCACACGCACGGCACAGCGGACACACCAGGAACCGCGGTGTTGGCCGTCGAATGGCGCTAGCTGCGCAGCATTTGTGCACCGCCGCCGTCAGTGTCAGCCAGTTTGCCGTGGCATACGGAGCTCCATCGCAGTCTTTAACACTGGTAGCATGCCGCGACAACGTGGGCGTGAACCGTATGTGCAGTTGACGGACTTTGAGCGAGGGCGTATAGTGGGCATGCGGGAGGCCGGGTGGACGTACCGCCGAATTGCTCAACACGTGGGGCGTGATGTCTCCACAGTGCATCGATGTTGTCGCCAGTGGTCGGCGGAAGGTGCACGTGCCCGTCGACCTGGGACCGGACCGCAGCGACGCACGGATGCACGCCAAGACCGTAGGATCCTACGCAGTGCCGTAGGGGACCGCACCGCCACTTCCCAGCAAATTAGGGACACTGTTGCTCCTGGGGTATCGGCGAGGACCATTCGCAACCGTCTCCATGAAGCTGGGCTACGGTCCCGCACACCGTTAGGCCGTCTTCCGCTCACGCCCCAACATCGTGCAGCCCGCCTCCAGTGGTGTCGCGACAGGCGTGAATGGAGGGACGAATGGAGACGTGTCGTCTTCAGCGATGAGAGTCGCTTCTGCCTTGGTGCCAATGATGGTCGTATGCGTGTTTGGCGCCGTGCAGGTGAGCGCCACAATCAGGACTGCATACGACCGAGGCACACAGGGCCAACACCCGGCATCATGGTGTGGGGAGCGATCTCCTACACTGGCCGTACACCACTGGTGATCGTCGAGGGGACACTGAATAGTGCACGGTACATCCAAACCGTCATCGAACCCATCGTTCTACCATTCCTAGACCGGCAAGGGAACTTGCTGTTCCAACAGGACAATGCACGTCCGCTTGTATCCCGTGCCACCCAACGTGCTCTAGAAGGTGTAAGTCAACTACCCTGGCCAGCAAGATCTCCGGATCTGTCCCCCATTGAGCATGTTTGGGACTGGATGAAGCGTCGTCTCACGCGGTCTGCACGTCCAGCACGAACACTGGTCCAACTGAGGCGCCAGGTGGAAATGGCATGGCAAGCCGTTCCACAGGACTACCTCCAGCATCTCTACGATCGTCTCCATGGGAGAATAGCAGCCTGCATTGCTGCGAAAGGTGGATATACACTGTACTAGTGCCGACATTGTGCATGCTCTGTTGCCTGTGTCTATGTGCCTGTGGTTCTGTCAGTGTGATCATGTGATGTATCTGACCCCAGGAATGTGTCAATAAAGTTTCCCCTTCCTGGGACAATGAATTCACGGTGTTCTTATTTCAATTTCCAGGAGTGTATACACGCCCTGTTATTAGATGGACATCCACAATTTGCATATAATTTTTCTGTATGGTTATCACGTTGAAAGCCTAAGGTGTTTTGTGGAGTATTATTCAAAAACGCACATTCATTTTCATTTCTCGACGTAAGAAACATCTGTCGACTCTGCATGAAGTTACCACGTACACGAAACTAGAATAGCGGAAGTGGACGTGAAGCCGTTGAAACCAGCTGCAGGACGTCAATGGTAGGCTGTGACCCTGAACTTTCATAGACATGCTGTCTTTACGTGCGGCGCCATCTGGAGACCTTCAGGCGTTGTCCCCTCCCCCCCCCCCCCTCCCCCACCGAAACAAAGCAACCTTCTTGTGTTCTCATCATGAGCTGCATCGTGTGAAATTTGTTTATCGTTAGGCAATACTTGTATAAGGATTACAAATTACTACACATCAACATTTAAGCAAGGCTCTTCAGCATAAAATAACAAAATTGTGATTTTCCGTCCAGGGATAAGAACTCTCAGATTTACCAGCCTCTCAACAAAGTTTTATAGCGTAAGACGCCAACTATAATGAATAGAGATGTACGTTCAACCTTACCAAGACTGGGCCTTTAGGGTTTTTGACTACTGAACTGGGACATCTGGGATCGACTCTCGATACCGTGAAGTACCACTGATTTGGCAGGAGACCTAATAGAGAACAACACAGAAATATGAGAAAAGCTCGAAGGTATTCTAATGAAATAAGAAATTCAATTCGATGAAGCATTAGCGATGGTAATACCGACGTGCTGGTCAGGAACTATCACCTCATCGTGTCTGATGTTCAGGCCAAGGTTTTAAATTACTAGCGCCAAGGTGTATATTTTAAAGCTTAAATTAACATTACTGATTTGCTAAGGAATTGTCTACAAAACAGTGGAGTGGCTGTAGATATTCTTCCAGCAGATTATCATCCTGAACACATTATTAAGTTAAACTAGGTTAACGTCCTAATGTTTCGAAACTTGAAGGAAAAATTTTTCCTTTGTGGTGTATGAGTAGACGCTATACAAACAAATGAAATACGATTATACTAATCCATTAAAGGTGTGGTCGTCTGACTAACTGAAACAAAAGTAACGTTTACACGATTTAGTGTCAACGGCCCATAAACAGATTTAACGGTTCATGGGCAGCACAGTCTTAACAGAAAGGTACGCCAGATGGTAAACGTGGAGACTAGCTAAAGGGACGACACAGGCGTCAGTTTCAATTGTTTTCGTATGTATATAACGCAGAATGACGTTTGAGACTGACATCTAATGTGGGTGTAGTTTGATGCAGTGCTATCCATAAAAGTTGTTGTTAATAATAATAATAATAATAATAACACATGTAGTACGATCTGACCTGTCTAGCATTTTAAGTACCTATTTAGAAGAGTAGTCAATAATTGCATATATAATGGTGCCGAAACTTACTGACCGATTGAAAAATTTTTAAAGGAAATATAGATATTTTAACGGCCAAACAATTTATGTAAACTGAGAGGTGGTGGGGTGGTTCGTGTTGGTCCGTAATCCGCAAGCGTGTTTCAACCTCAGAATTGAGGGTCCGATCACTATTTTGCTGAAGATGTGCTTAGGTAATACTCAGTGTAAAGAGGTGCTGTGTAGCAGTGCGTTCGTGATACACTAGACAAAGAACATCGCACATCTACATCTACGTCTGTCGTTCCACAAACGATCTTATGGTGGGTCGCGGATTGAACTTTTTGTACCAATGGCAGTTCCCCCCTCCCTTTGCTGTTCCAGTAGCACGCGGAAAGAGAGATTATTGGTAGGCATCTCTTTTCCACAAATTTCCCAAATTTTGCCATAATGATCTTTTCGGGGGATACACGCAGGAGGAAGCAATCGTTGGTTGACTCTTCGGGGAAAGGAAGGTCACAGAATTTTACATTAAACCGCACAGTGATCTCCAACGCCTCTTACAATTTCTGTAACTGGATTTGATGAGCACCTCCGTGACGCTTTCGCTTTTGTTAAACGAACCGTTGGATAGTAAGAATGCTCTTCTTTGGAACTGCTTTAATACCAGTTTGTCTTACGTGGCAAGGTTTACGACTGACGGGAGCAATATGCAATTATCGGTAGAACAAGGGTTTTGGGAACTGTACTTCCTGAGCATTCTCGTAATGGATCTCAGCTTGGCGCCTGGCTTTAGTAGGAAAGTCAGTCTACTTTAAATCGCTTCTGTTCGCATACTCCCCGTTATTTAGGATGTGACTGTGTCCAGTGCTACTTTCGGCAACCATGTTATACAATAACACAGATTACTGACTATTAAAGCGCATTACATTTATGTGCGTGAAACGTCTCCAAGTAAATACCCTGCAACAATCGTCGGAAAGGTCCAGGCCAGAGAAGAGATAGTTATCGTCTGGTGAATGTTATCGTGGAATTCCTTGAGAGATGACCATTTTGGAAGGAATGCTGGGCAACCCAAGTATGCATCTATCCATGGGGACCGCGTCCACCCATATATGTAGTTCTTCCTCGGCGCAATGGGATCTACCAACAGGACCATGCAACGTGTCGTACAGCTCACAGCATACGTGACTGGTTTGAAAAGCACCAGAATAAGTAACGTACTCCCCTGGCCACCCAACTTTTCAGATTTAAACCTAATCGGAAATCTGTGGGACCACCTTACTCGGACTCTTCGCTTCATGGAACCTCAAGCGAGAAATCTACCGCAACTGGCCACGGCAACGGAGTAGGGATGGTTCCACATCCCTGTCAGCGCCTTCACGAACCTTGCTGACTTCCTGCATGTCCCGTGCTACAGAAGGTGGCTATGCAGGCTTTTGGCAGTTGGTCGCAATGGGATTGGACAATGCAGATATGCTGACGTGCCATTTGCAACATGACATCGTGGTTACGGACCGCCACTGACTTCAGTATGAAGTACTGTCCTAGTTAATATTTGATACGTAAACTTGCTGAGTAATTCCCTAAGTGCATGATGCACACAGTATCTGATGGAAAGTATCAGCCACCTATTAGTAGACATTAATATGGGCTGTGTTCATCCTATGCCTTTGAGTTGGCGTTTACTCTACTGGGGACGCTTTCAATGAAGCGTCTCAGTGTCTCTGGAGGTATATCATTCCTCCAAAAGAGCCGAAACCAAAGAATGTAGTGATATTTGACGCTGATGTCTGAAGCGAAGCTGATGTTCTGAATAATCCCATGTGTGTTTTTTTGGGCTCAGGTTAGTACTCTAGGCGGTCCAGTCCATTTCAGCCACGTTATTGCCCACAAACCACTGCCTCGCACATATTACTTTATGATTGGGTGCATTGCCATGCTGATACAATCAATCATTGGACACAACCCTTATTGTACACTCTTTTAAAGTATGTTCATATCCTTCCGCTTATATCATTTTCTTAAGCTCAACAAAGGGGCCGCAGTCCAACCAGAGAAAACACTCGCATAACCTACCACCACCACCACCTCCGTACTTCACTGTTGGCTTTATGCGTTAATAAGGTAACTGCCTCCAGGCACTCGCCAAACCCAAACCCTTCCATCGTATTGCCGCAAGGTGCAGTATGTTTTGTCTCTACCAATTCGTTTCCAGTCAACCACTGTCCAGTGGTTTCGCTCTTTACACCCCCTGAAGCGTCACTTAGCACTGAACACTGAAATGTTTGGCATGTGAAAAGCTGCTCAAATAATGTATCGTATTCCATAATACCCCTTACACACAGCCACTGCTTTAGTTCACAAGTGATTCCTTCCGCTGATTTCAGGTAACTTTTTTTACAACCACCCTACACAATGCTCAACGGTCCCTATCTCTCAGTGTATGCAAAAGGTAGGCCTGGTCTTTGATTAGCAGTGAATGTTCCTTCGCGTTTCCACTCCTCTGTCAAATCATGAACGGTCGACTTGAGCAGCTAGACAGGTAGACATGTCCCCGACAGATTTGTTACTAGATTGACTCCAATCCCTGGTCCACATTTTCATTCACTGAGCACTCCCGACCGAACCATTCTGTTAATGCTTACCTGTTGTCAACAACACACTTCACGCGCCCTTTTATACCGGCGTGTCCGCTTATCCTGACGTCTAGTCATCGATTCTGCATTACATTTGGATGCCCGGCTATTTCTGATCACGCTGTACGCCGATTCAGAAATTATCTTTTCGTCTCATATTTATGAAGGGACATGTGATCTCTGACAATCAACGGTGCAGTTCTTAAAATCTTTATCAGTTACAATGCTGGCATATGAGGGTTGTATTCCTTTAGCATGCTGCCTGCGGAGTAAGTGGGCGCTTCAAAGACCGGAACTGCAATTATTAGCCGAAATACGAGAGTAAATGCGTCTGACGGCTCCTTGAAGTAACACGGTATATCTGAAGTTACTTCAACGGTTTACTAATGAGAAATGTAGTTCTCCAGTAACCAAAGTCTTTCTTTGCATATGCGAGCACTCTTGCTGATTGATAGGTTCTTAGTGTTGCACGCTAATGAAGAACTGACTCGCAGGATACGGACGCCGGAAGTGACGCCATTTTATCTCTTATCTCGTCTGCGGAAACCCCGTAACGCTACTGCTACAGCAGGAGTTGGCAAACTAATTTCTCTACAATAATCGAGGTTGTATTTTCTCTAACTCATAGGTGTCTAGATAATTGGATAAATGTTAATTTTCTGACATTGTAATGCGTTAGAACCAATATATTAGATGCACGTGCAGCATGACAAATCAATTTCTATTAACACTCGTTACTCGTTGGAATGTCCTTGCTCCGACACGAGACACATTCCTTCAAGTAATCTTTTAACCTGTCTTTATTCAATATGCCTAATAGAAAAGCAGCTGCAGAAACACGTCAAGTCTGATAAACAACTTAGCGTTGTCATAAAGGACTGAAGTGATCTGCCAGCTATGTGCTGTCATTAACTAGAGTGCTGTTTTCTCGTACAGACCAAAAGAGTCTTTCCTAAAACTTGACTTTGATCATACTTTCTAGAATTTCTTAAACTGTTCCAAATTTCCACGATCAACATTAATTATTTGCTTTCAGAGATCCAATTTCCACGTACTAAGTACCCGGATTACTTTCGTGTTTGACACTTTAGATTCGACTTCGCAGTCTTAGTGTTTTAGAATATCAGTGGGAGGAACTTAGAACGCTTTCCATTTCCATTCATCATACACTCCGTTAGAAAAAATCCCTTCTTCGGTATTTGTGTTTCTGTACTCAATCCCGTAAGTTACTGATGCCTTCCTCACTACCAAGAGGTAATGACGTTCCCCGTGAGTTATTCTCTTCCCATACCTCACTCGTAAGAAGCGTTTGTAGTATTTTCTACGTCAAAAATGTGTTTTTATCTGTCTCTCTTTTTCACGGCACCAAGAATGCCAGAAGACATACGCGCTATCTAGTATCAAACTAACGTCGAAGATGCAAATCTTACAGCTCGAGAATGAACAGTAGATAGGATCTGGCAAGGATGGAGAAACGAACCAGCCACTACTTTTGAGAAAACATCTCAGCGGCAACATGAAGTTTAAGTAAGCCAGGAGAGGTTTACATCGGTATTTGAATCTTTCAGTCTGTTTAGCGCTAAGGTGTTGGTCTTGGCAGCTAACAAAAAGGCAATGGTGCCGTTCCAGTCGGATCGCCGCCAAGTACGTCGCACACGGCGAAGCCGAACGGGGGCCACTCAGCGGCTCACCGACGGCCTTGCTAGTGACAGCTTCCTACCGGCGCTACACTGCTTCGACCATCCCGGCATTCATCTCAAGTCATTTACTGACAACACGCAGCCTGTATCTAGTCTGTCATATAGAATCTGAGTACCTCTAATACTATCTGTATGTGGAGGGAGCACTGATGCTACATAAAAAAGGTGTGGTTAAAATTGTGTGTTAATATATCTGTATCTAATTGTAACTTGTGTCGGGGGTTCATCAACGCTGATGCGCATGAAAGTATCGTGTGACACACAAAGCTATAGTAAATATGTCTGATACTGGCAGTCGAACATAGTGTTGTAAGTTATTGTGATATGACAAAACGAGGTGTGTTACATGTTTCGGAACACAGCGACTGAGATTCTTGTGAGGATTACAGCGAAGTATGGAATAGAAGCAGTAAGCAGTAATTTTGTTTACAACGGGTTCAAACGATCTGGAAATTAATAAATGTCGAGTTGCAGAGTGGTTCGGAATCACGTAAAACCGTATGTTCCCCTGTAACTGGCTGGGTAAGTTAACTTAGAAAACCGTGTAAAGGGCATACCACCTCTAACAATATCATGACTACTAAATCACTGGGGCTTATCTTTTACACTATGGACGTAAAACAGTGGATGCTTCAACTAATACTGCAAGCCGTCAACCTGCCTTCTTTTTATCTGTAAGTAAAATAAAGGTTCCTTCTATCAACTACATTTCGAGCCCATGTAGGCTCATCTTTATATCGTTGATATTTACAGACATTTCACATTTTTACTCGAGTGTAGCTTGGTTCATTGCGACGTTGTGTAATTCCTGAAGCTGTAACCGTATCACAGTAAACCAAACTATTGCATGCTAGTGTGAAAGACAGCACTTTGACGTTGTTAAACCAAGTGCATCAGTCAAGATATTTCTCTAATCCCACTCTTTTGCGTACCTACTGTTACGCGCGTAATACGTGGTGTAACTTCCCTACGCATTTATCTCTAGAGCTGCAATATTTACCAACGTTAGTGCAGTTCGGAGGGATGAGAATGAGCGTGTCACACAAAAACGGAACACTCATTTCCAGAGTCTAACGAAGCTATCCTACCCGTTTTGTCAACTAACAACATTTCTGTAGGAAAGTACCTGACGCTGCCTAGAGCCTTTACCACAGTAGACATCCATAATATGAAATTTAATAGACTGCACTAGAAGACAAGTGTATGTATCTAAGTCTTAGTCTTCAGAAATAGGAGACTGATGAAATTTTTTTGCCAAAATCGCCTGACCAGTACAATACCAGAAAACTTTCACTTGCAGCCTACCAGCGGCGTGACAGCAGATTTTTTTTTGCCTCGGTAATGTGTATTAACACCAGTTCTGCTTGTCTTCTGCTAGTTGCCTTCTCCTGTCCGATGCTGGATCCTGGCAGTACCTACTAATTTTACTATGAATTCTTCGCCAATGCTTTTTAAGGTTTCCAATGACGTCATCTGAAACGCAAATGGAAGCCAGTCCATAAACTCTTTGCAGTGTTCCGTGACCCGCCTGAAAAGCCTTAGGGCGCTAAGCTGTACACGGGTTTGGGAAACTCACCAATCCCCACTGAAGAGGAAAACAGGGTAGATATTTGTAACTTAAGTAGTTCCGAAACTGACTCACTAGATAGGCATCAAATGAACGCCTGTCACTATCTCGACAAATGGAATTTATGAGCACGCTGTGAATGCCTCCAACTCACAAAGCATTAAACGTTGATCGATCTGTTTCGCTTCGAGAGTGGTATTTACACGCATTTATGTGCGGATGATTACAAAGAAATGAAGTTTTGGTTTACGTACAGATGACAGTGAGGGCATTAAGTATTGAAATCTACCTCAGAGTGATTAGAACAGATATCGATGTTTACCATGGATTGTTTGGAAGCATCTAGATTTTACCTTAAGCGATTTAGAAGAAACCCCGAAGAAAGAATGATAAGGCAAAAATCTGAAGTCTGCTGCTCTTGATCGGAGGCTCACCCAAGAAGAAACTACACGAGGCCGACTCATTGTCAATTTTTTGAAAACTTTTCTTGGACTACTATACAGTTTGGCTCCAGTTCCGATAACAATGGGATTGTGAAATTTGGGCTCATTTTGGGAAGGGGAAGGTGCACTCCTGGGCCTTTAGAATTCGAAAACTTGGAAATATTCAGAATCTAAAAAATGAAACCAATTTCGCAAAACATTTCTTCTGCCTGACAAATTCATTTATTACCGAATGTAACTACCCGTTTTCTTCAGTCTTTTTAACCGAGTGCGTTATTTTACAGACAGCACTAAATGTCTGAGGGTCACTGACCTGTCATGTAACCCAGATAGCGAGCACAGCGAACCGAACCGTTCCCTTTCACAACACGACACAACCCGGACCACTCCAATGTTCTTTCACTTCCGAGACCAGGTAGCAGTCGTGGGAAGAACGTCTTAGTCGCGAGTTTTTTTCCCGGAATAACTTTATTATTCTGTTGTTATTCACATGAAGTAACTAGACACAAATTGCCGTCTGTCCAAAAGAAGCTGAAGGTTTCCCTCTAGGATTTGCAGGTGCGTCAATTAGCTGTGTACGAAGTGACGCATTGTTTGTGCACGAGGTGGTGATTTATTGGGTGGAAAGCATAAATTCCGATACAAGAGCTGAATAACTACGCACGACAACTGTTTCATATCAACAATGGCGGCAACAACAGGAACAGGTTGGAAGGTCGACGGATGTTGATAACACGTTTATCAACCAACGGTAGAAAGGATGGGAAAGGATCATGCATCCACTTAAGAGACATCGGAGCGACCAGAGACTGAAATTCAACAATTCTGTGTATCATTTATGTAGTTTTATCTATGTTATACGTATTTGAAAATAAAAACACTACTTATTTAGCGTTATTAATTTTTTTTTATTTTGTTCGTTTAAGTTGCACGCAAGGTGGACGGTGAAAGATAGTTACAGTTTGAAAATTGCGTTCCCTGACTAATTTGGATATATGCATGTAATTCAACAACATTAACATACAAGATCCATACATATACATACTTTAGAGCACTTACAATCTAACCGGTAATTTAAAATTGGAAACAAGGCTACATCTCACAGGACAGTCTACATTGGAGTAAGTGCTCCGTAGTTTGTTGAACTCTAGTCACAAAGGATTTACGATATGGAATAACCCGATTTCTGCACGTTGTCTTGACCCTGCAATCCCAGGTACCTTATACCCCTCTCTGCATACAGTTACCTCACGCCTATTGTCTGGAGGGACAATTCTGTGGAGGAGTTTATCCTGCAGTTTGGGTTTCAGACAGCCCCTAGGCGAAGGTAAGAAATTCTGTAACATCAATTTATATTTTCAGTAAAAATGCGTACTTTGAAACAAATTTGAAATATCACAATAAGAGAATGCCGAAAGGATTTATTTTCCGGAATGATTGTACGCTTGTCTTTGTCTCTATGAAGACTTCTTGTCCTAGGTTCTGTGTTTTCCTTGTCAGTGTGTATGTCGAAAGGTGGTCCTCTGCTCCTCTGCTCCTCGATTTCAGAAATCTTTCTAAGCTTTACAAATATAAGTTTTTTTTATTCTGACATCTCTCGTGTGGCTTTACGCGAACTGAAGTATCATTTATGGTACGGGTCTCCTGAAACCTGTAGCCTTGCATATTGTTATCCGTATTTATGTAATTCAAAAACGAAAATTATCCATCTGCTCAATCATGAAGCCGAACCGTCAGACGAAAAGACAGAATGTGTTCTATCCCAGAAATAACAGGATCGAACAGTATGTCGAATAAAGCAATATGTTTTTATCGAATTGGACTTGAGTGACGAGTTCCTTAAAACAAATCCTTCGCAATTGCATGGAAATATTGAATTCATTAACGCTCTACAGCTAGTGAATGAACTGAACGTTAAAAATGATCCGCGTAAGAAAGGTGTCCAAACTAATCGAGGACCAGAACTAGTTAAAAAAAGAGAAATGCGGATAGGAGTCGCACTCTGAGGGTTCAGTCACAAAATTATATATGTATACGGGATGACAATCTCGTGTGGCTCAATGGCCTGGTGCATGTCTTCCTCTTGGAATACTCTTCGGCGACTTGCGTGTTCCCAACCTGCCCCGTTAGCCTACCGCGGAAAGGGGACCTGCAGTTTAACGTGGAATCCTAACCATGTGTTTCTGACAATTCGTCACATCACTGAGATGTGAAAGTTAGGTTAAGACGAAGACTGAAAATTCCGTGTCCCGAAAGAGATTCGATCACGCGTCCTCTGTTTCCAAGCACGCGATTTGCCTCTAGACTACCAGGCCCGACATTTTTATAGATCGCTCATCTGTACGTTTTGATGGGTGATTCTGGGAGTATCAAAACGTGTGAAATGAATGGCCGTATCTTGATTGCATTGACTTAGCTTAAATTTTTTACACCGACACGTGACCGTAGAACTTACTATCGGACAAATTCCAATTTGATACTTACACACCTCCCTGAGAAAAAGGAGTCCAGTCAGACAGCTGCTTCAGTGTAATATTGACTAGAGGGGCCCAGGAGTACAGCTTCCTCTCTTCCTACGGCGCTTAGATTAAAATGATTTCATTTTTTTTTTGTACAACGGAACCGAACGAGGGGTAGCACAAAGAAAATATCGAACTTTAAAGAAGAAGAGCCACACTAACACGATACGTACATTCGACACCAACAGTAGTTCTGAAGTCCACCACGCATCTAATTTCTTCTGGTGTAAATTGTTTAAATGTGTGTATCAAAACTAAAAAGTTTGACATTTCCGAACACATAGGACAACACTTGCGCAGAAACAAGCCGGTGTGTCAGAAGTTACGAAAATTGCGGCCAGTATTCTTAAGAGATCTCTCTCTGCCCGCCTGAGGCTACGTGTGACGAAAGTTGCGGTGAAAGGAGTGCTCATTGCCTTGCTCCAGTTATTACAGTCTAGCGAAATCTAGCGGATGAGCGCGTACAGAGGCCGCATCGTTTGCAGCGTCACGCAGGCCGTTTGCTGCACACCCAGCTGTAAACCTACGGTCGTGTTCCTGATAAACCGTACGGAATTGGTACAAGATTTAAAGCAGTATGGTGTGTTAACACCCCAACGCTACGCCAGTGGATAACTTTATGAAAGTGCTCACTTGTAACTACTCTTGCCAGTGGCATGCTACACTATACAGGGTGTTTTCGTAAGAGCGTGATAAAATGTAACAGGACAGAGGCGGCTCCACTGAACAGCTTGATGGAGGGAACCTCTGTCGCAGAAGCCAGCTTAAGGAGATAATAGGAATAAAATCGCATTACTGTGTACTTAATTTAAATAAAGTACAGTTAACTGCATATATCATCACTGAAGCAATGAACGTACCATTTATACTATATCTTAGAAAATGTGCTGAAACTGACGGCCATTAATCTCAATGTAAGCGTGACATCGGCGGACAAGATTCTGACGCACTCTGACAAATATCCCTGGTGTTTTTTGTATCACAGGCAGCTACAATTCTGGAAACTAATTCCATCTCAGTGTCCACTGAGATCTCATACACAAGTGACTTATGATATCCCAATAGGATACAATCAAGGGGATTTGATCTCGCAGGCCATGGTGTAGTACCTGAACTTCCAATCCAACAACCAGGAAATACTTCCTAGTAATCAGTCTTGTCCTCGTTTCCTTGCAGGAATTATAGAATGTACATGTAAATAAACGGCACAGTACGTATAAACTCGTGCGCATGTTTGTTGTAAATAAGCTGGAAAACAGTAATGCTAGACAAATCTGTAGGCAGGTTTACTTTCCTATTTCCTTAAGCTGGTTTCTCCGACACCAGGTTCCCTACCACAAATTGTTCGATGGAGCATTTTGTATTTCCGGTTACATTTTTGCACACTCTTACGGAAAAACCCTGTAGAAAGACTCAAAACGCGACTTCAAGAATGGCTATACTGCTGTTCGTAATTTCCACAATATTTATTGACTGTAGAACCGCTTCTAAGAAGCCACAGCGACTTTTTTCCCTTCACTATCTAGCAGAGCGCAACCTATTTTTCTTATTACTTGCCCGTACATGGGTCGTTTGATTGTAACAAGATTGGTAACAGTACTAAGGAGCTTTCTGTCCCTCCCTCTGGTGCAGTTGGTAGTAGAGGAACTATGGGATGTAGCAGCTAGTCTGGTTAAAATGTATTAGTGTGAGCGCGGTCGCTATATATACAGGGTGATTCAAAAAGAATACCACAACTTTAAAAATGTGTGTTTAATGAAAGAAACATAATATAACCTTCTGTTATACATCATTACAAAGAGTATTTAAAAAGGTTTTTTTTCACTCAAAAACAAGTTCAGAGATGTTCAATATGGCCCCCTCCAGACACTCGAGCAATATCAACCCGATACTCCAACTCGTTCCACACTCTCTGTAGCATATCAGGCGTAACAGTTTGGATAGCTGCTGTTATTTCTCGTTTCAAATCATCAATGGTGGCTGGGAGAGGTGGCCGAAATACTATATCCTTAACATAACCCAATAAGAAAAAATCGCAGGGGGTAAGATCAGGGCTTCTTGGAGGCCAGTGATGAAGTGCTCTGTCACAGGCTGCCTGGCGGCCGATCCATCGCCTCGGGTAGTTGACGTTCAGGTTTCATAACTAACCTTTTTCGTAGGACTCTCCATACAGTTGATTGTGGAATTTGCAGCTCTCTGCTAGCTCTGCGAGTCGATTTTCCTGGGCTGCGAACAAATGCTTGCTGGATGCGTGCTACACTTTCATCACTCGTTCTCGGCCGTCCAGAACTTTTCCCTTTGCACAAACACCCATTCTCTGTAAACTGTTTATACCAACGTTTAATACACCACCTATCAGGAGGTTTAACACCATACTTCGTTCAAATGCACGCTGAACAACTGTCGTCGATTCACCTCTGCCGTACTCAATAACACAAAAAGCTTTCTGTTGAGCGGTCGCCATCTTAGCATCAACCGACGCTGACGCCTAGTCAACAGCGCCTCAAGCGAACAAATGTACAACTAAATGAAACTTTATAGCTCCCTTAATTCGCCGACAGATAGTGCTTAGCTCTGCCTTTTGTCGTTGCAGAGTTTTAAATTCCTAAAGTTGTGGTATTCTTTTTGAATCACCCTGTACAATGCGCAGAGCAGAGGATTGTCTGAAGTAGTTATATAGTGTTAGGCTGCTCATGTGCCCCTGGTAAGACTACGTGAACTGAACTATGTTTCATACTTTTCGCCATACAGCTGCTCTGTAGCACGGCAGAGTATGGTGGCGAGTTCAATCCCACTGCATGGGACGTGTAGCGCTCCCGCTGGTTTGACTGACTGCCAACTGTAAGGAAGGGAGCAAGTAATTATAGAGGTCGGTAATATTCTGGCATATTCTCATAATTCTCGTAAGATTTGTAGGAAGTGGTGTTTTCGTTTCCGTTGTTTCGTAAGAGCAGACTCCAAGACCATTTTACAGATGGCTATGAGAGAAAGAGAAGAGCAACTAAACTCATTGTTTCTGGCGAATTCAGATTATGAAAACATGTTGACTACCAGCTGCTAAAGACAAACCTCGAAAGCAAACCATGTATGACAGTGAATCACGAACAATAAGAAATGTACATCGCACACTTAATGAGAGCCTGCCACAATTTCGCGGACCACCATATACGCAGTTGTACCCACCTGTTTCCGACAAGTGCAGTTATGCGGAGAGGCATTATAGGCCTGACTTCCACGGTGATCGTATCGACGGCTATGCGGCTTTCTGAAGACTCGCTAGTTTCACGTAACTATCTCTAGAGCAATTAGAAACCCATTGCTGATCTCCAATTCGAACCTCTGATTTTATTTTACAAATTTCCAGATCATCCAATCAGTTCAGCCAGAAATTTATTTTACTAGGGTGTGTGTAAACAGTTCCGTCAGTGAAATCAATTTAGACTGACTGTATTCACAGCTGTTAAGTTTTATTAACGTGTTCCCGCTGGACAAACTTTGCTCTTGCATAGATTTCTCGTTTCACACCACACACTGTTACAAATATATGGATTCACTGCTACAGACAATTAGTTGATGCTTTTAAGAGGGTGTTTGAATCTGGCTTGTGGTCTTTGATGTACGGAAAGCTGTTACACGATGAAACACACAACACTGTAGAAACTTCATGATTTGTGAATGGACACTTCACTGATTCAGATGCAGTAAATTTTGAGATTTCTACAAACAGAAAAAAAATATTTGACACAAATGCTCTACTTCTTTAACGATGAACTAACTTTCCCCTTTTCAGCTGAGTCAGACGAAATTATGGAACTTGCGATGTCTAACTTAGAGAAGTTAGAGTTGGCTGTGCATCACGGACATTCAGATAGCAAAAGTGTTCAAAATGGAAGTAATCATTGCTTAAAGTTGTTACAGTTCTGGTACAAAGTATATGCGTGCGTACGTTCGTTCTATGTGCATTATATTACTAGATTAACATATTACCACGAGTTCCGGGCGTGATTTCATCGCCATGTGAAAATTTCTAGACGCTGGCCACATGAAACTACGCGGGATATAGCTAACATTTCACTCCTAGTACGTGCGGGTAATTTCCTAATTCACGAAGAACGAAGAATTACCACATTATTTCCTGAACCGCTTGAGATGTCGATTCTATTTTCACCCAAATGATCTGTGAGTAAGACCTCACTGAAAGACATAGTATGTTTTCATAGTTATTTTAATTACACTGCCAGCCTAAAACATTGATTTCAAGCTTTAAAATGTGTGAACACTTATCTCATTAGGACAAACCGATCTTTGTTGTTGTCCGAAGAGAATATACACTGGAAGAAAATGATTGCTGCAGTAGAGATTCACGCAAGTAAATTTGAAGCTTTCTCTCCCACTGATAGAGAAGAAAGTGTCTCACGGGTATTAGAAGGGAGACGTTAGCTACATATCTATGGAAGTTATTGATAACTAAATTCAGATTAACCTCAAAATGGGTATGTCTCTAAGTCCGTCAGATAAAGCATCTTCATTCGACGACAATGGGTGGATCAGAGGATGACGCGGAAACATTTTGAAATGTTAGAGTGACACGTGTCCACGGTGAACCTGAAGGCCAGCCATGGGTCATGGGTTGTAGTTACCGTGTGGTGCACATTGGGCAGTGATATACCTAAGGTCAAAACTGAGTGGTACAATGCCATTGATATACAAATGCATACAGTGGGTGAGACTGATCACATGATTCCCGGCAACGCCTGCTGGAGGTAAAGTTAAGTTAGGATTGCAGCCCCCTCACGGACATATACTATCTACAGAGCTTCATCCACGTTCAGTTGGATTTTGGACTGGGGAGCTAGCTAGACACACTGGACTAGCAACTGCTGGTGATTGATGGCAACTGGCTGAGTGAAGCTTTGCGTTCACTTTTATCTGCTATCGTTGGATAAATATTTGTTCGCGAACTACTTGTCTGATGTCATGTGGAAGTGTGATATCCCTATGATCAACGCCCTCTGTGGCGTCAGAGTAACTATGGCGGATGGATATAGCTTTCGGCCAAAGTTAATATGATCCCTGTTATATGGAGCCACGCCTGGCCCTGCAGTATGGCGTCGCATGTGCATATAATTGTGTACCGTATCTTATGACTGGCACAGCGCAGCATTTTCGATGGCTATGGAGGTAATATGTATATTAAAGGAACTTGTGTGTTTTATTAAATGAATGCAAACTTACTTGAACTATTACGTCAGTTATTCATTAAAGTTTAAGCATTTAACAATTTTTTTTAAATAATGTGTTAAATCATCAAAATGCTAACATTTTCTCATCCACGAACAACCGGCCACCACACTTTCACTATCGCTGGCCACTAATTTGTAACTTATGTGGCCACACTGGTATATTTAACTGTAGTATCTTGCTTTTCTACGGTCGGAATAGTTGGCACTGGACGTGCACAATCTGCTGTCTAAACTACTGTAAACGTGCTCTCTGCAGGCAAGGGCTGTTGCAGACAAACTAAGAGATCTGTTGTTGACTTGCTGTCAATATCACTGATTCGCCAGAATTTAACCCATACGGGATCAGCATGAAGCACTTTTGCTGTAATAGTGGGTTACACATGAGAGGTATTGGAGGTAGTAAGTTTTCCGCAGCAGAGAAAATGTTGCAGCTAACAAAAATTAATTACTGCACGACACTCCACTTTACAATGGGCTTAGAAATTTAATTTTTGCTTCCCTATCGGCTTTCTGTAACATTGTGGCGCGGAGATTTCAGTGTGATCAGGCTTGTGGCGCGGTAAGTACCTTGTAAGCATATACGCCGCTATCATCGCCGAGATCGGTAGTTACATCAGTGCACCTTGTTTCTTTTTTGCGTGCGTTTGGTAACGGTTAGCGCCGAGATGAAAGAACACTAGATAGTAGGTGGCTGCTACGCGCAACTGAATCTTAAGAGACTCGGGTCGAGAAAGTACATTCACCTGTGATTAAAAAATGTACTCAGTGACGTGCAGTCGCACGAGCACATCGCTTAACGTTACCTCTGCTTCAAAAAACGTATGAAGTTCAATAGAATCGTGAGAAACACGAGTTAATCCCCTCGCGCATCTGCTGTGCCCCGCGTAAACGGCGATATTAAACACAGTGGCACAAATGACGCCTTGGTGGCGTGCATTAAATGGCTGTGAATGTGACCTGAGGAAAAATGATTTCGTGAGTGAACAGTCCAGCCCCGTGTTATTCGCTCAAACTAAGCTGACGGTGCGGTGGCTGATGGGAACGAGCGTAAAAGCATTACCCATTTTACAGTGACTCCAATCAGCCACCGCGCACAGTGTCAACTTAGTTTGCACGAATAATAAAGTGAATAAGTCAATATTAACATTAAGTTCTATCAGACCCGCGTTAAGTGAATCTTTAGTCCAGGGCCTCCCTTATCCCCATGTAGCTTCTTCAGCTTCGACATATTTCAGGCCGGCCGCGGTGGTCATGCGGTTCTAGGCGCTGCATTCCGGAACCGCGGGACTGCTACGGTCGCAGGTTCGAATCCTGCCTCGGGCATGGCTGTGTGTGATGTCCTTAGGTTAGTTAGGTTTAAGTAGTTCTAAGTTCAAGGGGACTGATGACCACAGTAGTTGAGTCCCATAGTGCTCAGAGCCATTTGAAGCATTTGAACATCTTTCAGTACACAACAACATCGTCACCAGCAGCAGCAGCAGCAGCAGAAGAAGAAGAAGACCGCAGATTGCTGCTCATCCTGTCCGTCAAATCATTTATGTATATAGAAAATAATAACGGTACTACCACACTTATTTGTGGCACTCCCGACGATGATCTCTCTGATGAACACTCGCCGTCGAGAGAAACATACTGGGTTCTGCATCTACATCCATATTACGCAAGCCACCTGACAGTGTGTGGCGGAGGGTACTTTGAGTACCTCTATCGGTTCTCCCATCTATTCCAGTCTCTTATTGTTCGTGGAAAGAAAGTTTGTCGGTGTGCCTCTGTGTGGGCTCTCATCTCTCTGATTTTATCCTCATGGTCTCTTCGCGAGATATACGTAGGAGGTAGCAATATACTGCTTGACTCCTCGGTGAAGGTGTGTTCTCGAAACTTCAACAGAAGCCCGTACCGAGCTACTGAGCGTCTCTCTTGAGTCTTCCACTGGAGTTTATCATCTCCGTAACGCTTTCGCGATTACTAAATGATCCTGTAACGAAGCGCGGTGCTCTCCGTTGGATGTTCTCTATCTCTGCTATCAACCCTATCTGGTACGGATCCCACACTGGTGAGCAATATTCAAGCAGGGGGCGAACAAGTGTACTGTAACCTACTTACTTTGTTTTTGGATTGCATTTCCTTAGGATTCTTCCAATGAATCTCAGTTTGCCATCTGCTTTACCGACGATCAACTTTATATGATCATTCCATTTTAAATCACTCCTAAAGCCTACTCCCAGATAATTTATGGAATTAACTGCTTCCAGTTTCTGACCTGCTATATTGTAGCTAAATGATAAAGGATCTTTCTTTTGATGTATTCGCAGCACGTTACACTTGTCTACATTGAGATTCAATTGCTATTCCCTGCACCAAGCGTCGATTCGTTGCAGATCCTCCTGCATTTCAGTACAATTTTCCGTTGTTACAACCTCTCGGTATACTACAGCATCACCCACAAAAAGCCTCAGTGAACTTCCAATGTTATCCATAAGGTCATTTATGTATATTGTGAATAGGAACGGTCCTACGACACTCACCTATGGCACACCTGAAATCACTCTTACTTCAGAAGACTGTTCTCCATTGAGAATGACATGCTGCGTTCTGTTATCTAGGAACTCTTCAATCCAATCACACAATTGGTCTGATAGTCCATATGCTCTTACTTTGTTCATTAAACGAATGTGGGGTACCGTATAGAACGCCTTGCGGAAGTCAAGAACGCGGCATCTACCTGGGAACCGTGTCTATGGCCCTCTGAGTCTCGTGAACGAATAGCACAAGCTGGGTTTCACAAGATCGTCTTTTTCGAAACCCATGCTGATCCCTACAATGTAGATTTCTAGTCTCCAGAAATGTTCAAATGGTTCAAATGGCTCTGAGCACTACGGGACTTAACATCTGTGGTCATTAGTCCCCTAGACTTACAACTACTTAAACCTAACTAACCTAAGGACATCACAGACATCCATGCCCGAGGCAAGATTCGATCCTGCGACCGTAGCAGTCGCGCGGTTCCGGACTGAGCGCCTTAACCGCGAGACCACCGTGGCCGGTCTCCAGAAATGTCATTATACTCTAACATAATACGTGTTCCAAAGTTAGTCGACTACGGGCCACACACATACATGGAAGCCTATGCCGTATACTTGTACCTCCGTTTACAGTCTGCAGTGGGGAACCGTGTCAAATGGTTTTTGGATATCTCGGCATATGGAATCTGCCTGTTGCCCTTAATCCATAGTTCGCAATGTATCACGTGAGAATACGTCAAGCTGAGCTAGACAGAAGTGATGCTATCTAAAACCACGTTGACTCGTGGACATCAGCTTTTATTATATTCGAACTGAGAATATGGTCAAGGATTCTACAGCAAACCAATGTTAGAGATGTTGGTCTGTAATTTCGCGGGTCCGTTCTACTTCCCTTCTTACATATTATAAGAGTGTCCGCCCCCGGTAGCTGAATGGTCAGCGTTACGGATTGTCAATCCTCTAGGCCCGGGTTCGATTCCCGGCTGGGTCGGGGAATTTTCTCCGCTCAGGGACTGGGTGTTATGCTGTCATCATCATCCTATGACCCTCATTTACTGCAGGTCGCCCAAGTGGCGTCAAACTGAAAGACCGGCACGCGGCGAACGGTCTGCCCGACGGCGGGCCCTAGCCATACAATTAAGTTAAATAAATATTGTAAGAGTTACCCGTAGTTTTCCAGTCGCTTCGGTCTTCACGCTGGGCCAGAGATTCGCGATAACAAGATAAGAAAGGAGCCAATGCCGTAAAGTAACCTTTGTAAAATCGAAATGAGGTTCCATCCGGACCTGGCGAATTACTTGTTTTCCACTCTTTCAGTTATTTCTCTACGCCTTGTATGCTTTCTACTATGTCGTCTACACGGGAGTCTATTCGATGGTCAAACGTCCATGTTTGTACGGTTCTCCTGCGTAAAATTTCTTGAACACGGAATTTAGAACCCCGCCTTCATTTTGCTATTTTCAACTGCCACACCAGACTGGTCAGCGAGTGGCTGGACGGAAGGCTTAGACACGCTTAGTCGTTTTACATAGGACTAGTATTTTCTCGGGTTATCGGCCAGATCTTTTGCTAAGATGTGACGGTGGTGGCAGTTTTATGCTTTGCCCGTAGATCTTTTCACAAGCGCACTAATCTCTACTGACCTTTGATTGTCATTTGCGCGTTCTCTTGTTAACCGATTGTGTAACAGCCTTTGGTTCCTCAGCACATTTCAGATTTCGTTGTTGATCCATGTTGGGGCTTTTCCATCCTCAATTCAGTTACTAGACACATACTTGCCCAGTACACAATTAACCATCTGTTTAAACTTTCGACATAATACATCTACGTTACTTCCTAAATGATATAGTAACAACTTCTACCGAAAACACTCTCCTAGACTTCCTAACTGATTTATAAACCCCTCGACCCTGCTCAACGAAATGAGTTTGGGCTGTCTGGCGTCGCTGCGCTGAATGCTCGACGGACGGCGCTCGGGACCGCAGTTGGCACATTCAGGAGGCTCTACGAAGTGTATCTTGAGTTTTACACCAGCCGTAAGGGTTCACTCGATATTTTCATATTAGTTTTTTAACGACAGATAACAATAATAATTAATGGGACGAACAAATATGCTTAACAGATTTTAAGTTCACACATGGGTACACTGAAACAACGATCACACGTGCGCAAATGGGTACCAACGAACAATTGAGATTTCTATTCTTTGTTGGCAATGCTATTCCTACAACTCTATTTTGAAATGTATTACTCTAGGAAAGAAATTCTTAAAACATCTATTTTCCTAAAAGAATTGTGTCTGCGTTCGCTACTCCAGTAAAAACCTTCATGGGATTGTCAAAATAAATCAGTTTTAACGTGCTTACTTACGTGGTACACATTCCTGCTGCAAAGATCTTCGAACTGTTGGCAACTTACAATCGCAGGAACCACGTTATTTCCGGAAGGAGCACCGAAAAGTGTCAGATTACGCCAAGCTGGAAGAAAGCGCCGCGAGGCACGGGAATAATCGCACGGGTGACAACAGATAGCGATCCAAGGAACAGCAAGGTTAAGGGGGGTTAGCTTTCGTAACCGTAACTGCGATAACGACATGATCACTAATCCCCGTCTCTATACTGACGCTGTCGATAAGGTCCGGTCTGTTTGTAGCGACAAGACCTAAGTTACTTTGACTACGTATGGGCTGCAGACTAGCTGCTCAACGCAGTTTTCAAAATACGTGTTCAAAAGTACTTCGCATGACTGTCTGTCCGTACTCCTCGCAATGAATCCACCGACGTTCCAGCCTGTACTTCGTGGGATGAAGCCACCTCGAACTAGTATTTCCATGATCCGAGTATTTACGCTCTACTGACCATATGAGTAATTGATGTGTCGAAGCGGAATCGGGTTGCTGGTAAAGACATTTAACAATTAACACGATCTCACCTAGACCTTTTACACGCGACCAGTTACCTTCACTGTCACACTGGACTTTGATCTCAATAGATAATTTTGTCAACTGCAATGAACACTCCCGCACCTATAGTACATATTTTGTACAACCTGTCCATGGTCGCCGGAGTGAGACAGTGAGGAGTGAGACAGTGAGGAGTGAGACAGTGAGGAGTGAGACAGTGAGGAGTGAGACAGTGAGGAGTGAGACAGTGAGGAGTGAGACAGTGACAGGTGCACGTGTAGTGTTATCTGCTATGGTGGTGGTGAACTACGTATAAGCGCGTTGACACCGACGGCGGGCGCGAACAGCTCGCCAGGGACGGGACGCGCCGATCTGAGCTGAGGCATGCATTCCCAGCAAGGACGGCGCTGCCAGCGCCGCCAAGGCCGCGCATCCACTGCGATGCTATCTCCACACAGCAGCCACACGCGAGCCTCGAGCCGCCAGACGCAGAACACACACAGTACATATGGTCGCAAGCTCGCAGCTTCCTTCCCTGCGGCCCCCTCCCCCGCCTCCACCACCCCGTCACTCGGCTTCCACTTTTCGTGATGGAGCTACGTCCATTGTAGCTTATCTCTGACACCTATCGCTTATACACACACACACTGTTTCTAGACGTACAAAGACTCTTATTAAGTTCTTCAAAAATTTGTGATTCTAGTTTATTCCAGTCACTCGTGACATAGAGGTAAAGAGGGCCTATGCAGCCTTCAGCGACTGAGAAGCTCAGCACTCTACGAATCCTGGAATACGGCGGAAATACAGACTCTTATGTTAGCTATACAAAGTGAACCCGAACTCAACGAAGTTTATCAGAGAGATTTTATCAGTATCTTGGTGAAAGGCAACCGTGATCTTGAGTGGCACGTTAATAGAAATAATACTATTATTTATTGTCTGTTGCTCCAATTATTTTTGTTTGTTGAAAGACCTCCACGACAGTGCAAAAGCCTCTAATATGCTATCAACAAAACGTACAACAGAATAGGGCTACAACCCTCACACAGCTGCAGAAGTACCGTGATGTGTTTGCTGTCATTGCGGAAATAGCTCAAAACGCTGTTTTACGAGCATATCCCCTCGAATCAGCAACTTTCACTCTCTTAACATTAGACAGAAACCCAACCCGCACTAGGATCGCACCTTCTTGACTCTTGCGCAGAAAGGCGTGATGTATTCTGCTGGATCCACTTTTAATAAATAACCAGAAGAATTGAAAAATATCAGCAGTAATCTACGCACTTTGAAGTCTAAACTGAAGAACTTCCTCGTCGCTCGCTGCTCTTGTTTTGTCGGGGAGTTCTTGGATAAAAATTAAAGAAGATACTGTGTTATATTGTTGATTATGCTACTTTTTACTCAGTGGCTTGTCATTTGCATCCGATCCTTGTAAATTTTATTTTATCTGTTATTAATTTTATCAATTTTAATTTTATGTACTGCATCGTTACGTTAAAGGACTGCTGGTATTTTCTATATACATAAATTATCTGGCGGATAGGGTGTGCAGCAATCTGTGATTGTTTGCTGCTGATGTGATTTTCGGTGAACTGTCTAAGTTGAGTGACTGTAGGAAGATACAAGGAGTCTAGTTCTAGTTAGGGCGAATGGTTACTTTTTCTAAACGTAGAAATACTTCAGTTAATACGTATGAGGAGGAGAAACAAACCTGTAACGTTTAGGTATAGCATTTGTAGGGTTCTTATTTACACAGTCACGTCGTTTAAGTATCTGAGCGTAACGTAGCAAAGCAATGTGAAATTTAACGAGCATGTGAGGATTGTGGTGAGGAAGGCGAACGGCTGTCCTCGGTTTACTGGAAGAACTTTGGAAAAGTGTGATTTATCTGTAAAGGAGACCACATATGGGACGCTAGTGCGACCTATTCTTGAGTAATGCTAGGTTGTTTGGTATCTGTACTAGGGCGGATTAATGGAACCCATAGAAGCAATACAGAGGCGGGCTGCTAGATTTGTTGCTGGTAGGGTCGAAGAGCACACAAGTATTACGGAGATGCTTCGGAAACGTAAATCGAAATCACTGGAGGGACAGCGACATTCTTTTCTGGGAGCACTCTTGAGAAAATTTAGAGAACCAGCATTTAAGGCTAGCTGCAGAACGATTCTAGTGCCGCCAACATACATTGATCGTAAGGGCAACGAAGATAAGATACGAGAAATTAGGGCTAATACGGAGGCATATGGACAGTCGTTTTTCCGTCGCTCTATTTGCAAGTAGAACAGGAAATGAAATAACCAGTAGTGGTACAGGGTACCCTCCGCCATGCACCGTACAGTGGCTCACGGATTATGGATTTAGATGTATGTGACCACGGACGTTTGCTTAATTTGATCCTACGGAACTAGATGTCTAAAATAAAAAATAAAAGTCAAGGTGCTAATCTCTTCCATTGCGTTCAATGAAACCGTGAACGAGGTATGAGATACATATTGGCAAATTCCTCAATACTAAACCTATCCATACATCTGTGTATCACTCCGATGTACAATAATGATTGCCGGAAAAACAAACCCGATAAGGAACCGAGCAGTACTTTTTTTAGGAGAAGACTGGAATGGGAATAATTATTTTGAGCAGCAAGTATCGTGATGGAGAAAAAGTGTTTCTGAAACACACACCGTCGACATCAGCACTTCTGTGTCGATATTTTCAGTTAAATGCGAAGGTAAGTAGGGATCAAAAAATTAAACTAAATGTAATTATTCCGTAACGCACCGCTGGAGACCATAGTTCCCTCATGCCGAAATACTGGAAAACATCACTGAACAATCCCCGAAATGTTATTAGTGGAGTTCGGGTTCAGCATGTTTACCTATGCCAACTTTACCAAAGTGGTTCCGCACTGGTGAGTAATAGCGGCAAAATTTACTTAATATTCATGAATCCTTACGTTTATTCGTCTGACGATAGAATTTCAATACTCAAATGCATCGCGTGTTCTTATCAATAAAAATTGTGATGTATCAATTGCAGTAAGTCACTGACCCTATTCAACCATTATCGTTTTATTGCGGATGAACGAACACATCCATTCAGTATGAAAAATTTAAAAATCACAGTAACTAGGAAAAGCCCTCAAATCCGATTGAGTCAGCTATCAGGTGCAGACACCGCATGTTTGAGTGCAGAAGCACGGCTAACTCTGCGTGAGCGAAAAAAAAGCCAAGTGAGACAGGTAAGCGGATTGGCGATTAAGCATCATTTACCGGATTGAGTGTTTTTATAGAGAATTATCGTCTTCGATTGCTGTTTAAATACTTGTTTTAAGCTGCTTGTGAAGCAAGTGGCTTTCGTAGCTCCGCTTCCTGTGAAGTGCGGATTTTGACCGCTCTTAACTACACTTTTCGCTGCATAATACCATCTTCCGCGGGTCATACAGTGTCTTTATACGCCTATCATTTTAACAGCCAATCGTCCTTGCACAAACATATGAACTGAAACATCGTAATTTGTTACTATATTGACCTTTCTCGGTCCCTCGGTCATTTTTGTAAAACGTTTCTTCGCAGATTTAACCAATTCACTTTGTGCACTACTATAAAAATGGAGAAAACATTAGGTGACCCAAAGAGCAGCTTCAGTGCGCAAGTTGAAACCAGGCTAACAGTTGCATGGTGAAAGGTGGGAGAAAGAGTCTAATTACAACCACATCATGAAGGAGGTACGATACGGCAAGGAAAAAATCATCTATGTACATCACACTGTTGATATACAAAATTGAGTAACTGAAATTGAGTAACTGAAATTAAGGAGAGTGAAACCCAAAAACCACAGCTTAATTTCTAAAATTTTAGGTGTCGGATCGCACCTGTTCAACAATACAATTCTCCCTCCCCCCTTACCATGACTCATAAAAATTACAAGTTTCGATATTTGTAAACTTCTGTTAGAACTTACAATGAGCAATATTTTTTTTACAAAATATTGCTAATTTCTGGTTTTAAACAATTTCTTATATTCAGAACAATGAAACCACAAGATTTCATGTAAACATCACTTGCTACAGTCTGCCTACGTAGCAGTGTCACTTTGCTCCCTAATTCTGCTAGATACGTATCGGTGAAAGTCTTCGTGACTATGAAGTTCTCAACTGCTGCAAACAGTGAAGTTCAAATGTACAGTACCTCGTCCCCACGCCCCTGCCCATCACATTACGTGTATCACCCGTTGTTACGTTTACTAGTGCCGGAGCAGTAGCAAATTGCAGTTACGTTGCGATTTGATACACATGTAATATTTTAAATCTCCGGTACCAACTTGTTCCAGTGAGTTCGAAAAAAATTCCTTGAGAATGGCGGAACGCCGTTCCGGGCGTAATTAACACTTGCACACACTATGGCACCAGAGTGCTGAAAAATATACGGGAGACGAGAAGAGGAGAAGAAACCCTGAATTTGCAGAACGTTCATCTGTTATGATGATGATGATGATGATGATTAAATTTCATGAAAGACTTTGGTGGACCGAAGACAATTCAAAGGTGGATAAGGCCGGGAAACAAGATGTTTGTGGCCCAGGTTTTCGTAGACAAATTCTGACTACATATCGCTCATATTGCTCACGGCTGAAATGAGGATGTCCGGAACTACTTTTTGGTTGGACGAAAAACGCACTTAACGCGGTATGCCTTGAATGTCCTATTTTTGAACACACATTTCCATAATACGGCAAAAAGGCCGTCAGAGGAGGTGCCACCGCACCTGGGAACGGTGTCGGCGTTCCAGCAGGGTTACTCAATAAACAGCCGCGTAATGCGTTCCGATCAGCGCGAGTTCAGTATAGGGATGTAAATGAAGACCCGGAGGTATCTACTGCAACGTCCTCCTTGGCGCTTTTTGGTAGCACGTCTCTTCAAGAATTTTAACAATCCTCAATAGATACGTTACGTGCGTTTATCATCCACCAGAAAAACTAAGGAGGCTTACATTTTGTCAGAGACGATCTTGGCCTAAGGAAACGTACGCTACTGCGGCTAGTCGTATATTGGCCAATGTCAGGTCGAGCGAGAACGCTGTGTTGAATAGACGATCGACACACACACACACACACACACACACACACACACACACACACACACACACACACACACACACACCTGGGCCAACCTCCCAAATCAGCAGTAACGAAGCAGGAGCACTGAACACAAGAGGCATCACTTTTTTTTGTGCAATTAGACTGTGAGACTGAAGTTTCATCCCCAGCATAATCGTTCTCGAATTGTGTTATCGATAAAGTCAGTCAAGTTTGTACGGCAGACAATCTGATCAACAGGGATGCGTAATCTTGACTGAGCAATGCCTAGAATCCCTCGCTGGCCACCATTAAATTATAACGGGAGATACAAGAACCTTAGTTCTACATCTGCATTTATACTCCGCAAGCCACCCAACGGTGTGTGTCGGAGGGCACTCTACGTTCAATTTATTTTTATTTTATTATAATTTATTTTCAGACATATTTGCAAATTTGCTACAATAAGCTTTTTACAGTCGACGATGTTCATCTGCATTATCAGTACACAGTCATTAGCAAAACGAAGGTGGTTCACCTACGTATCGTTGAACCGTGTTCTTTATGAGTTTTTTTCAGTTGAAGGATCTGATACAATCAGATACGACTGCTGAAGATGATTTCGGTGATGTGGAGTTTTCTCGTCCAACTCCGAATTCTGAATTTCCCCATTATGTCTATTACGTCTAATGGAAACTGTAATACAGAAGCAGATGTTCTTCGCTGAACTAACTTCTTTCTAAAGGGTTGTCATTACAAATTGTTTTTATAACTGTCAAAAGCTTTTTCAAACTGCATCAGTCTCAGATGAAGTGAAAATTCAAACCGACTGCATCATTCTGTAGTTTGTTCACAACCTTTAAGAATATTTGCTGGAACTAATCTTGTTGGACCTGTACAGTTTCCGTGACTTTGTACTGACAGCTGTCATGGGCCCATAGTAAAAAGTAAGCGACCAACAATATCAGAGTACGTATTTTAGGATTTCCGGTGCAACTGCTCAATAACCTCTTTTACAGCTACAGTCACTTCAATTTTGCATTCCATTAGACTCTCACTTGTGGTATGAATCATTTTTATGTTTCAACACCTTCACCCTTTACAATGGTGTGCAGAACGGAATGTAGATCTGGAGAATACTTGCTGAAACAATTGCGATAAAACTAACACGCTACAATTCTTCATTAGTGCATCTACTGCCCCGTGTGTCTTTCGCCTTCAAGGCATCCGTAGAACATTCTACAAGACTAGGCGATTTTCCCGAGCTGCTCACACGGATGCACGAGATTCTTTAGGCGTTGGAGGTGGCTTGCAGTTCACCCCAGCGACATGAAAATAATATAACGAAATATGATACGGACGTATCAGATGCCGAAAAAACGAAAATCTTGGTAAGTAAGAAAAATGATAAATTTACTTAACAATAATTTATTTGATTGACACATTAGGTGGTAACACTAATCCTGTACTTTTTCTTAAGAAACACAAATCAAGAGGAGCTCAAAATTTAAGATGTCTCATAACGCTGCTCGAGAGCCTAGAATGGCTGGTTAAGATTCCAACGGAACTTCTCCAAAATAGTATATATTAAACACTGCCCCTCTTCTCCCACAAATTGAAGCGGCTGTGTCCAGCTCTTCTTTATGTAGTGCGAATACACACCTCCCAAGAATCATTAGCTTCTCTAAAATTGTATTACTCAACCTAAGGAACTGCCCGTCTGGTATGATTTAATGATTTCTTCCGAACACACCGGCCCAACAGCCTGCTTAACAGTGAATCATTCTTAGCTCGCTACCGTGTCAGTAGTGACGTAGTTCAGAAGAGCACAAACAGAAAATTCTCCATTTCAGACAAAGAGGATGATCAGTCTCAAACGTGAGTGCGAACCGGTAATTAATGTAGCATGAAAAAATTTAATACTAACTTTACTAACTGTACATTTTAACTGTACATTTTAACTGTACATTTTAACTGTACATTTTAACTGTACATTTTAACTGTACATTTTAACTGTACATTTTAACTGTACATTTTAACTGTACATTTTAACTGTACATTTTAACTGTACATTTTAACTGTACATTTTAACTGTACATTTTAACTGTACATTTTAACTGTACATTTTAACTGTACATTACCTCACTTCTACACTATATTAGAACTATTTTTTTAATTTTACATATGTCTTAGTTTCCAAAAGAAGAGATAGTGTTAGTTTCTTCCATTTCCTTTTTTACGATCTTCATGTTACTGACCTGAAATCAGATTTCACGGAAATTTGTATTAGAGCAGCCATTTACTTTCTCTGCTCGGACGAAGGTCCTGAATTGAACACTTTTGACAAATACGTCACACTGCCTTCACTGAACTTCAGACGTTGAACTTACGGTTAGAGACACATACAACTTCCGTTGCCTATTCCGTACTTCCTTCTAACGCCACGCTGGACAGCCATGCGGTCTCAAGCGCCTTGCCGCGGTTCACGCTGCTGACCGTTGGAGGTTCGAGTCCTCCCTCGGGCGTGTGCTGCGTGTTTTGTCCATAGCGTAAGTTAGTTTCAGTCAGATTACGTAGTGTGTAAGCCTAGGGACCGATGAGACCCAGCAGTTTGGTCCCAATGGAGCTTGCCACAAATATCCAGATTTTTCTTCTAACCATCAGCAACAAAAAAATTTGAGAACCATTGTTACGCATTTAGCAAAACAGTTCCTTTTTATTCATCTACCGCGTAGTACACACACTACACGGCCACGTAATTGATAGTATAGGTAATAATAACAGCAAGTAACACTTATAAGGGAAAATCTGAATTCTTTTTCGGGTACTTGAAACTTAATATTAAATTGTTAAAGCCACCCAGCAGCACTGGTTAATAAACCACGAAAGTCGTTCTATTAGTACTGATAATTAGCACTCGTTCATAGTTTGTACTCTACATTACAATTTCACATTTAGCATTTGTAATTAATAATTAAAATCGTGGTCGATGACACGAATTCACCGACTAGAAAGCTGATTAATCTATTTACTTTCAGGCAAGGCTCTTTCTAATTTTCCAGGTTTTCGTCAAGGGCTTTTAGGGGAAGCGCTTAATTTAGCGTTTTGATGGGTATACTTCCCTGTGGAATGCGTAACTAACCACTAATTGTCACAACAGGCGGACTCGCCAGTGTAAAAGGAGGCGGGGAGTATCTTCTTGTAAGTATAAAAGCAGAAACACCTGAATGGGACGGTCAGGACAGCTCAACGACTTCGAACGTGGACGACTCACTGGATATCACTTAATAACAAATCGATAAGACATTTCGACTTCTCAATCTGCCGAAGTCGACTGTTGGTAATTTGTAAAGTTACGATATAGTGGTTTATTTCATGGTTAGGGCGTCGTCCCCGTATTACGCATAAGAAAACGCTAAATGCGAAAGGTTATGAACACATTTTACAGGCCCGGATACTGTAGAGGAACAGTTCGGAGACGATGACTGTATCATCAGGACAATGCACACTGTCATGAAGGAGCATCTGTGAGGGAATGGTTTGTGGGCAGTAACATACCTGAAATGGGCTAGTGTGCCCGGAGTCCTGATCTTAGTCCAATGGCAGACTTTTGTGTAGAGTTAGAACGTCGACTTCACTCCAAACCTCAGCGTCCAGTATCGCTATATTCTCTGTTTAGGAAGAACGGGCTGCCGTTCCTGTACACACATTCAAACAGCTCATTGAAAGTATCCCCGGCAGAGCACAAGACAAAGGATGAATACATTCCATATTATTGTCCAAATAGTTTTCGTCGGATAGTGTAACTGAAAGAGACGCTAAGCCTCTAGCCAACGTTTTCAAACTGTTTTTGCTTCAGCACTTGCAGGAACGAGCTGTTAATGCAGCTGAACATTTTCAGCGGCTGGTGCAGTCTCAGTAATTTCTGCAACAATTCAGATTGTGCACTGCCCCTCACAATGTACACTGAATGAAGTGAGAGCCAAAAACAGAAGAGATCGAGGAAGAAATGCGTTCTCATCACCAGTAATTATCAAAAGCACTTGGTCCACGTAATTTCCCGTAATCCCGCCATCTGCAATTAGTCGAATGAGCTATTCTTTCTGAGTAGGCACGATGCTCGTAGCGTGCGCAATCAACCTCATTAGAAGTGACACTGTTACAACGGGAGCCACGCCCAGGTGAACACGTCCGCGCGGCACGCGGGTTCCAAATAAACCTACCATCCCTTGTGGTCTACTGCATCTTCCTTATGGTACAGGAACTTAAACACGCGAATATACCAATTCTGAGTCTATTTCCAGCCATAAAACGGGAACTTTTTTTTTTGCTCAGTTCTCATTCTGACAATAAAACGTAATCCGAACATTATCATGTGTTTAATACGAATGAGTTCTATATAAAGTTCTTTCCATGCCTTTTATGTAAGCCGATTATACGCATATGCTCCGTAACATTCTTTGTTAATTACACAAGATGCCCTGTAGATGGTACATACCTACACTATCTCCCATGAAGTAGTTGGATGTTTCCTGGCGCCGAGACTGCAACGAACACGCTTTTGCTGTAGCTAATTCCCTGATTTGGACCTTACTTTGGAGCAATGTTTTACATGCATCAAGATTGGTGAAACCGTCTATAGCAATTTCCTTAGCATTGTTACGAGAACGGCATTTAATTAATGCAGTTAAACCGAGAGTAATGTCAGTTTCTGGTAGGGTCATCACTGTGCTAATCAGCTATAAAGACAAAGCTGAGGGAATCTACCATCTTTACCCGCACTCACTTCCCTCCACTACCAAACTGCTCATTCCGTCATGCCTCATGACAAGATATGTGCCATCAATCTGTTCCTTCTTTTAATCAAGTTCTGCCATATTTCTCCCCTCCCTATCCCAGATTCAGTTCACTAAGTTCCCATCAGCTATTCCATCCACTTAACTAATTTTTAGCATTCATATGTGGTACAATATATAGAAAATATCTATTCTCCTCTTATCTGTGCTGCTTACCGTCCAAATTACACTTCCGTAGGAAGCTACATTCTGAATATACTGTGTGTCACTTTAATTTCTGTTTTTGGTTCAAATGGCTCAAACACTATGGGACTTAACATCTGAGGTCATCAGTCCCCTAGAACTTAGAACTACTTAAACCTAACTAACCTAAGGACATCACACACATCCATGCCCGAGGCAGGATTCGAACCTGCGACCGTAACGGTCGCGCGGTTCCAGACTGTAGCGCCTAGAACCGCTCGGCCACCCCGGCCGGCTTTCTATTTTTCAAATATGCTGTTCTTGCTGATACCAATCCGTATTTTACGTTCCATTTATTTCTCTCATCGTCAGTTATTCTGCGGCCAAAATAATTTTATTACTTTCAGTGTCATTTCCTAATTTTTTATCATCGCCTGATGTGATTTTACTACTCTTTATTACCCTTGCTTTACCTCTGTTGATTTTCGTCTTACCAACTGTAGTCGAAACTGAGTCTACTTCCTGTAACTGATTTTCTAATAGCTTTCCTGTCCCTCACAAGTAGCTTGTCCTCGGCAAATCACAACTTTTATCCATCTTCCCCCTTAACTTAAGTCGTCTTGTTAGGATTGTCTCAGGTGTTACCCATGTCTCTGGAACTCAAACTGGTCTTCCTGGAGGACGACTCCTACTACTCTTTCTGTTCTGTGCGTAACAGTTTGTGTCAGTATTCTGTAACCACCGTAACTTAGTGATCTGAAAATTCTGTAATATTCGCACTTGTCAGCAGCTATCTTCTTTAACCTCTTTAGAATTGGACTTATTACACAAGGAGTGATCAAGAAGTTTCCGTTTGAGGGCGTTGCTGCAGCGTATATGCAACGTAGCGCGACTTTGATGCGGACATACAGATGCCGACATGTACGCAAGGGACTACTGTGGCACACAGTTCTCTCAGACGTGCATGTGGTAAATGCAGAAACGTGAACTATGGCATGTTATTACCGAATGCGCCCAAACTGTACCAGTGTGCCGTTACTCTTTTCTTGGCTGCCGAAGGGCAAACACCGGTTCACATCCCTCGGAGAATGAAGAATGCGTATGGACCAGCATGTCCGCCAGAAACGACCCTTGTCGAATGTTGCGCCAAGTTCCGTGCTGGTCGCGATTCGACACGATATGCCGGTCGATCTGGGAGCTCAGCCTAATCCGTTAGAAAACTCACGTGAAAGACACACTAGCATCCGCACGGTAGTCCTGATCTCCCGCCACCCACTTACCACGCCTTCGGTCCCTTAACGAAAACCTTTAAGCGTCCGTTATTCCTGTCAGACCATGATGTGCAGCAGGCTGCTCACGTAGTAGGTATCTTCAAACTGGTGCGTCTGTGGGATGATTACCTCGATGCTCACGGCTAGTTTGCCTGATTGACATACCCATTCTGGACTGTACGATCTTCGAACGAGAACTTCTTGGTCGCCACTGATACTTTTCCTTCAGTCTGAAGGTATTTCGTCTGTCTGGTGTATCTACCTACAATGCAGGACACTCCTGTTCTAGTTCACCAAACAATTTTAATGATTCTGAGGGTATGTCATCTATTCCAGGTTTCTTGTTTCGACTTAGGTGTTTGGTGTTCGGTCAACGTCGTCTTTATAGTATTACAATACTATCCTTTTCTATTTCCTTTTCCCTTCAAGTAGTACCATCACGGTTCTTTACTCTATATAGACGGTAAATGGGCTGGAGTTGTTCTGACAGAAAGTGCACTGTAGCCAGATTTTCCCCCTGTGACATTATCGATGACGTTAAGTGGTGTTGCCAGATTACTGATAGGTCAGTTTACCTACGTATAAAGTGGCACGAAGTTCGACAGCCAAAACTGCATCGTCATGGTGGTGGAAGTAGGGCACTTGCGCTATGTATAGAATTAAAGATGGTTGACCTGGAATAAGAGTGCCTTGTGCATTGTTGCCAGACTTCACGCGTAGTACTCAGATCGGTCTTGAGAGGTACTTTGGAACATTTCAAACAATACTTCGCTCTTATGTATTGGTCGGTTTTATCTCTGATCCAGTTACGTAGCAGAAGATGGCCATACTTTTAAGTACCAAAAGCGAATGGCTGCTGCCCTTGGACCCTCTGCTGTCCAGATTTCATCAGTCTATCTTCATTAAACATGGCGCTACCAGCCGAAGCGTTGAGAAGCTGGCGGAATGAGAGCTACGTCTCCTGTGCCAGAGGGGCATTAATTCACAGGTCATTGTGAACACATTCCTGATTGTACTTACTTTTTCATTAAATCTGAAGTAAATGTGGGAAAGGTGACAAAGAATTTACTCTGCGCTGCCAGCAGCGAAAAGGTAATTTAGCGTGCCCTTAAATGATTAAACGGCACATGAAATATTTCATCTGTGGGAGGTAATTTCCTTGTTTCATTTGGGATTTCACAAATCCTTGTAAGAACATTCTTCTTATCAACAGCATTATACGTAGAATATATATTCATGCACGCCAACGTTTTTCCGCACGACAAGCATGCAGTGCTAGCGTTTGGAATGAAACGATTATTGAAAACAATGATATGTTTAATATTTATTAATTAAGAATGTGTACAGTGAACATTGGTAACTTCTAGACCTCTATATACGAAAACCTGAGTTTTTTTTAAGCTTAACAGTGCTTCCAGCGCTAGAACCTGTTCGAGAAAGGAGTTCTACTGCGACGGCCTGTCTAATTACACCAGCAGTCGCTGCAGCGTTCGTATGAGCAGACAGCCAGCCTTTCATTCTCAGAGGTCCAGTTTTTGCAACCATTTGCCGACCAGTTGTCATACCTTCGCTTCGAGGCTTCACTGTGCAATTACAGTCTACTCTAAGCTTAAGCTGTTATTTAGATTCAACGTTTCCTTGTCATTGTCCAATTAATTTAAGAAAGAATAACTTCATGCGCAATGTCTGCAAAGGAGGCCTCCATATCATGCCAGCATAAAGAAGACTTTTGTTCTATAGCTGATCTAGTCCAACTCCTTCACTCAACAGGATGCATGCTCCATAATGATGACCCTCACTCCCCATACATACATGGCATGTCCGAAGAACGTTAGTACTGGATTTCAAGCTTTGCCACAAACTCACTCGAAGCAACAAGAGATTTTAGACTTTTTCAGTATACATCACGGCTCGCTGATGTTCACATACTACACAAAAAATAAATCAGGCTTTGACCACATGTCACCCTTCACTAAGTCCAACAATGGAAGTCTTTGCTAATTTACACTGACAGGTGACCATTTAACGAACACAAGCCGTTGTGCCTACGTCATATCGTCATTACACTTTTAATAGAGCTCGCATCTACACTGGTTAAACGTGTATTTTATTTCGTAGCGACAGTGAGAGGACAGGAGTAATGCAAGTGAATGTGGTTTTATACGGGCATTACCTACGGACGTTTACAACAAAAGAGTCAGGTAAAAAACTACTATACAGCGAGAGCGCATAGAGTCGTTATTACGTCAGACTGTGAAGGATTCAGTAAGATAGCTAGCATGTCCACATTTAAGGAACTATCCCAGCAATTAACCAATTATTTACGAAGACCGCTGGAAACCTAAGTAAGGAACGCCTGGCAGATATTTAAACTGCATCCCACGAATACGAATGCAGCATCTAGCGCATTGTGTCAAGACACTTACATTCTTTTCGCTGCTGCCTTGAGTAGTAGGAAATTTTGATGCCACTTAAAATACAGGCTGATGGATGAATGTCATTTATTTATGACAGTTGCTTATTCGACACTCTAAATCGTCGGAAAGTAGTGTGAAACATGCTAGTTTTGTTAGGAACGGGAAAGGGGAGGGGGAAGGAGGGGAGAGAATAAACGCTCTTTCACAGTACTATACGCAATAATCAATTTCACATCAAGACTGTGAAAAATATCACTATAAAAGCCTTAAACGAAGAAATATAAAGATTTAACATTTGCTGGTTATTTCTCTGAACTTAGTGATGTTTGCTTTAGACTGCTGCAAGCCAGACACACTGAGAATGTCGACACTTTCATCTCTAACATGTGCTGCCAAACTGTGTATTACATGTAGATGTGAGCAAAACATTGTATTCGAAGTGGAATTATGATTTCGCTAACAAATCTAAGTTTTATTTAGAGAGAGAGAGAGAGAGAGAGAGAGAGAGAGAGCGAGGCCCCCGGTAGCTGCGCAGATTGCTAACAGAAGGGGCCTCGAGTTACATTCCCAGACGGGATAGAGATTTTCTCCGCTCGGGGACTGGGTGTCGTGTCCTTACGTTCGTATCGTCAAATACGAAATTCCACTATTGAGGTAGTTGTATGGGCACGTCCCGAAGGCCAGTAAAAATAAAGTCTCATGTAAAAGTTACTATCATGTTCGTACTGTTTTGAAGTAATGCAGTTGTGAAGGGAAAACCAGAATGAATGAACTTAAGCTGAAGAGAGAAATTTAATGTGATGGGACTTCAACCATCACACGTATGCCAAGTTGCTTCCTTGCCGTCTTAAACAAAAACATAATGTTATCTAAATTTTAAGTATTTTGCTGTCGAAGCGTTTCGGAGGCTTTATTCCATTATTGGGCATCAGTTACTGTGTTTACCATAACTACGTTGCTCCTGGAGAACCAACTGTATCAGACTATCAAGAATGTCATAAGATCATTGCTGACTGCAGAATGATTTTGGAAGGGGAAACTTGTTGAAGCTGATGTGATGTAACAGCAGTCTTATGCATCTTCATAAGAATGACGTATTTAAAAAGTCAACTAAACTCATTTCTCGTTTACGTACAAATAATATAGAACAGTATAAAAAATATCCGTTGTTACTGTAATCCAGTTACTTGCGTAGGCGCAGATATGTCACGTGGCATGTTCCCAGAAACTGATCAGGCTATTCCCTACCACAGATAAAGAAAAAATTTTTTAACTTTGCTCGTATATTCGAACTCCTGATAAAATTCCGAATATTCTGGTACTCAACTCAGACTTATCAGTTGATTAACAAGCAGCCAAGTTTAATTACCATTACAATACTGAATTAATTTTCCCAGGCCAGTAAACACCGCCGATGTCTTGTCTACATAGAAGACCAACAGCTGAAGGGGGCGGGGTAATTTTGAAATTTCCAGTTTAATTAGTACAGAAAATGAAACTTCCTGGCAGATTAAAACTGTGTTCCGAACCGAGACTCGAACTCGGGACATTTGCCTTTCGCGGACAAGTGCTCTACCATCTGAGCTCCCAAGCACGTATCACGACCTTGTCCTCAATGCTTTGTTTCCAGAAAACGCTTAAGTGGCAAAGTCCAGCAAAGTTCCCCGGGCGCTATTTTACATTTAAATTAAAGCCATGCAGTGGTGGAGGCATGCCAGTTACATCTTGAGAATTCGCGCTGAACACATGTCGCCACTTTGGCATCATAGGACGGAGGCGTTCCGCCAGACCGAGGCTGCGGAAACTGTTCCGCCTCCAACCCCTGTTATGCTGGCTACAGGAAACTATTTTTTAACCCAGGACACACACACACACACACACACACACACACACACACACACACACACACACACACACACACGACAGAGACGTCAGAGGTTACAAATAGTGCGGAGATCCTCTCTGCACCCCCATTCTGTTTCATCTTCTGAACCAGTCTACATCGCGAGTCATTATGCGGCAGTTACCACCATTTTATTGCAAATTTTGGCTTCCATCACTTTTGGAGGAACCTTGTTTTTAGTCATCCTCACCTGTCCATGATTTGCGTTAGAGAGCGCGCAGCAATTACGGTGAATGCAACTTTGCTATCGCGACATCTGCACCGCAAGACACCTGCACTGCCAGTCCACATGCAGTAACGTGATAAGCTTTACCGATCTACCACTTTTTCTGCAGTAATATTCGTTACCCATGACTGGCTTGTTTCATTATCGCTTTTGAAGTTGATTTAAATTCTGCCTTCTCTAGGTACTGGGCTTTAGGCTCTGTTAGTGTAACTATTTGTACTTGTGGCTTGCTATACTGCAGTCAACTGTTCGCTAAGAGGCCATTATTTGTGGGCGATACCTTAAGGAAGACTTGTGACAGGGTTATTCCGTATTTGTGTGTTTAAATCGTGTATTCAGAATCTGGTGACTTTCATAGGTGTGTAGATTCCCTGCTGTCACTTTACGTAATTCTTTACTAGACGACGATACACCTGTGGTATACATGAACGTCTGACACCTTTGACAGATGATCAGCTGGTAAATGGTCTGTTAGCAAACAATGCCAGAATCACCGAAACCCATTAACTCATCAGCGTAATAATAGAAACTACAATATATAGCATGATTATAATGCAACAGACATCGTAAGACGGAAAAGCCAGGAGACGCTAAATACTTACATCATCACAGGTAAACTGCGTGAACAGTTAATGTGTTCAGCTGAAATCCAAGGAAGTACGGAATGAATGAAGATCCTGCAGGTAGGCCTTATCAGTTGCAAAGTATTTCTTCCTACTAACCTATCAAAATCATAATGCAATCGATGCGACGTACTTAGATATTTCAACATCGTCAGTTCCCAGTAGTAACTGATGTGGGCTAAACAAAGTAAGTTACCTGATAATGGGACAATGCCACTGAAACGCGTACATAAAAAGAACTTTAAATTTAGTAACTGGTTCAAAAAAAATGGCTCTAAATACTATGGGACTTGACATCTGAGGTCATCAGTCCCGTAGACTTACAACTACCAAAACCTAACTAAGCTAAGCTAAGGACACCATACATATTCATGCCCGAGGCAGGATTCGAATCTGCGACTGCAGCAGCAGCGCGGTACCGGACTGAAGCGCCTAGAACTGCTCGGCCACAGCGGCCGGCTTAGTAACTGGTTACATTGTGTTTTTATCTATAATTAACTGAAGTAGAGGTAAATGACATTGAACTTCCGTTTCCACTGAACACACAATATAGAACACTAAATACTAAAGTGTAAATACTAGAAAAAATGTTGCATACTACCACCTACGAAACGTCAACCACACGCGGGAGGACGTGGTTTTTCGTTCGACCTGGAACGACAACACCGCCTTGCGACTGCATACTATGACGACACGCAGACACGTCCTGGTCGCGCTACCCGTGACGAATGGGAGGCAAAGCCAGATGTGAGCTTTGTTTGGCAACGGTGTACGGCCTTGGTGGGCGAAGGCGATCACGTTCGTCGTCCTCTGGAGTCTAGTAACGCCCGGGATATCCTACCGCGGTCTCGCATCTTACACGCCGCCACACCGCCTTCCAAATAAACTAGAGCAATAACGGTTGTCTGCTAGCTGCAGCAGCTGAGACACCGCTGAGCGGTTCAAGGCCGGCGCAAGACCAGGCCAACGTACGGCTTCTTGCCAGGTTCCGCCAACACACACACACACACACACACACACACACACACACACACACACACACACGCGCGCACACACACACACACACACACACACACACACGCGCGCTGGTTATAATTAGACTTCAGCTTTCGCTAAGTGAGCCAGAGTACACGAAGAACTATTTGCCGTATGGGTATCCATACGAGAGAGAGTGCGCTGCAGGATTTGCGTTGTTAGTAGTGTTGGTGTCATGAATTGCCATTTGGCGTTGGTATTGGTACGGCGACGTTGGGTTGAAACGCAAGCGTCAGTGTGCATTACAATTGCAGACAGTCAATATGGCTCTGGGCAAAATGAGCAGCTTTACTCGTAAACCTGTTTTATAAAAAAGCAATAGTGCTGCTGCTCGTCCTGAGTATCGACGCATTAAAGAAATACGGAGAAGTCTTCTTTCCGCACCAGGGTTGAAGAACATGATTCGGAACTTCGAATTAACTGGCGATTTGGAAATTGCTCCTGGGAGATGTCGCCACAAACTGTTGGGTTACTGTTGCCATGGATAGAACGCAGGACGCTATGTGCCATCTTCAGTCAGTGCACGTGCTGTACCACGACAGCTGAACATTCCATGGTCCACCGTTCGAAAAGTGCTGCGAACAACTGTGAAATGGCATGTAGTAGGGTTCCAAGCTATCGTGAATGCAGACGGTCATTCTAGAAAGCAACGTTTGTAACTTGGAACAAACATGGTACGCAGTTGAACATTACCCTCTCACGTGGAAATTAAAGTGTTTCTTTCCGTGGCTTATTCGGATCTCTCTTCCACGTGTTCTTACACGTATTTCCACATAGTTTCATTGTCCAAAGATCATTCGCTTTTCATGGAGGCCCCTATTACGTAGCGAAAGTTCAATTACAATCAACCTGTATTATTGAGCGACTGAAGGTTTGTTGAAACGGTGTTTTACTTTTATTACAAGAATGACCGTAGCTGGGAGGGCGTTATTTAAGAAGCCTTAGGACCTACTCAGATAGGAAGGATAAAAGTCGTACACGACTCCCTCAGGTAAAAGGTGGCTGCTATAGAGAGAGCTTCTGCTACCTAACTAGGAACTCTGAAGGATAAGGCGCTCTTCCCTGTAAAAGAAAGCTGCATTTTATCGAAGTGAGGTGTGTCCGAGCCGCTTATGCAATACGCAAAACCAGCGAGGTCATCGTATGTGAAGGATTCTTATAGTACAGACTTTGCCTTCGACAGCATTTTCGAGATCATCACGTGTAATTTATACGGTAACTTAATATATAATAAAAAGTGACAGTTTGTTGTCCAGTCGGTATTAGTGTAAGTTCCGTAGAAGGACGTAGGGAACAATATGACAGACGTATTTCGTGAAGGCCAGCTGCATTCATCTCAAATGATTTCGAGCAACTACAGAAAATTCGAAGCGGTGTAATCGGACGTCGATTCGAGGAACTTTTGTCCCTCCAGGTAAGTGATCTGCGTGAGAGAGACAATCCTCATTTCACACCGCCAATTCGTCATATATGAATGATGAAATACGGTACAAATGACTACCACAATCCACTGCCGACTGTAATGGTTGTAAGCTACAGTTCAGTATCTGCATAAACAGTTAACATTACAGCAAATTAACGCAGAGCTCTGTATCTCTCAATGAAACAGCTTTGATCTATGTTGATAAATTTCTTACAGCTGAAATAACTTCATTTAATACTCACTAGAACGTCGTTTTGAACTACTTATTTCACGTGCTGTTATTTTCCGTTAGACCGCTTGGTTTCAAACACTTCACTGCATTAGTCCATGAATTTTGCGTATTTGTTCCTATGGAAGAGATACTTTGCTATTACTTCCTTTAAACGATTGAGAGTGCAATAGCCTATTGAAGCATTTCTTGTCAGAATTATCTTAAATACCCTTTACCAACACCTAAGAATGATTCATTCACATAATTACATAGTTTCGGAGTGATTTCAGACAAAGAGAATGTATAAAGTCTTGGAAATTGCGAATAGTTTCTGATCAGGAAATTCGACAATCGTGTTGTTGATCTTAAGACATTGGGATACACGAGAGAGAGAGAGAGAGAGAGAGAGAGAGAGAGAGAGAGAGAGAGAGAGAGAGAGAAATTAATCGAGTCATGTATCTAACATTGACCTATGTAACTCAAGCTTTTGAATTCTCTAACAAGTACAAAAAAAGAATGATACTTCACTTCCCAACTCCTGTCTTTCACAAGTGTCCTGACATGGTCCTGGTGCATGTCAACGCCACGTGAATACTAACGCAATGGAAAAAGAGCACATCAGCTACGCACGTGTCACGTCTAACCTACTTTAGAACTTTAATACTGCGCAAGTCTGAGCACCAAATGAAGTAAATTAATTATGGGTACTGTACGTTTCTACTAATAATGAATGGCACAGTCCAATTTGCGTGTGCACAAGGTTACTTCTCATTAGTTTGTTACAATTTCAAACTGTGAACTTAAAATGACTGGGGCCGCTACATTCTACGTTCAACTCCTGAAAGAAGAAAACGGTTCTGTAACCACCGTGATGGAGACTACTTCAACATCATGATCAAATTTATTCATGCCACGCCTGGAGCCATTAAATGCTGCTTTGCTTCAATAATAAATGCTCTCGTTGCTCTTCTGTGATTCATAGACATCCGCTGGATGGGTAGGGAAATAAAACATACAGGCGGCAGGCTGAAATTTTAACACGATGAAATGCCACCGAGTGAACAGTGGTGGCACTTCCAACTTCGCGTGACGACACTGGTCACGTTCTGCGACTACAAGATGCCTAGCAATGGACTCAAAAATTCAGGGTGATTTTGTTAAATCGGGACAAACACTAGCAAACTATACCTGAGAGTTAAAGAAGCAAGAACTTCCCATTGACGTGCGTTCGGAAATGCGTTGCCAGGGGCTACGCCCACTTTAAGGCGGAGATGGAAGATCTTTGACAGTGACCCCGATATCAGCACCAGCCAGGTGGTCCACCTGCTTGAGCTAAGTCAAGACGATCGTGTGGAACGTTCTCCACAACTGCCACTGTTTTACAACGCAGGCCTTGTTATCAACGGACTTGTCTGCGCGCCTAGTGTTTTTCGTCGTACAGGTCGCCACGATCCTAGGATTTCTGACATCCATCGTACTCACGGAGGCGGCTACCTTTACAAGGGGCGGTATCGTCAGCAGTCACAAACCGACTTTTGCGTTATTGAGAATTTCGAAGGTATAGCGGCAACGAACATCAGCGCCGGTTCAGACTCAATGTGTGGACGGGGATTATCGGCGCCCCATTACGTGACCAGTCATCCTCCAACAACGCCTTAGGAGTGCGGCATATCTGCACTTCCAGCAGGTGGCTATACATGCCACTAGAAGACGTGTCTCCGGTGGTATGAAGGGTAATGGGGATACCACATGACGGGGCTCAACCTAACTGCCCTCTCGGGCGTGGAGCTAAAATACGGTACAGAGAGAACATTCCCACTTCCTGGCCTTCTCATGTGTGCTATAATTAATTGAAACTTACACTGTTAAAGATAGTTTTTCTCCATCTTTAAGTGTTTGTACCTCCCTCGCATGGCATTTCAGGTTGTATGTCACTTTTTTTCCTCATTCTCTGAGGGATCGTTTCCTACAGTTTCTCTTCATCTAGCAAAACCACCTTGACTAAGGATTTGAAGGTCCATCCAACATAGCTGTCCTCTAACAGAGCTCTAAAAAAAACCTGAAGCAGACTTTTAGGTTTAGTTAAATTTTTCTGCCTGTAAATACCGTATTTATTGGTCTAAGCTACTGCTTTGTGTCCTCAAATGTGGTCGCTATGTGAACGAACTTCACTGAACACTGAAAAGTCTTCAGTGGGATTACTGAACGGAGTTCTATTTATTCCTGAATGGTGGCCTCAATGTCACTATGTAAGGCACTTCTCACCACAGCCAAAGTCTTCAGAAATTACTTCGGAGAACAGATCTGCATCTTCACAGTGTATTATTTCGGAGAATACGAATATTGGTGTTTAAAAGCTGAATGGAGATATGTTACAAAAATTTTTCACGATAGTACGAGATCCAAATGCAGCGAACTCAACAGCGCAAATGTATCTACAAGTGCGGAGAATTATAACAACTCTCAAATATTGTAGCCAGTTCATTCAATAAAACATCAGGTGGATACACTGTCCTAAAACAAACATCTTGGTATCTGTACGGAAGTGCAGTTCGTCTAGTATGGAAAACAAACTGCGAAACGATCCTAAAAAGATGTAATTATAGGAAAGTGTGTCTATACTTTACAGCCATAATAATTTCAAATAGTATCATCACAGCAGATCTGCCTTACCCGTATTGCAATTGGTAACGTATCATATGAGAAGTGAGCGAACGACCTGCACCGGATGTATTAGTACATTTTCAACACACAAACCCTTTTTTGCACCTCAAACCATGTGACGAATGTTGCAGGACACCCTGTACCGCTGCTAGTCAAATACGCATTCCTTCCTGGGATTCCCATTTGAGCGAAGAGCATTTCCAAATACTTGTGTGTTCATCGAATCTAGCGGTAATCTAACAGGACGCCTCTGAATTGCTTGAACTTATTTCTTTAATCCAACCTGATGGGCATTACGCTCTACCAATACTCAAGAATGGGTCACACGAAGGTTCTGTAAGATTTCTCCTTTGCAGGTGAGTTACACTTTCCTACAATTCTCCAAATAAACCCAAGTCGACTATTCGCCTTCCCTACTACCGACCTTACGATCTTGTACCAATTCATTTTGCTCTGCAGCTTGTCGTTGAGTCTGGGTATTTAACAGCTGTGGCTGTGTTAAGCAGCACACCACTAATACTGTACCCTTCCGAATTACCTTACTTTTCTGTACCTTTAGAGCAAGCTGCCATTTGTCACACCAATAGATATTCTGTTGAACTCGTCCTTTATCTTTCCATGGTCTGTTAACGACAACGCTTTCGTATGTTCAGTACAGCGTAATCTGCGAACATTCGTCGATTACTGCTCACCCTATAGGTCAGATCATTTACGGATACAGAGAACAAAAACCTTTCTATCACACTTCCCTGGAGCACTCTGGACAACACCCACGTTTCTAATAAACACTCGCCGTGGAGGACACCGTACTGGGTGTTATTAATTGAGAAGTCTTCTAGTGACAAATATGAGAACCCACTCTGTATGCTCGGCCCTACGTCAGTATTATGCAGCGGCGCACTGTAAAACGCTTTCCGGAAAGGTAAGTACATGGAATCTACTTCTTGCCCTTCACTGGTGCGAGAAAGGTGAAATTGAGTTAAGTACCAGCGATGCTTTCTAAATGAGTGTTGATTTTTGGATATAACTTTTTCTACCGCCAGACACGCTCAAGAATTCTGTAGCGGAGTGCTGTTGCTACCAGTAGTAACACTTAATTCCGCCTCAACTCTTCAAGCATTATCTTACAGATGGCGCCAGTCGAACCCGGCCTAATACATGTTTCAGTAACTGTTTCGTTGAAAAAAGAACTTTCCTTACTAAATTGAGTTTTGAAGTAACACTGGGGCTCGAATGTCACTAAAAGCACGGACTTATTCCCAGTGACCGGTGTGCCACGGAAAATATTACTGTGAACACAACGTTTGTGTTTTTCAACATCAGAGTTTCATTAATTTAGTGAACGGCGCATTAACTCAACTACACCGTGTTACATATTAATTATCAGCACTGTAGACTGCCGCCGCTACCTGCTTCCTATGGTGATAGTGGTCCACCGAGAGGTCATAGTTTCAGCCCAAGATTTTTGAGGAGTGACGTTAACTGAGTTGGACGCTCCGTAATTTGTTTACATGATTAATCAATATTGTACAATCTATGACTGTATATAGACGAAGTTCAGCAAATCCTCCCAGGTTGACATGTTTACTAGTTTTTTTCGTGAAACACCCGTTTTGGAGACATAATTCTATTTGCAATAATTACGTTTTGAATTTGGGCCGTGCATATACTTCAAGTTTTCCCGTAAAACAAAAACAGTAATTCTGTATACACTCTCCCCTCCATCTACTACTATCCTATGCCGTGTATCTCGATTTTTGCGCTCTGAGCGTAAAAACCTTGTGTACCCCCATCAACTATCCAACCTTCCTTCTCTCCCTGGCGCCAGTTTGACTCCACCTAAATATCTGCACAAGAACCTATGAAAGTAAGCAAGCACACCATGCTTAAATGCGGCACAAATCTTCTGGAATACTACATGAACTGAGCTGTAAAGTAAAGCAGCGTTTCCAAGAAAAGGTAGGTACCTTCCCCCTCTGATTGTGTAATTATAAAAAACCCTTACTCATCAAGAAACTAGTATCCTGAAAAGTGATAAATGTGGTAATGGATAACCGTATTTCATTAACGCTGTACCCCGATGTCAGCATCTAACATTGTACGTTGCGTTCTGAAGACAGTGTTATTAGGTCAGTTTGTTGGAGTGCCTTCAGTTTGACTTCAATACGAACAATCAAATATTGCAATTAAGGCAGTGTGTAACAGAATTTACGCACTGGACGTCAAATACAATTAACCTCCTATTTATAAAGCTCCCAGCGCAGGTGAAATTTAATAACTTGTCTGTATCAAATACTAAAGGCAACTTTCATAACGGGGGAAACACGTAGTGACAGATGAAGACAGTGGAAGGAGCGAGAGCGAGAGAGAGAGCGAGAGAGAGAGCGAGAGAGAGAGCGAGAGAGAGAGCGAGAGAGAGAGCGAGAGAGAGAGCGAGAGAGAGAGCGAGAGAGAGAGCGAGAGAGAGAGCGAGAGAGAGAGCGAGAGAGAGAGCGAGAGAGAGAGCGAGAGAGAGAGCGAGAGAGAGAGCGAGAGAGAGAGCGAGAGAGAGAGCGAGAGAGAGAGCGAGAGAGAGAGCGAGAGAGAGAGCGAGAGAGAGAGCGAGAGAGAGAGCGAGAGAGAGAGCGAGAGAGAGAGCGAGAGAGAGAGCGAGAGAGAGAGCGAGAGAGAGAGCGAGAGAGAGAGCGAGAGAGAGAGCGAGAGAGAGAGCGAGAGAGAGAGCGAGAGAGAGAGCGAGAGAGAGAGCGAGAGAGAGAGCGAGAGAGAGAGCGAGAGAGAGAGCGAGAGAGAGAGCGAGAGAGAGAGCGAGAGAGAGAGCGAGAGAGAGAGCGAGAGAGAGAGCGAGAGAGAGAGCGAGAGAGAGAGCGAGAGAGAGAGCGAGAGAGAGAGCGAGAGAGAGAGCGAGAGAGAGAGCGAGAGAGAGAGCGAGAGAGAGAGCGAGAGAGAGAGCGAGAGAGAGAGCGAGAGAGAGAGCGAGAGAGAGAGCGAGAGAGAGAGCGAGAGAGAGAGCGAGAGAGAGAGCGAGAGAGAGAGCGAGAGAGAGAGCGAGAGAGAGAGCGAGAGAGAGAGCGAGAGAGAGAGCGAGAGAGAGAGCGAGAGAGAGAGCGAGAGAGAGAGCGAGAGAGAGAGCGAGAGAGAGAGCGAGAGAGAGAGCGAGAGAGAGAGCGAGAGAGAGAGCGAGAGAGAGAGCGAGAGAGAGAGCGAGAGAGAGAGCGAGAGAGAGAGCGAGAGAGAGAGCGAGAGAGAGAGCGAGAGAGAGAGCGAGAGAGAGAGCGAGAGAGAGAGCGAGAGAGAGAGCGAGAGAGAGAGCGAGAGAGAGAGCGAGAGAGAGAGCGAGAGAGAGAGCGAGAGAGAGAGCGAGAGAGAGAGCGAGAGAGAGAGCGAGAGAGAGAGCGAGAGAGAGAGCGAGAGAGAGAGCGAGAGAGAGAGCGAGAGAGAGAGCGAGAGAGAGAGCGAGAGAGAGAGCGAGAGAGAGAGCGAGAGAGAGAGCGAGAGAGAGAGCGAGAGAGAGAGCGAGAGAGAGAGCGAGAGAGAGAGCGAGAGAGAGAGCGAGAGAGAGAGCGAGAGAGAGAGCGAGAGAGAGAGCGAGAGAGAGAGCGAGAGAGAGAGCGAGAGAGAGAGCGAGAGAGAGAGCGAGAGAGAGAGCGAGAGAGAGAGCGAGAGAGAGAGCGAGAGAGAGAGCGAGAGAGAGAGCGAGAGAGAGAGCGAGAGAGAGAGCGAGAGAGAGAGCGAGAGAGAGAGCGAGAGAGAGAGCGAGAGAGAGAGCGAGAGAGAGAGCGAGAGAGAGAGCGAGAGAGAGAGCGAGAGAGAGAGCGAGAGAGAGAGCGAGAGAGAGAGCGAGAGAGAGAGCGAGAGAGAGAGCGAGAGAGAGAGCGAGAGAGAGAGCGAGAGAGAGAGCGAGAGAGAGAGCGAGAGAGAGAGCGAGAGAGAGAGCGAGAGAGAGAGCGAGAGAGAGAGCGAGAGAGAGAGCGAGAGAGAGAGCGAGAGAGAGAGCGAGAGAGAGAGCGAGAGAGAGAGCGAGAGAGAGAGCGAGAGAGAGAGCGAGAGAGAGCGAGAGAGAGCGAGAGAGAGCGAGAGAGAGCGAGAGAGAGCGAGAGAGAGCGAGAGAGAGCGAGAGAGAGCGAGAGAGAGCGAGAGAGAGCGAGAGAGAGCGAGAGAGAGCGAGAGAGAGCGAGAGAGAGCGAGAGAGAGCGAGAGAGAGCGAGAGAGAGCGAGAGAGAGCGAGAGAGAGCGAGAGAGAGCGAGAGAGAGCGAGAGAGAGCGAGAGAGAGCGAGAGAGAGCGAGAGAGAGCGAGAGAGAGCGAGAGAGAGCGAGAGAGAGCGAGAGAGAGCGAGAGAGAGCGAGAGAGAGCGAGAGAGAGCGAGAGAGAGCGAGAGAGAGCGAGAGAGAGCGAGAGAGAGCGAGAGAGAGCGAGAGAGAGCGAGAGAGAGCGAGAGAGAGCGAGAGAGAGCGAGAGAGAGCGAGAGAGAGCGAGAGAGAGCGAGAGAGAGCGAGAGAGAGCGAGAGAGAGCGAGAGAGAGCGAGAGAGAGCGAGAGAGAGCGAGAGAGAGCGAGAGAGAGCGAGAGAGAGCGAGAGAGAGCGAGAGAGAGCGAGAGAGAGCGAGAGAGAGCGAGAGAGAGCGAGAGAGAGCGAGAGAGAGCGAGAGAGAGCGAGAGAGAGCGAGAGAGAGCGAGAGAGAGCGAGAGAGAGCGAGAGAGAGCGAGAGAGAGCGAGAGAGAGCGAGAGAGAGCGAGAGAGAGCGAGAGAGAGCGAGAGAGAGCGAGAGAGAGCGAGAGAGAGCGAGAGAGAGCGAGAGAGAGCGAGAGAGAGCGAGAGAGAGCGAGAGAGAGCGAGAGAGAGCGAGAGAGAGCGAGAGAGAGCGAGAGAGAGCGAGAGAGAGCGAGAGAGAGCGAGAGAGAGCGAGAGAGAGCGAGAGAGAGCGAGAGAGAGCGAGAGAGAGCGAGAGAGAGCGAGAGAGAGCGAGAGAGAGCGAGAGAGAGCGAGAGAGAGCGAGAGAGAGCGAGAGAGAGCGAGAGAGAGCGAGAGAGAGCGAGAGAGAGCGAGAGAGAGCGAGAGAGAGCGAGAGAGAGCGAGAGAGAGCGAGAGAGAGCGAGAGAGAGCGAGAGAGAGCGAGAGAGAGCGAGAGAGAGCGAGAGAGAGCGAGAGAGAGCGAGAGAGAGCGAGAGAGAGCGAGAGAGAGCGAGAGAGAGCGAGAGAGAGCGAGAGAGAGCGAGAGAGAGCGAGAGAGAGCGAGAGAGAGCGAGAGAGAGCGAGAGAGAGCGAGAGAGAGCGAGAGAGAGCGAGAGAGAGCGAGAGAGAGCGAGAGAGAGCGAGAGAGAGCGAGAGAGAGCGAGAGAGAGCGAGAGAGAGCGAGAGAGAGCGAGAGAGAGCGAGAGAGAGCGAGAGAGAGCGAGAGAGAGCGAGAGAGAGCGAGAGAGAGCGAGAGAGAGCGAGAGAGAGCGAGAGAGAGCGAGAGAGAGCGAGAGAGAGCGAGAGAGAGCGAGAGAGAGCGAGAGAGAGCGAGAGAGAGCGAGAGAGAGCGAGAGAGAGCGAGAGAGAGCGAGAGAGAGCGAGAGAGAGCGAGAGAGAGCGAGAGAGAGCGAGAGAGAGCGAGAGAGAGCGAGAGAGAGCGAGAGAGAGCGAGAGAGAGCGAGAGAGAGCGAGAGAGAGCGAGAGAGAGCGAGAGAGAGCGAGAGAGAGCGAGAGAGAGCGAGAGAGAGCGAGAGAGAGCGAGAGAGAGCGAGAGAGAGCGAGAGAGAGCGAGAGAGAGCGAGAGAGAGCGAGAGAGAGCGAGAGAGAGCGAGAGAGAGCGAGAGAGAGCGAGAGAGAGCGAGAGAGAGCGAGAGAGAGCGAGAGAGAGCGAGAGAGAGCGAGAGAGAGCGAGAGAGAGCGAGAGAGAAAAGGAGAAAGGCAGCCTTCACCTGAAGTTTGAACTGCAACGATGTAGGCACGAAAGCACACAATGCACTGTGTCCTAGCTTACTCTAGTACCTGCAAGAACTTCGGTAATTTTCAGGTCACAAAATTTTTCATACAAAGGGTTTCCAAAAGCCCTGTTCGCTTACGCTACAGAAAATCACACTGATTTCGCTAAAACAAATACCAGTCATAGGAATTCTTAAAAATGGGACTCCCGTATTCATGATCCAGAACATCAAGTCTGTATGAGGCAAATTCAGTTGTATCTTTTCCTTAGGCCTGACAAATTACTGCGTAAAAGTGTATAATATGGGGATCTTTGTGCAATTATGACCGTATAAATGAAATGAAGGAGATAACGAAAACCTGTATAAATAGCGCGCCGCCTTGAAGCTGGCGCCATTCTGCACGCAAACTAGCACCGCCGATGTCTGCGATGTATGCTATCCTAGTTACTCTCGTCGCAGAGTGGAGAGTGCTCGTCATTCAAATGGCCGTCACAGCATGAACATCTACATGTTATTACTTCCAAATGTCAGATCTACAAGAAGTACCACTGAATTTGTCTCTAGACATGCTCTACTGGCGGCAAAATGCCAGTCCATTTCAAATAAAGCTAATGTGCATTTTATATTTTACAATGCCACGGAAGCGATATTTAGTGGCGTAAGCAGACTGGGCTTTCGGAAACAATATTTGTCTGAAACATTTTCTTGTATGTACGCCTTTACAGCTCCGAATTGCGAGATCATGCACCATCGAAATAGTGAAGTGGGTTAAGATTTATAAAAATTTTGGCCCTTTTGAACCATTCTTGGTTTAAAGGCTGTTGATTGAGCAAGCCGCAGTATACAGCTCAACACATCCTAATACTACATAACTACAGCAAGTGTTTTTCACTGTGTAGTAGGAAGTAGAGAATCATGTATGTAGTCACAAGAGTTAATTTGCATCTAATTGTGAACTTTATGGCGCTTTCAAATTTCCATACTTCAGCAATTTTTCTGTTGACATAAATGGAAACAGAGTGTGCCAGATAGCTCGAAAGCTGTTTTATTTTACGATGCTATAAACATAAGTCTCTCAGATTCCAGTTGCGAACAGCTGGAACGTGCAATGTCCTTTGGCACAATTGACTCAGCTGTACTGGAAGTCTACACTAACTTAACTGTACGAAGTTCTACTGTAGGTGACTCAGTACTCACAACGGCCACAATTTGAAATACTTAGATTTCATGCATTGAAGATAAATCGGGGAAACTATCGGTGAAGACCTGTATCATGACTAGCTGCTAATGTTTACGGCAGCATTGTTGCCAGCTGGAATGCACTTAGCTGGTCCGCTTAGTAGAAATATTGATTCGGAGTTATATGAATATATTTGTCACGAAGATCTAATTCAGGCTCGAGGGGTGTATTCAGATCACTGTTGACCAGTTTGACACTTCCTGTAGTCAATTCACGAACCTCATGTAGGCTACAATTTAGCAAGACTGTGGACCCTTTCACTGCTGTCGCATGTCATCTGCATCATAATGTTTGTTTGTTGCGTACAGAAATCTTTTATGTATCCACACAATGAACGTAATGCTGACAAGGGAACCTCCCCATCGCACCCCCCTCAGATTTAGTTAGAAGTTGGCACAGTGGATAGGCCTTGAAAAATTGAACACAGATCAATAGAAAAAACAGGAAGAAGTTGTGTGGAACTATGAAAAAATAAGCAAAATATACAAACTGAGTAGTCCAACTTTTCACTAAATCTGGTGCGCGATGGGGAGGTTCCCTTGTGAGAAACAAAGGGAGCATATCGCCCTCTGTACGTCAGGGCTATCTCTATTAATTTGCAGTACACGTTGCAGAAGGCTCCACAGTATTTGACGTTATGACAACCAAATTTTCAATTTAAAGACTTCAGGTACTCATTCCATGTCCAGATTTGGTTATCTATTTATTCGAAAGTAGCATTTTAATGAAATTACTCTGATGCCCCATGACTACGGGGTCAGCGAGATCCATCATGTATCATTGCAACACTGTGAAGGCTGAACTGTGAAACTACAAAGGAACACCTAATGTAGAGTACGACCTTCATGTATCAATGCAGTTAGCGTGCTTATTTTAGTCTGCACGGACACGGGAGGACGATATAGAAGTTTTGACTGCATGTAGTATGTGTTCAACAAATTTATTCGAGTGGTTAGGTGCCACGATAATTTGGAAATTATAGACAGGCTCAGTGACTGTGAGGGAAGCTACCAAAAACCGGCCGGAGTGGCCGTGCGGTTCTAGGCGCTACATTCTAGAACCGGGCGACCGCTACGGTCGCAGGTTCGAATCCTGCCTCGGGCATGGATGTGTGTGATGTCCTAAGGTTGGTTAGGTTTAATTAGTTCTGAGTTCTAGGCGACTGATGGACTGATGACCTCAGAAGTTAAGTCGCATAGTGCTCAGAGCCATTAGAAGCTACCAAAATAAGGGCCTTCATCTGTCTGCTGGACTATGGAGGAGACGTCGGGTATGCGAGGGGGAGGGGGGTGGGGCGCAACCTTCAGCCGCAGCATGGGCAACGACGTCCACGTGCTTAATACCAACGTCGTGTCTGAAGATGTCCAATCAGCACAGGATAGGCCCTGGATAAAGACCTGGTGGCAGCCTCTAGGTTAAGCCTTCCGACAGACGGAGAATCGTTGGCTTTGGAAGGTTCCTCAGTTTTCTAGATTGTGGAAAGGGACTGTCACGGCTGCGCCATTGTTCTCGTCTGGAGCGCCACCATAATAGTTTTCATGTCTCTGAAAATGGTCGCTTGGGCATACTGTGACGGCTGCAGAGAGATTCTACAACGCCATGTGTACCTTTTTAAAGGTACATGTTGGCATGGGTTCCTCTAAAGACAGTGTTCTCCTCACCTGACAGGCCTCGTGGACGAGTACCAGTAAGCTAAGGACGCCACACATGTCGTACGGCCAACTTATTACCCAAGTTTAAGTATCATTGTAGAAGCTTAGGGCCTCGCCGTCGTAGACTCTTTCCGACCGCCGGAGAGCTCTTTATCACAAATAGGAGGCGTTAACCGCAAGCAATGCTGGATGCCCGATCCACGGTACGGGGAGTCGTTCTGCATCTTGCATTGCCTTATGAGGACACTGCAGCCTGCATTTAACTTCTGTACATCTTGTGGTGCTACAGAAGGCTGCTTAAGATTGAATGGATACATCGGATGGAGATGAGATGCTGGATCGGATTGGGGAGAGAAATTCATAGTGTCATCTGAATAGAAGAAGCATCAGCTGATGGCTATTTCCTGACGCCTCATGAAATATTCTAATTCATTAACAGAAGGCATTGTGAAGTGCAAAAAATTGTAGAAGGAAAACGAGTACGCAGGTTCAAGTGAATGCAGGAAGGATGATTAGCGTTTAACGTCCCGTCGGTGACATCAGATAGTGAACACAAGCTCAGATCAGGGAAGGACATTGGCCGTCTCTTTCAGATGGACTTCTCTGGCACTCGTCTGAAGTGATTTAGGGAAATCACAAGAAACAAATCTGGATGACAACACGGTAACTTGAACTATTGTCCTCCCGAATATGAGCCCAGCGTGTTTCCCCTGTATTATCTCGCCTGCTAACTGGATATAGGTTGCAGTATTTATTGGAAGATTAAGAGACTCCCGCATGATAGCGAAACGTGCATAGCGACATCAAACCAGCCTTCCAACTGACGACATGAATATTCCACTAGCTGTGAACACTACAGAACTGAAGTACTCCCATCCCGCCGTGACGCACTGGAATGTGTTATTTACTGTAAGTTTTTGATGAATGTGTAACAATAGTCCTACACATACAAAAAAAATGTCGCGGATGTAATTTAATTTTGGTGAATGTCGTTCAGCGATCTGAAATTTTTTTTAGGCAACTGGTTTTCAACAAACCAGTTTCACGGACAACTGAAGAGAATGGATGAATTTCGATAGCTCCAGAGACAAAGTAAAACATTTGGGTACTTCATGACTAGTAGCTCGCCTTCAATTTCGCCAAAATCAAGAGTATGTTAAAACTAAAGTTACTAATTTTACTCTTGCCATAATCTCAGTTGATTGTTTCAAAGAACAGCACAACCGAAGGAAATACCACCCTTCAATTTCGCCAAAATCAAGAGTATGTTAAAACTAAAGTTACTAATTTTACTCTTGCCATAATCTCAGTTGATTGTTTCAAAGAACAGCACAACCGAAGGAAATACCACGTCCCTCAGATGTAGAGCACTGAATACACTGTTGTCCGCAGTTTACCCAGTGTCTCCCTGCAGCCTTCACAGTTTCTGGGTTTTTGCACGAACGGCCGCATTTGAAAGCAGCGTGATGGACGACTCCTGAAAGTGATGACTAACCCGTCAGTTAAAAACGAGCCCCACAGCTATTGAGCTAAGTGCCAGTTCACAGTTCCCAGTGCGGCCGGCCACGCTGTTCCCGTGTACCGGGGTGACTCCGGCGCATCGCACTTTCTCATCGTAAAGGCTTAATGGGCCTAAGCACTCTTCATAGCAACGCAGCAACAGTGTCTGCCACTAGCTTTAACAGCTACTTACTACTGGCTTCGGATTTGGTACAGTAAAGAAGAACTGCAGCGATGACGTTGAAACAACTCTCACGTCTAACAATTTTTCTTCAGTTTCTTCTGCCAGTTGACACGTTTAATACCTTTCCTCTAACCATAGGTATCTTCATGCAATAAACACAGACAATAAGCGGGATAGATTCAGAAGTAAGAATGGCATGCAGCACATGTATACAAATAAGAGAACTACTCAGAGGTCGATGAATAGTGGAACTCATTAGTCGACCACAATATTAATGCTCCGGGAAGTTAAGGCGCATAGGTCGTCTCGTGTGTAACTGTGAGCTTGAAGCCGATTAGAATGTGCTGCTGTGTGAACAACCAGAAGTTATTCCAACTTCCACAATGTATACGCAGTCGAAAAAATTGATGTGGTTTTTGTTTGTCACCGCCCATTTCCGGTAACTACCACGGAAGGCTAAGTGTAATAATATCATGGTTGAGTAGTGTGTGTCCCGATGAAGTACAGCGAGAAACCTCGCACACATTTTCTAGAAAAAACATAAAATGAATATGATGTACTGTAACCGTAACCAATGTGCAATAAATACATCACTGCGAAGAGGGAGTGCCAGAGGGAACTTCAAGACAATAAATAATAGATGTTTTCATCGCAAATTCGATTCCACTCATCCTTGGGATTTAGTAAATATAACAGGAAACCAATCACTGTGGCCAAATGGCGATTTCAATCCCATTCCCTTAAGTACCATGTTTATTGACCCTTACCCCTGTCGCACTGTGGTTGACTACCGTAAGACCGCGTCTATTTATGGCACATTTACTGTTTAAGTGTAACGGTACAAGTCATGCAGTCCAGCAGTCCAGCAGTGGGACGTAAAAATGGCCGAAAGCTCAATCTTTACTGCGTTAAAGTAACAGTTTCCATGGAGGGGCGGTCATTCTCGCAAACTTACATGAAAGTGAAAATAAGTAAGACTCTTGGCATGCCTGTACGAAGCTCTCATCATACGCACTTATGAGAAGGTTTCAAAACCCATGGCAAATCAGAATTATCTACTAGCAGGTCTTCCTCAGCATCAACGTACTGACCTATTGGATTCTCAAATTGTTTTAGACCAAACTCAGCACGCATAGCTGAAGGTAACATGTTATGTATCCAGAAGAAGTAAAAACTCTCATAAAACGGAAAGATAATTTGAACGTTCCTGTGCTTTAATAGGCATTGTACTGTGAGATTGTACGCACTTTCGTATCTCCGAGCAGACTGACAGTCTATTTCAGGGGAGAATACAGTTGAACACAGAATCTCAAACGCCGTTCACATATCTTAACTGATAATGATGGTACAGTTTACGATAATCTAGTATCAACCCACACCAGAACAAAATCCTAGGGTAACTGGGGAAAAGCCTGGCCCTTTTAGTCTTGCCAGCAGTCATATAATTGTTGTTAGGTTTGCAACACGTGTGCATAGCGCAAAACCACTACCTGCGACAGGCACTTTAGGCAGACGGTGACGCCGGCTTGGCGTGCTCCAGTTGACACGATGACATTTGCATTGTCTGCGCGCGCCGCATCAGATGACATCCGGCCACAGCGACGCGACACCGCTGCTCCCGTCATGAGAGACCACACCAAGGTCTCCAACATACTGTTTATCTGGCTGTCATCTCAATTACAGTTACTGTCATCTGTCACCTATACGAATATCTCGTAGCTTTTGACTGAATCGCATGAATGACACGTGCAGGACAGGTAATCTTTAAATACTAGCCTAAGCTACTGTAAGATTCAGAGAAGACCCACGTACAGCGTAAAACGTGGGTTTTGGACTTTTAGCAGCAGGCTCTAACTTGGCCAGGCTAATTACCGTCTTAAGATTTGTCTGGCAACCAGATCACAACTGAGTGGAAATTTGTCCACTCACAGAATCGAGTCAGGAAGCTGCTGGTTAAGCTACAGATAGTGGGTTCTACGCACGTAAGAGTCTCTTTATAATAATAATAATAATAATAATAATAATAATAGTAATGTTGGGGAATATCTACAGGCGTCCGGCATATCATACAGCCAGGAGGGTTTCAGTTGTATCCGTTTCACATGCATGAAAACTGACGTACGTAAAGCCCATAAAAAGAACTTTTAAGCGGACTGTCTGTCTACTATGTAAGCTTTCAGTTTAAGATATAAGAATTACTCTCTTATTAACCATGCGAACGCACACGAGATACTCGCGACAAAGATCGTTTGAATCAGAATAGTGCGAAATGCGGTTTTCCGAATGAAATACACAGCGGAAAAACGGAGACAGCGTACTTCATGGCACGAAGGTGTAATTAATGTCAAATAAGATAAAACGAAGTCAGAATGCGCGGAAGACTTCAAAGGTAGGTGGGAGATAGTACGGTAATTGAATGCTTCAATTGAGCAACCCACCAATTATCGAAGTGTCGGGCTATAGTAATTAAACTGCAGCGGTGATTTGGAGGATGGGGAGAAGCAAAGTTTCAATACGACAGATAAGACGGATGCACGGACTTTTTGTGCGTTTTATGGTGTGTGTGTGTGTGTGTGTGTGTGTGTGTGTGTGTGTGGGCGCGCGCGCGCGCGCGCGCGCGCGCTGGGGGACCTCACCCAAGCGCGGCCGCTCTTTGCCAATAAATTTCGGAACTCTAGAAAACTGTTCGAAGATTATGGTGCTTATCAACGAAGGAAGGAAGGAAGGAAGGAAGGAAGGAACCCAGTTATCGGTGCATACTGTATCGTTTGACGAAGTATCTTTACGAAATAGCTGTAAGTATCTTGACGTAGTACCTTCACGTATACTTCACAAAATGTAGGAGCGACGCTAAGAACGTGAACTGTAATACAGAATTCCAAAAGTTCCCTAAGTACCACCTAAGAAAAAATCAACTGTATTTTCATCAATTGTGCTGTGCCCTAACTTCTTTGGACTAGCACACACTGGTTTACAAAAAAATATGAAGCACTCAGAAGAGGAGGAAAATTTCAAGGGTTGACGGGTTGCATGTTATTTGAGTGATTACAAAATCGAGGCAAGTTTATTAAGAACTAGGCTGCATAAGCCCACTTCGCAGTGAAGTATTCACCCGTCTGGCCTGGATGTGTGCAATGATGCCGGCTGGGAGGGTTGTCGAAGCAGTTTTATCCTTTCTTGGGACAAGCTGATACACAAGTGTTTTAACTGGTCCTTGATATCCTGGATGTTGTCACTGGGACACAATTTACGTTTGAATTGGTACCCCAGTTGTACCTATCCGACGATGGTCATTCGAGGTAGCAGAGAATCACGATTCGTCGCTGAACAAAATGGACGCCATTCATGAATAGTTCATGTTTCCCTGTCACGGCACCACTCCAAACGCAGCAGTATGTGGTGGTGTGTTAACGGCAACCTACGCTTGGTACGCAAATTTCCTAGTCCGACTCCTAATTTCTGACCAGTGATGCGGATGACCATGTTGCTGGGAATCCAGTATTACTGCTTGCATGGCCGGGGGGGGGGGGGGGGGGGGGAGGGCGGCATGTGTGAAGGGGTTACGATGTGCTTGGTACGCATCTTGTATACCCATCAGGCCTGGTAACAATATTAGTGCACTCTGGTGTCAGAGAATTAAAACCCCATTTACGCACCCGCCGACGGAGTGTATTTGTATGAAGTTACATTGACATCGGACCATGTGTTGTGGTTGCTTCCCATTTTTCGATAGGCAGTGTAATTGTCTTAGTTAAATAAAAAGTGGAGGTACTTACCATTACGTGAAGTCCAGTGGCAGCCTACGTGTCAGACTGGGTCACGTCCAACAACTGCAGAGAAAACAGAACAGCCATGCTAGAGATGCTGAACAAGAAAATATATTAAGTATTACGTAATATAAATGTACTCCAACACATTTCGGTGTAGAATGTAAGAGATGACATCTACAAGTGCCCTATTGCCGTTAACATGTATACAGTGATACATATTTGTGTGTGTAATTTCATCTAAACTTGTTTTCGTTTGTTGGTAAAGAATTAACCAGTAACAAATATTTTTTGGAAAGCTGTATCTTAATGCGAAACTGGCTTCCGATTGTTATGCTAATCTACAGATGCTTTAACGCTTCCTGTTACATTAATTTCTCAGCAACCAGACACCCGACTCTCCAGCACGTTCCAGTGGACAGCGGTGCTACTTGCTTTCATCCTTCGACTTTTTCAGAACGGTGCGGAAATTGTAGCAATACAAAGATGACACACATTCTAAATGAGTCACAGTAGAACGCGAATAGTTCATAATATGCTTAATATCTGCTTCAGCGTCAGATACGAGAGTATTATGACGGAAATTTATTTATAGCGTGTTTGCTGTCAGCACTGCTACAATTTGCGCATCATCCTGAAAATTTCGGAGGATCAAAGGAAGACGAAACTCCGTCCACTGGAACATACTGAAGGACCGGATGTCATGCTGTTGATAAATAAAATACGTAACAGGAGCAGTTATGCATCTAAGGATGAGCATAACCCGAAACCGGCTGCGGCATTAAAATAAAGCTGTTTAAGTATTTGCAGCTGGTTGTTCTTTTGACGAACAATCATTAACGGTTGCGTCCGAGATACAGTATGGACAAAATTGATTGTAAAGCGTGGGAACTAAAACAATTTTAAATAACTTTGGCTTTAGATAGCGTGAAATCTTGCCATTCACGATCATGCATTAAGTTAGTGTTAAGGCTAGAAACATGCCCCTACAATAAAGGTTGCGAGAAATTAATAAGGTTCAGTCGCATTCGTGCGAAAATAATCTGTTCAGATATCGTGTAGGCAGTTTTCCACCACGTTCAAAAATATTTGCCAGCCTATTTCGGCATCAGTCTTCGCAGAATCAATGCCATATATTCTATACGAGGGAGCATTATATCATGTATTCTGGAGTTAGGCAGTCCTCGCTGAACTTCGCTGTGTTCATTACCGTTCGTGACACGTCGTACGTCAGGGAGAATATGTTTCTTCATACTACTCTTTACCTCACTTTCGAAAGGAAGCAACTGCCTATAGAAGTACACACTAATCTTGGCGAATTATTTCGATTGGGATTAACTGAAGAATTTAAAGATAGAAAGTTTTTCCGGAAACATATAGGGCCTTAAGTACAGACGAACTTATACCATTAGAATGGCAGTTCGCGCTTCGTACCAAGGAAGTAGGTAAGAAAGTAACAGCAGCTGAAATTGAAATAATATCTTCAACTGTTTAGATATGTCGAGATAGTTAATATTCAATACCTAAACTAAAGAAGCCTGTTGTTCACGTCTGAAGACTTCCCTCCAGTGTCTGCTCAACCATTGATAACAGACCGACGTGACGTGCTTTGTTAAGATCAAACGTGCCTGTCAAGCGTGTATAAAATTATTTTAGGTTTTCGGCCGCGTAACGATGAATCGCCGGAACTATACACATAAAAAAAAGTTTTGCATCACCCCAGTTCCCAGAACTCGAGAAGATAGACGTTGATTGTGGATATTGTATCACAGACACAGTCCCTTTGACTGTTCAGAGATGTCATTAAGCCCGCCCAAAGATTTAAACAACCGTGCATGAACAGCGCCTATTTAACGCAGGGGGGACGGGGGGGGGGGGGGGGTCAGACAGCCGATCAGTTCCAGTCATTCTACCAGAAAGGAGGTACGACGACTCGTGTTGTCTGTATTTCAACTATGCCTAGACGGTCAATACGGGGGTTCGATCGCGTCCGCATTGTTACTTTGTGCCAGGAAGGGTTCTCAACAAGGAAGTGTCCAGGCGTCTCAGAATTAACCAAAGCGATGTTGTTCGGACATGGAGGAGATACAGAGACAAGAACTGTCGGTGACATGCCTCGCTCAGGCCGCCTAAGGGCTGCTACTATAGTGAATAACCGCTACTTACGGATTATGGCCCGGACGAACCCTGACAGCAACGCTACCATGTTGAATAATGCTTTTCGTGGAGCCACAGGACGTGTTACGACTCTAACTGTGCGCAATACGCTGCATTATGAGCAACTTCATTCCCGACGTCCATAGCGAGGTCCACGTTTACAATCACGACACCATGCAGCACGGTACAGATGGGCCAACATGCCGAATGGATCGCTCAGGATTGGCATCACGTTCTCTTCACCGATGAGTGTCGCATATGCCTTCAACCAGGCAATCGTCGGAAACGTGTTTAGAGGCAACCCGGTCAGGCTGAACGAGTTAGACATACTGTCCAGCGAGTGCAACAAGGTGGAGGTCCCTGCTGTTTAGGGGTGGCGTTATATGGGGCCGACGTACGCCGCTGGTGGTCATGGAAGGCGCAGTAACGGCTGTACGATACATGAATGCCATCCTCCGACAGTTAGTGCAACCATATCAGCAGTATATTGGCGAGGCATTCGTCTTCATGGACGACAATTCGCGCCCCCCCCCCCCCCCAATCGTGCACATCTTGTGAATGACTTCCTTCAGGATAACGACATCGCTCGACTAGAGTGGCCAGCAAGTTCTCCAGACATGAATCCCATCGAACATGCCTGGAATAGACTGAAAAGGGTTGTTTGTGGAGGACGTGATCCACCAGGCACTCTGAGGGATCTACGCCCAATCGCCGTTGAGGAATGGGACAATCTGGATCAACAGTGTCTTGATGAACTTGTGGATAGAGTGCCACGTCGGGTACAGGCGTTTCGCTGTATGGTGGTACAACATGCTATGTGTGGTTTTCATGAGCAATGAAATGGGTGGAAATTATGTTTATCTTGATCTTCGTTCCTATTTTCTGTACAGGTTCCGGAACTCTCGGAACCGAGGTGATGCAAAACTTTTTTTGATGTGTGTATTACATAACAGACCTTTCTACCTCTTTTGCGGCGATGTTCTCCAGGGTGACTGAACAGCAGTTTACCAGTTCAGTCGATTTTGAGAGAGTAGCTGCGATGACGGTTGGAACGTTGGGTGCTAGTTTTTCAGTGTTGCACAGAGCATACGGGGAGTAACTGTTTCCCAACGGTACGTGATTAAGTTGTAAGTGCACACCCCTAAGATAATGAACTGTCCAGTGGACAGGGCAGCCGTAATCAACGGCGGTCGACCGTGCAAACTGAGCGCTTTGACGCGGCTAGCGGAGCCGCTAACAATGTTGTGCCAGGCACGGGCGTACGTATTGACGCAGCAGCGGGTTTCCCCGCGCACTGAGTCAGAGGCGGCGCGCCGGACGTGCCCCACGTTTCCCCACGCCTGCTGCGGCCGCTGCTGTGGTCCCCCACACTCCGCCCTTTCCCTCCAGCCACTCACCGCCAACATTCAAGCCGCAGCTCCCTACGTAACACAATGGACCTTGGACCTCCAACTGCGCTCGGTTAATGTACCGAAAGTTACGGAGTGGAAGGTGTTATTAAGAGTCCTCCTTGTATTAGGCAAATTGCTTATTACAGTATCCATCTCTTGCATCCTCTTTCTGCATTTCTTCTTCCAGTGCATTTACAATTTAGGGCATTAACCGGGAACCGTTCTCCACCCGTACGTTCTACATTTTCCTTCTATTTTCTCCGATTTTCCTTTATTTTCTCGTTCGGTTATATATTCCTGTATCTTTCCTCTTATCTTTACGGATCTTCCCCTGTACGCCTTCCACTCTGCTTAGAAATCTCATTTCTTGAGCTTGTTTTCGCCCATGGTTCACTTGCGTAAGAAAGGCTTGGTCCTGCTACCGTTTTATGAAGCTTCAGCTGGGTTTCTTTCCTGGCTCTATTCTGCTAACTTTTTAGGCTGGGGTTACACATATGGAAGTAAATTTATTTACTTTTAAGTCCAGGTCATGGTTATATTGCAAAGTGATGTCGCATCCTAGATATTTAAAATGTTTTACTTGCGCCAAGATTTTATTATTCGAGACTGTTTTAGATCTTACTGGTTGTCTGTCGGCAGACAAAACGAAAGAGATTGCATTTCAGGGCACTTTTAGGTTGTCATTTGTCACTATTTGCTGCAACATTTTTCCATTTATTCGTTTTTTCGTGTTCATTGGCTTTTTTTTGTATTTCCCATACCTGTAACAATTTCTGTGTGTGTATGGACTCTTAACTGTATTTATGAGGTCAGATGAGTAACCTCGTTGAGCCATGGTACTCCATAGCGTTTCTCTACTGACTATGGGAAGCTTTCTCGTCCAGTACCCTGAACTCTGAAAGGTTGGAGACCATTGATTGCAATGAAATATTAGCTAGCATCCCAGTTTTCCCCACCAACATTAGCACGCAACTACAGAACAAAAAACAACTTTTTTGAATTCCTGTTTTTGTAAATACTTAAGGTAACTGATTTCATTTCCTTAGACGGTTTGTTAAACAGCGAGTTATCTAATCAGTGAGACAACCGGAGCTACTTACTTGTTAGAATAGTTATTACAGAATGAAGAACTATCTCAGTGCATTGTGAACATCACCTTGAAATACTACTCAGAAAAGAAAATGAACTACCATATTGACGACACACGCGTATTAGCAAACCTACTTCTTTTGCGCCTCTTCTCTCCCTAGCACCAATTTCCTCGCCCATTATCTCCATCGCCATTTAAAATTAACCAAGTTATGCTTAGATTGTAAATCTCGTGACTGCTGGAGTCACTTCTACTGAACTGGCAGAAATTGGAAGACTTCAGGCTGCCAATGCTTCGATTATGAATACTGCCACTCTCTATACTACTATGTAAAGCCAAGTTGTTTCACGTTGTTACCAAAAATCCCTGAACTTAATCGGCCAATAACTTACGAATTTTTACAAAATTCTCTAATAAGCGTTCACACGACTATGGGCTTTGTATTTTTTTCAGACAACGATCTGCCGCTTTTCCGTTAAAACCTACCACAAGAAAGAAAATGATGTGACATGAAAACGTGCGGCTTCCGTTTCTTTCTCGCAGTGTTTTAACTGCGATAGCATGACAGACTACTGGACAAACTGTTTCTCCCATATTATTCGCTCTCCTTATACGTATACAATTTTAAACAAGAACTACTTGCTGATTTGTTTTCTTCTTCAGAGTCGGTTTTAACAGGAAGTAGGAAAATAATCTTTATGGCTTGTCGGCTTATGATTAGAATACTACTATCGAATCCGAATCGCCCGGAAGTTTCAAGTCCTATCTGTTGGCTAATTACAACTGTAAGAACTATTGTCGGTAAAGCTACTATCCTCAGAGGGTGCAGCAGCAGGCAAGGTCTCTCATATCCTGTATACCAATGATGCCAACAGACTCACCGATTCATTTTGCTCGACTTCAATTCTCGACCAAGGTTTCGTTGGCAATAACAATAAAAAAAGCTTAAACGTGTGTGTGTGTGTGTGTGTGTGTGTGTGTGTGTGTGTGTGTGTGTGTGAGAGAGAGAGAGAGATATTGGGAGGGGGGGTGAAGACGGGGAGAAGAATATGGACAAATGGGGGTGGACGAAGGAGATTAGGACGTATATCCAATTTTTACACGTATTTAGCAGCTACTAAGTATTAATGGGTTCGCTAGTAATAATAATAATAATAATAGCAGTACTAATGTAGTGTGTAGGCCCCATGGCAGTGTAGCGTCCATTGCATGGTTACTATTATACTGCGCAGCCTTTAATTTCAGTTATTTTTGGAAAGTAAGCAAGCAATTTCTCGTCTATCGACAGAAGTACCACCAACTCTGAAGACATTTTCATGAGAAATTTGAGTTAATATTGGGCTCACTACTACATGTAGTGGTAAGATTAAAATACCAGGCAAATCAATCTAATTCATGCTACGCTTCATGGTTGATCTCTTTTTGTATGATGTAATTTGAATTTTAGTTTATATATTAAGGATACATTTTCTCAGTGTAATGGTTGATTTACAGTACCTTTTGTTGATTTCAGTAAAGCATTTGACGTGGTACCCCATTGCAGGCTGTTGAAGGTATGAGCATATGGAATAGATTAATATATGTGAGTAGCTCTAAGACTTTCTAAGTAACAAAACCCAGTATGCTGTCCCCATCGGCAAATCTTCAGAGACAAGGATATTGTCAGGAATGCACCAAGTGGCAAGATTACGGTTATTCTCTACATACAAAAATGATTTGGCTGACAGGATGGGTAGCAATCTGCAGTTGTTTGCTGATGATGCTGTGGTGTACAGTGTGTTGTAGTCGTTGAGCGACTGTTGAAGGATACAAGACGACAGACAAAATTGCTAATTGATGTGATGAATGACAGCTTGCCTTAAATGTAGAGAAATTGAAGTTCAAATGGTTCAAATGGCTTTGAGCACTATGGGACTTAACATCTATGGTCATCAGTCCCCTAGAACTTAGAACTACAGGGCTATTACAAATGATTGAAGCGATTTCATAAATTCACTGTAGCTCCATTCATTGACATATGGTCACGACACACTACAGATACGTAGAAAAACAAAGTTTTGTTCGGCTGAAGCCGCACTTCAGGTTTCTGCCGCCAGAGCGCTCGAGAGCGCAGTGAGACAAAATGGCGACAGCAGCCGAGAAAGCGTATGTCGTGCTTGAAATGCACTCACATCAGTCAGTCGTAACAGTGCAACGACACTTCAGGACGAAGTCAACAAAGATCCACCAACTGCTAACTCCATTCGGCGACGGCATGCGCAGTTTAAAGCTTCTGGATGCCTCTGTAAGAGGAAATCAACGGGTCGGCCTGCAGTGAGCGAAGAAACGGTTGAACGCGTGCGGACAAGTTTCACGCGTAGCCCGTGGAAGTCGACGAATAAAGCAAGCAGGGAGCTAAACGTACCACAGCCGACGGTTTGGAAAATCTTACCGAAAAGGCTAAAGCAGAAGCCTTACCGTTTACAATTGTTACCAACCCTGACACCCGATGACAAAGTCAAACGCTTTGAAATTTCGGCGCGGTTGCAACAGCTCATGGAAGAGGATGCGTTCAGTGCGAAACTTGTTTTCAGTGATGAAGCAACATTTTTTCTTAATGGTGAAGTGAACAGACAATGTGCGAATCTGGGCGGTAGTGAATCCTCACGCATTCATGCAGCAAATTCGCAATTCACCAAAAGTTAACGTGTTTTGTGCAATCTCACGGTTCAAAGTTTACGGCCCCTTTTTCTTCTGCGAAAAAAAAAAAAAAAAAAAAAAAAAACGTTACTGGACACGTGTATCTGGACATGCTGGAAAATTGGCTCATGCCAGAACTGGAGACCGACAGCGCCGACTTCATCTTTCAACAGGATGGTGCTCCACCGCACTTCCATCATGATGTTCGGCATTTCTTAAACAGGAGATTGGAAAACCGATGGATCGGTCGTGGTGGAGATCATGATCAGCAATTCATGTCATGGCCTCCACGCTCTCACGACTTAACCCCACAGAAAGAAATCGCATGGGGTTATGTGAAAGATTCAGGGTTTAAACCTCCTCTACCAAGAAACGTGCCAGGACTGCGAGCTCGCATCAGCGATGCTTTCGAACTCATTGATGGGGACATGCTGCGCCGAGTGTGGGAGGAACTTGATTATCGGCTTGATGTCTGCCGAATCACTGAAGGGGCACATATCGAACATTTGTGAACGCCTAAAAAACTGAGTTTTTGTATGTGTGTGCAAAGCATTGTGAAAATATCTCAAATAATGAAGTTATTGTAGAGCTGTGAAATCGCTTCAATCATTTGTAATAACCCTGTACTTAAACGTAACTAACCTAAGGACATCACACATATCCATGCCCGAGGCAGGATTCGAACCTGCGACCGCAGCAGCCGCGCGGTTCCGGACTGCGCGCCTAGAACCGCTAGACCACTGCGGCCTGTGAAATTGAAGTTAATGCGCAGGAATAGGAAGACAAACCCGTGATGGGTGGATACAGCATTACCAACGTCCTGCTTCACACAAACACGTCGTTTAAATATCTGGATATAACTTAGCAAATCGATACGAAATATAACGAGCATGTGAGGGTTGTAGTAGGAAAGACGAATGGTCGACTTCGGTTTATTGGGAGACTTTTAGGAAAGTGTGGTCTACCTGTAAAAAGAGACCGCATATAGGACGCTAGTGCGACCTTATCTTGAGCACCGCGCGAGTGTTTCGGATCTGTAACAAGTTGGATTAAATGAAGACATCGAAGCAATTTAGAGGCGGGCTGCTGGATTTGTTACCGGTAGTTTCGAATTACACACAAATGTCACGAAGATGGTTCAAATGGCTTTAGCACTATGAGACTTAACATCTGAGGTCGTCAGTCCCCTAGACTTAGAACTACTTAAACCTAACTAACCTAAGGACATCACACACATCCATGTCTGAGGCCGAATTCGAACTTGCGACCGTGGCAGCAGCGCGATTCCGGACTGAAGCACCTAGAACCGCTCGGCCACAGTGGCCGGCTGTCACGAAGACGTTTCGGGAACTCGAATGTGAATCCCTGGAGGGAAGGCGACACTCTTTTCAAGGAAAGCTATTGAGAAAATTTAGAGAACCAGCATTTGAAGCTGACCGCAAAACGAATCTCTTGCCTCCAACATACACTGCGCCTGAAGACCACGGATGAATATACGAGAATTTCGGGCGCGTACGGAGGCATGTAGACGATCTTTTTTCTCTCGTTCTGTTTCCGAGTAGAAGACGTAAAGAAACGACTAGTAGACGTAAGGGGTTCACTCCACCACGCGCCGTAGGATCGATTGTGGAGTATCGATGTAGATGTATGTGAAGCGTGAGACTTAGATGCGTTCACGAAGTATGTGAGCAGTGGGCGGACTGCTCTTAGGAAGATTATGATCATACATTCGTTTTGTATACTGTAATCTCGACGACACCTAGCCACACGTTAATGGTAATATATAAAAGAGTAACCATTGATTACTGACGTAATCAGTGCTATAGTATTACGAAATAATTTGTTTTGTGACCGAACCACAACCGAATTTTAATTCTCAGAAAGTTTCAGTTTACGCCTCTGGGTAAATAACCCTCTGGTTGCGACTATTGGCCTATGTCAACAATTACTTACACACTAATGATGCCAATTTGCACTTGTTTGACAGTGAGAAATCCTAAATGCTAGCATTTGAAAACTTAGTGAGAATGTCTTCGACATTTGTTTTAAATACTCCTTCCCGCTGCCAAACTATTGCTGCCCCTTTCACTTTCTGGCCAATGAAACACTACCAGGACTCTCACAGACGGTACTTCGGACCAACATTGTTTTTCCTTTCTATCCCATTCACGTAATGAGCAAAGGCAAAATTGTTCAAAATTTCAAGAAGTACAGCATCCAGCCTTTTTATGTATTTTACTTATGCCAAATTTCATTAGTATTCGACATCTTTGTTCTTCGATCTACATATTTATTTCTCAACATAGTCACTCTCGTGACGAACACATTACTGCCAATGAAAGACCAATTTGTTATACCGCCACTGTAGTATGTTTAACTTACTTTAAGGAGACACATCTCTGCATGCACCACTTCGTAAATATCGAAGTGAAGTCCTGGAATAAGTTCTTTCTGTTTCAGAAACTGAAGAAAATCGGATGTGGCCAAGTTGAGCTTACGACCACCGTTTCCCTCACTGCGGGCATCAACAACCCAACTTCGCACACTGTATCGAAATCAGTGATCACCGAACACAGCTTTCGTTCTTCTATAAATTTCAATTGGAGGCACGTTTTCTGCGGTGAGGAGCTATTACCGCTCGCTGTTTCTTACGTAGCTGCATCGTTACGTTACATACAGCCACGTTACACGCTGAAATACGGAGCCCTCTACCGGCAATTTGTTGCATCTGTCATCAGCAAAGCGGGGAAGTCAACCGAGTAACATGTACGACATGGAATACCTCAACCGATGTTCAGAACAAAATATTGAAGCATTACTTCGCTGTACGCTTTCTCACAAATTTAATTTTTAGTTAGCACGTCGTTAAGAACATCGACTAAAATCTTGGTGTTTAAGATGCTGTTCTGTTCTGCTTCTTGTTGCAATTTTCGCTTTTATAATCGTGGTAGCAACACTTTGACTTGTCTGTTGCACAATGACACCGCTGTACCCACCAAGTTCTGAACATTTATTGTCTACGATTATAAAGGCGAAAATTGGAATAATAAGCAAAATAGGAAGGCGGCTGCGCCATCCAAATTTCAGTCTTATGTTATTAACTCTGAAATAACTGAAGATTGTTTTACCTCAGCCGCACAGTACATGACTGCAGCGCCCAGACCGCGCGGCTAATCCCGCGCGGCTGAGCATTTCTATTACAATTTCTGATGGCCTGTACCGACCTTTGGCCATCCTCACAGCAGGTCTCTGAATTAGTTCGGATTTTCGTCACGCCTGCAGCAAACAACTGAACAATGCTGTAGCATTTAACAATTTAAAGCCGCATTGGCTGTTAAATGAAATTACCGATTCCGAAACTCTCAGTTCAACTTCAACTGGATATTGTTAAAATATAAAATGCGTAACAATTAATATGTATGAATCTGGATTCCAATAGCAGTATCTTAGTAACACTTTAAAGTAATTTTTATATTGTCATGTTGACGTGAAATTGTGTATCTTATTGTAATAATTTTGATCAACTAACATCAAAGTTGCGATAAGTAAGATGAGGAGAGGACAATGAAAACGTCTGCTAACATCAGGATCGAAAAGCCATTAGCTGATCGAAAGAAGGCTTGTTTTAACCGCCATATTGCTTCTACTGCACAATCGAGTTGATTGTGATGTATTTGACGTGTCCCTGTTAAGTTTACAAACACTGGTTAGTAACATTCAAGAAACCGTAGCATTGGAGGCAACTGAACACACCACAACAAGGCAGCAACTCATATGAACAAAATACGTTATTCAAGTCCGTTAGCTTTCACGGGCAGCGTCATTATAAAATGCTAGAGCAACTAAACTGCCGACGTTTCGAACGACTTGCTGCAGTTCTCTCCACTGAAGGGAGACCACAGCAAGTCTGTGGAAATGTTGACAGTTTAGTGGCTTTAGTGTTGCATAATGACGCGGTTTAACACCCAAAATTAGTTTGTTCAAAAGCGAGTGATTATTTAAAATTCTTTATCAGAGACGAAGAAAAAGTCTATGTAAATATTCCTTAATATTAGGATGACCACAGCAGATGCCTAGATTAACGAAAGTGCGCATTAATATTAGTACAATGCTTTGTATCGCCACTGTAGCCTGAAGATTGTTACCTTAATTAAATCACTTAATGAAGCAACAAAGTTGAATGGTAGGTGTCTGGAAGACCTCCATGCTCTGAGATTGGTCGCACTAGCGTCTTACGGCATTTCTTCGAAGATGCATCGTATTTTATTTTCATCATAACCCTTCCATTCGCCTTCCCTAACACTTTCGGTTATCATCTCATTTCATATCACTTCTCAAAATTATCCCTAAACACTTGTACGATGTGATATGTTCCCCACGCATATTTTAGTTAGATTCCATCGGTTTGTCTTTGTTGCAGGCATAATCTAAAATGCATCCACATTTAAAGACAGCTTCAACTAATTGGACTAAATGAAAATTTTTGTCTAAGTCTTTCTCCATTTGTTTACATTCATTAAACGACGATACTTTCCTGTAGGTACCAATATCGTCAATGAACTATCTTACAATGCTGTTGATCCTGTCTGGTAAGTCGTTTACACGGAGAACATTGCAGGTTTTATGACGTTTTCTCACGGCAGATTACATGTTTGTTTCGTTTCTGTGGATCATTCGCCGTCCACTGAAACGCACTAGGTTCCGTTTATCAAATGAACCTCGAGCCAACTTCACACTTTCGTGTATTGTACCTCTGTTGCTTGTCAACGATATGGTACTCTGCGTGTGCCGCTTTCGGAACCTAGTAAATGAAAATCTGTTCTTTGACCTGCGTCTACTATATAGAAGCTGTGTATGAATGGAGCAAGCTTTGTTCCACATGAGTGTTTGCTACTGAATCCAGGCTCATTCTCTGACAGAACGTTGTCTGTTCCAGGAACGCCATTTTTGACCTAATATTATTCTCTAGGATCCTTTAACAGGATACTTGTCCATACTTCTGTGCATCTGACTTTTATGCCTTTTGTAAACAGGAGTGACCTGCGTTTTTCCTGTAACGCGGGACTGTCCTCTGGACAGTAAATCCTCGACAGAAATGCGGTAGGAAAGCGGGTAATTCCGTAGTGCGTTCAATGTAAAATCTATTCAATACCATCGAAGTCTGGAGTCTTGTTGCATTAAACAGTCTTAATTGTTTTTCTGTATTTAGACATACTTTCTCCGATGCTAGTTAGCTGATAGCTGGAAGAAACTGGTTCCCGATGTGCTAACAGGTGTTCCGCTTCCTCCCAGTTCATTTATTTAAGGTCCTTTGTGAAAGTTCCTTTCCATGTGTCACGAGGTCTGCTTCTGTATCCATCCATCTGTTTCCACTACACTGCTAATTCCGTGTTTCTTCCCTCTTTCATGTGGAAAACATGCCACACAAGCTTGTCTTATTCAAGCAACTATTCTATGCAGGCTACGTAAACCATTTCTCAGCACATCATTTGAGATATGATCGCGATAACTCTCCTTCAAAATTCGCCTCAAACATTGTTGCCGAGAAACAATGAGCTAGTGTGCTGATTTTTATGACATTTTCCAGGTTTCACGTGCCTATATATGGCCATCGGGAAGATAATAGAGGTGTACCACCAAAGCTTTATGGACATACTTTGAGCGTCTAACTGCCATGTGTCTAACGTTTGTTGTAAGGCTGCGGAAACTTTCCCAGTTCTGCTGGTGATGTCTGCATCTACATCCCCGTTATTGCAAATGAGAATGCCAAGAAATGTAAATCGGTCGACCTTTATAGTACTTTCAGTTTGACTGTAGTTTGAGTAAACACATTTTCACTTTTTATGCACAGTGCTTTTTATCCCTATTTACTTTTACCCTTTTAGAACTTGCCATTCCATCCCGCCTGGGAGTCATTAGTTGTAAACTGTGATGTTTCTGGCAGAAGAACGATGTCATTAGCAAAATCCGTAACTCGTGGAATTTAAAAGCGAACACTCCATGGAAGAAACGCAGGTCGTTTGAAAAACATCACTTGATCACTCGCTTACGAGAGAGAAAAAGAGAGAGAGAGAGAGAGAGAGAGAGAGCGCGCGCACTAGCTTTCCTACCATTGGCAGCCATCTGCCTGCAGTATCGCCACACCTTCCCAGAAAGCTGGTGAAGGGAAACACGGCTTTCAAAGAGTTCTCTCGAATTTCACAACATGGTATGGCATACAACATAGCAGCACGCTTGCAAATAGCTAAGATACAGATACTAGTAACCGCGTTAATACCTGTCTTCCATCAAATACTAGTGAACCCTCCAATGCTTCGCCAATTGCTAAATATGTATGGAAAGCGGATATACGTTGTAATCTGTTCCTCTCCCTCTGTAAATCTCCTCTTCCTCCCCATCTCACTGGTCTTGAGCCTTTTTATTGTTATTGTCAACGAATCCTTGATTGGAACTGAAGTCTTAAAACGAATGGGTGAAACGGTTGGGCCGACCTGCTGCTGGCTGTATGACGATAGTAGCTTCATTGACGGTATTTCGCAAACGGATAGGATTTCAAAGCTTTGGACGATTCAAATTGCGTAGTAGTATTGTAATCGTAAGCCAATAAGCTTTAAGATTGTGGAAACAGAGGGCGAGGAAGGAAACCAAACAGCACGTTTTCACGACAGAGCATTTTCTTTCTCTCAGTCTGTTTGAACATAAAATCTCTATATTGTTTAAAAATATATTTAAACTATGTTCATCCGATAATTATTGGAGTACAGTAATAACTTCAAGTAAATCTGTGAACAATTTATCGAGATTTTTGGTAACGTTTAACAACGTTCTGTCTTATATAGTAGTATAGAGGTATATATTAATGAAGCATTAATGTCTTCGAATGTACAAAAAAAAAAAAAAAAAAATATACCCGCACTCAGAAATGAACACGTATTGAGACAGTCTCTTTCAATATGCAAGAAACGTCAACGCTGCTGTTTTTGAGAAGATTACTACAGATTTTAATGGAGTGTAATTACCGCTGTCATAGTTGCAATATCAATTCACAGAGGCCACTTTCGTTTCCTTATCTCTAATTGCACATGACAGTTTTTTGTTTTCCGAGCTTAGTTCAATATAGGACAGCAAACAATACGAGTGCTCCAGCTGGAAGAGTACCTTTTCAATTTATGTATGTTCCTTGAGTGAGGTGAATACTAAGTTTGATATTTGAGATAAGCTGACAGTCTTTAAAAAATTGAACTGGCAGAAGTTACAGATAATGTTGATTTTGTTCTCATTGTCCCCGCTCCCTTCCGTATCAGTCGAAGACAAGGTAACTACACTATACATGAAGCCACTAACTGTGGTGTAAAACACACTGCTTAAAATTATGAACTTAAAACATCTTTTCTTGGACTCTATGGATTGAACTTAGCATTAACGAAACTTCGAAAACCCTGTTTCGCTAGGAGGATAAGGTACATGCTCCAGGGATTTACGGATGCTGGTGACCAGATAAGCTCACAGACCAAAGCAGTAGGGTTTTTAGCGATCAGAACACAAGGCAAGGAAACTAATAGTCACATCGTTCAAGTAACGTTCAGTTGTTTGAGTGTGGAACAAAAATGTAAAGCCAGAACCTTCTCTCTGGACATGTCCATCTCCAATCCAGTGATATGAAGTTGGGAGGAGTTTAACAGAACACCACTGAGGAAGCTAACATAATGAAATACTTCCTTATTTTATCCGCACTAAAACCACAGTATTAAGATACGTTAGCAAATTCCTGCGCCATTGTGGTATTTCGCAACAACAGACGAACTTCTGCACACTCTCGTTTAGAAATGACCTCAACAACTCGCTGTCACCTTAAAGCTCCTTATCCTTTGTGGAAGAGGTGGCAGTTACCGGAAATCTAGTCAAGGAAGATGATCTAGAACCCTTCGCCAAGTTTGAAATAGGGGTTGGATATTTCATGGTAGTGTGTGCACGCAACTGCACGTAAGTTGGTTAGCGACAAAACCGTGGCAGAAATAAACATGCCAGTGTTCTGAATTGCTCTTTGTAGGTGCTTTTGAATCTTTTAACATATTGCGGCACATTGTGAAGGGATTGTTTTATCTCAAAGCAGTAAGGACACATTTGAGGCTACCGTATTCCATAGTTCTCAGCCACTTTACCACTATTGTCTCCAATACGACTACAGTTGCCGGTGAAGGGGTGTGCGAAGCTGGCCTACATTCTGATGTTAAAGAACTGTGTATTTTTTGCTTGATTACTGACAATTACTGGTAACGGGAAACAAGAATTTAAATTCGAATTGCAAGTAAATAGAAAATCGAAACGAGAATTCCAGTTTTTACAACAAGTACTTTTGAGTCCATTAAGAAGAGAAAGGAGAACAATAGAATAGCAGCACGATTACAAAGCAATAAGCAGAAGCGTATGGTATGCGTAGTCTTAAGTCAAGCCCAAGTACAAGACTGGCAATAATTGTCAATTGAAATCATTATTGCGACTATGGTCTTGAAAATATGAAAAAAATATTTCTTAAATCAAACCGAACGCATTGCGATCTTGTTCCACCATGCTTTATTGTACTCTAAACTGTGCATTCTAACTAAAGTGATGACTTAGTATGATCGTGAATTATGCTGAAAAATGACGTTTGGCGTTTTACTCCTTTGGTATTAACCAAAGCTCCATGTGCAGCATTAACTCTTCGTCCTCAATCAACAAGTTATATTTGCCGAATGTAAGCATAGTTACGATGTAAGTGGGGTGTGCGGTATGCTGTATACAGCGTTACTCCGTCCTACACTACGTTATCCAGTATTGTGTGCTCTATACGGATTTATGTACACAACCCACTTTTACAGTTCGGCTGCTCCGGCTCAACTTTTACGTACAGAGATGTTTTGTGCTGAATAAAGGGAATGGTCATCAGTCCCCTAGAACTTAGAACTACTTGAACCTAAGTGACCTAAGGACATCACACACATCCATGCCCGAGGATTTCCGGACTGAAGCGCCTAGAACCGCTCGGCCACAGTGGCCGGCTCTTTAGGTTAATTAGGTTTCAGTAGTTTTAAGTCTAGGGGACTGATGACGTCAGATGTTAAGTCCCATAGTGCTTAGAGCCATTTGAATAAAGGGAATCATTTTAACGGCTGGTATCTATTAACAGTCGATAACAACTTAATCTGTGGCAATACTGCTTTTGCACTCGACACATTGCTTTCATGATGGCGTGCAGAGAAGATAGGAGAGAGAGTAGAAGAGAAGAGAAAACTGTGCAACGAAGTTCAGAACTTTTACATGGGGATTCCAGCCAATTTCTACATGAAACCATAAAGTAGTAACTGGTGTCAAAATCACAGTTGGCTGTTTCTCAGAGGAAGACTGGCCAGGAGCTTGTTAGGACACGGTATGAAACACTCAGTAATGCCACTCCAATTTTGTTTCATTTCACAATTCAATGAAAACGTTCTCTTAATTTTGCATTAAGAGAGCTCCTGGCAAAATTTTGTTTTTACACGTCATTCCTGGTTAGTGCGAGTACAAGTACGATAATTACTGTGTCGCTAGGTTTTCACTGAATGTGGGCAATGTCAGTGGCAGAATGCGACACAAGTACCAACATCCCCCTTGTGTAATTAATAAGTTAATTATCCTGTACGATAATCTCTACCCTGCTTTTACAAAAAGAAATTAGTGGTTATTTGGTTTTCTGATTCAGAACGTGGTTGTGCCTAGCATATTCGTCAGGTCACATAACTACTACTAGTACACTCGTGCCGTTAGCTTGCCGTACCAATAAAACCATACCTAATGATGAACGCCGCAGGCAGGTTACAAACTGTAACTCGCACTGTTACGCATAGTGGAAGGAAAGTTTAAAGGTTAGAACTAAGTTCCGTTCGCATAGAAACCTTCATCGATGTATCAGTAACAGAGACAAGATGATGATAGTAAATATGCAGGGACTACGTTGTTACTAGTACCTGAATCCTCTTGACGTCGCACGATCTAGGTACGAGTCTCTCTCCTATCTCTGCTCAACAATAATGAAATTATAATGTACTGGGTACGAAGTCCCACGTGTTTTGTATTACGTGCATGTATGGTTAAATAGCTTATTAAAATTGCACAGTCAAAAATAAAAGGTGAGCGTGTAAAAGTTGAAATGGCAGCCTAATACATGTAGTTTTTATCTTATGCTCAGAGAACGATGTTTAGTAGTCCATGGTGTAATTAGGTGCCAAGAACGGAATGAACGGTGACAGGCCCGCCCTCCCATTTCCGGTCCATGAGGCAACATACACGGAAGCGCCGAAGAAACTGGTATAGGCATGCGTATTCAAATACAGAAATATGTAAACAAGCAGAATACGACGCTGCGGTTGGCAACGCCTATACAGGTAAAGTGAGCGTCGCAGTTGTTAGATCGGTTACTGCTGCTACAATGGCGGATTATCAAGATTTGAGTGTGAACCCGGTGTTGTTGGCGCACGAGCGTGGGACACATCTCCTAAGTAGTAATGAGGTGGGGATTTTCCCGTACAATCATTTCACGAGTGTACCGTAAGTATCAGGAATCCGGTAAAACACCGAATCTCCGACATCGCTGCGGCTGGAAAGAGATCCTGCAAGAACGGGACGAACGACAACTGAAGAGAATCGTTCAACGTGACGGAAGTGCGAACCTTCCACAAATTGCTGCAGATTTCAATGCTGAGCCGTCAAGAAGTGTCTGCCCGAGAACCATTCAACGAAACGTCATCGATATAGGTATTCAGAGCCCAAGGCCCACTCGTGTACCACTGATGACTGCACGGCACAGAGCTTTACACCTCGCCTGGGCCCGTCAACACTTAAATTGGACTGTTGATGACTGGAAACATGTTGCCTGGTCGGACGAGTCTCATTTCAAATTCTACCGAGCGGATGGATGTGTACTGGCATGGAGACATCCTCATGAATCTATGGACCCTGCATGTCGTCAGCAGATGACTGTTCAAGCTGATGGAGGCTCTGTAATGGTGTGCAGCATGTGCAGTTGGAGTGATGTGGGACCCCTGATACGTCTAGATACGACTGACAGGTGACACGTACGTAAATATCCTGTCTGATCACCTGCATCCATTCACGTCCACTGTGAATTCCGACGGACGTGGGCAATTCCAGTAGGAAATGTCCAGAATTGCTGCGGAGTGGCTCCAGGAACTCTCTCCTGAGTTTAAACACTTCCGCTGGCCACCAGACTCACCACGTATGAACATTGTTGAGCGTATGTGGGATGCCTTGCAACGTTGTTCAGAAGAGAACTGCATCCCCCTCGTACCCTTAAGGATTTATGGACAGCCTTGCAGGTTTCATGGTGATTTCCCTCCAGCGCTACTTGAGACATCAGTCGAGTCCATGGCACATCATGTTGCGGCACTTCTGCAAGCCAGCGGGAGCCCTACAACATGTATTAGGCAGTTTCTTTGGCTCTATTGTGTATAACCGCATTGTCTTTGTATGTTGTTGTAATATCTATTTATTAGAGGTGAAAGTAGAACACAGCTTAATGCTGTTACTTCACCCGCTAGGTTCTGGTAAGTGTATGTCCGTTTGTACAGTTACAAAAGAACTGTGATGTCAGTCTTCGAGTATGTGGCGTACTGTTAACGTTCGTTCACAGACACACTGCAGGGGTTGTTCTTGTCGTAGAAGAAATTTATGAGTTATTTGGGTGTTTGCAAGTCTGAGACGGACTAAAGCAATCACTTCTAGAGTTTCGTATCTAAGTCTGCCAGACCTAGGTGGTGTTTTTGATGGCCCGTAGTTTATTAGATTGTGTTGGGGTGTTTACATCCCGTTGCTTTTTGGCAGCTCATTACCTGCAATGCAGACGTAACACTGCGTTCAGACAAGAACGGTGGGTATCTCTACACTGCGGAGAGCACACAATTGATCATGGATTGTGCCGATCAAATAATGTTATGAATAGCACTTTAGTACATTTGCAGTGTAGTCAAAGTCGCCACATTTAAAAAATCTGTCGAGGAAAAGTCATGTTTTGTAGTGCTCTAGGTATGGCTATTACCTCTGCAGTATTCCTTTGGTAGGTAACGTTGTTCTGAATTCCGGTTGTGTACGTATGCATAGCTGACTAATTACCCATGGAACTGTCTGTATGAAGTACATTAAATTGTGGACACACATGGGGCAGACTGACAAGGGAAAGAAAAAAATCTACATTGTCCGTTTTAACAAATCAATACCGGTACTCATATGAAGTGGGGAAAGCACAAGGAACAACAATTAGTTTGACAGGAGGGAGTTATCAACTTCGCCGCTGTGTTTTAATATAGTCGTATGTGTTAAGTGTGTGTGTGTGTGTGTGTGTGTGTGTGTGTGTGTGTGTGTGTGTGTGTTTAGGAGGGGGGACCGAGTGAGCGAGCGACACTCATTTCCTGGTTGATTTGACTGACAGTACGCACAACCGTATTTACTCGTGGTCTGACACTTTGGGCCAAGATTTGCGTCAGTGTTTGTAATAGAACGATGTTTAAGAAAGCATTGTTTTGAATTCCTGATGTGGCGCGTCACTGAAGTGAGACGTGGTATGACGTCAGCGCGGCGCTGACTGGTCTGCGTTTAGAGTCTCGCGGGACACTATTCCGGCTACAGGGCTTGGCTTTCGCGTCCGTCCCCACTCACAGCCTATGAGCACTGCTACAGCCCATTTCCTGCGCCATTCGGGCCGAGCGCCGGATATGTCGCAAGCGATCATCACACTTCTGCGCCACAGCCCAGCACGCAGCTATCCTCTCCCGTCGGCCAACCTCATGCTCTGAGGTCACAGCACTCTAGAACATCCCATCTAGTTTAGAATTATGCATGCTCAATGACCAACGAACGGTGGACATTTCTACCACGTAACTATCCAAAAATTCTCTAAAGCCAGCTGTCAGATTTTTATGATGCCTCGTAACAGATGAACAGCTGTCAGTGGGTTTCTATGCAATAGCTCTTATATTCTCATCGTCAATCCAAGGACTGGTTTGAAGTAGCTTTCGCACGCTAGTCTGTCATGTACGTAAATACTGCGCTGCACTCTACACCAATTTTAACTTTCTTACTGTTTCCAAGCCTTTAACTCCCTCTTAAATATTTACTCTAAACCCTTCTTTACTAAATTAACTACGCCATGTTGCCTCAGGATGTTTTCTGTGAACGTTTTACTTTTTCCTTTTTTATGTCAGTCTGTGCCATAATATTTTCCATGTCTTCTTTGCTTACTCTATTTACCCAGCTAGAAAAACAACCTTCAAAAGTTAATATCTTCATGTCCGTACCGCTTACCAGCCTCGTATCTCTTTGATTTAAGTCTACATCACCGACAAATACTTTCAGAAAATATTTTAACACTTAAATATACATCGAACACAAGGAAGTTTCGCTTTTCATACAAGCTTATTGCAAGTATGCATTTTATATAATCTGTACTCGCGCCATTATTTTACTGCTAAATGGCAAACTTTCATACTTTTCGATTCATTTCACAATCGAATTTCCTCAGCGAAACTTGACTGAATTCGAGTGGATTCTTTTATCCTTGTTTTACTTACGTTTATCTTATGAACTCTTTTCAAGACACCGTCCATTCCCTTCAGCTGATCTTTCTAGGCCTCAGAAAATTACAGTGTCGTTGTGAAACAAAGTTTTTGTTTCTATTCCCTGAACTTAGGCTTCCTTTCGAGCTTTCTTCTCGATTTACTTCTTTGTTCTGTATAGACAGATCAACACGGGAAGGGGGGGGGGAGGGAGGGAGGGAGAATAGGCTACAATCTTTGCTAACTCCCTGCATAACTGTAAATTTTCTGATTCCTATTTTAATTACTAATTTCACAGCATAACTCAAAGACGTGTCATAATTACATGGAATTTTCAGGTTACATGCTACCTATTTAATGATCAGTATATATTAAAACTAGACATTAACAACATTATTAAGCTATTATTTAATACATGTGGAGTCATCAACCCATTTACGTAACGGCTGAGAGGTGACAAAAATTGTTTTGCTGAGTGATTAACGCCACTTCTGGTGAGTAATCAAACTTTATTTGAAGATATTTAAGAGCATACAGTGTCTTTAAATGAAGCCGTATTACCTGCACTCAAAATGCTTCGGAAAAATTTCTCTCGCAGTGAGCTAAAGTTACCACTAAAAAGTGGAAAATGTGCTAATATGGAGTCAGAAACGCCAACAGTTTTCGCATGGTCAAGTGACGTTTTACGTGAAACAGCAGGTGAAACTGCGCTATGCAAATAATAATGCTTCCATATTTAGCCTCTTTCACGGAAGGTCTCTGAAAGCCGTGATAAGCGTAGTATCTTTCCTCTTGGGAGAGTTCTCCGATTGCATTAGTGTAGACAATTTTGTTTTAAAGGCAGTATTTGCTTCTGTGTGTCAGTTTACTAAAAAACTGAACACTGATGAAACAACGAAATAATCACCCAATGTTAACAACAGTTACAGATAAATTTGAAATTGGCAGCATAGGTGTCTCACAGTAACCACTCCAGGTTTCAAGTTAAATTCTGTGGAATGGAAGCCACCAGCGTTGAAAGAAACATTTCTTTCGTAATTTCCTCTACCATTTGCCAGGTGTGGCACAATTTGAAACTTTTTATGGTACGATTCAGATCCAAGATTCAAACGAATAACAGGTTTTGAAGTTCCATGGACGATGAGGTAGTCTGAAAACAAAAAGCTTGGTACCCAGAAATATAAGACTGAGAGCTTGCCAGGACTTTTCAAGCGAACCCCCACAGCTCTCTGTTTAGGCAGTTTCCCGGAAATGACTGAAAGCAGTGAGGGTCAAGTGCTTTAATTCTTGTAGATTTCTATTTGCCACCTCCCGCTATCGCCGTTTTATTATTTAAATATACTGCCACTACAGTGGCCGAAGTTTATGCGTTGTGGAACAGTGTTGACAACAAGAGGAAGCTAGAAAGGAGCGGAAGAGCTCAGGAGGCGAGCGCTTGTCAAATATTTAATGAACGCTCGCCACTCGCCGCGGCCCAACTCGGCTGACAAGCTATTTCAGGCTGTCAGTCCTCGCCGCTATGCTGCACGCGACAGTCGCATACCTACACGGACGACTTTAATAAGCGCTTCCGATCACGATCAACGTTCTCGATTACAGGCGTCCAACACCACAGTGTGAGGTTCACGAATTGATTATTAAGCAGCTGCGCGGCGAAGCTTCAGCGTTCGAATATTTTTGTTTTGGTTTTAGGGCGCAAAACTACTATGGTCATTAGTGCCCGGTCCGTGACTTAGGAAACAGTAAAAAACCGAAAATGGAAACCAGCAGCAATGGGAAGGAAACTCAAAAAATTGGAGAAACTAAAAGCAGAAGAAAGGCTTAAAATCCACTACAGAAAGGGGTTGGTTGTCCCCAAAAATAGCTTCAAATGACTGACGTCATTTCACTGGCACTAATAAACTCGAGAACGCGATCGGCCGAGCGCGTGTCATCTGCTAAAATGGAAGAAATATCAGACGACAGCTGTAGACGGGCGCGTAACGGAGTAAAATAGGGGCACCCAATTAAAAGGTGTCTTACCGTCCACAGCTGAGAGCAGTGGGGACAGAGTGGGGGAGAATCACCGCTTGAAAGATGTCGATGGCTAAAAAGACAGTGCCCTATCCGGAGTCTAGTTAAAATTACCTCCTCCCGACGACGCGTTCGGGAGGAAGAGGTCCAAGCACAAGAAAGAGGTTTCACGTCCCGCAATTTATTATGGGGAAGTGTCGACCAATGTGCGTGCAATAAAAGAACAACACGACGACATAAAACACACCGTAGATCGGCGAAGGGAATCGATTGAATAGCTGGCCGAAGAAGAGAGACTGCAGCCTTGGCCGCTATATCGGCCGCCTCATTTCCACAGATACCAACGTGTCCCGGGAGCCAGAGGAACGCCACCGAGACGCCCCCCAGGTGGAGCAAGCGCAGACAGTCCTGAATCCGGTGGACCAGAGGGTGGACAGGGTAAAGAGCTTGGCGACTGAGCAGAGAGCTGAGATAATCTGAACAGAGAACATACTGTATCCGCTGATGGCGACAGATGTATTGGACAGCCTGGAGAACAGCGTAAAGCTCTGCAGTATAAACCGAACACTGGTCGGGAAGCCGAAATTGATTTGGGGTGTCGCCAACACTATAGGCACTCCCTACACCAAACGATGTTTTTGAGCCATCAGTGTAAATAAACGTGCAATAAATGTGCATTTGTGCACATAGAGCAGAAAATGCCCGACGATAAACAAGTGAAGGGGTACCATCCTTGGGAAACTGACAAAGGTCACGGAGCAGGCAGATCCGGGGACGGAGCCAAGGCGGTGCTGTACCCCAAGTTGTCAAGAAGGTTGTAGGAAAGCGGAAGGAAAGAGAATGGAGCAGTTGACGCAAGCGGATTCCCGGTGGTGGTAGTAGGGAGGAGGGTCGGCCTGCATATCGTACATCAAAGGAGGCGTCGAAAAAAAATGTCATGGGCTGGATTAGCAGGCATGGAATGCAGATGGCTAGCATAACGACTCAGAAGGACCGCTCGCCGATTGGACAGCGGAGGTTCAGCAGTCTCAGCATAAAGGCTTTCCACAGGGCTGGTGTAAAAAGCTCCTGACACTAAACGTAATCCACGGTGGTGGATAGAGTCGAGACGACGAAGAATACACGGCCGAGCAGAGGAGTAGGCTATGCTTCCATAGTCCAATTTCGAGCGCACTAAGGCGCGATAGAGGCGGAGAAGGACCACTCGGTCCGCTCCCCAGGAGGTACCATTCAGGACACGGAGGGTGTTGAGGGATCGCAGACAGCGAGCCGAAAGATAGGAAACGTAGGAGGACCAGCACAGTTTTCTGTCAAACATAAGACCCAAGAATTTAGCGACGTCCGAAAACGGAAGGTTGACAGATCTTAGATGTAGGGAGGGTGGAAGAAACTCCTTACGTCGCCAAAAATTAACACAAACGGTCTCACTGGGAGAAAAACGGAAGCCGGTTTCGGTGCTCCAAGAGTAGAGGCGACCGAGACATCCTTGAATACGTCGTTCAATAAGGCTGGTCCGTTGAGAGCTGTAGTAGATCGCAAAAGCGTCCACAAAGAGGGAGCCCGAGACATGCGTAAGGAGACAATCCATAATTGGATTTATGGGAATGGCAAACAGTACAACACTCAGCACGGAGCTCTGGGGTACCCCGTTTTCTTGGGAGAAAGTACGGGAGAGAGTAGTGTTCACCCGCACTCTAAATGTGCGCTCTGCCATAAATTCGCGAAGAAAATGGGGCAGCCTACCTCGAAAGCCCCAAGAGAACAGTGTGCGGAGGATGCCTGTCCTCCAACAGGTATCGTATGCTCTCTCCAGATCAAAAAATATTGCTACTGTTTGGCTTTTCCGGAGAAAATTGTTCATGATATAAGCGGAGAGAGCAACAAGATGGTCAACTGCAGAACGATGCTTTCGGAATCCGCATTGGGCAGGTGTTAAAAGGCTGCGGGATTCCAGCCACAACGATAAACGGTAGTTCACCATACGCTCCAAAACCTTACAGACACCACTCGAGAGAGAAATGGGGCGATAGCTAGAGGGGAGATGTTTGTCCTTTCCAGGTTTCGGAACTGGAACGACGATAGCTTCCCGCCATCGTCTGGGAAAAGTACTGTCGGTCCAAATTCGATTATAAAGGCAAAGGAGGTAACGCAGACTATGGGTTGATAAATGCAACAACATTTGGACGTGGATACCATCCGGTCCTGGGGCGGAGGAGCGAGAAGCAGAGAGTGCATGTTGGAGTTCCCGCATGGAAAAAACAGTTTTGTAGCTTTCGCGATTTTGAGAGGAGAAAGCAAGAGGTCGCACTTCCGCTGCACGTTTCTTCGGGAGAAACGCTGGCGGGTAATTTGAAGAGCTCGAAATCTCAGCAAAGTGCTGACCCAATGAGTTAGAAATTGCGACGGGGTCCACTAAGGTACCATGCGCGACAGTGAGCCCAGAGACCGGGGAGAAACTAGGCGCGCCTGACAACCGTCGAAGCCGACTCCAAACTACCGACGAGGGAGTGAAGGTGTGAAACGAGCTAATAAAGAATTTCCAGCTTGCCTTCTTGCTATCGCGGATGACGCGACGGCATCGCGCACGGAACTGCTTATAGTGGATACAGTTGGCCTAAGTAGGACGGTGGCGGAAAACGCGAAGAGCACGTCGCCGCTCACGTATTGCGTCAAGCACGTCTCGTTCCACCAAGGAACTGGGGGGGGCGCCGGGGCAATTCGGAGGTGCGTGGTATTGAACGATCCGCAGCTGTAAGAACAACGTCGGGAATATGTGAGACCTCATCGTCGACGCTGGGGAAGTGACGGTCATCGAATGTCGCTAGAGACGAAAAAAGTGTCCAATCGGCTTGGGCAAACTTCCAGCCTCGCGGGCGCATATATGGCAGCTGAGGCTGCAGTCTAAGGATACATGAAAAGTTGTCACTCGAGTGTGTATCATCAAGGGCGAACAATTCGAAGCGCCGAGCTAGCGGAACAGTACCGACCGAAAGGTCCAAATGAGAGAAATTTGTCGTGGAGGCAGACAAAAACGTAGGGACCCTAGTGTTGAGGCAAAATAGATCCGCTTGGTGGAAGACGTCTAGCAATAGTGAGCCACGTGGACAAGGATGTGGAGATCCCCAAAGCAGGTGGTGGGCATTGAAGTCCCCAACCAGCAAATAGGGGGGGGGGGGGGGTGGAAGCTGACCAAGAAGATGAAGGAGATCAGCTCGTGCCATTGGTGTGGACGATGGAATGTATACAGTACAAAGAGAAAAGGTATAGCCAGAAAGGGAAAGACAGACAGCGACAGCTTGGAAGGAAGTGTTGAAGTGGATTGGGTGATAATGGAGAGTATCATGGAGAAGAATCATGAGTCCTCCATGGGCTGGAGTTCCTTCAACAGATGGGAAATCAAATCGGACGGACTGAAAATGAGGGAGAACAAAGCGGTCATGGGGACGCAGCTTCGTTTCCTGAAGACAGAAGATGACCGGCGGGTAGGATCGTAAGAGGATCGACAATTCATCCCGGTTGGCTCGAATGCCGCGGATATTCCAGTGGATAATGGACATAAGGTGAATAGAAAATGGAGGAATGTGACCAAGGTTGCCCTCAACGACTGCTCAGAGCTTGCGACCGACAGCATGGAATGGCATTCAGCCGAAGGCAGAAGATCCTGATCCATAGGTTGTTCAGGAGCAGCTCCTGCCACCAGCGATCGGCCGGTTGATCGGCCGCCAGCAGTGCGCCTCGGCGACACAGAAGATAGCCGAGGGCGATTTCCGCCATGTGGTGCTGTAGACGGGACACGCCTTGGCGGAGAAGGAGATGAACTGGGTTTCTTAGTAGCCTTCTTGGAAATATGATGTTTAGATGAAGGAGGAACCGATGGTTGTGAAGTTGGGGTACGTAAAAAATCTTCACGAGTATGCTATTTTTTCGAAGTCTTGGTGTCTTGACTTTTGGGCTCGAGATTTAGCAGAACCCGATGAAGGGTAAGCCATAGAGTGGGCAAGCGAGAGTGGTGAGGTTGAACGGGCGTTCTTTGCGCTGGCCAATCTGACGACCGTGGCACTAAAGGTGAGGTCGCAAGTCTGCGTGGCCGCCTCCTTTGTTGGCCGAGGAGAAGCAAGGACAGTGCTGTATTTTCCTGTCTGAGGCACGGTCGGTTGTCAACTGGCGAATAATTTTCGAGCAGCAAAGGTAGACACCTTTTCCTTCACTCTGATTTCCTGGATGAGCTTTTCGTCTTTAAAAACGGGGCAATCTCTAGAGGAAGCAATGTGGTCACCAATACAGTTGATGCAGCGAGGGGATGGAGGTGGACAAGCACCCTTATGGGCATCCTTGCCACACGTAACACATTTGGCCGGATTGGAACAGGACTGGCTGGTGTGATTCAACCGCTGACACCGATAGCAATGCGTAGGGTTTGGGACGTAAGGGCGAACGGAAATTTTCTCATAGCCTGCTTTGATTTTCGATGGGAGTTGAACTTTGTCAAATATCAAGAACACAGTGCGGGTTGGAATGATGTTCATGTCAACCCTTTTCATAACTCTATGAACAGCCGTTACGCCCTGGTCAGACAGGTAGTGCTGAATTTCTTCGTCAGACAATCCATCGAGGGAGCGTGTATGAACGACTCCACGCGAGGAATTAAAAGTGTGGTGCGCTTCAACCCGGACAGGGAAGGTGTGGAGCAGTGAAGTAAGCAGCAATTTTTGTGCCTGGAGGGCACTGACTGTTTCTAACAACAAGGTGCCATTCTGTAATCTGGAACAAGACTTTACAGGACCTGCAATTGCGTCGACACCTTTCTGAATAATGAAAGGGTTGACCGTGGAGAAGCCGTGACCTTTGTCAGACTGAGAAACAACAAGGAACTGTGGCAACGATGGAGGAACTGTCTGTCGCTGAGACTCGGTGAAATTCCGCTTGTGAGCAGACATAGTGGAAGGTGAGGAAACCATTGCGGAAGAAACCCCCATGATTATCAGCGTCTCCGATGGCGTGCTCCTCCCTTGTGAGGGCCTTCTCTGAGGGCACTCCCGCCTTTGTTCACACCTCAGGTCACATCTCCTGAGAAACAGACAGAGGGACCAATCGGCACTTTCGGAAAGTATCAGCTCGGGTAATCACCCCTCCCTGGACCTGGCCGTTACCAGGGGGTAAGTACGTGTCCTACCTGTCTACCCGGGGCGGGGAATTACGCGTTACCCTGTCACCGGCTACACACAAAAATGCGTGGGTCGGCCTACAGACACGCACAGGGAGGAAGAAAGAAATGGAAAAACAATGAAAGGGAAAGGAAAGAAGAGATGTCTCAAACGTCGCAGCGGAGAAAAGGGGAAAGAGAAAAGGTAAGGACAAAGGAAGGATGAAGACATACAAGCAGAGAAGGCGAAGAATGCGTTACATTTACGAGCATCCGTCTCCGGACGTAGGCACAAACCATACTCCCAGAGGGGGAGAAAGGGAAGGAAAGAGCCAGAGGTGAGGGGAGGGGAGGGGGGGGGGGGGCGAAGACGGGGGATAGGGAAGGATGCGGAAAAGGAAGGTATGCAGCCCGGAAAGGAAGGAGGGCCACATTAGCTCGGGGTCCCGTGCTCGCTACGCACGTATCCACAAAAGAGTTGTGGACCCCCTGGGGGGAGCGTCCGATCTGACACAGCTACACAGACCACACGAAATCGATGTGCCTTTCACAGACTAGACGGTTCTCACCGCTCGTCAGGGCAAACGCTGGACTACTCACACCTACAGGTGACTGTAACTATAGTTGGTTCGAAAGTAGCATTTCTGAACGTACTCAGGCGGCTCTCTCGTGCTGTGAGCACACACTCATATTCAGCAAGAGATGTGTGTGCTCTTCACATATCTACATCTGCACTGTCCAAGTCAGACCACAGTATATCGCCCACTATCTACAGGGTTTCGTAAGTACCTCGCTGACGTCCAGTCTACAGTTTCGATCACTGTATTGTCTGTACTTAGAGTGCAAGCACTATTTTCATCGCCTTGTTCAACTCTTCAGACTTCAGACGTACACTTCTCGCGAAACATTGCCTCTAGTGTGTGAAGTGTTCTAACATCCCAACGACTAAGAGATTGCCGCGGATGGAGCAAATTTTTCCTACCCCTTTATCCGGCCGTGTACTGTTCCTCACACACGAGCGCAGTATCATGGGATAAATGCGCTGTACTTCACTTCAAGCAATGATTGTAAAAACAAAAAAAACACACACAAAACAAAAAAAAAAACACACACAAAACAAAAAAAAAACACACACAAAACAAAAAAAAACACACACAAAACAAAAAAAAACACACACAAAACAAAAAGAAACACACACAAAACAAAAAGAAACACACACAAAACAAAAAGAAACACACACAAAACAAAAAGAAACACACACAAAACAAAAAGAAACACACACAAAACAAAAAGAAACACACACAAAACAAAAAGAAACACACACAAAACAAAAAGAAACACACACAAAACAAAAAGAAACACACACAAAACAAAAAGAAACACACAAAAACAAAACAAAAAGAAACACACAAAAACAAAACAAAAAGAAACACACAAAAACAAAACAAAAAGAAACACACAAAAACAAAACAAAAAGAAACACACAAAAACAAAACAAAAAGAAACACACAAAAACAAAACAAAAAGAAACACACAAAAACAAAACAAAAAGAAACACACAAAAACAAAACAAAAGAAACACACAAAAACAAAACAAAAGAAACACACAAAAACAAAACAAAAGAAACACACAAAAACAAAACAAAAGAAACACACAAAAACAAAACAAAAGAAACACACAAAACAAAACAAAACAAAAAAAACAAAACAAAAAACAAAACAAAAAAAACACAAAACAAAACAAAAAAACACAAAACAAAAAAAACACAAAACAAAAAAAACACAAAACAAAAAACAAAACAAAAAAAACAAAAAAACACAAAACAAAAAACAAAACAAAAAAACAAAAAACAAAAAAAACAAAACAAAAAAACACAAAACAAAAAAAAACAAAAAAAACAAAAAAACAAAAACAAAAAACAAAAAAACACAAAACAAAAAAAACAAAAAAAACAAAAAACAAAAAAAACAAAAAAAACAAAAAAAAACAAAAACAAAAAAAACAAAAAAAACAAAAACAAAAACAAAAAAAAACAAAAAACAAAACAAAAAAACAACCGTCTGTATGGGGAATAGATACCACAAACATTATAGTGTGTAGTATTACTCTGAAGTACATTCCGATGCTCTAAAGCTAGGAAAATGACAAGTTAGCGGCAGGCTGTGATTCTACACCATGTAGTTAGCTGTATTTGTCTATATGCTATTAGCTGTGTGATCCAAGGCATACTTATTAACTCTAGATCACGCGGCTTCTCTTACAACCCCTGCACGCACAGCGATTGTGATACCAAGATTAATTGTATAGCTGCTTTTGTTCTTACATTATGGAAGAATACTTTAGAATCTACTTATGGAAACCTCACTCGTCCGTTTCTTTTCGATCAATACTCAAAAAGCTTGCTTTGGTAGCTGCTCATTACCTGTTCAGAGGTCATTGTTGAGCCTTTTTGCCTTTATTTTCGTTTTGCGTTAGTATTGAGAAGTGATTTAATTCTCTTGTAATGTCTTCATTGCGGGTATGTTTCTGTCTGCTAATACCTTCCATTAATCTCAGAAACTTCATTTCCGTGGCTGGACTTCGGCTTCTTTGTTGGCCTTCGGGAACCACATGTTACTTCTATGCAGAAGAGTTGAGACGAAATGTCCTGCAGAATTTCATCTGGGCGTTGTTCCTGCTGGTTTCCGATATTATTCTGAGGTGGACAAAACTGAAAAACCAGCTAACTTTCTCTCGATACTACGGTCGGATTCACATGTATTATCGAAGCGTAGGTAACTTAAGTTTCATATCAGTTACGTAGGAGTGAAGGGCCCTGAAGTGTATTTTCGCTCTTTGAATTTCTTTGGGATTTAAAGTTGTTTGTTTTAGTTATCTTATACAACAGATTAACTGTTTTCTCAAAGGTACCTTCAGAAGAGGCGATTACGCGCAGTTATCAGTAAAGGAACTATTAATAGCTCTATGTTTCATCTGTATACCTTTTAGGGAGATTCCTTTCCATTGCTTCACTGTCATGTAACTGCATGAGGAGTAAGACCAGTGACAGGTAGCAATCTTCTGTAACAAAATGGTCGGTTATTGTAGGCATCAACATGTGCAAAGTGTTTCGGAAAGTCTACTTCAGTGTGAAATAGCTGTATAGGGCAAGGGAGGTTTTGCCACAAATAAAAATACGTTTTTAGTGATATTGACTAGTAAAGTTCTCTTTAGTTATCACTTTTGCAACAGTTGCAATGTTAACAAGATGTCACTTTAACGCTTACTTCCTTGTTACGTAAGTAACACTGAACCACGTGTTATGAAATGTTTGGTTACGAGATCCCAATAAAAAAACTTCTTTAGCGCTTGAAACGGTTGGTTCCACGGAATTCATGGTTGCCAGATCTGACACCATTTCGCGTCAGTGGAGGGAAAGGAGCTTTAATGTCTTGAGTAACCGACATGCCAACAGTCCGTGAATTCCTACCCTAATTTCAGTATTTATAGAAATAGTATACAGTAACATAACTTTCTCGAGCGTCTTCACCCTATTGTTTGGAGCAACAATTATATTCCAATTTTAACTGAAGCCGGGAACTTCTTTACATTTAAATCTGTCCCAATAATCTGTACTACCGCAAGTGTTACTTTCACGTGGATTTCGGCCCACATAGCTTTTGAAATGTTACCTCGTTTAGTTTTTTGTGGAATTTCAGCGGAAGGTGCAAGAAACCAGTTTGAAGGCTGTCTATTACATTGCCCACTCCAGTTGACAAATGTCGCAGTCTTTCAGAAAACAGTTATAGTGGCTCTGAGCACTATGGGACTTAACATCTGAGGTCATCAGTCCTCTAGACTTAAAACTACTTAAACGTAACTAACCTAAGGACATCACACACATCCATGCCCGAGGCAGGATTTGAACCTGCGACCGTAACGGTCGCGCGGTTCCAGACTGAAGCGCCTAGAACCGCTCGGCCAAAACAGTTATAGTGCTGCAAGGCATTTAGTAGTAGTATTGATTATTTTACAAGTGTCTCGCGGGTCATAGCGAAGCTGGTGACGTTTATTGAAAATGTTTAGGAAGTGTAGCAGTCCCATCTTTGATCAGGGTCCGCCTATAAACGTTTTCTTAGGAGTCTTAAGTGGCTTATGTCGTCTAATTCGTCTCGTGCTCAGTGCATCGTCCAGTAAGCGAGTCAGACTTCACGCGACGCTGCGGAATTTCAGAGGAGGTAACTAATACCCGTTTTAACGTATGTTCATGACTTTAAATTATTCAAAAAACAAATATTAATAAACCTACAAGATGTATAACTCTGCTTGCGCCGTTTGCCGATAGGTGGCGATAACGGTAAGTAGCGGTGGAAGGAAACAGATCGCAGACGTCAGGCACTTAGCTTCGATCTCCATCAACATAACCTCATTCAAATATTAGTCGTTTTGTGTCTGCATCATAAAGTTGTTCTTGATTGAAAATGTCACTTTACGAGCCTAAGAAAACAGCTGCTGAATCTCATAGAATGCTGTCAAGTACGTATGGTAAGGAAAAGAACGTGTCGTGAGTGGTTTTAACACCTGAAGAACGGGGATTTTAACGTCGTAGACTGACATAGTGGTGCAAGAGAGCATGTTTTCGAAGATGCAGATTTGGAGACATTGCTGAGTGAAGACTAGCGTCAAACTCAAGAAGAATTGGCACGATTAGTGGGAGTGACACAGCAAGCCATTTCAAAACGTCTCTAGGCTTTGGGGATGATTCAGAAAGAAGGAACTTGGGTCGAGTGTGAGCTGAAACCAAAAGATGTTGATCGGCGTTGTGTGTTTGTGAACAATTGCTTCAGATGCAAAAGCGAAAGGGATTTCTGCATTGTATTGTGACCGGGGACGAAAAATGGGTTCATTACGATAACCCTAAACCCAAAAAATCATGGGGATATCCCGGCCATGCTTCTACGTAGACGGCCAAACCGAATATTCACGGCTCCAAGATCATGCTCTGCCTTTGATGGGTCCAGGTCAGCGCCGTGTACTATGTGGTGTTGAAACAAAGTGAAACAATTACAGGTGCTTTTTATCGAACGCAATTAATGCGTTTGAGCAGAGCTTTAAAAGACAAATGGCCGCAATACAGCGAGAGGCACGATAAAGTGATTTTGCAGCACGACAACGCTCGATCCCACGTTGCAAAAGAGGTCAAAACGTACCTGGAAACGTTAAAATTGCAAGTCTTACCCTACCCGCCGTATTCTCCAGACATTGCTCCTTCTGAGTGTCACCTGTTTAGATCAATGGCGAATGGCCTGGCTGACCAACACTTTTGATCTCGTGAAGAAGTCACAAATTGGATCTATTCGTGGATCGCTTTGAAAGATGAACAGTTTTTTCGACACGGGTTTCGTACACTGCCCGAAAGATGAAAGAAAGTAGTAGCCAGCGATGGAAAATTCTTTGAATGATACATGTGTAACCAATTTGTTTCATTAAAGCCTCAAATGTTGGGGAAGAAATGGCGGAAGCAAAGTTGTATACCTTGTGTATCATTCTTAATTCCCAGCATCAGTTTGCAGGCAATTAGTGTTACTTCGAGATTCGACGAATAGCACCAATATAATGCTATACAAATTGTGCAAAACCATCTCCGTCCAAACTGGCCCAACGCAACCGATCGACCGCAGTGTCACCCTCGGCCCATAGGCGTCACTGGATGCAGATATGAAGAGGCGTGTGGTCGGATGGTATACGGTAGTTAACACATTATGAAGACCACGCAATGTACACTATCTGATCGAAAGCATACAGAACCTATTAGTGGACATTAATATGGAGTGTCTCCACCATTCACCTCTATGACAGCTTTAACTGGACAGGGGATATTCTCATTCAGATATCTATCCCTGGAGGAATGGCAACCCACTCTTCCTCAAGAGCCGAAACCAAACAAGGAACTGGTTTGGGCACTGAGGTCTGGAAGGAAGAAGAAGGAAGAAAGGAAGTAAGTTGTGTCCCATCGACATCGAGGTCGTCAGAAACCGAGCACAAGCTCGGATAGTTTAAACGATGGAGAAAAATGAGCCGTGGCCTTTCTAAGAAATCATCCTGGAATTTGCCTCGAGTGATATAGGGCTTCACGGAAAACCTGAATCTGAATGGCCGGACGTGGATTTAAACCGTCGTCCTCTCGAATGCGAGTCCAGGGTGCTAATCACTGCGCCGCCTCGTTCTGTAGCGAAGCCGATGCTCTTATTCGTCACAAACGTGTTCCACTGGGTTCAGGTCGCATCTATGGACAGGCTAGTCGACTTCAGGAACGTTTTTTCCACAAACCATTGCCACGAAGATGCTGCTCTGCGACAAAGTCCATTGTCACACTGGTACAGTATAAGCCTCCGAACTTTTCCTCTACTGTACGCTATAGACAACCCTATAAAATGTGTTCATATCCTTCCATCTTCAGCGTTTTATTACGCCCAGTAAGACATCACCACCTCTGTACTTCACTACTGGCATTTCACCTGACGGCAGGCATTCAGCGAACTCTAAGCGTACCATTGGACTGACAAAGGGTATGGCGTGATTCAGCTCTTAAGATCACACGGTTCCCCTGTACAGTGGCGTCGCTCTGTTCCCCACTTCAATCGTCGCTTAACTTTGAGTACAGGGAAGTGTGGCTTACGAGGAGATGCTCGACCACTCTGCCCCATTCTTTGTAACTCACTGCGCACGGCCACTGTGCTAGCTCACGAGAGATTCCTTCTGCTGATTTCGTGTGATTTTTACAGCCGTCCTTGGCTTTGCACGTGGTCCCTGTCCGCCAGGACAAGAGGTCTGCCTGGCCTTTTATTAGCTGTGGTAGCTCTTTCGCATTTCCACTTCAGAATCACATCACCAACAAACATTTTGTGCAGCTCTGAAGGGGCTGGAATATCCCTGATGGATTTGTTACTTGAGTGACATCCAATAACTTGTCGCTCCTCTGCTGACAACACAACAATCGGCGCCTCCTTTTATGACTGTAGGTCCGCCTCCCGTGACACCTTGTCATTTGCGCATTACATGTCCCCATACTTTTTATCAGATCGTGTATCTTTAACGTCGCGCAAATTTAAGCTTCCTTCACAGTAAAATTTACTCTCTTCCGCTACACAAAGCGTTCTCTTATCGTAGCTAACAAGATCGCCAACTGGTGAATCTAGAAAAAAAAAAATTTACCTCTGCTTGAGAAATGAGGCACTTAAAAGTTAGTAGCAGTTTACGAGGATCATCTGATGTTTGAATAATCCTCTCTCAGCATATACTACATTCGTCCGCCGACTGTATAAGCAAGAGGTACAGGTTTATAACTTGAGCCTTACACAAACATGCATGGCACATTTTATATAGACTGAAGACTACGAGGCTGCCGGCTGCCTTGTGAGGTCGGGATTTTCCGCAAGGCAAACTGCCACGAGCTGGCAGCACGTCGCTGCTGGCTATTTCCTTTTACTGCGAAGTTGTAAGTGGTATTTGTCAGACCCAAAGTTTCTATTTGGAAATCGTCTGTGTTATTCCTGTATATATTGGGATCCAATGGAAGAGGCACCTGCATTTTGCTATAAAAATGTTTTTCCCGCAGCTTATGTGTCACCAAGGGAACTGCCTTAGCGAGCCATTAATTAGATTAATTAATTAAGAAGGATTATGGTAGTAAACGGCGAGGTCATCACTCCCTCGATTCCGAAGTGACTCACGGAAGATAGAGCGTCCGCCAACAGTGGACGGATCCAATCGGAGGAGTCAAACTATGAAACGAGGAAGTTAAAAAAAACACACACACACACACACACACACACACACACACACACACACACACACACACCAGTAGAAGGCATGAAAGGGTAGATCAAATCTAAAAACTGGGACATAACAGCGTTCTTTCCCCAGGGGAGTGGTATGGGCTTCCACATCGAGGAAACACGAAGAGGCCCCAACCACAGCCACCCTGCCACTGCTCCAGAAATAAAGCAAAACCTTGTATGTGAAAGTAAAAACCACTTTCATGGAGGAAACTGAGGGGCAGTTCAGCCATCTGTGAATCGTCTGCTAATATTAAAACCGAGGAATCTGGAAGACTGTTCTTACTATGAAGGTCAAAAGTAGGAGACATTACACCAGTATATGAGATACCGTTAGTCTGGCTCTACAGCCACACTGTGGGGGTGGTTCGTTACGGAAGTGGACTCCTTCCCGGAGGAGCGGAACGAAGGGCACCAAGCCGCAGCAGTCGCCTTGATTGTGCGGAGTTCATTACTGAATACAGTAGCGCACCAGATGTCATTCCACTTTTCGACAAAGAGATTTTAAAGAGATCCGCATATCTGCAGTTGGAATAATGAAAGAGAATGGGGAGACAACTATCTGCTTCTCTAGCTAAACGGTCAGCCAGTTCATTCCCTGGGATACCCAAATGACTTGGGACCCAGAGAAGTACAACAAAGCAGGCAGTACAGCCAAGGGCAGAGAGGTCGTTGATAGAGACCGAAGGGTGACACGACTAGCATCAGTCTACAGCCCGCAAGCAACTCATTGAATAGGTACATATTAGAATACTGTGGAGGGAGGCCTGAGTAACGAAATGGGGGGCACAGTTAATAGTCTGCAGCTCCGCTGTGCACACCCTACATGATCCCGGCAATAAACTGTGTTCTAAGCCAATGGGAGACGTGAAAGCGTATCCCACTTTATCATCTTAGAAGCATCAGTGTAGAAGACGGTAACACCCTGGAACACTGAGGATGGAATGTCCAAGACGCCGGAAGATCATAGGGGGGCGACAGAGACCTTTGCAAACTGGAATAAGTCAGTCGTAATCCGTGGTCTAGGCACCATACAAGAGGGGTTATGGGAGGAAATATACAGGGTGCATTCCAGTGAGCGGAGATGGAGATTTCGACAGAGAGAAGTGAGACGCATTCCAACTGGCAATCCCACCCGAGGGCCGGTTATCAGGAGGGGTACATCTTTCGTTTGAAAGGAGGATAGGGTACCTGAGATGGTCAGGGAATCTGCGAATGGTGCTTGCATAAGAAACCAGGAATTTGCATCGTCTTATTTTTAGAGGGGGAATCCTCACTTCCACGAGAAGACAGTCAATGGGACTGGTGCGAAAGGCACCAACAGTCAGACGCACCCCACAATGGTTAACAGAGTTAAGTGTTTTCAGAGTGGAAGAAGCCACTGAGTCATGAACATGACCATGACCACCACAATACAGTCTGGAACCAGAAACGGGTCTGTGCTACTGTATCAAGGAGCTTTTTTTGTTTTTTTGTGGTTTTAGGGCGCACAACTTCAATGGTCATTAGCGCCCAGACTACGTTAAGAATGCACCGCGAGGCACAAGTTCAAAACAACAACTAAAAGGGAAAACACGATAAAAGACAGACTGACAGGCATTGGATTAAAAAAAACAGCATAATCAAATGTCCTTAGACAGTTTTGTCAAGTTGATAAAACGAAGAACGCGAGCAGCTGCTCGTGGGTCATCCGCTAAAATGGCATCTAGAGTACATGGCAGGCCAAAGTCAAGACGCAGTGTGTTAAAATCCGGACGGGACGTTAAAATCTGGCGGACCGTCAGCAATTGCCCACATGGGCAGAACGGCGCCGGCGCAGCCGTCAGCAGATGGCGATGGCTGAACCGGCAGTGTCCGATTCGTAACCGGGCCAAAACGACCTCCTCCCGCCGAGAAGAGCGGGAGGAGGACGTCCAAGCCGCGGGAAGAGGTTTCAAGGCCCGAAGCTTGTTGTCCGTAAGTGCAGCCCAATCGGCATGCCACAGCGATAAAATGCGCCGACAAATTACCCTGCTACAATCCGACGAAGGGACACAACAAGAAGCTGTCCGAGGCTGGAGGACCGCAGCCTTGGCCGCGGCATCTGCAGCTTCGTTCCCAGGGATACCGACATGGCCAGGAACCCACATAAAGCTAACCGGAGAACCGACGTCCACCAGCTGCTGAAGAGAGCGTTGGATCCGGTGCACGAAAGGGTGAACCGGATACGGATCACTGAGGCTCTGGATGGCGCTCAGGGAATCGGAGCAGATGACATAAGCAGAATGTCGGTGGCGGCAGATGTAAAGAACAGCCTGGTGGAGGGCAAAGAGCTCAGCTGTGAAGACCGAACAATGGCCATGGAGCCGGTATTTGAAACTTTGTCCCCCGACAATAAAAGAACACCCGACCCCGTCATTGGTCTTAGAGCCATCTGTATAAATGAAGGTCATATTAATGAACTTCGAACGAAGTTCGACAAAACGGGAGTGGTAGACCGAACCGGGGGTACCCTCTTTTGGGAGCGAGCTGAGGTCAAGGTGAAAGCGAACCTGAGCCTGGAGCCAAGGTGGCGTGTGGCTCTCGCCCACTCGAAAGGTTGCAGGGAGTGAAAAATTAAGGTGTTGAAGGAGGCGACGAAATCGAACTCCATGGGGTAGCAGGGCAGAGACATACAACCCGTATTGACGGTCGAGAGAGTCGTCAAAAAAGGAACGATAAGACGGGTGGCCGGGCATTTACAGTAGCCGACAGGCATACCGACAAAGCAGTATACCGCGCCGGTAGGTGAGTGGCAATTCGCCAGCGTCAGCATGAAGACACTCTACGGGACTAGTATAAAACGCTCCGATCGCAAGTCGTAAACCCCGATGTTGTATGGAGTTGAGGCGGCGTAAGATGGACGGCCGTGCAGAGGAGTATACGAAGCTCCCATAATCCAGCTTGGAGCGGACGATCGACCGATATAGACGAAGTAGGACGGTTCGATCCGCTCCCCACGACATACCACTGAGAACACGGAGGACATTTAAAGAACGGGTACAACGGGCAGCCAAATATGACATGTGGAGACCAGCTAAGTTTCCTGTCAAATGTAAGACCTAACAATTTTGTTGTCTCCGCGAATGGGAGAGCAACGGGACCGAGCCGTAAGGACGGTGGGAGAAACTCTTTGTAGCGCCAGAAGTTAATACAGACAGTCTTCTCGGCAGAAAAACGGAAGCCATTGGCGACACTCCGGGAGTAAAGACGGTCAAGAGAACGCTGAAGACAGCGCTCCAGGACACGTGTACGCTGCGCGCTGCAATAGATGGTAAAATTGTCCACGAAAAGGGAGCCTGATACATCAGCTGGGAGGCAATCCATTATTGGATTGATCGCTATGGCGAAGAGAGCGACGCTCAAAACTGAGCCCTGTGGCACCCCATTCTCCTGGCGAAAGGTGTGACAGGACAGAACCCACACGTACCCTGAACTGTCGATCCATCAAAAAGGAACGAATAAAAAGAGGGAGGCGACCGCGAAGGCCCCATGTATGCATGGTGCGGAGAATGCCCGCCCTCCAACAGGTGTCGTAAGCCTTCTCCAAATCAAAGAACACAGCCGCGGTCGGGCGCTTCCGCAAGAAGTTATTCATAATGATGGTCGACAAGGTAACCAGATGGTCAACAGCAGAGCGGCGCCTACGAAATCCACATTGTACATTGGTAAGTAGGCGTCGAGACTCGAGCAGCCAAACCAATCGAGAGTTAACCATTCGCTCCATCACTTTACAGACACAGCTGGCAAGCGAGATGGGTCGATAACTGGAAGGCAAGTGCTTGTCCTTCCGCGGCTTAGGAATCGGGACAACGATAGACTCGCGCCAGCATGCGGGAACATGCCCCTCAATCCAGATGCGATTATAAGTACGAAGAAGAAAACCTTTACCCGCAGGAGAAAGGTTCTTCAGCATCTGAATATGAATAGAATCAGGCCCTGGAGCGGAGGACCGTGACCGGCCAAGTGCATTTTCGAGTTCCCCATGGTGAATGGGGCATTGTAACTTTCACGATTCGAGGAGCGGAAGTTAGGTGGCCTAGCCTCCTCTGCCTGTTTTCGGGGGAGGAAGGCAGGGTGGTAATGAGCGGAGCTCGAAACCTCTGCGAAAAAGCGGCCGAAGGCATTGGAGACATCCTCCGGGGCCACAAGGACGTCATTCGCGACCATCAAGCCAGACACTGGTGAGTGGACCTTAGTGCCAGACAGCCGGCGCAGGCTACCCCAGACAACAGAAGAAGGAGTAAAACTGTTGAAGGTGCTTGCGAAAGCAGCCCAGCTGGCTTTCTTGCTTTCTTTAATAATACGACGACACTGTGCACGTAATCGTTTATAAGATATACAATTCGCCACTGTAGGGTGGCGTTTAAAGGTGCGTAAAGCACGTCGACGAGCACGTAAAGCGTCTCTACATGCTGCGGTCCACCAGGGGACCAGTACGCGACGTGGAGAAGAAGTAGGGTGAGGGATGGAATATTCAGCAGCAGTGAGAATGACTTCCGTGAGGTGTGCGACCTGACGATCGCAGCTTGTGAAGGTTTGATCCTGAAAGGTCGCCCTGGAAGAGAAGAGCCCCCAGTCTGCTTTGGCGATGTTCCAACTAGATGAGCACGGGGAGGGGGTATGCTGCAGGAGATGGATAACACACGGGAAGTGGTCGCTCGAATATGTATCAGAAAGTGCATACCACTCAAAGCGGCGTGCAAGTTGGGTAGTACATATAGAGAGGTCTAAATGGGAATAGGTGTGAGATCTGTCCGAAGGAAAAGTAGGGGCGCCAGTATTGAGGCAGACAAGATTGAGCTGGTTGAAAAGGTCTGCTAACAAGGAGCCCCTCGGGCATGATGCCGGAGAGCCCCAAAGGGGATGGTGGGCATTGAAGTCTCCAGTTAACAAAAATGGGGCAGGTAGCTGAGCAATAAGCTGCATCATGTCTGCCCTGGTAACGGCAGTCCACGATGGAGTGTAAACGGTACAAATGGAAAATGTAAAAGTGGGGAGAGTAATGCGGATGGCAAATGCCTGCAGGCCGGTGTGCAATGTGATGGGATCGTAGTAAATATCATCCCGGACCAGCAACATATCCCATCCATGAGTCGGAATACCTACCACAGGGGGTCGGTCAAAACGCACAGAGGCGTAATGTGCCAAGGCAATGTGATCGCATGGGCGTAGCTTCGTTTCCTGGAGGGCTACGACGAGCGGACGGTGCAAGCGGAGCAGCAACTTCAAGTCCTCTCGGTTGGAGCGAATGCTGCGAATATTCCAGTGAATAAGTGCCATCGTAAGAAGAAAAGGAAGATGAAAGAAGGGGTCACCTCGAAGGCCGCTGAGGGCCTGGCTTCGAGCGAGCACTGCCGCCGCTATCAGTAGGCGGACAGTCATCGTCCATTGGGTCTATAGGTTCAACGGCCATCTTGGTAAGATGGCCGGTAGGGGAAGCTTCCTCCGCCGGTGAACGGCCAGATGTTCGGCTACCAGCGGTGCGCCCAGGCGAAACGGATGACGGCCTGGGGCGGCAACCGCTGGGTGGCGCAGGAGAAGAAATGCGCCGTGGCGGAGAAGGAGAACTGTGCTTCCTATGAGTCTTCTTGGAAGGTCGTGTGGTGGAAGTACTGGTCGAAGGCTGGGAGGTCGAGGTACGTAGGAAGTCTGCACGGGACGGTTACTTCTTGAAGTCCCGTGAATCTGACTTCTGGGTCTTCGTCTTAGCAGAAGCTGATGAAGGGGCTGGTGTCTGTGGGGTGATGGGAGGAAGAGGAGACGTCGACCGCGCGATCTTAGCACTGGCCGAACGGACGACCGTGGTGCTGAAGGTCAGATCGCATGTCTGGGTTGCCACCTCGCTGGTAGTCCGAGGAGAGGCGAGGACAAAACTGTATTTCCCCGCTGGGAGCAGCGTGGGCTTCCTACTAGCCAATAGCTTGCGAGCAGCTGAGGTGGACACTTTCCCTTTGACCCGAATTTCTTGGATACAGCGTTCTTCCTTATAGACAGGACAGTCGCGGGAGGATGCGGCGTGGTCACCCTGACAGTTCACACAACGAGGAGACGGAGGTGGACAATCACCCTCATGGGCATCCCTACCACGAGTGACACATTTAGCCGCATTGGAACAAGACTGTCGAGTGTGATTGAAACGCTGACACTGGTAGCAGCGCGTAGGAGGCGGGACATAGGGGCGAACAGAAATAACCTCGTAGCCCGCCTTGATGCGCGATGGCAGCTTAACGGTATCAAAGGTCAAGGAAAGTGTCCGGGTCAGTACAAGGTCATTGTTGACCTTTTTCATGACCCTATGGACAGCCGTCACGTCCTGCTCAGCGAGGAAAGATTGAATCTCCTCGTCAGTCAATCCGTCGAGGGATCTAGTATAGACCACACCACGAGACGAATTCAAAGTTCGGTGAGCCTCCACCCGGACAGGGAACGTGTACAGGAGTGTGGCCTGAAGCAGTTTTTGTGTCTGAAAGGCGCTCTCAGTTTCTAGGAATAAGGTACCGTTACGCAACCTGGTACAACAGTTGACAGATCCGGCTATGGCATCTACGCCCTTCTGGATAACGAAAGGGTTGACAGAGGAAAAATCCTTTCCGTCCTCAGATCGAGAAACGACGAGGAACTGTGGGGCAGGCGGGAGTACTTTGGTCACTGGTGGCTGGTGAAGTTCCCGTTTTTGGGCAGAAGTCGAGAGAGATGGAGTGAAATCCATTGCGGAGGAATCCCCCATGATTGCCAGCGTCTCCGATGGCGCGCTCCTTCCTTGTGGGGACCCTCTCAGAGGGCACTCCCGCCTTAGGTAAATGTTTACACCTCAGGTCACACCTCCCGAGAAACAGACGGAGGGACCAATCGGCATGGTCAGAAGGTATCAGCTCAGGCAATCACCCCTCCCTGGGCCTGGCCTTTACCAGGGGGTACGTGCGTGCCTTACATGTCTACCCAGGGCGGGGAATTACGTGTTAGCCCGTCACCAGCTACGCTTGAGTAGGCCTTCAGGCGCGCACAGGGAGGAAGGAAGAAGAGGAAAAAGAAGGGAGAGAGAGAGAGAGGACAGACTGTCTCAAACGCCGAGGCGGAGGCAAGGAGAAGGAGGCAAGGAGAAGGAGGCAAGGAGAAGGAGGCAAGGGAAAGGAGGCAAGGGAAAGAAGGCAAGGGGAAGAAGGCAAGGGGAAGAAGGCAAGGGAAAGAAGGCAAGGGAAAGAAGGCAAGGGAAAGAAGGCAAGGGAAAGAAGGCAAGGGAAAGAAGGCAAGGGAAAGAAGGCAAGGGAAAGAAGGCAAGGGAAAGAAGGCAAGGGAAAGAAGGCAAGGGAAAGAAGGCAAGGGAAAGAAGGCAAGGGAAAGAAGGCAAGGGAAAGAAGGCAAGGGAAAGAAGGCAAGGGAAAGAAGGCAAGGGAAAGAAGGCAAGGGAAAGAAGGCAAGGGAAAGAAGGCAAGGGAAAGAGTAAGGAAGACAGTGAGGTGGAGAAGAGCAAAGAAAGGAACCAACCAAAGGAAGGAAGAAACGAGAAGTGAAAAAGCAAAATGACCGCAAATAGAGGTCGTGGTACCGTCCGTCTCCGGACGCAGGCACTAACTACCCCCTTGAGCGGGAGGGACTCCTTTTAGTCGCCTCTTACGACAGGCAGGAATACCTCGGGCCTATTCTAATCCCCGCACCCGCAGGGGAGGTCAAGGAGCTGATCGCCTAAATAAATTTCTCGATAAGGGTGCGCTGTGAATCAACGACAATGATACATAACCCACGTTTTGGAGAGAGAAAACCGGAAGCCTTGGGAGACGGCTCACACACAGGTCCTTCAGTTGGCAACTTAGCCGGCGCTCAGTAGATGCTACCGAGTGTCAGCTGCACCAGCTGCAAAAATCGACAGACAACGCCGGGGTAGCCATAGGTCCAACAGAGGTTACAAGACCATTAATGACTATGAGGAAGAGTGTTACACTTAACATAGAACCCTGTGGGATACTGTTCTCCTGAATCCGAGAGGCTGTGTGTGAATTGTCAACTCGAACCCGTAAGAGCCGGGGATAAGAAGTCGCTGATAAAAATCTGATGGGGGGCCGCGGAAGCCGAAGTCATGGAGGGCAACTAAAATGTTATGACGGCAAGCCGTCTCCTATTCCTCACGTCAGTCAAACAAGATCGCTACAAAGTGCCGGCGGGTAGTAAAAGCCTGTCTGATTGCTGTTTCCAATCTGAGTAAATGCTCAGTTTGAGATGGTCCTTCCCAGAAGCCTCACAGACACGGGGGCAAAAGGCCCCGACATTCGATCACCCAACATGATCTGAAGCTAACCATCCTCTCAAGCAGTTCACGTAGTACATTCGGTAGGCTCTTCGGGCATTAGTTGTTGAGAAAAGTTGCGTTCTTCCCGGGCTTAAGGACAGGGATAACCATACCGTCTCGCCATTGCGAGTGGAAGGCAACTATCAATGAAGTGTGGTTCGAGACCCTGAGTACATATTGCCTCTGGGTAACGTCCCGGTGTTGGGTCATCTGGTTGCGGATGGATTCCGGGCGTGGAACAGTGTCATGTGAAGAGGTAAGAGCCTGCAAGAATTCTGATTCAGTGAAGGGATCATTATACCATTCAGCTCAATAGGGGTTGAAACAGAGGTGATTCTGTTCAACACGGCATTTCTGCTGGAGGCAGAGGGATAGAAATAGGACGCCGATGCTGTTGCGGAGTGTGTCACGAGGTGTTCTGCAAGAATCAATGGATCAATATACGAAGCAACATGGAGGATAAGACACTGGACAGTTGATTGTCAAAATGGCTCTGAGCACTATGGGACTTAACATCTCTGGTCATCAGTCCCCTAGAACTTAGAACTACTTAAACCTAACTAATCTAAGGACATCACACACATCCATGCCCGAGGCAGGATTCGAACCTGCGACCGTAGCAGTCGCACGGTTCCGGACGGAGCACCTGAACCGCTAGACCACCGCGGCCGGCTGTTGATTGTCGCTGGCGACCCAGAAGGCTACAGAGCTTGGACCAAACTTGCAATGCAGAGGTGTATGTACCAAGGGAGAAGAAGCACTCAAAGCATTCCTTTTTACTCTGCTTAATAAGGTAGCGAGCCTCAGCACAGAGATACTTAAAAGCGAGGAGGTCGGTCTGTGAAGCCTGTCGTTTAAATCCCCGCAGTGCCCGTCGGCGGTTCTGGACAGCGACTGCTATATCCTTGGTCGACCACGGTACTCGTCTATGACGAGGCTACCTGTGGATAGGGCGACAGCAGTGACAGCAGCATGGAGATTAGTGGCAGAGACGCCCTGCACGACCTCATCAATGCAATTCGAGAGAGAGGTTTCTAAGCGCACAGCAGAAGTATATGAAGGAAAATTGGATCTATGGAATGCCCAACGTGGGGGTCAAGTCCGCCTGGCGGCGGCCGGGGAACGATATAATCACCAGAAGGTGGTCACTGTCACGAAGATTACCATGGGGTGACCAATGTAGGGACGCCACGGGAGGATGGGAGGAGATCGTGAAATCGACAGCAGAAAAGCCATGAGCGGTACCCGAAGTTGGTAGGGGAACCTTCACTGAGGAGAGAGAAATCAAAGTCTGTAATAATTTAGCTTTTTAGAAGACCCCTACCTCTTGAAGTAGCGCTCCTCCAATGGAGGTGGCGTGCACTTAAGTTCCCGATGAGAACATGTGAGGGTGGGAGTTGCTCTATTAAGGTAGACAGTTCAACATAATGAAGTTGCCTAATTGAGAGGGAGGCAGACATCGCGAACTGTTTTTGGTGGAGTCGCTGGTATTATAACTACTATTGCTTCCAGGTTGGTACGAAGGGGGATCCAGTCACTAATGGCTGGAGAGTGAATCAAAGTGCAGACGCCCTCCAGATGCTATCCTGGGGCCGGCACCATCCCGACAGAATTCCCAATAACCACGAAACATTGGAGAGTGGTCATCATGGAAGTGCATTTCTTGAAGAGCAAGACAGAATGCAGAAAAGGTGGAAGCAAGACGTAATTCCGGTAGGTCACAATAATATCCATTGAAATTCTACTGGATTATCGTGCAGCGAGAGTCAAACTTAGACATGAAGTCATGTGGCTCAGTCAGTGCTCGTCACCGACGAGGTTGGGGAGACATCCATAAATAAGATGTCAGGTTCAGGTTGCGAGGGGGAGACAGCAGCTCTGGGGGTAGTGGGGGGGGGGTGTCATGGGACTACTACTTCTTCTTCGTCGTCTTCTCTTTCAGAAGTGGAGAAGGGTTGGGCACAGAGGGATTACAGGCTTCTGCACGATCCAGAGCCGAAAGAGTGGGCGACATTTGGGTGCATATCGTGGCCGAGTTGTTGTTGTTGTAGGTTTCGGCCACAGAAACGACGGAGGGGGGGGGGGGTGAGGGGTCCTGGGGGGTAGCCGCATCACCGGAAGGTGCCAAAGAAGGGGGTGGGCACTATTTTGGTCGGGGAGTGGGAGCAGATCCTGGAGAGGGGGGCGTGGGAACTGTAGGCGAGGGGGAGGGGACAAGCTGGCGTAAAGAAGAGGTAGGAGAGGAAACGAATGCAACAGAAGAAAAAGTTCATTGAAGTGACACTGGACGGAGCGTATCTTTTTGGCTAGCCTCAGAGTAAGACGCGCGATCCAGGGGCTTGTACTCTCTTATTTTTTTCTCTCTGGTAAACTGGGCAATATGGCGAGTGTGGAGAGTAGCGGTCGTGACAATTGACACCCACAGAAGGCAGAACACAGGGTATTTCCTCATGGAGAGGGTGTCCAGTCACCACACAGAGGGTCTGCTGTACAGCAGGAAAACGTACGCCCAAAACACAATCACTGAAAGCAGAACATGGGTGATGGGACGTACGACTTCACGTCGAATCTGTAGCACTTAACCTTGACCTTCTCTGGAAGGTCATCTCCCTCGAAAGCCAGAATGAAGGGGCTGGTATGGGCACGGTTGTCTTTACGATCCTTCAGCACACGTCAAACAAAAATGAACGCCACGTCGCTCCAGATTAGACAAGAGTTCTCATCAGTTTGCAGGACGAGGCCCTATGAATATGGTCCAGGGGGGATGATTTTTCAGAGACTGTTGAGGTGTAATAGACACTGGGACACTTCCAAGAGCATCAGAAGCATGAAAAGCTGCAGATTAGGCGGTAGCAGCAGCTCTGAAAAACAGGGAGCCAACCACATCTTACCGAGACTCCACTTCACCAAACTTGTCCGCGATATTCTCCACAAAAAACAATGGCTTTGTGGCAGTGAATGTGTTACTGTCCGTCTTAGTACAGACGTGGTAGCGGGGAAAATGTTTCATCCCAAGAGGGCAAGTCTAGCCGTCCTCCCAGAGTGCAGCCAGGGAAGGGGAAGCTGCCGAATCATATGAAGCAGCATTCAATGACCCTTCGCCATTTGTACAGACGGCCGTTTGAGAACAGCGAAATGTTTGCAACTTGATACTCTTCTTGCACGAACCAACTGTCCTGTACCACCCCCTCCTACAAGCGCTCTCCCCATGGGCGCCTCACAGCCACATCAAGGTCCACCTGGCACGGCGGACGTTGCCGAAATTTCCGATGTTCTAAAAGACAAGGAGGAAACAGCTCACGTATCGGTAGTGTGATCCCTGTGTTGTCAGGGGGCTCAGCCAGATGGGTTTGTAACAACCCCACCACACAGAGTGGCTACATGCACTGGTGATCCAGCGGGTGGAGGGGAGCTATGGTGGGGAAGGAAGAGGAAAAGGAAAAGGGGAGATGAACCCAAGCACTAGAACCTACGAATGGAGTTCTTCCGCAAACGCCTCACACTGAAAACAGAAAAATTTAGAAGTAGACGTCGTACCTCAAGTAGGGACCTAAACGCCAACAAGGATTCCAGAGAATAGACAGGAGAAACAAAATTGGAAGCAATGTAAGTGGATAGCGAGGTCGACATACATCAAAACACCGAGAGAGGGGGAGGAGGGGGCAGCAGGGAAGGAGCGAGAATAAGGAGGGAGGGCCATGATGAAGGAAATGCAGTCAGGGAAGGAAGAATGGGATTCAATAGCTCGGGGCCCCATGTGCACCACGCACGAACTCCTGGAAAGACCGTGAGCCCCTTTGGGGGGCGGGGGGGGGGGGAGCCATAGCCATTAATTGTAACTAAAATTTCCTTGTGAACGAGTACTGTAGATCTTTAGGTTGAAGCTGTCTCCCTCTCCTCATTGTTCAGACCACCCACATGTACAGTATGTTTAGCGTGTGAGTTTAACAGCACTTAACTGATTAATTCATGCATGTATCCCCTTACAATGTTGCACGTGACCACAGCATACAAGCAGTACAGCAGGGAAGTTCTAGGTTTATCCGGTTTTCTGAAAGGGAACAAGACAACCCAGCAAAGCAAATATGGCACTTCAGCTTTAAATATTATCTGAAGGCCAAGCGGTGTGAGTGAACTATAGTTTCGTATTGCTCTTTCGTCCAAGAATATGACTTGGGTTATTTTTTTGTGGGAGGGGGGGGGGGGGCACCGAACAGCGAGGTCATCAGTCCCATCGGATTGGGGACGGATGGAGAAGGAAGTTGGCTGTGCCCTTTCAAATGATCCATCTCGGCATTTACCTGAAGCGATTTAGGGAAATCATGTTGAACGTATACCAGGATGGCTGGACGCGGGTTTGAACCCAATGCGAGTCCAGTGAGCTAACCACTGCACACCTCGCACGGTAAGAACTGACCAACACTGTATCAGCAACTTTTCACATTTTTGAATACAGTATTTTAATAGTTTTTAGTGCTGAGCGTTAAGAAATCTTTTATCTCTGTCGATGTTGTTTGGAAACGACAGTTATCATAAATCACGGAATACGACTTCTGCTATTAAAGTGGTATCTTCCCACTGTGATAAATGGGAAAGATCTCCAGCAGACCCGTATCGTGACCCTCGGCTACAAACTGAACTGCAGTCTTTATTAGTTATAACAGGCAGTCGTTTCAGCAGCAGTCCAGCAGCTGGGCAGTTACGATTTAAAGGCACTTTCTCGCAGAAACCTCGCGTGCGTGTAATTGCTCTTATTAGACCTTACTGAAGATTTTAGCTCACACAAATTTTCCTGTAGGACCGTTAAGTGTCCCACGTAGAGGTTAGATCGCTGATGGCGGCGAAGATGTTTCTAACTTGCGTCACGGGAAAGCACTAAACGCGGGATATATTTACCTGAGAATTTCGAGTGTGTACACGATTGCGTAAGCGGCGCAGCTACCCGGGAATTAAGGCGATGCTCTTCAGCTTCAGCAAGCGTGCGCTTACGTACGAAAGAATTCGGAAGAGTCTGGAACTTTTTAACATTGTAGTACCCCAGCAAATCAAGTTTACGGAATGTACGCTACAAGTCTTTACTACTTTTCTGTCGTTCTCCGCCAGTTCCAGGAGGCTCATGTGGCGTATATCACAGGGCGAGGGGGTGCAGCACTAAGACACTAGTCTCCTGCTGAGGAGGTCCTTTGTTTCCATCTCTGCCCAGTCATCCAGATTTAGTTTCTTCATGAATTACTTAAGATGAATACAGGGATGATCATCTGGAAACGACACTGTCGATTTCCCTTGCTATCCTTCCCCAATCCTTTATCTCAAATGACGACGTGGAGAGGACGTTAAAACCTTATCATTCAGTAGATAGCTGCTTCTTTGTCTGAAAAGTTGTCTCAGTTGCATTACGCAGCATAATGTTGTTTGGCAACTTTCTACGCTGCCGTACTTCATGATTTGTATGTAAATTACCACAGTAACGATGAATGAACGCGACATCTTTTAACGGTCAACGGCGGTGCCTAACGTTCAGATGAAGTATACACGAAGCTTATATGAAGCTCACACATTTATGTATAATTCAGCCAGTCATGGATAACCCCATTCTACCCAACTGACAGAATAACTTCGCAGAAACTTTAATTCGACAGTGACATCTGTTTAAGAACGTCCCTACCACTTCGGGCCGAATTTCTCATATGATATTAAATCTAAACGACCCCTACGTTCCTTCTGCCAGTTATGGAAAAGCAGACAATCCGTCAGAAGGACGTTCACTGATTACCCCTGCGTGCTGTAATACCATAGTACTGCTTTACCAAGGCATGGATGATATTTTGTTTTAAAATTAGTATACTTTGCATGGTTCATTTTTAATTCAAGAGAAAAGTTTCATCACATAATAATACTCAGATTTCTCTGAGTAACTATCACGAAAAATCCTACAAAGCTTCTGCAACTTGCAGGTCCTTACTGAACGAAGTGGGCTTTAATGTCCCGACGACGGCGAGGTCGTTACACAGCAAGAGCGAACTAAATGAAGGATGGTAAGGAAACTGGCCACATCCTTTTTAAAGGCACCATTCCTGCATTTGCCTTACGAAGTTTGGAGAATAACAAACTAAATCTGGATGGCCGGACGGGGCTATAAACAACAGTCTTCCCAAAAGCGAGTCTCTCTTAGCAGTGCGTCAGATCGCCCGATCAGTACACTGAAGTTTTACGGCGAACAGGTTAAGCTACGCATATTATTAGATTAGACCTCTGAGGATCCTAAAACAAGTTCCACGACTAAACCAAAACAGTGGTTCTACTCATTGCTAACACGGCCGACACAATTTCAGCCAGGAAGTCTGCAATGCAGTGCAGTTGACAACAAAAAGCCTAAGCTGCACCCGCTTGCAGCTCTGTTTACGAGGCGACGTGCATAAACAATCCCGTCTGTGCAAAAATTCAGCCGACAGTAACTGCGAGAGACGGGATTAAAAAGTTATGGAACAAGTGCAGGGCGTGTAAACGCCAAACCAAATGAACCGAAGGCTCCTGCAGGCGTATAGCCCTGCCGCGTGTATCATGGCTGGCAGGCGTCTAAAATCGAGGTCACGCCTACTCTTTCAAGAGAGAACGTAGTGATTTTAACTACGTGAGAACGGATTGAAGTTGCAGTACCTGTGGATGTCATAATTACAATGCTCGCTCGCGGACACATTGGACCAAGAACATCCTCATATTTTGCTGTTGAATAGTTGCCGAAATATTCCCTGACGAAAATGGTTTACGCTGATATGAATTCAGATCATTTAACAGAATGTTGAAACTTCGAGACAAATACTGTGTGTGGACCGGGACTTGCACCGGATCCTTAGTTTTCACAGGCAGTGCTCTTACCGACCTGGGAGAAACGAACTGCGGAAAAATGGCTTACCCACAGCCTAGGGTATTATTTCCAGAATGCATATTTCACGATGCGGCAGTGTGTACAATTATACAAAACGCAGAGTGTCACAGGTAAATGACCTTTGTGAATGGCAGTACACGAACACAGATTTATTCCTGCTTTCATCAGTTTCAGCCGTTCACTCTGCTCCACCTCCCTCCTGAGAACTGCCATCTTGAGTAGCTGTACAATTGAATATCATTTCCCCGCAACAAAATTAAATGTGAGATGTTACAGGTTGTAGGAAAGTATGACAATTTACGTAAAGCGGAAACTTGAGCCTGTCGGCAGCTGATCTGATTGTACGCTGCTTTTAGATAGCTGCAACATAGGTTTAAATCCAGAATATACTCCGCTGTACGAAGAGAAAGTAATGCAATATTTTATGTACAGACGCTTTATTCTAGGTTAACAGAAGTAAGTTAAATGAGTATGTTGGTTACACTAGGATATTTCTGAGTGAATTATAAATCTAGCATCTCTGACCGAATAAATGTATTCATGCAACTACCAAATTGCCTTGCGTTTCGTGATGTACTTTGTCATTGTCTATATACATCAAATTTCGCGCTGTGCACTTTTAATTCCAGAAAGGAGAACAATTTGTAGATTTTGAGCTTTTTCACTGCAACTCTCTACTGGGCATTTCAGTATGAAACGGGCGCACGTTAAATTGTGATTCAATTATTCTTAAATGAAAAACATGGAGATATACCCAAAAAAATTGTGGTAGGAACGGTACGGTCGTTAGTTCGTTTCTCAACTTCTTATTTCAACTGATATTCATAAATGCGACTGCAAATGACAGCGTATTTTGCAACTGATATATAGATATGTATATTCGTTTGGTAATCAGAGCTGATGACTAACAACCACGTCTGTAACACTAACAAGACTGTCTCATCTGAGGGTAACGTAGCGTCGTCGACGCAGGTGTAACCTCATGTCCCAGGAGGGTAGCACAAACGCTTCCTGTTCGTATACTCATCATCTCCGTGACACCGAGTTAACGAAATCAGAGTTTACATGCTGGCTCAAAAAAGAGAGATTATAATCTGCATTAAAATTAATTGCTTTTCGTGACGTCGACAGTGGAGGTTATTACTGAAGGCTGTAAATGTTAGTCTAATTGAACGCAGTAGCTACGCGGGTAACTTTCTGTTCAGTTCCTTCCACTTAGTTTTTACACTTCGATCTTTTACAGACCACAAAGTGGAGGAGATGCCGAGGCAGTCGAAAGTATTAAACATCATAACAACCAGAACAATGCACGTGTCCAGTTTGATCGGCGTACTGCATCACTTGCTGCAAAGGCTACTGCCTCTCGATGCAAGAATATTACAAATCTGTTCACCAGAGGAACATCGTCGAACTTGTCTCGAACTATCGAGCAAATCAGAATTAGATGCTACACACTTGTGTATCTGAACTGTCACACTATATATTGTACGACTTATTTCTTCAGAGTAGTTCATAATTCTGATCTCATGTACGTTTCAAGATGATATACATAGTGAAATTTAAAGTCAAGAATTTATTGAAGAAATTATGCTCTTAATCTACTGCATCTTCATACAGCCAATATCTTTACAAGTTTTAGCAGTCCCTTGCTTTTTAAATTCCCGTTTGGAGTAATGTTTAAAAATGCTTCACGAAACATCTTTTTTCAACGATTTCAATGTTTTACGAGTGAGTCTAACATTTCTTACCGTCCATAGACTTCTTGAGAGTCTAGCAGGTCTCATAGGTCTTCACCACCGTCAGGCCACCATTACCCCAGAACATTGGGACAGAGCCGCATAACCATCTTTTATCCTCTTCCATTGACCTATCCCTGCACTTCAAACGATCTGTCTTTTTTACTTTCCTGTTACTGGTTTCATGTGTTCATCTGGAAGTCTTAGCGTAACTGCATAACATTAATAATGACCAATATTAAAATAACGACGTTATTTGATTAAATCATAAGTTGTGATCCGGTAGTATCTGATCCTCTGTTCTGTTTCCGAACACGGTTTGTAGTTATTCAAATGTACAGAAACAGCTACTGCTAAGGGAAACAGACACCCAACGAGTCACAGATTAATGTAATCTTTCGCACGGTTGGGGGCACATATTTCGATAGAAGCGTTTCCATAAAGTCACGATTCAGAGTTTTACTATGTGACAGGAGAGAACTAATGGTTGAGCAGGCATTTCTGAGCAACAGGCAAAGGCACGAAGTTCGAGTCACTCCTTTTTTACCCTAATCTTCAAGCGAATAGTTTTCTCTGTACACGAAGTCACGTTTCTGGGAAACTAGTACAGTAGAACCCATCTAATCCGTCACCTTCCGGATCGGGACCATGGTCGGACCGAAAAAAATGTCCGATTATCCCAAAAATCTAATGTTTATTGCAAAAAATATAAAAAGACATTTAGTAAAAAAAAATTCGACGATTTAAGAACTAAAAGACGTCTACTGTAATAAAAGATTTTTTTACACAGTGTTAAACAATCTATTAACTAAAAATCGTCTACACACTATAATATGTATTGGTTTTAAAAGGAAAAACAACAAACAAGTTACAGTACTGTACTTAATAACGTATAAATTATATATACTGTAAACTAAAAAAATTTTATAGCACTGTATATAAAAAAGAAATTTTTTACAAAGAAACTACTGTATGTATAAACTAAGAAATGGTTATACTGTACGCATTGTTTTTACAGTAAAAACAAAAATTACTTGGAAAAAGTTAGTGATACATTTTTGTTTAGCAGATGTTATTCTAGATTTAGCTGCAGTGTCCCTTTTTTTCCCCACACAACGTCCATTGGAGGTGAAGTTGGATTCTGCTCGATTTATTGAAGGGCCATGTAAAAAGCGTTTTTGCATCCTTGTGTGAGATCCGCGAGAATCTATAGTAGTAAGTACTGTAGAGAACACGGAATAAAGCAAACAACGACGTTTTATAATCCCAACAAAGGATAAAACTGCACAATAACGTACAGTATAACAATATGCACAGCGATAGTCACCGCAACAATGGCCCGACAGGCGTCCAGTCAGTGACAAGTCGGCATAGGCTCGCGAGCCTTAGCATGGTTGGACTAACCGGAGTAACGGACCATCCAAGGTCGGATTAGAGGAGTTCTACTGTAACAATGATAGCAATGAGAACTATAATAATAAATTACTACTGTTACCATTACTATTATTCAATATGTTTTGTAGCAATTTAAGTGTCTAGTGGAAGGTAAATAATAAATGCCGCGTGACTAGGGCCTCCCGTCAGGTAGACCGTACGCCAGGTGCAAGTCTTTCGATTTAACGCCACTTCGGCGACTTGCGCGTCGATGGGGATGAAATAATAATGATCAAGACAACACAACACCTAGTCCCTGAGCGGAGAAAATCTCCAAACCGGGAATCGAACCCGGGCCCTTAGAATTGACATTGTCGCGCTGTCCACTCAGCTACCGGGGACGGACAGGTGGAAGATTAGGGGATAAGGAAAAGAAGAAAATAGTGACAATAAAGCTGTCATCATCTTATGGTTGTAAACTGACTTATCTAGCGTACCCAGAATCCACGTTGGCGTTTTGAACCACCGTTTCGTCAGCCTTATGAATAAACGAATATGAAACATTCCATCAACTTACATTCCGAGCATTGATTCGGCCTGTGAAAGAGGTGATAAATCAAATGACTGCTATCACGCGTCGATTGCATGCATGATTATCAATAAAATTCTGCAGAGTACGTGGCCGCACTGTCAATATGCTAAATTCGCCGATGTTTCGGCCACTTCTGCAAATGATGTGTCTCAATGTTTTGCTTAGAGTAAGGAAAACACCCTGTGGTATGCCATTTGCAACAGTGGCCGAAACGTCCCAGTATATTACAAAGGTACTGACAAGCAATGCCTTCAAGAATCTTTTTTTCTGTTCACAATAGCGGTTGATGTATTACATGTAACGTTTAACACTTGGTCGACTTTTCTGCTTCGTTGACGTAAGTTGCAACCCTCTGCCGCAAAAGGACTCCTGATAGTTAAGTTGCACACGGCCAAGTTACACGCTACTATGTCTGTGCGCGAGAAACAGCGTGCTGTAATAGAGTTTCTAACCGCAGAAAACGTGCCTCCAACGGAATTCAAGTCGGAATGAAAGCTGTGTAGGTGGTGATTGTATCGACATCAGTAATATGCGACCTAGGGTTGTTCGCGCTTATAATGGAGACGGTGGTGTTAACATAACTTGGCCCCATCCGATTTTCGTCTGTTTCCAAAATTTAAAGAACACCTCTGAAGACTTCATTCTGATAGTGAGCAAGGTGAGATGACTGTCTCCGCCAACCAAGTAAAAAATTTTACAGAGACATTATCAACCATGTAGTCTCTAGTTGGGAGAAATGTATTCGTCGCCAGGATTACTATGCTGAGAAATAAATATGTAGACACGAGGAATAAAGATGCAGAACGTCAATAACTTGTTTTCTTTAAAAAGATGTGTTTCACATAAAAATTTGGAAGACACTGAAGAATTTTATTGACAGTGAGAACGGCCGCGGAAGCTTACGCTTGTATGAATAATTGATCAGCTGATAATTTGATGGACAAATTTCACTCTTAGAAGTAATTTTCCCGCTTATTCCGAACTGACCGACATGGTGCCAAAGAGAAGGACCAGTGGATGAAGTGGTCGGTCAACTTAGATTTATAAAAATAAATTCAGTAAAATTGTCACAAGATGATGTGTCCCTTGAAAATGAAGATATGAGCCGTTAAGATCAACTTGATCGCAGACACGCGTGTGCAGTTTTCCCGAGTGTGCTGGTCCAGCGCCACTGCGGAAGAACCAGCTTTAAACACCAGGGGGTCGGCCCCGCAAGTGTCAAACGCTGCGGGAGGGTGTCAGAACTACCTCCCTGGTCAGAACCACTTTTTTCCTGAGTAGTCATTCCAGGGTGGGGCCACATAGATGATAAAACCGAGAGCCCGCTCTCTGAGCTTTCACTCTAAAGCAGCAGGTAGTCACGGTTGTCTGATTTCGGTGCATAGGGAAGATTGGCGTAGAAGTCAGCCACCATCAACTTTGTAAGATGTTCTGACTTCTAAGCAATGAAATCCAGAAGTGTTCAGTAAATTTACGTCATGAATCTGGAACCATCAAGAAGCGTTATACTGACGCGATTGCGTTAACGACATGCAATCGCTTTGCGTCCTACAAGCAGCCCATAGACTGTTCGTCAACGCAACTGACAAGAAACGCACTCAGGCCCCCATTGCACATCTGTATTACTGTCAGGGTTCTTCATCTGCTTTTTTATTATTACCTTCTGATTGTCTCTTTCTCAACACTTATAGTTTTTTTCCCTGAAGGCTGGAACGACGTCTTACCTCTATGCTCTTGTGCATTTTATATATTCTATTTCCGTAGACAGCTTTACTGTGCCAGTTGTATTCCATACTTGTGGATTCACGGCTTTTCTCACACTTCAAAGGCTGCCTCGCGTTTTCCTCAACATACTGAGTTTAACGCAGTTGCAACACCTTTGTTACTCGTATGCAAGATTTCCCCCGTCCGTAAATATTTCTCACACGCCACTAATGAAGCCTACTATAGGTTCTAGCTCCCGTGCTGAACGGTTAAGACGACATGCAGTTTTGCAGGTAAGTTTTGATTTATCTGCCAAATTACAGGAATGTGATCGTTCACACCCCCGCCTTTTCATTTCATTCATCTCATCGGGAGTGGTAACGAATCAACGCTATAATCTGCACCATTGAAGTATTCACTGTAATCGTGCGGAAGAAAGCCAATATGGCTGACCCGTTAAGTTTATGCTTCCTTATGCGTCAGCCTGTGTGCCATAGCACTGTTTCCGGATATGCGAATCCGAGCATTAGCTTGAAAATGTAATGAATGATGTTGCTGTCGGCTTGACAGAGCGTACAGTTAGGTTTGAGATGCGCGCAGCGGACCGTTAGCAGGCTGTGGCTGGCGACGCGCCAGCGGTCGCAGCTTCCGCGACCTCTGCAGGCGCAGAATGGGCCGGGGTCGTGCCCCGACGGACACACACTACCAGCGACGCTTCCGCTACGCCAGACACGCAACGCGCAGCGCCTAGCGGAACTACTCAGCTACGACTTATATGCGGCACTGCGGAAGGGAAAATGCAAGCGAGCTCAGTTATGGTGCCCACGGAAATCCGCGTGTAGTTCTATTTCTCGCCTGTTTGCGGCGTCAGGATCTGCAGCGAAGGGAACTTCCTTTACCTGACCACAATTAAAGGTAACTTCTTAGCAGTTACGTATCGGACTGGAATTTTCTGACAAGGGAACCTCCTCATCGCACCCCCCTCAGATTTAGTTATAAGATGGCACAGTGGATAGACCTTGAAAAACTGAACACAGATCAATCGAGAAAACAGGAAGAAGTTGTGTGGAACTATGAAAAAAATAAGCAAAATATACAAACTGAGTAGTTCAAGGGAAGATAGGCAACATTAAGGACGATGGGAACGCAGGAGCGCCGTGGTCTCGTGGTAAAGTGAGCAGCTGCGGAACGAAAGGTCCTTGGTTCGAATCTTCCATCGAGTGAAAAGTTTAATTTTTTATTTTCAGTTTATGTGACAAACTCTTATGTTTTCATCACTTTTTTGGGAGTGATTATCACATCCACAAGAAAACCTAAATCGGGCAAGGTAGAAGAATCTTTTTACCCATTCGCCAAGTGTACAAGTTAGGTGGGTCGACAACATATTCCTGTCATGTGACGCACATGCCGTCACCAGTGTCGTATAGAATATATCAGATGTGTGTTCCTGTGGAGGAATCGGCTTACCTATGACCTTGCGATCAAATGTTTTCTGTTCCCATTGGAGAGCCACGTCCATTCGTCTACTAATCGCACGGTTTTGCGATGCGGTCGCAAAACGCAGACACTAAACTTATTACAGTGAACAGAGACGTCAATGAACGAACGGACAGATAATAACTATGCAAAAATAAAGAAAGTAAAATTTTCAGTCGAGGGAAGACTTGAACCAAAGACCTCATTCCGCAGCTGCTCACGCTACCACGGGACCACGGTGCACCTAAGCTCACATTGTCGATTATGTTGCTGATGTGGCCCATGGACTACTGAGTTTGTATATTTTGCTTATTTTTTCACAGCTCCACACAACTTCTTCCTGTTTTCTCAATTGATCTGTGTTCAGTTTATCAAGGCCTATCCACTGTGCCAACTTATAAATAAATCTGAGGGGGGTGCGATGGGGAGGTTCCCTTGTGAGTCAGGAACCCTTGCCTTTCGCGTATAGTCCTCTGTGCATCCGAGTTACGGAAGTATGATGAATACTGAAGTACTAATTGTCACACCAAAAAATGAAGTCGCGAAATTTGTTTTGTTTGTAGGCCCATACTACAGTCTTCGTACAGAACTCTGTATTTTAACAGGCCGCTAGATGAGCCAAAATAATATAACGCTGCCCTATCACAACAAAAGCACGCTTAGATACTTTTCTGTTTATGAACGGGAACAACACCGCAACAGTCCACGCTGTGTTAGTGTAAGTGACAATGCAGCATTGTATGGAAGCTGTTAGGTATGCATCTACCTCAAGCCCCCGTATGGAGCCATAATCTCTAATCTTATTTTCGTGGTCCTTACGCGAAAATGTACGTTGGCGGCAGCAGAATCCTTCAGCAGTCAGCCTCATATGCCGGTTCCCTCAATTTTATCAATAACGCTCCTCGGAAAGACCGTCGTCTTCCCTCTAGTGATCCCATTTGAGCTCACGAAGCCTCTCCGTAATACTTGCGAGATGTTTGAGCCTACCGGTAACAAATCTAGCAGCCCGCCTGAACCGCGTCGCTATCTTCCTTAAATCCAACATGGAGCGGATCTCCAACACTAACAGCACTCAATAGTGTGCCGCGCCAATGTCCTGTAAGTTGTCTTCTTTACAGATAGCCCACCCTTTCCCAAAATTCTCCCAATAAACCGACGTCTACCATTCACCTTCCCTACTAAAACCCTCACATGTCCAATTTGCGGTTTTCAGTGCAAATTTGTCTTTTCTTGTGACGCACTTGGGGTACAGTCTAAGGGTGCTTCCACTGGTATTAACAACTGGCCCAAAACTTGGGAACATCACTGGTTTATACTCTGCACTCTGATTAAGCATTCGTGGATTTCTGGCTACATGGATGGCAGAAAACTAGGTCGCGGTGAACGAAAAACGCTCTTACGTGAACTATGCAAATGACAAACCAGTAATTAATAAAAGATTATGAAAATGAAAATAGGCTTCACATTGTGCCCACTTACCCAATACACATGAAGACATCCTAATAGACTCCAGGACGAAAGCGTCCATTTTTTATGTCTACGCTACGCTTTGAGTACCAGTTTGCTACTGACTAGCTTGGGGCCACATGCTCGTCTGGTATGTACACACAAAGGCGTTGGGTGCCCCCTGGGGAGGTGGGGGTTGGGGGCGGCTGGATACTTATTGAATGGTGAACTTTTCGTTGACTAATTAAATTTAATTCGCTACGTAAGTCTATTTGCGTGTAACGCAAAGCAGTTATGAAACTTACAATAACTAACGTTTTTCCCATTGGATTGGTTTGAAATGTTCACCGCTATTAACTGAAGAATCATGCGGAGGGGGCATGCAACGAAGAAATTTGAAGAACTTTGTGCAAGAAGGGGTAACTCACATTTTACAAATTTGACGTCGAACATAGACTGTGGTCCAAAGTGATTTGACCGAGTATGTTCGGTGCAAAATAGTGGTATCTCCAGTATTTATCCTTTTCTTCCCCCGAAGTGATACAGCAGGTAAGATTCTGAAGCTTACAGGGGATGGTGTATATTACGGGAAACGCGGAGTTATCCTTTTCCTGCACGGAGGTCTTCATTCATGTAAGGATCGAGACTCTTGGATACGTAACGTTAAGGAACAACCTTATGAGCTGTTGAAGTCTATTAGTTGTCAGGCGCATTTTATCTGGTGTTTGCAATTGCGCTTCTTGCAGCCTAAAGAAATACAGTTTACTCTATGTTTCATGCGACGTCCAGCGTCGACGGGAAGGGTCGTTTGTTTCCCATAACAAAATGATTTTTGAAGACCACTTTTGCGTGTTCATTCTACAGAGCGGAGGCAAAATAGTTTCGTGCGATACTCATTTTTTTAGGTTTGTAGTAACAGGGACAGCAAAACAAGAGGAAGAACCAGAACTGTAGCAGCTACTGTGCAACGCAACTGCATGCCGGTGGCAGTCCGTGCGGCTGAGGGCGGTGCTCTCGCTGCTGGAGTACTGGATGTTCTGCTCTACCGCTGTATAGAATAGGTACGTAAAAATCCGCTTTGAGTATTTTGTTGGTAACGAAAAACAAATCTACGATTTCCGCCGACACTGGACGTAGCATGAAGAACGTGACGAGCAGTCTTTGCTTGGGGGTAAATCCAGCTACACATAGCAAAAACTGAATTGCAACCATCTGACGAAACAGCAGATGAAATCTGTCTGATGACGTTTAGAAGAGAGACCCTGTGTATATACAGTGCGCGGGTGTGCGTAACTATTTCGCACTTGGTGTTAACGACACAAGAGAGACTTACGGCCGAAATGGTGCAGCTCTAGTGAGTGGCGCAGAAAGCAACGAACTCGCCGGCCACGCAAAGGCTCGGGCGCGTGGCTTGGGTAATTTCGCTAGTGTGCCGCAACAACGTACTAAGCCAATTACGGCCGCTAAACAGAATGCAATTTATTGGCAATTCGCGAACGTCACAACACAGGCCGCTAGCCACACGCAGCAGATTTGGCCATGAGCCCACGGTCAATCACGCAGTTTGCTGTCCCGCCGAGTGAGGTGACAACCAGAAGAGATTCATCAATGTGTCCTTTCACATTGCGGTCGCATTTTCAGTGGTCTTTCCGTTCTTAGTTCTCCCTACGCTTCCTTTTCTAATATAGCGCGAAGACCTACATGCAATGTAATTTTACAGGAATTCCAACCGATTTTTGAGACACTACACAAAACTTACTGCAGTATCTTAACTCTAAACGATATTGCGAAACAAAATTTGACGTTTTACAAACTCGAAACAATGTTCACGACGAACTGCAATGGTACTCCATGGACAGCCTGAACCATTTATTCTATGAGATACGTACGCATCTTAGGCAGCTGACACTCTTAGGAGTCGTCAATTAGTTCCTTCAGAAATGAACCGTAAGCATCGTATCTGGCTCATCTCAAAATGTAACCGATCCACCAACACGAATGAATACGTAATTGTACACATTATTCTGTAACATCGACCGAAAACCTATGTGCTCTGGTACGTGTGAGCTTCATGGTCCAACTACTTATTTGCGACTGCTCTCCTAGAATACGCGACATTGTTTCCTAGGACGTTTGATAAATAATTCTGTCCCGTCTTCCTGCGAATATCCTTCCACAATAGTTGTTCCACGTAACGGAATTCAATCGATATCCATGGACTATCCTCCTTGTAGTCTGTTATTGGTTTACACCATCTAAGTGTGTACTGGACGACGTTTGTCACCTGGAACGCGAAACTTTCATCTATATTTATCCATCTTATGGTTGCAGTAGTCACCATTCTTGGCAGAAGTGAGACAAAATGAATGGACATCTTAATAATGGTAACCATCTATTTTCTTTTCAAGAGCATTTTAGCTTCGCCAAAAGAAGCTGTGAGCGCAGTGTAATTAGCGCTTCAGTTTGTTATGCAAGAACTCTGCAAAATTCACAGGTATATCTGAAGTTTTAACGAAAGCCTACACATATTCTTCCGTAAATTTGTGTATTTCCACCACAGCTTCATGAATTTAAATTACGAACGCACCAAAGCATCACATACACGCATTTCTGGCGTGTTGGCATCGCAATGATTTGCTTTTAAAAGCCATCTGAAGTCTCGCAGAAGCTTTGCTTCTGGATGTACACTAGTGGACGGAAAACTCTTGAGCACACAGTGGACGGACTTGATTGTTAGTCCCATACAGCTGTACATTTCGTCGTCTTCACAATTCGTCAATAACAAACGGCGTGCGAGTTTCACTGACGAACTTTGTATTTATATTCTTAAGAGTTTCTATACTCAGATCACCTGCCGGTGGCTACACTGACTGATCTTACTCCCAGGAGCGAGAAAAGCTGTCTATTATTCGCTGGACGGTGTATTAAATCAACCTATAAACTAATTTACAATATTAAAATTTTTACGACATATAACGATCCGACGATTTTCGCTGCTAGATTTGGAATTTTCCGGAAGTAGTTGCAAATAAATTTGGATCCTGTGTATAAAACACCGTTTGATAGCCGCAACAACAACTCACGATTAACAGTACCTACCTAGCCGTTATTGGGTGCACCGTCTGGCAGTGGGGCGTTTACGTTAGATTAAGCGATAGCCCTGAAAAGGTATAAAAACCTGCAAATTCTTTTAGTTGAAATAATGCACAGCAGTATTAATTGATGCTAGTTTTTTCTATTTGCAGAGCCCAATTTAGTAATGGCTACCTTCAAACTACAACTTGAGAGAAGGTCTTCCAAGCTGTCATAGTATTTTGTTAGTTGTTATTCGCAAATGTTTTGGCACTACGACCGTGTTCATCAACCTAGCTATTAAACATTCCTTCTGTAAGGCATCTAATTTAATTTTTCAACTTTTCGTATTTCCTGATTTGACTTCTGTTGAAGAGTTTCGTTTGCGAGGCAGCCTAAGACAAACGTCTTTCCCTTACCATTCCTAGCAGAACTTAACAGAATCTTCAGAATCATTCTTTAGGGAATTCAGTACGTTTCTGTAACTTATGATATAGGTGGTTCAGATCTTTCAGTAAGACGCCACATAATTTCAGCATTAAAGACAGCGGCACAAAATGTGGTGTAGTTGGTGTCAGGACCACAATTACGAAAGTTTGAGCTTCGACGCTTACTTCTGGCAATGAAATATGTATGAAAAATGCTAAGCTGCGCCGTGGTTCGGGATGAGTCAGTTCGAAGTTCTAAGGAAGGTAAGGGTACATCACCTCCAATATGACGACCATGCCCAGTAAAGCACTGTTGTGTTCAACCTTCCGGTTGGGCCGTTTCTACTTAATGCAAATTTTGCGTCACGGGTTTCACGTTTGGTCAGAACTAAAATACATAGCATAAACAGGAGCAAGAAATGTAACGGTTTCTCTATGTTCTTCGTGTATGCAGCGGAGGCACTATACCGAGCGAACAGATTCTGCTGTAACAGTTCATTCGCCGAAGTGTCGCCTCGTGGAGCTGTAGTAAACTGTCAAGCTAGAAAACGGCTTTTTAGAACACATTTATTATGGCAAAGTTGCCATACGTAAATCTCAAATAATACGTATGAAGTGGCGACGTGACTGTCTTTCACGAAGAAAGATTTAAAATTAATCATTACAGTAGGGTAACGCGTGCAAGAAAAGGCTTAGATGCCAAAATCAAGTCACTTTCGGAGCCAGATTAAAACTTATAGATTTTTAGAACAGGAAAGTGGTGCCATTACAGCATCTGCACTATGGTTTTTAAATTGAAAAGTCAATCGACCAATGGTTGAAACAAATTACCTGTTCTTCGAGTCCACGGCCGTCCTGATGATGTACTTTCCACACTGTGCGCTAGGTGACAACTGCGGAAATCTTGATACGACACTCTCCTTCAGGCATAGCCTTGGCGTGACACCGTCGAATGATATTGAAGTGCGTCACGTAAAGGCAAACAAAGACCTTCCATGCGATGTGCGTGACTCGCGAAGAAATACATCCTCATGGACGCTTTTCATATTGTTTGATCCATTTACGACGTGTTAAATCGTGAAACACCTGCCGCAGCACAAAGCGCTGAGTGGCAAGGATATCTTCTGCAAGACGGTCACGTTAAAGCGTCAGCTCCCGCAGTGCCACGACACGAATAATGGCACCGTAGCATGTGACGCTGTACGCGCTTTTGCGCTGCGAACTTGGCCGCCCAACTTGCTGCCACGTCTTTGCCGGATTGATGAAGTTTGTAACAACTTCCCATCGACAGGAAATTTAACAGGAGCAAGAACCCATCTTGCAAGCTGAAACGTTACGAACGTAACGTGTTACTTCCCATCTATAAAATCTGTGTGTAAGGGAAGGATCATCATGCAGTTTAGGTTTAGTGTCTCGTCGACGAGGTCATAATGTACCGCACAAGATTAGGTAGTACAAGAATAGGGAAGGAACTTGGTCTTGTCCTTTTCAAAGGAATCGTACCAGTATTTGTCGTATGCGATTTAGCAGCAACACAGAAAACCTGAATTTTTATGACCAGATGGTCAGTTGAAAAAGCCAAGCCGCTCCTCCTCCCGGTTCAAAAATGGTTCAAATTGCTCTGAGCACTATGCGACTTAACTTCTGAGGTCATCAGTCGCCTAGAACTTATAACTAATTAAACCTAACTAACCTAAGGACATCACACACATCCATGCCCGGGGCAGGATTCGAACTTGCGATCGTAGCGGTCACGCGGTTCCAGACTGAAGCGCCTTTAACCGCACGACCACACCGGCCGGCTCCCTCCTCCCGGACGCGACACTACACATAATGGGCTAGAGCTCAACTATGGGAGACTCGGCCCCTCAGTAAGATTACATTAATCCTGTTAAGTTTATTTCCACGCTATCTATCAAAAGCCTTGTACTAATCCTCTGACGTTCATTGAAATGTCTTAATATATGCTTTAACACATATCAGCGAACTGGTCATTTAGCTTTCTCTGGCTTCATTCGGCTTACAGTACTTCCCATCCCTTAGGAAAAACCACGAATTTATAACCCAGTGGAAATAAACTTGATAAATAGAAACCATCAAAGAGTCGGGAATCATTTGATATTAATGATATAGTTGATCATTATAATATAGTTTCTCACTAAGGTAACCCTTCAACTGACATCTATGGTTATACGAATTAGAGAGGGCGTAGAAGATGCAAATAATTCATATATTAGGTTTCACAGTTTCCATCGACACGCCATTTACGTTAGAATGTCTAATATCTACGGTCATTCGTGCAGAGTTAAACGAACTAACAGTGGCAGTCGACATTTAGCAGACTGCGTTCTACAAGAAATTTAGGTACAAGTCATTCCTCAAATATTTTTATAGAGTTGAGTCCTTACAGAACGGACTTGATTGATGTTCTTCCTTCTCTTTTGGTATCAGAGAATGATGAATTCACACATGCGCTGCTGGTGTTTAAAATGCTCAGATTACGTTGGTGTTTCGAGGGGATGGTCAACCATGTCGACAAAGTATGAGTTCGTATTTGCCTGAAACCATTTTAGGCCTGTTATACACAGTCTGTGTAAGAAGCAGCAGCAGCAGCAGCAACAGCAGCAGCCACAGCAGCAGCCGTCCCCGCCGCCGCCAACAGGTTTCGTTAGTGAAGATTGTCTTATCTGCTATCGATATTTCGAAACGGTGGCGAATCAATTAAAAATTTTGTTAAAACGACGCAATCATCATGTATATAATACTGCCTTATCTTTTACGTATCTCAATAAGTATTTTTTGGAGTAGAGTTATTTTAAACGGTCATCACAATGAAATCAAGATAAGACATCGTCCATCAGCATGATGACATATAGCAAATACGTACACTCAACTATCTCACAGTAGTCAGAGGCCCCGTATTCGTTAATGTAACACGTACGCTAAAAGGGGAACCACTCTGAATAGTACAGTGACAAAGCAGTGCAGGAGTCCTACAAAATGTTTTTATTAAGAGGGGTTGACCAATGAGCACATGCCATTACGCTGCGTCTGATCATCTGATGAAAGCTATGTACTAGCTGAAGGCCTCACCGCATATACGTCAACCTGTGGATTATTGGTAGGTACTGTCTGTAACACTCTTCAGTTCAGACATTTAACTGTGAGACTAAATATCTCAATTTGCCTCTTGTAATATGGCTCTAAGTATTTCTGGCTTCAACTCTCTCTGCTACAACCAATTTCTCGTGCTCTACACACATTGACACTAATTCCCGTAAACAGAAATGCCAAGCAGTGTCCGCAATTAGAAACTGCATTGAACTACAGATAAATTCCTTTGGAGGGGATTAACAGTTTGGAGGAATCTGGCGAGATGCTACCCCAATAGTGCTATACCTAGGTAATCACTTGTGATCTAACCTGCTCTTAACTGTCTTACATAAATTACATGATTAATATTAAACTACATAATTCCCATTTAAGTAACTGGAAGCTTTAATCTTCTATCTGTCTATTTTTTAGCAACGGTTAGCGACTGTTTACGCTGGCTGTTACTTAGGGACCAAAAAATTATGTTCTGTGCGGTTACAGACTTGCAGCTCTGCTTCCGTCTTGATAATGTGGACAAAACTACTCCTGACGAATGTTACACCACAGCGCACTGCTTAAAATTAAGTTTGAAATCATCTTGTCGCCAGCAACGTATGTTTGCAAGAATGAGAAAGCTCAAACCACTGACTGAACTGACGGAGTCCTCTTGGTTTAAGATGGAAATTACTGGCAAGAATTGAGACATTTAAATGCGTCTTAATGTAAATCGATTTCTTCTGAAGGTTTCTGATACGCACCTGACAATTATGAGGAGCAACTAGTTGTTCTAGTGGTAGTAGAGTAACAGACATATTACATCTAATTCATGGAGTAGTCACATGTAATTGAGCTTGTGAGAACATTAAGTAGTACAAAAATCTAGGTATAGGTTCCTAGTTCCGGATAACAGAATTCTTGTAGACGGAGAGCACTGACTGAAGACTTGTGATGGGGGTGGGGGGGGGGGGAGGCAGATGTGTGTCCTTTTTATAGGCATTTGCTTTGATCGATTTAAGGAAACTACGAATATCTAAATCTGAACGACTTCAGAGGTATCTGATACAAATGATCCAGAATGAATGTTCAGTGCGCGAACAACTACGCCAACGCAAACTTTTATCGACACACGTTACGCAGTTACAGTGTCTGGTGAATCCGAATGTGTGTCCGTGGACTTTAACGTCATGTCGCAGCTATTTCCAATTATTTGTCACGTTTCACCGCAAATCTGAACCGCTTTACAGTATCCAGGACAGCGTTACAAATAGCCGTACATAGGAGAATGGGTGAAAGACCAGTTTCCAGCAACAACCGTATGCCGCGAGATCTGGGCTAATGATTTGCTGCCAGCAGCCGTAGGCCCTGCACAGCGATTACATCAGTACAGGCACTCGCTTCAGGGGTGCGACTAACTTACTGCCTCTAAAACGGATGTAAGACGTACTTTAAAACTATCAAGCTATTTTCGTCGCTCCTAGCCCCCTCCCCACCCCCTCCTGTGTGTGTGTGTGTGTGTGTGTGGGGGGGGGGGGGGGAGGGGGGGAAGGGAGGGGGGCCGCAAGGACAATTTCTTGAACTGCTGGCAGGTTTGTGTTATTGAAATCACTGTGTTGGGGGACGTACACGGAAGTAACCCATTTTTTTTTTTTCCTGTAAAGGTCTGAGTGAAGGCGTTGTGAAATTCAATGGGCGGAAAGCTACGCGAGTATTCTGATAATGCCGTAGTTCACTCTGATTCGAAATACATTTATGATCTAGATTTTTCAATTTTCATGACTGCTTATTTATGCACCACTTGGATTGTTAACACTGCAGTTTGTTACACGAAGAAAGAGGCTATATTTCTCTTCATTTAGGAAGTAACGTGTCGTAATACAATATCCTTAGTGTTATCGATCATTTGGATCACACGGAATATCTGTTGTGATAAAGGAAGAAAGCAAAGGAAGAAAGCATAAGTTAAATGATGCAACTAGAAAAAGAGGAGACGTCAGATTTTCATTTCTGCTCGACAACGAATGATAATGGGATTTAGCAAGTAAATTTCTGGTTGACAGTCATGTGACAGCAAAATATACTTTACTAACACAAAACCCAATTATTTGTCCTGTGGTTGACTTCGAGATCCGAGACTCGCTGTTATCTGGATGCCGAATGTATGTAGTCATGAAGTCTCAGGAAGTCTGAAAGAACTACGGCTATCCAGTGACTGACCCCAGAAGCAATCTACTATTAATCTGAAACTTAACAATTAGCTAAATATTAACAAAAACCTATTTCTGACAATTATCTTAGATCAACGTCATGTTGAATTATTTACTTTCACGATACACAACGGTCAGTTGAAAAATTCAATTCTTGTACTTCTAAGGAAACTTATCGCTTCCTGTATATGGCATGTGTAGCGATAAAGGAAAGTAATACATAAAAAAAGAGTGACTATGCTATTTTCTCTAAGATTAGATGGTAGTTGTTACTCCACAGGTTGAACACTAATAACTGCTTAAACCATCAAGGTAATTAATTTTAACGAGCGATCAAGTGAATAATAACTGTTGAAAATGAACACTATTCTCGATATTTTGGCAGAAACTGATGTCGTTAAATGTCGTCAAGGTACAGTCTCTCAGTAGATCACTATGAGAACGAAATTACGCTTTATGACGAAAAATTCCTCATAATACTTGTATTAGTGAGAATTGTTCAATACCAACAGTTATTTTCTACCAACAAATTTTGACATAGCGTATATGGAGCAACAGCGACCGCTAACGGAAACTAATGTTGATAGAATCCAAATGGATTTTTAATTTGCGACCGGTTTCGGAGATTCTACTCAAAACTGTGAAACGATGGCGTTGTAAGAATCCAAGACTAATTTATTAACAGCCGACCCAGAGACGTAGTATGAGTGTGAGGACGCAACGAGAAGTTGATCTGAAGATGGTTTAACCGAAATCTGTCGTCAAAAATAAATAAGACTAGCTACTTTTACTGTATCAAGGTTAGTCCATTACCGTCAAAACGAGCTAAGTGTTATTTTCTGCAGATCAGTGGCTGAAGTTACGTGTGGCTACACCATTATGTTTGAATTATCGACGTTACTGCAATAAAATCTAACGGATTTACTTTACTTCTGCGCCATCTATTTCTACATATATTACATTAACACATATATAACGTATTACAAAAAATGTTCAAATGTGTGTGTGAATTTTTAAGGGACCAAACTGCTTAGGTCATCGGTCCCTAGACTTACACACTACTTAAACTACCCTATGCTAAGAAGAAACACACACACACACACACACACACACACACACACACAAGGGATGACTAACCTCCGGCGGGAGGGGCCGCGCAGTCCGTGACATGACGCCTCAAACCACGAGGCCATATATACATGTATTACATTAAGGGTTCTTTTTAAGCAGATATTGTCAGCCAGAACTTCACTAACGCCTATTTGTGTTAGTAGAAATGTGTGAAGATCACCCATTAGTTACTAAGTCTTACGCTTCTGTTCCTTTTACAAATACATTACTTTAACTGATCGTGCAGCCAGTCTTAAGGGAATAACAAGGTCGGTACCACTAGTTATCCCTTTGAATTGTGAATCAGCATTCAGTTTAGCATTTCCTGACCAACACGCGGAAGGACTGTTAAACGTGTGAAAATTCGCAGCTGCCGCTGGTTGCGGGCGGACCACAAAGCATTTATTCAATCGTATCGATCACTGAGTCATCGCCCACACAGTTGTTGCATTTTGTGGGGGACGGAGCGACAGGACGAGCACAGCAGAAACTAAACTCAGTTGCCCGACAAGACTTGAGTATATCCCACATGCCTGTTTTGCAGATTTTTATCGGCTTTGCTCAGCGCTATGACTTACGTCGAATGCTTATGCTAAGGGAGAGCGAAACTTTTCGAACAGATCTCTGGTTGTTAGGAACTGTAGCGTGAGCTATTCGTGAACCTTTTCGTCTCTACGAGACTACGGTATAATCGGTTTTTTCAGTTCCACGGAAGTATACATATATTCCCGTGAAGTCTCAGACTCCCTTACAATGACACGGTGGGCAGATTTCGTTGATTTCTTCGGAGCAGTTTAGAAATTTAATGGGAATGGAATTCACTCAATGACCCAACAGCGAACTACGTTGAAACTGCATTTATTACTTCGAAACTATGTCAGTGTAAGGCCAAGAAATTTTTACGTCCCTTGTGTTTTTATTTCTTTGGAAACTATCTTTGATATCAGTCGTAATAAAACAAAAGTTGATTTAATTTCGTTTACCTATGGTGATTCAGTTACAGCGTTTCTCCAGTTGGCGCAGAGTTCCTGAATGTTCCACGGTTTAAATCGCCAATTACACAGCGACGCACTGAATGACAATGTCTCAACATTTGTAGCTGCTCCCTGCGCGTGTATTTCTACTGTCAGTTCGTAGCGTGAAACTTCCTGGCAGATTAGAACTGTGTGCCCGACCGAGACTCGAACTCGGGATCTTTGCCTTTCGCGGGCAAGTGCTCTACCATATGAGCTACCGAAGCACGACTCACGCCCGGTCCTCATAGCTTTACTTCTGCCAGTACCTCGTCTCCTACCTTCCAAACTTGCCCGCGAAAGGCAAAGGTCCCGAGTTCGAGTCTCGGTCGGGCACACAGTTTTAATCTACCAGGAAGTTTCATATCAGCGCACACTCCGCTGCAGAGTGAAACTCTCATTCTGGAGTTCGTAGCATGACAGAACTTTGAGTTATGTCTGCATAACAGTCGAACAGCGGCCTATGTGATTCAGCCAGACAACGTCCTCAAGTTACTAACACATGTCTTTACTCACGGAAAGTTAAACGTTGTCTGCAAGTGTGCTAGCAAAATTCCAAAGCCGCTGCAGTGAAAGTACAGTCGCCGTCAGAAGCGGTTCTCTACCGTTTCCTTTCATTTGTAAGTTGGATTAAGTATGGATAGCGAAGTATTTAGAGCCATAGAGAAGCAAATGTCTTATGGAACTCTAGCATTTTACTATGAGATATCTGAGAAAACCATCTTAAAAGTAACCTTTACTCGGCGCAACACTGAAGAGCAGTTTTCAGCTGAGATTAATTCTCGCGCTTTTGAACGTGCTATATGTATACATAAAATAATGCAAACTAACTTCTCCAAAATTAGTTTCGGTAGGACATCAGTACAAAATGATTTCTTCCCGTCGACGAATACAAGAGTTTTTATCACATTAAAGAATTACGGACATATCTTTGCAGCTTTCCACAGTGGTGAACAACTACAGGCGATACCAGGAATCGATACGAATGAAATCAGTAGGAATGAAATCAGTAGCTAGGAAACGACAGTATGTTTAAGATTCAACAGAAGGATTCTAAGAAGGTATGCTGTACCCGATCATGCATGCAAGACCAGTGGTTTCTGCTCTACAGAAATGTCACGACGTATGAACAAGCCAACCAATGCGACAAGCTGTTTAATCACCAACATTCTCCTCCGAATGCAACTGTTTTGTCGTTGCCCACCTACATAGGGGGATATGATAATAGTATAATCGTAACGTGAGAAGGGAAATTCGAATTAGCACGGAAGATTTAAATGTCAGTTTTTCCTGCGCATTGTTCGAGAGTGAAACGGTAGATAAATAGCTTTAACGTCTTCGAAAAACCGACTGCCAGCCACTTAAATGTTAATCACAAAGTAATAATGGAGATTTAGATCAGACGTGAGGACGTCGTTCAATACAATCATCATTCATATGGCAGGTACAAACCAACTGCCAACAAGTTGTTAATCGCTGTCTGTCTATAAATCCAATGATGATAGTTATGAACAGCTAAACTTTTCGAACAGCAGGTACGACGCTAACGACTAGAGTTAATTAAGCTTATTATGTCAACCCATCCCATCATTTGAATAGTTGCTACACTTGGGAAGCAGATCCTTGAAAACCAAATGTCAGAATGAATTGCCCTAGTGGGCCAGCTCCAAGGTCTCGTCGAAGACCTCTGTACTTTCTTGCTGCTACCGCCCTTCCAACAACAGTTCGTCCTATCATCGTGCGTGAACATTACATGCTGCCAGATATATTCTTTCTTCCCAATCAGACCCGCAGAGAGAAATTTCATGGCATTTGTACCAGAGGCAGGAGTAACAGCAGTAAGTCAAATCGCTCTGAGCACTATAGGACTTAACATCTAAGGTCATCAGTCCCCTAGAACTTAGAACTACTTAAACCTAACTAACCTAAGGACATCACACACATCAATGTCCGAGGCAGGATTCGAACCTGCGACCGTAGTGGTCGCGCGGTTTCAGCCTTTAGCGCATAGAACCGCTCGGCCACCCTGCCGGCGCAGAAAACTAACACGAATAATTTACAGAAGAACGTAACAACTGTTAGAATCAGACGTCGTGGAAGATCGGTTCCTGAGACAAGTAGGAACACTAAATACTGACCGTACGACTTATCTTATGAGAGACATTAAAGACAGCCGAACCTCTACACTGATGTGCCAAAGAAACTGGTATAGGCTTGCGTATTCAAATACAGAGATACGTAAACAGGCAGAATACGGCGCTGCGGTCGGCGACGCCTATATGAGACAACACGTGTCTGGTGCAGTTGTTAGATCGGTTATTCCTTTTATAATGGCAGACTATCAAGATTTAAGTGAGTGTGAACGTGGTGTTATAGTCGGCGCACGAGCGATGGGGCGCAGCATCTCGGAGGCAGCGATGAGGTGTGGATTTCCCCGTACGGCCATTTCATTTCACGGGTATACCGTGGGTATCAAATTCCCGACATCGTTGCAGCCGGAAAAATATTCTGCAAAAACGGGACCAACGACGACCGAAGAGAATGCTGGACCATGAGCAGGTGTCAGCGTGCGAACCATTCAACGAAACATCGATATGGGCTTTCGGTGCCGAAGGCCCAGTCGTGTACCCTTGACTGCACAACGAAGTTTTACGCCTCGCCTGGGTCCGTCAATACCGGCAATGGACTGTTGATGACTGGAAACATGTTACCTGGTCGGATGTGTCTCGTTTTAAATTCTATCGATCGGATGGACGTGTACGGGTATGGACACAACCTACACGATATTATGCAGGTGTACCAGTTTCTTTGGCTCTTATGTGTATTTATTGCAATTTCAAGTTTAGAGGAAACTTAGGACAATGAGGACAAATGCACTCTTTGAAATTATGAAGGTAGAGGGACAATATTTTCTGGCGTTTCAATTCTCTTCAAATAGTTACTGCTTTTTATTCACTACAGAGCCCGCTTCACACCATTTTTTACTAAGTTCTGCACCGCAGACTTTGCTGGAGGCTTTCAAATGGTTCAAATGGCTCTGAGCATTATGCGACTTAACTTCTGAGGTCATCAGTCGCCTAGAGCTTAGAACTAATTAAACCTAACTAACTCAAGGATATCACACACATCCATGCCCGAGGCAGGATTCGAACGTGCGACCGTAGCCGTCGCTCGGCTCCAGACTGTAGCGTCTAGAACCGCACGGCCACTCTGGCCGGCGTTGGAGGCTTTACCGGAACACCTCTAGTCTCATACTTCTGGGCGAACTGTTCAGCATACGTTTTCCGCGAACTGTGCCTCACATATTACGCGACAATGAACACGCACTGTGTTATGGTATTTTGTGTTGTATTAAAATGATCACTTAACATGTGTACTCTTTCCTGGCAGTTTTCGGTGTTAATTTAACGAAAGATCAAATATTTGCGGGTAGCACGTGTAGTATACAACAACTCCTTACGACAATAAGACCATTGGAGGTAGTAACTACTGTACTATTATTTCGTGCATCAGGAAACTGCTAGGTTCGACTGGTGCAGATTTCTACAAGAAATCTGCTGAACATTGCTAGTAAACACGGAGATGGAAAAGGAAGCATCAATAGATTACAAGATCAGAGTCGCGCTCGGCTTATCTATTACGGTATACCATATTTTCATCAGCTGGCACATTCGAGAGGAAGGAGGAAATGTAACCATCTCCAACCCACAGGTCGTTATGGACTGGCCACTAACGCAATTAGGAACTGCAGAAGTACTTTAAAATGAAGTGTTTCGGAATTTAACTGGTTTATGTAGATCACTGAAAAGTAAAATGTCAGTGGTCCGACTTGGCGAGCTCACTCCTTCCGAACACGAGCTCAGAAAGTCGCTCCAGTATGAACTGACCCATCTTTAGGTAAGGCTTTCATCTATTTGAACGGGTGGCTGGACATCGATGTGGCCAACAGACAATGAGAAACGAGAAGCACTTATCCGCGTCACTATATGCTTAATAGGCAGGAGTGAGGCACGAACTGTTCTTCAGAATTACCAATGTTTAAAAGCTTACATGTTTGTTTCTGCACCTCACCCTTTTCAAGCACAGTGCTGTAACACGTCTCATACATACAGCCTCACATTTTCTCACAGTGCCTTCTGTCACTTTTAGAACGAATTATTTTGCAACAGCAATTTTTGCGAGATCATGTAGCGATAGAACACATTTTAACAATGCCGACTCTTACCGATTTAAATTTAATGCACGGTATTTAGGTATTTTAGCAGTGCAACAATACGCGACGATTTGTATTTAGTATGGTCTAGTAGTTGGCGGAGAGAACCACTCCCTCCCCACAAGGTTATAAATAATTGCGCCAGTTACATACTGCATGCGCAGGATACAGCAAAGAAATTGGCTTTCTAGCAGCGACTTAAATATCCTTTAGAATACGCTTGAAAACCAATAAAAACGTGAAGAGTGATAATTCCGGAAGTAGTAACTCGTTTTTATTCAGACTGCCAAGGAAAATGTTGAATTCGCAGGTTAGTTGCACATAGGACTGTACTATTAAGCTATTCCTGAAGGTCAGAAGCCAGTGACACGGCATCTGAAATCCTGTGGGCGAAGTTATTCGTGGCAGTCTAACGAGACAATAGTTTTCTAAACTTATACAATTAATATCAACAGCTCTAAGTATGTCTTCCACTGTCAGGCCTAAGCCATTTACAAGAGTCATTTAAGGCTGTCGGCGCAACGATCTCCTTCATTCACAAAATCTTCATGCATTACAGAGAAGGTTGTTCACGAACATCTGTTCTCAGATACTAAAAGGCGTCAGTCCGGCGGCGAGGTACGTTAACGTTAGCGTGGATGCTGAAACGGTAACTGAACCTATTTCCGAAAGCGTTGTCATCAAAAGCTTCGAAGCCTGAATGTGAACATCACTGCCTTTCGAAAGCGTTCGAAGGAATTTCGCTTTCCCAATGCATTCTACAGTTCAGTTCATCTCTCTCTCTCTCTCTCTCTCTCTCTCTCTCTCTCTCTCTCTCTCTCTCTCTCTCTCTCTCATATTTTACTACTTACACACATTCATGGTAACCCTATACTAGCGTTGCCTAAGTGCAGCATATGAGGTATAGGGAACTGGTCCTTCCATATAACTGCATCACCTTTCATCGAGTTAATGAGGCTCTCTGTTAGTGACTGAGAAGCATTTTGTCCCGCTTGGCGGGCCCGAAGTTGCCCGGCCGAGCCCAGTGAGCAGCAAAGTTGTGACATGCTGTCAGCTGGGTACTTGCCCAGAAAGTTTTAACGGCAGAGCCAATATGCGCACATTAAACATGAGATATATAAGTACTGAAGATGCCTACATAACTATGTAAAACGTTTGGTTAAAAACAAAAAAATGGAAATTCAGTTGGAATTAATGTGATTTATTCTTCAGTGCCCAACATTCAAAACGTTATGGGCACAGTGCTTACACTAACCAGCACTGAGCAACCCGCCTGGTCCTAATCACATTTCTATATTGCTATTTAGAAAAAAACAGGCTAGTTACGAAGACGACAGATACTACCACAGGAAGGCTGCTTCAGCTCCTTTGTGACTAACAAATTTAGCATTCCTCACTAAATTCATGACGCTTTTCTTGCGTGAAAGTATGCCTAATTTGTTATACACTGAATGCATCACTTCGCTCCGCAGCAAGTGTCTGACAGGTGTAACTAGACTGCGTAGCGGTCGACAGAACAGAGATCGCAATTCCGTTAGGTCAGTGACGGGATGTGGACAGAGAGAAATTTAAATGACTGTTATAGTGTAGGGTGACACCCCTCCCCCTGAAGATCTTTTTTCATTCCGAAATTTATCTTCTATCGGAGTTAGGGTCTCAGTAACTACAAAATGGTTCAGATGTCTCTGAGCACTATGGGACTTAACATCTGAGGTCATCAGTCCCCTAGAACTTAGAACTACTTAAACCTAACCAACCTAAGGACATCACACACATCCATGCCTGAGGCAGGATTCGAACCTGCGACCGTAGCAGCAGCGTGGTTCCAGACTGAAGCGCCTAGAACAGCTCGGCCACATCGACCGGCAGTAACTACACCGTAAGGTAAAATTGAACATCTGATAAGGTAATTTTTCATTCGTTCGCAAGAAGCATATGCGATTAACTGCATGTATGATCAAGAAAAATGGAAGAAGCAACCTGATCATCATTGTCGTGTCACCCTTTGAGTTTGCGGCTTTGGAACAAAGGGTATTTTGATTAGAATGTTATCTTGCAGGCAAATAAAGTGGTCAGTGATATGCAAAGAATTTCTGTTCCAGCAGAATCCTGAATCTGTCTTACAATGATGGAAGTAACGTCATATTTTTACTCCTACCTCGTTTTCTAAGGTAATTATGTTAGGCATAGTATGTCAGTAACAGATTGCACAGTGCGTTTGTTTTGTTTTAGGGCGCAAAAGCAGCTAGGGTCATACGCCCATGTCAGAACCGTGGATAATGAATACAACAAACGGAGTTTAAGGTGTTTAAGCCTAATCGACGGAAGGAAAGACAGCTAAAAAGAGGAACTTTGAGAAAGGTCCATAAAAAACGCCAAAGAGAAACACAGGTCCCGAACTAAATATTGAATGTCCTTCGCCATATTACTACGGCGGATAAAAAGTAAAACGAAGTCCACAACCCGTGGGTCGTTCGCTAAAACGGCCGGTAACACAGAGGGCAAACAAATTGTAACGTGAGTGGTTAAAAAGTGGTCAAAAAAGAGGCATTCCGACAGGAAATGGCGAACCGTCAAAGGTAGTGGGCAATAAGCACAATGTGGTGGGGGACACCACCTAACAAATGGCAATGGCTAGAAAGGCAGTGCCCTATACGCAACCTAGGCAAAATGATGATCTCACGGCGAGAGAGCCGAGAGGTCGCCCAAGCCGCTGGGAGAGGTTTAATTTCCCGGAGCTTGTTCCCATGAAGGGAGGACCAGTGGTAGCAGAAGACTATTGAAAAGTGTCTCAGGATATACGGCGTGGCCTGATACGGCCTACTGGGCTAAGATCTCTGCTGTCAATACTGAGCAGTGTTCCGGAAGCTGGTATAGAATAACGTCGGTGCCATTGACGAAAGCACACCAGACAACATTGGTCGTCCGAGAGCAGTAAGTATAAACGAAAGTACCATCGCGAAGTTGCGTGCGAAGGTCGTGAAACTTAGGGCGATAGAGCGAGGATGGAGTAATGTTCTTAGGAAGTGAATGAATGCCAAAGTAAAGCAGGCCGCCGCACGAAGCCAAGGTGGTGAAGGGTTCACACCCATCTGGAAAGTGACAGGTAGCGTGAAGTTAAGCTGCCGGAGCAAGAGCTGAAAGCGAACTCCAGGGGGTAGCAGAAGAACGAAGCGCCCCATACTGGCGATCAAACCACTTATCAAAGGAAGAGGCGTGGCATGGGTGGCGAGGCACGACAGACTAACGGCATGTCTATCTGCCGAGGAGGACGTCACGGCCGCGTGACTGGTAGTTCGGCTGCTTTGGCATACGGCGTCTCAACCAGGCTAGGGCAAAGGGCGCCAATGGCCGGATGCCACGATGGTGGCTAGTACTGAGATTGTGTAAGAGGGGCGGACATGCAGATGTATAAACCAAATACCCATCGTTTAGTTTAGAATGGACAAGGGACTGATACAAAAGGAGGAGGGTGGTCCGACCCGCTGCCCTGGACGTACCGCTGAGGACACGTAGGACTAACGAACTGAATACAACAGGCCCGACATGTAAAGATGGTGGAAGAAACCAACTGCTCCGCCAGAAATTCATACAAACTCTTGTCAGCGGAAAAGCGAAAAGCATTGTCGATGCTCTACAAGTAAAGACGATAGACACATCGCTGAAGACACCGCTAGAGGAGACAATTCCGTGACGATAGAGACATCGCTGAAGACACCGCTAGAGGAGACAATTCCGTGAGAACTGCAATGGATGGCAAAATCGTCAAAGAAGAGAAAGGCGGAGATGCCCGGCGGGAGACATGCCATTGTAGGGTTAATGGCGTTAGCAAAGAGGACGACGCTCAGGACGGAACACGGAGGCACACCGTTTTCCTGGATAAAGGTGTCCGACAAGGCAAAAGCCACACGTACCTTGAGAACTCAGTCTTTTAGCGAATTCGTGAGGGAAACGTGGCATGCGGCAACGGAAGCCCCACGTGTATGAAGTACAGAGGATACCAGCGTCCGGCCCTGAGCAGGAGGATTGGGATGAGGTGAATGCATGACCTACTTCCCCTAATAATAAAGGCGGCACTGTAGCGCGATTCTGAGAGCCGCCTCTACTAGTTTCCGAGGAAGGAAGGCAGGGTGATAGTGGGTGAGCTCGAAATCTCCGGAAAAAGGCGGCCCAAAGAGTTGGAGATAGCAGTAGGGTCCGCTAAGACATCGTGTGCTACTGTCGCGCCGGAAATTGGTCCACGTGACGGAAGATTAAGTGGAACTGTTAAAAGAAATCGAACTGGCCCTTCTGCTATCCCGAAGATCGCGACGGCACTACACGCACCTGTGACATTTAAAAACTCAGAGCACGTCTCCGCGCGCGAATTGCGTCGCGGCGCGCCTCAGTCCACCAAGGGACCGGAACACAGCCTGACAAAGAGGAAGTGGAAGGAATGGAACGTTCTGTGGGGTAAGGATAACATTTTAATATCTTCTACCTGGTCATCACAACTGGGGAAATATTGTTCGTCGAACGTCGCCAAGGAAGAGTAAAGCCTCCAGTCGGCCTTAGAAAGCTGCCATTTGAGTGTTCACGTAGATGGGGTAGGAGTCATCAATCTGATAGCATACGGGATATGGTCGCTCGAATGTGTGTCAGAGAACAGACCGCTCGAGATGATGGTCAAGCTCGACAGTAAAGAAGTAGAGTTCCAAATGGGAATACGTATGAGTGGAGTCGGAAAGGAACGTGAGTGCTCCCATGTTAAGGCAGATGAGATTAAGGTGACAGAAGGTCAGCCAAGAGGGTATCTCTCCAAAGGGGAAGTTGTGCATTAAAGTCACCCAGCAGCAGGAAAGTGTGAGGGAGTTGCCCAATAACCTGGAGGAAGTCTGCCCTGGTGACACCGAATGATGGGAGGATGTAAACATCACAAAGGGAAAAGGTCGGGCGGGAAAGGAAAATGCAGACTGCGACAGCTTGAAGCATAGTAGTCAGGGGGAGAGGTTGACTATGAACGTCATCCTGGTTATCAGCATGACTCCCCATGGGATGGGATGCCGTCCTGAGGCAGAAAGGTCAAAGCTGACTGAGAAGAAATGCGAGGGCTCAAAGCGGTCCTAAGTTCTAGGGGACTTATGACCTAAGATGTTGAGTCCCATAGTGCTCAGAGCCATTTGAGCCAAAGCGGTCCTGAGGAGACAATTGTGTTTCCTAGAGGCAGAGAAGAAGCAGACACAGATTCTAAAAGCAGCTCTAAGTTCTCTTTGTGGGATCGAAGGCTGCGAATATTCCACTGGAGGAGTGTCGTAACGAGGGAAGGGGAGAAGGTAAAAAATGAAGGGCTGTCACCTCGACGGCCTCCGAGTGCCAGCTTCAGAAGATTGACTGCTACAGGGCACAGAGGCTGGAGGATCCTGCTCCATTAGTTCTATCTGCCGAGTCCAGGGCAGAAGGACGGTTGGTGGTGGCGTGGCGACACCATCAAAGAGGATCTCTGAGTTTGCCAAGGAGAAGACCAGTTCCCTTTGTTTGACTTCTTGGAACCTTTCCGATGGTCAGAAGAAGACTCAAGATGTTTGTTGGCTGGGTGGACGTACGATATTTTTACGGAGTATTCCTTCAATCCTTTCCAGCCCGCCTATTGTGCAGCAGCTGACTTCGCCCCGTGAGGCGAAAGTTTCGTGGCTTGTTGGAGAAGTAGACGGGGATGCTGCCATGGCACTGGACGATTACACAACCGCAGCGCCGAATTTGAGATCGCGTGTCTGTGTAGCCATGTCTTGTGGAGGGAGATGTAGCAATAACAGTACTGTAAGTGCCGGATGGTAGAACGCAGCGTGTTTGACTAGCCAACAGCTTGCGAGCGACCGGATAAGGCACTTCTTCCTTCACCCAGATCTCCTGGACAATCCACTCATGGGACACGGGACCATCTCCGGAGGAGGCGGCACGGTCCCCATTGCAGTTTACACAATGGGAAAAAGGAAGCAGATTATCGCCCTCCCACAGGTTACACATTTGTCCAGGTATCGACAGGACTCTCGGGCATGGTTGTAACGATAACACTGGTAGCAATGCATCGGGTTTGCAATATACGGTCGGACTGTGACAGCTTCATAGCCTGCTTCGATCTTTGACGGAAGCACCATCCCATCAAAAGTGAGGAAGAGTGCGCATGGGCACTAAGGATTCATCTACTTTTTTCATCACCCGATGGACTGGAAAGACACCCTGATCACAGATGTATGTATGGATTTCTGCCTCAACAAACAATCGAGCGGTGAAGAGTGAACAACACAGAAAGAATAAATCGTCGATAAGTATCGACCCGTACAGGATAGCTGCGGGGGAGCGAATCTGTTTGCAGTAGTTGTGCTTGAGAATCAGAAGTTGCCTCCAAAAGCGAAGTACCACTGCGGAAACGAGAGCAGGGTTTCACAGGGACAGCAATTCGATCAACGCCTTCCTGAACAGTAAACGGATCTACCATAGCAAAGGACTCACTGTCTTCGGTACGCAAAACCACTAGGAACCGTGGTGCAGCTGGGAGGGTGTTGGAATCTTTAGTCTCATTACATTTACGTTTAGTAGACGTTGACGGTGAGAGAGATGATTTACTCATTGCGATAAAATCCCCGAAGATTGCCAGCATCTCCGATGGCATGCTCCCTCCACCCGTGGGGCACCTTCAGAAGGGGGCGCACCCGCCTTACGTGATTGTTCACACTTCAGGTCACACCTCCCGAACGCATGACAAAGGGACCAATCGGCAATTTAGGAAGGTAGCAGCTTAGGCAGTCACCCCTACCTGGGCCTGGGCTGCACCAGGGTCACGTGCGAACCCTACCTGTCGACCCGGGGCTGGGAATTACTCGTTTCCCAGCCACCTGTTACGCGTCAGACGCGTGGGCTGGCCTTCAGAAGCGCACAGGGAGGATGAAGGAAAGGAGAAACCTCGAACGCTAAGGCGGCGGAAGAACGGAAGAAGACAAATGAAAAACAGAAAAAAAGGAACGAAAGAACAGTGGAGAGACTGCTCTGATATTTACTGGAAATGCAGAACACATTTTCAAAGACATCCCAGAGATGTTCTCCAAGGAGGAGAAAATCGGAGCAATAGGACACACATGCAGCACGGAAGGGAAACGATGCTGCAAAGGTTGGGGTCCTGTGGTAGCCAAGCATGAACTCATCAAGTTTACTCCATTTCAATATGAACTTCCTGAAGACATTTTTCATTTCGTATAAAGAAAGTTTGGTAACGATCCTTAAAACAGATTCCATTGTAGAGTAAGTACCCAACCCTTTATCTTTTACTTAACAGCCAAAGGAAATAATGTTTCTGAACTTTTCTTTTAATATAATCTACGTTTTGTGTGTGATCGATTTTGGTATTTGCCACAGTGCTCGGCAGTGCCTTCATGCCAGGAAGAGGAAGGATTTTGCCTTTACTTTTAATTCTGCATGGAGAATGAAAAGTGCCCATTATTTTGCATGACTCAGCGAAGTATTGAGCCCGATGGTCAGGGTTTCCGAAACATGTATTTAGCGGACATCGTGCGCACACCTCGAACGTAGCTCACTGTTAGATCACAGTTTCCAAATTTATCAGTACCTGTTCGGTTAATCTTCGTACCGTGAAATGGGTTACCTGGTTTTAATCAATGCGTTCAGTGAACTGTGGACCATATTCTTCAAGTTTCTGATCATTGTGCAACAGCCTAGGGCCCAACTCATGCCGCTCGTGTTGCACACTAGATGCAGCACCATTCACGTATTCCAGGTCCACGGCTTGGATTTATTTACTTCGCGGACTTTGATTTTCTAGGCAGTATAAGTGACTACCATGTATGTCTCGTCATATCTTCCGACTGCGTTTAGCACACCTGGAGAAGAAATGTCAGGCAGAGAATTACGCCTGAAGTCCCAGAAACTACATTCCACGGGGAAATGTCCCAGAAGACTGACATGATAAGCAAGTGAATGGTTGGTCGTTGGTTTAAGCCATTCCACTCTGACAAGTTACGTAAATTAAGTGCTCCAGATACTTGTGATAATATAGATTTAAGATCTGGCTAGTGCTGTTAATGCTTGTGTCATATAAGCTCATACCTAAACAACGCCACTTTTCCGTGGAATGACAATGTCGTATTTAACACTGGTCTTTTACAATCCATCCGTGTTCAGTTTCATGGCTCCAAACGTCCGTTTAGTGCCTGTGCGCTCTAGAGGCTATCCGCCTATTGTGCGGCGGCAGACGAAAATTAATTAGTGTGGCTCAAAATAGAAGACGCTGCCCGTGAGCGCGTCGCCACAATGCGGGCCTGTTTGAACGCGTCGTTGGACTGCTACACCTCGTCACTACACACGTCATCTAACATGTGAACACCAACGTCTGCTCGTACAGGCACGTCAGTGTATCTATGCCTAATAGTTAACACATTCTTATACCGTAAAATCGCTGCATTATCTCCATTAACCACTTACCAGAAATTAATTTAGCGACATCATATACATAATGTCTTCACTACTCACGCACTGGCAATGCGCTCACTACCATTCAATGAAAGATCGTCAGTGCTTTGCAGTGTATCAGTTTCAGCAAATTAAAAATGTAATATGAGTAAATTTTATCTCTCACTCATATTGTGCAGAATTGTTTCAGAGACCGTATGGGCTTTCTTTTACGTTATTCAGCATATCTGTATGTTAATTTGGGAAACGGTTACACGTACATTACATGTGACACGAGAAACCGCAGCATGACTGACGTACTTTACTTGCCGTTCAGACGAAATATAGGCATTCCGTGAATTTTCGATCAAGATGGTGGCCATACACAGGCATGGCATACCACTAGTACCGAGATTTCTTGGATGAGGTAGCCATAAAGAAATGCAAGCAGTGGGAGATCGGCTATAAAAATGTTCATGACCTTCACGGTGGCGAAAGAATGTTTGGAAGCTCCAGCACTGGTGGTATCTATGGCCTAATGCTACATGATTTTAAGGAGCTGCTCTGGAGATTCGAGGTTAGGTTTTGAATTACTACGGTGAGCGGAAGTAACAAGTTTCATCAAATCTGAATGTTGAAGAGTTGCGATTTCTTTTCAGTTATGTTCTCCGTTAGGTTGCAGGGCATACAAAACGTTGGCAAGGGCGATCTAAGAATCGGACTACGCTGGGTTTCCTGAATTGGAACATTACTCTCCTGAAATCCCATGACAATATCAGAAACGTTTGGCGATGCGAAGTGTGTACTGTTAGCAGACTGTAATTTCCGTTGCATTGTTAAGGTCAATCACACAGGAACACTAGTGACGTTATCAACGTTGTATTATGGATCAAATGTCACTAGAAGCTTATCAAAAACTATTTCCCAAGTATAGAACTACAGGAGGTTGATCCAGATTGCCCAGCAATATATATCTTCTATCAGTTTTAGTGTAATTACGTCTCTTCGAGAATCATGTACCGGTGGAAAACAAAGGGTGGCGATGGGCTTTAGGGAGACTTCACAAGAAGAGAAGCAGCTTACTCTCCACGAACTGAAATAATATGTAGTTACTGGCAACAAAGGTCAACCTAACACCCAACAACGCTTTAAATGAGTACGACCAATTATTCATGTTTCTAGTAGACTGCAAGGTTTTTTTTTTAACGTTTTAGTAACACTGGTCAAACTTTTACGGCCGAGAAATTTATTACGTAGTAAATGCTGCCTAGCCCGCGATGTAAGCCTGTGTTTCTACTTTCGTCCATTGCGTTCCTATAAGCTCGCGAACTGTTACACAGAACAAAGCATCTGATCATTTATAGCACTATCACAAGTCTGACGGGCGTAATACCCAGCGGATCTGAGTCTACGCTTACAGCCTGTCCGCGACGTACTCAGACGCATGTCACCGTCCTCTTCGGCTGTGTCATTTGTTTCGTCACTTCTATACCTTATTTGGTGACACTTTTTATAGAATGTCATGCAAATTCAGACGTGATTAGATCACGGAGGTAGTGTGTGACTAGCGCGTACGGTATTCAGAGGAAATAGTCGCCGTCAAATAGATTCTATAAAATATGGCACGTATGTCGGATATCCTGCTATCATCGAACTGGCAATGTTTGACACCGCTAGAAAAGCTGCATAAGTAGAAATGGAGCACATAGTATACTGAATGAACCAAATAGCCTACTGAAGAGTCAGTGTTAGAATCCAGTCATCAGTAAGTTTAAGCAGAGGAAGTTACCACCGAAAGAAACCACTGCTTAATCTTATGAGACAAAGTAACGTCCAATTTGTAATACTAGAAGTGAGCTGCTCTGCTACCTCGAGTTTCGTTGAATTTCTTTCTTCAGCCTCTGTAGGTTCCAGGCGTAAAGAAGGTGCGAATAGCAACTCGAGTTTACTTAAAGCAGGTAGGCAGGTACATTTGTGGTCTAGACACCGACATAGTAGTTATGGTGATGTAAGAAATTAACTATGTTTACACCGTTTGCAAAGAACATTGCTCCTTAAATGTTCAACGATAGCGTGACTGTTCAGCTGCTGCTTTCTTTACTTATGGCCGTAACAGGCGTAACTTATTCTGCTTATAAGGAAATTTGTGAAGAATGTTACCGTTGGTCCCGTTCCATATAGAATTCGTCACTGAGACCTGCAGAACCAGACTTAGAAAACGAAGTTAAAATCTGAATATCGCACCTAATAATAGTAAGGATGAAGTTGACATTATACCAATTATACTGTCAACTACAGGAGTCATTCCACACAATATCCACCAGTACATCAATGCAATACAGCTACATCCGAACTTACATATACAACTACAGAAATCTGTAATTACTGACATTTTTTCAATTACCCGAAAGTTCCTAAATGCAATGTAACATATACCGTACAGCTAAAAGGAAGTCACGCTTGATCAAGGTCCGCGTCACCTTCCATTTTTAAGCAGACATAACGTCTGAGACTAGAAATAAATAATAATAATAATAATAATAATAATAATAATAATAATAATAATAATAATAATAATAATAATAATAATCATCCCGTGGAGGCCCGGGAAAAGAATAGGCCTCCGGTATGTTCTGCCAGTCGTAAAAGGCGACGAAAAGAACGAACCACTAATAGGGCTAACCCCTCTTTTAGTGTGATTAGTTGGTTCAGGACAGAACTAAAGAAGCCTCGGACAAGCGCCGTCATAGTCGGGGGCGACGCTTGAACCCTATGCCCGCCCACAATGGTAACGACACTGCTAGCCAACTGGAAAATGATTTAAATCCAAATAGAGGTGTTTTGCAGCATATGCTTCCTGCAACCACCCTAGAAGGAAAACAAAGACAGAGGATGAGATGGTCAGATGAAGTTAATCGACACCTCATGTTCTGTTATTACCAAGCAACAAACCTAGGAACCAACACAACTGGATACAGATCACAAGTATACACAACATTTATTACCAGATACCCAGAATTAAAATGTTTCACAGAACAACGACTAGCTGATCAGATCCGTGTAATAATCAAAAATAACAGGATACCCCAGTCAGAATTAGAAAACATCAAACAAGAAGTACAACAAATACTGGAACAAAATAGTGTGCAATCAGAAGAAGAAGAAGAAGAAGAAGAAAATACAGTAATGGACTCAAACATCCCAGAGTAAACAAACAAAGAACAACACGCATCAATTAAACAATCAGAGCAAAACGAAATCTTAAGACAGCCACCAGAACAAGCACAAATAGAACACGAAGTGACACACAGATATAGAAGAAAAATTTCAGCTGACATATATAGAATACAAAGACACAAATACAGACATTAGACCATTCTTGCAAAGACCGCCAAATAACCCACAAGTCGAAACAACAATAAAAACTATCAACACAATCATACACAACAAAATAAATGAAAACACAACTATGGAAGAGTTACAACTACTGGTTTATATAGGAGCACTCACTACACTAAATATACACACTAGGCAGAGATCAGAACCAACCAACACACAGAAGAAACCCACAAAAACTGCATGGCAACACAGGCTACAGATCAGAATAGAAAAACTGAGAAAGGACATAGGACAGCTAACACAATTTATAAGAAATGAAATGTCAGAAAAAAAACGAAAAAGGTTAGGTAAAATCTCACAACAAGAAGTGATAGAGCAATTAGATGAAAAGAAACAGAAATTACAAGCATTGGCCAAACGACTTAGAAAATACAAAAAAAGTGAAAATAGAAGGAAACAAAACCAAACATTCAACACAAACCAAAAGAGATTTTACCAAACAATAGATAACACACACATTAAAATAGACAATCCACCAAACATAAGACATGGAACACTTCTGGAGCAACATACGGTCAAACCCGGTACAACATAACAGGCATGCATGGTGGATACAAGCAGAAACAGACACATACAAGATGCTACCACAAATGCCTGAAGTGATAATTTTGCAACATGAAGTCACCCAAGCAATTAATTCTACTCAATTGGAAAGCCCTTGGAAAAGATAAAATAGCAAAGAAGTTCACCTCAACACATTCACATGTAACTAAATCATTTAACAGTTACATTGCCGACCCATACACATTCCCTGATACACTTACACATGGAATAACTTATCTGAAACCTAAAGATCGAGCAGACACAGCAAACCCAGCAAAATATCGCCCCATAACATGCCTACCAACAATATACAAAATATTAACTTCAGTCATTACACAGAAATTAATGACCCATACAACACAGAACAAAATTATAAATAAAGAACAAAAAGGCTGCTGCAAAGGAGTACGAGGATGTAAAGAGGAACTGATAATAGATGCAGAGGTGACATATCAAGCTAAAACTAAACAAAGGTCGCCACACTACGCATACATTGATTACCAAAAAGCTTTTGATAGTGTACCCCACTCATGGTTACTACAGATATTGGAAATATACAAAGTAGATCCTAAATTGATACAGTTCCTAGACATAGTAATGAAAAACTGGAAAACCACACTTAATATCCAAACAAATTCAGATAATATCACATCACAGCCAATATAGATTAAGCGTGGAATATACCAAGGAGACTCATTAAGTCCTTTCGGTTCTGCCTTGCCCTGAACCCACTATCCAACCTGCTAAATAATACAAATTATGGATACAATATTACTGGAACATACCCACACAAAAATCACACATTTGCTATACATAGATGATCTAAAACTACTGGCAGCAACCAATCAACAACTCAACCAATTACTAAAGATAACAGAAGTATTCAGCAATGATACAAATATGGCTTTTGGAACAGACAAATGTAAGAAAAATAGCATAGTCAAACACACTAAACAAGAAGATTACATACTGGATAACCACAGTGACTCCATAGAATCGATGGACAAAACATGTCTATAAATATCTAGGATACAGACAAAAAATAGGAATAGATAATACAAATATTAAAGAAGAACTAAAAGAAAAATATAGACAAAGACTAACAAAAATACTGAAAACAGAATTGACAGCAAGAAACAAGACAAAAGCTATAAATACTTGTGCTATACCAATATTGACCTACTCATTTGGAGTAGTGAAATGGAGTAACACAGACCTAGAAGCACTCAATACACTTACACGATCACAATGCCACAAATATAGAATACATCACATACATTCAGCAACAGAAAGATTCACATTAAGCAGAAAAGAAGGAGGGAGGGGATTTATCGACATAAAAAACCTACATTATGGACAGGTAGACAATTTAAGAAAATTCTTTATAGAACGAGCAAAATACACAAAGCAATCACTCATATAAATACATCGGCTACACCACTGCAATTTCATAACCATTTCTACAACCCTTTACATCACGTAACATCAACAGATACGAAGAAAGTAAATTGGAAAAAAAAAACACTGCATGGCAAGCACCCGTATCATCTAACACAGCCACACATCGATCAAGATGCATCCAACACATGGCTAAGAAAAGGCAATATATACAGTGAGACGGAAGGATTCATGATTGCAATACAGGATCAAACAATAAACACCAGATATTACAGCAAGCATATTATTAATAATCCCAATACCACAACAGATAAATGCAGACTTTGCAAACAACAAATAGGAACAGTAGATCACATCACAAGTGGATGTACAATACTAGCAAATACAGAATACCCGAGAAGACATGACAATGTAGCAAAAATAATACATCAACAGCTTGCCTTACAACATAAACTTATAAAACAACACGTTCCCACATACAAGTATGCACCACAAAATGTACTGGAGAATGATTAATACAAATTATACTGGAACAGAACCATTATAACAGATAAAGGAACACCACATAACAAACCTGACATCATACTCACCAATAAAAAGAAGAAATTAACACAACTAACCGAAATATCCATACCCAATAGAATAAATATACAAAAGAAAACAGGAGAAAAATTGAAAAATACATCCAACTGGCTGAGGAAGTCAAGGACATGTGGCATCAGGATAAAGTTGACATTATACCAATTGTACTATCAACTACAGGAGTCATACCACACAATATCCACGAGTACATCAATGCAATACAGCTACATCCAAACATATATACAACTACAGAAATCTGTAATTATTGATACATGTTCAATTACCCGAAAGTTCCTAAATGCAATATAACACATACCATACAGTTAAAAGGAAGTGACGCTTGATCAAGGTCCGCGTCACTTTCCATTTTTAACCAGACTTAACGTCTGAGAAGGTAAAGAAAGACTTAATAACAGTAATAACAATAACAATAACATAATAATAATTATTATTATTAGTTCCGTGTGGCTCGCTGGCCTGCTGCGAGTCTTTGAATTGGACGCCTTTTCTGCAACAGTGTCTGTAATATTCGCATTTTTTTCCTCGATATTTCACGTTGAAAGAATTTCCTGTTTCATATACAATCGCTATCGGCGCTGTGCGCATCTGCTCTAACCTGATAAGCCTCTGAGCAGGACAATAGCGACTGTTCGCAGAGAGATTTCAAGAGGCCTGCTGAGGTAACCCGAAAGAACACTGCAGTAACTCAGCCAATTAGAAAGGCCGGCTTGACTTATGTATACAGACAACCGTGTAAATGTCGCTTTTAAGAATTACTGGAAATTTTTTGATACCACATAATTAATTTCACGGTGATTCGTACGATTTCTCTGAAGTGATAGGATCTAAACGATACCCAAGTCGGGACTCCAGCACAGTCAGTCTGTATCCTCATGGATCTGTCAAACAGCAATAGATCGAAAGAAAATGCGTAACAGTTCCCAAACGTAGGTAGCTCTTTAACGAGGCTTGTGAAATAGAATTAGGAAGAGAGAATAACACCTAAAATAGTGATGAAATTACTGCTAAAAGGAGGAGGAAACTCCTTGCCAGTGCAGGGATGGACTGTAAATGACCACAGTGAAAAACCTGGCAGCACGCAGTGAAACAATAGTATCGTGTCGCTCGGCCTTACGTAGCAACATTACCTGTAACAACTACAATCTCTACCAAGTGACCTCAGAAACGTCCTCACTCCATTCGCCTCGCCGAGCAGTCAACGTTCTTTCCGCATTTAAACTCTCCTTTACTTTAAGGATCACAGTACAGTGATCACAACGTGTTTTAACCCTTTGTTTCCTGACATAACATATAACTTACTTTTTAACATTTTCTTTGCAGAATTTATGCTATTGTGGCCTCAAATGATGGTAGGATTTTTTGTAAAATTTTATTTTATTTTTCACAACTTTTTTCTCTCCTGGTACTCAGAAGTACCGTCAGACTCCATGGACAGAATCACAACATGCGCAGAAAAACGGTCCAATTTTTATAACTTGTACTTTATGCCACATAAATATTAAATATTTTTACATTAGAAAATTAATTAACAGAAATACAATATTTCTGAATTTTTATTTTTAAATTTCGCATAAATTTATTCTAGAGCAACTTCACAATACATAGTAACTTAGCTATACATTTTTGACATTTTATGCATATCACATATTTAGTGACACCTCATGAAATTGTAGGAAACAGTTATTTTTCTCATTGCAGCACAAATACACTTTACATGTACAACACTGAAAATGTGGTCTCGACAGAATTTTATTTTTCGCACACTTTTCGCATCGTCCTCTTTTACAACTGAACACTACAAAATGGTTTCCTCGGTTGCCAAGACGTACATCCTTCGGAACAGAACACCTATCCTTCCTTCTCTTTGGGAGAGGTATTTCATCTTTACCAGAGTTTCTCTTTTTGAGATTTGGCACTTGTTCATTCATTAGCCCTAGTGCTACAGCACGCCTGAATTCCAGCAGTGGCAGTGCCCCATGTAGATCACTGAAAATGACGTAAGCATTGACAAAAGCAATTTCTATTGCTCCCCAGAAGAGATGGTGCCACCATTTCTTTGATCGCTTGTCAAGACCATAAGTTGAACGTAATCTGTCTGCATGATCCACACCACCCATGTTTTTATTGTAATCACATACAATAATTGGACATGGTGTAGTCATACTAGTTCCATCTTTCTGTTTTCTTCTCACTACCCTCTGTTCAGTACCATGGAAGTTTGACGCAAAATACACTACTTTATTTTCTTTCCATTGAAATACTGTTAGGTCTAAAGATGACACACTGTGATTTGATTTAGACATTTTTCTTTAGATAAATTCCCTGGCAAACCTTTCCTGTTTGTTCTAATTGTTCCACAGGCAAATATATTTACGGATTTCTGTGTGAGAAAAAGTGGACAGAACAACTAGTGAGAGGTAACGCATTGTTGCTACAATAGAGTGTTCGCACAACCTGACGGTACTAGTAAGTCCGCTTTATATTTTCCACTTTATCTCATTCACTTGTAACGTAATGCTTCAAACTATTATAAAAAAACAAAGAAGGCAAGTACGTACAATGGAAAACTCAACGGAAGTTTCAATAAATTGCGCACAAATTCAGGCAACACCACGGAAACAAGCACATACAATCTTCTGTTTTCACAGCAGCGCGCGAAAAACAATTTCAAGCTCTGTCCGCCAGAGAGGTCTATGTATTGCACAATAACATCTATGAAACAGTAGAGCAGAGTTACTGTGACGTACCGACAGGCTCTCATATCACGAAACTGCACCACGAGAAAATAATGAGAGTCAAAACTTACTGGTACTTTTAAGTACCGTCAGGCAACAAAGGGTTAAAGCAAACGCAGTCCTGGAGTGCCGAGGGGACTGTGACAGTCGTAAATAATACACAGGAAGACAGCCTTAAGTCGTCGTAATTTGGATTTTATAATCAGTTACAAAACCATCTTGGATTTCGTTGTGACTTACGGAATTTTCAAAGAACTTAAATCATGACAACTGGCCAGATATGTTAATACTCCTCCCTGCCCATACTTCCATTCGAGCAGCGAACTCATGGCGCCATCGTCGTTTATGACATGAAGGTAGCAATGGAATCAGGGTGTTTTATATCTATTTCGCTACACTATGTAATAGAAATACCACTGTTTAGAAATGCATCTTACACACGGTTGCGTTTGAAATGCTTTGAGCAATGTCTAACACACCATGTTAGGACGTTCTCTGGACAGTAAGTGGTGAGCGCGGTTGGAATGCATACGAGAAAGCGTGAGGCGCACATGGCGCACCGGTCGCGGAGTGAAAACGGGAAGTGGCGGCTCTTCCCTCGCCAGTATTATCGCCACTGCTGTGGCAACCACTGACGCAACGAGAAAGTTTCGTGTTGTCGGTTGCAGCGATCACTAAGTTGCTAAAATGGCGCTGCCTCGTTCCTTGTCAATCCACAGCATTGGCGAAGAGTTTGAGAGTCCCACAAATTAGGCCGAATATAGGACTGTTTACACGGAACCATACTTCAGAAAAGAACCCTTACATCACCCGTATATTCGGGTGGCATAAGCAGTTTCCGTGTAGTTAATGGAATGGACTGAGGCCCAGGTAAGGTCCCTTTCCTCTATCCTGTATGTGGCCGAAGATTTGTGTTCGATGTTGGCCACATAGTCAGCGAAATTACTCAATGCCACTGGTTCCCAAACATTTTCACAGATGGGACACTTTGAAAACTCCGACACTTTCCTTGTTAATTTCGAAGATAAATAAAACTTAAGAATCAGGAAACTACTTTCATTCGCTGATTATTTCAGTTTTAAGTCAGAACTAATAGCACCGAAATCACAATAAAATTTTTAAAAAGTAATTAGTAACGTCAAAATTTCGAGATAGGAAAGAACGGCAAGTTACTAATAGTTTTCCGGAGCACTTCAACACCAGTGCCCCGCGGAATAGTTTGTGTAACCCTGCTATATGCTACGTTATTACCCACAACCTCCACTAAGGTTTTCACTGATGGCTTTTTGATGAAAATGACTAATCGCACTTTACTCCGCGAAACGTGGTTAGTCTCCAGACTGTGTTGCTGATTTGAGATCAGTTGCTAGTTGATTGCATTCCAAGCCTCTGATACAATAAATACGTTATTTGTCTCCACTTAGCTTCTTAAAGGTTTCACTGAACTTTCTTTAGTCTTTGGAGCATTACTTACCATGAAGTAGCTACAAAGACTGGAGTGGAGTTGATTTAACGGGTTCCTATGTAATAAAATCATCACTTTAATCATAGCTACTTAAGTACATTACTTCGATCAAGGTCTTATACGGCTTCGTATCAGCTCTACAATTACAAGTATTCTACTCAAGAAAATAACCCAGTAGTGTGTAGTACATAAGCTGCCTGTGAAGGCAATCGCCAGACACCTCAATTGCTCTATGCAGTTTATCGTAACTTCAGCAGTCCGTTGGAGCAACAAGAGCAAGCTAGTTGTGTGGAATTACGGTCGTGATATTTTTGGTACAGAACATCTCCGGAAAATTTTTGAACATTTCACGTATCAAACTTCATGAAAGAAATTGTGGTCGATCTTCTCAAGAAGTCTGTTATCTTTCATTTAATGCACTTCCACAAGCTGTCCTTTGTACTGGAAGGACGTCGTCACTATTACTGAAATCAGGTGATCTAGTAAGTCTCACTGGTACAGGAGACCTCTCTGATATTTAGCTTAATCCAGATCCGTTTGCGTGAACATTCTACTAGCGTTGGCACCCTCCCTTGGAACATTACTACGCTTGGCTTTCCACCTTTAGCTACGATGCTGCAAATAGAAGATGCCTCCACCCCGTTTCACTAATGTATTCTTGTCTACCACAGCCAACTGTACAAGATTAGAGGCTATATTTTATGGATAATAAATCATTTGCCCAATTAAAATCTGGACTGGACGATTCACTGCTTCGAAAACTTTACCAGACGACTAGGATGTGATAAATTCTAGCCACTTCGGTGGGCTGCTTTAATGACCACATCTTGTATTTTGTCGGTGACTGATACGTGGTTGAACACTGTGTAACATACGGCGTTGTCTGGTTTCAGCTCCCGACTTCTCTTCAATGTGTTGTGGAGTGGTAGTTCGTCCTGATTCTGCAGTCGTGTGATATTTGAAGGCATTAGGCAAGCCTGTTGGTTTAGTCATCTATATTTTAGAATAAACAGAATGGCTACTGAATGAGTTTTTTTACGACTGAAGTTCTCGTGTAGCGTCTGTGGAATAGTATTTTCTTACAGCTTACGGTCATCGCATTTTAGAACGATGGAGTACCCTTTTGTTTCCTTACATCTGACCTTGCTCGCCCAAATAGTCAGGTCTATGACATTCGCGTTTCGTTGATGTCATTACGTTTCTCTTAGAGTTTTAAGTGACATGACTGATGTTTTCGGAAGGTCGGTAATTGTGTTGTATGTGGGCAACAGCAAACGTCATGAAATTGTAGGGAAATAGAGGATAGACACTAGACGAATGGAATGTCTAGTAAGTCACACCAAATTAACGACAGGTAATCTGCGCGGATAGGTTTGAAAACCAATTGTGTAACACGACTGGCGATATTTCACAAAAAAAGGGTCCCAATCTTTAAAATGTAAGAACATCCAGAGCGATCTGAAATTGAGCGATCACATGAAATTAATTGGCGTAAGGGGTATGCTATAAGGAGACAATTCACCTAGAAGTGCAGTAATTTGTGGATCAGTCCTTCGACAGATTCTTGAGTACTGTTCGTCGGTTTAGCACCCTTAACAAATAGGATTAATGAAGGACATCCAAAGCACGTACGCGTGTTCCACCACGTTAGTTTATTAAGCGTGGAAATGTGTCCTGGAGATTATCAACATAGTTGCCGAGACGAGTCGGGCAACAGATTATTCGCCCTCCAAACGTATATCGCTTAACAACCGTGATAGCCAAAAAACAGGAACTAGAACTCCTAAGGAGGGTTGCGGACAGTCCCTGCTATACACGAGTTCCGAAATTGTTACGGCGTGAATCCAAGCGCCGACGCGCCAGTCAGTAACAAAGGGGAAAAGATGGCTGTGAGAAGACGTCAACCAATCGCGCGCTGACCTACCCCTCTCCAGGACGACAATGCGACAGCAGCGGTCCCTATGTGAAGCGGAATAAGCGCAGCGCCCGACCGGTCGCGGCTCAGTTGAAGAGTACCTTAAAGACTAGCAACTAGGATGGAAGTGTCAACTCTAATGACTTGCTTGTACTGTATATGTAACAGACTTGTGACTGTTTATACCAAAAAAAGATTCATTATTTCGTATGTCGCCCTTTGCGTGGGACAGTTGTGTAATCGCCAAGTTAAGTATTGTAATCTTTTCCTTTTGTAATGAAACCACCACACACCTTATGTTAGCTTACGGAATATGCATCAATGATTTTTCCCGAGTATCTGTAGAAAGAAGATACATATGGTGACGCACGATTACGGTATAAGGTTCTGACAACGTGCTATTACAAGTAAGACACATTAGGTTTAATATCAATGTAATCACAGGCGCAGGTTTAGCTTGTATAGGGGACTGCTGAGGAAGAATTTCGGCAGTGTCCTTTTCGAAGAAACCAACCCAGTACTTGCGTTAACCGATTTAGAGAAGCCACAAAAGTGAGTGTGGATGACAGGATGGGGATTTAAACCGTCTTCCTCCAAAACAGTTCAGTGTTTTAGCTGGTTGAGATGGCATTAGAGACGGAACGCAAGCTTAGTGAAGAAACTCTGCCTAATGCTTTACAAAGGAATCGCATCGACAACCTCATTAACTGAGACATTCAAACGGCGGTAGACGAAATGATGGTCGGATGAGAATTTGTCTCCCCCCCCTCGTTCCGAATCCGAACTGAATGTGCCAATCACTTCCGCAGTCTGAAACTAACATACAGACGTAACTGATATGAAGATCACGAACCTTGTAGTGAATACGCTGTGGGCACGTATTTGAAGTCCGGGTGATATGAAAGGGTAGTCACCAGCACAGCCAAATCACAAGACCTAATTCGGATGAATCTGTACGCATATTGTCTAGTTTACACGCTTATAACGTGTGAGGGGAGCGGGAGTGGTGGGGGAGGAGATGAGAGGGAATGGAAAGGGTGCAGAAGGGCAGAGTGGGAAGGGGGTGTGGTGGGGGGGGGGTGGAGAGCAGAGGTGGATAGGAGGGGATTCTCGCGTCTGCTGTCCCAATATCGTGTAAAGCCAACTTAAATGCGGCCATGATAATCAATGCAGACATGTCGCGATAGCAATCTAGAATGTTACATTTAGCAAAATTCTGTCAGCAGCCCGGTGCTTCCTTTCAGAGTATTGAGAATTTTTGAACTGTTCAATCGACGATGGGCGTCTGAAGTAGATGTATATTAGACACGGAGCAGGAGTTGGTATTGTATCATCCAAATTTAAACTCACCGAGCTTACAAGACCCAAACGTTTTACTTCATTTGACCACAATATTTTTATTACCATAGAAAGTTTTACTGTCAGTAACGTAACTAAAAACGTTTGTCTTTTGTATGTTTTAAGAACTGAATGTGAAGTTGTTCAGTGCCCTTGGGAAGGAGAGGGCGGGTGGATTGTCAAAGAACTATTTTTTAAATGCAACAGTTCCTTCCAAGCATTAACGTGACCGTAGGTGTGCGTTCACACGTAACAGCAACTACACAATATTTGCGTGAACAGCACTCTGGTTATTGAAATCCCCACTTTTAACCGCACGAGTTACAATGAAGTTCCGGCGAAATTTACGTTTTATGCCGCAAGCGGTAGTATTGTAACGAACTTTACAGACCAGATGTTCTATGAAAGCAATGAAGTAGTTCTGAGAACACTCGTTACATCTCTTTTACTAGCTTTACGTTTATGTCTCATGTTTCATGTAGGTACGACTGGAGATTGCAATGTAACAATGCAGGACATTACTGTTTGCTTGCGTTTCAATAGCCTGCCTCTCTCTCTCTCTCTCTCTCTCTCTCTCTCTCTCTCTCTCTCTCTCTGTGTGTGTGTGTGTGTGTGTGTGTGTGTGTGTGTGTGTGTGTGTGTAACGTTTGGCCACTCAGTATGCCATTATCGTTGCAGTGAAATTCAATGTGTGGAAGGGCCATAAAGTATACAGGCGACAGTCGAGTCTTGCATGCGCTTTTTCCCGTCAGAGGAGACTGACTGAACGAACTGCCCCGATACAGCCCTTTCATTATGCTCTGACCTTGAGTATCTTGTTTAACGTTTAGAACTTGCGGAAGGTTGGAGATGCAGACGAGAGGTGGGGAGGGAGAGGGGGGCAGGGAGGGAGGGGGGGGAGAGAGAGAGAGAGAGAGAGAGAGAGAGAGAGAGAGAGAGAGAGAGAGAGAGAATATGTCGTCATTTGCGTAGCAGCTTAAAGCAACCCGTACGATCGCAAATTTCGGCCCCTGAGAAGTGTGTTTCTCTGACCCAGCAGCTGTATTTATATGGAACTGCTCGTATGTGACAGAGAGAAGCGTGCTGTCTGTTCGTAAACACGGCAGCCGTGAGAGCTCACTTACGAAGGGAAAACTGATGTGATCTATTTGTGGGATACGACCCCCAGGCGACCGCCTATAAGGTCCCACCCAGCGTGGCAGCGTAAAGGGAATACTACTGCTGGTGGAGCTCTGTACCGACGCCCTCTGCGCTACGGATTTTGAATGTAAGCCGAAATACTGAATTCTATTCTTCCGGAATTATTTCACTTAATGAGACCATACTACCGTCTCTCCAGACAAACGTCGCACGAACGGCGTAATAAGAAACTGAAAACGTGACCGGGAATAGAAAATCAACTGCAATTGGTCAGAATGAGATTTTCACTCTGCAGCGGAGTGTGCGCTGATATGAAACTTCCCGGCAGATTAAAACTGTGTGCCGGACCGAGACTCTAACTCGGGATCTTTGCCTTTCGCGGTAAAGTGAACTACCATCTGAGCTACCCAAGCACGACTCACGCCCGTCCTCACAGCTTTACTTCTGCCAGTATCTCGTCTCCTACCTTCCAAACTTTACAGAACAAGCACTTATGAAAGAAAGAATATTACGGAGACATGGCAAAGGTCCCGAGTTCGAGTCTCGGTCCGGCACACAGTTTTAATCTACAATTACTCAAACAGTGGAGGCAGGCCTGTATCGCAGACGTAGCTTATATATTGTGGAGGTAACGAACACTTTATGCTGGAACAACTTTTCCATACTAAAAATAATCTCTACAAAAAACAGCATGAATACCGGAACATCAATCTTGTTTAACTCCGCTCCAGGTATTCGTCCATGAGATCCAGAAGGCAGTAGGTAACGTTGCTGTGATTGACGTGTTCCTTTACTTTCGAAAAACGTTCAATACATTTGCACAGTTTCCTCTAATGACCGAAATAAAAGGTTACGGAATATCGGACCACCTTCGTGATTTACTAATTCCTAGCAAATAGGATACCAAGCCATTTTTAAGGGGGGCGAAATAGATTACTTTTCCGGAGTAATCCAAGTGAGTGTTCTAGAGCTGCTGCTGATCAGGATATATAAGAACTATATGATGAACAGCGTTGGAGTCTCAGGCTGTTCGTAAATGCTGCTGCTGTATATGGGGAACCCGCTACAGCCAGAAATTTTAAGGTAAATGCAGGAAGATCTGCTAAGGATGGAAAATTTGCGCAGAGACTGGCTGTTCACCTTCAACGCACATTTAATTTGTTGCGTATAAATAGGCACGAAGTCCAAATGTAGTTTAATTACTCCAGCAAGCGATCGGTCACTGGAAACCATCTTGACACACGCAGAGGTACGCTTACATAACGGCCACAAAAATTAGTTTTAGGGAAGGCCGACGATGAAGCACATTTCCAGCAGTCTATTTCCATCATTTATTGAGAATTATGAAGAGTTCTGGACCCTTTCGGGGGTAGAATTCAGAGGTAAGAGTGAAGAAACGAAGAAACATGGTGCGTTTCTACGCGACTTTGTGGGCAGACACCACAGTAATGGGTACGTTGCAAAGAGAGTCAGGCAACCTATTACTTCCTACCACATACATAATACAGCGAGTTGACAGGAGTATCAGTGTCATTATAGCTCATACAGAGGTGTATCGATAGTCGGTATTACTTAACATTCACGGTCAGAACGTAAAACCGCCACACATCTAAGGCTGGATTGGTCACTACAGCTAAAGGTGTGGTTCTTACCACTAGAAACGGCTGCTGTTATTTTAGTAACAGCTGTGAGTGCACGTCATAGTATTCATGGAATGTTAGCCATAGATGGGCGACCTTAACACAGTGCAACTGAAGGAAAGGAACAGGGCAGCATTAACCGCGAGACCATGCTAATACGAGAAAGAATGTTTAAGTTTCTCGTTACGCCGCGCGGAGTGGCTGCGCGGTTAAGGGTGCCATGTCACAGGTTGTGCGGCCCCTCCCGCCGGAGGTTTGAGTTTGGTTCTTTAGGAAATCACACACATTTGAACACACATTTTCCCGTTCCACGAGCACTTATTAGAGGCGGGGCACAATCTGAGTTGACGAGGATGAGATGAGACATCAGCTATTATCTTGTATAAGGAACTACCCGAGTTCTCTAAGTGGTTTGGGACAGAAACGAAAAAGAAAGGCCAAAAACCGGACAGTTTTCTAGAGCGTACGACACTGAATTCCATTCGTTTGTTTTATCCATTTTGTTTTAGGGCGCAAAAAACAACTGGGGTTATACGCGCCCAAGCCAAAACTATAGAACACAAAAACAGACGAGGTAAACGACTGTATATCAGTCCCAATGGACAGAATAGGAGAAAGCTAAAACAGCACGTAGAAAAAGGCTAAAAAACCATACAAAAATGGACGTCCAAAAGTAAAAATTAAATGGTCTTCGCCACATTGCTTCTGCGGGTAAGAAGTACAACTCGGTCGGCAGCCCGCGCGTCATTCGCTAAAACTGCTGATAAATCGGATGGCAAACCCAAGCTGGAACGTAAATTGGTAAAAAAAAAGGGCATTCCAGCAGGAAGTGGCTGACAGTTAAAATTTGGGCGCAACGCGTACAAAGTGATGGGGCAGCTCCACTGAGCAAATGACGATGGCTACAAAGGCAGTGCCCAATACGCAGCCGAGTTAAAATAATCTCCTCCCGGCGGGAGGGCCGAGAGGAGGTCGTCCAAGGCGCTGGGAGAGGCTTAGTAAGCTGAAGCTTATTTCCATGAAGGCACCACCTCCTGACAGACGGCAACGAAGAGATCATCGGAGGACATATAGGTGCTCGCCGGCTGAGGTACGAGGACTGCAGCCTTGGCTGCAGCGTCAGCAGCCTCGTTTCCTGACAGACCGACATGACCAGGGACCCAAAGAAACATGACACTGTCACTTGCTCACTCTTGGTGGAACCAGTTTTCCTGGACCCGCTGCACTAAGGGATGAGCAGTGTACAGAACACAGATACTTGGCAGGGCGCTTAGTGAGTGAGTAGAGGACACAAATGGGAAGGCTGTGTCACCGGATGTACTACGTGGCCTGATAGAAGGTGAAAAGCTCGGTTGTAAATATTGAGGTGTGTGCCGGAAGCCGATATCGAAAGACACGGATGCCAATGACAAAGGCACACGCGACCCCATCGTCAGCGATAGTACCTTTGTATAAATTGATGGCTCTCTGACTAAGTTCCATGCGAAGGTCGTGAAACTGAAGGCGATAGACCGTGGTTGGCGTAGTGTCCTTAGAAACTGAATGAAGGCCAAGGTTAACATGGGCCGCTTCACGAAGCCAACGTGGTGAAGGGTTCACATCCTCTGGGGAAGCTGGAGGTTGTGTGAAGTTAAGCCGCCGTATCAAGTGGCGAAAGCAGACTCCAGGAGCTAACAGAGGAGATGGACGAGCCCCATACTGACGATCAAAGGAGGCGGCGTAGGAGGGGTGGCAGACAAACGGCATGCATACCTGGTGAGGTGAAAGCCACGGCGGTAGGACTGGTAGTTCAGCAGCTTCAGCATACAGTCCCAACCAGGCTGGTGTAAAAGACGCCTGTGGCCAAACAGATGCCATGATGAATAGTGTTGAGACGGAGTCGAAGGGATGGTCGTGCAGATGCATAAACAAAGCACCCATAGTCTAGTTTCGAACGGACAAGGGACCGGTACAAACTGAGGCGGGTGGTTCGATCGGCAACCCAAGAAGTACTATTAAGGACACGTAGGACATTGAGGGACTGCGTACAGGGGGCTGCCAGGTAAGAGACATCGGAGGACCAAGAGACCTTCCTATCGAGCATGAGCCCTAGGAGCTTCGTAGTGTCAACGAACGGAAGGGCAATAGGTCAAAGATGTACAGATGGTGGGAGGAACCATTTGCGCCGCCAGAAATTCATACAGATGGTTTTGTCAGTGGAAAGCTCCAGGAGTGAAGACGATCAAGACAACGCTGAAGACGTCGCTCAATCAGACAGGTCCGTGGAGAACTGCACTAGGTGGCAAAATAATCGAGAAAAAGGTAACTGGAGACACCCAGCAGGAGAAAGGCCATTATAGGGTTAGTGGCGATAGCAAAGAGGATGACGCTCAGGACGGAACCCTGAGGAACACCACTTTCCTGAATAAAGGTGTCCGACAAGGCAGAACCCACATGCACCTGGAAAACTCGACCTTGTAAAAAAAACCCGAAGAAAATAGGGCAGGCGGCCAAGGAAGTCCCACGTGTGAAGAGTATGGAGAATACCAGTCCTGCAGCAGGTGTCTTAGGTCGTCTCCAAATCGATAAAACACGGCCAAAGTCGGATTTCCGCAGAAAACCATTCATGACATGGGTGGACAAAGTAACGAGATGGTCAACTGCAGAACGCCGCGCTCGAAGTCCACACTGTGCATTCGTGAGTAAATGGCGAGACTCGAGCCACAACGCCAGCTGGACATGAATCACACATTTCGCCACCTTGCAAACGCAGCTGGTAAGAGAGATTGGGGGGGGGGGGGGTTTGTAGCTAGAAGGAAGATTTTTTTTTTTCGTTACCGGGCTTAGGTATGGGTACGACGGTGGCTTGAGGCCAGTGGCCAGGAAATGTGTCCTCAGCCCAGATGCGACTATATGTATTACGCAGAAGTGCTTGCCTGCAAGGGAGACGTGCTGCAACATCTGAATGTGGACGGCGTCTGGTCCTGGGGCAGAAGACCAGGATGAATTTAGAGCAAGATCTAGTTCCCTCATAGTGAAGGTGGCACTGTAGCACTCATGATTCGGAGAAGAGAAGGGTATCGCCTGAGCTTCCTCCACTCGTTTCCGATGGATGAATGCAGGGTGGTAGTGGGAAGAGATCGAAACTTCCGCAAAATGGCGGCCAAAGGTTTTATAGATAGGAATAGGATCCATGATGACATAGGCACCTACTGTCAGGCCGGAAATGGGGGAATGGATCTTGGTTCCAGAGAGCCATTGGAGGTTGGCCCCCACGATAGAGGAAGGTGTGAAACTGTTAGAAGAGGTGGTGAAGGAAATCCTACTAGCTCTATTGCTATCCTGAAGATCTCTACAACACTTTCTGTTTATAATGAATGCAGTTTTCCAGCGTAGGGCGGCGGTTAAAAACGCGGACAGCACTCTTCGTGTGCGATGGTGGTGGTGGTGGTGGTGGTGGTGGTGGTGGTGGTGGTGGTGGGTAGTGTTTAACGTCCCGTCGACAACGAGGTCATTAGAGACGGAGCGCAAGCTCGGGTTAAGAAAGGATTGGAAAGGAAATCGGACGTGCCCTTTCAAAGGAACCATCCCGGCATTTGCCTGAAACGAGTTAGGGAAATCACGGAAAACCTAAATCAGGATGGCCGGAGACGGGATTGAACCGTCGTCCTCCCGAATGCGAGTCCAGTGTGCTAAACACTGCGCCACCTCGCTCGGTCCGTGTGCGAATTGTGTCGTGGCATGTCTAAGTCCACCAAGGGACTGGGACACGACGTGGTGAAGCGGAAGTGTGAGGAATGAAACGTTTTGCAGCAGCAAGGATAACGTTGGCGAGATGGTCCATCTGGTCATCATAACTGGGGAAATCTTGTTCTGCAGAGGGCGCCAGAGAGGAGTAAAGCTGCCTGTCAGCCTTAGTAAGCTGCCATTTGGCCGTTCATGCCGATGGGGTAGGAGTCAGCACACGGGAAATGGTCTCTCGAGTAGGTGTCAGAAAGAACAGACCACTCAAGATGACACGCAAGCTGGACAGTGCAGAAGGAAAGGTCCAGACGGGAATAGATGATTGAGAAGTCAGAAAGGAAAGTGGGTGCTCCAGTGTTAAGATGGAAGAGATTGAGTTGGTTAAGGTGGTCAGCGAACAGGGCACCTCTCTGCCAGGTCCTGGGAGAAGCCCAAAGGGGATGATGCAAATTAAAGTCACCGAGTAGCAGAAATGGGGGAGGTAGCTGCCCAGTAAGCTGAAGGAAGTCTGCCCTGGTGACATCGAAGGATGGAGGTACGTAAATGGTACAGAGGGAGAAAGTCAGGTGGGGAAGCAAAAGGCGAGCGGCAACAGCTTGAAGATGGGTAGTCAGGGAGCTTGGTTGACTATGAAGGTCATCCTGTGTGAGCAGCATGACGTCCCCGTGAGTTGGGAACGCTCAAAGCGGTCTTGGGGGCAGAGTACAATGGGATGCTGTAATGCTAGAAGCAGCCATAGATCCTCTCTGTGGGACCGAAGGCCTCGAATGTTTTATTGGAGGACAGTCTTGAAGAGATGTAGGGGTGTCAAACTCTGCGACCGGTGTAGAGTCGTTACTACAGGGCACAGTAGTAGGCTGATCCTGCTCCATGGGGTCCACAGAAGCATCGGCGTGCTTGTGCGGTCGGTCTGTGGAGTTCAACGCTGAAAAACGGTTGGTGGTGCGCACCAGCGAGACAGAGGCCGGCTGGGTCAAGTGACCACGTGGCGACACCGTCCAGCATGATGTTCGAGTTGGTGAAGGAGAAGACCGTTTGTCTTCAGCGGACTTCTTCGAGCCCTTCTGGTTAGAGGAAGACCTGAGTGTTGCTTGGCTGGAGGGACGAAGGATGTCTTCTCAGGAGTACTCCATCTGTCCTTTCATGCCTGCTGATTGTGTAGTGGGTAGCTTCACCCCTTTACTCGAGAGTTTGACGGTTTGTTGCACAGCGGGACGGGGGGGGGGGGGGGGCAGCGATGCTACCTTGACACTAGGCGACTTCACAAGCTCAGAGCCAAATTTGAGGTCGCATGTCTGCGTCGCCATGTCCTTCATGGAGCGAGGGGTAACAAGAACTGAACTATAGGTGCCAGACGGGAGAACACAGGTTTTGCGCGACTAGCCAGTGACTTGTGAGCTACGGGGTAAGCAACTTTTTCCTTTACCTGAATCTCTTGTACAGCCCGCTCATCTAGATAGACGGGAAAATCCCGTGGAGAGGCCGCATGCCCGCCATTGCAGCTGATACAGCGGGGAGGAGGCGGCAAACATTCGCCCTCCTGTGCATCCCTGCCACAGGTTACCCATTTGGCTTGGTGTCGACAAGACATTTGAGTGTGATTGAGACGATTAGACTGGTAGCAGCGCATCGGATTCGGAATGTACGGCCGGGCTGTGGTGATTTCATAGCCTGCTTTGATCTTTGACGGCAGCACCACCCTATCAAAGGTGAGGAAAAGAGTGCACGTGGGCACCAAGAACAAATGGGCCTTTTTCATTACACGATGGACGGCAATGACACGCTGATCAGGGAGGTGCGATTGTATTTCAGCCTCAAACCATCAAGCAGAATGGTGCAAATTACACCACAAGAAAAGCTCAAAGTTCTAGGTGCCTCGACACGAACAGGGTAGCCGTGGAGAAGTGAGGCAGCAAGCAGTTTTTATGCTTGAGAATCAGAAGTGGTCTCCAAAAGCAAACTGCCATTCCGTAAACGCGAGCAGTATTTCACAGGGCCAGCAACGGCATCAACACCTTTCTGGATAAGGAACAGACTGATGGTGGCGAAGGACTGACCATCTGACGTGATTGCACAAGGAACTGTTGTGCAACGGGAAGGGTCCTTTTATCAGTAGCCTCATTACGTTTACGTTTCGTCGATGTCTAGGATGATTGACTCATCGCAAGGAAATCCCCACGATTGCCAACGTCTCCAATGGTGCGCTCCATCCAACTGGGGGCCCCTTCACAAGGGGGTGCACCCACCTTCGGTGACTTCACTCCTCACGTCACACCTTCCAAACACCTGACAGATGGACCAATCGGCAATTTGGGAAGGTTACAGCTCAGGCTATCACCCCTCCCTGGGCCTGGCCTGTACTATCGGGTACGTGCGAACTCTACCTGTCGATCCGGGGCTAGGAATTACGCGTTACCCAGCCACTTGTTACGCGTCAGAAGCGTGGGCCGGACTTCAGGGTCTCACAGGGAGGAAGAAAGGGAGGAAGAAAGGGAGGAAGAAAGAAAGAAAGAGAGAGAGAGAGAGAGAGAGAGAGAGAGAGAGAGAGAATCCTCAAGCGCTGAAGGGGAGGCACGAGAGCACAAGGGAAACAAAGAAAGGAAAAGGGAGCCAAAGAAAGTTGAGACTGTTCGCACGTCAGCGACAGAATGCCGAACATCCCCAATAATACTACCGACATGTTCGCCAAGGGAGGGGAAAAAGAACAGTAAGAGGATAGACATACAGCACGGAAGGGGAAAAGTGCTGCAAAGACTGAGGGCCCGTGGTAGCCAAGCACCAACCCGCGAAAGAGTGGCGAGCCTCCTGGGGGAAAATCCTTTCATACCGTGGACGTAACATAGTATTATACAATATATGATCAGAAGTATCTGTGCACCTGGATGAAAATTACTTCGAAGTTCATGCTGCCTTCTATCGGTAACGCTGGAATTCAATATGGTGTTGGCCCACCCTTAGCCTTGATGACATCTTCCACTCTCGTTGCAGGCATACGTTAAGTCAGGTGCTGGACAATTTCTTGGGGAGTGCTGCACTGAGGAGAGGTATCTGTCTGTTGGTGAGGCCAGGCACAAAGTCGGCGTTCCAAAGAATTCCAAAGGTGTTCTATAGGATACACGTCAGGACTCTGTAGGCCAGTCCATTACAGGGATGTTATTGTCGTGTAATCACTCCGCCACAGGCCGTGCATTATGAACCAGTGCTCGATCGTGTTTAAAGATGCAATCACCATCCCCAAATTGCTCTTCAACAGCGGGAAGCAACAAGGTGCCTGAAACATCAATGTAGGCCTGTGCTGTGAGAGTGCTACGCAAAACAAAGGGCGCAAGCCGACTTAATGAAAAACACGACCACATCCTAACTCCACCGCCTCCGAATTTCACTGTTGGTACCACACACGCTGGCAGATGACGTTCACCGAGCATTCGCCATACCCTCACCCTGCCATCGGATCGCCACATTGTGTATCGTGATGCGCCACTCTACACCACGTTTTTATTCTGTTCAATCGTCCAACGTTTACGCTCTTTACACTAAGCGAGGCGTCGTTTGGCATTTACCGCTGTGATGTGTGGCTTGTGAGTAGCCGCTCTACCATGAAATCCAACTTTTCTCACCTCCCACCGAACTGTCATAGTACTTGCAGTGGATCCTGATGCAGTTTGGAATTCCTGTGTGATGGTCTGGACAGATATCTGCCTATTACGACCCTCTCCAGCCGTCGGCGGTCTCCGTCAGTCAACAGACGAGGTCAGCCTGCACGCTTTTGTCCTGTACGTGTCCCTTCACATTTACACTTCACCGTCACATCGGAAAAAGTCTACCTACGGATGTCTAGGACAGTGGAAATATCGCATACAGACGTAGGACGCAAGTGACACACTATCACCTGACCACGTTCGAAGTCAGAGTTTCGCGGAGCGCCGCGTTCTGCTCCCTCACGATGTGTAATGACTACTGAGGTCGCTGATATGGAGTACCTGGCAGTAGGTGGCGGCACAGTGCGCCTAATATGAGAAACTTATGTTTTTGGGGTGTCCCGATACTTTTGATCACACAGTGTAGCTAGCTATATTTATGGTCTGTTTCGTAGTAACAAGGTTCATGAGAATAACGGTATTGTACGGCGTGTGCCACCTATTTTCTACTGGTGTTAGTGTCTTCGAACACTGTGTCGAATCGAGGTTAATGCAGAAAAATAATGCGTTGTGGGAGGAGTATTGCCATATTTAATTAGTACACTTAGACATCGCAGCACATACTACTTTAAATCTAAAAATGTATGTTTTAAAATGGTATTAGGCAGAAAATGAACTGCAGAAAGACTTTGGCTTCTTATTCAATACTCTTTCCAAATATTCGTGTGAAACGTTCCACTGAGAACAATGAAAATTTAAGAACTACATGCTTTTGCACGAACAACCAAAGCCCGAAGAAAGTGATCACTCCACTTAAATAACCTTCTGCTTCAATATCAATAAGAGATTCAAGTATTTATCATACTTACAACAGCTCTTTTTGCGTATTATGATTTGGCGGAAACTCAATATATTTAGGTTTTGCGAAAGAGTAAATGATTTACACATTATGGATGTGGTGGAAGGGGATTTCCACACTATATTTATTGAAGTAACACACTATCGCCAGATTTCGGCTAAGCCATTTGCAGGTGGACCTATGTGAAATCAGTGTAATACATCAAATAGTTATGTTATTGACAGTATTAATTTCATTGCTCACCGAAGTTCAAAAATAGGTTTCTCTACTCAATAAACGTACGTCAAGCATTCTTGTGATTCTTTCATGGCCCATGTGCAGCAGCCTTTTAGAGGCCAAGCCAATGTAAAATTGAAACTTAGCAGCCTCACAAAATCAGAGCAATGTCTTGCGCTAGTAAATAACAAGAAATACGAAACGATGAACACTAGACCAAATATAAAATTCCACGGAATGACCTAGAACTAGCTCTCAATGCCTGTAATTTTTAACTGAAGTTACTCTAAGCGAGGGCCTGCAGTTCAGCGATTACACGTACAAACGAAGTGAAAATCTCCATAGACAACTGGCATATTGGACAGTGTTTCACGTTCCTAGGAGTTCGTGACGGTACAGCTCCCACAGAAAGTAGAGGAAGATCATACTTTTGCGCCCCTAAATGCCTAAGTCGTTTGAGATGGAGAAAGGGTCTGATGGAACAAGGAATAACTGTGCCTTTGTTCATAGTACCTTCCACCAGTCGCCCTGAGTCGTATCTCTAGCGGTGTGTGCTGTTTAAGAACTTCCTTTCAGATTAAAACGGTTCCCGGACAAGGAATTTAATCCAGAACTTTGTTCGCCGTGACCAGTGCTGTTACCGACTGAGATCCCAGGTTAGAGCCACAATCCGGCACAGTTTTCAGACAACTAAACCTTCCTGGCATATTAAGTGTTTGAAGTAACCACAGGCAACGTCAAATGAGAATACGATGAAAATTAACACTGTTTTTCAGTTCTTCCGCGACAACAGTCCACTGTCAAACAGTAAGTTACCAGTGTCGTACCCACTTAGAAACAAATGTGAAGTATTCATTTACAACATCTAAGTTTTTTCAGGTGGCGATAGTGCAAAAGTATTTGTGGAGAGTCTAGTAGGATAATTGCTTGTGGCGAAATAACGCTCCGCCTGAGTCCGAAAAAGACGACTGAGGACGGGGATGCAGTGAGCAGACGGAAGCCGGGCCGGCACCCCGATAAGAGCCGCACAGCTCTCGGAAGTCCGCCTCCGCGCGCTGGCGCCGGTGTGCAGATACAGCACGCTACCCGCGCGATACCCAAAAACACTCGTCCCAAGGGCCAGTGCAAGCTGAAAATAACGATACTCAAAACTGTAATCATCAATACTTGAACAACATCCCGAAAGCAATTATGTCTTACTGGTAGGCTAACTCAATAAATATTTACACATCCACGCATCCAGAGTCAAGTGACTGCATATACACTTAAGATCCAACGAAACTGGTACACGTGCCTAATATCGTGCAGGGCCCCCGCTATCAAGCACGAGTGCCGCAGCACGACGTGGCATGGACTCTACTAATATGTGTAGTAGTGCTGGAGAGAACCGACACCGTGAATCCTGCAGGGCTGTTCATAAATCCGTGTAAGTACGATGGAATGGGGATATCTTCTGAACAACACGTTTCAAGGAACCCTAAAAAATGTTCATGTCTGGGGAGTTGGGTGGCAGCGGTAGTGTTTAAACTCAGTTGAGTGTTCCTGGAGCCACTCTGTATCAATTCTGGACTTGTGATGTGTCGCATTGTCCTGCTGGAACGTTTCACCTGCGACAGTCGTATCTAGACTTATCAGGGGTCGCATGTCACTCCAATTGCACACGCCCCACACCATTACAGAGCCTCCACCAGCTTTAACAGTCCCCTGCTGACATGCAGGGTCCTGGACTCATGAGGTCGTCTCCATACCCGTGAAAGTCCATCCGCTGGATACAATTTGAAACGAGGCTCGTCCGACCAGGCAACATGTTTCCAGTCATCAACAGTCCAATGCCGGTGTTGACGGGCCCAGGCTTTGTGGCGCGCAGACATCAAGGGTACACGAGTGGGCCTTGGGCTCCGAAAGCCCATATCGATATTTCGTTGAATGGTTCGCACGCTGACATTGTTGATGGCCCAGCATTTTGATATCTGCAGCAATTGGCGGAGGGACTGCACTTCTGTCACGCTGAACGAGTCTTTAGCCGTCGTTGGTCCCGTTCCGGCAGGATCTTTTTCCGGCCGCAGCGATGTCTGAGATCTGATGTTTAACCGGATTTCTTATACTCACGGTACACTCGTGAAATGGCCGTACGGGAAAATCCACATCCCATCTCTGCCTCGGGGATGCTGTGTCCCATCGCATGTGTACCGACTACAACACCACGTTGAAACTCAACAGCCACTGTAGCAGCAGTAACCGTTGTAACAACTGCGCCAGACACTACTTGTCTCCTGTAGATGTTACCAACCGCAGCGCCGTATTTAGCATATTTACGTATCTCTAGATTTGAATACGAATGCCTATAGAAGTTTCTTTTGCGCTTCAGTATAAATTTACAGTTAATTTGGCAATCGCACTGAGTAGTTCTATATTCTCTACCCTTTCGCGCAATACCCATTACCGGAACTTCACTCACAGAATTATGGATTAATCTTTTTAGATTCAAAAGACATCCAGTATTTAGTAACATATGTTCTATAGCTATACTTCCTAAGCTTTATCACAGTACTCTCATGTGAGACCAGAAAAAGCTTGAAGTTACTTGGCTGCGAACACTGAACGTTACACTAACGTTCTATGTAGGTAATTACAGACGGAACGGAGGCATTAATTGCCAATGGAGCTGAAACGGAAAGAAATCGACGCGTACGTACTGGTAGTAGGGTGATATTTTTAGAAATAACGAAAAGAATATGTATGTGGACATTGATCCTCTTTTTACAGCGCCATGAACACTGAAGCGATTGATTTACTTTACATCAGATGAATGCTCTTCACATTTGAGCTTCGTAGGTAGAGGAAGTTAACGAGCAATAGGTTTTATAGCCTATCTGCTCTATGCTAATAATAAAAGTGTAAAACCGTCGTGGCTGAACACGTTGACCTCTAACTACTAGTCGAATTTTTATGGGTTTTCAAAGTTACCTTGAGCATAGCTTAGAACGTGTACGCTTTATTTCATCAAAATTAATACGAAAAAAGATATTTAAGGTTTTATCTACATTCGTCTGCTCAGCTTAGTAGTTCGAATCTTTAATCATGGCGCAATACACTGAAGAACCACTAGAAGGCTGTAGTAGTTTTTTAAAAGACTGGCGTATGTATTGTTTGAGATTTAAGATGTGACAGAATGAAACACTGCAGTCGTATCTTTACGAATAAAAATTAACACTGAATTTACTTGCCTGATATACTGATTTACCGATTTCCTTTTGTGTATTAAGAACTTTACGATGTCGCTTTGTTTCTTTCGCTATGTTTCATTTACATTCTTTGCTAGGAAAAAGAAATTTACGTTTGCTTTGTGATTTGGATCCCTACTCGTATTTCTATTTTGTTTACAAATAAAATGCCCAGAATACTGCAAATCTACACCAGAATAGCTAAAAGACGGAAACTATGCGTTCTTTAAAATCCAGCGAACATCTTAAGGCAAGACTTTCTGTGGCTCGAAAATACTACGCTTTAGCTTGCTCTTTGGAATCTCCTTCCGAAAACCAGGTATGATATCAGATCTAGAGCATCATACGTCTTCTCGCCCCCTCACACCCTTTTATTAACAGATGTTTACGGTTACTTCTGTGTAACACAAAACAGCTCCAATTTTGACGTTAAGTGGCGCAGGCGAACAAGCATTTATACCCTGAATCCCACTTATTTCCAGCATGTTACGATTTCCCTTTAAACGTGTACAATTTCCAGTGAGCTTATGTTATGCGACGATCATAAGCGAAGCGCAAGGCCGTACGCTGTGTGTGGTGAGCGTCGTTCCTAGCGCCACGTACTCCTCGCACAGCCATCACTACACGGATCTCTCCGTGTTAGTGAAGCAAGTAAGTCCGTCGTTCATGTCCCCAATCGTACTACTTCAAACGCTGTGTACAGAGAAGTTCTTTAAGACAAAGTAAATTCCACACGTACGATGTCACTGGCATAGTTCTAAAAAAAAAATACCTGGACAAGACCAGGTTTCTCACCGACTTACAGATAAACCCTGCAGGCGACACACAATGAACATTACAGATCACCCAGTCAATCAGCCAGTCACAGCTCAAGTTTTAGGACGAACGGTGGTGGTGCCTGCTCCAAACACCAATCAGCACCGTTAGTCTCCATTCACAGCGGGACCTGTGACGGACTGGGCGGCCCAAGTTGCCCGCCTGTGTTTGTGAGCGGGCATGCAGTCAGGTCTGCTGTCCACGTTCTGCCGGTTCGATTTGCAGGACCTCCGCCTCAAACTTTTATACAGCTAGCCACTACTTCTGGTGTAGTGTAGGGTTTCCTTACAATTAAGAGTGAAAAAATTTGGTCTATACGTATCAGTTTGCTGACGGCACGTGGTTAACGAAAATGAAACTAATTTCACCATAGGCTATTAGAGAAACATTTATAGTAGCGCTGAAGCTTTACTTTAGCGTTCATATCTTTTTAGTATATGTAGGACAGCTTCCCTCACGTGACGATGCCGCTTCAAGAAAGGACGAAAAGTCCCTACCGAAGCTTGGAAACTGACAGGACATTTTGTTCTGAAATAGGAAATAAAAGAAGAAATAAAAACTCTACAGACATACATGCGCGGCGCATTTTTCGAGGAGCCGTTCTGGATGACTGAGTATCCGGACACAACCATCCATCAGCTGTAACAAGGAACGTTATTTATCTGATCAGATTCAAGTTTACATTGATCCACAATCCAATCCAGATTATTCCATGTCCACTGCAATCTTAACTGACAATCTCGTTGGGTAAGTATGGAATCGTCTGCTGCAAAGCATCATGTTCAACATGGGCGGAACAATGTGCTCCGATACATTTCTGCATGTACCAGCATTGCACTCTTTTTTTCAGATCTGTAACAGCTCCCTACCTGTGCTGCTTTACTGAGCAAGCAAGCGTCTGATCATGTCCTGCGATGGGCTGTCTATCACCTTGCCGCCAGCTCGTAGTTTCACCATTCATTACGTTCCACAGATTGTTTCCGTGGTCCTCGTTCCTAGGCACCGGGCCGTGACTCACTCTCCTTTGTCACAGTCGCTGATTTCATTGGATTTCCCCATTTGCTGCCCCTGTCTACGCTAGCATGATTCGTCATTCGGCTCTGCTCTACTTACATTGTTTACTTATTGTTTCATGTTCCTGCAACGCCACCAGGCTGAATATTATTCAGTCTTCGTAGGAAACCTTTTCGAACTGATTTCACGCGTACTGTTAATTTGTTTCGATCACAATAGAAACTTATCTGCACTAGAGACAATACAATGTCATCAATACGGTGGTGTACTGGAGTTAGCGCATCTGCCTATAAGCAAGATACCTAAGGTCCAAATCCCAGACTTCGCTCAAATTTTAATTGCTTTGCCTTCCATCCTGACCGAAAGCTAAGAAAATTCACATGTCTTTCATTAAATCTATTTCCTTCTATTTGTCTGATGATCTGATAACTTTCCTTAAAATTGCTTCAGTGACACGGAATTTTCTTCCCAGACTCCCCCCGCTTCTGGTTTCCCGTCTACAGGAAGTGCAACGGAATTTTTAGCACCGATTGATCAATGCTTGTTTTCTCAAGGGCTGTTAAGCATAGATTTTAGTTCAACAGCCTGCAGCTTTCTCGAAATTCAGAAAAATTTGGGCATTTCTACTCATTGCTACGTTCCATCATTTCATTCAAGATTTGCACATGATCTACCATGCTACATGTACTTATAAATATAATTTGCTCCTTTTCTTGGTTAAAATTGACTATTTTTCGACGCGATTCATAGTAATTCTGCCGAATATCTTATTACGCGCACAGGTGGCCCGTAAGTCTAGTTTAAGACTTGTCTAGCTTCCTTTTGTAAAAATCGTCGTTCCAGATTTGGACAACTGGCTTTCTGCAAAGATTTTGTAACGGTTTTGCAATTTCCTTTTGTACTACTGTCCCATTAGCATTATTCATTTCTATCTGAATTGATTTTCTAGCTGTTTTCCTGTTCATACACCAATCATCATTCGGAATGTAGTTTTTATTATTAACTATCTGCTTTTGATCCATTGCTTGAAACGTGAGAGTATTCTAAGAAATACTAATACTTTTTCAACTTTGTTATTACTGTAACAAATGCCATCTCAAATTACGAAATCTGTCCACCAAACGGGAGCAATTTTGTGTAGTCTTGAAGTTTTCTATTGTTTCTCTTCCCAAAAGTCACTGAAGCGCCTCGCATTCTCTCATGTTAGAAGATATTTTGTTTGATTCAGTATATTCTGTTAGCGGTTTGTTGCCTCTATTGGTACACCAGCAGCATGGCGTGAACGTGTGGACTGGATATTCATATCTACCCCAATCGGCCCCTTCAAAAATCCCAAAGGTATAATTGGGGTGTTTCCGCTCAATGTACAGTGGTGTAAAAAATAACTTAAGCACGATACATCAGCGATTTCTTTTTAGGCTTATTTTAACATACGTTGACAAAAAAGTGAATCACCCGGAAGGATAGGAGGAAACTTAACTTCACGGATGTGATGTTATTTGGCTGGTTACGAAACAATCAAATTTGAAGAAAGCTTGGCAGTATGAACCCAGTTATCTGTATGACGTTGCACCCCGTCTAGCCTGGATGTGTGCCCTGATTTGGCTGTCAAAGGCGTTGTACCCTCTACCGAGGTAAGTTGACCCCAAAAGTGAGCTTACTTGTCCTTGTTATCCCGGATACTATTATGGTAAATAATTTCACGTCAGACCTAGTTCCACACATCCTATAGCGGACGGATCTTTCCAACTTGCTGCCCACGGGGATACCTCAACATTACGCAGACAATTCAGAGAGAAAAATGCCATGCCTGGACGAACATTGTTCTGTTTAAAAAATACCACCCCTACGCTGTCGCATGAGAGGTAACGCTAGGACGCCAACGTACATTTCACGTGAAGACCAAGAACATAACATTAGAGAAATTAGGGGTTGTACGGAGGCCTATAGACTGCCATTTTTCCGTCGCTCTATTTGCGAGTGGAACGGGAAAGGAATAGTAGTGCTACAGGGTAGCTACCGCTACGCACCATACGGTCGCTTGCCGACGATGTACGTAGCCACAGATGTCACTGACTTGCCGTTGTACCGTCGCTTTTTCCCTCAGCTAGCGGCGACCTGAAGTCATATCAGATAGCTCTCCACACCATGACGCCAAGAGAAACACCACACTCTCTCAACGAAATGTCGGCAGCATGGGATACCTTCCCAGGTCGCCGCCATACTCGTCGGCTACGGTCATCCAGGATGGTGCAGAACCGCGATTCGCCGCTGAACGAAATTCGAATCATCCATAATTATCTTTCTATGCGTCCCGGTCACGGCACCACTGTGCCGCAGTGTTAACGGCAGCCTACCTCCGCATGGGATGAGAACTCCTTAGTCCTGCTGCTGCTGTTGCTGCTGCTAGTCTCCGATACGTGGAGACAGAATAATGTACGGAAACCATTTACTTGTTCCGTGGCCAGCGCAGGCGTGGAGGGGTATGATGTTCTTGGTGCATAGTATAGTGACCCTCCCTTGTGGTCGACTAACCGTTACGATTATGCGTGCTCTAACATCCCCACGCAGTGCAAAATCGGGCCACTGTCACATCCGAATGCGCTATGGAACTGGGTATTGCACGATTCAGCCAGCCAGCCAAATGGAGACAGAACGAGGCCTCTTTTGACTATCAGATGCTGATAACGCTGTCTTTCATCCGTAAGCGACGTATCCATGTCCTTCATCGTTATCACTAAACATTGTACGCTGTTCACACCTCTAACATCCTACCAAGACTGCTAGCAAGACTGAACACGGATAATTCTAACTCTCAATTTATTTACCCGCCGATGGCTTCACGTGTACGAAGTTACATGACGTCTAACTATGTCTTCTGTCTATTTCACTTTTTTTGGTCGAGCACCGTATCTCTAAGCAGCTGCAAGCATGAACCGTAAGTGACCATCACGCAGATGACAAAGGTAGAGCAACTGCTCTGACGCCTTGTTAGTATTATTAGAAACATGGACAGTCCCAGTCTAAACACAGGGAATGGCACATCTCTATACGTGACACTAAACCAAGCATCAGCAAATTAATTATCATCAGTATCCTCCACTGCACCGGCGACTAGATTTCACAAAGACCGACGACAATTTTCCCTTTTAAAGAATATAATTGTATCCATAAGCAGACAACACGCCGAGGCTGTTTCGTGAGTTGTCCAGTTTGAGACTTTCTTACAATGCTTACTAATTATTGAGAATTTTCTTAGTAGACATATTTATTGTTTGCGATGAAGTCTTCCGATTAAGCGAAGGCTTTGCGTCTAATAATGAAGCAGTATGCAATTGGCTCAGAATACAATGCGTGTCATTTACTTGTTTACGGTACTCGCCAGCAGGCATTATGGCCTTCTGCAATTAACCACTTTTTACTTCACAACCTTAATGCCTGGCGGACGCTATCTCCCCTCTAAAAAGGCAGTAAACTACAGTGAGTACACATAAATGTGTGCATTACCAGATATTCTACTTTAGCAAGGGCAGTTCTAATGTGTGCCGTCTTCCATCCTGCAGTAGCCATTAGAGCTCTACTACAAATGGAATGAGGACTAGAGAAGCGTTATTGCTGTCACAACGATCAAATCCAAACTATGCAAATTTACATGACGCTGTTTTAATTACTTTTAAAATGAATCAGTTGGCTTGATTCGCTGATTACTATCGTTTCATTGTAATAAACTACTTTCAACGCAGAATGTAGTGTAGAATGCCTGACATCAAGCAGACGGACGAAAGTAATACTTATTTACCAGAAATTGTTGGTCACGAAACATCTGCAGCGAATTCTCGACTCTACTCAAACTTATTATAAGGAATACCCAATCTGTACGCAGCTACTCAGCAGCATCGACACAATAAACAGTGGCTTTACGGACTAGTGGAGACTTCCGAATCAGTAGGACCAAACCATTATGCGGAAAGCTGACAGCAAAAATGTAGCAGTAAAATTGAATTTTATAAGCTAGGTGATTTTTCGGAGTTCACTGAATGTAAATTTCCTTTGATGTAGGACAACCTAGCAATGTAGTAGAACCTTGAGATCGGAGCGCAAATCATTAGCTAAGGAGTAACGAAAGCTAGAACGAAAGAAAAAATTAAATGGAATAACTAGTACAGTATTCATACAATCTTACAACTCAGCAGAGGGGGTGGGGGGCGGAAGGTTCTACTTCAACTCCACAGAGTGTTCACGTGCCGTTAAGTAACGAAGATTGTTTATATATGAGTTTCCCGAAGACATACTATTTCCAATTTTTCGTTCTGTGACGAACTATTTAAAATTGTAAATTCCTTCAACATACGAACTTATTTGCCAAAAAACGGCAATACAAAAACATTAAAGAAAGTTAACACACACATTTTAAGCAAGTAGCTTCCTATCTTGACATGTGCTGTTCATCACTGAGAAGATAGCAGTTTATGATTCAGAGAGCAGGTGACAGGAAACTACTACTTGATTTGTGTGTTCATGTTAAATAAAATGTTATCAGGCACAGACGTTCAAATGTATCACTGAGATACGGGGTACCAAGATCGCCCTGGATAGGGGCTAACCAACTGCAGGAGGACAAATGAGGTCTCAGAGCGACGTTCCTAGTCACCCACATTTTGAAGGACTGTCTGGAATCTAGGTCTTGAGCTCCCACCAAGTTCTCCGTGTAGATCTAATACTGCAATATCTTTTTATAGTAACAGAACTGTATGTTGCAGGGAAGGAAAATAAATGAAATGCTCGTCTAGCGTTATTGGCCAGAAGACCCCGATCTGGGATTGTTCGGCAGACTGATGCAATTAGTCTTATTTGACGCCACTTCGGCGATCTGCGCATGCGTGAAGCCAAGGTGAAGTCCCTAAGCGAAGGAAATCTCCGGCCTGAACGGGAATCGAACGCGGGGCGCCACTATTCACAGGCGGCAAGACTAACCACTAGACCACGAGGTTCTGAGGGAGGAATAGGAAAGGTAGGGATTACGGAAAATACTCCGTCCCAGAGAAGTTTGGAGTACATGGATGGGAATAAGTAAATAATCTACACCCAAGTGAAGAATTATCGAGCATTGCGTTTTGTTGTGACTTGGCTAGAATCAACCCGGATAGACTGACTAATAACTTCTTGACCATTTTGGAAAAAATACCAAAACACTTCTAAGTTGGCTCAAGGAAGTGCGAAATGACTTAGGAGAAGCCAACATTAATAAAGCAGAAATTCCAGACAAGCCAACTTTTCGGAACAAGTAGTAGTTCAGGGGTCTTCACAAAAATGTCAGAAAGCATGTCAATGTGTGTACGAATTAAATGAAAGAACACACTGAAAGACAGCGTAAGTTCTGCGAACACCGAAAATCAGGAAAGAAGACATCATCATGAAGATAGTGCACGCGGCCCATAGATGACAATCGGGGCAGAAGTTGATACGAACCCCAATGCTAAAATAGCTCTCTCAGTGAATGTGCAATCAGTCCAGCTATGGTGGGCACCAGTCGTGTTCATACTGCGCCAAAATGATTGGGACATGGGTCGATAGCTGTTTCTCTGTGTGAAAATCCGAATCGTCGCTTTCACAGAGAAATATTATTTTCCTAAGAACCGCAAGGCTTCCGATCTGTGACTAGATTATAGGACAATTATTGACATATTTCTGGTGCCACCTGCCACTCAAAAGAAATAGCTGAAGTAGGTTTTTAGACTATTTCCTGATCAGGTAAGTAACTTCAGACAAAAGCGCACAACAGCATGTATTTTTTTATCTCAACACCGTGAACAGACAATTTCAGAAACATATGAATACTTTTGCATAAATTGCAACTGGCTTACCATTGCATGACGGTGGCGCTCCTAAACGACGCACCGGCTCTTTCCTTTGGACTATGTCATTATGCTACTCCCGAAGCTGAGGAATACTCTGTGTGTTAAAACTTATTACGTTATCCAATTTAATTATAGCAATGTATTTACGAGAACAGTTACAACTGCTTCGTTGCCAACATAATTCCCTTGTTCTGCAAATGCAAGCACGGGTTTTGTTTCTACACTAAGCAATGAACAGCGACTGGTCTGGAAATAACGGAATTTTTCAGTATACCTTAAGAAACGAACGTTAATGTAGCTTGCGTTCTAGGACAAACTGTCTGCCTCGAGCAGTGCGTGAAACAGAAGGCGTACAGACAACTGACGGCAAAGAGCCGTGTAGTAACGAGCTAAGGCAGAGCAACTTTACGACACGCAATTCCCTGCCCCAGAGCCAACTCGCGCATCCTCTTACAACAGCGCAGAAACTGCTCAGTTCGTTGAAGCCAGCTCTAAACAAACCTAACATTTCTGTTGATATAAAAAGGCTTGAACAAGCTCACAGATGTTAGCCCATATCACCATTCTTCTCTTCTGCCTGTTCGTATTAGCACATATACAAACAAAGTTGCGCGTATGTTGAGAAATGGCTGTAAATTTCATAAGCTTTGTGGCTGTACACCTGAACACGTGGATGGTCTGTCTGTTTGGTTGCCAGAGGTGATGTTAGGGACAGATGAAGTCAGTGTCATCTCGTCGAGAGTCGTCGTCTATCTAGTTCTGCCGGTGGTCATGACCAATGGTAGTTGATTACTGAAATATTTCCCTGTGTGCCTCTATACTTGGAATGAGACAAAATGTTGAAATGTGTGTGAAATCTTATGGAGCTTAACTGCTAAGGTCATCAGTCCCTAAGCTTACACACTACTTAACCTAAATTATCGTAAGGACAAACACACACACCCATGCCCGAGGGAGGACTCGAACCTCCGCCGGGACCAGCCGCACAGTCCATGAGTGCAGCACCTCAGACCGCTCGGCTAATCCCGCGCGGCAGGGATGAGACTGTGTGCCAATTTATATACTGGGTGCGTCCGCTGATTGTGATACTCGCGCAAGCTGCTTTGGCATTCATTCCACGAATTATTATTACGTGAAAGATGAAGTTCCGTTCGAGAATCTCTGCGTTGGTATCCACCTCATGCTATCAATCATGTGTTCTGGTAACTCGCAAATTATTCCTTCACCAATTTTAAATGCACATTGGAAAAATAAGTAGATTTTGTGAAAAATTTTCCCGATGTCTATTGGGTTCATGTTATCAGGCACAGACGTTCAAATGTATCACTGAGATACGGGGTACCAAGATCGCCCTGCCTGAAGTGGGCCAGAAGTTTTCATACTAATGTAACTGAAATCATGTGCGAGTTTGAATTCCGTTATAACTAGTTTGAAATAATCTTTTGAATTAATTAATCCCAGTTGTAACATTTTCCTTTAGTATTTGAAGTAAGAGTAACGTTACGTTGCTTACACGCAATGCGCTGTAACGTGGTCAGCGTGCTGCATTGTCCACGAACGTTCAGAGTTTTGGTAAGCAGCTACATTAATTTCAGGCACACGCAGGACACTGATTTCCTACAGGTACATGCTTCTCAATGATTTATTTCAGGTATTTGATCACAGCAGAGAGAAATCACAGTTCCCGTCGTTCAGGTAATGATCAGCTTCAGGGCTAAGATAAACTATTGTGTGTTGTAATTAGGAAACAGTGATCATTCGTGGTTTATCTATATAATCCAAAACCAGTATTAATAACCATATGCAGATTCTAACACGACTGTTAATCGTCTGAAATTGATTTTTGTGGAGTAGTCGTAGAGTGTTACGAAGTTCATTTTCACGATTGCTCTGTTTGAGCGTCAGGATTGGGATTAGCAGTAGCATTTCATGTTTAGCAATTTACGCTGCTAATTTCCGCAGTCGAAAGTAGTCCAATTATATTCGTTCGAGGCCATGGTTGACTGGCTGTTCAATAGACAGAACTAGAATATTTCTTTATAGTGTCTGAATATTACGCGTAAGACATCTTATTCCTGTAGAACGAGACAGCATTAATCCTTTCGTTGAGACGTAGTTCAGAGGAAGTTGGAATTATGGTTCGAGCAGTTTATGTTTTGGTAACAATGAGCAATTAGAAAACCACACTGAAGCTTTCTACAGAGAGAAAAAAATAAAAAACCAAAGTTAACACACCTGCTATGAGATACAGAATAATTATATAATAGTTTCAATAAAGTACGCTATAGCAGGAAGTTTACGCAAGTCACACCATTGTATTGTGAACAAGAAGGTTACTTACAAGGAGTTTCAAAAACTAAGTTTTTACAAGTACTATCAAAATTAGTACCTCAAAGAAAAGTTAGGTAACCATTAACTTTCTTAAAAACGTGTCCAAAATAGTACAGAACACCGTCCAACTACTGCGAGTTCTAAGTTTCTGGACTATCCTACGACACAGGTGACACGAAGCATATCTGCGCCAGTCGTCCTACTCTTTCACTCCTATTACCAAAATTTCAGTCTTAGTAGCAGCCACTGCCCATTATAATACAGGTCTCCAGAAACTGATGTTGACAAATACATATTTTGGTAGCGTCCGACGATATTTAAGGTTACAAGACATCCCCATCGTGGAATATTAACGAAAGACGGTATTTATTTATTTATTTATTTTTACAGATTCCTCCACTTCTGATAATTTTAACTGTGTGTGTTTCAGAAGGGGCCATGAGCGGAAACATTTTAACTGCGTCGCCTTACCTATGATCGACACATTCCTTGCGCAGGTCTTGGCGCGCTATTAAGTACTGGACTGATTTCTGCCGCTGAGTATAAGTATACTGTGACCAGATATGAGCCTAACATCTTCGCTAAAGGTGCCCAGCAGCGACATTACAGTTGTTCTAATTTAGAGCATAACATAGAATTCTTTGAGAAAGAACGCACATTAACTTTACTCCGAGACTATCCGAAGTACGGAATTAGTTGTAAAACTACCACGGTTGTATCTCACGTTTTGGGAACAGCGAATGTTAGGATAAATTATGATGAATAATGTGAGGAACAGGACGAGACGCTTGGCAATTTCCGCTTCTATAAATTTTTCTATGTCACTCCTTAAAAATGTACTTCTTACTCTAAGTTCATTGTTGTGCAGTTTTAATACGGAATGAATATTTTAAAATCTCTTAACAGTTTCATTGCTGTAGTAATGTCAGATTATCCGTAAATTAGTTTGCACGACCGAAGTATCGCGCGAATTTCTGTTAACCATATTAGTACGATTTACACCCACTGCAAAATTCCATTTACCAGCCTGTGGACTCTGTAATGTTTTCCACAACTGGTTTTTAATTCTATTTGCAGTTAGCGCATTCCAGCTGCCGGGCGCAGGTGAGATCTGTATATTGCTGTAGAGACGCTTGAGCAATTAATTTTCGGAAGAAACAGAACAGTACTAAATTACTGTAGACAGTTTCTACGAGCAGTGAACGGGAAAAAGCACACGAGATAGTGGAAAATTTGGTGGACAATATAACGTTCGAATTTACGTAATTAGGTTCACTGTTTATCCACTGTAGTTCATCTAACTCACGTGCATGTAAGTTCAAAATACTTTTTCAGTTATCTTACAACGTTGAACCACTGGAATGTGGTCCAAAGAAAAAAAGCCAACAACTTAAAATATTTGCTAACACATTTAGCTGCACTTCGCCTCTGGAATGACTCAGGTCTGGTACACAACAGGATGGTAGACCCTGGTGGAAACTGTTCAGAGTTTCTGAATCTACGATCTTTCTAGAAGCGCTGATTGAGCAGAGTAATGTTAAGCAACATTTAATTGCTGCGTCTGTCGAACGAGACTACACAATATGCATTGCCTGGATAACAATTCGCCTTTTTTTATCAAGGCTGAAAGCATCAAACCAGTTAAGATTTCACAAAAGCTGTTAAAGAAGTAATCACTTTCTCCTGCGTGCGTCCGTCACTTTCAACATTCCAGACAACGCAGAAACGGCAATGTTACGGCGGCGTGATAACGGCAATCATCACAGATTAGTTGCGGGAAGGCCGTGTCTTTCCTTGACTGGCGGTGCAGCATATTTACTGCAACCCAGGCCCAAGCTTTTCTGGTGTTGAGTGTTTCAGGTGGATTACATCATCAAATTTAAATTATTTTTAATCATCTCACGGATATGTCTGCCGACCGAAGTGGCCGTGCGGTTCTAGGCGCTGCAGTCTGGAACCGCGAGACCAATACGGTCGCAGGTTCTAATCCTGCCTCGGGCATGGATGTGTGTGATGTCCTTAGGTTAGTTAGGTTTAACTAGTTCTAAGTTCTAGGGGACTAATGACCTCAGCAATTGAGTCTCATAGTACTCAGAGCCATTTGAACTATTTTTTTATATGTCCACAACAACCTGTTTAGCCTTATTTCCCTCCAATACCTACAAAACATCACGTTCTTTAGTGGAAATACACGCGTTGCGGGGTAGTTGCGCAAATCAAAGTTATTACTCTTCGAGCATATGTCTTTGTACGCTCCACGCATCCCCGTGAGAAATCCAGCTAATATTCCGGGTTATTCCACTGACGACCGGTCCTTATAACTTGCTAAAGTGAAGGAATATTGAGAGCGAGCGTTCTGTAGCAGTTACAGTGCCAGTGTGCATGCGCGAACGAAGTCACCAACATGGACATCAGCTGAAGGTAAAGCCGTGGCCTTTACGAAATCAACCGACCTTTCTCCTCAAGGGATTTAAAAAAGGAAACCAAGAATAACCTAGAGCAGAATGGTCACATTAGGATTTCATCCCAGCTGCTGCACCGCAGCGGGACGCAAGGGCAGGCATGGCGCGCTGTAGACTTGGGAAGCTGGTAGCCAGCAAGGTCGAGGTCCGGCGCGGCCGTAGCATCGAGGTCAGCGATACCTGCCGCTAGAGAGCTGCCAGCGTTTCCTTTCCGAGCGGACGCGAAGGCGATGCACGGTAAACACTCGCCGTACCGTGACCCCCAGTCCCGACTCCCGTACAGGTGCCTGTTGCCTCGTGCCTCGTTCCTAGTGCTTGCTGCGTTGCCGAATTGAGTGCTTCGCCCCTGCTCCAATGATAACCAACACAGTCACCCCTCTATCTGTCACTTCCGCCCGATATTTGATTCGACTGCTATACGCCTTTGAGAAACCTAGTTAATATACAACATCAACGACGAAAGACCTGCTACTAATATCTGTAACTGCACGTCCATGACATGGCACTGCTAAACGGGTAGTACATGTTCCAAGTTTACGAATACAGTAGTTTATGCTGTCTACACGTAGTTATACCACTACCTACCTTCAGTTTGTAAGCGTATCTTCAAGTATCACTGTGGATAGTTTTCGTGGTTGGCTCTGAGCACTATGCAACTTCTGAGGTCATCAGTCGCCTAGAACTTAGAACTAATTAAACCTAACTAACCTAAGGACATCACACACATGCTTGCCCGAGGTAGGATTCGAACCTGCGACCGTAGCGGTCGCTCGGCTCCAGACTGCAGCGCCTAGAACCGCACGGCCACTCCGGCCGGCAGTTTTCGTTGTCTCGGGATGTGATCCGTTGCTTCGCACAGCGAAAGTCGCGGTTGCGGTTCCCGTTTGTGACATAGGTTCGAAGCAAGTTGTTTGGGTATTATGGCATTGCGAGATGCTAACAAATGTGTGTATTTAAATTCTTGTCCCAGAGCGCATTAGTACCTATCTTCCATCTGCCGCCAACTATGTTCAGTCGTTCACACACCTTGCCACCTTTCTGGATCTCCACTGGGGCTGACTCATCCAATTATTCATCCCACTATCGTGTAGTACTAGAACTTGAAAAGTCCGATACCACAAAAACCACTCCGAGGTTAGGCACATCTAATCAAGATACTCCCGCATCGAAAATCCGGCAAGGGGACAATGCGGCAATTTAATTTCTGTAATTTTGTGTTTACTATACCTGAAGTCCAGAATTCAAATATTAATTTCTCAAAGCATTTCGATACCACTCTCAAAAATATTCCAGAAAATAGACTAGAATTTTCCGAGTCTCTAAAACCCGAAAGTAAGATCTACTTTTCGGCAAGTAGTGTGTGACTGTGGTAGAACGCTCGCCTACCAAATGGGGAGGCTGGGTTATATTTGCGGCCGATGTGTATTTTAAAACAAAGCTACGATCATTTGCGGAAAGTGTAAAATGTATGGAGATGGAAAAGAAAACTTTGTTGTGCTCGAAACGTATTCAACGGATCACTTGTTCGAGTCATTTCGGTCTCTTTTCTTTAATATAGAGTAACTGCCTCATTTAAATATATTCGTCACTTTAATACTAATTAACACGGCTCATTTTTATAAAAAATGTACGTGCCTAGATTTTAATTTACATATCGCACACGAAAATAGTTTCCTTCGGAAATATGAATTCTTGATTACTGATATTTTCTATTGAAGACACAGCGATTTAAGAAACATTACAATTTTTTTATATCTTTGTGTATATTACGCTTCTCGGAAACGCTCGTAGAACGCGCACCTTTGAAAGTCTACGACAGTCGAGAATCGAGCTCAAGACATCTTACGGGCAGGCAAGCATTCTATCACAGGACCACGTAACGCATCGAGTTAACGTAGTCATTCATTTAGGGTGCTAAAAAGGCTCCGAAAATTTTAAAGTTTCCTTTCTCGAAAGGTTTTTGAGAGTTGCATTGAGCTGCTGTGGGAAACATATTTGAATTCTGAGCTTCACGTTGCGCAAACAAAGTAATACAAAGATCCGACTGCCGTGCGACATCTTGTAAGATGTGCTGTCTCGCTGTTCCATTAACACAGCGCTACCTGCTGATGAAGCAGACGGCCTATTGCGATACAGATACTGTATTTCAGTATCGCATCTTTGTATTAGTAACAGAAAATTACGTTATTGGGGAGACAGGACGAACGACCTTCTCCAGCATTCCTTCAACGAGAACGCCACTGACAGTTACATAATCTTTCAAGAAAACGAGATACATTATAAAACAAAAATACACTCAGCAAGTGTTCAATTTTAAGAATCTCAGAAAAACTCTTTACAAAGGAAATTACACTTAACACTCATCTTTAACGTAATTAAGCTTTGAAAAATATTCTTGACAGTGTATGGAGTCTATGACATCTGACAAACCAAAAGGTTGCTGTGAATATGTCAGATCAATTCACCAATAAATTTGCTCATTACATTGGGAAAGAGAAATCCCAATGTTGTTTCCAAAGAAGAGCAGTGATCACTATACCAAGGCACTCAACACATTGAAGTACTGTTATTATCGAGATATGGCTGTTAACGTTCCAACAATACGTAGACAGCAGTCACTGCACCAAGGTAATGTAACACTGTATCAAGCTGGTGACGAAGATGACAACTAGTATTAGAAGAACTTTTATCCCACCTCGTTAAGTACATCTGTCACCTATGGGGATACCAAATTATCGCAACCCCTTAAATAGATAGGAATACCGTTTTCGTTTTATATGAAGACGAAGTTTACAACACAAGCAAAGACAAACGCTATTCAAAGCTGGTAACAGACTAAACTATCTTCGATAAGCAGACGGCATTATCTTACTGAAAAAGAAAAAAGTATTTAAACATATGAAGCCCAAGAGTGCACTACTGGTCTGTACTTCCATATTTACGGTTATCTTTAAAGAGTGGATCATGAATTTCTCGTGTTGAAGATATTTCTGACACTGATATGGAGAGGACACCTGATAAATTTGGGCAGTATGCCAGCAGGAATATTTTGACAACACGTATGTCAGTGGGGTGACGAAACACCACAGTTTTGAAATAAATTCCCTACTGTTTACTTAGGTTAATTTTTAGATCGTAAATTCAAGTATTTTGTTCACATTGTGGGAAACTTCGTTGTTCTATAATTGTTCTTGCTACGTGTGGTAATACTGGCCAAGTGAAGTTACTGTTACTTATAATTTGTAACTGGTAGCACTACCAATCAATTTACGCCCTTAGTTGTTGACAAGAAAAGGGGGGACTGCCCTGAACAATTTGATCTGATTGAATGAAGGAAAGAATTAATTCCAACTTCAAGTATTCGAGAGCAACTACAGGCTCAAAACCTGGCCAGAAGATAATTAAAAGGCTGTGTCGGTTTAATGAAGCGTCGTCCTATCACTGACGTTTTCGAAGGGTTTAACTGGCAAGCCATTAGCTTCTCGGAACCAGTGTAGACTCGTGTAAGTCGTAAAAGAAAGCTCTAGTTAATAAGCCTTTATAAGCTCTAAACTCCATACCAAAGAGTCATTATTAACGACGACGAGTGTGAGCTCTAGAAATATTTCTTGCGAATATTAGAATAGATAAAAATTACGATCTTTGTTTTTGACGAAACTTGTCACGCTATATCTCGTCATGACTTTGTGGAGTTATTTCCGAGTAATGGTTCGACTACTGTGGTGATAATATCTCCGACTGAATGTATACTATAAGAAGTCTAAGAAAGGCTTCGAGTAACTATCATATAACGAAGTACCTGGAGATTAAGCAGATCAGAACACCCCTAAAATTTGTGAAACGCATTATGGAACTCAATGTTGCATCTGAGCATTTAACTGAAAACAAATGCTTGAAGGAACCACAATGTAGCGGTTTGTCAATTTACCGAAAACACGTGGCTCCCATGCTACGTGTGAATTTCGCAACATGTTAGACTGAATGTGGTAACCCAATGAACAATGCTACGTCAGTCTGGTTGGAGTCCAACGAACACACAAGCATCGCCCACATCAACAGCATATGCGTGACGGAGGCGGTTGACGGAGGAGAGTTATTGTTGACAGTAAAATGCCAGCATAGAAATTCCTTTAGACGGCTCTAGGACTCCACGCCCAAACTTATAACGGAGCGGGAATGGCATTCCAGAGCTGGACGTAGGATGTAACGTCCAACTTTCGGTGTGTGGCCTCTCGGCCGGTCGCCAGTAGAACTCCGTCAAAGTGACTTTACCACAGAAACTTGCAGGTAACACAGTCACAGTTGTCGCTACCGGCGTTGGCTGCTAGCCATGTTTGAGCTTTTGACCAAGTCTATGCTCGGGAAATTTCGATAAAGGTAGCTTCTGAATAGCTTTGCTGAGTATATATAATGAAGATGAGAAATGTTTACCTTTCGCAATCAACTGCGCTCAGCTCTTCGTGTCTAATTCTTCTTCTTCTTCTTGTACTATTAACTATGCCGTTCGACACTTACTGACGTCTGTCCAGTTTCAATTTCTCCTCGTGCCTTTTCGTTATACCACCCAGAGTTAATTATTCCACACAATATTTCGACGACAACAGTGATCTAAACGTCGTTTGTGTGGTACTGTCCGAACTCTCACCATAAGGATGTACTACTGGTATCGCCAACCTGTGTCAGTCTGGTTGGAGTCCAACGAACACACAAGCATCGCCCACATCAACAGCACATAAAAACTAATAGAAGCGACCTCGAGCAAACACAGAACTGACAACCCCTCTGAAAATCCGGAAGCTTTATACTTCAACAAACTGAGAAAACCTTAGAAATGACGTCACGACATCCTTACTGTGGCACATTATGTAGCTACTTTCTTTAAAATTCCGTACTGAACAGAATCGTTCTATGGAACGCAGTCGTTGAGTTAACCATCGGAAATCCTGACATTTACTACTGTTGAGTTTTCACGCATAAGCTTTCCCATATATAATACATTACGCTGAATAGAAGTAACACCTATACAGTTATGATAAACCAACGTCGCTGTAACGTACGATCGGTCACTTGTCACTGGAAGCAATCGCAGCCAACAGGTGTCAGAAATCTGCCTGGGGAGACGAAGTAGAGCGACCACATAAATATAACTGCGGGGAAAGTAGACGCAGGACAGATGTACCGGAAGAATTCCATCGGCGCTTCACCAACTGAGTGTTCTTCGCCAGTGTGGGGCGCCACTCAGTTGCGTTAATGAAAGGGATGCAAGTTTCATAAGAGAAGATACACGCTTCGTGATGAGCTTCACATTCAGCGCGAGAGGGTCACACAAATGCTCAATCAACTCCAATTGGGATACGACGAGAAAGCTGCTGCGCATACCGGTGAGCGTGACTCGCAAAATGCTGCGAACCAATGTCCCAGGATGCGCCAAGAGATGATATTTAGCCTGGTTTATAATTCGCGTTGTGACCACCAAGGTAAAATTGAAGACATTCGGACCGTTTTTCTTCCAGCAATACGTCCATAAAAGAAACAGCAGAAAAAATGACATACGTTTTACTCTCAATTACGCGTCCGGAGGGCTCGCGTAGTCTTGAGTATATGTGTAAGTGTTCTATAAAAGCGTCACGTGACAGACTGAAGTGTCACAACTGACTAGAAACAATTTAGATCTGCAGACGTGGCTTCTGTGATCCCATCCGCATTTCAAGTTCTCAAGCTTATGTTAATGTAATTCAGTAAGAGCCGTTTGTTATACTACATCCTGAGATAGCACATAGTTTGACAAATGTATGGAAGCATGGATTCTTTCTCGATTAGACATATGACATAAGAACAGCTGTTTCTAGAACTCGTTGTCTGTAAGATCAAACAACATAATTTGTATTGTTTTGAAGCATAGGGAGAACGATTTGGCCGCGATCTTCCACGAATCATTTCAGCCTTCAAATTAAACAAAAAACCTCTTTAATTAGAAAGACAACGTAACAATCCAAGCGTATCTTTCTGTGTACGAATTCGAAGTCTAGTCGGAACGCCACATTCGCTTGGTTTAGCAGACGACAGGAATTTTGAAGACTGATCACTTGACTGTTTTAGCCGTGTCCTGGTGCACCCGTGCATTTTACGAAGTTTGAAATCTAAATTCAACTTCTTTGCCATTTTACTTACTGATAACTGTTCTCGAAGCCTAAGTTCCCAATCGTACTAATACTGAATACCAATGTCATTAATATAAGTTAGGATCATGCAGGTGTCTTATTGTTAACGCAGATAGTGTCCTTATGGATGATTTGCTTTTGTTTCGATGACCACCTGTTGATGTGTCCTATGAATCTCAGTATCGTAAGAGAGACCTACAGTTTAATACACTATATTCGATGATGCGTGTTGAGTGGTACAGAGGGAGATGATAAACCGACGTGTCGACACTATACACTTTTCTGACTAGAAGGCTGAATGGTGCTGCCATATTCGCATACAGCGTCCACAGATTGCTGGCAGATGAAGTGGTGTACCGTCCAGCCTACTGAAGACGCTTTACCGTAACCCTGTACCCCTGTTCATATTCCTGTGACCAGAGGCATATATCCATTTCGCAACATATGTCCACACAAAGTTAAAATTTTCAAAGCTGTAGCACTTCTCATGAAACAAGACCAACCACGAAGAATCTCACGTTTCATTTTGCATGTACAAATGAATTACCGTAATAATAAAAAGAATTATTTGCAAATACACTATGGATCCAAAAGGACTCTTAACGTCAACCCGTTGAGACTGCCATTACGCTCCTTCAGTTGAAGCTCTGTATTAGAAGCTTTTCGCTAAAACTGCATCACCGTAATTTCCGTCTGGAATATCATGAGATATGTTGCGTGGTCAGCTTCACGCAACCATCGCTACAAACTTCCTCCGCAGGCATTACTGGAACCGTAATTTATGGAAAGGCATTGCGCTGAACTTCTGAAGATGCCTTGCTTCTGGGAAGAAAGCAGCAACTGCGTTATACAGACAGGGAAAGCCACGGGAAATTCCTACTGACCCGAGCAGACGGGAACCGGTTAGCTTTCGAGGTCTATCCCGGCGGCGATCGAAACCAGCTTGGTAAACCTCTAACTGCAACCCAATGACACACTTTTGGCGGGGCTTATGATTAACGAGAAAAAATTATTTTTATGAACTATTTCACACTGAGACATGAAAAATAATTTTTCAGTGAACATATAGCTTTTAGATCATCTTCAGCAGTCGGAAAACAATTCAGTCGTTAACAAACTACCATTTTTTTAAAAACTTTTAGAACTGTAGTATGAAAGAAGATTCATAGAGGATTTTGACTACGCGCATATTTCTGTAGTAGGAAGCATACCTGCAGCTGCGAAATAGTTTATCCTTTTAGAACAATTTTGAGTTTGACAGCTTTCAAAGTCATACTGTGACATCTACGATATGGCAATGGCATCTGTATCGAAATACATAAAGACACGTATTCCTTTTTGAATAATCATGATTTGGCCGTATATGAATTCTATCTATGAGGACAACATATACAGATAGACTGAAGATACTATTCCATTTTCACATTCATTGTGTTCCAGTGAGCTTAAAGAAATGCCCTTTGTGTGGTTCTCTGTTCCTCTCAAACTTTTTAGCAAAAGCTTTTGCCTGCCTCATTACAACACTGCTTGCAACTTAATCTGTCAGCGAACAGTTTCAGCATAATTTTTGTCCCGTAACTTCTTTGTACTGAAGCCATTCACTGAGTAAACACGTGATAGACGCCGCAAATGTTTTCAAGTAACCACTGCGCCAATTATTTGATGAGGGAATTACAAATGTTAATCGCTCACCGCTCATCATACAATCGGAGCACTAATATGACACTGAATGGATTTAGACGTTGTTCTTTGGAGTCTGTATTGAATACGGCTGCTGGATGTTCCTTGTTGGCAGCAGCGGACCTCGTTTAATACTCATTCACACAGGCAGTGGGGCCTAAAGGCAGTGTGATTGTTGAATTTCTTAAAAATAAAACATTTTGATGTAAGTAAGCCAGTTGGTAAACTTAACGAAACAGCATGAGCTGCATTAGTGATCTTACACTTTTAGAGGCCGATTGGCCTAGAAAGCCATTCAGTAACAATAACTAATCAGTTCTCTTCAGTCCGCTTATTGAGAGCCTGGCAAAGGTGAGGGCGTTCCTGAACTTTTCTCCTACTATCAGACACTGACGAGAGCCAGTACGTAATACATGATGGAACAAAGGAGCATTTGAGTAAGGACAAATTTTACGCCCTCTAAATTTGGGGAAGAGTGGCATCAGTTACTAGTCGCGATCACATTTGATGTTTCTGCAAGGTGGAGTAACCAGTGCTCGCTACGTCGCACAGGCTGTTACTACCGTTCAACTGTCATTTCTTCGATACAACAGTGATAACTTTTCAGCAGGACAATCAATATCCACATATTGCTGCTGCGACGCAACGTACTACTAAGGCGCAAGATGCTTGGGACAGACTATCGCAGAATGTCTTTCTGCACGGCACCTGCAGACAATACACTGCTCCGCTGCCGCCAGATGGGAGGGTGCATTGCTTACTGATGCGACTGTTTGGGCACACTTTACTGTGACTTGCTTCATTTGGTGTGATGTATGCTTACAGTGATTAACTGTCACCTTATTTGCCAATAATATGACCTTGTCGTTGAGGGTGCTGCGTTTTTTCCCCGGCCCTGTGCGAAGAACTTCTCACAGCTGATCAAGCGTGCTCTACGTCAAGAAATGTGACAGCATCATTTCCTGCAAGGAGTATCTAAAACGCCCTCTGTGTTCGGTACGGAGAAATGTTGGCTCACACACAAGCAAATCTTGGTAAGTAAAACTGAGTGTTACAGAGCTAGATTTCCTGGTGGCGCTTCATTTCCTCTACACAAGATACGTACTACACTTCAGCGTTTGAAGCATCCAGCAATACTTTGGAGCTTCTCATCATGACAGAAATTGGCACGTCAGTCTCGTCACATTTGTTGCGGCAGCCACTGTTTTGTAGGGCATTGTTCAAATAACCTATGGAGAGACAAAAACAACAGTATTGAGCACAGCGTCGATTATTTACTTTGAGACGCGAGTAACTGATTACAAGTGGAATAGTGCAGACAACGTATTAACTACGTCTACACACACAATCCACAAATCACCGAACGGTGTATGGCGTCGGGTACCTTGTACCACCTCTAGTCACTTCATTCCTGTTCCGCAGGCAAACTGAACGACGGAACGACGTAACATCGACATCTATATGCCTCCGTACCAGCCTTAATTTCTCTTATCGCGTCTTGTCTTCGCAGTCCTTGTGCAAGATCAGTGTTGGTGGCAGTAGAATGGAGTGAGCAATGCGTAAATGTTTATAGATTTATTTTTGTAGTATTTGTTAAATATTCACGCACTCATTAAGAGAGAAATCCTCACTACACACCAATGGACAAACGTCTAAAGCAGCTTCGAGAGCGTTATACGTCAATAAATTATCGAATTTCCGAGTCTAAGCATATCATCATTTGAGACAAATTTGGTATGAAACATGAAAGGAACAGTACAACTGCAGTAGCTTGAATAATCATGAACTGAAGTTATCTTAAAGCCGGCCCTACGGTCTGCCGAGACTGTAGACATAAGAAAAAACTGAATACTACATAATTAAGAAAGAATTATTTATCGTTGATCCCACAATTATGAAACTTTAATAAATATAGATGCTCGGTAATGAATTATATAAAAATGAATAAAAACTTGAGACAATCAAGAATGTATTAGATCATACCTGGCTAGCAGATTTTATATGTAAATCTCTCGCTACGCTGACATGTGAATAAGTTCATCCAGTGGATAACCGGCTTTTATCTTTAAGAGTTATTGCAAACATTAGGTGATTTTACAGGCAATGGAATATCTGAACTCTTTGAAGACACTTTCGTTACAGACAACGAGATAAACTGATCTCACATCTGTTTAGCAACTGATTTTTTTCTTGGTACTGTTTCAGAAAAATAAATTCATGTGTTTCTCGGTATATTTTAAGAACGGCTCACGAAGAATACGACAGCTTGTAATGAATCTTAAATGACGAGACATACGTTTATCATTCACATACACGTATTACAAAGGTACTTTAATTTTATTGAACTGTTCAGCCGCAGTTCTTTACTACCCCACGTTGTACAGCTTAACAGCAAGATAAATAAGCAACATTGGCTCGGTTTTTCCACAATTCTAAACCTGCTAGATTCCTTCCTCGCTAATAACTTCACTTTGACATTCCCAGCTATATGGCTTTCCAGGATGCCTCCGGGTTAGTAGATTGACACCACTATTTAAACTTGTCTTCAGAAATAGTCTTAACTGATATCCATAAACTGCTGTTCTCATTATGAATTATGAGCTGGCTACTTCTTTTTGAATTCACAGTTTATGGAGCTGTGAACAGTTTCTGGACGCCGCTCTGATTGCTGTCACTGAGCATTACGTAGGTCATTTGTTCATCTCAGTTGGACTTGGTGTCCCATACACCATTTGGTTGGCAATACAGGAATGGTCTTAACAGAAATCATCATGTGCCACTTGTTCTTCGGATAAGTAGCACGCACGTGAGGAAGTGAATGAAAAATGATCGACGTCTCCGGACATCTTGGTGAGTACTATTATCGTGATCTTCGTAGTCAGTATCGTTGGCTAGCGACACAACCATATCACATTTTATTCGGGTAGGAAGATCTGGAAAAACGTCTGCTCAGCCTACTGAGGAAAATGGCGACGCTGCAGGGACAAATAAGTAACAACTTTAACACGCAAGCGACCGAAGATTACGAATTGGAAAATCTTGAGACTGAATAAGAAGGCAAATCATTTATTGTGGCGTCATGCTAGCCTGTTTGCTACAGGTGGGGCTATGTAGGCAAAGGGATTTAACCCGGATAATCTGCTACAGCTCGATCTACGAGACTTAAAATATGTAAGGCAAAAAATGGGGAAACTACATGTGAAACGTTGAATTGGATCGTTAGTGCGGAAATATATGGGTTGGTTACATTCATTTTGAAGGGTTGGAGGAAATTTTTCAAAGAGTAACCTCGATCCGTTTAAACGCGTTAGAACTCTGAATGATGTGGTATGTAAGAAAATAAGAGTACACCTGAAAGAAGTCTTCCGTAGTCAACTACGTGAATCCCGTTACTTACATCTGAGCTTGGGTAATAGCGATAGCGATCCAGTTAACGACCGGGGCCGTACGGTAAATTCTTATCTCATTTCAGGACTGATATCTGCGCTCTACAAAATGGCTTGCTGTCGTTAGGAGATCATTGTGCAGGCAAGTACGTGGAGGAAGACAATCTCGTTCTCTCCTCAGATAAGCCGCTACACAATGTCAAGCCAGCCCACCTTGTCTGTCGGGAACTGGGAACGTTATAAGGCTGGCCGAACTCAACAGACGTTAACAACCTGTTGTCACGTTCATTTAAATATTAGAATAAGCAAGGAAAACCAGAATTACGAAGTTCTAGACCCACCCATGGAGTCTAGTTTTGTCAGAAATCTGCCAATGAAGTAAACTTTTTGCTGCGTATCAATTTTAAATTTATCTTCAATTCAGCATTTCATATTTCAAAGGTTTTTGGTCCGAATTTACAGTCATTGTACATATAAAAACGTATTCTATCGTGATATGTCATTAACACAGAGGTGCTACGCAATAAAAAGAAATCCTTTAATGTGCTTTACCGGTGTCTCTCTAGCTCTCTGTATGGTCTAAAATAAAATGAATGTGATCATTTCGCAGACAGAAGTAGTAGTTCCTTACGTTAATAACATCAAAGTTAATATCAATGCTGATTTGTTTTTACGAGCAAATGTTTAATAACCATAACGTTCTACGGATGGAAAACTGAAGTTGCAAGCAAGACAAAAGCGCAACCTAGTCGCTGTCACTGTGTACTTACAGATTACGAGACGAAGAAGCGTCTCCTAGTTACGACACTTGGTTGTTGCGTAATGGTGTCAGCGTGAGACAACACAGAAATGAAGGTATCTAAGAGGAAACTTTCAAAGTCTGTCCCAAGACTGCCTGAAAGTACAGCATAATCCGTTCCGCCAACTGTCGACCGTTGCGCGTCCCATCTCCTACCTCCGGCATCATAAGCGACAGCGTAGCAAATCTGTCCAGGCCTGAAGATACTAGCCCCTTGCCTTACGCATCGTTCTTTCTGTTTAGAACTGCTTTTGTTACGGATCAAAGTGAGCCACATACCGGAAAAAATGAATATCCTTGTCCCACCAATCAGGGCTCTTAAATATTTGGTATAATGATGATATCCCGTCATTCGTCAGTACATACGTTTCTGCAGCTCCTCTTGCTATCAATTAACAGACAATTAAGAATTTACTCTTCAGCCACAGCGGCATCAGTACGCGTGTTTCGTCCGGACGGAGTAAGCTGTAAGAAAAATCTCCCGTGGGCGTACTTAACGGGGCATTTTATTTTTAGCATTACTTTCGTGAGAAAGAAGACGCAATAGAAACCTAGACTAAAATAATTATACTAACAAGGTGACAGCGCCTACTCATCCTCATTAATTTATTCCATACTTATTGAATATGCAGGGCTTGACCAGAAATTTAAGTGCAAAGTGGCGAATTGTTGATAAAAGTATGCATTTGTGAAGGGGGGTCGGTCGAAGTATGAGTTATTTGTATTCCCATAGTTTCCAGGTAGTAGTTGGCGCAGTGCAAAGATGGCAGAACGGTAATTTGCGGGTTGTGTGGTTGTCCCTACGCGGAAACTTTCCTGTTTTCAACTTTTACGTTGCTTACACTGCAAATAAACCGAAATAATGTTCAATGTATTGTATGTATCATTTTCGTGAAAGGAAAATTTGGGACTGCAAATTTGCGAGAAAGGATTGTACTTTCAGCATCCACGAGGATTCTACAATTAACTTTCCAGGAAGCTATTGTAATTAAAGCTTACAGTAATTCGTATTCCGTTGACAATAGATAAAAAGCACTATACTGCTGATGTTCTACACTGCAGAACGTAAGCATTATGCGTGTTTTTAATTTATTGTAATTTTGTTCTACCAAGAACTGCCGGAAGACTCGGTTAACACGATTTCATTTAGTTTCATTCTGATCTTCGAACAACCCTCTGCAGTTAATCCTACAATGTCGAATTTTATCGTCAAGTAAATAATTTGATCAAATGCTTCAAAACTGATCTTATCGACAAAAAAAGGTCTTCACAAAACTGCACAAAATACGCCACACTCTAGATCACCAGATATCCTCGCCAATATTTGCTGAAATGATGAGTTATGCGATGTTTACTGCCAAACTCTGCGATGAGAGAACATTTTACGAACTAAAGTTTGTTCTTCCATAGAGATTTTAACACAACCATGTAATTGTAAAAATGCAGCAATTATAACTGAAGATGCCGACAAAATTATTGCTTCCCCTGTTTTTACAATGAGTATCACCCGAGCACGTGTATATCCTGAACTGTAAAATGGAAGTATCTAATTTTACATTGGAAATTCTCACGTACGCCTTAAAATCTCTTCCTGAAATTTTTCAATCCCGAATTGTTTTTTGCCTTTCCTTTTCAAGATACTTATAATTTGATTTGTCTTTAAGATTAAAGTATAAATGAACATTGCTAACGAACAGTTCTTTCGATCTTAAAAACAAATGAAATTATTAATATCTTTAATTACAGACCACTTATGATGCATTAACTCAATAAAGCGAAACGTACCTGGTGAAGGAAAAAAGCTTTTCTTGTAGTTGCAACGACAGAACGAAAATACCCCTCAGGAATTAAATGGGTAATGCATCGTCCGACCCGCTCTAGTTGCAATGCTAGGTTTTCGAAACTCTTGGTCATCTGGGACTCCCGCTTCTGTCACTCATTTCTGTCCGAGTCCTGCAAATACCAACAATTTTGACGGAGTCTGTGATAAAAAGAAGGTGCGGTTCCATTAGAAGTTAATAAACGTCGGGAGGACCGCAACTATATTCAAGAATCTAGATTTGATGGAAGCGCGGCCGCTTGCATGTCGGCTAAACTTATTTATTGAAGCAACACTGGCCTCTCGAAGTTAACTGTACAATATTTGAGACTATTCCCCCCTCCCTCCCTCCCTCTCTCTCTCTCTCTCTCTCTCTCTCTCTCTCTCTCTCTCTCTCTCTCTCCAAACCGGTAACCCAGAACCGAAACTCCGGAGCTCCACCTTAGAAGCCAATAACGGCTCCACTAAACCGCAGAGATTTTTACAAAAAGTGCAAGAATAATCGAAAAGTCAGTGAACACTTTTCATGGACCAGCAACATTATCTCCCTCCAACTCAAGTGAACTTTCTGTCATTCGGCATTCAAGTTCACTGTACTAACAGGGTCACACGAGTATACAGCAGGAAATTTACTGCTCTAATAGGAATCCCTAACAGTGCTGAAAATACTCTTTTTACTAGCCTTCAACAAGCGTCAGTGGGAGCCAATAACTTTGATACTGACTAATTTCTTTTTTGGACGAATATTCGAACACATGACGAAAACATGAATTTGAACGAGCTGAGAGACGCTGAACTAAATTCGCACACTGACTCATCACAGCATTTGTTCAAAATATTATGCGGGAGCAATCTCTCAGGCGCAGTTCATCTTGTATTATCGACATCTAATGCCGCCAGTAGCTGAAGATTCAGTTTATTTCCGAGAAATTTTTAGAGCGTCCAAATTAGTGTCTCAAATAACCTGATCCTAGATCATTCGAAGCTACAAAACTCAAAAAATTCGGTCCAACGATTATTTGATATTGTTCGCTAAACTGGAGCTCTTGTCAGATAACTAAAAGAAGTAGACATAGAAGACCCCCAGGAGAACAGCACGTTAAGTCACGCTTTAATTTGTCAAGTGCTAGACCGTCGTGTTCATCCTACTTTCGTGGAGGACGACTAGGCTTAATCTTAAAATTCAGAGAGCGTAAATTCCTAGAAGAATGAACCAACATTACTTCCTGCAACACTTATCTGATTAAATGGCCGTGATGGTAAAATCAGAGAAATTATAGGTCATACAGAATCGTTCGTCCTTTATTTTTGCACACCACTCGCGAATTTAATCAAAAGTAACAGTGGTACGTAAGTGCAACACTGCGGATAGTACGGAGTTCAGCTTTCTGATTACAGATTGCTGCGTATCTTTTACAGTTTGGACTGCACTTGTGGTCCAGTTATTGTTCTATGCTTCATTTTGTCACTTCATACTAGCTGCAAGGAGGGACATCAACGAGATGGCGATAAAGCTTCGCATTTAACGGCTAAGAAAGAATGGAAAAGTATGATAGCGCCACGTTTTAATTTATGCTTTCGTTAGGACATTATCCATAACGGTGTAGCCAATCACTGATGAATAAAATTAAATCCAATTTACCGCACTTTAACAGATGAATAGTGGCTAGCGGATTACAGTCCATTTTCAAAGGATGTTGGCACTTTACTACAGTAGTTGCTTACTGTATCAAGTGGTGTTAATTCTCTACATGTTTGTAGAATTGTTTTGTTTTCTGTTTGCCGAAACAAGCCACGGTGTGCAAGGAAAGCGAAGTACACATTTTTATTATTCACGTTACGCGATACAACATCGCACCGAAGGCAGTTATACAACCAACGGATTTAAAAATTAAACGACAGCGCTCATACCTTAATCTTGCGCGACTGCGATTTTCGGGACAGCAGTGTGCAGAGTTCCGAAGAGGAGGTAGCGCGTTTGGTAGGGACTGTCAGAGAGGGAAAGCCGTGGACCGTGAGTGGCGTGGCCGGGTGCGTGCGCACACGGCGGTCGGCGGCTGCGCCCTGCCCTGCCCTGCCTCCCTCTTCCGTCCCCCTCACCCTACCACATAAGCACACAGTGCTCCCTTCTCCCACAAATACCCCTCGCACCACAGTAGCCAAGCCCGGCGCTGCAAGTCTCATGACACTGCAGATACCTAGAGCCACCAAACCAAATTCGAAACGCCGAAGTTCTATTTCCCAACCGTTGACTATATTGGCGTTAATAAACGATCTGAAATATTACAGACACAGAGAGCACATAAGTTTGTAACTAATTCAGGTAACTGACTTCATTACTACTCCAATTACAGAGTCAAGCTTTTCAGATGTTACTATAGGGGGGGGGGGGTGTCTACGAATCAACAATAATAATAGTAATAATAATAATAATAATAATAATAATAATAATAATAATCCACACATAGACACATTCCGTTTTCCACCACCGAACTACAATATCGTTTTCACTGAATTTTGTGATGTTACTCGGTAATCAACACCCTGTAGCAAAGATCGCATAAATACTACTAAATTTTTGATAACCGATTTCAACAGACTTTTCTGACAATCTGAACATTTTGTAGTGAAAATTGTGCAATACCAGGCGATGAAAGCAAAATGTGTGTAAACCAGTTGTTGACTATGAAAATTATTTGCCCAAAACATTTTTATTTTTGAGAACCGAAGCGTGTGCGACGTATTTGCTAAAACGTGTACGGTTCTCTTATCAGTTTTAACTAATCTGGTACATCTGAAACTTATTCATAGATTCAGACGCATGTTTAAGTGGATTTCATCTGCTGATAGTTTTAATATTCCAGCCACGGCTGCCTACATTTCCAACAATTTGTCTACCGCGACATAAATGACAGGTGTCATGTTGTACTGACTTGCGCGTAAATATGACTATTGACAATATCGTTGCTACACTCACTTTTTTGGTCATAGAAGACAGTCATTTAATCTTCCTGAGGTACCAATATATACTGTATGGTAAGTTGACACAAGGAAGTCCCATGAAACAGGGTTCATCCTGTGAGGTGCATAATTATAAACGTGGTAGTACGTTTCTAGTTTATTAGTGGTGTCTCAGGACGATGCTATTGTCTAGCTGGGCTATGGTCGTCACTTAAGAACGAAGCAGAGAAAGTTTTTGTGCTATGCTAAATTTTATTTAATTACAATCTTCCGATCTTTCTGTTCTGTTTCAGAGGTTCTACTCATCTATTTACAAATAAACTGTAAATCTTTGATAGCAGGTTGTTTACTCTACGGACAGAGTGTTTCATAAGAACATAAATTTTGTAATTGTGTGTAGGAACTGGCATTCGGATACAAACAGGTTAGATACAACCGTGTACGCGCACAATGTAATCTAAGTCTCGAAAATGCTAACATAAAATTGACTGAAAAATTCAACTGCATTTTCGTAAATAAATCCCTTAGCACTATTTTTACCTTCCTCCAGCCTTCTCTTACGTGGTAGCCAGAAGCTTGTGGGTGAATCTTAAAAGATCATGTCGTATAGGAAGGACCTCTAAGATTGTTTAAGGAAGTAGTTAAAAACTAAATCGGGGGATCCATCAAACAGTGAAGAAAATTTTCTCAATCATCAATACAGCATAATTGAAGAACCATTAAAGATAAAAATCCAGTAATAAGGAAAATTGTCTTTCAACGAAGATTCATATCGCTTAATCAGAAAGATGGAAGTAAAATGAGTCTAATTTTTACGAGACACGGCAGCTCAATTTTTACTTCAGAAGAAGTAATGTCAATAAATAACTCTTACAGTAAAATCTCATCCAAACTAACGACGGTATTTTAACACTACATAAAATACTAATGTGATGATCTTCGTAATATTCGAATTAGTGATACTCCAGCAATTCTCTATCTTTGACAGCGAATAACTTCAAGGATGCAACACCTTTATTTACTTCAACAATGTTGATCTGAAGTTTGCATTTTGTAATGGAATGTTTACATTTGAATTTATGAGAGCCAAATTTTTTTTTGTTTGATTTAGAACCAGCAAATCAAAATTAGGTTAAATATACGGCCAGAGGCTGAGACAGAACTTACCGGAGAGATTCCTGCTTACACTTCAGGTATTCTGAGCCCATCCTGCCTAACTGTCCATCATTGTTGTTCAGCTTCAAGAACTATAAAATTCTGCACATATTCACGCGCTAAATACCAAACATGGCCGGTATGTGTGACATATAAACATCACAGTAAGTAGTTAACACTTAACGTGAGAAGCGCAGCGCGAAGTGCCATCGACCGAGGCAGGACACCAACTGCTCACTGCAGTGGGGCAGCCAAGACTACGGCCCCACGACCCGTCCACTGCTGCCAACATACGCGCGCTGCAACGCGTTGCTCCCGCTGCCGCCAGAAAATTCCTGGTTTTGCGCTCTACGAGCAGCTTTTGGAGATTTTAACGCGAAGTAATCAATCAATAACGTTCAATTTATATTTATCATTACATTTGCTTCATCTGAGGATTGTTTCCACCTTACGAACGGACCGGTACGCAGAGAGAGAGAGAGAGAGAGAGAGAGAGAGAGAGAGAGAGAGAGAGAGGTAGGGAGGAGGAGGAGGCGGCAGTGATGGAGGGAGCGAGTTGGAGAGGTGAAGGAAGTAACGAAATAATGGAGCGTCTTATCGTGTTCGTCTGGAACTCTATCAAACGAAAACGTGAAGTAACTAGTACACGATTGGTTTGTATTTTCAAAAAGTCAACATTAATACAAGCGCATACGAAATGCTTCATGACATGTTCAAAGTTTCATGAGTGATACTTCATGCTGATAACTTATTCTTTTCACTTCCCTGTTTTTCTTGTTCACGAATCACGCTGGTTAGAAGAAAGGGTACATGGAAATAATCTTACAACTAATTATAATGAAAACAGCTGGCAATCACAACATTTAGCTTGCGCCAGTATTTTCTTCTTTGATTACGAGCGTTTAGTTCGAAGGATTTCTTGTAAGCACTGAACTAGGTCGTTTCGCGAAAAGTTTTGCTCTGTCGTTTGTCACACTCCTGCTCCCTCGTGAGTGACGTGTGGGAGGGAAGTACAGCTACGTATACACTCATCGAGTCATAGAGAAAGCCTCTACTGTTAAGTTCCTAGGCAGAAGAGGAACGGCTTATAATCAAGGAGATGTTGCCTCCTGCCTAGTAATTCCAGTTACATTTTCCATTGCTTCCGATATCATTTCATGTTCGTACTTGGGTGGCGGATTACCGAGATCTTTCATGACGTATGTACTCTGTGCTTATGAAGAGCTATCCGAGCATATGTAAACCTAGTAACTGACGGGCGACCTTCACCTCTCGCTTTCTTGATTGGACAAGACGACGCCCATATACCAGAGAGAGTTCGCTTCGTGTTGATCAGTAACAGGTGCAGGAGTTTAAAAAACTTAAATTCATGAATTAAACAACATTAAAGTTTCAAAATTTCGTTTTGAATATTTTACTTTGTTTTGTCGAATCAGCGGGATGTATTTTCCCTCTTATCTACTTCCGAAATATCTTTATTACAAAGTTCTATGTGGCACCGTTTAAACCGTTGTCCTCAGGTTCTTTCTGTACCTGGATTAAATTCACAGTGCAGCATCTAATGTTCTATCTTTTTTGAATACTTTTGCTCTAGTCAAGGCTCATCATTTTGAACACACTGGATCATATACTACCCACGATGAAGCGGTGTACGAATTTAGATTTCGATCCTTCCAACAGCAGCGAGAGAAGAAATTACAATTTTGGAGAGAATATAGATGATTTAAGAGAAATGAAGCGATCGTAAAGGGAATAAAAGCTTGTCTTTAAACGATGCATTACGGAAACGAATTGGAAAAAAAAGAAGGAAATTTCGATGCATGATTGAAGTAGTAGTGATGGAATCCATCAACGATGCAATCATCGCTGCTGTAGCCTCATCCAGTTGTTTAGCACATCAGCGTTACCACGTTTATTCCATTATTCATTAATTATGTACGGTACGTGCCAGAGGCAGCGTGATGCGTTATTGGAACCGCTGAGTGGAGATAGTTTTGGTGTGAATTTTACTCAGCTTTAGAGACCAATACTAATGTAAGCTCCGCGATTTTCCGTTCTCCACTAATCATTCGAGTTTCATGAAAACACAAAATATTTCCGAAAAAAACTTTCTTAAAGAATCGGCGAACGGTGTCTTATTTCCATCCAAATATGCTAGCCTCAACAGAAAAAAGCATGGCATTGGTATCCGCATGTCATGTAGAGAACACTTTTGGGCCGTCAGTTGGCTGAGAACTTTTTCTAAGGAGAGTATTTTTAGAACTAATATGGATACCAACCTATGATAAGCCTTTTGATTATTAACAAAACTCTTAAGGATACACAGTTAAGGCAAGAAAGCACGTGGCGTATTTCTCGGGTCTCTCAGGTCCGATGACGTACACTATGTGATCAAAAGTATCCGGACGCCTGGCTGAAAACGACAAGTTCGTGGCACCCTCCATCGGTAATGCTGGAATTCAATATGTTGTTGGCCCATCATTAGCATTTATCACAGCTTCCACTCTCGCAGGCATACGTTCAATCAAGTGCTGGAAGGTTTCTTGGGGAATTGCAGCCCATTCTTAACAGAGTGCTGCACTGAGGAGAGGTCGGTCGGTAGGTGAGGCCTGGCACTACGTTGGCGTTCCAAACCATCCTAAAGGCTTTCTATAGGATTCAGGTCAGGACTCTGCAGGCTAGTCTATTACAGGGATGTTGTGTATCCACTCCGCCACAGGCCGTGCGTTATGAAGAGGTGCTCGGTCGTGTTTAAAGATGCAATCGCCGTCCCCAAATTGCTCTTTAATAGTGGGAAGCAACAAGGTGCTTAAAACATCAATGTAGGCCTGTGCTGTGACAGTGCCAAGCAACACAACAAAGGGTGCAAGCCCTCTACACGAAAACCACCACCACACAACACCACCGCCTCCATAGTTTGCTGTTGGCACTTAACACGCTGGCAGATGACGTTCACCGGGCAATCGCCATACCCTCACCCTGCCATCGGATCGCCTCATTGTGCACCGTGATTCGTCACTCCACACAACGTTTTTCCACTGTTCAGTCGTCCAATGTTTACGCTCCTTAGACCAAGCGAGGCGTCGTTTGGCATCTACGGGCGTGATGTGTGTCTTACGAGCAGCCGCTCGACCATGAAATCCAAGTTTTCTCACCTCCCGCCTAACTGTCCTAGTACTTGCAGTGGAACCTGATGCAGCTTGGAATTGCTGTTTGATGGTCTGGATAGATGTGTGCCTGTTACACATTACGATCCTGTGTAACTGTCGGCGGTCTCAGGCAGTCAACACACGTGGTCGGTCTGCACGCTTTTGTGGTGTACGTGTCTCTTCACGTTTTCATATCACTATCACATCGGAAATAGTGGACCTAGGGATGTTTAGGAGTGTGGAAATCTCGCATACAGACGTATGACAAGTGACACACCAAGTCCCTGAGTTCCGCAGAGCACCCCATTCTGCTCTCTCACGTTGTCTAATGACTTCTGAGGTCGCCGATATGGACTACCTGACAATTAGGTGGCAGCACAAGGCACCTAATATGAAAAACTTATGTTTGGATGTGTCCGGATACTTTTGATCACATAGTGTACATGTGTTCAGTTTCTAGCTCGATAGACTCATTACTAAAGATTACCATTATTTTCGTTTACTCTTTAGAGGTAACTCACTGTCAATATGCACCCTACTGAATATATGTCAAGTGATGTTTTTTTTTAAAAAACAGCAGAAACAAAGACTGAATGTAACAGATCCCACCCACCTAAATGTGGAAAAAATGGGAAATTTTGTTTTGATTGAGGTGATATCCTCCATTTTTCTTGTTGCCGAAGGTGTTAACCCTCTTTGAACGCAAGAAAAATACAAGATTCTCGTGATTTTTCAGGTAAAATAAAAAGAATTGCTGAATCTGATAGAATTTCATTCCTTACACTTTCATCTTTCAGAAGTAGTTTGCGTCTACATCGGACGCTCCCTGTGACCGCTGCAAAAGATGGAAGACCCCTTAGAGCCAGAAAATCGGTGATCGGCGGGATTTCCAGAGGCCATCCTATTGGACCTGTGACAAAATAATTTTATAGAAGTCAATTTCAATGTATTTTTTATCAGTGTGCATGGGATAATTGAAAAATATTAAGTTCTACCGAAACGCGTCGAAAGAAACGTCACTTTCTTCGCCCACAAAATCGAGACGAACGCTTGCACGGAAAGTGGACTTTTGGAGATATCGCAAAACGGGTACGTACGGTGACAATTCAATTTAGAACGCCAGCATCAAATTCTGATCAAAATCTTGTGTGCCGTTCTAAAGTTTGTTTCCCGCCAATTTGAAAAATGCGCTTTCGAGGAAAATAATACGTTTAACGTTTTGGGTTACTTTTGTAAGTTAAATATACCCCTAATCAGCGATCCCAGGATCATACAGCCATTCTTTCAGACCCAAAAGGAGATGATCCATCTTCTTCGTCGCCACGGTGGCCCTGCGGGCCTCTTTCGCAGCTTCTGTCATCCCCTGCTCTGCTCGCTCGATACGCTTTTCGTCCGCTTTGTGCAGAAGTTTTAACAGGCTGCTCGCACCATAAGTTCCAGGGCTTTCATTATTTCCATAATGCCTTTCCGTCCGTCATTGAAATTACACGTATTTTGCTCCCGCTGTGAATGGTTTTCGGAGACATTTTTTACAGATTGCCTCGTATTTCGATAATGGAATTTCTGGCGAACTATGGATTAACATTCAGTAAAGTAGCCATCGAAGAGAACATTTTAAGCCCAAAAAAGGAAAATGAGTTTTTTAAAATCGGAGACTACTACCCCTAACCAAGGAGTAATGTAAACAATTGAATTAAAAAATATGAGAAATGAAAGAAATCTCTGAAGGCAATACGCACTCATCACTGTAACTACACTCCTGGAAATTGAAATAAGAACACCGTGAATTCATTGTCCCAGGAAGGGGAAACTTTATTGACACATTCCTGGGGTCACATACATCACATGATCACACTGACAGAACCACAGGCACATAGACACAGGCAACAGAGCATGCACAATGTCGGCACTAGTACAGTGTATATCCACCTTTCGCAGCAATGCAGGCTGCTATTCTCCCATGGAGACGATCGTAGAGATGCTGGATGTAGTCCTGTGGAACGGCTTGCCATGCCATTTCCACCTGGCGCCTCAGTTGGACCAGCGTTCGTGCTGGACGTGCAGACCGCGTGAGACGACGCTTCATCCAGTCCCAAACATGCTCAATGGGGGACAGATCCGGAGATCTTGCTGGCCAGGGTAGTTGACTTACACCTTCTAGAGCACGTTGGGTGGCACGGGATACATGCGGACGTGCATTGTCCTGTTGGAACAGCAAGTTCCCTTGCCGGTCTAGGAATGGTAGAACGATGGGTTCGATGACGGTTTGGATGTACCGTGCACTATTCAGTGTCCCCTCGACGATCACCAGTGGTGTACGGGCAGTGTAGGAGATCGCTCCCCACACCATGATGCCGGGTGTTGGCCCTGTGTGCCTCGGTCGTATGCAGTCCTGATTGTGGCGCTCACCTGCACGGCGCCAAACACGCATACGACCATCATTGGCACCAAGGCAGAAGCGACTCTCATCGCTGAAGACGACACGTCTCCATTCGTCCCTCCATTCACGCCTGTCGCGACACCACTGGAGGCGGGCTGCACGATGTTGGGGCGTGAGCGGAAGACGGCCTAACGGTGTGCGGGACCGTAGCCCAGCTTCATGGAGACGGTTGCGAATGGTCCTCGCCGATACCCCAGGAGCAACAGTGTCCCTAATTTGCTGGGAAGTGGCGGTGCGGTCCCCTACGACACTGCGTAGGATCCTACGGTCTTGGCGTGCATCCGTGCGTCGCTGCGGTCCGGTCCCAGGTCGACGGGCACGTGCACCTTCCGCCGACCACTGGCGACAACATCGATGTACTGTGGAGACCTCACGCCCCACGTGTTGAGCAATTCGGCGGTACGTCCACCCGGCCTCCCGCATGCCCACTATACGCCCTCGCTCAAAGTCCGTCAACTGCACACACGGTTCACGTCCACTCTGTCGCGGCATGCTACCAGTGTTAAAGACTGCGATGGAGCTCCGTATGCCACGGCAAACTGGCTGACACTGACGGCGGCGGTGCACAAATGCTGCGCAGCTAGCGCCATTCGACGGCCAACACCGCGGTTCCTGGTGTGTCCGCTGTGCCGTGCGTGTGATCATTGCTTGTACAGCCCTCTCGCAGTGTCCGGAGCAAGTATGGTGGGTCTGACACACCGGTGTCAATGTGTTCTTTTTTCCATTTCCAGGAGTGTATAACAGAAGGTCAGGCAGCATTAAAATTACACCAGCGAGCAATGTTCCAAGAATGGATGACCGATTATAAATGAAGACATGCGAATATGCCATGTTCTATTTGTTTTAATTTGAGCATCTTTCGACAAAGAGGTAGATGGATGAGAGAAATTTTCGTTACTGTTCAGAGAAAAATTAAGCATGATATATAAATTTTCTGGATCCTAATGTGTTGTAGTAGTAGTAGTAGTAGTAGTAGTAGTAGTAGCAGCAGCAGCAGCACGCTGGTTTGATGCAGCTCTCCATGGTAGTCTTGTGTGTTAACCTCTTCATCTCTGCATTAACTGCTGCAGCCTCGGTCCATTTGAGTCTGCTTACTCTACTCAAGCTTTGGTCTCGTGTACAATTTTTACTCCACACACACCGTTACTAAACTCAAGATTCCCTTGACCGTTCAGGGTGTGTCCTGTCAAACGAGATTTTCTTTTAGTCAAGTTGCGCCATAAATTTCTCTTCCCCTCCAACTCAGTTCAGGACCTCTTCATTAATTATTCGATCTAGCCATCTAAAATTCAGCATTCTCCTGTGCCACTACATTTCAAAAGCTCTTATTCTCTTCTGGTCTGAACTGCTCCTTGTCCACGTTTCACTTCCGCATTAGGCTACAGTGAACACGAATACCTTCAGGGAAGTCTTCCTAATACCTGAATTTATTTTCGATTTTAATTTTTTCGGAAACGCTTTTCTAGCTATTGACAATATGCATTCTATCTCTCCTCTACTACGGCCATTGTTCAGTTATTCTGCTGCCCAAATAGCAAAACCCTTCTATTGCTTTTGGTGTCACTTCCAAATGTAATCCTCTAGGCGTTACCTCATTTAATTGGACAACAGTCCATTACGTTTGTTTCACTGATTTTTATGTTCTTATAACCTATCTTCGAAACATCCATTCTGTTCAACTGATCTAAGTCTTCCACCGTCTGACAGAACTACAGTGTCATCGGCAAACAGTGAAGTTTTTTGTTATTCTCCCTGAATTTCACTTCCCTTTCCAAATTCCTCCTTCCTTGCTCAATACACAGACGGGATAACGTGAGAAGTAACCTACATGCCTGTGTCATTCTCTTCTTCGCTAATATTTCTCTTCGATGTCCGACAATCATGGCTCTAGTCCGGATTCTATGAAGATTGTAGGTAACTTTTTCACTCCTACATTTTATCCCTGCTACCTCCACAGTCCAAAAAGTATTCTAGTAAACACTGTCAAAGCTTTCTCTAAGTATACAAATGCCATAAACGTACTGTAGGTTTACCTTTCCTCAAGGTGTGTTCTAAAATAAACAGTCACAACTGCCTCGCGAATGCAGACATTTCCCCAGAATCCGAACTTATCTTCCCTGAGTTAAGATTTCATCAGTTCTTCCATTCTTTTGCCGATAATTTTAGTCAGTATTTGCGACTATGACTTACTAAATTGAAGGTCCTGTAATATTCAAGTCTGTCATCACCTTTACTTGGAAATGGAGGTATTAAGTTCTTCCTCGACTGAGTATATCGCCTGTTTCGTATCCTGCATACCAACTAGAATGGTTTCGTGATGACTGGTACTCTCAACAATTTCAGTAATTCTGAATGAACAGCATCTATTCCAAGGGCCTTGTTTCGATTTAGGTCTTTCATTGGTCCGTTTAGTTATTCTCGCAGAACCGTATGCCATTTTCGTCCACATCCTTTACCTTTCTATAATATTGTGTTAAAGTTTGTTTTCTTACATAGACCCTCTATATATTCCTTCCACCCTTCAGCCTTCCTTTGTTCGCTGAGCACAGCCTCCCCATCCGAAATCGAGTATTAATACCAGTACTTCTCTTTTCTCCAATGGTTTCTTCCATTTTCCTATGGGCGGTATCTGTCTCTCCCATATTTATGCATGCTTCTACAGTTTTGCAATTCTCGTCTAGCCATTTGCGCTTATCCGTTTCTTAGACGTCTGTATTTCTTTTTGTCTGCTTAATTCGTTGGACTTCTATATCTTCTCTTATTTATTATATTCACTATGTCTTGTGTTGTCAAAGGATTACTTGAGCCTTGTAGTTCCGGCTACCGAATTTTCTGGTGCCTTCAGTGCTTCATCTCTCAAAGCTACCCATTCGTCATCTACTGCATTCCTTTCCCCTCTTTGAGCCACCGCAACCCTTTGAAACAGCCTATAGCCTCCGATTCTTTGAACGATCCAGCTCCAGTCTCTCAAGTGTCAACCGGGCGCCACACCGACACTGAGTTGGGTCTTCACGGCGCAGGAGGTAACCGTGGGTCGCCCAAGGGTGGCCAGTGCGGAGCCGGAAGAGGATAACTGATTCCCTGTGAGAGGGCTGCATGGAAGACTTCCACACAATCTTAGTCTCCATAATGACACACAATTTGTTGCGCGTACTGTTATGCCATTCCATCTGCCAAAACCGAAAAATCCTGTGGCGTAAGTCAGAACGCAAGTCAGGTTCAGAGATACCCATCTCCAGAAGCCGTTTCCGCGTATCCTGTCTGGCCAGCCTGTCTTCAAGTTCGTTTCCTGGAATGCCAATGTGTCCTGGGGTCCACACAAACACCACTGAACGACGGGACCGGTCCCCTGGATGGACGCCACCAAAGGATGGCGACAGTAGCACTGGTCGAAAGCTTGTAGGCTGCTCAAGGAGTCAGTACGCAGAAGAAACGATTCCTCAGGGCATGAACGGATATACTGAAGTACACGAGATATGGCCACCAGCTGTGCAGTGAATACACTGCAGCCATCAGGCGAGGAATGCTGTTCAGTATGGCCTCTGTGGACAAAGGCATATCCAACATTATCATCAGCCACCGGTGTAAACCACTGCAGAGCCCCCGAACACTTCAAGGATCGTGAGGAAGTGACAGCGGAGAGCTGCAGGGTTAACAGAGTCCTTAGGGCCATGCGAAAGGTCCAGGCCAATCCTTGGCCTACAGTTCCACCACGGAGGTGTAGGTGAATGGTCCTCGAGGAGAGGTGGTACTGCCAAGGACTCCAAACAGAAGTGATTGCAAGCAAACCGCAATCATTAGCCCTGACCTGGGACGCCCATGCGGGAGGTGACCTGCCGTGGTTGGGAAAAGAAGACGGTAATTAGGACGCTCAGGAGAGCTATGAATGTGTGCAACGTAAATGGCATGCAGTTGTACACGTTTGATCTTCAATGGAGGGACTCCAGCCTCTACCAGTACGATTGTCACCGGATTTGTCCTAAAAGCTCCTGTCTAGTCTAACTGCGCAATGTTGCAATGGGTTGAGCAAAAGCAATGCGGAGAGCGCCACCGAAATAACACTTCCGTGGTCAATGTGGGATTGGACAAGGGCTCTGTAGAGCTGCAGCGAAGTGGAGCTATCTGCATCCATTTGGTGCTATCAGGCAGCAGAGGGCATTGAGGTGCTGCCAACACTTCCGTTTAAGCTGACGAAGATGAGGAAGCCAAGTCAAACTAGCGTCGAAAACCATACCTAAGAATCGATATGTCTCCACTACAGCGAGTGGTTCGTCATTCACGTGAAGTTCTAGTTCTGGATGAACGGTACGACGCCGATAAAAATGCATGACACGTCTTCATGGCTGGAAACTGGAAGCCATGGGCTAGAGCCCATGACTGCACCTTGTGGATGGGTCCCTGTAGGCGCCGCTCAGCAGCACCAGTACTGGAGCAGCTATACGAAATTCTGAAGTCGTCTGCGTACAGAGAAGATGAGATTGAGGGACCGAAAGCTGCTGCTAGACCGTTAATGGCCACTTAAAACAGACTCAATACAGGGCCCTGCGGGACTCCATTCTCCTGCATATGGATGGAACTGTGGGAGGAACCAACTTGGACATGGAAACTACGGAGAGACAGGAAATTCTGGATAAAGATCAGTAGAGGGCCCCGGACACCCCACTCATACAATGTGGCAAGAATATGATGTTGCCAGGTCGTGTCGTATTCTATATGCAAGTCAAGAAAGATGCAACCAGGTGTTCGAGTCTGGAAAATTCTGTTCAGATGGCAGACTAAGTACACAAGATTATCAACCCTGGCGGAAGCCGCCCTGACATGGAGCTAGTAGGCTACATTCCAGCAGCTTACAAAGAACGTTGGTGAGGCTGATGGGTCGATAGCTATCCACCTCAAGAGGGGTTTTAATCATATGGCTCTGCATCCGATCAGGCCTAGGAGCTGTGTTGGGGCAATGTGCAAGGGCACTGAGGAGCTCCTAATCTGTAAATGGGTCGTTACAGGATTCACTGTGTCGTGTAATGAATCTGAGGACTTTCCCTTCCAGCCGCCATTTGAGAGTGCGAAAGGCTGGGGGGGGTAGTGCTCGACAAAGTGCTCGGCAATCGCGTTTGCGTCGGTAGATAATACGCCATTTATAATAACACCTGGAACACCTATTGGTGTCTGGTACCCGAACAGACGTTTGATACTTGCCCAGACTTGGGAAGGTGACGTATGGCACCTAATGGTCGAGACTTATCCCTCCAAACACTCCTGCTTTCGTCGTCTGATAAGTTGAAGAATGCAGGCACGGAGCTGAGATACTTCAGGGAAGGGCGCCGCTTATGCCACTGTAGAGCTCGCTGACGCTCCTTAATTGCTTCAACGACTACCGGCGACCACCAAGGGAATACCTTGCACCGAGGGCACCTTGAAAAGCGAGGGAACGTGTTTTCTGCCACAGAAATGATCGTTGTAGTCACCTGATGAACCATCACAGCGATGTTACCGTGTGGGGGAGTGTCAACAGTGACAGCAGAGGTGAAATTTTCTCACTCCGCCTTGTTTAAAGCCTATCTGGGAATTCGTCCGTGGGCCTGATGCTGGGGCAGTGACAGGAAGATGGAGAAGTGGTCACCACCACACAGTTCGTCATGTGCGCCCCAGTGGATAGACGGGAGAAGTCCTGGGGTGCAAACTGATAAATCAATGACCAAGTAACTACCATGAGCCACAGTGAAATGTATGGCGGCCCCAGTATTTAAGAGGCAGAGGTTGAGTTGCGACCAATTTTCGACCCCTCTGCCTCGGGCAGTAAGCATGGTACCATCCCACAAGTAGGAAAGGTTTAGTGAGTTGGCCAATCAGTGCAGTTAATACATTCAGGGGTACTGCACCATTTGGAGGAATACATACATTGCACACAGTTATTTCCTGTGTCGTCCTTATTCTGACAGCCACAGATTGAAGACGGGTTTGAAGGGGCGTAGTTGACTACAGATTGAGTTTAGGAGACAAACAAAAACTCCAACTGACACACGATTATAGTCGCTACAGTTCCTGTAATATCCCATACAGCCATGGAGGGCAGGGGTCTTCATTGCCAGGTACCAGGTTTCCTGGAGGGCAATGCAGATAACAGGTGTAAAGCTTAACAGTTGCCGTAGCTCAGCCAGGCGGTGGAAGAAACCGCTGCAATTCCAAAGGAGGATGACGTCATCGTGAGACTTTGAAGGCATGGAACATTCAATGAGGCAGTTTATGCCTCAGGTTCACCTGCTGCCACCGACGTTTTGCCTGAGCAGTCTATATCGATTGTGTGTGAGGGTATAGCGAGATATAGGTCCTCAGTGGACGCCAGAATCTCCACCTCATCGTCAGACACAGAGCTTCTAGGTAGCCGTGGTGTGGGGTGCCACTGCAATTTCCTTGGTCTTGGGAACCTTTTTTGATTTCTCTCGCTGGTCCTTGGGTTTCCCTGGCTGGGAGGACTTTACTGGCTCAGTTTCTGGGACTGAGGATGAGCGTGAAGCCCGACAACCAGCTGCTTTTGAGCTCTTCAGCCACTGGTGGGTGTCATCTTTCCCAATAGCAGAAACCTGGGAAGGAAGTTACCCAAGGGACCCCTTCCTAGCGAGAGAAGCCGATGAAGTTATGCTTCTCTGGCTTAGAAATCGGGATGGACATCCCCAATGGTTTGGGGGGGGGGGGGAGGGAGGGCATTGCTCCAAAGTAGGTGGTGCAGGAGCAACAGGGAGGGGGGTGCCGTGTCGTGGGGTAAGGTCCATCAATCTAGATCTTTTCGCTTCAGGGCACAGATGACGAAGCATAGCATAATGGATCTCAGCAGGCTCTGGAGCAATATCTCTGGCTGCAGACAAAGCTGATTCCAGTTCCCACATGGAGAACGGAAGAGTTTAGATTTCCTCATTAAGAGAGAAGAAACTGATCTTCCTCATCTCTTCAGTCCTAAAGAACACCTGGAAAGCAGGAATTTGTTTGGATGACGTAGTGACAGTAAAGAAATGTTCAGCTAAAGCCTGAGCCATGTCCACAAAGACCCCATTACTTGACAAGACGATAAGGGGACGTGTACTGCTCGTCTGAAATCCGTCTTGTGTCCCAAACTTGCAAATTGGAAGCCGACCAATTAATTGAGTCGTGAATTCCTTCCAGGAACCACTCATCTGTTCTTTTATCACTCGCCTCATGTGCTCTCGCAGATATGAAGGCATGAAGGTTTTCTGTAGTTGGACGAAGTTTGAAGTTCTGCGGAGCTATTTGTCTGGCCCAGATTGCCAATCGGGAGTCATCATTCCACCAAGGTACAGGCCATCGTCTGAGGTGGTTACTAGACTGGCAGATGAGCTCTGCGCTAGCCTGTTGGATCTCCCAAATCATATGGGCCACTGTCTCCTATGTACAATTCTTTTATTCAAGAACAGCTTCTCGACTGTACTGTAAACAATTTGACCTTTCTATCAGCCATCTGCATGGTCTCCTGTCAGCCCCTGTCCTAATTGAAAGACGGATCCACACTGGGAAGTGATCACTAGACTGTAAATCAATAGCCACTACTCACTCAACTGAGTCTCTAATAGCTGGAGAACAAAAAGGCCAACGGCTGAAAAAGAGCCTGTACCTGTAGAAAAGTGTCATCTGACCCGCGTTCGGAAGACATTGTTAGAATGGACGAGTCGCTCTATCATCCGACCCCTGGAGCAAGTCGTAGCCAAGCCCCCGCAGCACGTTGTGTGAATTGAAGTACCACACAAGGAAGAATGGGCGTGGGAGTGCCTGGAAGAGTTCCGTCGATACACTATGGTATCAAAGGGTGCTACAACTTTAACGGTAATTGCTTGTCTGGTCGTAATAAGGGGGACAGAAAAGGAGTGCTACCTGTCACCGATGGAAACAGCCACTCCACCTTTAGCTCTGTCTCCAGTAATAGCGAACTTCCTGTGTAAGTGGTAACCTCGTAATGCAGGTGTGTGTGAGTGAGTGAGTGAGTGAGTGAGTGAGTGAGTGAGAGAGAGAGAGAGAGAGAGAGAGAGAGAGACTAAGCCGCGTTTCTTGTAATCTGATGCAGATCGGTTTCTCCTGGACACGAACTCTAATTCTTCTACATGTGAGCGACATCTGTCTAAATTCCACTGCAGCAAAGGAGTTCCTGTGGAAGCCATTGTTTAGCGATGGTTGTTCTGGCCTTTCTCCCTCTGAGGTGGTGATTTACCAGGGAGGCCAGGGGAACATTAGCCAGCTCCCAGCTACCTGGTTCCTCCGAATGGAAGTCCATATACTCATGAGCAGTCCCTATCGTATAGCGAGGAAGCTCGAAGATCCGAAGGTTTAACTACCAGTTTCTTGGACTTTGAACTACTTTTCCAAGGACCTTTTTTCCTTACGTAAGAGAGGTGGTGGTTGCTTAGATTGCGGGGACGGCTTACTTGGCTTCTGATGGTTGGCAGTGGTGTGTGGCATATGTGATAAGCTCATTGCCAACGCCTTCCGAATGGTTTCTGTTTCAGGTGGAGCATCCGTTGTAGCAATATGACGAAGGTCACTTAATCTTTAGTTCAGTACCTCTGTTTCTCTATGGCGTATTTTATGGACTTTTCTCCAAGTTCCTCGTTTTAGCTGTCTTACCTTCCATCGACAGGGCTTCACGTGTAGTCTTTTTTAACTCTTTTTTCTTCATGTTCTGTGGTTGGGTACTATATGTATACCTCCCAGGCCATGTTTACCCTCTCTTTGTCAGGTTGTATTTGTGAAATCTTCTGTGACGTGTGCAGTACGATTATATGCCCATTGTCACTGCAATACCCCTCTAGATGGTCCTCTTTTGCTGCCTGAGGGACCTTTAGTGGAGCACGGACATTGCCATCTATGATAGCTGTCGAGCCTTGCAATGTCTTAAGCAGTACCCAATCTCTGCCAGATTTGTTACCTCTAAACTCTTTCACACCAAATGTAACTACTTAAACAGACCAAGCAGGTATGTTGGGAACCCTCTGTCTCCATCCTAGGTCCTTTTAGGTGTGTGGCTACACTCAGCTCACTCCAAGGTTGCCAATGGCCGACTTCCACCTAGGGCATTGACATCTCAGGTGGCCTTACTATGGATCCACAGGTTCTTGCGTACCACCTTGTGACCCATCTTGCAATGGCAACTGAGTCAGCCTGCCGACCAGCTGCTTTCTTCCTCTGGAGATAAATGGCTGAAGCCTCCCACTTCAGTTTTAGCCCTTATCAGGTGGAATCCTAAAATGAACGTTTTAGTGAATGAGAACTACATTTCTACCTCTGAGAGCTACAGTGCCGCCTTTACTACAAGGGAACTAGATCATTCAGTAACTTCATCCTGATCCTCTGCCCCAGGGCTAGACGATGTTAACACTCAGATGGTGTAGAGCCTTCCTCTTGCGAGCAAGCGCTATCTCTTTCATATTTACAATCGCATTTGGGCAGAGGGCACGTTTCCCCGATGCTGGCGTGAAGCCACTGTCACCACCATACCTAACTGTGACAAGGAAAAACACTTTCCTTCTAGTTTTCGCCGTATTTCTCTCACCAGCTGTGTTTGCAAGGTGATGGAACATACGATTCATGCCTGGCTGATATGGTGACTCGAGTCTCGCAATTTACTAACCATTGCACAATGTGGATTTCGAGCGCGCCGTTCTGCGGTTGACCATCTCGTCACTTTTTCAACCAATGTCATGAATGGTTTTCTGCGGATATACCGAACTGGCCGTGTTTTTGGATTTTGAGAAAGCCTAAGACATTTGATGGGGAACTGGTATCGTCTGTACTCCCTACACCTGTGACTTCTTTGACTGCAGGTCCCATTTATTTCAGGAATACTTAAAAGACGAAGTTTTCAAGGTATGTGTGGGTTCTGCCTTACCGGACACCATTATGTAAGAAAACGCTGTGCCTCAGGGTTCTGTCATTAGTGTCGTCCTCTTTGCCATCACTATTAACCCTATAATGGCCCGGCTTCCTCTTCGTTGACGATTTTGCCGTCTATTGCACTTCTCACAGCATTGTTTCCTTTAGCGGTGTCTTCAGCGAGCTTTACTTGTGGAGCATCGACAATAGCTTTCGCTTTTCCACTGAAAAAACCGTTTGCATGAATTTATGGCCGCACAATTTGTTTCTTCCACTGTCTTCACATCTAGGGCCTGTTGCTTTTCAGTTTGTTGAAACTGCAAAATTCCTGAGGCTCATGCTGAATAGGAAACTTTCTCGGTCCTCACGTGTCCCACCTGACCACCTGTTGTATGAACTCCCTAAGTGTCCTACGTGTCGCCTGTGGTACTTCATGGGGAGCGGATCGGACCACCCTCCTCGATGTGACGGCGCCAAGCCATGTCATAGGACTTATGAATATTGAAGCCAACTGTGGAAAGATGGCAGTGCCAAGAAAAAGTCTGGGTAATTGCAGTTTCCAACCAAAGTAGGTTATCGATAGGAGGCAGTCCCTCCTTAAAGGCATACTGATAATGATAAAGGAGGTACCACGTTTTGAAGACTGAACAGAGGAAACGAGCCACCATCAATTCAAGTAACTTGAAGGGAACCTTGATCAGACGAATCTGGCGGTAACTAACTAGGAACGAGGGATACTTATCAGGCTGAAGGACAGGAACAACAATACTAACCCTCCACTGACAGGGGAACACCTTTGAGCCAAATACAGCTGAACATGTAGAGGAGATATTGCCATTATGGAGAGTTGAGGTGTTTAAGCAATTACTTATAGATGGATTCAGGGTCTTAGAAAGCTGCCATTTGGGGGTGCATGTAGGTGGGGTACGAGTCAGCAATCTGATAGTGCACAGCAAATGATCACTCAAGAAAGTGTTGGAAAAAAAGTACCACTCAATGCTGATGGACAAGCTGTGCAGTAAAGAAGGAGAGGTCCAGATGGGAATAGGTGAGAGTGGAGTCTGAAAGGAATGTGGGTGCTCCCGTGTTAAAGCAGATGATGTTAAGGTGACCGAGAATGTCAGCCAAGAGGGCACCTCACTGCCATGTTATGGGTGAGCCCCAAAGGAGATTGTGTGCATTTAAGTCACCGATCAGCAGAAAGGGGCGAGGGCGTTCCCTAGTAAGCTGGAGGATGTCTGTCCTGGTGACACCAAATGATGGAGGGATGTAAATGGTACAAAGGGAAAAGGTCAAGTGATTAAGAAAATTTTGGACTGCAACAGCTTTATGCTGGGTAGTCATGGAGATGGGTTGACTTTAAATCATCCGAGATGAGCAGCATGACTCCTCCCCAAGATGGAATGCCATCATCAGGGGCAAGGTCAAAGCGTACTGGGAAGAAATGCGAGAGAGCTCAAAGCAGTTGTGAGGATGCAATTTTGTTTCCTTGGGACAGAGTACAAATGGAGGCTGCGATTCTAAGAGAGCCGTAAGTCCTCTTTGTTAGATGAAAGGCCACAAACGTTCCATTGGAGGAAAGTCGTGGCCAGGAAAAAATGAAGGGTTGTCACTCATTGCTACAGGGGACAGAGGCAGGAGGATCATACTCCATGATGTCTACAGAGGCGTCAGCATTCTCCCGCTGTCGATCTGGAGAGCCCACGGCAGAAAGACGGTTGGTGGTGCCCACTGACGTCACTGAGGTCGGTCAGATGAGGGTATCATGTGGTGCGACCATCGAAGAGTATCTCAGAGTTCGTGAAGGAGAGCATTTCTTTGTCTTCATCTTCTTTAAGACTTTCCAGGTGGCAGAGGAAGACTCAGATGTTTGTTGGCATAGGAAGTCTTTGCAGGAGTATTCCTTCTGTCCTTTCCAGCCTGCCGGTTATATAGCAGGTGGGTTGTTGCACAGTTGGAGGAGGAGACGGGGATGCTACCATCACGCTGGGCGGTTTCTCAACAGCAAAGCTAAATTTGAGATTGCATGTCTGCATGGCCATGTCCTTCACGGAGCGAGACGTGGCAGTAACAGTAATGTAGGTGCCAGATCGTAGAACGCTGGGTAACCCACTAGCCAACAACTTGAGAGTGACTGGGTAACGTACTTTTTGCTTCGCCCAGATCTCTTAGATCGCTGATCAGTATTCACAGGACAATCTCAAGTGGCGGCGGCATGGTCGCCACTGCACTTGATACAGTGGAGAGGGGGTGGCCAATGGCTCTCATGAGCATCCCTACCACAGGTTACAGATTTGGCCAGGTGTGGTTGTGATGATGACACTGGTAGCAGAGTGTTGGGGTTGGTACGTATTGTCATACCATGATATCGTCATAGCCTGCTTTGGTATTTGACAGAAGTGCCACTCCAGCGAAAGTGAGAAAGAGTGCATGTGGGCACTAAGGATTCATCTACTTTTTTCATCATCCAATGGGCAGCATCCCTCAGAGGTGTATGTTTGGATTTCTGCCTCTGTCAGACCTACGAGCAGCCTAGTGTATGTAACACCACAGGAAGACTTCAGCGTTCCAGGGGCATCAATATGTACCAGATAGCGAAGCTGCAAGCAGTAGTTGTGCTTGAGAATCAGAAGTAGTCTCCAAAAGCAAAGTACCACTGTGTGAACAAGAGCAGTATTTTACAGGGCCAACAATTGGGTCAACACCTTCCTGAATAATAAATGGGTCTACCATAGCAAAGGACTGATCTTCAGTATGTGAAACCATGGGGAACCATGGTGCAGCTGGGAGCATCTTTGAATCGTTAGCCTCATTCCATTTACATTAGTAGACACTCACTGTGGAAAAGATGATTGGCTCATAGCGAGAAAATCCCCATGATTGTCTGTGTCTTTAATCATGTGCTCCTTCCAACTGGGTGCCCCCTCACAAGGGAGCACACCCACCTTAGGTAATTGTTCACACCTCAGGTCACCTCTCAACACCTGACAGAGGGACCAATCAGCAATTTAGGAAAGTAGCATCTCAAACAATCACCTCTCCCTGGGCCTGGTCTTTACCTGGGGTACCCAACCCCCTGGGGCTCAGAATTACATGTTACCCAGTCACCTGTTACACGTTAGACACATGGGCTGGCCTTTAGGAGTGCACAGGTAGGGGGTAGAATGGGGGTAGAAGGGGGGGAGAAGGGGGGGAGAAGGGGGGGGAGAAGGGGGGGAGAAGGGGGGGAAGGGGGGGAGAAGGGGGGGAGAAGGGGGGGAAGGGGGGGAAGGGGGGGAAGGGGGGGGAAGGGGGGGAGAAGGGGGGGAGAAGGGATGCAGTCCAGCAAGCACACCGAGTGGCGGTCACGACACTTAATATAAACATGGTGGCGAAACACACATACTCCCCTCATAAGGTGGGCATCCACACTTATGGCATATAGGATCTGCCGTACAGTGGAAGGTGTGTCAAAAATGCAAAAACTGTTAACACATTGTGGGTGGTGAGACGTATGGTTTCACATGATAAACCATAACCTCAACTTTATCTGGGAGGGTATCTGTCCCCACCCCCATAAATGCCAGAATAAAGGCGCTGGTATCGATTCAGTTGTCCTTTCTGCCTTTCTGAATTTGCTGAACAAAATGAATACCCACCATTCCCAAATGGTCCAGAGTTCAACAGTTTGAAGGATGAGGTCTGGGTGCAGAGTGACACCCTGTAACATATTCAAAGACTGGTGAGGAGAAATGGACACTTAGTCATGAAATGATCACAGGCATGAAGGGCCACAGTTTGGGAGGTAGAAGTATTTTCGAGCAACTGTGAAACCAGACCCATCTTGTTCAGAGGCCACTTCGTGAAACTTCTTTTCAATGTTTCTACGAAAAATGACAGCTCGGTGACGGTAAAAGTGTACCTGTGAATCCTGGTGCAGACCTGGTAGCGAGGAAAGTGTGTCAATCAAAGCTGGCGAGCCTGGCCTTCCTCCCAGAGAGTTGCCATGGAAGGGAAGCCTGCAGGGTTACAAGCAGCAGCATTGAAGGATTCATCCCCAACTCAAGATATGGCCTCAGAAAAATCAGCCAGTTTTTTAAGCTTAATACTTTTCATACACAAAACTTGTACCCTTTTTTTTGTTTGGGGTTTAAGGGCGCTCAACTACTGAGGTCATTAGCGCCCAGTCACAATTGTTAGAGCACATAGAATCTAGTAAAACTCAAGGGGGGGGGGGACACCAGAAAGTTCTTACAAAGATGCAGATAAAGTAAGTGAAGATGTCTTTGGACAAGCCAGTCAAAGTAATGAAACGAAGAACACGAGCAACTGCTCGAGCGTCATCAGCTAAAATATCCTGTAAAGTAGATGGCAGAGAGAGGACAACACGAGATTGACTAAAACGGGGACACGACAATAAAACATGGCGCACTGTTAATGCATGACCACAAGTCACTGCGGGGCTGGGTCACCGGAGAGCAGGTAGCGGTGGCTAAACCGGCAATGCCCAATCCGCAACCTGTTCAGAAGGACCTCTTCTCGCCGAGATGGTCGGGAGGAGGTTGTCCAAGCAGTTGGGAATGGTTTTACTGCCCGGAGCTTGTTTCCTTGGAGGGATGACCAAGTATCCCACCACAAAGACACAAGCCTCCTACAAACAACCCCACTAATGTCAGATGACGGGACACAATGGGAGGCTGGCCGAGGCAGGAGGACTGCAGCCTTGGCTGCAGCATCAGCAGCCTCATTCCCAGGCACTCCTACATGGCTGGGAACCCACAGAAAGCTGACAAGAGAGCCATCAGCAGCAGAAGAATGGAGGGACTGCTGGATCCGTTGCACCAAGGGATGGACCGGATATGGAGCTCCAAGGCTCTGAAGAGCACTGAGTGAATCAGAGCAGAGTACATACGATGAATGGCGGTGGCGGCGGGCATACTGAACGGCCTGATGGAGAGCAAAAAGCTCGGCCGTAAAGCTGGAACACTGGTCGAGGAGCTGGTATTTAAAGGTGCCGGCGCCGACGACAAAGGCACAGCCGACACCATCGTCAGTTTTGGAGCCATCAGTGTAAATAAAGGTGTGACTGGCAAGTCGCGCACGAAGTTCGACAAACCGTTAGCAATACACTGCAGCCGGAGTACCCTCCTTCGGGAGCGAGCTGAGGTCGAGATAAATATGAACCAGAGCCTGGAGCCACGGTGGTGTCGGGCTCTCACCCTCTCTGAAGGTGGTAGGGAGGGCAAAATCCAATTGTCGAAGCAGGCGACGAAAGCGGACTCCAGGGGGCAGCAGGGCAGACACATGCAACCCATACTGACGGTCGAGACAATCTGCGAAGAAGGACTGATAGCAGGGGTGGTCGGGCATTGACAACAGTCGGCAGGCATACCGACAAAGCAGTACGTCGCGCCGGTAGGTCAATGGTAATTCGGCAGCTTCAGCATAAAGACTCTCGACGGGACTAGTGTAGAATGCTCCGGTCGCAAGACGTAACCCCCAATGGTGGATGGAGTTGAGACGGCGTAAGAGGGATGGCCGAGCAGACGAGTAGACGAGGCTCCCATAATCCAGCTTTGATCGGACTATGGACCGATACAAGCGAAGCAGGACAGTGCGATCCGCTCCCCAAGATGAACCACTAAGAACTCCGAGGACATTAAGGGAATGTGTACAACGGGCAGTCAAATAAGAGACGTGCGAAGACCAACAAAGTTTCCTGTCCAGTGTGAGCCCTAGAAACTTAGTTGTTTCCTCGAATGGGAGAAAAACGGGACCGATATGTAAGGATGGCGGAAGGAACGCTTTATATCGCCAAAAGTTGATGCAAACCGTCTTCTCTTCAGAGAACCGGAAGCCATTTGCCACACTCCATGAGTATAGGCTGTCTAGACAACGCTGAAGGCAGCGCTCCAGGAGGCATGCTCTCCGGGCACTGCAGTAGATCGCGAATTCATCGACAAAAAGAGAGCCTGAGACATTAGGTGGAATGCAATCCATAATTGGATTGATCGCTATGGCAAAAAGGGCTACGCTCAAGACGGAGCCCTGAGGCACTCCGTTCTCCTGGAGGAAGACGTCGGACAATACGGAACCCACACGTACCCTAAACTTTCGATCTGTTAAAAAGGAATCAATAAAAAGGGGCAGGCGACCGCGTAGACCCCACCTGTGCATAGGTATCATAAGCCTTCTCCAAATCGAAGAACACGGCTACCGTTTGGCGCTTTCGCAGAAAGTTGTTCATGATGAATGTCGACAAGGTCACAAGGTGGTCAACAGCGGAGCGGCGGCGACGAAAGCCGCATTGAACGTTGGTAAGTAGCCGTCGAGATTCAAGAATCCAAACTAACCAAGCGTTAACCATGCGCTCCATCACCTTACAGACACAGCTTGTAAGAGAAATGGGGCGGTAACTAGAAGGAAGGTGTCTATCCTTCCCGGATTTGGGTATAGGAACAACGACGGCGTCACGCCAACGCATGGGGACTTGACCTTCGGTCCAGACGCGATTGTAGGTACGAAGAAGGAAGCTTTTGCCTGCCAGACAAAGCTGTGCCAGCATCTGAACGTGAATGGCATCTGGCCCCGGAGCAGAGGACCGGCGTGGGGTGCCGGAGACGAACGACACAGGGGAAGTGGTCACTCGAATAGGTGTTAGAAAGGACATACCACTCGAACCGACGGGCAAGAGTGGTAGAACAGATCGAGAGGTCCAAGTGGGAGTAGGTATGAGTAGAGTCCGAGAGGAAAGTCGGGGCGCCGGTATTGAGGCAGACAAGATTGAGATGGTTGAAGACATCCGCCAAGAGGGAGCCTCTCTGACAGGATGCAGGAGAGTCCCAAATGGGATGATGTGCATTGAAGTCGCCAAACAATAAAAACGGCGGAGAAAGCTGAACAATCAGGTGCATCATGTCAGCCCGACTAACTGCAGATGACGATGGAGTGTAGATGGTACAAACAGAAAAAGTAAAGGCAGAAAGAGTAATACAGACAGCTATTATTTGGAGTGGTGTGGTCAATGGGATGGGATGGTAATAGACATCGTCCCGAACGAGCAACATGGCCCCACCATGAGCTGGAATACCGTCCACAGGGGTGAGGTCAGACCACTCCGATGTATAGTGGGTAAAATCAAGACTGTCAGTTGGGCGCAACTTGGTTTCCTGGAGACCAAGGACGAGCGGACAGTGCAGGCGGAGGGGCAGTTGTAATTCCTCCCAATTAGATGGAATACCTCTTATGTTCGAATGTAACAAAGCCATCGCTAGTCAGAAAAAAGGGGGAACGAAACGGGTGAAGAGCTGGTCACCTCGACGGCCGTCGAGGGCCAGGTTTCGAGGGAACAACGCTACAACCGGCGGGAGATGGATCCTGTTCCATGGAGTCGTCGCCAGCTGCGGCCGCTTTCCCGGGTTGCGTAGGAGGGGCAGCATCATTCGCTGACGAGAGGCCAGCTGAGCGCCTGGCAGCAGAGCGTCCCATCGAAACTGAGGACGGCCTGGAGCAGCGACTCACGGATGGAGCGTCAGACGAAACGCGCCGGGGTGGAGAGGGGAATAAAGACTTCTTCTTGGAGATGATCTTGGAAGTCCGATGAGGCACGGGGATGGTGGGCTGGACCCGAAGAAGGTCCCCACGCGCAGGGTCTGTTTTGGAACGCCAGACCTCGGAAGCCGGGGTCCGGAACGTTTCCCCAATGGGCGCCTGAGAAGAGGCTCACTTCTCAGGCGGCGGAGGAGGAAGGGTGGCCCCTGGGGCAGAGGGGGTGGGGGCCATGGGGGAGGAGGATTTGGAAGGGAGGGATTTGGGAGGCGGAGGCATAGGCCCCGGATGTGGGGAGGAGGTGGAGGGGGGACAGGATAGGGGTGAGGGTACTGTGGAAGGAGTTGACACGACTGAGGCGAACGAAGTTGTCAATGTCATGGGATGGAGGCAGTCATACTTTTTCCTGGCCTCAGAATAAGAGAGGCGATCCAAAGTTTTTAATTCTTGGCTCTTCTTCTCCATCTGATACGTGGGGCAGTCTAAAGATCTAGGCGAGTGGATGCCAGGACAATTGATGCACCGAGGTGGTGGCGTGCATGTATGTTCCTCACGAAGAGGACGTCCACAATCGCCACAAAGGGGCTCAGCCTCACACCGTGACGACATGTGCCCAAAGCACAAACACCGAAAGCTGCTCATAGGAGGCGGGACGGAAGGTTGCACATCGCACCGGTAGCACATCACCTTTACCTTCTCCGGGAGAACGTCCCCCTCAAAGGTGAGGATAAAGGCCCCGGTGTCGATGCGATGGTCTTTGGGGCCGCGCTGGACTCGCCGGACGAAATGCACGCCTCTGCGCTCCAGGTTGGCCCTGAGCTCATCATCAGATTGTAGCAGGAGGTTCCGATGAAAAATAACCCCCTGCGTCCTATTCAGTGCCCGATGCGGGACAATGGACACTGGGATGTCCCCAAGTCGGTCGCATGCCTGGAGCGCCGCCGACTGAGTGGCGGAGGTGGTCTTTATAAGAACGGACCCGAACGCATTTTACTGAGAGCCTCGATTTCCCCGAAGATGTCCTCGATGTGCTGGACAAAGAACATGGGCTTGGAGGTGGTGAACATCCCCCCATCGGTCCGAGAACAGACTAAATAGCAGGGGAAGTACTTCGCCCCAAGCCGGCGGGCCTGTCCTTCCTCCCAGGGAGTGGCCAAGGGGGAAGGGGCAGGAGAACCAGAACCAGAGACAGTACCTTCCTTTTTAAAAGACTTGACTGTAGAGCGACCCGATACATGTTGACGTTTCATCTGCGAAACGTCCACCACGATACCACCCACTCCGACCAGGGGCTCTCCCCACGGGCGATACCCAGCCTCAGCAAGGGCCACCTGGCAGGATGACCGTTGTCGGGAGTCCTGATGCCCCAAGGAGATGGGCATCTACTCCTTGGCCGACATGGGGAGGGTGCGGCTCAAGTATTGGCAGTATGATCCCTGTGTTGTCAGGGGGCTACAACCTAGAGGGTACATGACGACCCCACCACAATGGGCTGGCTACTGTGCTGGATTTTGGGTGCCATGAAAAGTCCATCATGATCGTAGGTGCAGATGGGGACGCACTATGGGCGTAACTTGTGCAACCCATCAGGCGTTTAGGCCCAATTTGAGGAATAGCAGGTGTGGTTACAACGCCGTTACAATGCTGAGTGCCAAGGTCTTAGTGCACTGAGGACCAGTGAGACACCACATAAGGCGTCCTTCCCCAAAAGGCTCGTACTTCTGTAGAATTTTGAAAAATGGAGGTCAAACCCCAAGGGGGACCATCACATGGAAGGCTGAAATGGTTGAAACTCCTTTTAGTCGCCTATTACGAGAGGCAGGAATACCTTGGGCCTATTCTTACCCCGGACCCGCAGGGGGTAAACTTTTACCCTGATACCACCCACTCTGATCAGGGGCTCTCCCCACATACACCATCCAACCACAGCAAGGGCTGTTTGGTACAGCAGCTGTAGCCAGGAGTTCTGATGCTCCAGGATGATAAGGAACCACTCCTAGGCAAACATAGGGATGTAGGAGCTCAGATATCAGAAGTGTGATCCCTGTATTGGCTGGGGTCACAATCAACAGGGTACATAACGACCCTACCACAAGTACTACCTATGATACTGGCTGTACATCGTGGAAACGACAATGGCTTTGAGTTAAAGAAGGAAGCGGCGGTAAGGCCACATACCAAAGACGCTAAGTGAGGTGTTCTCCCCAGTTGTTCACACTACAGAGACAGAAATTAGAAGAGAAAGTCAAACCCAGAATGGGGACCAACAATGTCGAAAACGAAAGGTGGAAAGAAAGAGGAACAAACCCCTAAGGCGAGGTGGGAGGGAGGGAGAGAGGGGGAGAGAGAGAGAGAGAGAGAGAGAGAGAGAGAGAGAGAGAGAGAGAGAGAGAGAGAGAGACAGCGCTGTGGTTTCCCCTTGGTTACCTTGATCAATTGCCTGTGATTCCCTGTGAGGTGGGGGAGGGGAGTGACCTTGATTAGTCGCCCCAGTGTGTAACCTGAAACTGTAAGCCTTGTCAGTTGCCCTGAAGTGTGTCGTTATCTGAGCTGCAGCATGTACAGATAACCCACTAACAGTGACTCACCAATGGATGTAGGGGAGAAGGCCAGGGCTGCAAATGGAAAAATCAGAGGCAGAATAAACTCCATATGCCACACTGAAGTGTATGGGGTGCCAATATTCAAGGAACGAAGACCCATCTCCACGAACCAAGTTTCGATAGCTTTACCACTTCCAGTGGTCGTACTTTCACACTGCAAATAGTTGTATTTAAATCACTCAAAATTAGTAAGGGTGGTGGGGGAGAGTGCAGACAATGTGGTCCGAGACACTTCTGAGATACCCATTACACACTAAAATCCTGAGACGTCCTCACCCAAACAGCTGCAGCCTCCGAAGGTATATGGAGTGGCACACGTTCACAGTATACAGAGTCCAGAATATACATGCAAACTCCACCCACTCCTCTGTCATAGCTCTATTCTAGAAACAGCCCCGGTAGCTGTGGAGGGCAGGGGTTTGCTATGGTGGAAATCCAGTTTCTTGGAGGACAATAGTTGCAAGGATACAGTGTCAATATACATGAGTTCTGAAGCAGCTTGTGTGGATGAATTTGGTGCCATAGAGGCAACCAGAAACTGTCTTGTGTACGGAGCCAGAAAATGCGGATTCTGGTGGCATAGGAACCACTAGGATCTTCTACATCTGACGCATTTGTGTCCCACTTTTCCTTGAATGTTTTCTATGCCCACTAGGTCTTGTCTGCCCTAATTTCAGGGACAGGAGGAGGAACAAGACTCCCTATGCTCAGCAAATGGTTGGTATCTGGTTGCGCATCAGCAGAATCCTGGGAGGGGAGAATACCAATGGACCCTTTCATGGTGAGAAATGGCTGCGGAGAGTGTTGCTTCTCCAGCTGGGGGTTGGTGACGACGACCCTGGTGGGTGGAGAGTCAACAATCCAAAGCGAATGTGGAAAAACAGAAGGAGGGTGTCCCCCATCCACCAGGAGACCAAATTTAGTCATACATCCCGAACAGACCTACTCTGAAGGCACAATGGGCGAGGGTACCGTCTATCATACCCTTAACAAATATCATACATATAGGATTCAAATGACCATATTTCTTCTTGGTTCCTGATACACGAGTATGTGAAGCGTATTTTATTCCTGGATTCTCGTTTCTCTTTGGAATACAGTCAGCAATCCTGTGAACAGGTAGAATGGGGCTTTATGAAGTTGACACAGAGATGGTGGGCGTGGGGCGGCACAAGAAGTGTTTTTGTGGAACTTATGTCTACATTCCCTAGAGATGGGGCTGGCGTTAAAACGCGAACATGTGCGCCTGAATCACACGCATTTGAAGCACCACTAAGGAGGGAGACCCTGTGGTTTCTTATTTCATTGATACCATATCACACCGACCTTTCAGGAAACGATTCACTTTCAAAGGCAAAGCGGAAGGCCCTGGCATCAATCCTATCAGCCTTTCGTCCACAGTGGAGATGACGGATAAAATGCACATCCGATCACTGCAAACTGACACTTATCCGTCTGTATGAGGAGGTCACAGTGGAAGTTGATGGCCTGTACAATATTGATGCGGGTTTAGAAGAGGGGGGTGATAGTTACAGGAATGTCATTTAGCTTGTTAGAAATGAGCAGCACCCATGACTGAGCAGGGGATGCTGCGTTGTAATCATATCTGAACCACTTTTCGTTTTCGAAACGGGTGCCAATTCCCCAAACCTGTCTTCAGGGTGTTCAACACACAGTAATGGCTTTTGTGGCAAAAAGGAACCCCTATAGGTCCTAGAGTTAACTAAAAATTGTGAGGATTATTTCTCCCATTCTCTTGCCCCTATATTGTGCTATTTTCTTTAATATGGAGCAGTGCGTTTGAGTAGACTTGGGTGGCGTACATATACAGATACCCTTTGTGGCAGAGGGTAACGAGCATACTAGTATTATTTGATAGTGTCGAATTTCCATATGTAGATGGTAATCTCGAAGGTAAGACTGTCTATACGCTTCTGTATGAGCCCTTATTTCTTCAGTCTTAGTATCGCCGTCATTCCACGAGATATTTATTGGAGTAATGATGTGTTTCTTTAATTCCTTACAATGTAGGTTCCAAATTTTACAAGGCTCTCCTTTTCGTTTCTCCCCACGGCAGTTTCTGTGCCAATCACAAAACTAACTATTAGTTCGGCCACTCCTCTTTGTGTTCTTTTCCTTCCGTTAAAGTTGGTTAGTGTCCATGAAGGACGAACAAGATTCAAAAACTAGTCGCACGAACGTTTCGCACACTAATTCTTTCATGCGTGAAGTATATTCTTAAGATTCTTTGAATCTAACATGCCCTTTTTTGTTTAGTGAATGTATGATTGTTTTCTCGTAGGCACACAGAACAAGATATAAATTTTACAAAAAAATTCCGTCGATCTTTCGTATTTAGGTTTTTTAGGCTGTTACCGGTATGTATTTGGGAGCTCCACCATCGAGTTTACAAAATCGTTTGAGGTTTCTCGTAAAAACTTGGCAACAAAGTCGCACCTGAGCGATGTTTTACAGATGGAACAATACATGGACTCTAGTTAAAAATTAACCCTATAAAGAAGTGTATATTGCGATAATCTCCTTTACTAGTGGTCTAAGGAGAAATCTTTATATGCTCTTTGGTTTTAAATGCACTTATACCGTCGACAAACTGAAGCAATAAAATATTGAGAACAATCATGTATGAACAAAGATGGTCGCTTAAGTTAGCTGTACACACTACTTGTGATATAATGGAGAACAGAAGTTTGTTGTCAAAGACTAATTGTTACCTGTTATTATGGCACGCCAGGTAAGTTCTATTGAATGCTACACTGCACTTCAAAATGACACAGATACATTATTTTTCAAAATTGTCATCAGGTCTGTGATAAACAACGGTGAGAACGTTCCACCTGTCGTTCAATTCCCGGACTACAGACATCCGCTCCTTTGATACGGAGTCATTGCAGAACCAGTGTGTGAACGTTCTCATCACACACGTTCTTTTATCCTACCGAAGAGATTGAAATCGCATGGTACAAGATCAGGACTTCTCGGTAAGTATCACCCCCATCTGTGGGGCCTTGGTCAGACTAGTGACACCATTTCACTATGGCTGGACTCGATATTGCATTTGGTCTATATACCGTCAGGGATTAACGGTGAATGTGCACAATTTACGCGTTTTGCCTACAAGAATAGCACCATTCCGCGTGTCTTAACTTTGCAGTACATTTCCAGTTGCCCTGCCATCTGACTCTCACACTGCAGCACCTGCAACCAGTACCTCAGCAGAATTGTCTCTGCGGGAAACCCAGAACATTTACTCTCTTCTGACAGTGCACCACCCTTGTTGTGCAATGGTTTTATCGAGGGACGACATGTATAATTTATTTTCTGAAGTATCTTCGCAATTCTTGTCTCTTTCCATCTGAAGACAATAGCATTTAAGAGCACCCCCGAGTACAGGTAAGGCTTTTCTTAACGCGCTGACTAACTTAGAATGCACTTTGGGAAATTTTTTGCAGTTACTTATGAATATGCTGTGCTCTTATTAACCTTACCCATTTACTTTGGTGAGTTAAGGAGACTCAAACAACAGCAACCCCAACAGCAACCGCCCCTCCTCCTCCCAATAAATTTAGCGTTCCTTCCTCCTTCCTCCTCCCTCCTCCCTCCTCCATCATTTGGTTTGCAATATGACTAATTTGCCTGCATCCGTAGGCAAGGTCGCTAAAGCACAGCTGTCCAGTGGCTCTCTACTCAGATTAGACGGTTCGAATCCTGGTTGTGGGCAATCTACGCTGCCAGTATTTGGCCGGCAAGGGGAGGGGTGGCGGTTGTGTAAGGTTCCTAATCACCAGTGCTTGCGCCAATGTCCTTTATTTAATTGCAAACCTCTTCGCAGTATCTGATGAAGTGAGGTAATGTGGCACTATTGGTAGTGATCCGTCCACAGGATGTGGGCGCAGACGTTGGCGGCAACGTTGGTGCTACTCGAGAGGATTGGCCCTTGTGGCGGCACCGGGTTTCAACCTTCACCCATTACATTACAGTGCACGAGTACCCACGACAGATGCACATCTGACACCACCTAACAGTCGGAGGAAGCCAACGGCAAACCACCTCCACCAGGACTTGGCTTAGTACGGCGATGCCCGATTCCTGCACGTGCTTTTTTACACTCATTCCCTGAGTATGGAAGTACTTTGATGGATTCATGCTGGTGTTTTAAATTAGCTTGTATCTTCTCCATTCCTGTCGTGTATTCGAGTTTGTACGAAAGAATCTATTCTCACTCAATGTTTTAACGCTGTTCGACTTCCTGAATGTCCGTGGTAAACACCACATCTGTTTCAGTATCTTCTTATCCCTCAATTTTCCTTTCCCTTTCATTTCCATCTCCCTCAAGACTCAAATTTCGAAGTTGTCATGCACGCTACTATCACGTCTTCGTGTATGTTAAAGCACAATTTGACAATATATTCCATACGAGTCTTCATGTTTTTTTCTTAGCTGTTGCCGGCCGGGTTGGCCGAGCGGTTCTAGGCACTACAGTCGAACTGCGCAACCGCTATGGTCGTAGGTTCGAATCCTGCCTCGGGCGTGGATGTGTGTTATGTCCTTAGGTTAGTTAGGTTTAAGTAGTTCTAAGTTCTAGGGGACTGGTGACCTCAGAAGTTAAGTCCCATAGTGCTCAGAGCCATTTGAACCATTTTCTTAGCTGTTAATTCGAAATCTGCAGACAAAACTTTTATAGAAAATTTTATTTTGCCACTGCTTTTGCTAGTTTCCAATTCATGCCTTGTTTATTTTGTGTTGTATATACTTAAAACTGTCTTCCTGCCGAGTCACCTTCTTACCAACTGTCACATTTGCTTTATATTTTCTCCTTTGGCCTTCACCACTTCTTTCGTGTATTTCAGATCTCCTTGTACCACACAGTTTAAAGCCGTTCGTCTGACACTGCGATAAACAGTTGGCAGTACCGGATGTCTAAGCTTGTCCTCCATGTGACCAGTCATCCGCGTAGGTAGGCTTCATATCAATAACAATCCAGAACCGAAAATCCAACGTTTCAGCAACAATTACTTGGGCACGGAAAGTCGCATTACGGATAAAAAAACTGGTATTGAATATTGCATGTGTGTTCACTGACAAAATTAAAGCAAAAATACAAGCAGTAAGTAAGATTACAATGATGGTAGGCCAGCCTTAGTGTCACCGGGCAACCTTGCTATACATCGCCACTATCTTATCTAACTGATCAGCTTGCTACGCATGAACACGTGTTGCGTGTGGCATCTGTCAGACTAACAGTAAAAAAGAAAAAAATATATCCAGGTCCAAACTGACAAAATTCTCAGAGTGAGAAACGAGGGAAGAAGACCTGGAATACTTTCTGGAATGACTTACCGCAGTACACGCAATTAAGTGCTTACAATCACACAAGAAAACGGCAGTGGTGATAGCTGTGTGATTTGTAGAAAAGAAATGAACGACGATTCGTAAAAGAAAAGAATTTAATCCAAGAAGAGAATGCTCTTAAATGCTATCGCTCTAATGACACGCCAGCACGCAATCAAATACATTTTCGACTGTCAGCTCATCATTTCCCACACACTGACTGATTGCGTAACGGCTCTTTGACATTCGAATAGTCATCTTGTAGATAGGGACCACTGGTATCTCGTCGTGGATTTCCGATTCGAGCGAAACAGTCTGTGCTTAGTGGTTTAGATATTACAACTTAGCCCTGATGAGCTACCACATGTCACTTGATACTAAACGCATTTGTGCTACATTTAGGAAATAAAAGGTACGTATGCTGATTGTGTCACCGACTTCACTGAATATTTGGTACTCTGCATAGAATTCAGTACTTCAGAGTATTCGTCTACGTTTTCTTCAGTTTATGACAAACGTTATTTCCCTTTAAGGTGACTTCAGTTACTTTCGTATCCTTTAAGTTTCGCGCCCTTTTGCGTAAACTTAGTTTTTCATTTAGCGTGCAGACTACAACATTGGCGACAACGGGTGAAATATTAGGTGCGAAAGCAGGGTAGAATGCTTAAGTCTCGTCAATGTCGAGATTATGCTGACGCGACAAACATCATGGAATAGCGAGATGCACTTCTACAGATGGTGATAGTATCACGTACACAACGTGTAAAAGCGCAGTGCATCGGTGTAGCTGTCATTTTTAATCAGGTGACTCATGTAAAATGGTTTCCGACTTTATTTTGGCTGCACGAAGGGAATAAACAAACTTCGAATACGAAGCGATTGTTCTAACTAATGATTTGGTCACCCGGATCGCTCGAGATGAAGCCCATCGAATATTTATGAGATATAATAGAGAGGTCAGCTCGTGCACAAAACCCTGCACCCACAACATTTTCGCAATTATGGAGGGCTATAGAGACAGCGTGGCTCAACATTTTTGTAGGACTTCCAATGAATTGTTGAGTCCATGCCACCTCGAGGTCCTGCGCTATTCCGGGAAAAAGAAGGTTCGACGCGATATAAGGAGGTATCCCATGACTTTTCTCACCTCAGTGTGTAAGAGAATGAATACAAGCTAAAATCTGAAAATGTTTGAGAACAAGAAACCGACTGTTGTGTTATCTCAGGACCCAATCATACATTGGCCTAGATTGATTCAGAGCAACAACAGGACAGCCGAATACTACTATCCTATCTCACCAACTAATACCACCTCGTTTGGACTCTGTCGAGAAATGAGTACTTAAAACCTACGTGACTGCCCAAAGGTAAACAGATTGGGCATGAATACATGATTTAGACTTCCCGCAGTTCATCTAAGGTAACAGGATGAACTATTGCCTTAAACTTTATGCCGACAATCGCAAAATGTAGAAAATTTATTATGTCATTTAACACTCTTGACCATGGTATCTATAGACAAACGTCTCGCTCATACTTACAAACGCGAAGAGTGGCAAGCACAGGCCGCATGAAAGAAAGATTGATTTCGAAATCAAAACCTTCGTTATTTTAGTCACCAAAATGTAGCACTCTAAAATCAGCTTTGAGGGGCCAAAAAGTGGACGGAATTGATCCTAAGCTTATTCAGTTTGGGAAAATGAAGGTAAAGAAACTAACACAGTCGAAATCTGTTGTTTTCGAATATGAGTCCCACGGTGAAGACTGTCACGTCGTTTATGGTACCGTGCTGATTAGCTATTAAGATGTAATCTAGAAACGACGAAATTACTTGCCAGACGACTACGAACAGTGGTGTCTATGACTCGCTTATAAATGCAAACATTGCTGGCAAGCAGATGTTTATCTGTAGTAGAGACTTACGCAATCCTTACTTCTGATCAGCCTTTACAACGTACAGAGACTAATTTGTACAACAGAGACACGCCGAAGATTTTGGGACAGCATGAAGCATCGTCACATTATTTATTTATATATCGTATGGCAATACAGACACATAAGAAACAGACAAATCACTAATGTAACAAACGCAATCACACTGAGGGGATGGTATTTTACCCTATTTATACAGAGAGTAAGCACATCTGCCATGACGAGTTCTAATCCTGTTTAGAGTGGACCACGTTTTGCGTGGTTGGTCAAAACCAGGTGGCTTTTGTGTGATGCAAGGCATGTTATGATTTTGCCACGCGTTCCATTTATCAGACCATGCGTTTGTGATACTGAAACCTTCTTGTACACAGTTCCTTGCTGTTCTTGTTGGCGGGTTCCTAGATCGAAGCCTATTAGTGTTTGCAGCCTCAATGTCTTGGTGGATTGGCAGGCCTCGATTCCCCGTCGTCACAAGAAGGGAATGACAAAAGCCTATGCTGCTTACCTGTGTTTTAGAATTTTGAATACACGTTGCAGTCCCATGTCCTGTGGTCTTCTAGAAGCTCCTGTGTATGCATCAGTATGGATTATGCAAACTGTGATCTTGCTAAATTCAGATTGTGTTATTCTGTTATTAGACCAAAAGGGCTTCAAATAATGGCACTCTTGTTGATGGCTTACTTCTGGACCTCGGGAGAGCATTTTCGTAAGGATGCACGTTGTTGATAAGTAAACGAACACTTGATTAATCAACTCTAATCAGATGTTTAACATGTATTTAACAAAATTTAACTCAGCGCCATAGAGTGTACTGCTGTGATATTTCCTACCCAGTTAGAAATTCACCTTTCGCAGCAGACTGCACTTATCGACTGAGGTGTTCTACCAGAATCAGGAAAGAAATATTTGAAGAATTGAAGCTTTGCAGGCGAGTCTTGAGTCGCACCAGGCCTGCTTAATTGGTAGGAGGATTTGGTTACTTGTTTGATCAATATCCATCCATTGCTATGCTAGGATGCACAATGAGGCCATAGAAATTCCGAAACATAAAAAGAACTTAAAGAAAAAAAGGACAGAAGTTTGACAAACTGAGGGCTTTAGAGCTAAATACTTAAACTGCATCAACTATCTCCTATTCCATGCTCCATTACAGACATCGTGTCGCAATAGTGGGCAGCGTTCTAACGACGTTACTAAATTACCGTTGCTTGGATACACACAGGTTGATTATAATCAAAGTGCAGCTACTTACAGGAGGCCAGTGTGGGGTGTAGTCTTAAGGCAGCGATTATTTGCAGATATTCTAATGTGTTAATTCAAAACCTATTTACCCTGGAAAAAAATTATTTCCATTTCTTCCCATCAGGTGCAAATCTGGTGGCGTAAATGTAAGAAAGACGTATAGAAATGTTTCCATACACGATGGCTTAGGAACAAGACGTGGGCAAAAAAGGTCGAACGAGTGAGAAAGGCATAATGTTGATTTTATTGTCAGACGTTTTCACAATCTGTTCAATATGAGCACCTGAGGCGTCGACGAGATGCTGAACTTGTTTGAGACAGCATCTGCTGTCTGAGTCGTTATAGCCGCTGAGGATGTCTCCGGCATTTCAAGACAGAACGATTGGTTGGATTGTTTGTTTGGGGTATAAATGGACCAAACTACAGGCTCATCAGTCCCTTTTCCTGACGCAAGCAAGGCTCAAGGCACAAAAACACCCAACACCACACCTAAAAAGAAAACGGTTTGAACGAACAAAAAAACGGAGAAAACATAAGCCACAACGAAAAGTAGAAGAAGGTATTAAAACCATAGAGCAGATGGTCTGGGCTGGCTGATCACAATAATAGAAGAGGATGAGCCAGCCACTCTGCAACACATTAAAATGTCCATCCCAAAAAGGCAAGGCGAGATGAACACATGTAGGGAAAAGACGACCACCAAGACAAACAAATGCAAAGAAAGTGCGACAGATTTAAAATGGAGGTAGGGTGGCTGCCTCAGACAAGGCTACATGCCCACCCTTAGATGGTAGGAAAAATACGCCCTCACGAATAAAACGTAAAACTAAATCTGCTGTTGAGGCATTGTCACTCATCACCGAAGGTAGGGTGCTGGTCTTAAAGTGGGCAGTCCAGCAGGATGTGGACGACAGTCAGTGACACCGAGGTGGGTCCTCATGACGGGGGAGGTAGCCACGTGTTAGACTCGTATGGCCAATTCGGAGCCGGCAGAGAACCACAGAGTCCCTGCGAGAAATCCATATGGACATCTTCCACACATTCGTAATCTTCTTAATGGAATGCAGTTTGTTGTGCGTACTGAGATTATGCCATTCCGTCTCCCAAAGCTGAAAAATCTTGCGGCGTAATAAGGTCAGTTACAGGGATGTCGATCTCCAGAAGCGGTTTCCGAGTAGCCTGTTTGGCCCGCCTGTCGGCAAGATCATTTTGCGGGATTCCGACGTGGCTTGGGGTACACACAACCACCACGGAACGACTGGACCGTCCCAGGGCATAGATGGACTCCTGGACGGTCGCTATCAAAGCGTGGCGGGGGTAGCACTGGTCGATAGCTTGTAGGCTGCTCAAGGAGTCAGTACACAGAAGAAACGACTCGCCAGGCCATGAGCGGAAGCGCTCAAGACTACGAGAAATGGCCGCTAGCTCTGCAGTGGAAACACTGCAGCCATCTGGCAAGAACGGCTGTTCAATATGTCCTCCATGAACATACGCGAAGCCAACGAGACCAATCAGCCATCCAGCCGTCAGCGTAAACCACTTCATGACGCCAGTACATGTCAAGAATCTAGATTAAGTGGCAGCAGAGAGCCGTGGGTTTAACCGAGTCCTTAGGACCACGTGTAGGGCCCAGCTGAAGCTTCGGCCTAGATCTACGCCATGGAGGTGTACGTGAATGGACTTCAAGTATAGGTGCTAAAGGCAAGGACTCCACTACAGACAGAAGAGATCGGACGCGAACCGCAATCTTAAGCCCTGACGTGGGCCTCCGATGCGGGAGATTAACCGCCGTGGATGGGAAGCGGAGACGGTAATTCGGATGCTCAGGATGGCTACGAATGTGTGCAAAGCAACTGGCGAGCAGTTGTGCACGCCTAAACTTCAATGGAGGGACTCCGGTCTCCCCAAGGACGCTGGTCACTGGACTCTTCCTAAAAGCTCCCGTTGCCAGTCGAACGACACTGGTGCATTGGGTCGAGTAAACGCAACGCTGATAGCGCCGCCAAACCATAAACCAGACTCCCATAGTCAAGGCGGGATTGAACAAGGCATCTGTAGAGCCGCAGCAGCGTAGAGCGATCTGCACCCCAGTTGGTGTTGCTCAGGCAGCGGAGGGCACTGCGGTGCTGAAAGCACTGCTGCTTCAGCCGACGGAGATTAGGAAGCCACATCAATTGGGCTTCGAAGACTAGTCCTAAGAGTCGATATGTCTCCACTACAGCGAGTGGTTCGTCATTAAGGTAAAGTTCTGGTTCTGGATGAATGGTGCGACGCCTACAGGAATGCATGACATGCGACTTCATGGCTGAAAACTGGAAGCCGTGGGCTAGAGTCCATGACTGCGCCTTGTTGATGGGTCCCTGTAGGCGCCACTCAGCAACACCAGTACAGGAGGAGCAGAACGAAATGCAGAAGTAGTCTACATATACAGAAGGGAGACGGACGGCGGACGGCCCGACAACTGCTGCTAAACCGTTAATGGCCACTAAAAATAGACACACACACACACACACACACACACACACACACACACACACACACACACAATACAAAGCCCTGTGGGACCCCATTCTTCTGGGAATGGGGGGGGGGGAGAACTTTCACACTTTAATGGGGGGGGGGGGAGAACTTTCACACGGAAAGTACGGAGCGATAGGAAACTTTGGATAAAAACCGGGAGCGGACCCCTGAGACCTGTGGCAAGGATATGATGTCAGGTCGTGTCTTAAGGTTTTTTAAAATAATAACGGCAGCCACGGGCTGGCGTCTGGAAAAGGCTGTTACGCTGGCAGACTCGAGGGAAACTAGATTATCAGTGGTAGAGCGATCCCGGCGGAAACTGCCCTGGCATGGAGCCAGTAGGCCACGTGCCTCCAGGACCCAACAACTGCGAACTTACCATACGTTCTAGAAGCTTACAAAGAACGATGGTGAGGCTGATAGGCCGATAGCTATCCACATCAAGAGGGTTTTTATCGGGTTTGAGCACTGGAATAATGGTGCTCTCCCGCCATCGCGATGGAAAGACGTCATCGCACCAGATCCAGTTGAAGATGGAGAGGAGATGTCGCTTGTAGTCGGACGAGAGATGTTTGATCATCTGACTGTGGATCCGATCTGGCGCAGCAGCTGTGTCAGGCAATGTGCAAGGACGCTGAGGAGCTCCCGCTCTGTAAATGGAGCATTATAGGGTTCACTGTGACGTTCAGTGAACGAGAGGGCTTTCCTTTCCATCCGCTGTTTGAGGGTGCGAAATGCTGGGAGATAATTCTCCGACGCAGAGGCTCGAGCGTAGTGCTCAGCAAAGTGCTCGGCAATTGCGTTTGCGTCGGTAGATAACAGGCAATTTATGTTAATGCCAGTAACACCTGTCGGGGTCTTCTACCCACAAAGTCGTCTGATCTTCGTCCAGAACTGGGAAGGTGATTTATGGCACGCTATTGTCGAGACGTGCCCCTCCCAACACTCCTGTTTCCGTCTTTTTATAAGCTGGCGAACGCGAGCACGGAGCCGTTTGAAAGCTATTAGGTCCTCTAGGGAAGTATGCCGCTTATGTCGCTGTGGAGCTCGCCGACGCTCTTTAATGGCCTCAACGACTTCCGGCGATCACCAACGTACTGACTTTCTCCTGGGGCACCCTATAGAACAAAGGATCGTGTTTTCCGCCGCAGAAACTATCGTTCAAGTGACCTGCTCAACTACCACATCGATGGTATATTGTGGGGAAGATTCAACGGTGACAGCAGAGGTGAAAGCTTCCCAGTGTGCCTTGTTTAAAGCCCATCTTGTTAGACATCCGGGGGAATGGCGCTGGCGGAGTGACAGGAAAATGGGAAAGTGGTCACCACCACACAAGCCATCGTGGGCTCTCCAGTGAACAGGTAAGAGACGTCCTGGGTTGTAGAGGGATAAATCAATGACCGAGTAAATGCCATAAGTCACACTGAAATATGTGGGGGGGGGGGGGGGGGGCAGTATTCAAGACGCAGACGTCGAGTTGAGACTGCAAAGTTTCGAACTCTCTACCTCGGCCAGTAAGCACTGTGCCACCCCACAAGGGGTTATGGGTGCTAAAATCTCCCAAAGGTAGGTAAGGTTTAGGGAGTTGTTGAATCAGTGCAGCCATGTGTTCAGGGGTACTCCTCCATCTGGAAGGACATATACATTACCGACAGTTATTTCCTACGTCGTCCTTATCCTGACAGACACAGCTTCAACAGGGGTTTGAAGGGGCACAGGTTCACTGAATACTGAGTTCAGGAAAAACACAATGTCCACTTGACACTATTTTAGTTACTACAGTACTTGTAATATCTCCTATAGCCACAGAGGGCAGGGGTCCACATTGTAAGGAACCAGGTTTCCTGGAGGGCAATGCAGAAAGCAGGTGTACAGCTCAACAGTTGCCATAGCTCATCCAGGTGGTGGAAATAACAGCAGTAATTCCACTGGAGGTTGACGTTATCGTGAGGCTAGGAAAGGTATGAAACATACAAGGAGGCAGGTTACACCTCAGGGTCATCTGCAGCCACCGATTGAGTATTTGTATCCATTCCTATTGTGGATGAGGCATCAGTGAGATCCAGGTCCTCAGGGGACGCTGAGATCTCCACCTCATCCATGAATTTGTAGGTAGTGGTGGTGGTGGTGGTTGGGCCACTGGAGGGTCCTTTTTCTTTTGATTGCTCTGTCGCTTCTCTTTAGCGGCTTGCTGGGAGGACTTCTGTGAAAAAGCTTGAGGCATCGAGGAAGGCCGTGAAGCTCTTTGTCCAGAAGATTTTGGCTCCTTCAGCCACTGGTGAGTGTCTGCTGCGTCATTAGCGGAGACGTAGGGAGAGAGGGTCCCAAGGGATCCCTTTGGCACGAGAGGAGCCGGAGGAGGCTGTTGCTTCTTTGGCTGGGGGGGGGGGGGGGGGGGAGGGACCAATGTGCCCTGCATTTGGGAGGGGCCTTCGTCATGAAGTAGGTACTCTGGGAGCAATGGAAGGAGATTTTCCCTCTACTACCGAGGGGGCAGGTGCATTCTGGAGGACCGGAGGCCCACTGTTCATGGCACAGAGTGTGGTTCAACTGGTACTTGTGATGGCGATGGGAGTGTAGCTGTAGCGTATGTGGACACCAAACAAATGGAGTAATTGTTCAAATTTACGTTTAGCCTCTTGATAAGTCAAGCGCTCCAGGGTGTTTTACTCCATTATTTTCCCCTCCTTTTGGAGTACTGTGCAGTATGGCGAATGGGGGAGTGCTGCTCTCCACAGTTGATACAAGTGGGAGGAAGTGCATAGTGAGTATCTGGATGCAGTGGACGCCCCGCCGTCTCGACATGTGGCGCTGGAAGTGCAACGGGAAGACATGTGCCAGAATTTCCAGCACTTAAAGCAGCACATAGGGAGAGGGACGTATGGTTTAACGTCACAGCGGTAAACCATCACCTTGATTTTTCAGGCAATGGATCATCCTCGAAGGCCAAGATGAAGGCACTGGTAGCAACCCTGTTGTCTTTGGGTTCCCTGTAAATGCGCATGATGAAATTAACACCCCGCTGTTGTAGATTGGCGCAGAGCTCGTCGTCAGACTGCAAGAGGAGATCGCGATGGAAAATATTTCCCTGGACCATGTTGAGGCTATTATGGGGAGTGACGGACAGAAATATCACCCATCCGGTTTCAAGTGCGTAACGCCTGGGATTCGGCTGGGGATGCTGTCTGAATCAAGACTGCACCGCTTCTCAACTTTGACAGCACTTTCACTTCCCCAAACTTATCCTCAAGATGTTCAACAAAAAATTGAGGCTTCGTAAGTAGAAAGGAGTCCCCGTCCATTCTGCTACAGACTAAATACCAAGGCGAATATGGCTCTTCTTTCTGCAACACTACGTTCCTCCCATGGTGTAGCGCCGGAGGGAAACGATTTAGGGTCATATCTGTCAACATTGCACTCCATCTTGCCGTTCTTAGAGAGTGCTGGCGCCATACGGTGACCAGCAAGAGGACTTAGTCCGCATCATTGCAGGTCATCTGCCCCGATGCTACCCACTCTGATCAGGGGCTCTCCCCACAAGCGCCACCCAGCTACAGCAAAGGCCACCAGGCATGATTGCCATTGCCTGGAGTCCTGATGCCCCAGGAAGAGTGGTATCTACTTGGTTGGTTGGTTGGTTGTTTGAGGTTAAAGGGACCAAACAGCAAGGTCATCAGTCCCTTGTTTCAAATAGACTCCATTCTGGTAACGGGACATCTCAGTATAGTCAGAAAAATAAAACGGATAAAGGGGAAACGTAAAAGGGCAGTCACGTTGTCATTAGTAAAAACAAATGAGGGAAGTTGGCAAGAGAACGAACCCAACACTATGCTGAAACAGCATAGGCAAGACCACCTGTGACTTAAAAGGTACAACTGCTATAATGCAGAAAGTACGGATGGGAATAGAAAAACTAACCAAGCCTTAAAAAGGAGGGGTAAAAACAGAGTAAAAGGGAAAGAAAAGAGGATTCCGGTCAGGGAGGTGAATCGGGAATCTCTGAACACTGCCTACAGTGGGAGACACCCAAACACTCACCGCCCTGCCCCAACACCAGAGGGAGATTAAAAACTTTAAAACTGAGAATAAAAACCACTCTCCCGGAGGAAACCTAGAACCAAAGAGACCATCCGGGAATCGTCAGCCAACATCAAAGGTAAAGTGTGGGGGAGTCTGTACTTAGCACGCAGAGCCAAAAGAAGGGGGCATTCAACCAAAATGTGGGCCACTGACTGGAAGGCTCCACAACCACATAGCGGGGGTGGCTCATCACGCAAAAGGAAACCATGGGTCAGCCTGGTATGGCCAATGCGGAGACGACACAGTGTGGTCGAGTCCTTGCGGGAGAGGCTAAAGGAAGAACGCCATGGGCCTGTATTCACCTTAATGGCACGAAGTTTATTAGACAGTGGAGTAGCCTCCCAAGAATTGGCCCATGACTGTGCAAAGTGGGATTTGATGTGAAGCCGTAAATCCGCTGCAGGAGGGGTTACAGAAAACGGGGGGTAAGTAACTGCTCCCCCAGCCAAACGATCAGCGAGCTCATTACCCGGGATACCCACATGGCCCGGGACCCATAGGAAGTCAATGGAACAAGCAGCACGGTGAAGATCAGCGAGATGGTCATGGATGGCAGAGACCAAGGGATGGCGCGAAAAACACCGGTCAATAGCAAGAAGGCCACTCATCGAGTCCGTACATAACAAAACGCGGTTGTGTTGGGATTGTTTAATAAAGGTAAGGGCCCGGGAAATTGCCATCAATTCCGCAGTAAACACCCCACATGAGGGTGGCAGTAGATGATTTTCCGTTCCAACAAAGGACGTGAAGGCATACCCAACATGATCAGCAGATTTAGAGCCATCAGTGTAAAAAACAACAGCATCCCGAAACTCCCATAAAATTTGGCGGAAAAAGGAACGGAACACCACCGGGGGGATGGAATCTTTCGGACCGCGGCGGAGATCCATCCGAATTCGAGGCCGAGGAACTAACCAAGGAGGGGTGGAGGGGAGGGAGCGAGGAAGACAGGACAAAGAAGAGAGCCGAAAATCACGGGTAAGAGACGCAAGGCGCAGCCCAACCGGTAAACCCGCCCGAGGGCGGGAGTCAGGCGGGCGACGTCCATGGTCTGGGAATAGGATAGAATAGGAAGGATGAGCGGGAGAAGAACGGATAGTAAGGGCGTAAGACACCAGAAGCTGGGACCGCCGAACAGAAAGGGGGGGGGGATCCCAGCTTCAACCAGGAGACTATCAACAGGGCTAGTAGGGAAGGCACCGGTGGCCAAACGGATACCACGATGGTGGACTGGATCCAGCACGTGCAGCGTGGAAAGAGCAGCTGAACTATAAACTTGACAACCATAGTCCAAACGTGACAGAACTAGAGCACGATAAAGACGGAGGAGGAGGGAACGGTCCGCACCCCAGGAGGAGTGGGCAAGGAAGCGAAGGACATTGAGTTTACGGAAACATCCTACCTTCAGGAGTCTGATATGGGGCAGCCAAGTGAGCTTGTTGTCGAAAAGAAGACCTAGGAAATGAAACTGTGGAACCACAGGCAATCTTTGTGCAGCGAGATAGAGCTCTGGATCAGGGTGGACCGTAGTACGGCGACAGAAGTGGACCACCCGCGATTTTAAAGGAGAGAATTGAAACCCGTGGGAGAGGGTCCATGCAGAGGCACGCCGTATAGCCACCTGGAGCTGCCGTTCTGCAGATGGCATCGAGGAGGAACTAACCCAAATGCAGAAATCATCCACATACAGGGCAGGGGCGACCAAGGGACCGACAGAGGCCACAAGTCCATCGATAGCAATGAGGAAAAGAAGGACACTCAAGACAGAACCCTGTGGGATGCCCGTCTCCTGGGTCCGTGGAGAACTAAAAGCAGTACCAACTCGAACTCTGAATGACCGATGGATCAGGAACTGGCGGATAAAAATCGGGAGTGGGCCCCGAAGACCCCACTGATGAAGGGTTAGTAAGATGTGATGGCGCCAGGCCGTGTCATAGGCCTTGCAAAGGTCAAATAACACTGCAACCAAATGGCGGCGCTGGGAAAAAGCCTGCCGAACTGCGGATTCCAAGCGAAGCAAATGATCGATTGGAGATCGTCCCTCTCGAAAGCCACACTGGTAAGGGGACAATAGATCCCGAGATTCGAGGACCCAAGTGAGCCGACGGGCTACCAGCCGTTCAAGTAACTTACAACCAACATTGGTCAAACTAATTGGCCGATAGCTGTCAACAGATAGGGGGTTCTGACCAGGCTTAAGGACAGGAACCACAATGCTATCCCTCCACTGAGAAGGGAAGTCACCCTGGAGCCAGATACGGTTGAACACCCGAAGAAGATGGTGCCGTTGTGGAGCACTGAGATGTTGAAGCAGCTGGTTATGAATGGAATCTGGGCCAGGAGCCGTATCATGAGAAGCAGATAGAGCAGAAAGAAATTCCCATTCAGTGAAAGGTTCGTTGTAAGATTCTGACTCACAAGTGGTGAAACATAAGGTGACAGCTTCAGCCTGCTGTTTTTGATGAAGGAAAGCAGCTGGATAGGAGGCCGACGCTGATGCCACTGCAAAATGGGTCGCAAGATGTTCTGCAAGAACTAATGGGTCCGTACAAATGCCATCTGGGAGGTGAAGGCCTGGGAGGGTGGACGGCCGATGGCAACCTCGGAGAGAGCGAAGTGTAGCCCATACCCGTGACAGAGGGACAGTGGAACCAAGGGAAGAAACGAATCGTTCCCAACATATCCGCTTGCTCTGTTTGATTAAATAACGGGCTTTAGCGCGAAGGCGCTTAAAGGTAGAAAGGCTGGCTACAGATGGGTGCCTCTTAAAGTGTTGCAAAGCTCGACGGCGATCACGGATGGCAATGGCAATGGCCGTACTCCACCACGGGACTTGCCGACGACGACCAGTGTAATGAAAGGAGGAGAGAGGGAGAACAAAGAGAAAGATCAATGGCAGAAAAGGTACCATGACCAGCACTGAAATGAGTAGGGGAGCCATCATTAAGAAGGCACAGGTCGTGGTCTGCAATAAATTGGTCGATAAGAAGACCTCGTCTAGATGGAAAGGCACTGCCCCACAAAGGATGATGAGCATTAAAATCCCCAAGGAGGAGGAAGGGAGGAGGAAGTTGCTGAAGAAGGGTGGTTAAGGCAGCAGGTGTAAGAGTCCTGTCAGGAGGGAGATAAAGATTGCATACTGTGACTGCAGAGTCTAAGTGGACCCTAACAGCAACCGCTTCCAATGTAGTTTGGAGAGGAATCCACATGCTAGCAATGTCTGTACGGACCAACGTACAAACGCCACCAGAAGCCCGCAAGGGTCCGACCCGATTTCGACAGAAAACACGGAACCCACGGAGGGTCGGTGAGTGAGCATCAGTAAAATGAGATTCCTGGAGAACCACACAAGCTGCTGAGTAGGACGAAAGAAGGGATTTCAATTCCGGAAGGTGACGATAGTAGCCATTACAATTCCATTGGAGAACCACAGAACGATGGTGTAAATGAGGGCTGAACACGCTAAATCCAGTCATACCGCCGGGTCCCCACCAGTCACCGACAAGGAGGGGGCGACATCCATGAACGACAGGTCAGAATCCGGTTGTGAAGCCGGGGAAGGGACCTCCGGTGACACCAGAGGCTCTTTGTCCCGGGACTTATGTTTCTTCTTCTTTTCAGGCTGAGATCGAGGAGGGCTGTGTGGCATAATGGAGCCAGCTGCAGCAAGATCAGGAACAGAAAGAGACCGGGCGACCTGGGGGCCGATAGACCGCGGCTCTCGCGGTCGCCGCGCTGCAGCAGACCTTTGACCTGGAAGGTGCCGGGAAGGGGCATCCCGGGAGAGGCGCCCTTGACCGGCAGACGCCGAAGGAGTGGGACACTTCTCCGGCTGGGGAGGGGGAGCGGCGCCCAGAGGAGAAGGTGTGGGAGCCGCAGGGGAGGGGGGAAGGAGAGGGGTCCGGGACGGGGGTAAGGAAGGGGGAGGAAGGGATGAAGATGTAACCAAGGCGTAACTAGATGTCATGGACACAGGGTGCAATCGTGCATATTTCTTACGGGCCTCTGTGTAGCTTAAACGATCAAGAGACTTATACTCCTGTATCTTTTTTTCTTTCTTATAGACTGGGCAATCTGCTGAACGTGGAGAATGACTACCATGACAATTTACACATACAGGAGGGGGACACAGGGACTCCCCTCATGGAGTGGACGTCCACAGTCACCACAGAGGGGGTCCTGGGTACAGCGAGAAGACATGTGGCCAAAACGCAAGCACTTAAAACACCGCATAGGTGGTGGGATGTACGGCTTCACATCACAGCGATAGACCATAACCTTAACTTTCTCAGGAAGGGTATCCCCTTCAAAGGCCAGGATAAAGGCACCAGTATCAATACGATTATCTTTAGGACCCTTCTGTACACGCCGAACAAAGTGAACACCCCGCCGTCCGAGATTGTCCCGAAGTTCCTCATCAGTTTGAAGGATGAGGTCTCTGTGAAAAATCACACCTTGTACCATATTTAGAGACTGGTGAGGGGTAATGGACACGGGAATTGTGCCAAGATGGGTACAGGCACGAAGGGCCGCAGATTGGGCAGCCGAAGCAGTTTTTATCAGTAACGAACCCGACCGTATCTTGCTCAGGGAGTCCACTTCGCCGAACTTGTCTTCAATGTGTTCCACAAAGAATAAAGGTTTGACACTGGTGAAAGTATCTCCATCAGTCCTGGTGCAAACTAGATAACGGGGGAAAGGTTTTGCCCCTAGACGACGGGCCTGACCCTCCTCCCAGGAGGTAGCCACGGAAGGGAAGGCCGAAGGGGCAAGAGAAGCAGCACTTGAGGAATCAGTACCACGCAGAGAGACGGCCGCAGAAGAGCGGCCAGAGGTTTGGACCCTTATGCGTTTCATCTGCATAGCGTCCGCCCTGATACCACCCACTCCGATCAGGGGCTCTCCTCACGGGCGCCACCCAGCCACAGCAAGGGCCGTCTGGCACGGTGGCCATTGCCGGGAGTTCCGATGCTCCAGGATGACGAGCAACCACTCCAAGGCATGCATGAGGAGGTCACAGCTCAGGTATCAGAAGTGTGATCCCTGTGTGTTCAGGGGGCTCAACCAAAAGGGTACATAGCGACCCCACCACACGGGCTGGCTACCGTGCTGGCTATGCACCCTAGCATCAGACAACGACGTAGAAGAAAAGGTGGAATATACTAGGAGGGCACACGTCGGAGACACTAGGTAAGGTGCTCTTCCCCAAATGGCTCACACTACGGAAGAGAAATTTTGGAATGGAGGTCAAACCCCAGAGGGGGACCAAGGAATGCCAAAAGGAGGAGATGATTACGCAACAAAGCCAGAGTGTAAAACCAACAGAACCAGGAGGATAGCGGGGGCCAACATAAGCAAGGACACCAATAGAGGGAGAGGAGAGGGCGAGGGGAAAGGGGTATGGAGGGGAAAGGAGGGGAAGGGAAAGGAAATGCAGCCCGGGAGAGAAAGAAGGCTGCAATGGCTCGGGGCCCCGTGCTCGCCACGCACGTATCCACGAAAGAGTTGTGGACCCCCTGGGGGGGTGGTATCTACTCCTTGGCATACGTGGATAGTTTAAAGCTCAGGCATCAGCAATGGAGTCACTGTGTTATCAGGGGGCTATCACCAAATGGGTACATGATGGCCCCACCACACTGGAGTTGCTACCATGCTGGATATTGGGCGCAGAGAAATCCAATGTCGTCTTTGGGGCGAAAGAGGGCAGGAGACAACGGAAGAAGATGACATACCCCAGAGAGTGTCCCCACCCAAATAGTTTAACTGCAGGTGGAGATGCAAAGCCATGACAAGAGGTCCAGGAGACCGAATCTGAAGACCCTAGGGATAACTCATGCACCACGTAAGGTGTCCTTCCCCATATGGCCCGCACTTTTGTAAAATTTGGAAACTGGCAGGTCAAACCATAAAATGGGACCAGAACTTACAGGGCTGAAAACTGAAACCAATGAATAGGAAGTACCGTAAGTGAAAGACAGTATTGCATGGCAACAGCATTACCCGCGAAATGCAACTGACGGATGTCATCGAGGAAAACTGAAGTGATATCTTGCGTTCCCAAGGAAGTGTTTTAGGTCCTTTGCTGCTCCTAATCTATGTAAATGACTTAGGAGATAATCTGAACAACCCTCAGATTGTTTGCAGATGATGCTGTCATTCACCGTCTAGTAAAGTTATCAGACTATTAAAGCTAAGTGCAAAGAATTTAGATAGGATATCCGTATGGTGTTAGAAGTGACAATTGAATCAAAATAATGGAAAGTGTGTGGTGATCCATACAAGGTCTAACAGTAATCCGTTGAAGTTCGGTTAAATGGGATCCGCAGATAGAATTGACAGTCACCAAGAAGTTTGAAGTACAGCTCGTTTTGCGTTATTGTGTAATAGAGAGTGTCACGGATATGATACGCTTCTTGCACCAGAAGTAATTATAACAAAGACTTTTTCATAGCGGCAGAATCTTTTTACGACATTTTAATAACTTTCTCCTCCGAATGCGAAAATATTTGTTGGCGCCCAGGTAAATAGGGAAAGTGACCTTCGTAATAAAATAAGACAGACCATAGCGCGCGCGGAAAGATTTAAGTGATCGTTTTTCCCCGCATGCTGTTCGATTGGTTGGTTGGTTGGTTGGTTGGTTGGTTGAGGTTTAAGGGACCAAACAGCAAGGTCATCAGTCCCTTGTTTCAAATATGCGCCATTCCGCTAATGGGACAACTCAGTAAAGTCAGAACAAAAAACGGAAAAAGGGAAAAAACGTAAAAAGGCAGTCATGTTGTCATTGGTATAAAACAAAATGAGGGAAGTCGGCAAGACAACAAACCCAACACTATGCTGAAGCAGCATAGGCAAGACCACCTGTGACTTAAAAGATACAACTGCTATAATGTAGAAAGTACGTATGGGAATAGAAAGACTAACCAACCCTTAAAAAAAAAGGGGGACAAACAGAGTAAAAGGGGAAGAAAAGAGGAATTCGGTCAGGGAGGTGAATCAGGAATCTTCGAACACTGCTTACAGTGGGAGACACCCAAACACTCACCGCCCCACCCCAACACCAGAGAGAGATTAAAAACCTTAAAACTGAGAATAAAAACCACTTTCCCGGAGGAAACCGAGAACTAGAGAGACCATCCGGGAATCGTCAGCCAACATCAAATGTAAAATGTGGGGGAGCCTGTACTTAGCACGCAGAGCCAAAAGCAGGGGGCATTCAACCAAAATGTGGGCTACTGGCTGGAAGGCTCCACAACCACATAGTGGGGGTGGCTCATCACGCAAAAGAAAACCATGGGTCAGCGTGGTATGGCCAATGCGCAGACGACACAGTGTGGTCAAGTCCTTTCGGGAGAGGCGAAAGGAAGAACGCCACGGGCCTGGTGTCACCTTAATTGCACGAAGTTTATTAGACAGTGGAGTAGCCTCCCAAGAATTGGCCCATGACTGTGCGACGTGGGATTTGATGTGAAGCCGTAAATCCGCTGCAGGAGGGGCTGCAGAAAACGGGGGGTAAGTAACTGCTCCCCCAGCCAAACGATCAGCGAGCCCATTACCCGGGATACCCACATGGCCAGGGACCCAAAGGAAGTCAATAGAACAAGCAGCAAAGTGAATATCAGCGAGATGGTCATGGATGGCAGAGACCAAGGGATGGCGCGAAAAACACCGGTCAATAGCAAGAAGGCCACTCATCGAGTCCGTGCATAACAAAACGCGGTTGTGTTGGGACTGTTTAATAAAGGTAAGGGCCTGGGAAACTGCCATCAATTCCGCAGTAAACACCCCACATGTAGGTGGCAGCAGATGACTTTCCGTTCCAACAGAGGACGTGAAGGCATACCCAACACTATCAGCAGATTTAGAGCCATCAGTGTAAAAAACAACAGCATCCCGAAACTCCCATAAAATTTGGCGGAAAAAGGACCGCGGCGGAGATCCATCCGAAGTCGAGGCCGAGGAACTAACCAAGGAGGGGAGGAGGGGAGGGAGCGAGGAAGACAGGACAAAGAAGGAAGCTGAAAATCACGGCAAAGAGACGCAAGGCGCAGTCCAACCGGTAAACCCGTCCGAGGGCGAGAGTCGAGTGGGCGACGTCCATGGTCTGGGAACAGGATAGAATAGGAAGGATGAGTGGGAGAGGAACGGATAGTGAGGGCGTAAGACACCAGAAGCTGGGACCGCCGAACAGAAAGAGGGGGGGGATCCCAGCTTCAACTAGGAGACTATCAACAGGGCTAGTAGGAAAGGCACTGGTGGCTAAACGGATACCACGATGGTGGACTGGATCCAGCACGTGCAGTGTGGAAGGAGCAGCTGAACCATAAACTTGACAACCATAGTCCAAACGTGACAGAACTAGAGCACGATAAAGACGGAGGAGGAGGGAATGGTCCGCACCCCAAGACGAGTGGGCAAGGAAGCGAAGGACATTGAGTTTACGGAAACATCCTACCTTCAGTAGTCTGATATGGGGCAGCCAAGTGAGCTTGTTGTCGAAAAGAAGACCCAGGAAACGAAACTGTGGGACCACAGGCAATCTTTGTGCAGCGAGATAGAGCTCTGGATCAGGGTGGATCGTAGTACGGCGACAGAAGTGGACCACTCGCGATTTTAAAGGAGAGAATTGAAACCTGCGTGAGAGGGTCCATGCAGAAGCACGCCGTATAGCTACCTGGAGCTGCCGCTCTGCAGATGCCATCGAGGAGGAACTAACCCAATTGCAGAAATCATCCACATACAGGGCAGGGGCGACCAAGGGACCGACAGAGGCCACCAGTCCATCGATAGCAATGAGGAAAAGGACACTCAAGACAGAACCCTGTGGGATGCCCGTCTCCTGGGTCCATGGAGAACTAAAAGCAGTACCAACTCGAACTCTGAATGACCGATGGATCAGGAACTGGAGGATAATAATCGGGAGTGGGCCCCAAAGACCCCACTGATGAAGGGAAAGTAAGATGTGATGGCGCCAGGCCGTGTTATAGGCCTCGCGAAGGCCAAAAAACACTGCAACCAAATGGCGGCGATGGGAAAAAGCCTGCCGAACTGCGGATTCCAAGCGAAGTAAATGATCGATTGAAGACCGTCCCTCTCGAAAGCCACACTGGTAAGGCGACAATGGATCCCGAGATTCGAGGACCCAATTGAGCCGACGGGCTACCATCCGTTCAAGTAACTTACAAACAACATTGGTCAAACTAATTGGACGATAGCTGTCAACTGGTAGGGGGTTCTTACCAGGCTTAAGGACAGGAACCACAATGCTATCCCTCCACTGAGAAGGGAAGTCACCCTGGAGCCAGATACAGTTAAACACCCGAAGAACATGTTGCCGTTGTGGAGCACTGAGATGTTGAAGCAGTTGGTTATGAATGGAATCTGAGCCAGGGGCCGTATCATGAGAAGAAGATAGAGCAGAAAGAAATTCTCATTCAGTAAAAGGTTCGTTGTAAGATTCTGACTCACAAGGGGTGAAACATAAGGTGGAAGCTTCAGCCAGCTGTTTTTGATGAAGGAAAGCAGCTGGATAGGAGGCTGAGGCTGACGCTGACGCCACTGCAAAATGGGTCGCAAGATGTTCTGCAAGAACTAATGGGTCCGTACAAATGCCATCTGGGAGGTGAAGGCCTGGGAGGGTGGACTGCCGATGGCAACCTTGGAGGGAACGAAGTGTAGCCCATACCAGTGACAGAGGGACAGTAGAACCAAGAGAAGAAACGAATCGTTACCAACATATCCGCTTACCCTGTCTGATTAAATAACGGGCTTTAGCGCGAATGCGCTTAAAGGTAGTAAGGCTGGCTACGGATGGGTGCCTCTTAAAGTGTTGCAAAGCTCGACGGCGATCGCGGATGGCAATGGCAATGGCCGTACTGCACCACGGGACTTGCCGGCGGCGAAATGGTCCAGATGAGCGCGGGACCGCAAGGTTAGCAGCGCGAACAATCGCGTCAGACACGTCACGTAGGACGTCATCAATACAACCCGACAAAGAGGGAGAAAACTCAACCTGTGCAGTGTATAGAGGCCAATCGGCGCGGTGGAAAGACCAACGAGGTAACCTGTCCATCGGGGAGCGGGAAGGGAGCGTGATAGTCAACGGGAAATGGTCACTATCACAAAGGTCGTCGTGTGGCGACCTGTGTAATGAAGGGAGGAGAGAGGGAGAAGAAAGAGAAAGATCAATGGCAGAAAAGGTACCATGACCGGCACTGAAATGAGTTGGGGAGCCATCATTAAGAAGGCACAGGTCGTGGTCTGCAATAAATTGGTCTATAAGAAGACCTCGTCTAGATGGAAAGGCACTGCCCCACAAAGGATGATTAGCATTAAAATCCCCAAGGAGGAGGAAGTTGCTGAAGAAGGGTGGTTAAGGCAGCAGGTGTAAGAGTCCTGTCAGGAGGGAGATAAAGATTGCAAACTGTGACTGCAGAGTCTAAGTGGACCCTAACAGCAACCGCTTCCAATGTAGTTTGGAGAGGAATCCACGTGCTAGCAATGTCTGTACGGACCAACGTACAAACACCACCAGAAGCCCGCAAGGGCCCGACCTGATTTCGACAGAAAACACGGAACCCACGGAGGGTCGGTGAGTGAGCATCAGTAAAATGAGATTCCTGGAGAACAACACAAGCTGCAGAGTAGGACGAAAGAAGGGATTTCAATTCCGGAAGGTGACGATAGTATCCATTACAATTCCATTGGAGAACCACAGAACGATGGTGTAAATGAGGGCTGAACACGCTAAATCCAGTCATACCGCCGGGTCCCCACCAGTCACAGACAAGGAGGGGGCGACATCCATGAACGACAGGTCAGAATCCGGTTGTGAAGTCGGGGAAGGGACCACCGGTGACACCAGAGGCTCTTTGTCCCGGGACTTATGTTTCTTCTTCTTTTCAGGCTGAGATCGAGGAGGGCTGTGTGGCATAAAGGAGCCAGCTGCAGCAAGATCAGGAACAGAAAGAGACCGGGCGACCTGGGGGCTGACAGACCGCGGCTCTCGCGGTCGCCGCGCGGCAGCAGACCTTTGACCTGGAAGGTGCCGGGAAGGGGCATCCCGGGAGAGGCGCCCTTGACCGGCAGACGCCGAAGGAGTGGGACACTTCTCCGGCTGGGGAGGGGGAGCAGCGCCCATAGGAGAAGGTGTGGGAGCCGCAGGGGAGGGGGGAGGAGAGGGGTCCTGGACGGGGGTAAGGAAGGGGGAGGAAGGGGTGAAGATGTAACCAAGGCGTAACTAGACGTCATGGACACAGGGTGCAGTCGTGCATATTTCTTACGGGCCTCTGTGTAGGTTAAACGATCGAGGGACTTCTACTCCTGTATCTTGTTTTCTTTCTTATATACAGGGCAATCTGGTGAAAGTGGAGAATGACTACCATGACAATTTACACATACAGGAGGGGGAACACAGTGACTCCCCTCATGGAGTGGTCGTCCACAGTCACCACAGAGAGGGTCCTGGGAACAGCGAGAAGACATGTGGCCAAAACGCAAGCACTTAAAACATCTCATAGGAGGTGGGATGTACGGCTTCACATCACAGCGATAGACCATAATTTTAACTTTCTCAGGAAGGGTATCCCCTTCAAAGGCCAGGATAAAGGCACCAGTATCAATACGATTATCTTTAGGACCCTTCTGAACACGCCGAACAAAGTGAATACCCCGCCGTCCGAAATTGTCCCGAAGTTCCTCATCAGATTGAAGGATGAGGTCTCTGTGAAAAATCACACCTTGTACCGTATTTAGAGACTGGTGAGGGGTAATGGACACAGGAATTGTGCCAAGATGGGTACAGGCACGAAGGGCCGCAGATTGGGCAGCTGAAGCAGCTTTTATCAGCAACGAACCCGACCGCATCTTGCTCAGGGAGTCCACTTCGCCAAACTTGTCTTCAATGTGTTCAGTCCTGGTGCAAACTAGATAACGGGGGAAAGGTTTTGCCCCTAGACGACGGGCCTGACCCTCTTCCGAGGGGGTAGCCATGGAGGGGAAGGCCGAAGGGGCAAGAGAAGCAGCACTTGAGGAGTCAGTTCCACGCAGAGAGACGGCCGCAGAAGAACGGCCAGAGTTTTGGACCCATATGTGTTTCATCTGCATAGCGTCTGCCCTGATACCACCCACTCCGATCAGGGGCTCTCCTCACGGGCGCCACCCAGCCACAGCAAGGGCCGTCTGGCACGGCGGCCATTGCCGGGAGTTCCGATGCTCCAGGATGACGAGCAACCACTCCAAGGCATGCATGAGGAGGTCACAGCTCAGGTATCAGAAGTGTGATCCGTGTGTGTGTTCAGGGTGCTCAACCAAAGGGGTACATAGCGACCCCACCACACGGGCTGGCTACCGTGCTGGCTATGCACCCTAGCATCAGACAACGACGTGAAAGAAAAGGTGGAATGTACTAGGAGGGCGCACGTCGGAGACACTAGGTAAGGTGCTCTTCCCCAAATGGCTCACACTACGGAGGAGAAATTTTGTAATGGAGGTCAAACCCCAGAGGGGGACCAAGGAATGCCAAAAGGAGGAGATGATTACGCAACAAAGCCGGAGTGTAAAACCAACAGAACCAGGAGGATAGCGGGGGCCAACATAAGCAAGGGCACCAATAGAGGGAGAGGAGAGGGCGAGGGGAAAGGAGCATGGAGGGGAAAGGAGGGGAAGGGAAAGGAAATGCAGCCCGGGAGAGAAAGAAGGCTGCAATGGCTCGGGGCCCCGTGCTCGCCACGCACGTAGCATGCTGTTCGAGAGTGGAATTTGTGAAATGCAGAGTAGTCGTCTGGTTGTAGACACGGATCTTTAAAAATATTGTTTGACTCCTTATGCAGCACCTCATTAATCCGTATAGCCACATGTGAACGAACACCTGGGTGGAGAGACGCTACTACCACTTTCAGTACCCTGATAGTATCACAACTCTCGATACTCAATCTTCCGCAGAAACCACTAATAAAATTGAAGAGGACCTCAGTTCGCCAGCAAATTAGGACTTTGAGGTGGGACGACCAAATCCATGAAGCATTTTTTTTTTACCAAGAACTATTATGTATGTCCTTCGAAACTGAGCCATCAACAGTAGAGCAAGTAGCCGACTTCACGTAGCGGACTTCATGCTGCAGCAAAGTTCCCGTGATATATGCTACTCGTACATCAGCTGAAAAGGATGGAAAGGGTTCTTGTAGTAAATATAGGAAAGTGGAGATGGTTAATGGATGATGATTCTACACGGAAGGGCTCGATTCTTGTTACAGCAGCGTTACACTCATTATCATTATTGCCGTTAGTCCAACAGCAAGTCTGAGTCGATAAAAAATAAAAACCAAACGAGTTGAGCACATGAAATCAAAGCCGTGCCTCATCGGAAGATTCACATTCTTTAGCGAGAAGAGATGCTACACAATGGGATTTGACGATTTCGAGTGAACGTTGCAACAGTCGGATATGGTTGACCCTTAGCTGTGTAAGTACCTCAATGCATCGGACGTAATTTAAAGATGTATGTACCTGACTTGAGTTTTGAGTTCGAAAGGCACGGTGCGCTAGCACGAAGAGCGCTCAGAACACGCGCACGTTATAGGAACACGTCTTACTCTATTTAACAGCTTTTCTAGGGCTCTGTCTTACACTTTGTATCAACATCTAATAAACCAGCCGCTGCCGGAACGATTCTCCTTTATTTTGCCTGCATCTCCTCCACCGTAGAAACTTTTATAACGACTGTTCTTCGTAACTATTCGACATATATTGGTACCTTTCTTTGTTTCTTTCACTTCATAAATGCTGCTAGGACTTCTGAGGCGTTTTAACGCCCAAGGAAACAATGTTTAAGAGTAATACTGTTAAGCATTATGAGAGCAGTTCAGTACTTTTAAGGCCCTGCAAACAATACATCGTTGAAGTAACACAATGCGGGCATAAAATTGGGGATATTTCGAAGTTCTGAAGAAAAACATGAATCGAAAGCTGGTAAAAACTTAACAACGCTTGCCTTAATCTTCCTACCTAGTGAAAACAAGAGTGAAAGTACCCTGGTAACAGTTTCAGTGTATACGAATTGTGGAATTAAATTTTTATTTCAGTTTTATGACAGTCTCCTTATTCGTAATAAAGCTGCATAATGTTCTAATACTTTGATGGTACTAGTTCATTTGTAAGAACATGCTATGCGACATGAAAGCAGGTGCTAAATATTGCAATATTGTTACAAAGTAGCCGTTTGATTTGTTTTCAGACACTGGAATCTAAAATCGAACTGTGGGTTTTCGCAGGCGGTCGCTTTTACCAGAAAAGCCACAAATCCACCACATCGAACATACTCAAATTCACAATGTGGCATATTTGCCTCAAATTTTCTCCGCGTTTTCTTTGGCCTTTAACAGCTTCCTTCGCTTTAAATAGCACAATACATTGCGGCGGCATTAAGGACCATCAACCTTCCCTCTGATGCACATTTTTTTAGTTGCTGAAGAACTTCTGATGATACATTCAGAGAAACTACGTGCAGTCAAACGTTACTATTAGAACTTAACCATCCGGAATGCGAACGTGAATGGCGTAATTGGTAAAGTCGAGCACTCACAAGAATAGAGAGATCCGTATTCTAATCTGTTGTCTAGCTCAGACTTCCATTGCATCGTATTTTAACAATCACAGCGCATACTAAAAATAAATTAACTGCTTTCTCTAATTCGAAGGTACGGTACTTTTAACACGGTTTTAACTGGGCTTGACATGACCATAAGCAGAAGCGCACGTCCATTACTATTTTATCAAATTAATGGTTCCGCATAAACTTGAGATTTTTAGTAATGAGTAATTCATATTTAGCATTTAAACCAGGAGAATATTCCGAGTGTCTTTCGGAGTCACAAAATAGATCATTTCACGATTTCGTAAAATAAATTCCCGATTGTGTCAAATCGTTGCCTGCTTCATGTTCTTCACAAGGTTGCATGTTTAGGAAACACCGTCGAACTTAGACATAGTAATTGTAGTGATTTTTCCGGATACAATAACTATTTTTCATTTTACACTTAGTATAATTAGGCTAGGATAACAGGCTACTATCTATCGTGTGTGTCACTGACGTACCGCTTGTATTTAGAAAAATGTGGGAACTTGTGAATTGACGTCCTTCAGTTTAAGCTGTTAAATGCGTCGTCTGACTTTTTCCGCTCAATATCCACTGGCTTAAGTATGACGCGGTGCCACGCTCAACATTTGGTTACAAAGGTTTCAAAATTGATTTCAGGGAGGTGCAGAATGTGACAGAATGGTTTGGGGAGTGGTAGAGGAGTGTAAATTTCCAAGTAGCTCGACACATTGGGGAGATGCCGAATTTGGAATCTTCCTTTGTGTGTGTATATTTTTTGTCTGCAGGAGCGTCCTCCTGTGACCGTTACTTTTAAGCCAGACGACTCACGTTAAATCGACAGGTGTGTAAACCTATTGGCGCGTTAGCAGGTTTACACACAATTTATTTCCGTATTCTTTCTGGACGTGTAATACGTAACTGTGGCGGAACGGTTATCCACCATACCATCGCTTACGTAACTGCAGTAACCACCAAGAATCGTAACTGAGGCTGACCAGCGGAGCTGACAAAGACCTGCGTCGAGAGACAGCATTTTCATCTGCTAAGAGTAATCACACATTACCATAAAGCGATTTCCGCGGGTTATGTGTCTTTTTGTGAAGGAACACAAAACATCTATTTACTTTCCTGGAGAAAAGATTTTACTCGGTGTGCGAATGCAACTAAAAAATTTCATTTGTGATAGGTACTTTTAAAGCCTTAAACTTTTTTATTAACAGCCGCGCGGGTTGAGGCGTCTTGTCACGGTCCGCGCGGCTCCCCCCGTCGGAGGTTAGAGTCGTCCCTCGGGCGTGGGTGTGCGTCGTTCTTAGCGTAAGTTGGTTTAAGTTAGATTAAATGTTGTGTAAGCTTAGAGATCGATGACCTCAGCAGTTTGGTCCCGTAAGACCTTACAACAAACTTAATTTTCAATGAGATAACATTTCCAAAATGGAAGTATATATCGTTTGTCAGTGCTTTAATTAGAAGTAAATATTATTAAGTATTACCTTATAATACATCTAAAAATATATACATTGTGCTAAATATTGGTTCAGTACTTTATTACTGGTATGGACCCTTCTGCTTAAACGAAGATCATCGCGAGTTGAGCCTGGATAGCTCAGTCGTTAAGGCGATTTTCCATGAAAGATAAGGGCCAAATCCGAGCCCAATTCCGACACACAGTGTTACTGTCAGAAATATTCAGAACCCTGCACACTCGAGTGCGTAGCAGAAGATTAATTCTAGAAATGTAACAGTTTAAACGAACGTCATAAAATCAAGCAATAAGATTTTATGTTCTCCCAAAATGTCCAAACATTCTACCAGCAGCGTTTCCTTTCCATTATTTAAATCACATATATAAGCAGATACCAAATCTTTTTCTGCAATATAATATCACTCCTACCGCTATTGCCAGATTGTTTCCTGAATGCCCACAGCCAACAGCACCTTTCGATACAAAAGTTCAATATTACAGTGACCAGATTAAGGCGGAGAAAGAATTTAACTAAAATAATAATAAATGGTCCACGACGCGAAACGAAAATTAAAGAAACTTATAGTAATAAGTAATGTAATAATATGCTATGATAATGAAAAGATAGATTGGAAATGTGTCTGTATGGTCTAGAAGTAAATATTTTGGACCTCGTTTCAGAGCAACCAAGAATTCCTTAGTTTCGATTTTGTTCATTTGATGGGAATTGCTGGTATAAAACAGGTCGGTAACAGTGCAGTGGGCTGCCTTTTCTCACACTCCTCCTCATTATGATGTCCCAGTTTTCCATCACTTCGGAAACAGTAGAAGTTTCCTTGTTTTAGGAGCTGACGTCCTAACGATACAGCAGTACCGTGGCTAAGTCGGATTCTAATTTGTATAGTAAACTACAGGACATTTAGTTCCGGTACGTCAGATTTCGTACAATTTTATGTTTTAAAGCAGCATAGGCAATCCTTTTTCAATTACTAGATCGATAGCAGTCACTTAAAAATGTCATTATTATTCTAAAGACGCGCATTGTACCTAACACATCAAAGGCACCACATTTTTCACTTGGGTTATGTGAAAACGTTAGGATACGGGAAAAAATGGGGTAGTTGATGGGTGATAAGCAGGAGTAACCATTGCAACATCTTCCATTCTCGTATGTAAATCTAAGTTGGATCTGCGATCTTTCAGAACAGGTGTGGTAGGAGATTACGAATGCCTCTCTTTCGCTTTGGTGATACGCAAACAGGTCGAAGTGGCTAAGTGACAAAATCTCACTAGTTAATATGGCTTTTTGCTTACATTTGACGTTTATTGACAGCGTCGTAATTAGAGCGACCCGCAACTGCTCAGCTTTTGCAACAAGAGGAAGGAAACTGTACTGACAGAGTAAAATAAGTCTGTACTAATAACGGAAACGTTGTCTCCCTCATTACTGATAAAAGCCCTCCCCCTCCTCTATTTTACAGACATTCAAGCAATGTAAGGGTGGAACTTGTCTGTTTGTAAAACACACATAAAAGATACATTCAAAATTTGCTCAGTGCTAAATCGTCTTGCGTCAACTACGAGTGAGTGTGTGGATAGAGTTAACTAATTTATAATTTGTGTGTCTACGATATATTTTATATGCCTATAATAAGTAAGTTAAGCCAAAACTGGACTAACTGCGTTGCACGTGTTATCTGTACAGTTAAATTCACAGTTCCAACAGGTCTAAGAAAGACCATACCGCAATTACAACGTATTGTCATATGCCTTATTGCTACGGGTTTCCTTTGATTTTCATTTCGCGTCACAGACCACTTTCTAATAATGCTTATTGTGTAGAAATTCCAATCACAGTCAGTCTCGGTACCTGTGCGGCGTATTGCTATCTGAAGGGGGCTGGGTTCGATTTCCGAGAGGGTTGGATACTTTCTCCCCATCAGGACTGGGCGCTGTGTTCTCACGTTCGTATCCTCTTAATTGACATTCCACTACTCAGACAGCCATATAGGCACGTTCTGAAAGCCAGTACATTGAAAAACTTGTTTTCGGAATTAATCTCTTACTACGCAGCGGGATGTGCGTCAGACTAGGGTTCTTATCGGGCCTTCTTTGCCTTTCGCAGGTTACCCCCACGCACCAGAGATGGCTCGAAGAGGGGCGAATGCATTTCTCTCACTCCACAGACATCGGTAGTTCCCAAAAGCTTTTGTCTGTAGCTAGCTTTGTGCGCACGTAAATTGCCTCTTAAAAAGAAGTCTTTAAATGTTTCAAAGAATTGCTATTACATACAAGTACGTCGCGGATTTACTTTAAAAAAATCCTGCGAAACTCGTTATAGCTTTGGAGTCTGTGACGAAATAAAATACAAAAACGCCACAAAATAGTTTTCTACAACGTCAAATTTGAAAGATTTATTGCGAACAATACAAGTCAATGACAGATTTAAGTTTCTTGATTTCGTCGCTTATTCTCCCACCACGAGTCAGCAAATCCCGTTCTACATTCAACAAGTCGCAGGGGCAACTAACTAAGTGTTAGTTGAGAATTTCTGTTTTTGCTCCATATCATTATAAATCTAAAAGAGGCAAAGAAAATTTTATCAAACTACATCTGATAGTGATCTGCACACCGTCATTTCTCAGATATGTAAATAGACTTAGTAGCTACACAGTAGCATAGCTTAATCAGCTAAGTACACAGCTATTTAAGAACCTTTTCCACATTGCACTGTACCATGTTAGAGGCAGTGGCATTTACTGAAAATACAAAAACGTACAGAAGGCCATCGGTTCATTCATAACGTGCTCCGCTGTTCATCGTATCTGCATTAGTGATGCTTATCTAAGCGCGCAACATTGGAAATCTGTTTCACTTGTTTGGATACTTACAACATAAGAGCTCTGGAGTTAACTTTCTGGAGAGGGATGTCAGGAAATGTTTCACACCGGAATCAGTTCAAACCTGAGACTGAAAAGAGTGAACACGTCCGAACGATTTGAAATGACTTAACTCTTTATATTGAACTCTGCTAAGAATGAGCGATCTTTAACTGAGAAATTATTGCTCACAAAGTGCAGTAGCGCATGTATCATCGTCGGAGGACGAAGCCTGCAGAACCTTAACGCAGAATATCTGTTCAAGAAACATATTTAGAGGTGTAAGAAGACAAACGTCTTTCAGGATAAGAGACGGTCAGGAACAAACCAAGGAAAATTGCATAAAAAAGTATAATTCATGCACAATTATAATCCCAAATTTCCGCTGAGAAGCTGTAGTTAGCGTATCTGTTCCTAGCATGGTTCTAGAACGAAGGGAATTCCCAAATACTGTCATAAAACCAGTAGTAGCTAGAATCACGCTAATTTTCTTCAGCATGAAAAGCGCTGAACAGCTCTTGCGTTGTTTATCGAGAGAAAAATTATTTCTTAACATTGTGGACAAAGGATGCGGTTACACAGCACCGTTTAGGCAATCAGCACATCTGTGTCTTAAAAAAATAAACGAATTTTCAGACTGTTGTTCAGTCATTGCCAGCAGAAAGAACAAACAATGATTACAGGACGCGTTGTCATTGAAAAGAAAAAAAAAAGAAGAAAGAAATAAACGTATAGTGAAATGCGGAAACTGGTAACCACTTAAGAACACAGTTTCCGCAGCCGAATCATAAGCAGACACTATAGGTTGAAGGGATAGTCGCTGGTAACTTAAATGCAAGAGCAAAAACTTGCTGCGCCCACCTGCACTCGGCAAGCAGCAAGCGTCGCGTAGCAGGCAAAGATGCTGCGGAGTGCGTCGAGCCGTCCTCCCCTCCACTTCCTGCGTGCAACCCCTATCGCTGTCGGCTACTCACTGCTGACAGCTGGCAGTCGTAAATTTGCCTGAGGCGACTCGGGCACAAACTCGTGACGTCACCGCGCATGCGCCCTAGCGCACCTATCTACTGCCTCCGTGCTTGCGGCGGTGGCTTTGGGACGATAGGCACGCGCGTGAGGAAGCTACTGACTCGCTACCAGCCAATCACGAACGTTAAGGTAATATTACTTTTTGAGGCAGCTGTCGAGCGTCCAGACGCATATCACCTTGCACCAAAGTCACCGGGTAGGAATGAAGAGTAAGAAGTAACTGTCCTACGGTATTTAATGCCTAACTACCACAGTGGTCAGTAAACAGTACTTCTTGCGCAACATTTAACTAATTAGACATAGAATGTATCTGCTTTTCTCGCACCGTCCCAGGATTTACACATACTACAAGCCGATATCAGAACAAACTCCTCTCAATTCAAATCTACTTGGCACAGTAGTAACCTTTGATACAAATACTGCCATCGCATAGACGAACACCTCTTTTTTTTCCCAAAAGCATCTGTTAACGATAAAAAAATTTCAAGATCGTAAAAGCTTTTAAAAAATAAAACGAATTCTAGCTTTCTTTAATTCCTTGGCGTAAACATCGAGATGTTACGAATTTATCTTCCCATCTGCCTGGACTGATAGATCGAGCGAGGAAACCCAGTGCTTAGGACACTGGGTCGTAGTCGCGAGGAATGGGGCTCAAATCCTCGTCCAGCACAAGACGTTGAATGTTAGATTGTGAGAAGTGGGAACACACCAAAAAATGGTTCAACTGGCTCTGAGCACTATGGGACTCAACTGCTGAGGTCATTGGTCCCCTAGAACTTAGAACTAGTTAAACCTAACTAACCTAAGGACATCACAGACATCCATGCCCGAGGCAGGATTCGAACCTGCGACCGTAGCGGTCTTGCGGTTCCAGACTGCAGCGCCTTTAACCGCAGGGCCACTTCGGCCGGCGGAACACACCATACAGCCAACATCCGCCCATCCTTTTCATAACTGCTGATATCATACATAGGTCGGCATGGATGTGACTTTCGCCTGTTTGCAAGACCTGCCATTTTACGCCGCATGTACCGGAAAAGAAACAGATATCAGCGGTCACAGATTGGTGACGTGCATCCTTTCATATGCCTGTTAGTTAACGGTGACGTAGTGACAGAAGGAACTCCAGCTACAAGAGTGAAGTTTTTCTATTGGACGCCGCTTCGGAGAGTTGTGTATCCCTGAGCTACCCTAGTAGTTCTACCAGAGAAAGGGGACGTACCCTTTAACGTGGAATCCTAACCACATCTCGTTGCTGGCGAATCTTTACGTCTATGAAAGGTGAAGGCTAGGTTAAAGGCAAATTCACAATTCCATGGTCTGACCGAGATTCGATCCCGGCCATTCAATTGTCAGAAGCACTTACCATTTCTTTATTTTTTGTGAGACCACAAGGCACGACTAGGGGAGAAGTGAAAGGTTCAGCCGGCCGTGGTGGTCGAGAGGTTCTAGGCGCGTTAGTCCGGAACCACGCGACTGCTACGGTCACAGGTTCGAATCCTGCCTCGGGAATGGATGTATGTGATGTCCTTAGGTTAGTTAGGTTTTAGTAGTTCTGAGTTCTAGGGGACTGATGGCCTCAGATGTTAAGTCCTACAATGCTCAGATCCATTTGAACCATTTTTGAAAGTATCAAACAGAGGACGAACACATGCGCACAATGGGATCACGGTATACTGTTAAAGCGAGAAAAGCAGCAACAATGTCAGAGAAGAAGAATAATTAAATGTACAACTTTACTGTGTCGACAACTGTGCTAACAGCTTTGTAGTGGAGTACCCATCGCAGAACTGAGTGAAGTACATGACATAACACAGATGAATGCAATAACACGAATTGAGTTCTTGGTGGGCTAAACAATCTGTGTGCGAACCTTAAAACAATGTTTTCCACCATTTAGTAGGGAAGTTTTGCGATGGGACACACATGACTATTAATTATACACTGTCCAGTCAGTTAATGTGACCACCGGTCAAAAGGTTAAATAACTGTCTTTTGTAGCACAGTCCTCTGTGAGACCTGCAGGAAGACCGTCATTCAGGTTCTGAAAGGTATCGACGGGGATGCGGAGCCATGGCGACTCCAGTGCCGTGGCCAGCTGTGCTATGTTTCTCGACTGAGGATACGTGGCGCATACAGTGTGACCGAGGTGGTCCCAAAGATTTTAGATTGGGTTTAAATCCGGGTATTAGGTGGCTAAGAGAGTACACTGAACTCATCCTGGTGCTCTTCGAACCACACGCGTACGCTGCGAGCTTTGTGACACGTTGCATTGGTCCTGCCGGTAGATGCAGTCGTGTCGAAGAAAGACGAAATGCATGTAGGGGTGAAGATGGCCCCCAAGGATATATGCATACTTGTGACTTCCAGAATGACGAGATTACCCATGGAATGCTTCGAAAACATTCCCCAGACCATAAGGTTGCCTCGATTGTTGCAGGGTGTTTGCTTCCAGACGTTTCACACCGTACACGTCAATAGCCATTTGTCCGATGTGATTCATCTTAAAAACCCACCTGACTCCACTCTCTCGTCATTTAGGTGCTGCCTTGGCGTGTAATTTCCAGTCGTTGTTTCCTATGAACAATGCCGATGAAAAATAGTCTGCACGGCTTCACGAACCAGGCGTCTGCTGCGGAGGCCCATACGCAGCAACTTTCGCTGAACGGCTTTTGACAAGATCCTGTTCTAGCCCCTTGGTTCATTTGGGCGGTCAGTTGCTCAACAGTAGCACGTCTGTTCTCCCATACACGTCTGTGCAGGCGTCGTTTACCCCTGTCATCTAACTTCCATGGTGCACCACAGTCGCCTAGACGCCGGTTTTTGATAGCGCTTCTTTGCCGTACATAGGATATTTTAACTACGGCGGCATGTGAACGGGTTACAACTTAGCCCTTTCGGAAATGCTGCGCCCCTCCCCCCAACCCCCCCCCCCCCCTCCGCATGGCCCTAAAGCCAATGATCATGCTCGTTTGGACGTCAGATAAATCGCCCCATTTCGGCATTACGACAACGACTGGACGTTTTGCGGGTCTCCCCTCCACTACGAGTGCTGCCACCTTCCGTCTGTGTGTGCTTATTGCACATTGACGTCACATAAAAGCGATTGGACCGTGTATTTCCAGAAGACACTGTGGACAATGATACACGGATTCTTGTTGTTTGTTTTTACCTTCTTATTTTTTTCACTTGGTTTCTAGACGGACTGAAGATTTTTGCACCCAAAATTGACGCGAGCACTTCAACAGCAGTTCGCTCTAGCATGAGGCCAGCATGTTTGTGGCAGGATGTAGCCTGGTTCCAACATTCAGCCCACAAGTGCTTACACAAGAGCCAATGGTCAAACGTAAATGGTAGGAGAATTAACCAGAGTGTTCTATCTGCAGTCTTTATTTGGAAATGTTGTGAATGTCAAGGAAAACTGAAAGTTCTACTATGAAATACTTCGTATCTCAAAGCAAATATTTGCAACCAAGCAGGCGATTATTTCTTTTATATCTTTGTTGACCACTGATTATGCCTAAAACAATCAGATGAAACAAATTTTGGTTAAAAAGAATAATAAAAAATTCATTTGCAAAAGACGTGTAATAGGTATTCTTACCTACAAGGTAACCAGCTTTGAGGTAGCAACTGGCGAGGAATAGCTGCAAATATCGATGGTGTAAGCCTATCTGTACCAAGAAAGCCCAAGGAGCCATAATGCTGACTTTCTTCATCTGTTAGGGAATTATTATTTGCATTGTGTTTGAAGAATTTTTTTAATAGATGAAGGACAATCCTTAACTGTCGTTTAGTTCGTGGATGGCGATTTTCATCCCAACACGCGAGCAGGTAGCAAACAGTCGCAGGTAATGAGCTGTTAAATGCAATGTAATGGCGAAATGTTCAATGTTACACTGTCGGCAGGTTTTCGGAAACTAAGTCCTCGTCGAAACAGGTACGGCGTAATATCTAAACCCGATAAGGCCACAACAGCTGTTGTAATATCTGCCTGGAGCTCACATAAAAACTTTGTAGCGTGTTTTAGTTAACACTTCCCTCTCTCACCGAAAGCAGCCCCATTGTAACAACCGCTAGGTTGCCTTGGCCGGTTAAGGCCAAGTTATATCAGCCAAGATGAGTAATAGGAAGTGCTTTCCAGACCGTGCGATACGCGAAACGTGAATGGAATGTGCTCAGTAAATTAACAATCGATGATCTTATAAATGAAATTTGTCGGATATGCTTTTGAAGCCACCCTTCGCATCTATTACCACGGATTCCTTTCTAGTTCTGTATTTTCTCCTCTCCTCTTCCTTCCCCTTTTCATTACAACGTAGTGTAAGATCGCACTGCGGCTTTTTCAACAGGGGTATCCAGACACATGGAAAACATGCCGAATTTATGTGACGGCGACCTCACAATCAGCAGAATTAATAACAGGAAATATCACTTTATTCAAGATCTGTAAATATTTCTCCTCTTTCAGGTCGTTTTTCAGTGGCGATAGTAGAAAGAGATTTTTTTAACGGATTGATCTACACTAAGATTAAATATTCGTTTCCACAAAAGGTGTTGTGCGCTTATGCAGGGTAATTATTTTCACTATGCACAAACTCTCGGGATTGATCGATGAGAGGATACGGAACGAAAACGGTCTAATGAACTTACGTTCGGGAACGCAATGTTTCCATGCTAGAGACCATTTATTCAATCATAATTTTTCACAGAAACTGCGGTCTAATATGCGCTATACCATGCAGCCACAGTTACAGTGTGCATGTTTACCCCCTAGCCTAGAGGGTGGTGCTGTTCTTCTTACGTCATGCGCTAGCGCTCTCTCCCGCCATACTAATTGGTAATATGTCCGATTCACTTCTCTTGCTGACTCACCTTGTAATGGATGTGATACAGCGTTGTGCACAATGCTTCCGTATTCGAATCGAGAGCTTCCCGACGTGGTGTTTTCTTACGGAAAGGCAAATGGCAACGGGCAGAGGGTATCAAGGTTGTATCAGTACACCTTTCCTATCCGACAACAACCACAGCAGTCAGTCTTGCAACAGTGTTTCGTCGTCTGTCTGAGACAGAGTCGTTTCAGGAGGCAGGAAATCATGACGGACGTACCCGAAATGTTCGGACGCTAGACTTGGAGGAAAATGTAATTAACACTGTGGAGACGACCGGGCAATTCGCCCGCCAGTACAGGGGAAGCCAGGCAGTTGTTACTACCCTTATCACTTACAGCGTATGCAGGGCTTACTAGCGACAGACTTTCCACATCGGGAGCAGTTTTGTCATTGGTTTCTTCACCAAGCAATCACGCTCTCGGGATTTGTGTCATCCAGCCTATTCACAGATGAGACCATCTTTACGCACAGTGGTATCTTCAACTTTCTTAACAGTCATCTGTGAGATAGTATGCAGAACCCTCATGGTATGGTGACAGTAAATCATGAGCATCAGTGCAGCCGGAATGTGTGGGCCGGGATAATTGGCAACCGTATTTTGAGACCAGTCTTCCTTCCACATTGCGTAAGAGGCCGGAACTATCGGCGTTTCTTGGGGGTTACTTTGCATCTCCTGCTAGAAGAAGTGCCATTGATGATTCGGAGGGTTACGTGGCTGCTATATGATGGTTCTCCAGCACATTTCGATGTTAACGTCCGGACGCAACTCAATCGCGTCTTTCCTGGTCGATGGATCGGACGACAGGGTCCAGTTGTATGGCTTGCTCGTTCACCGGATCTCAACCTGTGCGATTTCTGGTTATGGGTCCATCTCAAATGTATCGTGTATGCAGAGCCAATTCCAGTTGTGGACACACTAGAGCAGCGTATTCATGCTGCCTTTGACACTCTTCGGATGCAGCTTGACCCATCTAAACGTGTGACACAGAACATGCTACGGCGCGTACGCGCATGCGTTGAAGCACGTGGGAACCATTTTCAACACATACTGTAACTGTGGCTGCATGGTACTGCGCGTATTAGACCGCAGTCTCTGTAACAACGTACGATTGAATAAATGGTCTCTAGCATGGAACCCATGCATTTCCGGACGTAAGTTCATCAGAAATTTTTTGTTCCGTGTTCTCTCGTCGATCAATCCCTAGAGTTTGTACACGGTGGAATGAATCACCCTCTATAATATAAATAAACCACAATTTCAATGCAGCCAGTGAGCGATAAGTTAACTCTAATTACTCAAAAAATGGTTTAAATGACCCTAAGCACTATGAGACTTAACATCTGAGCTCATCAGTCCCCTAGACTTAGAACTACTTAAACCTAACTAACATAAGGACATCACACACATCCATGCTCGAGGCAGGATTCGAACCTGCGACCGTAGCAGCAGCGCGGTTTCGGACTGAAGGCCTAGAACCGCTCGGCCACAGCGGCTGGCTGTAATTACTAAAATGTTTCTGAAGGGTGATTTAATTGTCTGACCGAACGATCCGAAAAGTTCGCTGATAATTTGGGTGTAACTTAGGTGGGATATTTTAGGACATGATTAGTTACGTAAATGTTCCTCACATAACGATGTTATGCATTACTATTCCCTCAAATGTAGGCAAGCAGCCGTTGTGATAGTGGGTTTATACAAGGACACCTCATCAAAGTAGTGTAAGACCACCGCCGGCTGGTGTGGCCGTGCGGTTCTAGGCGCTTCAGTCTGGAACAGCGAGACCTCTACGGTCACAGGTTCGAATCCCGCCTCGGGCATGGATGTGTGTGATGTCCTTAGGTTGGTTAAATTTAAGTAGTTCTAAGTTCTAGGGGACTGATGACCTCAGACGTTAAGTCCCATAGTGCTCAGAGCCATTTGAACCATCTTTTGTGAGACCACCCGTTTCGGTATACAGCAATGAATGCACTCCACTGGCGGAGATTTGATGGTTATATCTTAATCTACGTCTGTACTCGGCAAATCACCTTATTGTGTGGCGGAGGGGACTTTGTGTACCACTGTCACTTCCCCATTTTACTGTTGCAGTCACATGTGCTTCGTCGGAAGAACGATTGGTGGCAAGCCTCCGTGTGGGCTCCAGACTATTTTTACGTTCATGGCCTTTCCGGAAATATACATAGGAGGAAGCCATATATTGCTTGAAACTTCTAAGAACATGGGCTCTCGGAACTTTAACAGTAAACCACACCACGATACAGAAAGTTCGCCTCTCTTGTAGCGTCTGCAATTAGAGTTGACTGAGCATTTCCGTGACGCTTTCGTGTTTACTAAATGGACCTGCAACGAAACGCGCTTCTCTTCTTGTGATCTTCTCTGTTTCCTCTAATATACCTGTCTCGTACGGATCTCAGACTGACGAGCAATATTCAAGTATTCGACAAACGAGGGTTTTGTAAGCTGCCTTCTTTGTGGGTGGACTACATTTCTTGTCGACTCTTCCAGTGAATATCAGCCTGGTACCTGACTTGCTTGCGAGTGGTTTGATGCGGTCGTTCCACTTTAGAGTCTGATGCAGTCGTTCCGCTTTAAATCGCTCCATACACCTACTCCCAGGTATTTTTTTAGCTGTGACTGCTTTCGGTGGTTGTTCTGCAACCGTGTAATCATGCAGTAATGAGTGTTTCTGCCTATTTATGCACAATACATTACATTTTTAGATGTTGAGGGTTAGTCGTCCATCCTTGCACCGAGTGTCGATCCTCTGCAGGTCTTCATGCATTCTACTACAATTTTCTGACGTTGCGACTTCTTTGAATACAACAGCATCATCGGCGAGAAACCCCACGTAATTCCGACGTTATCCACTAGGTCATTTATATGCACTGTCCGTCCGAAAACTGCAGAAGATGATTTTTAGTCCTGGCCCCTAAGCAACGTCAGCGCACTAACTACGGTGGCAGCTTGAACTAACAACTGGAAACAACGTATGTACATTCCACCAGTCAGTTGTAAGCAGGCAGTGTTAACCAGTGCTCGTGCGGCTGTGGAGTGTCAACATTGTTGTGTCACAAATCGCAATGGACCAACATCTCTCAGTCTAGTGTTCAAGATATTCTGATGAATGTTTTGAAGAAGAGGAAAGTGTGTGCGAAATTTGTCATGCACACTATGAGTTCCAAACAAAGACAACGATGCGGGGCAGCCTTCTGTGATTTGATTGAAATGCAAATCGCGTTCTTCTCTGGAAAAAAATCAGCACGGCTGACGAGACTTGGTGTTAACAATATAAACCTACCACAAAACGACGAAGTGTAGGAGTGCACACGAAGGGTCAATGTTTTGTCTATATAACCGACATTCAAGCCAATGTAACTAATCGGCTGAACAACACCCCAAAGACGGACTTTTCTGACACTTTCACATGTATGAACGTCGTGTGCATTGTACTAAAGTGATGGGATACTACATAGAACACATGAAGCATTAAAACCGCCATCTTAACGTTTCTCCATTTTGTGTTAATCCTTTCTCGAAGCTTTTTGGACTGACGGGGTATATTGTGAGAAGTAATGATCCTATAACACTCCCTTGGGGTACGCACAAAGTAACATTTAAGTTTGACAAGTTATCTCTGTTGAGGATGACATGCTGTATTCTGTTGCAAGGAACGTCTTAGGCCAGTGACGCAGCTGGTCTGATATTCCGTGCGCTTGTGGAGGAGGGGGAGATTAGTGTTTAACATCCCATCGAAAACGAGGTCGTTAGAGACGGAGCACAAGCCTGGATTAGGAAAGGATGGGGAAGGAAATCGGCCATGCCCTTTCAAAGGAAGCATCCCGGCATTTGCCTGAAGTGATTTAGGGAAATCAACGTACGCTTGTATTTTGTTCATTAGGCAGCAGTGCGGAACTGTATCGAAGGCCTTCTGGATATCAAGAGACATAGAACAACCTGGGAGTTTGTATCTACTGCTTTCTGGATATCGTGGACGAACAGAACGAACTGGATTTCATACCATCATTGCCATAAGAACTTATGTTGACTCCTAAGAAGGAGATTTTCGGTCTCCAGAAGTGCCATAATACGCGAGCATGAGACATGTTCCAAAATTCTGTAAATATCGTTTCTTTGCCGAAGTCCTCCAACTTTACCTAAGTGCCAGACCTGAAGATATAAATATTGCGATCGTCTAGACGAATGATGATCTGCCTTCAGTGGTAACATGGGATAAAACTTGGCGCTTAAACTAACTGCAAAAAATCACATGTTATCTTAGTATCTGATGAGAAATTAATAAGTTTACAATTCCGCGAACATTTCCTCGTATTCTGCTCGACGGAATTCAAATAGCATATCAGACAACAATGAAGAACTTGGTGTAACGCTTGGTGAGAATCTATACAAGGCAAAAAGTACTGTTGCCTTCTCCCGGAAGACCTTCGCTTGTTTTATGCCCTCAAAAAGTATCATATCATATTTCCACAGGATATGAAACGTAAACACGTGCAAGCACTTGTTCTACCGAGCATCCACCATTGCGATGTAATTCAGTATGGCATGAGTTGCGAAAACACAACATGGCTACAGCTAATCACGAATGCTTGTGTATGTTACATCCTCAAAAGTCGTCTACATAACCATGTCGGTGCTTCACACACCCATTCACGGTGGTTGCCACCAGACACATTACGTGACAATCGCAGGCTATGTCTGCTTCACAGACTGCTCAGTGCGCAAGCATACCAGTACCTGGAATTAGAGATTAAATACCTTTCATGCCATCACAGTCCAAACAAAAGGTCCCACTTACCTACTCTCCTTGCTATGACCACTCATGAAACCAAAATATTTGGTTGGCTGGTTGACTTGGAGTAGGGGACCAAACGGCGAGATCATCGGTCCCATCGGATTGGGGAACGATGGGGAAGGAAGTTGGCCGTGCCCTTTCAAAGGAACCTTTCCGTCATTTGCCTGAAACGATTTAGGGAAATCACGGAAAACCTAAATCAGGATGGCCGGACGCGGGTTTGTACCGTCATCCTCCTAACGCGAGTCCAGTGTGCTGACCACTGCACCACCTCGCTTGGTCAAAAACATTTCCAACCTCCTTTGCTGTAACTGCTGTCGGCCACTGAAACAAGCTGGTCAGCTCTCTGTTCACAATTCAATACCCTGCTGCTTTTAAGAAGTTGAAGCATTTCCTTCTGTCACCCTCACAACGTTTTCTCCGAAAATTAACCTGTATGTCCAGCTTTCCCTCTGTCAAATAATAGAGCCAATTCATCTGTCTTTCCCTAGTTATTCTCCTTTTCTTTCTCCTTGACCGAGCGAGGTGGCGCAGTGGTTAGCACACTGGACTCGCATTCGGGAGGACGACGGTTCAATCCCGTCTCCGGCCATCCTGATTTAGGTTTTCCGTGATTTCCCTAAATCGCTTCAGGCAAATGCCGGGATGGTTCCTTTGAAAGGGCACGGCCGATTTCCTTCCCCATCCTTCCTCACCCGAGCTTGCGCTCCGTCTCTAATGACCTCGTTGTCGACGGGACGTTAAACACTAATCTCCTCCTCCTCCTCCTTTCTCCTTGAGTCACGCTACTTTCTTATGCCTTATATTTATTAACTGTGCTTTGTCATTTTCCTCTTTCCCACCCTCGCCCCCTTTTCCGTTGTCTGTGAGTCACGCTACCTTCTTTTCCCTTATATTCGTTAACTGTGCGTTGTCATTTTCATCTTTCCATCCCTGCACCACTCCTTTTTCTCATGCTCACTGCTGCTAGAACTCATATTAAAAACCTACCTTACCGTATGTTCTAATTATTGTTGTACTTTTCATGTGTTAATATAAACTGTGTGGTTTTCTACCTGTACTATCGTCATTTTTAATTTCTAAATTAATATAGTGTAAGATGTTTTCCGTAATTTATGTAGTGTAAAATATGTAGAATGCCTGTTTAGATACAAGAGAGGGCCTGATGACCCTAAATTGCCACGTTAATAAATAAATAAATATTCTACAGGAAACTGATGTCATAGGTGGAGACCTATAATTTTGTGCGTCTGTTCGACGACCCTTCTAGAAAACAGGAACGTCCTGCGCTTTCTTCCAATCATTAGGAATACTTCGCTCCTCCACCGAACCACGGTACCCTACTGCCAGAAAAACAGAAAGTTATTTTACATACTCTCTGTAGAAATATAATACTGTGTGGGAATTATTATCTTTTATAAGCGAGAATAGTTCTGGGACCTTTTCTGCACTTAATTGATATTACGAGAGCTATTCGGAATGTAAGGAACACTCTATCCGATGAAGCTTTGCACAGATGGGTTGGGTAGTGTCTTCGCTATGCCTATCGATCGTGTCACTTCATTCTCTTCAGTTCCGAACACAGGAGAACGTAAATGTGTATCCCGCCAATTATGGGTGCCCTCTGAGAAGTTTCGCCTGATTTCATGCAGTTCCACATAATGTACCTGTCATGTATTTCCTTCTTCATGGCCGGCCGCGGTGGTCTCGCGGTTAAGGCGCTCAGTCCGGAACCGCGCGACTGCTACGGTCGCAGGTTCGAATCCTGCCTCGGGCATGGATGTGTGTGATGTCCTTAGGTTAGTTAGGTTTAAGTAGTTCTAAGTTCTAGGGGACTGATGACCACAGATGTTAAGTCCCATAGTGCTCAGAGCCACGTACAGCCTTCTTCATGACAGTTCTCGGCAGCACACTGCAGGGGCAATGACGACGCCCCTTCAGCGTTTTTACGGAAAGTGTTTGATCACCTACTCCTACTTGGCTATCTCTGATGTTCAGTTCTGTTCTAATGAACAGCTGGCTATGAAGACAACATGTTTGCACAGACAACGAGCTGCATACCAGCGTAAAGAAGTGGCAGGAACCACAGGCGGCTGCCTTCTATGACGAGGGTATTGGAAAGTTGGTACAACACTACGACAAAGGTGTAAGTCGCAGCGGCGACTATGCAGAGAAGTAGCAGGAAGGTTTAGTAAACTGTTGCTAATAAAATAGTTTTGATTTTCACTGCCGCTTTCATTTTGCGACAGATCAAGCCTTACTTTTCGAATAGCCCTCGTATTTTAACATCGTCTTTCTCCAGTCTGCCATGACGAAAGCTACTCTCTTTAATTAACAGGGATAGTATTATTCCCCGTCTGAAATCAGGACGTACCTTATCGGGCCTATGGAGGGATTTCTCTGTACTATAAAAAGAACCACATGTGCACGCCGTAGGCCCTCCGCTACCCAAGTAGCTGCTTCTTGCATGGACTGCACGCCTTACCTATTAAGGGGGTCCTAAAATTCACCACCAGTTAGTAGAGGTCGAGAAATCCGCAACCGAGATTGTCATAAATCGTCTCAACCTCTAGTTTAAGCCTTCCACTCAGCTCCAAACCACGGGACCACGATAGGATCTGGGAACGATTCTGCTAAACGCTAGCTCTACTACCATCCCACGAGCGGGGCTAGCTGTCTTCAACAAAGCGGTCAGTCACCTATAGAAACCGAAGGTGGTATCTGAACCCATGTGACTGCCATCTTTCGTGCCGTCATGACCCACGATATATACCGGGTGCACCCAGTGGCCTCAATCGCTGCCAGCAAAACGTTCTCCCTATCTTGGACATGACCCTCTGGTAACCAGCGTGAACGTTGTCCTTCTTTCCCGACCTGCCCGCTGTTTACCAAAGGGAAATATGAGTTTTACAATTTTACTTTACCTATTTTAGAGTATTATGCAATTTTTTTCTACCAATGGGGTTCGAAATGTTCAGATACTTTGAAGATGTTAACTCTATGATATCTAATTTAGTTTACATTTTCCGTAATTATCTTGGAATTAACAGGAAATTGATCGTCTGATCATTAAAACCAAATTAACTCAAGTGAATGGATTACGCAGTGCATTGAATGTAAGGGAAGCTTAGTGTTCCCTGTGTCCAGTGGACGATACCTAAAAGTTGGATATTCCTGTTTCACTACGAGCGTGAAAGGGAGTTGCATGCTGTTTCTGTTAGAAAGCTTCTTTTGTGCTGTCTCTCGGTGACTGCTCTGAGTAATAGTGATTATGATGGCTATTTTTGTCAAACTCCGGTCGCTCAACAGATGGAAACCACAGGGAAAATAAAAAATGTGCAACATGTAATTACACCTTCCAGCTACTTCTCTGTTTACTCGTCACTCCGACTTAGACATTTCTTGTAGCGTGGTACCAAATTTCTAATATCCTCCTCAGAGGTGGTCTCCAACTACGTGTTCTAATTCCCAACGCTGGTCTGCAGCTCGTTGCATGTGCCAAAAACCTTCTCTCGGCAGAGGTACGTATGAGCAAAGAGATGAAAATCAGGGAGAGCCAAATATGGGCTGTGTGGCCGTTGATCAAACATTTCCCATAGTAAACACAGTGTGTGGCCGAGTATTTTTGTGAAGAAGTACATGCACAAAAATTACGTAAGCTGCGTGAAATCAGGCTCAACGCCCGGCACGAAGATATCAAATGACTGCACTTATCGGAAGATTGTATCGATCTAGGCGTCTTTACATGCTCAGAAAGTGCTAGAGACACTGTGGGACATGAGTGGGCTAAGCTTCATCGGATTTTCACTGTGGTTTTAATTTCCGCGAGTGGTTGGAGCTTGAAAACAAATAGTCCTTATACATACCCGCAGAAATCTGCAAGGATACTGTAGAGTGATGGTGAGATAAGCGAGGGAGATGGATAAATGGTGTGAATAACTTGCATAATTGAGTTCATAAATGTGGAAATTACTGTATACACAAGACACAGTACAATTCAGAAGTGTCAGGCTGTCCCTGTCGTCTCTCTTCTCATTTTTCCTCTTTCTAATATGCAAATACATTATAATTCGACAGATCACATTCATATCGTTCGAATCTCTCTCTGATTTAATAAGATAGTAATAGCAGTGATTGTAAGGTGAGATCATCTTCCTCTTCTCTAATTAACAATACGGGCCTACACAGAGGTAGAACTCAGTCTCTGGCGAACGGACAGAACAGTCGACGGGGACAGCGACTCGGCTGACCCCTAGGGAGCGGGCTGGTGGAGGAGCGGACAATGAACACCGCAGGCAGGCTTGACAGACTACATTTAGGTGTAGGATATCGTACTTTCGCCAGCTAAGGGACAATGTTGGCTGTCTCGCCTCCGATTAAGACAGCATCGTAGCGTATCTTCCCAGCAGAGAAGCGACCTACTTTTACTGGCCAGCTCTACCACGAAAACACGGCCTGTTTTTAAAGCTAAGTTGGACGTCCAGCGGAATTCGCAGAAGACGGGAGTGAAGAGGCTCATTTCTCCACCTACCTGTATTTTCCCCCGGTCTGAAATCAAATAAGACATTTAGGAACACGTCTTGTGTGTCATTTCTTACCACCGGGTGGGAAGATGACAGGGGAGACCATAACAGTGGGATGGGAAGAATTTGCCAACCACAAGCAGAAAGAAGCGTCCTGAGAATTCGTGGAAAAGCAGAGAGCCGTTGCAGTATTTTTCCATGCGAAACGACTAATCATTGGCTTACTAAATGGCGTGCATTCATGATGGGCACCCAAGGCCCAGAATCCTCAGTACAGAGCAGGCCGATGGACGCTAGATTGGAAGCTATGTTTTTAGCAATTCATGGTGGGAGCAAAACAGCAATTACTATTGACAAAATCTACGAAAAGTCTTGTCATTAGCGGACAAAGAGTTTAGTGCGAAATCGAATTTAGAGTAGATGCTGGGAGTGCAATGTCTTCAGTTGTTGGTCAGAGTTCTTTTTAGACAGTACTCTATGGTCTTCCCTGGACATTTGCATACTGCTGTAGACTCCACCTTAGACTTCACATGCAGAGAGTGCAGATTGCCGTGCACTTTGAGATGGACAGAGGCGAAGGCAACATCTGTAACTAGATTGGTAGCGGCTGGAATTCAACTGATCTCCATCTACATTTTTGCAGTCAACTCATCTGGTCACAGTTATGGTAAGATCGAGTAAGATTGAGGATAATTTTAATTGCTTTTTGTTCAGTTTTGCCACTTAGTAGCAAAGAATAATCGATACTAAAATTATATATTGATATGGGTTAAAATTTTATAAAAATGTTATAAAAATCATCATATGGAATTTTATAGTCATCAACCATTTCCATCGAGACCCATTCCTAATTTTATTTCCGAAAATCTCTCTAATTTCTGATGCTGCTAATTTTCCTCCAAACAATGAATCACAAAGTACATAGTTTGTCTTTCTTCATTTTTTAAAACTGTTTATCTGCTTTATGTCTACATTCTAAATTTTTATGATATCTGAATGTAATATCCTCTTCGTTTTTGTAGGTTTTATCTAAGGAATTCCTTTGCTGATCATCTAATACTAGTCTTTCATCTACTTAAGTGAATTTTCTGCAATATGAAAATCCTGGTTGATACATCTCTGGTATTACCAAATTACTTAAGGTCAATTTAATAAAACTTTTCTATGCTTTTCATTTTCTAAAATGTATCTGGTAGTCATCAAGATACTAATTAAGAATAGAATTCCTTTGGGATTGTTGCTAATGAAATCATTGAAAATATTAATTTATATTTGCTTATTACTCACAGTTTTTCTCCATAAATTACTGATAATCGAGTGATTAAATCTCTAACATAATTTATCCAAATATATTCTACTGCTCTTTCTGTGTATTTTTTAATTCAACTAACTTCTTTATACATTTTCTGAGGCATCTATATTTTCACTAATTTTTACAACATTTTGAAAGCAGAGGAGTCATTTACAATAAAAGAAATGGTTAATGTCAAATTATTTTAATTTAACTTATAATTTCTCAGAATATATTACTGTTGACTCAAATGATATATTTACATAATTTGGTAAATCAACAGACTCAAACTTTGAATTTATATCATCCTTAGTAATATTTTTCTGCCAAGAAACTTCATTAGCTTATGTGTTTCTTCATATTCTCTTTCACCAGGAATTACTTTATCTCCATCAAGTTTTACTGGTAAATTACCAATATATTTAAACATACCAACCAGTTTTATTCCAAAAACTTTATTTGCACTATTGTTATCATACTTCATAATTCTTGCACTTATGATTATTTTTAATATCTTTTGATTTTTTATATTCTTTTCCCTTCTTCATATTTACTCAGCACATCATGTATTTCTGATATGCTTAACGTATAATCAGTTAGTGTAATATCAATAAATTCTTCAAAATGTTGATGGTGATTATAAGGAACCAATTGTTTTTCAGCTTCTCTATTTTTTTAAATATCCTTCAGTACATCATCACCTAAACCTTAGATTCCTTGTTTTACTATTTCTACTCCATTAACAACAGAATGAGATTCCTTTTCATATTTTTCATTTTCTGTTCTTGTTTGTTTCTTCTGATTTTAAATTCTTTTTTTAATTCTTCCTTTATCTCCCTCATTCATTTAGATTTTCTAATAATTTGTCAGTCATATTTTGCAAATATTTCAAATATTTAATAAGTACAAAAATATTAATACATTATATTTAGTGTTTATGTTTTTACATTATTATGAAATCGTTAATCTTATTTCTATATTTTCCTTCATCAGTTTTTCTTGCCATATCTAATGTAAAAATTAAAATATATTATTATTCTTACATTTACTACACATTTCTTAAAACTACCAAACTTATATTCCTCAAACATAGTTGTGGTAAATATGTTTAAATCTGTGTCATCTTATCTAAATATAATTAAAACTTTTGATTATATCTGACTAACTGTTTTGGTATTGTTGAACAAGCCTGTGCCAGAAAAACAATCTATTTTTCATGTCTTTCTCTAGTAAAATATTCTTTTACTACACCTTTATTTTCAGGAATAAAATTACTAGCTAAAACAATAAAATTTTCTTCACATTCATCCAATTTTATAACATCTTCATTACTTTCAATAAAAGTAACAATACTTTCATCATATTCTTACACATTTTCATAGATTCTTCATATTTGGTTAACATAAACTTTTAGAATTAATATATAAATGATTGATTTTGTCAAAGTTCAACCATACTGGGGTGAAAATATTATTATTGATCATAAATGTTTTTTCTTCACAACCATGTGGTCCAATTATAGAACACTGATTTGTATTTGGTAAAAGTCTACTATGTTTAATCATTGAATATTTTTCTGGATTTCTTATTTTAAGAGTTCAGTGTGTCAATTAATAAATAACAATTATTTTTATAAATGAAATTAGTGTTTTCAAATAAACAGTCATTCGTCGGTTTTCGAAAAAAAGATTACCTGTGCCCATAATGTAACAGTAATTGGTTTTTATACAACTTTCTTAATTCAAAATATTACTTTCAAAATAAATCAATTATATTGTATTCGAGAAACTATAATAATCCCTGTTGTTCAGTATGGCTGGAGAAACTTAAAAAATTGTTACCATTCTAATAAACCTAATGTATGTGTTAAAGTAAATGATATTTTAAACAGATTTGCTATTGATTGCGATGTTATGCTATGTATGAATGTAAAATATGGTATTGAAGAAGTTTTAGGATTTAAATTTAAAATTATACCATTGTAATTAATTAATGTTAACTTTTTAGTTGACTGATAGAAAGTGTCAAAATGGTAAAGATTTTCTTTAGGACATTTTTATTGCTCCTTTTATGCCTGATTTTTAACTTAGTGCTTGTATTATGTATGAATCAAATTGTGCAAAATTTATTCCAGTTCATGATAGAAACATTCAATATTCCAATAAACCATAACTGATGAAAACGATAATTTGGTTGTTTTTAATGGCTCTACTACAATATCTATTTTAGTAATGAATTAATAAATTTAAGAACCTAATTAATAAATTTTAATCCATTTAAATGAAGACCATTGCGAATTATCCATTTTATTCTTTTCTTGTTAATGCAAAAAGTAAAAATAATTTAAATATTCTTAATAAAGATGCTGAAGCTAACATAAATATCTGCAACTGATCGGTTTAAACATATAATGCCCCATTTTATAGAGTTGTAGAATTACTGGAGCTGGTTATCGAACATACAATGAAGAATATGATAAAAAATTAATTGGTAAATATTTTGCAAAGTTATTTGATTTTATAACTAAAAAGAAAGGAGATAATATTTTATCTAAAGTAGAATACTCTTTCAATTCTTCATCAGTTTCATTAAATTTAACTTTGTCTCTTTCTGATCAAATCAGTATGTAAGGATATATACTTAATAACGGTATATTAAAAAGTATGATAAATGAAGTTCTTTATCTCTTAGAAATATTTAGAGGATTTTTTAAATACTGCAAAAAAGTAGTGTGGGAAAGAGGTCTTACTATTTATTTCACTTTGAGTTTGAGTTCAAATGATGATATTTTTCGATAGACTGATTTAAATAATTCTGAAGTTGGAATAAAAGATGCTTTACCAAAACAAGAAGAAACTGTAGTTCAAAATTCGGAAATTCGACTTCCTGTTGTTAGATAATAACCAGAGTGTAAATCTGAATTAGAGCAAGAAAGACTTAAGAATCCTAAAATACCAATATCACTCTATGAGTTAGAAACTACAGAAATCGCTAGATTAAGTATTAGAGAAAATTTTGGGTTGGATATAACAAATCATTACAATTCAGCAAAATTTCATATGTCTTATATTTTTGTTGTTGTTTTTCAAGCAAATCGTAAAAATAATTAATTAGTTGATCCTTCATTATTTGACAGTGGTAAGTTACAGAATATTTGTTTGAAAATTTGGGAAACGAACCTTTGTCTGAATAAATACAGAATTTAGGTCTAGCAAATAACTTTTTGGAATCTTATGGTTCATTTCGTAATTTTAAACGATCAACATAATTAAAAGGAGTTACTGATATCAGTTCACGTAATTTTATCACAAGTTATCCAATTGGTGTTATAAGTATGTCCCACAGAAAGAAATAATGTGGCAACACTAAAAACTGCTATTAAATAATGTAGTACTTTTAATGATAAAATTCCTAATGATATGTTAGCTTATATAATTTTGGCTGGAAAAAGAAATTCAACTTATGGAGCTTGATACAGGTTATTATCACCGAATTTTTAATTTTTTCATTTTTTAAAAGTGTCTCCTTTTCTCAAATTTATCAAAAATTAAGTTATCAAAAAACTGAATATTTTAATCCATCATATTTGTTATCTCTTCAACTGTATAAATTTATTTAGATTTTTGTTGTACAATTTCCAAAATATATTAGCAGAAAATATAACTCTTTTTTCAATTGTTTAGTTTTATCAATTTAAAAAATTTTTTCACTATTTTCATTTTTAGAATAAGTAAATTGTTTCCAAATATTTGTCTAGTTATAAAAGCAATTATTTTATCTTTTCTGAATTTATGATATCCTCCAAAACTATTTCTTTTACAACGATCACAAGTTGAGAAAGAGTGTATTGTCTCAATGTAGTCTGCATCAAAAACATCAAAATCTGTTAGGTTTTCCAAAAAAAGAAAATCGAGTTTATATTTTTTATAAATTTACTGTGTAAATTAAAGGGCTATAACTAAATTTTTTACAAAGTATTACTGGTTGTGAATATCTGAATACTAGGTCTGATGAGAACATTTGTATGAGCATAATAATGAGTTAAAATTACTTTGCCAATGAGATATAATAAATTAATTAATGGAAATGATTTCAATTATTTTGAAGAAGGAAATGTTAAACAAAGACCTGGAGAAATGAAAAATAAAGGTAATGAGCTCCAATTATATGATCTGGTATTCGCACAATGAGTTCCTTTGAAATACAATACTGAATTCCTAAAATAAATGTTTTTTTTCCTTAAAATATTTATCCTAAAAATAGTGAAAATGCCTGCAATTATGACAATTGTTATATAAATTCATGTAAATTTCCCTTAATTTCTAGTGATGTTACTGACTTTTCCGACGATTTTAGATATTGAGCTAAAATTTACGATTTTTCTGCTTACAAGCATTTTATTTCCTGTCGCTCGTGTCTTTTGCTATTTATTTTTATTGTTTTTTTACTGTAATATGAAGTGACATACATGCCTTTTTATAATACATAAAAAAATTTCAGTTAAAATTGCGACTTTGCTGATTGTTCTATTATTTTCTTTCATGGTATTTGGCTGAAATTTACAATTTTTCCGAAAACTAAGGTGTTACTTAAATTTTTATTTAAATTTTGTTGATTTTGGTAAAAGTAGGGTTGTATCCCTATAATCACTATACTATTTCACAATGCAATATGCAGTTCATCAGGGATCATTATGTTTTGCTATATGAACTTACACACATTACCAACAAGTACATGTAGGGTATTGCGATGAATACACTAAAGAATTTGGGAGCCTATTACAATATCTAGAGTTTGCCATATGATAGAGTAGCTCACGAGAGAGAAGAGGTGAACAGCAGAGTCAGTTTGGTGGACCACAGTGACATGTTAACGAAAGCTGAAACGAGACAGTAGAAACAACAGGCTTGGATCTTCTGGAACTTGACGATTTCAGCTGTATTCATCAAATAAAGCAATCTGGAATCATAACAGGGATAACAACAGGAATAGATTTCGGCAGAACTAGAACAAGACAGGGAGCAATAGGTCACAGATGGAAATTGTGAAAATGAGACTGCCTAATCAGAGATACAATTAGAATTTATTTACTGTAATGACTGATAGCAGGCATGGGAATGGTAGTAGCAAAACCTATGAACCACATCAGAATCAGCTACAGGAATTTTAGGTGAGATGAAGACGCAATAGAAACAGTATCAGAAGAGGAAGAGGACATTGTTGTGCCTGATAATGAACAATAAGGAGAAAGTTAGAAGGCTCATGCTGATAAAGACTACATACAGTGAAATTTGTATGACGAGCAAACTGGAGCAGAAAATGATACTGAAATGATGGCAGAAGTACCTGTCGATCACATTGAGGCCTGTGAAAGAATATAACTGAATGTGAGGACATACGGAAACTCTGTTGGACGTAACAGATGGCATTGTGATGCATCAATTGCGTCCCGTTATCACAATTACTGTTGGGGACATACTACTGAAAAGGAATTTTGACAGTTCCTGCCAGATTTCTGCCATTTCGGACGAAGCCTTTAATAAGGTGATAGGGAACAATCAGTGGTCGGTATTTTCACCAAAAAGGGACAAAAATTAAGGGAGCAGTAGTTGAAAAGTGCATGAACGTGAGCCAACAAACTTCAAGAGCTTTAACTCCAGAGAGAAAAGGAATTACCATAAATCCCTTCGCTCCTTCACCCAAGGAAATAAATATAGAAGATGAGATGTAAATAAATGTAAGACTAACCTAAGTAATTAACAAATGCTTTATTTGCAGTTTACATGAAATAAACGTAAGTGTATACATAACGTACGTTTCTCTGACGTTTCTTTTTCCTTGGTGTTATTTTTTTTTCCGCAACAGTTGAAGAAATCTGTGGCATTGCGTCAATCTCACCCCTAATCAGTTTGACTCTACGTAATGGACTATAGGTGGTCTAGTTGGCAACTGTAATTTTATGTTGACTGTCATAGTCATTACGATAACTTGGTATGGTCCATCATATTGCGTTAAAAACGTTTTTGTTTTGTACTATGGGGCATCCAGATTAGCCAGTAATATCCACTGTCCTATTCCGTGTTGTGGCAGTTTACTCATGCATTGCCCAATACGTTCTTACTTCTCTAAAGCACGGTTTACACTTCGCCAAACTTTCCTTAATGTCTTCCGAAAATTATTCACTGATTCATCCTGCAGGCCCAGTTTAGGTTGAATTGCTTCGAAAGGTGATGGTATTTTTCGCCCACATATTGCCTCTTACAGCGAGAGGCCAGTTCTTTTGTGAACTTTTTAATTATATGCACTGATTACAAAACTTAAATGTACCGGTATATCCCAATCTGAATACTCTGCGTTTATATAATGGCTCAAAATTCCGGATAAAATACGGTGAAATCGTTCTGTCTGTCCATCGGTTTGAGGATGGGATGGCCTGGTACGTAACATTTTTAGTAAGCAACATAACTGTTTCATTAGTTCACATACAAAGTTAGTTCCCTGTTTCGTAATAATGGTTTCTGGCACACGAAATTTCAGTAACCTGTGCTATTGTTCTCGTCTTCTGATTCTGGATGACTATTAAAACTAAATATAATGAAAAACAATGTAATATGGTAAGGAAATATTTATTACCGGCTTTTGTCCTATTAAATGATCCTGAAACATTCAGGACTAGCATAGAAAATGGTTTGTCAGCTGGAGGTAATATCTGTAACTGAATTTTCTGATGACTCCAATCTGATCTTTGTGCACACAGGACGCAGTTCCTCACATATTGTTCTATATCACTGTGACGTGTTTCCCTCCAAAATTTTACAGCTACACATCTATCAGTTGTTCTTTTCTCTTCATGACTGATAAGACACCGTCATTTATTTGATGTAATACTTCCATTCTCACCGCTGCAGGAACGACAATGAAGTCCGCACTTTTTAAATCTGCATAGAAAGCCTTATTGCGTTTCAAACTGAGGTTGCATTCAAAACAAGTGACACTCACTGTCAGCTGATTGTGCCTTTTCCGACCTGCCCAAATTCCACCGATTACGTGTAAAACTTCTGTCTTACTGCTTTGGGTATTAGCATTCGCATGTTCGACTCCCGGCTCATGAACTACTTTATAGATAAACCCACTTTATTTTAACACCCATCTCGTTAACTGACCCGACCCTAATACCCATCTTAAAAACGTGTGATCTGTAATCACTCTGAATTTTCAACTGTACAAATAGCAACGAAAATAAGAGAGCTGCACAAATAACTGGTAATATTGTTTTTCAGTTGTTGAATAATTAGTTTTAGCCTTGTTCAGTTGCCTGGAAGCATACGCCAGGAACATTCTGACTTAAAATACAATTCAAAGTATTGTTGGAGGTATCACATGAAACAATGAATTCCTGTTCAAAGTCAGGGAATATTAACACAGGATCCGTTATTAATGTCTTCTTGAGCATCTCAAATGCTTCTTGACACTGTGTTGTCCATTGAAAACTAACACCTTTGCGTAGTAGCTTAGTTAACAGCCGTGGAATTTCAGCGAATTCCTTCACAAACTTACGATAATAATTGCCTCCTGGGTCGCTGCTGACTGAGCCAGGGTGTGAATCGGACATTCACCAAAGCTGCTATCCCCCTTGAAAATGTCCTCCGCAGATGGGGACGAAACGTCGGGTTTCGAAGTGAAATCCACTAGACCACGGCATAATAGCCAGGAATATTTTATTACCTGTAATCAAGAAATTGGATATTATTATTATGAATGACATCGACCCCAATGATCAACGTTTGATGAGTGGTGAAGTATATAAATGGAGCTAGCATGAGTCTATGATGAAGGGCTTGGTTCATAATGATTGCATGTGTCGTCCTTATTCTGCTAGATTCACTTTACAGGCTGTTAACTTCTGTGTCAGTTCCATGCCATGTGCTCTTGTGAAAGAGATAAAATTTCTTGCAGCATGTCTTATGAGATAATTAATAAGATTGTCTTGCTTCCTTTGGTTTTCTGTCACAGTCTCCTTTTTGCTGAATGTATCTTCGCACAACAGATTGTATCATAATATGTCGACAACATGAACCACTTGCGACGTACTGGCTCACTTCCTACTCCCGCCTCTGTCTCTGGCATGACTTGAGTTGGGCGGTGGCAATGTGAATGAGTTTTAATATATATTTTTAAATCTCTACCACTTAGTGTTCTGTGCCATAACTCCACATTACTACATGCGAATAAGTGCAAGGAATGAGTGCGTAACCTAATCAAACAGATAGCTATAATATTATTTGATTTATTGTCCTATATGTCTAAGCAGAAACTAATTTTTTATGCCATAACATTTGTAAATCTTAGTTATGTTTACAGAATGGTGTACACTACAAGTTAAACACCACTGAACTGAGACCGGCCAACCATCAACATCACCCAAAAACACCAAGAAAGACGTTATGTTATAATCAAGGAGATACCTTTCACGAAGAAGTGGAAAAAATAAAAGAAACATCAAGAAGAATGTGGCCAATTCACCAGTACTGGATGCAGTATGGTGACGGTGATAGTCACAGTAAAAATGAGATTTTTCGTAATGAGGTGCCTATACAGGAAACAATTGACTTCACGGATGGAAAAAGGGATCATGCATGACGTAACTACCCATTAACCACTAATAAACCCATGTAACAAGTGTGGGCGTGAAAGTGAATTATGACTCCAAATGATGATTTAAGGAGAAATTTTTTTTGTTCGACGAAGACACATGTAATGATATAAGTAATAAAAGTAAAGAGCAGAGATCTACATACATCTTTGTAAATAATTATAAGACTGAAAATTATCAAATATTAAATAAAGTTTATCCTTGCAATTAAATGTAGAGTTAACGTGAAATTGAAGTGACAGCTTAACCAAAGCAAAGGGTGCACTTGATGCGTACTGAATAAAGCAGTTTCTTGCTATGTAAGTCATGTACTTAACATAAAATTAGGATAAGTTAGTAGTTCGTGATTTTTGGGAACTATGCAGAGATGATCAAAGGGCAGCAGTGGACAGAGAAACAGATGGATGCTAGCATGTGGCAGCCGTGGAGTCTCCAACCGCTCAACTGTCAGCAAGCTAGGCCTGAGAGGATGATGAAACTAATGACGAGAGACGGAGTAGTGTCGAGCAGTTCATTTGCACTCTTGCTTTCACTCCAGCACAGGGAGTGGAGCTGCCTCAGTCAGCCCGTCTGCAGCAACATATTTTGACAGACAACAGAGTCGCTGCCCAGCTGCACAAGTCATTGCCAAAACAAAAAACAATTGGTGCTCTGCCTGCCACGTCGATCGGTGGATACACTGAACTGGAATCAAAGATACGGAAGCTCTCAGGCAATTGTTCCCGAACCACGGAAGATGAACATTTACAACTCTGTTCGTATCAACGAGTTCTGCCCTGCATAATTAGAACTATAGCGTTCCCCTTCTCAAAACAATTACGTTGGACAGATTGACAAATAAGCAGTACTGTGTACTGGGCCACACACAGATCTCAAGATTCTAATTTTTCTCTTCGCTAGAAATTCCTCTGCCATCACTCTGTAACATTATGCATATGTAGGCGAGTTATTCAGCTGCCTAAAACTAGTAAGAGATAAGGTAAATTTCTTGTGTGACTGTGCACTAGCCAGTGGGTCAGGGCATGGTGTGGCTGGCCTAGCCAAAGCAAACGTTAATGGTGAGTCCAGGTATGAAGGCGAGGAGCATGTGGCTGGAAATGGGTAAATTCCAGAATAGGGAATTTGGATGGAGATTGTTTAAATATCCAAGAGTGCAGATGCACCGTGAATGGCAGAGTTTAAGGCAGTCTGAAATTTGGTTACTTACAGCTCTGATAAATACAATAACAAATCACAGTTACATAGTAAAGCAAATCCTAATATACTTGCAATCTCAGAAAACTGAGGCACATCAATGAAAGAATAATATTGTCAAAATCTTAAAAAAACTACAAAACTTAATATTTTACAATGACAATATTTTCACAATGAATTTTATAATTAAAAATTCTTAAACTCTTCATGCGATTTAAACAAACGGCATCCCAGATGATGGCATTGCACCGTACTTATCATCCCTGATAGCTAATCATCTGTATCTATTTTATTTTTTGATTTACTAACATTTATACCGTTATCATTACGTAGATATTTGTCAGAATATCATATCCTCCGCAAGAAGATAGCTTCTGAATGCAGCATGAATACCCCATACCCTGTCATATTTGTGTAGTTATTTAAGGAATATCTTACTATTTTTGTCTATATTTTTATTTAAGTGTGATCACATTCGTTATTAAAAGGCCAATGTAATTTAAAAGTGGTCAGCTGCATGTGTTAACTGATACCTCCATTGAAAATGGAGGCAAAAGATGCTTCTATGAAACATAAACAAGAAATTGTTTAAACAATATTTAACAACATTTTGTTATCAATTAACATGAGCAAACATGATCAAGAATGGCGCATTATTTGTTTATGAACAAACTACTATTTATATTTGCTGGAAATGGTCTGAGTGTGACAGTATGTTTATAATATTTGTTTTATTTAAATATTGTTGTAATGTATTAGTTTAGCATGGAAAATCCGTAAAACATAAGAACGATTTAGATAGTTAGATTTGCTGTGGATGCCCTTCAGCAAATGGAAATGTAGGCAATGACAGAACTCCACTGGAGTCAAGTGGAGACAGACTTTTTTGAATGGTGCACTCAAGGTAGCGATTCTGGACACTTTTACATTAGATCTGTAAGAAGGCAGACTTGTCCGAGGGAACGTGTTATATTCAGTCGTGTGGGTGCTAGATTCTGGGCAGTGCACCGCCAATAGAAAACTTTATCTTTTGAAGAGACTTTAACTTTTGCTATGTCTGTATGTGCTCCAGTGTAGAACTTTAACTTTTGCACTTCCATTATGAAAACGAGACTAGACAGAGTATCTCTCGTGTTTTTATGGATAGATTGTTATGCTGAACTTGGAGTTATTTTGAGCCACTGAGTATTTCGTGTACAGTGTTCATGAAATGGACTTAGTTTCTCACGTGGCTTGGCTGACTATTTAGCTTGGGGATTCTGCTATCATTCTTACAACGTACTTAACGCATATTTATCGCATTTTAATAAGATTATCATTCTGTCTGTTTTTAATGGAAATTGTAAGAGGACTTTCCTTTCATTTGAGGTTGCTTTCTTGAATAGACATTATTCAACAGAGTTCTCTTGTGTCGTCTACATCACTTTCAGACGTTATAGAAAACTTTTTTTTATTAAGTATTCATTTTCTTTTATTTTAATATTTTGATTATTGCATTAATTCGCAATTGTAGCCAATGACTAGACTATTTGACCGCAGGATCACAGCTACAGATATTATTTGCTGCGAGTTAAAAATGGTTCAAATGGCTCTGAGCACTATGGGACTTAACTTCTGAGGTCATCAGTCCCCTAGAACTTAGAACTACTTAAACCTAACTAATCTAAGGACATCACACACATCCATGCCCGAGGCAGGATTCGAACCTGCGACCGTAGCGGTCGCGCGGTTCCAGACTGTAGCGTCTAGAACCTCTCGGCCACCCCGGCCGGCGCTGCGAGTTATCTGCAGAGCATGCAAACAGGTAAAGATGCAACTCGTGGACGAATGATGTTGGTAAGTACTCTTGAAGTAATCAGAAATGCCACAATACAGCGCCTCGTATGGCACTGTCTCTCCACAAAACCACTATCCTTTCTGCTCAACAAGCGACCTAACTTTTCTCACTGGTATCAACTCAGCTGAGAAACATCCCTCGACATGCCAAATGTTTTTGAGGCGTAACAAAAATGCAGAGCCGATACGACGCAGTTACTACTCTCTCTTGAAAACTCAGCGAGATGCAGAAAGAGTGTGAACATGTCAAGCAGAAGAAATTTTTGTCCTGACAGTTAGTCGGCATTAACCATTTCGCCTCATCAGTGTACTTCGAAAATTAACATTTTCACACTACTACTTCCACAAAAAAGTAGGCCAACTCTATGAAACAGCATGAGAACGAGTCTACTTATCGCTACACATATAGCTAATCTTCATAGACAAACAGCCACTTTTCCAAGAACTGAACATCATCTTGTGTTTCGTGAACATTTGCGTGCCAGTGTTCATGCACATTATCATTTTGTCTGCCGAACTTGAACAATGACACCGTCTCCAATGAAGCTACTCTTTCTCTTATTTAAAAAATGGCTCTGAGCACTATGGGACTTAACATCTTAGGTCATCAGTCCCCTAGAACTTAGAACTACTTAAACCTAACTAACCTAAGGACATCACACACAACCATGCCCGAGGCAGGATTCGAACCTGCGACCGTAGCAGTCCCACGGTTCCGGACTGCAGCGTCTAGAACCGCACGGCCACCGCGGCCGGCTTTCTCTTATTTAACCTGTCAGTACAAGTGTATCATTGTTTTGTATATTTGCTTGTAATTCTATCTACAAGTGTCAAATACTTTTCTTGGATCCTTTAGACATAATATTTTGTTAAGTTGTTTTTGTATTTATTTTATTGTCCCAACCACATTTGTCACACATATACAAGCTATCGTATTGAAAACACACAGAAATTTTGTCCTATTTTATCTGTTTCCTTTCAGTGTATTTTGTTATGTATTTATGTTACGGTACCATACATATTTTTGTCACAGTTGTGTAAACTGTCCACTTGCAAGAACTCCGTAATTGTATCGTATTTCACTTATTTGTTTCAGAACATTTCTTTAAGACCTAAAATGTGTACCTTATATGCTTAAAACCATCGTCTAATACTAACATTGACACAACAAGTGTTATATGTACAGATATGAAATACAATTTCATGACTTTTGTATGTAGATTATGCTATTTCTCTGTATCCACAGTAAAGGGATGTCCTTATAAGGAATGCTGACCTTCAGGCACAGTATACTGAGGCATTCCATCGTACTAGTAGCTATGTTTTTCGTACACATTACTGTCATAACACTTCTTTTCCCTCTATAGTGAATTTTTCATGTCACTGATGCATATTAGACTATTGGCCATTAAAATAGCTACACCAAGAAGACATGCAGATGATAAACGGGTATTCATTGGACAGATATATTATACTAGAATAGATATGTGATAACATTTTCACGCAATTTGGGGGCATAGATCCTGAGAAATCAGTACCCAGAACAACCACCTCAGGCCGTAATAACGGCCTTGATACGCCTGGGCATTGAATCAAACAGAGCTTGGATGGTATGTACAGGAAGAGCTGCCCATGCAGCTTCAACACGATACCACAGTTCATCAAGAGTAGTGACTGGCATATTGTGACGAGCCAGTTGCTCGTCCACCATTGACCAAACGTTTTCAATTGGTGAGATATCCGGAGAATGTGTTCGCCAGGGCAGCAGTGGAACATTTTCTGTATCCAGAAAGGCTCGTACAGGACCTGCAACATGCGGCCGTGCATTATCCTGCTGAAATGTAGGGTTTCGCAGGGATCGAATGGAGGTTACAGCCACGGGTCGTAACACATCTGAAATGTAGCGTCCACTGTTCAATGTGCCGTCAATGCGAACAAGAGGTGACCGAGACGTGTAATCAATGGCACCCCATACCATCACGTCAGGTGATACGCCAGTATGGCGGCGACGAATACACGCTTCCAATGTGCGTTCACCGCGATGTCGCCAAATACGGATGCGACCATCATGGTGCTGTAAACAAAATCCGGATTCATCCGAAAAAATGACGTTTTGCCATTCGTGCACCCAGGTTCGTTGTAGAGTACACATCTCCGGCGCTCCTGTCTGTGATGCAGCGTCAAAGGTAACAGCAGCCATGGTCTCCGAGCTGATAGTCCATGCTGCTGCAAACGTCTTCGAACTGTTCGTGCAGATTGTTGTTGTCTTACAAACGACCCCATCTGTTGACTCAGGGATCGAGACGTGGGTGCACGATCCGTTACAGCCATGCGGATAAGATGCCTGTCATCTCGACTGCTAGTGATACGAGGCCGTTGGGATCCAGCACGGGGTTCCATATTACCCTCCTGAACCCACCGATTCCATATTCTGCTAACAGTCATTGGATCTCGGCCAACGCGAGCAACAATGTTACGATACGATAAACCGCAATCGCGATAGGCTACAATCCGACCTTTAACAAAGTCGGCCGGTAGGATTTGCCGTGCGGTTCTAGGCGTTACTGTCTGGAGCCGAGCGACCGCTACGTCGCAGGTTCGAATCCTGCCTCGGGCATGGATGTGTGTGATGTCCTTAGGTTTGTTAGGTTTAAGTAGTTCTAAGTTCTAGGCGACTGATGACCTCAGAAGTTAAGTCCCATAGTACTCAGCGCCATTTTTTTGAACAAAGTCGGAAACGTGATGGTACGCATTTCTCCTCCTTACACGAGGCATCGCAACAACGCTTCACCAGGCAGCGCCGGTCAAGTGCTGTTTGTATATGAGAAATCGGTTGGAAACTTTCCTCATGTCAGCACGTTGTAGGTGTCGCCACCGGCGCCAACCTTGCAGGTCACAGCATGTTCTTCCTGTCGGTCAAATTTCGCGTCTGTAGCACGTCATCTTCGTGGTGTAGCAATTTTAATGGCCAGTAGTGTATTTCAATTTTTATATTCATATGTTTGTGTATTGTGGTAGAATTATACGAATGCATAGAGGCCTAAGGGCTACGAGAATACCTGATTGCGAGCAAGATGTGCTTATAGTCTTGTAGATTAATAATGAATGATTTTAGATTAATATTTAACTATGAATGAACGAATGGTTGAATGAATAAATAGGGAACCAATAGCAGAGTGACAGTGATTAACAAATTAAAGAAGAATGAGTAAATATGGATCCAATAACAGAGTGAAAGTGGTTAACAAATTAAAGAAACCATAAAAATTCGTGATGAATGAGAAAGCTTAAAGTAAATTCATTGTAAATCTTTTTTTTGAATTAGAATGATAGAGTTTTTCAAGCCAGTTTTCTCTTTAATCAAACAAAGTTTGGTTATTTTTGTAATTGTAAAACTACACTGATCAGCCAGAACATTGTGACGACCTTCCTAAATGCCGGTGTGTCCACCTTTGGCACGGATAACAGCGGCAACGCATCGTGGCATGGAAGCAATGGGGCCTTGGTAGGTCGCTGGAGGGAGTTTCCGTTACACCTCCACACACAAGTCACCCATTTCCCGTAAATTCCGGTGACGCCACGTTCAATCACATCACAGAAGTTTTCGATCAGCTTCAGATCTGGTGACTTTGGGGACCGGTATATCAATTGGAATTTGCCACTGTGATCCTCGAACCACTCAATCACACTCTTGGCTTTGTGCTGTGGTGTATTATCTCGTTGAAAACTGCAACTGCCGTCGGGAAACATGATCGTCAAGAAGGAGTTTACGTGGTCTGCAACCAGTGTATGATTCTCCTTGGCCGTATGGTGCCTTGCACGAGCTCCACTGGCCCCATGGATGTCCACTGTTCCCCTGAGCATAATGGAGCTGCCGGCAGCTAGTCTCCGTCCCATAATACAGGTGTCAAGGAGCGGTTCCCCTGGAACATGGCAGATTTGCGCCCTTCCATTGGCATTATGAAGAAGGCATCGGCATTGATCAGACCATGCAGCGTTCTGCGATTGCGGCAAAGTCCAGCGCCGATGGACACGTATCTATTTCAATTGCAGTTACCGACTTGCGCCATAGGGTGGTGGGGTTTCGGGTTCTGCTGGATAGGTCAGGAGTCCACTACGCGCAACAAGCGGCTACACGGGTAGCAGGGGTTGTGTGGCGTGCGCTGGGCGGTTTTTTAGGTTAGATGGCCTTGGGCAAGTACAGAAAGGGCAACAGCCTCAACGGGTGCGGGGCAAAGTCAGGACATGCGGGGACCAAGCAGAAATCAGTATTGTAATTGTAAACTGTCGAAGCTGCGTTGGTAAAGTACCGGAACTTCAAGCGCTGATAGAAAGCACCGAAGCTGAAATCGTTATAGGTACAGAAAGCTGGCTGAAACCAGAGATAAATTCTGCCGAAATTTTTACAAAGGTACAGACGGTGTTTGGAAAGGATAGATTGCATGCAACCGGTGGTGGAGTGTTCGTCGCTGTTAGTAGTAGTTTATCCTGTAGTGAAGTAGAAGTGGATAGTTCCTGTGAATTATTATGGGTGGAGGTTACACTCAACAACCGAGCTAGGTTAATAATTGGCTCCTTTTACCGACCTCCCGACTCAGCAGCATTAGTGGCAGAACAACTGAGAGAAAATTTGGAAGACATTTCACATAAATTTTCTCAGTATGTTATAGTCTTAGGTGGAGATTTCAATTTACCAGATATAGACTGAGACACTCAGATGTTTAGGACGGGTGGTAGGGACAGAGCATCGAGTGACATTATGCTGAGTGCACTATCCGAAAATTACCTCGAGCAATTAAACAGAGAACCGACTCGTGGAGATAACATCTTGGACCTACTGATAACAAACAGACCCGAACTTTTCGACTCTGTATGTGCAGAACAGGGAATCAGTGGTCATAAGGCCGTTGCAGCATCCCTGAATATGGAAGTTAATAGGAATATAAAAAAAGGGAGGAAGGTTTATCTGTTTAGCAAGAGTAATAGAAGGCAGATTTCAGACTACCTATCAGATCAAAACGAAAATTTCTGTTCCGACACTGACAATGTCGAGTGTTTATGGAAAAAGTTCAAGGAAATCGTAAAATGCGTTTTAGACAGGTACGTGCCGAGTAAAACTGTGAGGGACGGGAAAAACCCACCGTGGTACAACAACAAAGTTAGGAAACTACTGCGAAAGCAAAGAGAGCTTCACTCCAAGTTTAAACGCAGCCAAAACCTCTCAGACAAACAGAAGCTAAACGATGTCAAAGTTAGTGTAAGGAGGGCTATGCGTGAAGTGTTCAGTGAATTCGAAAGTAAAATTCTATGTACCGACTTGACAGAAAATCTTCGGAAGTTCTGGTCTTACGTTAAATCAGTAAGTGGCTCGAAACAGCATATCCAGACACTCCGGGATGATGATGGCATTGAAACAGAGGATGGCACGCGTAAAGCTGAAATACTAAACGCCTTTTTCCAAAGCTGTTTCACAGAGGAAGACCGCACTGCAGTTCCTTCTCTAAATCCTCGCACAAACGAAAAAATGTCTGACATCGAAATAAGTGTCCAAGGAATAGAAAAGCAACTGGAATCACTCAACAGAGGGAAGTCCACTGGACCTGATGGGATACCAATTTGATTCTACACAGAGTACGCGAAAGAACTTGCCGCCCTTCTAACAGCCGTGTACCGCAAGTCTCTAGAGGAACGGAAGGTTGCAAATGATTGGAAAAGAGCACAGATAGTCCCAGTCTTCAAGAAGGGTCGTCGAGCAGATGCGCAAAACTATAGACCTATATCTCTGACGTCGATCTGTTGTAGAATTTTAGAACATGTTTTTTGCTACAGTATCATGTCGTTTTTGGAAACCCAGAATCTACTATGTAGGAATCAACATGGATTCCGGAAACAGCGATCGTGTGAGACCCAACTCGCTTTATTTGTTCATGAGACCCAGAAAATATTAGATACAGGCTCCCAGATAGATGCTATTTTTCTAGACTTTCGGAAGGCGTTCGATACAGTTCCGCACTGTCGCCTGATAAACAAAGTAAGAGCCTACGGAATATCAGACCAGCTGTGTGGCTGGATTGAAGAGTTTTTAGCAAACAGAACACAGCATGTTGTTATCAATGGAGAGACGTCTGCAGACGTTAAAGTAACCTCTGGCGTGCCACAGGGGAGTGTTATGGGACCATTGCTTTTCACAATATATATAAACGACCTAGTAGATAGTGTCGGAAGTTCCATGCGGCTTTTCGCGGATGATGCTGTAGTATACAGAGAAGTTGCAGCATTAGAAAATTGTAGCGAAACGCAGGAAGATCTGCAGCGGATAGGCACTTGGTGCAGGGAGTGGCAACTGACCCTTAACATAGACAAATGTAATGTATTACGAATACATAGAAAGAAGGATCCTTTGTTGTATGATTATATGATAGCAGAACAAACACTGGTAGCAGTTACTTCTGTAAAATATCTGGGAGTATGCGTGCGGAACGATTTGAAGTGGAATGATCATATAAATTTAATTGTTGGTAAGGCGGGTACCAGGTTGACATTCATTGGGAGAGTCCTTATAAAATGTAGTCCATCAACAAAGGAGGTTGCTTACAAAACACTCGTTCGACCTATACTTGAGTATTGCTCATCAGTGTGGGATCCGTACCAGATCGGGTTGATGGAGGAGATAGAGAAGATCCAAAGAAGGGCGACGCGTTTCGTCACAGGGTTATTTGGTAACCGTGATAGCGTTACGGAGATGTTTAACAAACTCAAGTGGCAGACTATGCAAGAGAGGCGCTCTGCATCGCGGTGTAGCTTGCTCGCCAGGTTTCGAGAGGGTGCGTTTCTGGATGAGGTATCGAATATATTGCTTCCCCCTACTTATACCTCCCGAAGAGATCACGAATGTAAAATTAGAGAGATTAGAGCGCGCACGGAGGCTTTCAGACAGTCGTTCTTCCCGCGAACCATACGCGACCGGAACAGGAAAGGGAGGTAATGACAGTGGCACGTAAAGTGCCCTCCGCCACACAACGTTGGGTGGCTTGCGGAGTATAAATGTAGATGTAGATGTAGATGTCATGGTCTTAACATTGGCACATGCATGGGTCGTCGGCTGCGGAGGTTCATCGTCAGTAGTATACAGTACACTGTGTGTTCAGACACGCTTGTATTCTGCTCGGCATTAAAGTCTCATGATAGTTCCGTCACAGTTCACAGCCCGTCCTGTTTTAACAGCCTGTCCAGCCTACGACATCCAACATCTGTAGTGAGTGGTGGCCGCCCAATACCTCGACGTCTGGACGTGGGTTCACCATGGTTCCGCCACGTGTTGAAGACAATCACCACAGCACTCCTCGAACAGCCGAAAAGTCGTGCAGTTTCTGAAATGCTCGTGCCGAGCCTTCGGGCCATCACAATCCCCCTTATGTCAATCGTAGATTGATCATGCGCCTTCTTCATTCTAGTCATGTACAGCACACTCACTGACACTGCATGTACAAAAAATTGGTTCAAATGGCTCTGAGCACTATGGGATTTGACATCTGAGGTCATCAGTCCCCTACAACTTAGAACTACTTAAACCTAACTAACCTAAGGACAACACACATCCATGCCCTAGGCAGGATTCGAACCTGCGACCGTAGCGGCCACGCGGTGCCAGACTGAAGCGCCTAGAACCGCTCGGCCACATCGGCCGGCCACTGCATGTACGTGCGTGTGTATGACTAGCAGTCATTCCTCGCCAGGTGAGGCTGCTATCGCCTGGACGGATTTATATCGATAGTAGTTCTGTGGTTATTATGTCCTAGCTGATCACTGTATTCAGCCAATCAAATAATAACATTCTTCAGCATCACCTCTTGCTGTTTGTATGATAGGGCATGGCCGGTTCCCACAGAAAGGAATGAAGTAATTTAGTTTGATGGTGCCATCCGACATTCTTACCTACCCTATTCCAATCTATGTTATAGTACTTCCGTACAACATTAAAGCAAGGTAGATTGTCTCACACTACATTACTTTAGAGTAACATGATCTGCTTAGATTTGACATTACGGGCTGGACTGATGAGAACCATCAAGCCATCTCTGCCAGCCTCTCGTCTTTCTTGTCTCTCTGTGATATGGAAATCCAGTAAATAATTCGTCAAATAACGTTCAGATCGATCGAATCTTTTTCTGATTTAATAATAGAGTAATAGCAGTGACTGTAAGGCGAGATCACCTTCTTCTACTCTAATTAATAATATGGACTGACATGGAAGTTTGATTCTGCATGTGAAACTTAGTCTCTGGCGAGCGGACATAACAGTTAATGCAGAGAGTGTTTCGGCTGACCCCTGGCATGTGGGCTGGCGGAGGAGCGAATGCAGGACACTGCAGGTGGACTCTGCAGAATGCATTTAGATGTAGCGTCATGGTTAACTTTCGCCAGCTAAAGGACAATACTGGCAGTCTCGCCTCCCATTAAGATGGCACCATAATGAATCATCGCAGCAGAGAAGCGACCTACTTTTATTACGCAGCTCTTCCACGAAAACACGGCTGTTTTTTAAGTTGAGTTGGGCGTCCATCGAAATTCGCAGAAGACGGGAGTGAGGAGGCCCACTTCTACACATGCCTGTATTTTCCCCAGATCAAAAAGCAAATGAAACGTTTCGAAAGATGCGCCTTTTGTCATTTTTTTAATATCATATGCAGACGCGGACGCTACGGCAGTGTGATGGGAGGTCTCTGTCTCCCTCAGACAGAATCAAAGGTCCTGAGAACTCGGGAAAAAAACAGCGTGCCGTTTCAATATTTTTCTCCAATGCGAAACGACCAGTCATTGGCTGCCTAAATGACATGCGATCAGGATGGAGATCCAAGGCCCAGAACTCTCACTACAGAGCAGACCGATGGACACCAGATTGGAAGTTATGTTTTTTGCAATTCATGATGAGAGAAACCTACAAACACTATTGGCAAAATCTTGGAAAAATCTTGTCATTAGAGGACAAAGATTTTTGCACGACGTCACGCGCAGATCAGATGCTGGGTGCGCAATGTCTTCACTTCCTTGTCAGAGTTCTTTTTAGATTGTATTCTCTTTTCCGGATGCTTGCCGACTTCCGCAGAGTCTAGCTCCGACTCCATATGCAGGGAGCGTCAATGGTTGTGAACTTTGAAATGGAGATAGGCGAAGACACCAACTGTCACTGGGATGGTAGGAGATGGAATTCAGGTGATCGTAGCCTACACGCTTGCAGTTGGTTCTTCTGTTCACAGTTATGATAAGATCGCACAAAAGCTTCGGGAGGTAAGGTCACAGTAAAGTTAGGGCGGTCCTAGACTCGAGTAAATTCACGCAGACTCACCATAAGTGAATTAACAGGTATAGCGCACTTGTAGTCGTCCTTCTTTTCCTCGATCATGCAGTTACTGCATTCACGTGAAACCATTTCGTTTAATGAAAGTGGTTTATTAATGCCATCCATACACTTACCAGATAGCCTTCCCAAAACATTATTGTATTTCTTTTTTGAATAGAATTAGTTGAATGTTCTTGAAGTGTGTGTAACAAAATATTGTAATGAGATGTTTGAGACTTCTCAGACGTAATAACTGCTTCAGTGGTTCATGGACGTTGCATTATCAATGTTATGAAAGCTGCAGAATATTTGAACGAGACACCTGCTCGGCATCTTCAGGTGCTTGCTGATGTGCTGCAGTGGCACGCCGATATGAGCACTGGCACGCCAGAAAAACGTAGGCGCCAATAGTTGGGGCTATATCGTCATCGTAGACGAATTGTACAGCACGATCACATCCAGTGCCCCCGGCCACATAAACGGACCACGGTTTCACATGTGCGAAGTGGGAAAAGCGCGGCCACAAATCACGACCCAGCGCGCACGCGGGCAGTGTGATGGCGCCCAGTTTCAAGTGTCCGGACTCCCATTTCCCGTCTGTGTTGACTCGTTAGATTCTTTCGTCTGCGGCCGACGGCGCCTTAGTAACATCAGTGCTGGTTCACATGCCTTGCCAAGTTAAAATCCCCATGTCTTTATTAGGCGGGTCGTTACTTACAGGTATTTCGACTGCTTTTTTTATTACTGGATTCCCAGTACATGAAGGCGGACAAAAGGATCTTCATCTCTCCGTAGTTCATGCAACGTCTCCTTTCAAGACAGTGGCTGACTTAATCTGTTGTGACGACTATGCTCAGTGCATATAGCACGACCCATCTGGACAGTGTATGATTTCCCACACTGGGACAGGATTTATACATCTCTGGTCTCCTTAGAACTAGGTTCAAAAATGGCTCTGAGCACTATGGGACTTAACATCTGAGGTCATCAGTCCCCTAGAACTTAGAACTACTTAGTTAAACCTAAGGACATCACACACATCCATGCCCGAGGCAGGATTCGAACCTGCGACCGTAGCGGTCACGCGGTTCCAGACTGATGCGCCTAGAACTAGGTTGTCTTTAACAGAACCCATCACCATTTGCACTCGCGCCAGAGAGCAGGAGATATATTTTATTTCATGTTTCTTGAACAGCCTGGCGACTTAAAGGACACGCCAGTAATATAAGGCAAAAAATCATCCTCATGGAGTTCTCGTTTTTCTTCTGGCTTTTCTTGGGGTTTAGTGCGTGCAAGTTGAAATATATTTCGTATCTGCCTATCAGGGTACCTGTTTTGTACAAACATAGAGCGAAGATGGTTAATCTCTTCTCAACGCTTCCTGGATCTGAAATAAAATCTAGCCCTCAGATGGAGGGAGCTGAGATGTTATAGAAATGCAGGAAGGGCTGCTGCCACATGTGGCCACGCTATAGAACAAAGTTGTCGTCCATATAATCTCCAGGAACATTTAGGTTTCAAAACCGCCAATAGAAGTACTTTATCCTCGAATTCCTTCATCAAAGGTTGAGTTACCATGAGAGGAAAAGTGCTACCCGTAACAATGCAGTCAATTTGCTCAAAATATTGTTCGTTAAATCAAAAGTAAGGCTAGGTAAGTACATGTTTCACTGTCTGTAACATTTTCTCTTCCAGCTTAGTTCCTATGAGTTCTAATGAATCCACCAGAGGTACTCCTGTGAACAAAGAGAACACATCGAAAATCGCTAATACGTCAGCTGGTTCGAGACGCAAATTCTTCAGTCGCTGTACAAAATCCTCAGCGTTTCGGATATGATGTTCACGTTTTTCCTCCAAAGGGCTCAGAAGAGAAGCCAGATGTTTTGCTAGGTAATATGTTGCGGTCCCTATACTGTTCACAATGGGACGATGCGGAACCGCTTTCTGATGTATCTTAGGCAGACCATTAAGTCGTGGCGGAGATGGCGCTTGTACTCGTGACGTCTTTTTAAGATGTTCAGGCAACTGGCTGGGTCTGAGGAGGGCGGATGTCCTCCGTTGTACTACATCAGTTGGGTCATTCTGGAGACGACGGTACGCTGAGGCCTGCAGCAAATCCGTCATCTAGCCAAAGTTAGATGGTGCAGTCAGAACAGTAGCTTCCCCTTACAGGGAGATAAAATCACTATTTCTGTGCCTTCTGTTAAGGAAAAGAGCGCTTTTTTTTCTTCAGTCTTGACGTTCTGCTTTGGTGCGGACATTCTACTAATGGTCCTGCAGATCTCTAGCCTTATTTCCTTCAGCAGTCTCACTGGAAAGTTTCAGGACATATTCACTGTACTGATTCAATCCTTGGCGGCGAAGTCTTTGGAGTAGGCGCTAAATTTAGTCTCTTTTTCAACACTGCTGTTTATCTGTGAAATTAAACATACTGCGTCTGCATAGTCTGTGTTGTTGCGATTATTGGTGTGTAAGGCGATGGAACTTGGGAGTTCGAAGCGCCGCGGACTGTTGCTGCGTCCAGTCCGAAAACGACCACGTAGCACTGCCCACCCACTACCAAGAATCCGCTGACAGACATGACGATATATTGAGATGAAGTGAAAGCAAGTGCCTAGAGACTCTGTCCAATTCTCGCCTTGTACTACAGATTCTTTATCTCACCAGTGCCCTGCTGGCTCGTTTTTTAATCCTTTTGGAGGCCACAGGGTTTATGCGGAACATTATTAAAACCGACGAAGTGCAGGAAAGGATTAGTTACTCTAAATGGAGGAAAAATGGTTCTATGAATAAACCGACGAAGTGGAGGAACGGATTCGTTACTCGAAATGGAGGAAAAATGGTTCTTTGAACATGTGTCCAGAAATGGATAAATGGATTGTGTGCATGCAACACCAACAAATCGTCCTGGAACACTGTACAGAGCTGCTTTGCATATACGTCATAACAGATGTTCAAAGTGGCCTCTATGGGATGCAGGACACACGTTCACACGTCGTATCATGGATTGCTGCACTGTTTGGCACGTTCCAGTCTCTGTCATGAACAGTGTCACAGGCGTCGTGAAGACGTTGTTGAAGGGTCTGCAGATCAGGAACTGGTTCAGCATATACTTTTCAGATGCCACCAGAGGTAAAAATCAGGGGGGTTTCACTCCAGTGGTCTAGCACGCATGCTACAGGGCCTCCGCGTTCTGTCCAACACCTGGGGAAGATGTTGAGGTGTCAGCGAATTGTAATGCAGAGGGGGGGGGGGGGGGAGTGCTCCGTCATGCAGAAACCACATAACCTGTCATACTGCCAAAGGTACATTCTCAGGCAGCCTGTGCAGTTTATACCACATAAAGTCCAGGTACGTTCCTCCGTCGTGGCGTTGTTGAATAATAACCTATCCACGTATGCGGTCGCCAAGAATCTCTGCCCTCACATTGATGATGAAACGATGCTGGTAAGTCACCTCAACCATTCCCAAGGATTTTCTGTTGCCCACAGATGACCATTATGTAGTTCGATGATGCCAGTTCTGGTAAAGGTTGCTTAGCCGGTAAAGAGAACTGATGACAGAAGTCCCATAATTTTGATGGTCTGGTTCAAAAACTATCGACAAAATCCTTCCCGTAGAGGGAAATCCGCTGCTGATAATCCTTGCACTCACTGCAGGTGCTAGGGATAGTGGCAGTTGTCATGCACGATACACATGATCGTACTTCGGCCTACACCATGCTGGCGGGCCACTTGCCTGGAGATTGTACTAGGGTTCGTCTCAATACCCTCTAGAACCTGGTCCCCCAAATCTGGTGTACGCACAGTCCGCCGCCTCCCTGCACGTTCGTCTGACTGGAAGCACCCATGATCACACAAACGTCCAAAAAGGGCATGAAATGTTGTGTGATGTGGCTGGTGTCTGTGAGGGCACTTGGTTTAGTATAGCCGTCCTGTCTCTCGACCGTTTCCATCTGCTTGGCCGTACACAAACGCCATCTTGGCTTTTCTCGACATGAATACTGGACCATTCCGCTGCTTACAGTACGGTGCGTCAATCACGCAGCCTGCAACACACAAGAAACACACGACACGTGGTCAGAGATCAGAGGGACTTTCATTCTCCCGCGCACGGGTTCCCGGGTTCGATTCCCGGCGGGGTCGGGGATTTTCTCTGCCTCGTGATGACTGGGTGTTGTGTGTTGTCCTTAGGTTAGTTAGGTTTAAGTAGTTCTAAGTTCTAGGGGACTGATGACCGTAGATGTTAAGTCCCATAGTGCTCAGAGCCATTTGAACCATTTGACTTTCATTCGTCAGTGCCATTTACCGTGGCGACAACGCATTTCCGGACACATGTTCATAGGATCTTTTTCCTCCATTTCCAGTCAGGAAACTGTACCTGCAATTTGTCGGGTGTATTAATGTTCACCTTGTATAATATTCTGAAAGTCACAAATGAAAAAAAAAAAGAATCCGCACAATCTAACTAACAGAGCAGTTCAGAGTCTAATGCGCTGATGCCACTATAACTGTCCAAATTAAATATTTAAATGAATGCTCGCCATAATTTGATGATAATGTTCATCAAACGCCACGCTAAATAATGGTAGAATGTCTGTCCCGCGGCGGCACGTGAAAATACGACATACGCAAACTGAAGATATATCATTAAAGTCATCCCAGAATTAACACTTCACTCGAAAATGATTTCATGGTTACGCGTATCCCGAGTAACTTAATACGGCATCCGAGGCTGTTTATAGCAATGATTCCGACGCGACGCGACTCCCGACACAGATGGTGTGCTATTCAGCGTCTGGAGAGAACTGGGGCCTTGCTTCCTCGCGCCGCGTTCTTATATATATAGCCGCGGTGCGGACAGCTAAGGGAACGCCTGATCAAATCGGCTCTCCCGACTAGCCGCTGGGCTAGTAATGCACCACATTAAGTTATTGAATAAATCATAGCTTCTTTTGCTGATGGCCGATGAAGCTCTTAATTTAAACGTGCATTCAACACACAGGTAAGTAATCATAATAAAAGTTTGACGTGGCTAAGTTAGATATTTTGGGCGAGAGAATTAATTTAATTACACTGCACGCAGTAGACGAGCTCTGAACTTGCTATAGTTTTATAGTTATTCAAATGAAACTTCTCACGTTCTTATGGTTATAGCGGATCTCCATTCTACTTAAATATAAACATCCTAGCCTTATTTACTAGCCTACTTAATCTATCTTGCTTCCTTAATTTTTAAGACAAAAACCAGAAAATTATAAATTTACATTAAAATTTTAATTTGTGAAATCCAAATTACTGTTTTTATTAAATTATTGTGAAAGAGGAATCTAAATAAAATTTTAATGTCTCTACCTCTTTTCTGTTGCTCCAATGATTTTTACAGAAAAACATCCAAATTTCGAAAATGGTTAAAGTTATCGAACTGATATTCAACACATATTAATTTAGTATTACTCCTGACATTCTAGAAACATTTTAGGTTATTTACTTGATTTTTAAAGTATTGCGCAACATTTATGACGTCAGAGCTAGTTACAGCGGACCGGCTGGCACACAATCGAAAGACTGATGTGAATTTACTATGGCGTGAGTAGGCTGCTTCCCTACAATTGCTACTCGCGTTGGTCGAGATCCAATGACTGTTAGCAGAATATGGAATCGGTGGGTTCAGGAGGGTAATACGGAACGCCATGCTAGAGCCCAAGGACCTCGTATCACTAGCAGTCGAGATGACTGGCATCTTATCCGCATTGCTGTAACGGATCGTGCACCCACGTCTCGATCCCTGAGACAACAGATGGGGACGTTAGCAAGACAACAACCATCTGCACGAACAGTTCGACGACGTTTGCAGCAGCATGGACTAACAGCTCGGAGACCGTGGCTGCGGTTACCCTTGACGCTGCATCACAGACAGGAGTGCCTGCGATGGTGTACTCAACGACGAACCTGGTTGCACGAATGGCAAAACGTCATTTTTTCGGATGAATCCAGATTTTGTTTACAGCACCATGATGGTTGCATTCGTGTTTGGTGACATCGCGGTGAACGCACATTGGAAGCGTGTATTCGTTATCGCCATACTGACGTATCACCCGGCGTGATGGTATGGGGTGCCATTGGTTACACGTCTCGGCCACCTCTTGTTCTCATTGACGGCACTTTTAACAATGGATGTTACATTTCAGATGTGTTACGACCCATGGCTCTACCCTTCATTCGATCCCTGCGAAACCCTACATTTCAGCAGGATAATGCACGGCCGCATGTTGCAGGTCCTGTACGGGCCTTTCTGGATACAGAAAATGTTCCACTGCTGCCCTGGCCAGCACATTCTCAGGATCTCTCACCAACTGAAAACGTCTGGTCAATGGTGGCCGAGCAACTGGCTCGTCACAATACGCCAGTCACTACTCTTGATGAGCTGTGGTATGGTGTTGAAGCTGCAATGCAGCTGCACCTGTACACGCCATCCAAGCTCTGTTTGACTCAATGCCCAGACGTATCAAGGCCGTTATTACGGCCAGAGGTGGCTGTTCTGGGTACTGATTTCGCAGGATCTATGCACCCAAATTGCGTGAAAATGTAATCACATGTCAGTTCTAGTATAATGTATTAGTCCAATGAATACCTTTTATTATCTGCATTTCTTCTTGGTGCAGCAATTTTAATGGCCAGTAGTGTAATAGCTTCTTCAGTGGTTCAGGAGCCTGACGTCGAATATTGTTATGAAAGCAGCAAAATATTGTAAAAAGACAGTTGTTCATCATCTTCAGGTGCTTACTGGCATGATGCTACACTGGCTCTCTAATATATGAGCTGGTTTAGCGCAGGTGACAATAAGTGGGCCTATAACATCATCCATCCGAGTCCTTGCCTCGCCATGGACAGAAATGGAGGTCTCCGGTTTTTAGATGTCTTGGTCCGAAGAAAATAAGATGGTTCCGTGAGTCACAGTGTGTTCCAAATGGTTCAAATGGCTCTGAGCACTATGGGACTTAATATCTGACGTCATCAGTCCCCTCGACTTAGAACTACTTAAACCTAACTAACCTAAGGACATCACACACATCCATGCCCGAGGCAGGATTCGAACCTGCGACCGTAGCAGCAGCGCGGTTCCGGACTGAAGCGCCTATAACCGCTCGGGCACAACGGCCGGCCAGTGTGTTCCGTAAACCAACTCAATCTACTAGCTACGAGCTGCCAACATCCGTCTCAATACAGTGGTGTATTACGGACTCTCGTTCATAGGGCTAGAGTTATCTCAGAGCCGGGGAGCTTATCAGCAAAGCTTAGTCGCCTTCGCCCTGTGTTAGTACAAAAGGGGTGCTCTGATAAGCAAATTTGAAATGTATTTCAACCCGCACGCACTAAACTTCAAGAAAAGCCAGAAGAAACGGAAAACTTCATGAGGATGATTTTTCTGCCCTATATCAGTGGTGAGTCTTTTAAGATTATCTGTCTGTTCAAGAAATATAAAGTGTGTCTTCCACCATCTAGCGCGAGTGCAAAGGTTGATGGGTTCTGTTAAAGACAACCACGTCTAAGAGGACCGAGATCTATAAAGTCATGTGCCACTCTGGGGAATCACACATTGGCCAAACGTGTCACACTGCGCTGAACATAAAAGTCACACCAGATTTGGTCCGCCAGAAAAGTCTACTGCTGCTGAACACAGGACATAGCATGTACTATGAAAAGAAAAAGATATTTTCTTTCGTTTTCACGTATGGGACTCGAGTATTAAAGAAGCAGTCGAAATACCTATCAGTAACGATCTGATTAATACAGACACGGCATTTCAACTTAACAAGGCATGGGAACCAGCGCTGATGGACTAAAGCGTCGTCGGACACAGACGAACGAATCCAACGAGTCAACACAGACTGGGAATCGGAGTCCCGACACTTAAAATTGGGCGCCAACACACTGCCCGCGATCGTGCGCGCTGAGTCACGATTTGCGGCCGCGCTTTTCCCACTTCACACATGCGAAACCGTGGTCCGTTTCTCCGGCAGGGGCCACTGGATGTCGTGGCGCTGTATAATTCGTCTACGATGATGTTTTAGCCCCACCTTTTGGCGCCTGCGCTTTTCTAGCGAGCCAGCGCGTACACTGGTGAACCACTGCAGCAACGCTTCAGTTAAGAACCTGAAGATGCCGAGCAGCTATCTCGTTGAAATACTGTGCAGCATTCGGAACAATATCCAATGCGACGCCCGTGAATCACTGAAGCAAATGTAATGTTTTGTTATGGTCTGTGCACATACAATAAATTGTGATAAAATTGGTGTTTATCTGGACACTGTATTTAATGTTGTAGTCATTAGAGCCCCTTCTTGAAATTTACAGCATAATAATTGTGGAAATATCCTTACTTGAAATTCAATTCTACGTCCACCTTGTTCAAACTGCAAGTCCATTGCGTATCTTCATTAAGCATTTGGATTTCAATGAACGATGTGCCTCTTAGTAAGTTCCCTTGATGCAGATCTGGAAATATTTAAGTATTTCACACAGCCTTAAAACTGGTGTCGCAGAAGTGTATGTTTCATCACGGCTATCAAGTGGTTAACACACAAGCACGTACGAAATCCAGATGTGTGTCATTCATGAGGATGACTTACCTATCATGATGTTTAATTTGGAAACTACGCTGAAAGTCTTTGCTATTAATATTGTCACGAGCGAGGAATTTCACCACCAGAGCAACTTAATGAGGAGGAAGTGGGGCCAACCCAGAAAATCACGGTTGAAGTGGCAGTACCTGATCACTGCGACCTCTGTGTGTGAACAGTATTCCTTCGAAAGTCTCTGAAGGTTCATAACACCGTATACCCATTCACTGTACTCACACCAGGTTGCCACCGACACCAAGCTCGTGTCTTCCTCATTGTTCCTGTAATACACTAATGGGAAAAAAGCGCAACACAAGAAATGATTAATGTAGAGTAATGAAATTTCGGAATACATTTGTGTAGGTAATATATTTAAGTGATTAACATTGCAAGATCACAGGTTAATGTAAGTGAGAGGTAAGGAACTGCAAATGTGAAATTCTCCTACAATAATAACCGGTGTAACTGCCAGAATGTTGAATACAAGCATGAAAACGTGCAATCGTTGTGTTGTACAGGTGACGGATGTCGGTTTGTGGGTTGAAGTTCTATGCCTGTTGTACTTGGTCGATTGTTACAGGGACTGTTAACGCTGTTTATGGATGTCGCTCGAATTTTCGTCCGCTGATATCCCATTTGTACACGATTGGAAACGAATCTGGTGATCGAGCAGGCCAAGGCAACATTTCGATACTCTGTAGAGCATATTGGGTTACAACAGCGGTATATGTGCGAGAGTTATCAAGTTGAAACACATTCCAAGGAATGCTGTTCCTGAATGACAGCACAACAGAAAGAATGACCAGACTGACGTACAATTTTGCAGTTAAGGTGCGCGGCGTAACCACGAGAGTTCTCTTGCTGTCATACAAAATCGCACACCAGACCACAACTCCGAGTGTAGGTCCAGTGTATCTTCTACGCAGACAGTTTGATTCCAGGTCCTTAATTGGCCTCCTTCGAACCAGCACACGGCTGTAGCAGGCAACGAGACATAACTAGCTTTCGTCAAAAACACAGTAGACTTCCACCCTGCCCTCCAATGAGCTCTCCCTTGACAACTCTGAAGTCGCAAAGGCCAGTAGATTGCGATCAGTGGAATGCACGCTAGTGGACGTCCGGTTCGGAGCTGTGCTTGAAGCAACCAATTTGTAACAGTTCGTTGTGTCACTGTGATTCGAAATGCTGCTCAGATTGCTGCTGCAGATGTAGTACGATACGCTAGAGCCATAAGGAGAACGCTATGTTCTTCCCTCTCGATAGCGCCACGTGGCCGTCCGTAGCCCCGTCTTCTTGGGACCGTATATTCTTCTGACCACCGTTGCCAGAAAACGTACGGTTGCTACATTCCTGCCATGTCTTTTTGCAATACGGCAGAAGGAACATCCAGCTTCTCGTAGCCCAGTTACACGATCTAGTTCAAACTCAGTGAGGTGTTGATGATGGCATCTTTGTCGCGTTAATGGCTACTAGCGCCTCTTAGGCGACTAGCATGAAATTTAAACAGACATCATCTTTCAGATGTAGAAACACTCCTACCAAATTTCGTTTGTGCCGCATAACTGCTTCATGGTGTTACAATTTTTTTCAGTCAGTGTAGTACTGATAGTCACTTTCCCTGCAAATGTACGTAAAGTACTCAACAACGTTTTACAGCATCGATGTACCAGCGAACGGACTTTGACTTATTGTTAGAGTTAAGGGGAGTGGGGAGTCAAAGTATGGTTCACTATTTTGAATTCTGATTCGACCTGGATACAGATGTTGAAATTAACACGATCGAAGTCTGCAGAGGACAAGAGAGCAATTGATATTATGAACGCCATACAGGATGAAGAAAAAAACTATAATCGGAGCAGGGTAGAAGATCTCGAATCGAGCAAAATTTTCCAAATAATCGTAGGTCATACGTGCACTGTAGTGAGCTACAGCTATAAGACGATGGACAATCAGCGACAAATGTGCAGAACTGTGTACATTTAAACTGAGTGGATCTAACCAGTACTGATATAATGCCCAGTTTCTAATTGAATTAGTTGAAGATAATATATTTAGCTGAACAGTCAAAGCTATGCAAACTTTAAATTCTTATCCATGGCTGTTTTCTCTAGACGTGAATTTTATGTTACATTTACTGAATAAAGATCGACTAAGAAGCCACCTACCCTGAAAGTACCGTAATGAAATTAAGTATTAAGATAATAAAATTTATTGCAGAAACAGCACTGAAATAATGTAACGAGTCTGACAGTTGCGATGTTATTAATAGTGAAAACTAAAGACCACATGTTTTAATTTCTACTAGTGCGCAAATAAGGTGAATGAACTTTTATTCTAACAGGTTTAGTTGATCAGTACGTGTAAACTATGACAGTAGTGAAAAAGGAAAGCAGAAATTAAATTTGGAACATTCTTTTTTCTCATATCACATTTTTTATAGCGAATGCTAGGAATTAATGCCTCAAACATCGCTACAAAGTTGATATCGTCGAATAAATGAATGGTGCACCCTCTCGAAAATTACTAGACGCCCCAAAACAGCTCGGTTAGCCGACATACTTCGGAGCCTATCGCTAACTGGTTGTCGTTTTATGACTATAGCTCTACAACGGTGCATTTCTGACCTATGGATAGTTGGAAAATTTGGTTCGATTCGACATACTCTACCTTCCTTTGTCAGTATTACCAACACACTGTACATGCCAAACACCAGATTAAATGATTGATACATCCAATCACTGTAAAGGAACACATACAGTGATATGTCAGTACTAGTCCAGAATCGTAATTTATCTTCTTTTGGCTGCACTTAAAATTTAGTTTTTCTGCAATGGCTGTGCTTATGGAAATGCAGCTCACATTTCACTCAGTCTCAGCTCTATTGCAGTTCATGAGCTGTAAGGTCATCCGAGTGGTTATTAATATAGAACGTTTGAGATACAGTACGTGATCAAAAGTATCCGGACGCCCTCATTTTACGTTTTTTGTGCTGCCACCTACTACCAGGTACTCCATATCAGCGACCTCAGTAGTCATTAGACATCGTGAGAGAGCAGAATGGGCCACTCCGCCGAACTCACGGACTTCGAACGTGGTCAGCTGATTGGGTGTCACTTGTGTCATACGTATGTACGCGAGATTTACACACTCCTAAACATCCCTATGTGACCGTGAAGTGGAAACGTGAATGGACACGTACGGCACAGACGTTTACAGGCCAACCTCGTCTGTTGACTGACAGAGATCGCCGACAGTTGAAGAAAGTCGTAATGTGTAATAGGCAGATATCTGTTCAGCCGGCCGGCGTGGCCGAGCGGTTCTAGGAGCTACAGTCTGGAACGGCGCGATCGCTACGGTCGCAGGTTCGAATCCTGCCTCGGGCTTGGATGTGTGTGATGTCCTTAGGTTAGTTAGGTTTAAGTAGTTCTAAGTTCTAGGGGACTGATGACCTCAGAAGTTGAGTTCCATAGTGCTCAGAGCCATTTGAACCATATCTGTCCAGACCATTACACAGGAATTCCAGATTGCATCAGGATGCACTAGTACTATGACAGTTAGGTGGGAGGTGAGAAAACTTGGATTTCATGATCGAGCGGCTGCTCATAAGACACACATCACAGCGGTAAACGACCAACGATGCCTCGCTTGGTGTAAGGAGCGTAAACGTTGGACGATTGAACAGTGTAAAAACGTTGTGTGGAATGACGAATCACGGTACACAATGTGGCAATCCGATGGTAGAATGTGGCGAATGCCCGGTGAATGTTATCTGCCAGCGTGTGTACTGGAACAGTAAAATTCGGAGGCGGTGGAGTTATGGTGTGGTCTTGTTTTTCATGGAGGGCTCTTGCGCTCCTTGTTGTTTTGCGTGGCACTATCACAGCACGGGCCTACATTGATGTTTTAAGCACCTTCTTGCTTCCAACTGTTGAAGATCAATTAGGGGATGGCGATTGCATCTTTCAACACGATCGAGCACCTGCTCATAATGCACGGCCTGTGGCGGAGTGGTTACACGACAGTAATATCTCTGCCATGGACTGGCCTGCACAGAAACCTGACCTGAATCCCACAGAACACCTATGGGATGTTTTGGAACGCCGACTTCGTGCCAAGCCTCGCCGACCGACATCGATACCTCTCCTCATGCAGCACTCCGTGAAGAATGGGCTGCCATTCTTCAAGAAACCTTCCAGCACCTGACTGAACGTATGCCAGCGAGAGTGGAAGATGTCATCAAGGCTAAGGGCGGGCCAACGCCATATTGAATTCCAGCATTACCGATGGTGGGCGCCACGAGCTTGTAAGTCATTTTCAGCCAGGTGTTCGGATACGTTTGATCACATAGTGTGTAGGTAGGACGTTATCTCTTTCAGCTCCAAGAAAGCGAACAAGCATTGAGGTATCTACATGTTCCATTATTAGAGAAGTAATAAAATACTGGCCAGACGTTTTCCTCTATTACGAACCAATGTGATGGAAAGTTTCGATATTCAGAAGTGGAAGGGAGAGAATAGTCTGAAGCAATGCTCCCACATGACTGAAATTTTAGTCACATATTGTACGCAGCATATGATCATAATCACAGAATTCTGAACCTAATAGTCATGGACAGCAATGACAGTATATTCTACAGCGTCCTCTGGAGACAAATCACTCACAAATTTTGCGTGGAGACGATCATGAAGGAGTCGGGTATCATCTTCAGAAATAATGTTACACGTCCCACCTCTTGTCGCAAATGGACAAGACGTTTGCGGTAACGCAGACTGGAGCGCGTGCCGAACGTATTCAGTGAGGGATAGATCTGCTGATAGGGCTCACGGCGAGAGCCGATATATATCTTGGACGGTGTACTGATAGAAAAGAGGAATATGTGCACAGAGTACCGTTACAACAGCTGCTGCGGGTATGTTTGTTGCAAGGCTTACTGCCCTCTGTTCACAACATACACGGATCAACGAGAGAGAGGTATGGCTGAAAATACGAGTTACATTAATTTTCATATGAATTATAAGTGGGTCGCCAGGAATACTAACACTCAAACAAAAACATGAGATTAGCAAATGTCCGTTACGTTTGTTGTATGACGTAAGTATCTGCATATGCTATCATATCGCTGTATCAGAGCAGTAACACTGTAGTCAGTCTGCAAAGTGAAGAGCGAATAGCGTAGGAGGTAATCGTTCTCGGAAGAACGCTACAGCTACCGCGCAGGAATCCAAGAACCAGTTTTCCACTTAGCAGTTTAGCAGTGTAGCAAAGCGTATGGCAATTTGGATAGATTCTGTTCATATGCGTTTCTCGAGTTTGTGACATTAGTTACTAATTTCTGTATTTCATGCAGTGTCAATGCATAAACACTCGGCAGGCATGCTTGCGCGGTGCGTCGCCACTGATTTAACCCTTTCAACCCTTTCACTAGCATTGGGACATGTGTATCCCACGATAGGTTGTCAGAGAACCAGTAGGAATTTACTGCATGCTCTTGCTATGTATCAATGTCTCACTTGTAAAGAGAAGCCTGCCAATGGTCTGCTGAATTTTTACAGGTTGCACCTGTAGGATGTGCTGTTTCAAGTGTAACTGTTAACTGTCTGCTCCGCTCCTCTCACTATTGTCGCATCGGATTAGTTCGCGCCTGCAAATAGGCAATCCAATGAACAGATTTGCAAAACAGGCTGCTTGCCTTCCAAGACGCTTCATGTCAACGAACTGCAGGCAGGTATCGACTTTCGCCGCGTTACGTAGGGATCCCATATTGAGCACCTGCATACTATTGAGAATTAAAAACTTGAATAGACGCTCCATCCAATGATGCGTCTGCTTTCTTTATGTCTTTTAGTTTTAGTGCAGTCGTCTTCTGAAACCTCGAAGATACTTACGAATAACCCTATGTGCCGCACCCTTTCCCGTGTTTGAAAACCAGATGACGAGAAATATTTTTTTACTATTTTTTCTTCTGAGTACGAAATTAGTTGAAGTAACCGTTCCTTTCAATCTGGAAAAGCGGGAATGAAAGGGTTAGAATGTGCTCTTATTGTGAAATATACTGACAAAAATATCTTAAAACTGGATCTGAAATCGAATTGGAGTTTTTCCTCGAAACTAGAATCGCGTTCCCACGTCGCCATTTGTTACTAAGAAGGCATATCATTTCAACTGTCCATCTCAACTTACGTCCGTTAGTTCTCCAAAAGAAATTTACTCCATACGAAATCTCCAAGAGACGTGAGTACTTTAAAGTCTCCGAGGGAAGTAAGTGCTGCTCATGGACACGAGGCAACTCCTGCTTGATATGCACGGCTTCAGAAGCGACAGTCGATCATCTACGCTGCTTGCTTTTGACACAAGCTTTCAATAGATACATTAAAGTCCTGCCTCATTACGTCGTTCAGCCTTATCTGGATTTCAAGTATCTATTTCTCTCTTAAACATTTTAATTGTGATTCCTCTCATTAGCATAATTACGCCTGCTTTCTGATTTGCTAAGGCAGTATATGGCCCATACCATTGGCGTTACGTGGAGCTGTTGGAGTTGTGTCGCCCGCCGTTACTAGAAGGCGAGAGGTGTCCACCCTCCTGCAGAGACTCTCGGGACTATATACGAGGCTGGTGACCTCGTTTCCCTGTCTGGCTAAGCCAGCGCATGTCACACGCCATACTGGGCGCAAAGAAAATATACCCAACAGAATATAAGTCCTACAGAATGTAATTTTAATATATACTAGCAGTTGAGGATCCGTGGAGAGGGAGAGCGTTGTCAGGTCATGGGAGTCAAGTACTCACACCCACTCAGCCCACAACGTTTTAGTAAAAGCAATCATAGTTTCACATATACCAGTTTCCTAGTTACTCTACTAACTTTCGGAGAATAAAGAAGCATACAAATGACCAGGAATTCCAGAAAGTACACAGCATAATCTTCAGTTGATTGAATGAGGGCTATCCCATATGGATTGGTTTGCGGTCTAGACAACATTCCATCCGGGAAAAGACGACGAGACATGGGGCGACCGTACCTGTTGTGAGCAACAACTTCGACGCGATTAATAAGTGCACTGGTGGAACGAAAATGACTGGAAACTGAATTAGGCAAGACAATAAGGGAACGAGCTTCCACTAAGGAAAAATGAAAAGTTAGAGAGAGACTAACTCCCCAAACGTAGGCGGAAATGACTGAAAAAGCAGTATTTCCATCATTTACATGTTGACATAGCTATAGACTGCAGACCTGGAGACCCTCCATAATCGTAGCGCTAAGGAAATACTGATAATGGTAAGTGCACACTTCGATTATACACTCTAAGAAAAAAAAAAGACGCAGCATGAATGAATTATCCGAATGGGTCAGAAATCGCTAGCCATGACGTGCATATACAAAAAAACAAATGATTACAAGTTTAGAAAAATCTGACTGTTTCTTCGAGGGAAGGATCTTCACGAGCTGAGAAAGTCAGTAAAGCGTTGGTCCACCTCCAGTGCTTATGCACGAAGTTATTGGGCTTGGCACTGCTTGAGAGTGTAGTTGGATGTACCCCGAGGGATATCGTGCCAATTTCTGTCCAACTGGCGCGTTACGTGGAGATGGTTGAAGGGCCTTCCTCAGATTGCTCCAAAAATTCTCAATTGGGGGAAAGATCCAGCGACTTTTCTAGCGAAGGTAGGATTTGGCGAGCACGAAGACAAGCAGTAGAAACTCTCGTCATGTGCTGGCGGGCATTATATTACTGAAATGTAAGCCCAGGACGGCTTGCCACAAAGGGCAACAACACGGAGGGTACAATACTGTCGACGGACCGCTATACAATAAGGGTGCCACGGATGACAAACAGAGGGTTTCTGCTGTGAAAAGAAATGTCACCTGAGACCATTACACCTAGCTGTCGGGCCATATACCGGGCAACAATAGGGTGGATATCCCATTTCTGTCTGGGGCGTATATAGACACGTATTCGGCTTGAAATCTGATTGACTGAGATAGAATATTGTTTTCAGTGATAAGTCCCCCTTCGAACTAAGCGCCGATAACCAGCGAAGACGTATCTGCAGACGCCCTGAACAGCAGTGGGATACCAACCGGGCTATCGCCCGACATACGGCCCGACAACCTGGAGTGATGGTCCTGGGTGCCATTTCCTTTCGTAGCTGATCCCTCTGATGGTCATCCGTGGTACCCCTACAGCACAGTGGTATTTCCACGATATTCTATGCCCCGTTTTGTTGCCCTTCATGACAAGCCATCCTGGGCTTACATTACAGCAAGATAATGCTTGTCAAAGTTGCGAGAGTTTGTTGCTGTTATAATACTTACAACACCTGCATCACACATGCAGTTCTCAAATTTTCGGAAGTATATTTTTCGAATTCTGTTTTTCTCTAAATTTTAATTTCTTGGAAATTATGCTAAGGCAATGTTCTACGCCCAAACAAATTGTTATAATTATTGTATTAAATATTTTGTAGTAATAAAACAATTTATTATTATTATATAAAAATATGTAATATATTTTATTGTTATCATTATTAAAAACGTAGGCATTTGTGTAATATTAAAAGTGGGTATGGAGGCAATATATTTATACAGGGTGTTACAAAAAGGTACGGCTAAACTTTCAGGAAACATTCCTCACACACAAATAAAGAAAAGATGTTATGTGGACACGTGTCCGGAAACGCTTAATTTTAATGTTAGAGCTCATTTCAGTTTCGTCAGTATGTACTGTACTTCCTCGATTCACCGCCAGTTGGTCCAATTGAAGGAAGGTGATGTTGACTTCGGTGCTTGTGTTGACATGTGACTCATTGCTCTACAGTACTAGCATCAAGCACATCAGTACATAGCATCAACAGGTTAGTGTTCATCACGAACGTGGTTTTGCAGTCAGTGCAATGTTTACAAATGCGGAGTTGGCAGATGCCCATTTGATGTATGGATTAGCACGGGGCAATAGCCGTGGCGCGGTACGTTTGTATCGAGACAGATTTCCAGAACGAAGGTGTCCCGACAGGAAGACGTTCGAAGCAATTGATTGGCGTCTTAGGGAGCACGGAACATTCCAGCCTATGACTCGCGACTGGGGAAGACCTAGAACGACGAGGACACCTGCAATGGACGAGGCAATTCTTCGTGCAGTTGACGATAACCCTAATGTCAGCGTCAGAGAAGTTGCTACTGTACAAGGTAACGTTGACCACGTCACTGTATGGAGAGTGCTACGGGAGAACCAGTTGTTTCCGTATCATGAACAACGTGTGCAGGCACTATCAGCAGCTGATTGGCCTCCACGGGTACACTTCTGCGAATGGTTCGTCCAACAATGTGTCAATCCTCATTTCAGTGCAAATGTTCTCTTTATGGATGAGGCTTCATTTCAACGTGATCAAATTGTAAATTTTCACAACCAACATGTGTGGGCTGACGAGATTCCGTACGCAATTGTGCAATCACGTCATCAACACAGATTTTCTGTGAACGTTTGGGCAGGCATTGTTGGTGATGTCTTGATTTGGCCCCATGTTCTTCCACCTACACTCCATGGAGCACGTTATCATGATTTCATACGGGATACTCTACCTGTGCTGCTAGAACATGTGCCTTTACAAGTACGACACAACATGTGGTTCATGCACGATGGAGCTCCAGCACATTTCAGTCGAAGTGTTCGTACGCTTCTCAACAACAGATTCGGTGACCGATGGATTGGTAGAGGCGGACCAATCCCATGGCCTCCATGCTCTCCTGACCTCAACCCTTTTGACTTTCATTTATGGGGGCATTTGAAAGCTCTTGTCTACGCAACCCCGGTACCAAATTTAGAGACTCTTCGTGATCGTATTGTGGACGGCTGTGATACAATACGCCATTCTCCAGGGCTGCATCAGCGCGTCAGGGATTCCGTGCGACGGAGGGTGGATGCCCTCGCTAACGGAGGACATTTTGAACATTTCCTGTAACAAAGTGTTTGAAGTCGCGCTGGTACGTTCTGTTTATGTGTGTTTCCATTCCATGATTAATGTGATCTGAAGAGAAGTAATAAAATGAGCTCTAACATGGAAAGTAAGCGTTTCCGGACACATGTCCACATAACGTATTTTCTTTCTTTGTGTGTGAGGAATGTTTCCTGAAAGTTTGGCCGTACCTTTTTGTAACACCCTGTATATGGGGCTGGGGAGGAAGTCTAGAGACAGTAACGAATTGTGAGCAGCCCCTCCCATCCAGGACTGGATCATGGATATGTGTCTGATTATTAGTCGTACTGGTGACTTGTAGCGTTTTAACAGGCATTTTTCTACTAGAGGAACTAATATTTCCACTCCTCTGGTCGGCATCACAATCACACATCACATCACTGACAACAGAAGCGTCATCGCTCTCATCACTAAACACAACTTTGTAACTTTCAGTCGTCTAGCTGTGTTTTTCGTCGCGGTATCGGAAAGGAAAGAAAGAAGGTTAGGGTTTAACGTCCCGTCGATAACAATCATAGATGGGATTGGAATGTGAAGAAATTTGGGCATGTACTTTTCATAGGAATCACCTAGGCTTTTACATTCGGTGAAACCTCAACCTCGAGGGTCAGATGGAGGGGAACGCGAGACCAGTGACTTACCAGTCCTCCACCTTGCTCATCACAGCTCTGAGACGAACTGGAAGATACTGATACTTTTCTCGTAGCCCACTTCCAGCAAATGGTCTTGATTGTTGAATCTGACTCCCTGTATTTAGCATTAATCCTCATGGGAGGAACACCGAGTAATCAACAATAGTTGCTTGCCTAATGAGTCTGTCCGCCCCTGAAACTTTGTGCTGATGTCGCCTGTGGCTAGGATAACGAACATGATCTCCTACCTCTGGGCCACAATAATCAGCACTTATAAATAGGTGACACGTTGTGTTAAGGTCAGATCTATTAAAAGTGTCAGTGTGTCATAAATGTAAAATGCGCATAGAAAGGGCTCTCTTGAATGTCTGTTAATGGTTTCCAAACCTTAAAGATGTTAGTTCGGACTGAATGACGCTGTTGAGAACCCACGGGCCACGCGGAGCTCACACACATGTAGGCTGTGGTAATTGGACAGTGTGTAAATGTTACCATAAAAACGACCTTGTGTGAGTTTTTTGTTGCAAAAGCAGTCAACACTGATCGACCCTTTGTGATTCGGACGACCATGAAGTTAGCATCGGTTTTCTTCCTCGCATTTGTTACAGGGGCTGTGTAAAGTGCTTTGTTGAACACTACTCCAACCCTGCGTGAGTGTACAAGAAGCTCATTCCGCGTGTATGACAAAATGCACAAAGACAACATACTTTCAATGAATTTTTCACTTGTTACCAGGGTGTGTCCAAAAATGATTCTTCCTCGAAAATTAAAGCAGTGTACTTTACCAGAATGCAAACCCCAATATTTGCTTACCCCGAGAGATACTTCGCCCCTGAGTCATCTGACAGAGCTTGATGAAATTGGGTTGCACAATTTTATGTCGCATGGCTCGTTTTTTATTTTAATAGCTTTGAAGCACAATAAATGATTTATAGTGGTGATAACCAACATTAATTTAGTTACACTGCTAACCACGAAAACTGCAACACCATGAAGGCAACAAGCAACAAACGTCGACTTGGTATTAAGAATACTACTCGCTTGGCTATGCAAACTGTTAGCATTTCCGGACAACCTCATAAAGTAAGTAGGAGTAACAACATCTACATTATTTACATATACAGTGGGTTTGTCATTCAGAAGTCGCAACTGAATATTGGTTGACTTGGAGAAAATCATGTTATGTTTCATGTAAGAAGGAGAATTTCGACCAGCACATCTCAAAATTTAACAGCAGCAGGATTGTGGCCTAACGAGGCTGCATTTTACCGTTCCATGATATTGCTGCTCGTGTTAGTCGGTATCCAACGCCTGTCATTTTAATATTGAATCAATGGGTTCAACAGGGCATAATCAACATCATGCAGGATCTCTGTGGCTCCGTGCTACTAGCGCCCGAAAGTACACACATATTATTCGCTCAACCGTGCCGGATCTTACAGCAACGTCAAAAATAAAAAAAAAAAAGGTTCACATGGCTCTGAGCACTATGGGACTTAACATCTGAGGTCATCAGTTCCGTAGAACTTAGAACTACTTAAACTAACCTAAGGACATCACACACATCCATGCCAGAGGCAGGATTCGAACCTGCGACCGTAGCAGCCGCGTGGTTCCGGAATGAAGCGCCTAGATCCGCTCGGCCACGACTTAAATGTCAGTTCTCTAAAATTTCTCAGTAGTGCTCCTCGAAAAGAACGCCGCCTTCCCTCCACTGATTCCCATTTGAGTTCCTGAAGAATCTCCGTAATACTTGCGTGTTGTTCGAACGTAACAGTAAAAAACCTAGCAGCCCTCCTCTGAACTGCTTCGATTTTTTCCTTTAATCCTATCTGGTGTGGATCTCAAACTCTCGAACAGTAGTCAAGAACGGGTCACATTAGTGTCCTATATGCGGTCTCCTTTACAGACGAAACACACTTACCTTAAATTGTCCCAATAAATCAAAGTCGACCATTCGGCTTCCCTACTATAGTCCTTACATGCTTATTCCATTTCTTATCGCTTCGCAACGTAAAACCGAGATATTTAATTGACATGACTATCAAACAGCACACTACTAATACTGGATTCGAACACTATGGGTTGGTTTTCCTACGTATCTGCATTAATTGACTTTTTTCTACCTTTAGAGCTAGCTGTCGTTCATCACATGAAACATAAATTTTGTCTAAGTCATCTTGTATCCTCCTACAGTCACTCAACGATGACACCCTATCATACAACATCATCAGCAAACAGCCGCAGACAGCTGCTTACCCTGTCAGCCAGATCATTTATGTGTAAAAGACAACAGCGGTCCTATCACACTTTTCTGGGTACTCTTGACGGTACTCTTGTCTCTGATGAATACTCAGCGTCGAGGACAACGCACTGGGTTCTGTTACTTTGGAAGTCTTCGAACCACTTATATATCTGAGAACTTATTCCGTATGCTTGTACCTTCGGTAACTGTCGGCAGTGTGGCACTGTGTCAAACGCATTACGGAAATCTAGGACTATGGAATCCACCTGTTGCACTTCAGGTGATGGTTCGCAGGATCTAATGTGAGAAAAGGGCAAGCTGTGTTCAGAGCGAGCGATAGTTTCTCTAAGCCCGTGCTGATTTGTGGACAGAAACTTTTCCCTCTCAAGGAATTTTATTGTATTCGAACTGAGAATATATTCAAAGATTCTGTAACAAACCGATGTTAAGGATATTGGTCTGTAATTTTGCGGGTGAGTTCTTTTATCCTTCTCATTCCTGTAGTTGCTCAGGATCTAAGCACTACCGCGTGAATAGCACCCACGAAGACAGACATATTGTACGCTTGGCGGTGCAGGATCATACAACCTCGTCACGTATCATGCGTCAGGAAATGGGTTTGTTCGCAGCAAGACATGTTTCCACACAGACAATGCGACGCTGTGTGGAGCACCAAGATCTGTCAGCACGGCAGCAATTGTTGTGGATTCCTTTGATATGTCAGCCGAGAGAGGCGCGCCGACAGTGGTGCATCCACGACATCACTGGCGGTAATATGTCGTATTTTGACACTACCTCCGGTTCTGAATACAGCTTTACAATGATCGCATCCATATGTTGAAACTCGGCAGAGAACAAACGTTACCAGACTGCGTTCGTCATCGTCATATGGGCGCATCACCACGTGTGATCGTACAGGGTGCCACCGGATATATCACTGCCACTGGTTCACGTAGCCGGTAATTTAGACCGCAGTCGCTGCGTTTATGACGTAAAGCCGGTGGCTGTACCCTGTCTTTAAGGTCTCTCTGGTGTTATGTTCCAACATAATAACGGAAGACCACATGTTTCCCGAGCTATCCTGACATACCTCGATACAGAAGGTGTTCGACAGTTAATATGGCCACCTTGCTCTGCAGCCTCTCACTCAATGAAACATTTATTCACGGCAGGGGCGTCACTATAGTTATGGGGACACTGGCGCATGCACCTAAAGTGGGCCATGGTTTTCAAGCTGATGAAGAGCCGTGATTTGAATCGGACTCTATGCGAAGTACACAGTACGCAATACAACCTACAAGTACACAAGGACCTTTTTATGTTTTATTTTAGTGTATTTCATACATGTGCAGATGGACATGGTAATGGGTGAATTACTGTTGCTGTGGTGTGGTGTATATCTTTGTCAGGGTCTGGGCTTGAGAGCTTTAGTGAAGAGATGTTATTGTGTACAAGACATTTCATATTTCTGAGTGTACCAACAAGAACTATGGGAAGTCTATTTATCAACGCGATGCTCCATTCTATAGCTGTGCGAGATGGCTCACTGGTCAAGACACGTTAGGGCTGCTGTGGCTCTAATCTCCCTCCGACTGTTCAGATACAGGTTTTCCGCTGTTGAATTAAATCACTTCAGTTGGATGCGTGGATGTTTCCTGTTTAAGGACACGCCCGATTCCCTTCCCAGTTCTTACCAAATCCGAGTTCGTGCTTTGTGTCTTTTTCCTTCGTCATCGACAAGACGTTAAACACTAATCTTTCGCCAATTACTACCTTAAGGAAACATTTGTGAAATAAAAGCCCAAATGTGTTAATGAAAATCAGTATTTAACTTGTATTAAAACCTTATTACGTTCGGAATAAGACATTAAAAATCAATTACTGCACAAAATAATAACCTTATCGAACCAAAGCTTAGTCACCGCTAGATAAGTTATTACAAGCATCATTTCATATCGTGTAATTTCGTCCTTGCACTTGATGGCCGACTGGTCTCGGTTGGGAAGTGAGTCCACGAGGTTGTACAGGTACGTCGCACCAAGGTTAAGCCACTCACTGAGAATCTGATCATGTAGTTGCACCAAATTAAGGGGATGCTGGTGTCGGTGTTTCACCGCTGATCCAACATATCCCACAGATTTTCTATGGGAATCAAGTTAAGTGATGCTGCAAGTCAGTCGAGACAGGGTGGGAGGGTGTTCAGAAAACCAGTCACATATTCTTCCACCCCGATGAACTTTACTGCTGTCGTCTTTATGAGCCTGTGTGTGCAATGGCCTCTTGTGAAGTGACAGGCTCCAGATGTTCACTGCATGCAGTTGCTGTCGCAATGTTGTCTCGCTAACAGGTTGGGATGGATCTCTATTCACTGCCTGCAGCAATTCCTGTCGCGTTTGGAAGCGATTGTGATTCACAAGCCGTGAAACGCGTCTCAGGTCCCTCTCAGTCAGGATATTTTTCCGACCACAATTCCGACGTGTATCGTGGCCAAATGCTGCTGCGCTATCTGTAAAGGCTTAATGATTCATCTGATGATGATGTTTGGTTTGTTGGGCGCTGAACTGTGCGGTCATCAGTACCCGCAGTAATTCCCAATCTATACACAGTCCAGTCTAGCCACTTTCACGAATGATGGTGGAATGATGAGGACAACATAAACACCCATTCCCCGGGTAGAGAAAATCCCCAACCCGGCCGGGAATCGGACCCGGGACCCCGTGATCCAGAGGTAGCAACGCTAGTCACTAGACCACGAGCTGCGGGCGATTCATCTGTGTGCGTCCACTGGGGTGACTAATTTTTTGTCCGGTGAGCGTCTTATAATACATTTAAGTAACATCCGATACTACATTGTAAGACAAAACAGAAACTAAAAGTTAATTTGAAAGAAGTATGAATATCCAGGTTGAACTAGAAATTGCTTATGAATAGTATTGGCTTTGAGGTCTAAATTTTTGTCATACTTAAATGTTTTTACCCTCTTTTCTGTATCTGCAAAACGTTCTATTATTTTAGAAATATTAGTTTACTATTCTTTTTCACTTTCTGTTGATAACACTGTTACGCTACATGACAGTTCATGCCCCGGTAGCTGAGTAGTCAGCGTGACAGACTGTCAATCCTAAGGGCCCGGGTTCGATTCCCGGCTGGGTCGGAAATTTTCTCCGCTCATGGAGTGGGTGTTTTGTTGTCCTAATCATCATCATTTCATCCCCATCGACGCGCAGGTCGCCGAAGTGGCGTCAAATCGAAAGACCTGCACCAGGCGAACGGTCTACCCGACGGGAGGCCCTACTAGCCACACCACGTTTCCATATATGCCCCACTGTAGCAATTTCTTTTAATAATTTTGACTCAGAATAAAAACGCTCAACTATTCCAAAATTCACAAGCATGGGAGATTGTTGTCTCTAAAGGATAGAAACACATGATATTTTTTGGTCGATACTTCAGCCTAGTGACTGATTTTAGAATCACTTGAAGGGACGCGCACTACAGATCGCCATAAGCTGTTCCGCCATTTTCTGCAGTTTTTGTTGGTGTTAGACATGAGGTTGTATTTTACGAAGCATTTGTAAACATTTCGTGTTCCACACATTTAAGTGCTGTATAATGTATTAAAAGCATTTGAAATAGATTGTTAATTCTTCAGGTATATAATTTTATGGTGAATAAAATGCTACATATTTTTACAACTGTTTACTTAACATGTGGACAGTTAAGCAATACCTCGTCGGTCGTGCACCGTCTTGTACCTTGAAATAAAAGTTACCATGGAACATGTGATACTCGCAAATGAACTGAGTTTCTTTCGTGTATTAAAAATTTTACCTGGCTTGAAAATGAAAATTTTCGTTAGTTTCCAGTAGCTTCTATTTCAAAATGTATTTAACTTGTAACTGATGTTTGCTTAATGTGATTTAACCTACTAATTATTACTGTGTAGTAGAGTAATAACGCAACAGATAGACTATGAAACACGTTATTGACAACTATTTCTCTTCTGCTACGCTTTTAAATATAGATCGAATTTTTTTCCTAGATACATGGCCATGTTCCACCTTGGACCATGATTTCACATTTGGAGAAGCCTTAATTTTCCGGAGCAATTTTTGTAATTTCACAAAAAGCCTGCAGCACATAAAAAGTGAATGCCATCATTTAAAAAGGGAATAAGAAAATATATTGGACTTCTATTACAAGGTTGGCTTAAGGCGAAAATCTCAAAAGTGTACTAAGATACAAGGCCCTTCCCTACCATTAGATACATCAGAACGAGCGTGTTTGCTTCATGGTAACTCGATACCAGTGAGCTGTGTTTTAACAATATTACCTCTGCAGAGTCTTGTGCACCTGATAATTTTGATCTATGTATTTTAAATTAAGTTACAAATATCAACTGTACTGGCAAGGAGGAACAAACTTCATCAGGAAATGACACTAACTTAAGTGTATTCTTCCACGCCAATGTGGAAAGTCTCGCACTGGGCAGACATGGAGATATTCTGAGAAGTTTAATCCATACTGATCTACACTAGTATGCCTGAGCATTAACGGGAAAGATCGTTAACCATGTTATGACACTTGCATTCTGTGACAAGAAAAGAAATCTGCGTATCTACAAAACGCTACCAAGTGCCACTGGTATATTTTTGTGAGTTCATTGTACGTTCTCTCGTAGGTAACAATGAGTGCTCCCAAGATTGTCGCTGGTAACAAGAGAACAGTGCTTTTTCTCGAAGTCAAGAAAAAAATATGTCCGAGAACTAACAAAAAAGTAACACCTCTACAAACACTTAACGTCATATGCATCAAGTTATGTTGTGCATTTCGGTAACACGATGATAGACGTACTCACCTAGTGGAAGATGATTACGTATCCCCCATATTCTTCCGATACTGAGCCACGTTTCTCTTAAGTCTTCAGTTGAGTAAATAACATTCGTCAGGGAAACTCCTTCGGTAACGAAGATCCATCGTAAACTTAGAGTAAAGGTGTCTTATACGTCAATCAGTTGATACTGGATCGTGAAACTTTCTCAGCGATGGCAAAGACTCATAGATAATTTAGGACATTCTAATTGTTAGTGATTAATTTCTGTATGTTACTTATCTCTAATAAAAGCTTTTGTCATAATCAAGAAATGCTATGAAATTTTGGATTTGTTCAATATGAATCACGCTCAGAGGAGTACTGGACGAAATACAATAGAAGTATAAGTGGAGGAGGTGAAATTGTTATGGCTACATGCCTGAAATTTAATGAATTAATTATTTACTTTTTCTGGCTATGAAACTTACATCACTGACTGTAACGGTGTGACCTACTCGTATAGCGAACGTAAAGCGCGCTAGTTTGCGAGACAGGGAGATCGGTCAAACCCGGATCGAATCTGCACGGAGCCGGCCGGTGTGGCCGAGCGGTTCTAGGCGCTACAGTTTGGAACCGCGAGACCGCTACGGTCGCAGGTTCGAATCCTGCCTCGGGCATGGGTGAATGTGATGTCCTTAGGTTAGTTAGGTTTAAGTAGTTCTAAGTTCTAGGGGACTGATGACCTCAGCAGTTAAGTCCCATAGTACTCAGAGCCATTTGAGCCATTTTTGAATCTGCGCGGAAGAGTAACGACCGTGAGCTGGTACAACGGACAGCCTGAGAGTGGTTATTAGAAGGTTTCCCACGTACATTTAGTCAAATGCTGGACTGATCCCCAAATTCGACATCAGAGAATGCGATATAATACAGTTAAAAACAAGATAACTCAAGGAACAAAATGTGCGTATGGCGTTTTCAACCGAGAGTCCTCTTGTGGGAAGTTCGGCAGCCAGATGCAAGTATTTCTATTTGACGCCACCTCGGTGATTTGTGCGCCGATGGTGATGAAATGATAATGAAGACAACACACACTCCCAGTCCCGAGCGGAGAAGATCCCCGACCCGACCGTGAATCGTACCCGTTAGAGAGTCAGCAACGCGAACCACAAGACCACGAGCTCATGGCTATAGAAAAAAAGTTTACACGATTCACCGACGATGGCTCATACAATTCCGTCTCTTAGGTTACATTGGCGGCTGTGGCATAAGAAAGGGCTTCCGGCCACGAAGTTAAATACTAGTATAAAATTTATGAAATCCTGAAAAATCGGATGCAGTACTGGACTGGATTAACGTTATGGAAAAGAAAGGTGACTGTAACAGTATCTGAGGCGGGAACTATCGGATCGGAACGAAATTGCAGTACTCCATTGCAGACAAAGTGAATGGGCCAATCATTTGTTGTTTATAATAACAGCCTCAACATGCAAAAAAAAAAAAATCTTTTGTCTGCAGTTGTGCAACGAGCTCTTCCTTTAATATCACAAAATCATAACCACCAAGTAATGATCCATCTTATTCTTCGGAAGAAGGTACTTGCACTTTTATGTGGTGGACAATGGCATATTTCCAGAACGAAATCGAATGCCAGAGAAGGAACGTGAGCTATGCACCTCACACAAGCAGCTCTAAATATAGTTTTCTCCTTTGTCTCAAGCTATAGAACCTTGCGACTATTTATAGGTAAATTTTGAAGCTCCGATCCTAAATACAATGTGGTTAATCATCGTTAATTCTATTTCAAAATTGTCGCAAGTATGCGAGATCTAATCAGCATCATAAGACTCCACAGCAAGGGCATCATATAATATTTTTTGAACTAGATTATATTCCGAAAGCTACAGATACAGACAACAGCCCATATTTATCTTCTTCCACATTCTCACATTTTTCTGTTCAGGAGGAAATACAACACTTTCAAACTGCGCATTTCCACCCACAATGAAATGACAAAGTGAAAAGATTTTTAGAAAATGTAAGATGCAGATGAAAAAAAAAAAACATTACAGGCTATAAATTGGAACAAAGTGACAATTTTTTTCAGATGTAGGTGTACATCTAAAGGTGGAAAGAGTCCATGTGAAGTTATGGATGGATGGCAACACCAGAGTCTGCCCCATCTACTGGTACCACAAGCAGCATCACATAACACTGCATATCGCACTTAGGTCACCAAAGTACAGTTGCGAAGTTACGGAAGTCACCAAAGGTAGGGTGCCAGCAATTGACAAAAGAACGCTAGGCCACTGGATGTATGAGGTGGCATCTCAAGTTGGTCAAGAGCATCGTCACAGGAACCACCTGTGTCCTTGGCAGCAGACGACTGACACACCAGCTTACAACCTGCGCCCAAGAGCATACAGCCACATGCGCCTATGGTGTTCAGGCTATGCAGCGGCTTCCACTGCCCAGACGCCAAGTGGGGAGACTGCCACCTTTCCTTGTTTCACGGGATCTCTGCCACGAGAGTCTACACAGCAACCTTCGTCAGTTAACCTTGTACTAGCAGCCACAGATTGCAGCATCAAGTCAACGTTTCCCACTTCATACCAAAAGACACATTTCAGCAGCAACACAGCCTCGGCATAAGCACCTGCAAGGTCGCATAACTGCAAGGATTATGTGGTCATTTTGGAGGATCAGGTCCATCAGATAGTACAATATTTGTTCCTCAATGCTGATGCTGTATTCCAAGACGAGAGGGGCCCCGTTCCCACAGCTCGCATCGTCCAGGACTGGTTTCGTGAACACGAGGATGACTAGTCGCACCTCCCCTGGTCGCTACAGTCACCAGATCTCAATACTATTTAGTGTCTGTAGCCAGCTTTGGAGAGATGGTTGCATGATCGTTATCCACCTCCGTCATAGCTACATGACATTACTAATATTTTACGGGAAGAATGGTGTAAGATTCCCTTGAAAGCCATATAGAACCTGTTCCGGGACGACAGTAAGCTGTTTTGAATGCCAACTTTTTTCTACGCCTTGTTGGGTATGGTAATCTGTTGTTTTTCTACGTTTCCATATGTTCATCCACCCACTTTAGATCAGGTAGCAACTGATACACCCTCCTTGAAACTAAAATTAGCCCCTCTTGTGAAACTAATCCACCCAAAATGTGGGCGGATGTGGCATTCGAAATGATTGCCTTTGCAAACAGAGGCATGGGTACTTTATTTTTATTTAGTTAGGCAGTACTGAGGCGATAGTGCTGTTGTCTACGGGTGCAACAGTGCCTCTTCTTACAGTCGCACTAAGGTACTGAGACAAACGTCGTCGTTAGAGGCCTAATTGGAATCTGTTGATACCCTCAGATGTTCCTGACTCCCTTTGACAATGGTAGTATAAATGTTTGTCGTCGCTCACGCTTTTATATCTCTGTGAATACTCAGTGTTTTCCGATTTTCCTACGTGAACTGTATATGTAAGCTAGTGGCTGCTAGCGCCAGCACGCGACCCTCGCTTTCTCGCTTTCTCCGATGACTGAGCATTTCTGTCATTTGGACAGTAGACGACAGTTCCCGTCTCATATAGAAACGCCAACACCTTTTTAGTTGTGTGGATGACAGCTACCATCGACAACTTTATGGGCGGAAGTTTTTCGTGCTTTTACGTCTGCTTAATCCTTCTCGCAAAAGGCTTTCTCCTAGAATTGTAGCAGGTTGTTCTTCTATACATCTAATCTACTACAGAATGGCTTCAACAGGCGAATATTGCGGCGGCAGCATTCCTGAATTAATTCCTACCAAAATTGTTCTCTGAACTTTCAGTGTGTTTCAGGTTACCTAAAAATGTCTGACCAATAATTTTGCTGCTCTGTAGTGCCCATTCTATGGATTTCAGCCACTCTTCAATTATTTCTACTACTTGTCCCCTTTCACCTATCTTCTCGTTTACCCGTGTTAATTCTGCAGATTCCTTTCGGACATGTTTCATATTGAAATAGAAATTCTTCTCTAAATTGTATATTAGGCTCTTCGTAGTTTTTTAGTTTCTGCGTTATTTATCTCTTATCTTTCTCCTTTCTCTCTCTGTCACCTTTCTTCCCCTCTCTTCCCTTTATTTATCTCTAGGTCCAGCTTTCTCTCTTTCTTTAGCTCCTCATCTTCTTTGTGATTCCATTTATTTATCACGTACCTTTCATCTCCACCCGTATTATTCCTCCTGTCCCTTTCTTTTATATCCATATCCTTTTATCTGCCCCTTTTCTCATCTCCTCTAATCTTCCTCCAGTTTTTACATCATTTTAGAAACTACCCGCTGCGTGGTAACTCACTGGTTGTTCTCCGAATTTCTGGCCTTATATTCTACTATCAACTAATCTAATAAAGCGGACACAGAATTTTCGAACATTTTCACTAATGCTAAGCGATAACGAGCTGCACAAATATATAGAGCTTACATTGAGGTAATGTTTACAATGTAGCTGCGGAATGCTCTCCCGTACCAGCAATGAGAATCCCGACATTGGCAGGATCTCCTGATGAAATGTTCCTTTCCTCCACATAGCCGAAGAAGGAACATCCACTGACAACATGCACTCACTCCAGGCGAAATGTGACGAGCGCGAGTTCGCTATGTGACATAATCATGCACCTATTCGTACAGGAAACATTAATCCACAGGTCTGGATCAAGTCCTATACTTCTATATATGTGCAGCTGTGTATGGAAGCGCCCCACTTTGGAGATAAGGTTGACAGTTACAGCTCTTTGCCTGCTAATAGGAGCACTGTAATCTCACCAATGGACCGAAATATAAAACGTGATTTGTTGCCTTTACTTAGATGTCTCTTGGTGTCACACAAATCTATAACTACCTAGATAGTTTGTCAGGGAATGCCAGTCGGTAATAGTTAAAAGGTAAATCATTAAATCAAATCAAATCAGCCACTTATGTTTTCACAGAAGCAAAAAGGTTTATTCAATTCACCTTCACCAAGACCATGCTTGAGGCGATTGTCTCCTCCACCTGGTTAATCTACAGTCCCATTACATAAATATACTGTTGAAGTTTCTTACCTTTTAGAAAGTCAAAATTATCGAAACGTTGTCTAAAGTCCAGTCTATAGCGTCTCAGAAAAATATTTAACATTTAGCCTTTTCAACCAATAGGCGTTTTAACGGCGGTTTCATTCATTTTTCCGTAGTCGCAGGTATTCCCATTTATTCTGCCCCTTATTTCACTAAAAACGATTCCCTGTACGGTGTTATCTCCTAGGAAGCTCCCTCGTACAGTTATTTACCATACTACCGATCTGGAAAGTTTCGTTGGCCTATTGGAAATATGTCTGACAAACAAGCGATGTAGCTCGTGCACGATCACTGTGTCCAAAGGAGACGAGTCTCAGCTTATAGGGTGAGCAATGCCAACGAAGGAAGCATCCCAGCTAAGAACAGTGCAGCCACATCTTCAGCAATCTAGTGGATGCCTGTTCTAGTTTCACTTTCACTAAAACTCTACACTGGTTGCCGCGGTCTTCTGCGTCGCACTTAAGGTTATTATACTCTCACAAGTCCAGGAGTCGATATATTACGTTTCCGCTATTACGTCACAGTGCTGATAACTGTCAGTTGTGATAAATTCTGTCAGTTCGTATCAAATATTGTCGAAGGGTTTCTTTACGAAACAGGTGGTTACATCACTGTTGCTTTCATACCTTAATTTAACAACAAAGAAATCATTCTCATAACGTATTTTTCCACAGGACGCTGCATATGTTAGAAAATGAAGATTAGGGATTAACATCCTGCCGGTAATTATATTATTTGAGACAGTACGCAGTGGACGCGCGGTTAGAGGCGCCATGTCACGCATTGCGCGGCCCCTCCCGCCGGAATTTCGAGTCCTCCCTCGGGCATGGGTGTGTGTGTTGTTCTTAGCGTTAGTTAGTTTGAGTTGGCTTAAGTAGTGTGTAAGTCTAGGGACCGATGACCTCAGCAGTTTGGTCCCTTAGCAATCACACTCATTTGAGACAGTACACAAAATGTTCAAATGGCTCTGAGCACTATGGGACTCAACTGCTGTGGTCATTAGTCCCCTAGAACGTAGAACTACCTAAACCTAACTAACCTAAGGACATCACACACACCCATGCCCGGGGAAGGATTCGAACCTGCGACCGTAGCAGCAGCGCGGCTCCGGACTGGAGCGCCTAGAACCGCACGGCCACCGCGGCCGGCGACAGTACACAGGTTCGGGTTAGAATCAAGATGGCGAAGGAAAGCAGCCGTGTGATTTCACTTCAGTGGTAGCGTTAATCGATTAAGAGACACCACGGAAAACCTTCATATGTTCGGATGGGGACTTCAGCGCACTGCACCTGGACACGGGTGCCCTTTCTTAATCATCTGCGCCATCTCGCTAAAGTCACTAAACATTTGCTGCGCTCTACATTAACTGACAAAGGTAACTCCATGTCGTACCCTCCTCAGGGTTAGTGGTTAAACGGGCCAGTGGATAGCCCGTCAAAAACTGAACACTGGTCAAGCATGAAAACAGGAAGGTGTACTGAACAGTGAAAAAAGAAGCAAAATAGAAACAGTGAACCGTCCAAGCCGAAGATGTCCAACATCGAGCGAATTTCGAAAATTACGGCGTGGTGGCTGTGTGGTCACTGTTTCGGACTGCAAAGCGGGAGCTCCGTGTTCAAAACTCTCTCTTGTGTATTTTTGTTCACAAAATTATGAACTTTCCATCCGGTCATTGATTTTTGTGTTCTCCTTCCGTAGCCTTGGCAATTGCCATACTATACATTGGTTATAGAATATGAGTCATTTGGTGAGAATATATTACCGTCGCAAGTAAATATCGTGTATAGTGAGAACAGGCGAGATGCAGCACAGACCTCTCTCAGAAATGAAAACTACAAATAGACGAGTGTGAACTATGTCACAACAAAGGAATTCAAGAGTTAAAACTTCCAAAACGGAACGCAAGAGTCATAACATATGGTACTTGTATAAAACAAACAGGAGGTACGTACGTCTGCAAGTCCCTCCCTTACACCTCGCTGTTGGAGAAGGACGTTACACCACGACACAGACAGAGATTCGAATACAGCGAACTGAAACGTCAATGACACGACGGACAGTTCATAACCTTGACAAAAAAAATTGGGGCACGATGGAGATTTGAACACGGACCTCACCGTTCGCAGCCAACACCATGGGCACGTAACCACGACGCTGTGGCTAACCAGATTCACTCGATGTTCCGCATCTTGAGCTTGGACAGTTCACAGTTTCTATTTTGCTTCTTATTTCAGACTTCAGTACACCTTCTCCCTCTTCTCATGTTTGATCTGTGTTCAGTTCTTGACGCGCTATTCACAAGGAGTTTCCCTTGTGGGAAGACATAAGATTAAACCAAAAAGAGATTTCTACAGCTTTAAAGTGGTTCTCTCAGCAGTAATTGTGTACGATGCTGAACGCATGTACCCACAACATCCAGAAGCAGTGAAGATATCATTCCCACTTTCAAGGCACTACCCGAGTACGGGATGCGACACGCGTGACGTCATTCGTAAGTAGCGTTTCTTGGGAACTGGTAGAACTGTCGCTGGCAGACTGCTGCTGCCCTGTGCGAGTCTCACATAAACATTCTTTTACACCCACGTATCTCCACATTTTCTTTTACTGCTCTGTATGGAAACCACCGGCATTAGATAATACTGGCTTCTGGATCTCCTGAAGATGACGGAATGCAGTTGTTCTGATTTTTTGTTCTTACGTAGAATCGATCAAACGGTTAACAGGGATACTGATGTGCTGCTTTAGCGGTAAATAACATTCTGACATCTGTTTGTTTCTCTTGCCCTTGATAAAATTTATTTGCAGAAGTGAGCGCTACAGTAACTGTGCTCCGTTACATTTATGGTTCTTCCACTACGAACTAATTGAGCTCTTGTGTTGGTGACAGAACGTAGATAGCCCAGTATACCTGAGTATCTTTTCTCATTAGTACATACTTAGGAATGCTTTCAGAAGAAGATGTAAACCGTTCTTTCAGAAGGAAACAGGAAAATGAATAGACAATGTAACTATTATAAATATGCTATGAATTTTTTGTTTGAATAATTCTCGATTAACTTATCGGGCTACATTTAGATAAAATGTAAAACATTCTACATTTAGAGAGTAATGGATCAAACTGGGAAATTACCTTTGTTTCTGCTTTAATGATCGGAAGGTTACAGGCATGTGAATAGTACTCCTTGTTTACGTAACATTTTAACGTCTGTTTTTTTATCAATATCGGCGATGAAGTGGCTACAATAGCCAATCTTCCCTAGGAAGGCTTGCAACTCTTTGAGATTATGAGGGCAAGGCCTTTCGTCTATCGCTTTCAGATAGAGCTCTGTAGAAAGTAGTCAGTCTTTTTAATTATGCAATCTAAGTTCTGTAGACTTAGAGAAAGCTTTTGACAATGTTGAGTGTAATACACTCTTAGAAATTTTGAAGGTAGTAGAGGTAAAACTCAGGGAGCAAAATGCTATTTACAATACCTACGGAAACCAGACCGCAGTTATAAGAGTCGAGGGGTATGAAAGGGAAGCAATGCTTGAGAAGGGAGTGAGACATGCTTGTAGTCTATCCCAGATGTTATTCAATTTGCAGACTGAACAAGCAGTAAAGAAACTAAAGAAAAATTAGAAAATGGAATTAAAGTTGAGGTAGGAGAAATAAAATCTTTGTTTATCGATGTCACTGTAATTCTGCCAGAAACAGCAAAGGACTTGGAAGAGCAGTTGAACGGAATGAATAGTAAAACAATGGTACTGGAAAGTGCTCAAATTAAATCAGGCGATGCTAAGGGAATTAGATTAGGAAATGAGACACTAAAAATAGCAGATTAATTTTGCTATTCAGGCAGTAAAATAGCTGATGAGGACCGAAGTACAGAGGGTACAAAATGTAGACTGGCAGTGACAAGAAAAACGTTTCTGAAGAAAAGAAATTTGTTAACATCGTACTTAAGTGTTGGGAAGTCTTTCCTGAAGGTATTTGTCTGGAATGTAGCCTTTTATGGAAGTGAGACGTGGACCATAAATGGTTTAGACAAAAGAAGAATAGAAGATTTTGAAATGTTGTGTTACAAAATAATACTGAATATTAGATGGGTAGATTAAGTAACCAATGCGGAAGTACCGAATAGAATGGAGGTGAAAAGAACTTTTTGGCGTAACTTGATTAAAAGAAGGGATCGGTTGGCAGAACACATTCTGGGATATCAAGTGATCATTAGTGTAATATTGGAGGGAAGTGTGGAGGGTTAAGACTAGAAGGAGTCAAAGAGATGAATACAATAAGGAGATTCAGAAAGATGTAGGTTCAGTAGTAATCCGTAGATGAAGAGGCTTGCACTGAAAAGAGTAGTGTGGAGAGCTGCATCAGTCCAGCCTTCAGACTGGAGATCACAACAACACAACAATTACTTACCGACTTTTGAATATACGGATTTCTTTTGACGCCTGAGACCAGCTGCTCTTAAAGTTTCAAATACCTTTACAAGATTTTAGAAATGCTCTACATGTTTGCATCTGATGCAATTATATCATCAAGATAGTTACTAAAAGATGGAACAATCCTGAAAAATTGTTCTAGAAGTCTTTAAAACGTTGTTAAATACTTGCAGTACTGAAAGACAGATGGAGGTAGGTATAAAACCCGAAAGCAATTTTGAAAACTACAGTATTTCGAGGAATATCGTTTCATGGCTATTACAGATTTGCATCAGATAAATCAATCTTCCAGAAATACTCACCACAATTTAGACGTGCGAGCACTTCTTGCAGGAATGTTATTGGAATACAGTTGACTACAATTTGGGAAGACACGTTCGCTTTGGTAACAGTCACTAATGGTGAAGCCCAAGAACTTGAACGCATAGTAACAGTTAAATTTTATATATTTATAACCTGTGAAGTTCTGCTTTGACTGAATCCCACAACTCATTTTCGAACTGGGCACCATTGACAAGGCCATTTGGGTTTGCACCTCATTGTATTTTGGACAGTCCAAGGTAGGCACGAAAAGGATAGAAAACTATCACAGTATTCCTCCAGCTTTTGGAATGAAATTACCGATGAAAGTATATTCACAGTTTCCAGAATAGTCAAACCAAAAGCTCTAAAAGGGTCCAGACAAAAAATGTTTTCTGTGTTAGCTACCTGTATTACTAAGTGTCACGTTTCTTTTATCTTGTGATCACCATGGCCTATTACTGATTTATTGTGAACACTCGATAGCGTTAGGCCTAACAGCTCATACGTTCTTTAGTTTAAAAATGGGGCTCAGGCGCCTGCATCGACTTGAAAGGACAAGTTGGTACTAAACATTCGAAACTCGATCATAACTTTTGTGGCATACGTATAGCTAGGTTCCATTATGTTTTAATATGGCTCAACTAACTGGTCGTAAGCCGGCCTTATTGTTGATTTGGCATGGCAGACCATTTCGGCTGTCCTGATATCCCATAGCGAACACATACTTCGTCTTTCATAACGCAACGAAAACGAGGATGCTTATCGAAGCTTAAGGGGACGCTTGCTGATTCTCAAGAGTAAATGAAGAATGTTGTCATTGCGACAAAGTTACGTTCGTTTCTGGATCGTTTTGCTGTTCCTGCAAGCGGACATACCTGGTGCTACCAGAAACAGCATGACTGTGTGACTTCATTGGCTACGCTGGCTGTTTAGTCGCTGGGCGTTGTTCCATATGTACGACGGACATTTTCTCAACAGACGACAAGTGCTTTCCTGCTGCCTGAACGAACTAGAAGCTACGAGCAATTTTCAAAACTTCGTCTAGCGAGAAGTCTTGTGATTTCAAATCTTGTGATGGAATATCCCTCTCAGACGCTGATCTGATCATCCAGTTCATGATTAATTTCTCAGCATATAACTGCTGCAATGCAGGAATTTCAAGACGAAAATTGTTATGGCAGCTTTACCCGCTTAAATCTGTTTCCTGTTCCTGATATGATTCTGAGAGTTTCTCTGAAGAAACTGACTGAATTCTAATCTTGCTACTAAGATATGTACACTACTGGCCATTAAAATTGCTGCACCAAGAAGAAATTCAGATGATAAACGGGAATTCATTGGACAAATATATTATACTAGAACTGACATTTGGTTACATTTTCACGCAATTTGGGTGCATAGATCCTGAGAAATCAGTACCCAGGACAAGCACCTCTGGCCGTAATAACGGCCTTCATACGCCTGGGCATTGAGTCAAACAGAGCTTGGATGGCAAGTACTGCTGCCCATGCAGCTTCAACACGATACCACGGTTCATAAAGAGTAGTGACTGGTGTATTGTGATGAGCCAGTTGCTCGGCCACCATTGACCAGACGTTTTCAATTGGTGAGAGATCTGGAGAATGTGCTGGCCAGGGCAGCAGTCGCACATATTCCGTATCCAGAAAGGACCTTACATGGCCTGCAACATGTGGTCATGCATTATCCTGCTGACATGTAGGGTTTTGCGGGGATCGAATGAAGGGTAGAGCCACGCGTCGTAACACATCTGAAACGTAACGTCCACTGATGAAAGTGCCGTCAATGCGAACAATATGTGATCGAGACGTGTAACCAGTGGCACCCCATACCATCACGCTGGGTGATAGGCCAGTGTGGCGATGACGAATACACGTTTCCAATGTGCGTTCACTGGGCAAACACGGATGCAACCATCATGATGCTGTAAACAGAACCTGGATTCATCCGAAAAAATGACGTTTTGCCATTCGTGCACCCAGGTTCGTCGTTGAGTACACCACCGCAGGCGCTCCTGTCTGTGATGCAGCGTCAAGGGTAACCGCAGCCATGGTCTCCGAGCTGATAGTCCATGCTGCTGCAAACGTCGTCGAACTGTTCGTGCAAATGGTTGTTGTCTTGCAAACGTCTCCATCCACTCAGGGATCGAGACGTGGCTGCACGATCCGTTACAGCCGTGTGGCTAAGATGCCTGTCATTGCGACTGATAGTGATAGGAGGCCGTTGGGACCCAGCACGGCGTTCCGTATTACCTTCCTAAACCCACCTATTCCATATTCTGCTAACAGTCATTGGATCTCGACCAGCGTGAGCAGCAATGTCGTGACACGATAAACTGCAATTGCGATAGGCTACAATCCGACCTTTATTAAAGTCGGAAACGTGATGGTACGCATTTCTCCTCCTTACACGAGGCATCACAACAACGTTTCACCAGGCAACGCCGGTCAGCTGCTATTTTTGTATGAGAAATCGGTTGGAAACTTCCCTGATGTCAGCACGTTGTAGGTGTCGCTACCGGCGCCAACCTTGTGTGAATGATCTGAAAAGCTAATCATTTGCATATCACAGCATCTTCTTCCTGTCGGTTAAATTTCGCGTCTGTAGCACGTCATCTTCGTGGTGTAGCAATTTTAATGGCCAGTAGTGTACTTTGTGACTGAAATGTTCGGACAACACCTCAAAAATTGAACAGAAAGCCAGATTTTTCTGACCCTCTAATGGAGACTATTTCCTTAACAACTGTGATACTTCTTACGAGTACGAAGACAGTAATAACGATAACTGAAGAGGTAAATCAGTTACCTGGGGAGTCCTAAAGTGTTTTCGTCTTTGAAGCTACACTCTTCATTCATCCAAGTCCACAATGAATGATGAACAAGTTAAGAAGGCTACTGTAGAACGTTTTTGCATAGCCAACACAGGTATTAGATGGTTTGGTTGTTGTTGTTGTTGTAGTTGGAGCAAAAAAAATGTTGAAATTTGTGGTAAGTTCATTTGGGACCAAACTGCTGAGGTCATCGATCCCTCCGCTTACACACTACCTAATCTAACTTAAGCTAATGACAACACTCACACCCATTCCCGAGGGAGGACTCGAACCTCCGACGGAGGGAGCCACGCGAACCGTGGTAAGACACCTGAGACCGCGCGACTACCCCCTGCGGCGTTGGAGCTGTTGTTGGTAGTAGTCTTCTAGTGTAGGCATCTGATTTTTGATGGGGAACCATCTGCTGCTGTTGCTGTGCCTGCAGCTCAACAGTTGTCTTGTCCACATGTAGAGCCACATGTATTCACTCTCACTAAAGTGGCTGCGACAAATAGCTAACAAATTCCCTTATTGCAATCACAGATACACAATAAAAATTGGCAAGACAGGAAATGACGAGTGGTTGGATGCACTGGAATCAAGGATGGCCGGATCGAAATACCAATGCAAGTCCGAACTATGTGTTTAGATCGTCATCAATGATCCACCGGAGATAGCCACACTGTACATCATGTATATAAGTGTCTCTGCGTGGCGGTGCATCACTATCGGATTTAAGCCCAGACATACGAGAGGGTATTGGCAAACGTAATTCCACTCCAAGTGTGCGTGACTGGTAATAGCACCTATCAAGATATTACTGTGTGGGCATATTGTCGCTTCTGGCAGATTTGACTTCGCTAACGACATCGTAACTATTCGAATGCGGGTCGGATATAATAATAAGCAGAAATAAAGTAAGGAAGCTATCAGACAGAGTGAGCCAGTGAAAAGGGGGTGGGAGTGAATTGGTGTGAGATTTTACAAGGTGTGAGCAAAGCTGTAACGTATGGCTAGGTTCCACTATGTTTTAATATGGCACAACTAACTGGTCATAAGTCGGCCTTATTGTTGATTTGGCATGGCACGCCATTTCGGCTGTCCTGATACCCCATAACGAACACAAACTTCATCTTTCATAACGCAACGAAAACGACGATGCTTATCGAAGCTTAAGGCGTCGAGGTTCCATGCAAAGGGCACTGCCGAAGTAAACGCACAGAAAGGCTTTTCTGTACTGCTGACACTTGACGGGGCACGGAAGTAACAAGCCTTGTCCATTTATAAAATAGAGAGTGGCTGTTAACAAGAAGACCGTACACCACCTCGTATTTGCATCATCTACACTAGAGCGAAGCGTGGACCATAGCTGAACTGGATGGGGAACCGTTATATCATAAACGGTACCTGCTGGATATAGGTATACTATGTGATCAAAATAATCCGAACAACCCCCCAAAACATAAGTTTTTCAGATTAAGTGCATTGTGCTGCCACCTATTGCTAGGTACTCCATGTCAGCGATCTCAGTAATCATTAGACATCGTGAGAGAGTAGAATGTGGCGCTCCGCGGAACCCACGGATTTCGAACGTGGTCAGGTGATTGGGTGTCACTTGTGTCATACGTCTGTACGCGAGATTTCCACACTCCTAAATATCCCTAGGTCCACTGTTTCAGATGTAATAGTGAAGTGGAGACGTGAAGGGACACGTACAGCACAAAAGCGTACAGGCCGACCTCGTCTGTTGATTGACAGAGACCGCCAACAGTTGAAGAGGGTCGTAATATATAATAGGCAGACATCTATCCAGACCATCACAAAGGAATTCTAAACTGTATCAGGATCCACTGCAAGTACTCTGACAGGAAGCCGGGAGGTGAGAAAACTTGGATTTCATTGCCGAGCGGCTGCTCATAAGCCGCACATCATTCCTGTAAATGCCAAACGACGCTTCGCTTGGTGTAAGGAGCGTAAACTTTGAAAGATTGAACAGCGGAAAAACGTTGTGTGGAGTGAGGAATCACGGTAGACAATGTGGTGATCCGATAGCAGCGTGTGAGTTTGACGAATGCCCGGTGAACGCATCTGCCAGCGTTTGTTATGCCGACAGTAAAATTCGGAGACGGTGGTGTTATAGTGTGGTCGTGTTTTTCATGGAGGGGGCATGGACCCCTTGTTGTTTTGCGTGGCACTATCACAGCACAGGCCTACATTGACGTTTTAAGCACCTTCTTGCCTCCCATCGTTGAAGAGCGATTCGAGGATGGTGACTGCATCTTTCAAAACAATAGAGCACATGTTCATAATGCACAGCCTGTGGCGGGGTGGTTATACGACAATAACATCCCTGTAACGGACTGGCCTGCACAAAGCCCTGACCTGAATTCTATAGAACAACTTCGGGATGTTTTCGGAACACCGACTTCGTGCCAGGCCCCACCGACCGACATCGATACCTCTCCACAGTGCAGCGCTCCGTGAAGAATAGGCTCCCATTCGCTTTCTAGTTCGTTGGAGATGAATGACAGGCCGATACAGCGTTATTGTTCTACTTTTTGAAATTATGGTGTGTGACAGAAGGATATTAACTTTTTTGTAAGGATGTTTTATTAAAGGCAACTACTATCAACTAACTTGGTCACAATGACGTATAATGTAAATTAAGTCTAATGTACTCAGTTTATGTTCCTGCGGCGCGCGCGCCTATTTTCGTCATTTATTATTCGTTAAAATCAAACTCGTGGACTTTTCAGAACTACCATTGCATAATAGCTTGCAAACATGGGGCCCATATTAAATTAGTCATTACGCAAATGGAACCCATAGTCTCACAACAATATGAATTTTCAACGAATTTTAGATAAATGTTCCCATTAAGTAATATTACAGTAATGGATTACCAATTTTCATTTCAATTTTGAAATAACAGAGCAAGAATAACACATGAAATAATGACGTTTTGGGAATATTGTGCTAGCCTTCTTGTGGATTTCTTCTCAATGAATTTAATTAATAATTCTGTGCATATCTATTTTGATTCCTTATTTAGGGTTGTTTGTATAAATTAGTGTAAAAAAAGCGACGCACCACGAAGGATTTATCTGAATGGGACGCAAACTGGTAAGGTGTAAATTAATTGTACAGACAGAAAAATGATTAAAATTCCAGAAAAACAATTGCATTATTCATTCAAGAGAAAGAACTTCACAATTTGAGCAACTCAATAATGGGTTGGTCCATCTCCGTCCCTTATACAAGCAGTTATTCGGCTTGGCATTGATTGATAGAGTTGTTGTCGGGGTCAGTTCGACGTGGGACTCATCACTGAAGACAATGTTAGGCCCCGACGACAAGTGAAGACGTGTCTGGAGACACCCCAGATAGCTGTGTGATACCAACCTGACTGTCACTCGCTAAACGGCCCGACAGCCAGGATTGATGATCTGGGGTCCTATTTCATTCCACAGCAGGATCCCTTTAGCTGTCGTTCACAGCACCCTTACAGCGCAGCCATATGTCGACGATATTGTACGTCAGTTTTGTTGTCATTCAAGTCAAGCAACCCTGGGCTTACATATCAGCAAGATAATGCCCGTTGTCACACGGCGCGTGGTTTTACCGCTTTTCTTCATGCTTTGCAAACCCTACCTTGGCCAACAAGGTCGTCGGATCCTTCCATAATTTAGAACGTTTGGATTATTATGGATAGAGCCCTCGAAGCAGTTCAGTATTTTGACGATCTAAAGCACCAGTTGGACAGAATTTGGCACTGTGTCCCTCACGATGACATCCAGCAACTCCATCAGTCAAAGACAAGACGAATAGCCTCTTGCACAAGGGCCAGAGGTGGACCAACGCGTTACTGACTCAATTTTTGAAGCTCTTTCTCTTGAATAAATCACACAATTTTTATGATATTTTAATCATTTATTTGTCTGAACATGCTCGTCACATCTACCGATTTCCGTCCGATTCGGATAATTCCTTCGTGATGCGTCGTTTTTTTGGTCTTAGACTGTATTTTTACATGCTCTGTTTACTGCTGAAAACTGCATCACACTCCTTTATATTACGTAACTCAGATTCCTGTATTTGCAGTCTAATGATAAATATAATTAGAATTTCATCGAAAACTATGTTTCTGCTTAAACTGTTCATTGTCCCATTTAGAACAGGTTATATGTTTTGATATAAATTTGAAGCATCAATTTTTGACATTTATAAGTTAGAATACAAATACGGCCAGTGTAGTCGACCAAATGTCTAAATTTTCCACCAGTAGTCCATATTAAAACCATGGGTTCAATTTTTCCTAGACGGGAATATTACAGTATTTTCATTGCATTAAATGGCGTCACATTACATCATTTCATAGGATTATGGGAACGGCTGTATCTTCAGGGTGAGGCAAAAAAACCACTACAGCTCTGGTGAAAGGTCATCTAATTAAGTTGTATGAAGGCTTCCACTCGGTCTCTGGGAGAAGTGGCAGGCCCATAATTCGTTTGGTATAGCAATGCTTAACCGATGATCTAAGGTTTCCCTGTGTTGGCAGTAACTGCCGCCAGGTTGGTTCCCAGATACTCAAACTGAGCTTAGGGGCACAGTAATAAGACAGACACTTGACTTACATGAACGCTGTTGAAAATAGTCCCAGGCTTGGGATTAACATCGAGAGATTCAGCGATGAGTCGAGTTGTCATAGTGTGATTGAGTATTCGTTCGACTAGTACCGTGCACTATCTGATCAAAAGTATCCAGAACCTCTATATAATGCGAATTTGACAACTAGAGGTCGCGAGTGACGAAACCACCAGTATAAAAGGAGGCGCACAATACTGTGTTGTCAGTAGAGAAGCATTAACAGTAGAATTGGTCGGTTAGGAGGCCCAGTGACTTCGAACGTGAACTAGGCATTGGATGTCACTTGAGTAACAAACACATCAAGGACATTTCTGTGGTGTCACCGCCAGACACCACACTTGCTAGTTGGTAGCCTTTAAATCGGCCGCGGTCCGTTAGTATACGTCGGACCCGCGTGTCGCCACTATCAGTGATTGCAGACCAAGCGCCGCCACACGGCAGGTCTGGAGACACTTCCTAGCACTCGCCCCAGTTGTACAGCCGACTTTACTAGCGATGGTTCACTGACAAAGTACGCTCTCATTTGCCGAGACGATAGTTAGCATAGCCTTCAGCTACGTCATTTGCTACGACCTAGCAAGGCGCCATTACCAGTTACTATTGATGCTGTAAAACATGTACCGTCAAGAGCGATGTTCACCATTTATGGATTAAAGTTAAGTATTCCACAGCTACGTCCTTTTTTGCTAGTCTAATTTCCTTGACCTGTTCCAGACCTCACGCCAGCCTGCGTGAGCTAAAACGCGTGCCTTTCGGCTTCCTCTCAAAATCGGGTTGGCTCTCTTGCCAATCCACAACAATTTCAACCTTTAAAGCTGCCCAAGTCAGTTTTTGGTGATTTGACTGTGAAATGGAAACGCGAAGGAACAGTTACAGCTAAACCAAAAGCAGGCAGACCTTATGTACTGACGATTACGGACCGCCGAGCGTTGTGAAGGGTGGTTGTAAGAATTGGATGAAATCAGCGGAGGGAATCTCTCGTGAGTTTTAAAGTGCTACCATCGGTCCACCTAGTACAATGACTGTGCATAGACTGTTAAAAAGAATGAGGTATTATGGTCGAGCAGCTCGTCGCAAGTCACACGTTTCTGTAGACAGTGCTAACGCTTGAGATGGTGTAAAGAGCAACGCCACCTGACAGTGGATGTCTGGAAACGAGTGATTTGGAGTGCTGAGTTGCAATGTACCCTGTGGCAATCCGATAGAAGGGTTTGGGTTTGCCACATCCCTGGTGAACTTTTTCTTGTCAACATGTGTGGTGCCAAAAAGGTAGGAAAATTTTTCTGTTTAGCAAAAGTGACAGTGTACTTGACGGATCAACACAAGAGTTTTGTCTCAAGTACAGATAGTGTTGAGGATCAGTGGACAAAGTTCAGAACCCTCGTACAATATGCATTAGATGAGTATGTGCCAAGCAAGTTCGTAAGAGATGGAAAAGAGCCCCCGTGGTACAACAACCGAGGTAGAAAACTGCTGCGGAAGCAAAGGGAACTTCACAAAAAACATAAACATACCAAAGCCTGGCAGACAAACAAAAATTACACGAAGCGAAATATAGTGTGAGGAGGGCTATGCGAGAGGTGTTCAATGAATTCGAAAGTAAAGTTCTATGTACTGACTTGGCAGAAAATCCTAAGAAATTTTGGTCTTATGTCAAATCGGCAGGTGGGTCAAAACAAAATGTCCAGACACTCTGTAACCAAAATGGTACTGAAACAGAGTATGACAGACTAAAGGACGAAACACTAAATGTCTTTTTCCAAAGCTGTTTCACAGAGGAAGACTTTACTGTAGTTCCTTCTCTAGATTGTCGCACAGATGACAAAATGGTAGATATCGAAATAGATGACAGAGGGATAGAAAAACAATTAAAATCGCTCAAAAGAGGAAAGGCCTTGGACCTGATGGGATACCAGTTCGATTTTACACAGAGTACGTGAAGGAACTTGCCCCCCTTCTTGCAGCGGTGTACCGCAGGTCTCTAGAAGAGGGTAGCGTTCCAAAGGATTGGAAAGGGGCACAGGTCATCCCCGTTTTCAAGAAGGGACGTCGAACAAATGTGCAGAACTATAGACCTATATATCTAACGTCGATCAGTTGAAGAATTTTGGAACTCGTATTATGTTCGAGTATAATGACTTTTCTGGAGACTACAAATCTACTCTGTAGAAATCAGCATGGGTTTCGAAATAGACGATCGTGTGAACCCCAGTTCGCGCTGTTCGTCCACGAGACTCAGAGGGCCATAGACACGGGTTCCCAGGTAGATGCCGTGTTTCATGACTTCCACAAGGCGTTCGATACAGTTCCCCACAGTCGTTTAATGAACAAATTAAGAGCATATGGACTATCAGACCAATTGTGTGATTGGATTGAAGAGTTCCTAGATAACAGAACGCAGCATGTAATTCTCAATGGAGAGAAGTCTTCCGAAGTTAAGAGTGATTCAGATATGCCGCAGGGGAGTGTCGTAGGACCTTTGCTATTCACAATATACATAAATGACCTTGTGGATAACATCAGAAGTTCACTGACGCTTTTTGCGGATGATGCTGTAGTATATCGAGAGGTTGTATGAACGGAAAATTGTACTGAAATGCAGGAGCATCTGCAACGAATTGACGCATGGAACGGGGAATGGCAATTGAATCTCAATGTCGACAAGTGTAATGTGCTGCGAATACATAGAAAGAAAGATCCTTTATCATTTAGCTACAATATAGCAGGTCAGCAACTGGAAGCAGCTAATTTCATAAATTATCTGGGAGTAGGCATTAGGAGTGATTTAAAATGGAATGAACAGATAAAGTCGATCGTCGGTAAAGCAGATGCCAGACTGAGATTCAGTGGAAGAATCCTAAGGAAATGCAATTCGAAAACAAAGGAAGTAGGTTACAGCAAACCTGTTCGCCCACTGCTTGAATACTGCTCAACGGTGTGGGATAAATGGTTCAAATGGCTCTTTAGCACTATGGGACTCAACATCTGAGGTCATCAGTCCCCTAGAACTTAGAACTACTTAAACCTAACTAACCTAAGGACATCACACACATCCATGCCCGAGGCAGGATTCGAACCTGCGACCGTAGCGGTCGCGCGGTTCCAGACTGTAGCGCCTAAAACCAATCGGCCACCCCGGCCGGCGTACCAGATAGGGTTGATAGAAGAGATAGAGAAGATACAACGGAAAGCAGCGGGCTTAGGTAGAGAATCATTTAGTAATCGCTAAAGTGTTACGGAGACGATAGATAAACTCCAGTGGAAGACTCTGCAGGAGAGACGCTCAGTAGCTCGCTAGTAGCTGAAGTTTCGAGAACATACCTTCACCGAGGAGTCAAGCAGTATATTGCTCCCTCCTCCGTATATCCCGCGAAGAGACCGTCAGGATAAAGTCAGAGAGATTAGAGCCCACACAGAGGCATACCGACAATCTTTCTTTCCACGAACAATAAGAGGCTGGAATAGAAGGGAGAACCGATAGAGGTTCTCAAAGTACCCTCCGCCACACACCGTTAGGTATGGATGTAGATATAGATGTAGAACAGTGACGTGTGGAGGAGGTGTTGTTATGGTGCTAGATGTGTTTTTCGTGGTTAGGATACGGTCCCTTTATCGCAGTTAAGATAACGCTAAATGTCGAAGGATATGAATACATTTCATATTATTGCATGCGGTATACAGTAGAGGAACAATTCGGAATCGACGGTTGTTTGTTTCAGTGTGACGTAAATCAGCATCTCTCAGGCAACGGTTTATGGGAAATAACATTCCTGAAATGGGCTGGCCTGTCCAGATACCCGACCTGAACCCAATGGATCACCTTTGGAATGGGTTAGAACATCAACTTTGCTTCAGATCCCAGAGTCCAACACCACTACCTTATCTAGTTTCGGCTGTTGAGGAAGAATGGGCTGTCATTCGCCCAAAGACATGCAGGCATCACAATGGAAGTGACGCCAGCAGAATTTCAGGCGTCATAATGGTCAAGGGTGGAGACACCTCACACTAACGTTCACTAATAGGTGTCTGGTTAATTTTGATTAGATAGTGTATGCCCTAGGAACATGGCTGATGTTATCTTGGAAGATCGAAGAACCACCTCCATACTGAACTGCAACCAACACCATTGGAGTTAGCCGCCTCACTGACTCGTCGCTATACTCTGCAGCTTGCATCATTTCAAAAGAGTTAAAACTGTAACTTTTTGGATCATATAAGACGCCTCCAGTAAGATGCCGTTCATTTTCTGCGTGTTTGGCCCACTGAAGACTTGTAGCAGTATGTCCCACCGTGAGCAATAAAATGTGAGGTACCCAACTCCATTGTTCACAGAATGGAGTTCCCGTCACAATGTTGGCTCGGAAACTGGTGGAGATGGACTTGCATTCACTGATAATAGTGATTCGTATCGGGTTCGAAACCGATTATCATTGATTAGGGGTGACACTCGTTTCCATACGATTTTTTACGACCACTGTTCTTATAATGTATTACGTGGTTGCCAATGGTACATCGCTCACTGTAGACACTTTGGACAGTATGTGTTGATATAGCAACAAATCAAGGAATTTCTTTCACGGTATGGTCATGGGTACATCGAAATACTAAACCTCCTTTCTGCCATTCTGTTACGTCTGCAAAACCATGTTCCTGCGTTGATTCTGTGCAAACGAACCGTCGCATATACAACGCTTCACTGCCATGAGTTACTCCACTGGAGTGTGACGTAACCACCTTGCCTGTTGTACGCCATCCACAGCGTTCCAAAGTGACCAGAGTGCTCTTTTTAGACGTTAATGAATATTTTATCTGATGAGATTATGATAAATACTGACATACTGAGCCAAGAATTATTCTGTTGGTTGAGAAATGTCCTACGACACCATCACAGAGATTCTGCCAAATGAGCCCACAAATTCTTTTTACATGAGGCTGCTGCTCGGTTTTTTCATCGACATACTTCTTCAGTAGTTTTCATACATCATGTTCTTAAAAATCAGTTGCCTAAACTGCATATTTTATATGGTATCTTTGGGGTTATAGATTTTCACTGTCACAGAGACGCTTGAACTGTGTATCACGTAATTGTGTAACATCAGGCAACTGAGCACCACTGTTGAATAGTACTATTGTTTGCAAGGAATTATCGAATAGTTGATACCATTCAAGAGTGAATAATACCCTTGCTGTCATTGCATCGCCGACTTTTTTAAAAAAATGCCATTTAGCAAAACTTTGATCCTGATGATCAACTCATTAAAGCATGTTTGTTCTCACTGACATTCAATATGTGAATATACGGCAGTAGGTATATCAGTGTCGTCATGAGCTGAGCAACAGATAAAAAAGGGAAACGGTGTTCCATCAGGGAGCTTGGTCATACGTGCAGAGTATGGATTTAAAGTAAACCAAGTTGTAACATATTGGTACACGCTACTGAAATGGGACGGTGCTTACCCACCACAACTGCAGTGCTATCCTGCCTGTGTTTAAGCGTAACAAAAGTGTGTTTTTCTTAATTTTTGTGGTATTATTTGACTTAGGGTAAATAAGCTAGTTTAACCATCTAATTTTTATCGCCATTTTTGTGTATGACAACTGGTTTAATAAAATTTCTCACCACCTTAACATAAGGCAAGAGGCTTATTTTACAATTATACTGACAAATTTTGAATTTCCAGTCACTTTTACATAGGAAAAGTTAGCTATTTCCGATATATTGGATTATTTCGTCAGAAAACTTAGATCGTTTCATAGGAGTGGAGGGAAGTTAAAATCCGTTAATAACGCAGAACGTGCCAGAACTGGTACTATCTTGGTACTAGAAAAACTCTGGAGAAGAAGTAAAATATATTCAACTCAAACGATCATATAATGTAAAACAATTTGGTTTCCACAGAAACAATACTTTTGTTATATTTAATCCAGCTTTACAAAGTCCATGGATGATTTGCTACCTGCAAGAAGTATTCTTAGATGACAATCTCTGGCTAGGTTAGACTGCAGATATGGTAAAAACAATACACCAAATTTCATGTACACCCTAAGTGTACCTTTATTATATACACCTTTATGACATGGTCAATTTTTATTGTAATGTTTACCAAGCCCTTGGAGAGGTCCACTGTTTCACGAAATGGCAGTTATTTACTTCAGTTTTATGGCTGGCTACTGTTATTGCCGCCACAGTAGTCAACTCAAGGGCGGAATGTAGTTTGTTACATCTGTCTGTAAATCGGTGTAATTTTTGTTCTGGCTGTCATCGTACTGAAACTGTTACTATAACGTCTTTTTTCACGTAGAGACTGGTAGTCAGCCCACTTTCCACCTAAATGACTATGGGAAAACACCTAGAAATCACACTTTCCGCTGCCTGCTGTCTTAGACCATGATTGTTAATGTGGCGCCAAGATTCGATCTGTGTCAAGTTTACCTTCCTGTGTTACAAGTTGGTGCACTGTGTTCGAAAATAATAATAATAATAATAATAATAATAATAATAATAATAATAATAATATTGCCCGATACGGTGTCGTCTAGCAGACGTGTTCGAAGCTCCAACTCAGTAAGTTTATCATTGCGAAAGAAGAAACCTCTGGGAGTCTTTAGTATTTGACTATTTCCCTAACATACAGTTCTTTACTGGTCGGAATTCCCAAAATTCCACTATGAAGTTGTCCTACAAGGAAAGTATACTCGCTCCAATGGCTAAAACTCGCTGGAAACCAATTCAAAATATAATTATGTAGCTGTTTCACTGACTACCAGAATCATTCATTTGTAAATTTTCATGTGCGGCCCCTTTCTCCATCTGAAGGTCAGGGCACTATCACCACTGCATAGTAGCTGTACACAAAGTACGTGTGTGACTGTTACTTAGTTTAGTGCACATACTAACGGCAGACATAAGTGAGAAGAAACCAGTTAATACTGTGGACGTTGCTTAGCCGCTTCCAGAAAAGTTACGCCGAATTTAAACACTGGTCACTGAAGATGTAATTAGAATGGAAGGAGAGCCGTTTGCACGTTTGTTACAGGATAGAATGCAAAAATATGGTGGGGCAGAACAAGACTAGATAGAAATAGTGAGTCTTGGTCTGACAGCGACGAAGAAAGGGTAAGTGAATATGAGAGTTCTGAAAGTTAAGAACTGATATATTCATCAACTAAACGAACTACAAATCAAAGTGAATATGCATCTTTACACCCAATAATATCGCAAGAAGTGTACTGCTGTGTATTGATGACCGAACACTGGGTGATGTGTATGAGTTTTACTATAACAGAGGTTACAGTTCTTCCTGTCGTTGTTGTGGTCTTCAGTCCCAAGACTGGTTTGATACAGCTCTCCACGATAATCTATCCTGTGCAATTCCCGGCGTAACTACTGCATCTTACATCCGTTTGAATCTGTTTAATGTATTAGAATCCTGGTCTCCCACTACAATTTCCCCCGTCCTCACACATGCCTGCATCACCAAATTGACGATTAGTTAATGCGACAGCTTCTTGTAATCAGGTTATGCCATAAATTTCTTGTTTTCCCATGTCGATTCAGTACCTCATCATTACTTATTTGAGCTACCCACCTATTCTTCAAGATTGTTCCGTAGGTTCAAAAACTTCTCTTCCTTTCCTATCTGAACTGTTTGTGGATAACGTCTTACTTCCTTAATAAAAGAATTCAAAATTTATAAATTTTGTATTCGGTATTAACAAACTTCTCTTTATGAGAAATGCTTTTCTTGCTAGTGTCAGTCTGTGTTTACGGTATACCATCTCTTCTTTGGCCATCGTCGGTTATATTGCTTCCCAAATAACAAGACTCTTAACTGCTTTTAGGGACTCATTTGCTAATCTTATTATGTCAAAAACAGCTGATTTAATTCGACTGCATTGTATGTTGACGTTCACCACATAATCCCTTTTCAAGAGATCTCTGGCAGAATTACAGTGTCATCAACAAATGTTTAAGTTTTTATTTCTTCACCTTCATTTTTGATACAGCTAGCTCAATGTGCAGGCTGAATAACATGGGTGATTTTCACTGCCTTCTCTGCTACTACTTGTCTTGTGACAGCCAGAGCGAGAGCACCAGCAGCAGCGAGTACTGTTTGTATAAAGCGTTTATTTTGCATTTTGTTTACGACCTTCCACTAAGGAAGGGATTCTATTTGTGTTTATCTGCTCTGCATAGTAACTAACAGTTCTTGATAAAACTTTACGTAGTTTTCGTGTTAGATTTCTTAGTGTTTTCTTGATCGTTTAGAACAGAAAGCGCCCTAAAACCGTCTTTTGTTTGTTTCGCGGCCGTTAGCCACTAGTCACTTGAATCAGCAGTTGTCTTGTGACAGCCAGAGCGAGAGCACCAGCAGCAGCGAGTAATGTTTGTATAAAGCGTTTTTGTACTTATTTGCTGCGCTTAGCTTTTAAATAGTTTTTCTGGGAAAACCTAGCGTAGTTTTCGCGTCTCGTATTTCAGTGAGTGTTTCTTGATTATCAGAGTAGCTCATCAGAAGATTATCTTGGAAATTTGTCACCGTATAGAGTAGGGTAAACATAGTCATGTGTAGGGACTGTGGTTGTTGTGAGCGGACGCAAGGAGAATTGGCCACTCTTCGGGGGCAGGTGGAGGCTTTGTCTGTTAGGCTCATCGAGCTCGAGGCGCAGGCGTCGGCTCGTAGTGGCGTTGGGGCAACTGTGGTGAGACCTATGCCTACTTCGGTGGCCTTGGAATCACATGGAACCCCTGATGTCGCTGCGTCTTCCGGCAGTGAGCATCTTACCGGTCAGCCATCACTCCAGGGTGAATGGCGGACAGTGGTGGGCTCGCGCGTGCCTGGCCGAAAGGCGAAGGTGGGATCTGGCCGCGTGGCAGCTGCCTTACCCCTTTCCAACAGGTACGGGGTGCTTCCTAGTGGTGATGACATCGTTTCCGAGCCACCACAGGATGCCTCGCCTGTTGGGCCAGTGGCCGATTCTCCGGCAAGGTCCCGACAGTCACAGAGGGCGGGTCTATTAGTTATAGGGAGCTCCAACGTTAGGCGGGTTATGGAGCCCCTCAGGAAAATAGCGGGTAGGTCGGGGAAGAATGCCAGTGTGCACTCGGTGTGCTTGCCGGGGGGTCTCGTCCGTAATGTGGAGGAGGCCCTTCCGGCAGCTATTGAACGCACTGGGTGTGACCGGCTGCAGATAGTAGCACATGTCGGAACGAATGACGCCTGCCGCTTGGGTTCTGAGGCCATCCTTGGTTCCTTCCGGCGGCTGGCTGATTTGCTGAAGACAACCAGCATCGCACGCGGAGTGCAAGCTGAGCTTAATATCTGCAGCATAGTGCCCAGAGTCGATCGCGGTCCTCTGGTTTGGAGCCGTGTGGAGGGTCTAAACCAGAGGCTCAGACGACTCTGCGACTATAATGGTTGCAAATTCATCGACCTCCGTTATTGGGTGGAGAACTGTAGGGCCCCCCTAGACAGGTCAGGCGTGCGCTACACACCGGAAGCAGCTACTAGGGTAGCAGAGTACGTGTGGCGTGCACACGGGGGTTTTTTAGGTTAGAGGGACCCACCCTTGGGCGAAACGATAAAATACCTGACGGCTTACCAGAGAGGACATTATCATCGTTGATAAAGAACGTCCGTCCTCAGAGACCAAAAACAGGAAAAGTTAACGTAATATTGGTAAACTGCAGGAGTATCCAGGGCAAGGTTCCTGAATTAGTATCTCTTATTGAAGGAAATAGTGCGCATATAGTATTAGGAACGGAAAGTTGGTTAAAACCGGAAGTGAACAGTAACGAAATCCTAGACACAGAATGGAATATATACCGCAAGGATAGGATAAACGCCAATGGTGGAGGAGTATTTATAGCAGTAAAGAATTCAATAATATCCAGTGAAGTTATTAGCGAATGCGAATGTGAAATAATCTGGGTTAAGCTAAGTATCAAAGGTGGGTCAGATATGATAGTCGGATGCTTCTATAGACCACCTGCATCAGCAACCGTAGTAGTTGAGCGCCTCAGAGAGAACCTGCAGAACGTCGTGAAGAAGTTTCCTGATCATACTATTGTAATAGGGGGAGACTTCAATCTACCAGGTATAGAATGGGATAGTCACACAATCAGAACTGGAGCCAGGGACAGAGACTCTTGTGACATTATCCTGACTGCCTTGTCCGAGAATTACTTCGAGCAGATAGTTAGAGAACCAACTCGTGAAGCTAACGTTTTAGACCTCATAGCAACAAATAGACCGGAACTTTTCGACTCCGTGAATGTAGAAGAGGGTATCAGTGATCATGAGTCAGTGGTTGCATCAATGACTACAAGTGTAATAAGAAATGCCAAGAAAGGAAGGAAAATATATTTGCTTAACAAGAGTGATAGGGCACAAATCGCAGAATATCTGAGTGACCACCATCAAACGTTCATTTCTGAGGAAGAGGATGTGGAACAAAAATGGAAAAAATTCAGAAACATCGTCCAGTACGCCTTAGATAAGTTCGTACCGACTAAGGTCCAAAGCGAGGGGAAAGATCCACCGTGGTATAACAATCATGTACGAAAGGTACTACGGAAACAAAGAAAGCTTCATCATAGGTTTAAGAGTAGTCGAATCATAGCTGATAAGGAAAAGCTGAACGAAGCGAAAAAGAGCGTAAAGAGAGCAATGAGAGAAGCATTCAACGAATTCGCACATAAAACATTGGCAAACAATCTAAACAAGAACCCTAAAAAGTTTTGGTCATATGTAAAATCGGTAAGCGGATCTAAATCCCCTATTCAGTCACTCGTTGACCACGATGGCACCGAAACAAAGGACGACCGAAGAAAGGCAGAAATACTGAATTCAGTGTTCCGAAACTGTTTCACTGCGGAAAATCGTAACACGGTCCCTGACTTCAGCCGTCGCACGGACGCCAAAATGGAAAATATTGAAATAAACGATATCGGAATTGAAAAACAACTGCTATCACTTAGTAGCGGAAAAGCATCCGGACCAGACGAGATACCCTTAAGATTCTACAGTGATTATGCTAAAGAACTTGCCCCCTTTCTATCAGCAATTTATCGTAGATCGCTGGAAGAACGTAAAGTACCTAGCGACTGGAAGAAAGCGCAGGTCGTTCCCATTTTCAAGAAGGGTCATAAATCAGATGCGAATAATTATATGCCTATTTCGCTTACGTCAATCTGTTGTAGAATAATGGAACATGTTTTGTGTTCTCGTATTATGACGTTCTTAGATAATACAAATCTCCTTCATCATAACCAACATGGATTCCGCAAACAGAGATCATGTGAAACTCAGCTCGCCCTATTTGCCCAAGAAATTCACAGTGCCGTAGACACTGGCGAGCAGATTGATGCCGTATTCCTGGACTTCAGGAAGGCATTTGATACGGTTCCGCACTTACGTTTAGTGAAAAAAATACGAGCTTACGGAATATCGGACCAGGTTTGTGATTGGATTCAGGATTTCCTAGAAGAAAGAACACAACATGTCATTCTTAACGGTTCAAAATCTGCAGATGTAGAGGTAATTTCGGGAGTACCGCAGGGAAGCGTGATAGGACCTTTATTGTTTACAATATACATAAATGACTTAGTTGACAACATCGGTAGCTCCGTGAGGCTATTTGCAGATGACACGGTTGTCTACAAGAAAGTAGCAACATCAGAAGACTCGTACGTACTCCAGGAGGACCTGCAGAGGATTAATGCATGGTGCGACAGCTGGCAGCTTTCCCTAAACGTAGATAAATGTAATATAATGCGCATACATAGGGGCAGAAATCCATTCCAGTACGATTATGCCATAGGTGGTAAATCATTGGAAGCGGTAACGACCGTAAAATACTTAGGAGTTACTATCCGGAGCGATCTGAAGTGGAATGATCACATAAAACAAATAGTGGGAAAAGCAGGCGCCAGGTTGAGATTCATAGGAAGAATTCTAAGAAAATGTGACTCATCGACGAAAGAAGTAGCTTACAAAACGCTTGTTCGTCCGATTCTTGAGTATTGCTCATCAGTATGGGACCCTTACCAGGTTGGATTAATAGAAGAGATAGACATGATCCAGCGAAAAGCAGCGCGATTCGTCATGGGGACATTTAGTCAGCGCGAGAGCGTTACGGAGATGCTGAACAAGCTCCAGTGGCGGACACTTCAAGAAAGGCGTTACGCAATACGGAGAGGTTTATTATCGAAATTACGAGAGAGCACATTCCGGGAAGAGATGGGCAACATATTACTACCGCCCACATATATCTCGCGTAATGATCACAACGAAAAGATCCGAGAAATTAGAGCAAATACGGAGACTTACAAGCAGTCGTTCTTCCCACGCACAATTCGTGAATGGTACAGGGAAGGGGGGATCAGATAGTGATACAATAAGTACCCTCCGCCACACACCGTAAGTTGGCTCGCGGAGTATAGATGTAGATGTACTTACTTTTCACTTCTTTCGACTCTTATAACTACAGCCTCGTTTCTGAACAAGTTACTGATAACTCCTCGCTCTCTGTATTTTTTCTCTGTTACGTTCAGAATTTAGAAGAGTTTGGTCCAGTCGACAATGTCAAAAGATTTTTCGAAATCTATTAATGCTATGAACAAAGGTTTCCTTTCATTAATCTCTCTTCTAAGATACGTTGTATGGTAAGTATTGCCCCGTTTGTTCCTACATTTCTTCTAAACCCAAAGTCATCTCCCCCGAAATCGACTCTTCTCAGTTAACCCGTTCTTCTGTAAAGAATTCGCATCAGTATTTTGCAAGGAACTGGACTTACTAAATTCCTCTTGAACTCTGGGTTTCTTTGCCGGTCTCATATATGTTGCACATCACCTGGAATAGTTTTATTGTGGCCGTTTATCCCAATTATCTCAAAAAATCTGACAGAATGTCGTCTGCTTCAGAGTATTTGTTTTGAGTTGTATCTTTCAGTGCACTCTTAAATTCTTCTCGCTGCATCACAACTCCCATCTCGTTGTCATTTACTTCCTTTTCCCTTTCTATAATATTTTCTTCAAGTTTATTTCATTTGTATAGTCCTTCTATACATTCATTTCAAATTTCAGCTGTTTCTTCTGAGCATAGTGCTGGCTTGTCATCTGAACTTTTTGTTCTCATACAGCTGCTTCTTTATTCTCCCAGAGTCTCCTTAAGTGTGCTGTAGGCGGCATCAATCTCTCTCCTAGTTACTAACGCCTCTACAGCCTTGCATTTATTTGTCCTGTAGTCAAACCTGCTTAGCCATTTTGTACTTTCTGTCAGTATCGTTATTTAGACGTCTGTTTTCTCTTTTCCCTGCTTTAAATGCTGTAGTTTCTTTAATGTTTTCTCCTTTCATCAGTCAGTTTCAGTGTCACGTATGTTCTACAAGAGTTTCTATTGGGCCTTGTCTTTTTACCTATCTGACACTCTGCTGCTTTCACTTTATCGTATCTCAAAGCAAGTCGTTGGTCTTCTGTTGTATTCCTTTTTCCCGATTCTGTTAATCGCTGTCTAATGCTATTTTTGAAACTCTCAACACCATTTGGTTCTTTGAATTTACCCAGGCCCACTATTCTTGATTTCCTACCATCATTCAATTTGTTCACTTTTAACCGTTATTCATAACCAATAAAACGCAGCCAGAGCCCACATCTGTCCTTGGAAATATTTTGCACCTTAAAATATGGTACTGAAATCTCTGTCTTACGATTATATTATCCGTATGAAAACTTGCGATGTCTCCAGGTCTCTTTTATTGTTTCATGATACTTAGAAAAGATTAAATTACGCTCCGTGCAAAATTGTTCCACGTAGTTTCCACTTTCATTTCTGTTCCCCATTTCATGTTCTTATTGTATTTCTCCACCTCTTACTTTTCCTACTATCGAACTATAGTCTCCCATCTCCCGTCTGAGCAATATATTTTACCTCATCATACATTATTTCATTCTCTTCATCATCTGCAGATATAGTAAGCATATAGAATAGTGCTACTGTGGTGGCTGCTGGCTTCGTGACTATCTTGGTTACGTTAGTGTATTTGTTACGTTGTTGATCCTAGATTGCCCGCATATCACTTTTCTTATTCATTATTAGACCTACTCCTGCATTACCCTTGTTTCATTTTTTATTTATAATCATGTACTGACCTGACCAATGCCCTGTTTCTCCGGCCACTAAGTCCAGCTATACCTGAATTTAGCCTTCCCCCTTACCTTTTAAATTCTCTAGCATATCTGCCTGATTAATGAATCTAACATCCCACACTCCGACATAAAGAACGCCAGTTTCACTTTCTGTTACGACAGCATCCTCCAGCGTATTCCCCGTCAGGAGATATGAATGGGTGACTATTTTATCTCCGTAAAATTTTATCCAAGAGGATTCAGTAGAGCTGTATGCCCACAGGTAAAAATCAGGTAGGTAGTTTCTCCTTGCTTTCAGCCATTCACAGTATTAACGTAGAAAGATCATGATGGTTTATGTCAGTCAATCATCCAGACTGTTGCCCCTGTAACTACTGAAAAGGTTTCCACCCCTCTTCAGGAACCACGAGTTTGTCTGGTCTCTCCACAGATACCTCCTCTATTGTGGCTGCACCTGTACTATAGCTATCTATGTCGTCGCGGCATCCAAACCACACAATCTCGACAATGTTCACGGTTCACGGGGGATACAGTTCTTATAAGAATCGTAAATACTGTTTTAGCTGCGTCCTTTCGAAATCGAACCACAAGGTAATTTCACATTCTGTGACCCGAAAAATGCACAATCCAATTCATTTCAAAGGAAATAAAACGACAAAAGTGTAGGCTTTAATAGATTCTGTAGGATCACAATCTGAGACAGATACAGACAACTGATCAGTAGTCTACTATTGACACATTCACGCGTTGGGACTGGAAGTTGCTACAGCAGTTGCTCTGGATGGTTCAAATGGTTCAAATGGCTCTGAGCACTATGGGACTTAACATCTATGGTCATCAGTCTCCTAGAACTTAGAACTACTTAAGCCTAACTAACCTAAGGACATCACACAACACCCAGTCATCACAGTTGCTCTGGACATTTCGATAGAACCTTCAATGAAGAATTAACAGTTCCTCAACACAGTCAGACAGTCTGTCAGACACACATGGAGCAGACTAGATTCTGGATGAAAAAGCATAACAAAGAGGAAAAAGACACTCATTTCAGCTGCTTTAGCGGTGGCTTATGCAATGAATTCGTAAGTTAAACTGCGGATGGTTATGAAGAAGAAGAAGACCACGGAAAATGTAATGAACAAAATAATTACGTAACTTCGAACAGTCATAAGGGTCTGAAGCCAGGTAGTAATCTCGTACCAGCTGTGAGCGCTGCTAATAAAATAGCTTCACAATGTGCTATAAAAGTAAAATCGCTGTAATACCCAAAAACAGATGGAATATTACATCTCACCCCAATATTTGCTGCTTTATCAGCTCTTAGAGGTTTAACTGGAGGTGATAATACTGTTAGTGGTGCAAAAAATGCTCGCAGACAGCTTGCCGAGATGAGATCACAATATTACAACGGAAGCAACAGCACTTCGGGAAGGGGGTGCGCAGAAAAAAAAAGAGTTTGAACTGTATTAAAAAATATCTCCATAAACAGTTCTCCAGCAAAAGAGCTTTGTAACATTGACTTATGCTAAAAACTGAAAATACCTCATTTAGAGGTGTTTTTAAGAGAGATTATTTACCCAAAATGCCTACAAATATGAGAGCGGGATTGTTAATCTCCAGACAGAAAGTGAGCCAGATTCGTCCTGGATATATTACAAGATAAAGGAACAGTGAGACATTTCAAAAACCATACAGTAAAGTCTAACTACATTACGTTTCACTCATCTAAAAGCGAAAGTTGTGGCGGCCTTCGTTTAAGGTTTGTGAATTCTTAAATTAGCACATCTTTTAGTACATATTGTCAATGTCACAACAGATCGAAAACGGTGTAACGTTTGGCCTGTTTGTTAAGGACTCGATTATAACTGCCGTCTTTAACGCCATGCTGAATTTGTCTCATCACAGTCTTACTTGACTTATTTATTTACAATTCCATACCAAATATTACATCCAGAAACAATAATTTCTACTTCTTTAATCAGGTAAGTGATCAGGAAATTCTGGAGTGAGTTATTTTAAAATGTGGAACTGAATTCCATAACATTCTTTCCACTAAGTTGAGGGAGACAGAGACATACAACAGTAGTACGTCAAAAAAGATATCATCAAGCACACAGTTCAAGTTTCTGCGACTACTCGGCGCTGCAGTCGCTGAAAAATCGAAGATGGTAGTGATGGTGCGAAATTCAAAAGAGCAAGAAGTCGGTGGCGGGAAATTAAAAAAAAAAAAAAAAAACAGTTGCAAGATGTCGAAGGGGGGAAATATAAAAATGCAAAATGGCGGTGGTAAGACATTGAAAAAAAGCAAGATGGCGGTTGTAAAAGAATTAGAAATCCAAGTTAGAGGAACTCGCCGAACTCCACTTTCTGCCCCTTCCCCCTCCCATCTCCAACGGAATATTAAAACCAAACAACCAATCACAACATTATACTTTAGCGGACGCTAGTATGAATTCACGAAGTAGCCCCCAGAGCAGCAATCTTGACTGTCGTTAAGTGTATCCAACTAATGTAACACCTGTTAAACCAATGTTAAGCTTCTGAATATGACAGATTAATCTGTTGAAACTGTTAAAGTGAGTTAAATTTCCTAGTTGTGCAACTGATGACTGTATTTTATTCTGATATACATACTACAGTTGCTGAGAAAATGAAAGCTATGGATAAAATCGTAAATTTGTCTTTTATGAGCTTTCGATTGCACTATAAACAGTATGTCATCCCATTAAAAAAAACAGTTGCTTCAGTATTGCCTTTAATACAATAGTTAACGGTATTAATCGTACAAGAAAATAACGTTATGTATTCCAGTATTTTATTAGAACATTTTATCCTCCCTTCTCTCTCTGTCCATCCCCTTCCCTCCCTCTCTCTGTCCATCTCCTCCACCCCCTATCTGACCATCTCCTCCTCCTCCTCCTTCTCATTCCGTGTCCTCAGGCCTTCTCTGTTACTCCATAACTTCATCCTCCATCTCTCAGTCCGCCTGCTCGTCCCCTCTTTTCACTCCATCACCATGTTATCATCCTATCTCCACCTGCAATGGGAAGTTGGAGGTTTTCAGTCCCACAATATTTCTCTCCAAATACTAACTAATCGGTAAACCACAGATTATTTAAAGAATCGAACTCTCATGTACGAAAGCTCTTCACAGGTTTTATTACTTTATAAATGAGTTGTGTATTAAATCCTTGACGTTCAGCAAGTTTAGCCTTTATCCGCTACAAATGGTTTCATAGACTAGGTTCTATACTATCAACAATGGCGTTACAAACAATTAGTTATGCACTCTCTTTGATAAATTCATCAATAGTATTTAATATTTAGAAGCTAGAGTTTCACACATACATCGTTTGAGACGTCTAGTGAAGGTATAATAAATTAAAACGTCAAGCCTGGTGTAGAAGTTGTACTACGCATCTTTTGAAGTAAAAGTTAGTTTTTCACGCATCTAAATGTTTATTACGTCATTTCTCCTGAACTATGTGTCGCACAGTGATATAATGTTGCAGGTACATTCGATGATATATGTAGATACCGTCTGCAAAGTGTGGGGCAAACAGAGTAAGTAGTGAAGAATTGATAAATTAAAACGTCATTCCTGCAAACGCTAGTTTTTCACGTATATAAATGTTTATGACTTCACATCTCCTGAACTACGTGTCGTACAATGGTATAATTTTTGTACATACGTTCAATGGCATATGTGGACACGGCCTGAAAACTGTTTTGCGAATACAATAAGTATTAAGGAAGTAATAAATTAAAGCGTCATGCCGGATGCTGCAGTTTTACTGCACGGACAGCGAAGTGTAGTAAGCGATAAACGTTTTTAGTTTCATGATTTTGTGGGAGCTGTCAGCGAGAAAAGTTTCGAAGATGTTTTAAATTATGAGCAGCGTTGTTGGAAGTCACTAAGTGCTCTCATTCTTAAGCGCTGGATGAATAAATTCCAGGTATTTGCACGCCGACAGTTGTGTTACCTCGAGACAAATGCACAGTTTCTAGCTGTAATACTTTTGACGTAAGATTATACCTCTTAATGGCTAGATTATGACAAAATTTCGAATTTTTAATTTCGGTTAATAATTGTGCAAAATATAGAAAATCAAATTTTTGCTGCCCCTGGAACCATTATATTCAAACTGCTGTTCGGGTAACGTGCCCCTGCTTCCAGGACGGTCGGTTAGTAATATAGCTACGTTTACCATGTTTGGTTTTTATCGATCCAAAGCCATAGGAAGAGATGCTGGATATATGCGTATGTCAGATGACTTCCACTCACATGTCTGACGCTCTGCCGCTTTGCACTACAAGATTCGAGACAAAATGTTAAATTTATCTGTGGTATTCAGCTGTGTGGCTTGCTCTTAAGTATCGTAGTACGTTCACAAAATTATTGGCTCACAGCAGTGCTAATTCTCGTGACCTAGCTGAACACAGAAGCAGCACAAATAAGAGACAAATTGTATTTCATACTTTTAAAAGTATTCCAAGTCAACTTAATACACGATACAGATACTAACAGGTCACTTTCGAACATTTTATGTCGCCCCTTCTCACGCTAATGGTAATGGGGAAGCTTACACCCACAGTGTTTTTATGCAAACAACAGGGCATGCACCTAACAAATTAGGTTGAAATTTGATCCTGGGTTATGCTTCAGTGTCATCCCCTTTTCATTCCCGCTCCTATGGGAGGTAGGTCGTTATTAACCTCACCTTGCTTATTTCGAGACAGTAAATAACCAATAGAATCCCAATTCGTTAAAGAGTCGTACTCTCCTGCATAAAACAGCTTAAGACTTCTGAATATTTTTTAAATAAGTTAATGTGTTAAATATTTGGAGTTACTCATGTAACCGAGAAAAAGTTTATCAATGGTTTGAAATTATGTTTGAAGTCTGTTGGAAGTTGCGAACACTGGAGGAATATAATCTGGATAATTTGCACCCCGTTTTAGGAAAACCTAGGTTTTTAGGCATTTCTGTATTTAATACGTATCTCCTGAACTATTTGTTGTACAGAGTTATAATTTTGCAGGCGCATTTAGTGGTATGTGTGGATGCCATCTGCAAAATGTGTTATGAGTGGAGTTAATACACTAGAGGAGTAATAAATTAAAACATCATTTCTGATATGGCAGTTTAGTGCATAAAAAGCGGAAATGCAGTAATTGATAAACTTTTTACTTTTCAACATTAGGTGGCGGTTGTCATCGAGAAAAAGTTTCGTAAACGTCTCAATTATGTGTAAAGTCTATTGGAAGTCGTTGATTGCTTCCATTCTGAAGTATGAATGAATAAAATCAGGGAATTAGCGCGTGGCGCGTTACGCTTCAGTTTCACGCCCATCCCTACCCCCTTCAGAGGTAGGTGGTTCTTACCCCAACAGTGCTTCTATCTAAACAGCAAGTGTTATGTGTACCAAGTCTGCTTGAAATCTATCCACTAGTTTAGGAGGAGATGTTGAATATACATACATACATTTTAAGATTTAGAGATATACTTTTAATTACATGACTGTATTGTCGCATCAATAACAGTAACGGAATAGGTGCACTCTGGGTAGGTTCTTCCAATTATGCTTCTCAATTTAAAAACTACGCAAATCAAAATACTTTGAGAGGATTAAAGGCATTTGACATGATGTTAAGAAGAACTTCGCTAACAGCTGATAGAATTGTTGTTTTATTGAAACTCAACCGGATTCAATAAAACAGCAATTTTACTAGCTGTTAGCAGAGTTCTACTTAACAGTACGCTTTACAACAGTTGCCGATGTCCAGAGTATAAAATAATTTGTTAAAAGCGTTCCCTTCTTACACAATGGAAGGGCTGAAAATAAAAATGTATCAATTGATTGATGCATAGTAGAGATCACCTACAACACAATGTCAGAGAAACATATTTTCTCTGGTAAGTTCTAAGACATTGCACGCAGACGCAAAGCGCGATGCAGGATACGTAACAGACTGGAGTACTGCATATCGACAACACAGGGCCCAACGCGGTGGGCTGCTCGGCCGACAGGCTAGATAGCTATCTACACTGAAGCGCCAAAGAAACTGGTATAGGCATGCGTATTCAAATACAGAGATATGTAAACAGGCAGAATACGGCGCTGCGGTCGGCAACACCTACATAAGACAACAAAATTCAAATGGTTCAAATGGCTCTGAGCACTATGAGACTTAACATCTGTGGTCATCAGTCCCCTAGAACTTAGAACTACTTAAACCTAACTAACCTAAGGACATCACACACATCCATGCCCGAGGCAGGATTCGAACCTGCGACCGTAGCAGTCGAGCGGTTGCAGACTGGACCGCCTATAACCGCTTGGCCACCGCGGCCGGCAAGACAACAAGAGGCTGGGGCAGTTGTTAGATCGGTTACTGCTGCTACAATGGCAGGTTATTAAGATTTAAGTGAGTTTGAACGTGGTGATGTAGTTGGCGCACGAGCGATGGGACACAGCATCTCCGAGGGAGCGATGAAGTCGTGATTTTCCCGTACGACCAGTTCACGAGTGTACCGTGAATATCAGGAATCCAGTAAAACATCAAATCTCCGACATCGCTGCGGCCGGAAAAAGATCTTGAAAGAACGGGACCAAAGACGACGGAAAAGAATCGTTCAGCGTGACAGAAGTGGAACCCTTCCGCAAATTGCTGCGGGTTTCAATGCTGGGCCATCAACAAGTGTCAGTATGCTAACCATTCAACGAAACATCAACGGTATGGGCTTTGAGAGCCGAAGGCCCACTCGTGTACCCTTTATGACTGCATGACACAAAGCTTTACTCCTCGCCTGGACCCGTCAACACAGACATTAGACTGGTGATGACGGGAAACGTGTTGCCTGGTAGGACGAGTCTCGTTTCACATAGTATCGAGCGGATGGACGAGTACGGGTATGGAGACAACCTCATGAATCCATGGACCCTGCGTGTCATTAGGTGACTGTTCAAGCTGGTGGAGGCTCTGTAATGGTGTGGGGCGAGTGCAGTTGAAGTGATATGGGACACATGACATGTCTAGATACGATTCTGACAGGTGACACGTTCATAAGCGTCCTGTCTAATCACCTGCACCCATTCATGCCCATTGTGCATTTTGACGGACTTGGCCAATTCCAGCAGGACCCTAAACCTCCAGAACTGCTACAGAGTGGCTCTAGGAACACTCTTCTGAGTTAAACACTTCCGCAGGTTACGAAACTCCCCAGAGATGAACATTATTGAGCATATCTAGAATTCCTTGCAGCGTGCTGTTCAGAAGAGATCTCCACCCCATCATACTTTACGGATTTATGGACAGCCCTGCTGGATTCATGACGCCATTTGCCTTCGGCACTACTTCAGCCATTAGTGTAGTCCATGCCACGTCGTGTTGCAACACTTCCGAGTGCTCGCAGGGGCCCTACACGATACCGGGCAGGTGTACCAGTGTCATTGGCTCTTCAGTGTATATTACTAAGCGACAATCCCGGAACCCTCCACCGGTTGCAGGGGCAACAAACATTTGATTTTCAGTATTTCGTGTAACTATTGACCGAATTGATATGGCCTCATAAACATTGAGATTCGTAAAAAAAAAAAAAAAAAAAAAAAAAAAAAAAAAACTAACAAAAATGGAACACACATCACCCACACTATATTGATCCAGTGTTTTATTATGAAAAACTTAGCGAATTACAACAAACTTTAAGCACAACTTCGAACCTTTTCCAAACTTTTTTTCCGCTCACATGCTCCACGTCAAATACTTAACTGACTTTCTCATTTGTAAAGTACTCAGACGTTTGCAGCGGTTTTATACATGGGAATTCTATTCTTTAAAGACTCGACGCTTACTGGTGGTAGATATACGACACGTTGTCTGCGGCAGGGCTGACCTGTAGGACTATCCCGTGGCCCGTAGCGGTGGGAGCGCGTGACACACGCCGTGCACGAGTCGATACGCAGATACAGCTTATGTTGAGGTCCTCTGTACAGCCTGATAGGGAAAAAATGTTCTATGTGCGCAGTTGGGATCCTCGCTGTACATTTTCCGTGGAAACGTCTGGATAAAACCACAACAAGTGTTTCGTATTAACATGTAATTTCACTATTAGTCTCTTTAATACAGTCGTTACACAAAATAGTATAATTGTTATGGAAGAGATGAACTTCACTTTCATCGCATGTAGCGTCGTTTGACAACACTATGATGTTTGGTGGTCGCGATACATACTCGTCTGGCACTATCACGTTGCATCTACGTCTATATAATCACTCTTTTCTTTACTGCCTTCCAAAGACGCCTTCACATCGCCCGATGACGCTGAGACTGTCGCTAGCCTCTATGTGACCGAACTATGCAATCGCTTTGCGACCTTGCCTCATTGTCTTTCCGCCGCTGCCATCGATGTCATATTCGTTCGGCACTGGACGTTTTAGGCTTATTGGATTCCTTTCAGGGTAAGCTTTCCTATGACTTGTCTTTCCTATCCAGAGCACATTTTCGAGTCATATGAGTACCGAATTTCACTTATATTCCAGCAAATATCTTTATTATTTCGCTTTATGTCCTAATAGTGCACCAAGTGTTCTTCACATGACACGTGAATAGATGTCCTAGCTAACCACGTTTTCACACTACAGTCTCATAATACTGCACGAAACTAATTTTGTAACCGTCGCTCGTATATGCCTCTACTGGTACGATGACCACATAGGAGTAGTAGGGAAACGCAGGAGTCACCCCACATTGTGGGTTGCCTACATCAGGAGCAAGCATACATTTAGGGGCAAACCCCATCACACTAGGCGCGCAGTCCGGAACCGCGCGACTGCTACGGTCGCAGGTTCGAATCCTGTCTCGGGCATGGATGTGTGTGATGTCCTTAGGTCAGTTAGGTTTAAGTAGTTCTAAGTTCTAGGGGACTGATGACCTCAGATGTTAAGTCCCATAGTGCTCAGAGCCATTTGAACCATCTGAAACCTCATCACCTTGCTTTGATTCACAGATACTTAATGTATTGTTCTGCTGAGGATTAAAACCCCCGGGGGATAATCCATCCTTTTGATTGACAGCTTATGACCCCCTGGGGATGATCCTTCCTTTTGATTGACAGGTCCTTGAACTATTGTTCCCCATCTCTCGCCCTGCTCCTCTTCCCCCTCCATGTACTCCTCCCCCATCCCTCTGGGAACTTCCCTCACCAATACAAGTACACTTTTGATGTCATTTTGTTGTCTAATTAATTAAATCGATCAATAAATTATATCCACCATATGGAAAAGTCCCCAGCCCTCCCCCTCCCCTCCACCTCCCAGAAATTGATCAGCCACTTGGAGGGAAATCTTTTGCAGTGTATCGAATATTGCTTAAAGAATTTAGAAACTATGTGGAATATATTTTATTTATTTATAGAATGTAGGAAATATAGTTTATTTATTTAGTTAAAGAATTTGTCAAGAAATCGATTGCTGTGTTACCATTATCGTGCATAAAAAGCGGTCTTGGTTCTACAGGCACACACAAGAGTTGCTGATAGTGTAACACTTTCTGGTAGAAACGCTGTCAGCGATTTGTTATCAAGTCTCTACATTCAGGCACATACCTGCATTGGATCCTATGGAGACGTCATTAATGATAACAACCACTGACAAATAATATTCAGGCCATTCTCATATCTTGAAATGAGTCACCTTTTTCGAATCTATCTGGTACAGCAAAACTCCAACGTGTTTTTAGACAATTCCTCCGCATCTTGTAACTGTTGTCTGGTCTCTGCTTTGGCCTCCCTGCGTATTTGTACATATTACCATCCCAACTTAAGTTTGAACTAAATAGAAGTCAGAGAGTGCTATATCCACCACACTCTGCAACCCATGTAGAAACAGGTTGAGCTGAGTTAATGCAACAGATCAGTCTTTTGTTCACTCAGTGGAAATGGGAACATGTTATTGTAGCTCCGCCAATGATGATGATTGCAGAAGGATTGTACCACTGGCAACATACATTACGTGTAAAGACCGCACTATTAAAAACACCATCACAACAGCTATGTTACCGTCATGCATAAAAAGCGGTCTTGATTCTACAGGTACATGCAAGAATCACTGATATTGTGCGTTTCCTTGTAGGAATGCTGTATGCGATTTGGAATCAAGTCTTTCCATTCAGCCCCATACCTGCATTGGATCCTATGAATACCTCTTTTAATGATTACATCCACAGGTGATTAATGTTTGTGCCACTCTCATATCTCGAAACTAGTCAACTTTTTCGAACCTTCCTGCTACAGTAAAATTTCAACATGGGTTTAGATAGTCCCTGTGCATCTTGTAACTGCTACTCAGTCTCTGCCCCACCATCCCTGCAGCTTTGTCAAGACCTCGAAGCCATAGCGGAAAAACAAAATGTATGGCAGTGTACAAAGCGAGTTACAGCAGAAAAAAAAAACAATGTATCAAACAACAAAACAGGGACCCTCTCTTGCACCTGATAGTCTGTGGGATATGGTCCCTCCACAGTACAGGCAATGAAACTTTACACTAGTCTGTACAAACGACTTTGATCACTGGCCGCCTGCTCCAATGGATCAATACCTGTACATTTAATAGGATCACCACATATGCTCGACGTCCGCATGCTGACAGACGGTAATTGTTTTCGATCTATTGGAAGAGAGAGAGATACAGTAAAAATCTTATCGAGTTCTCTATCAGATGAAGTTATTGGAGCTTTTTATAGTTTGTAGTTTTTTATTCTCTGTTGGATGGTACAAAATAACTATGATCGAATGTTTGGGTGATAGACGTGAATGGACCCTGAGAGATGCAGATTTCCTTTGGAATGCAGTACCTGTATGTAATTTGGAGATGCACCTGAATGCAGTAGCATTTGTACCACTTCAATCATCCCGAGTGCCTTCCATGGCCAGGAGTGGTGCACACTTGCATACATCCATGTACACAAATGCGGCTGCGGCCGCGCCATAAATTTTTACTGACCTCTTTATGTTGGTGCTGGTGGTGTACATGGGGATGGGCGTGTTGTGTGTGGACCTTGGGACAGGAGAGCATGGTATGTGGGAGTGTTTTCAGCTGTATCTGATATCTAGCCATGACAACTTATTGCTATGGACTGTATCGTGGTTTAAGTGTGTGGTGTTTAGTGCTTTTCAATAAAACACAGAGGAGTGTGCCCTGCAGTAGTATTTGCTATTGTCTCTACCCTATCATGCAGAAGGCCTTCCTCCTCCTTCTTCCAAATGTAGCAGAGAGAAGCATTTTGGGGCTACAAGTGCCTTAAAAACTCAGTCGTGATGTCAGATTCCCAATTAGCTTATTACTATCGACTGGATCACAGTTTAAGTATGTTGTGTTTAGTGCTTCTCAGTACATCGCATTGGACTCTGTCTTGCAGTGGTATTTGCTGTTGTCTCTATTCTATAACGCAGCAAGACCTTCCTCCCTTCTTCGGAATATAGTGGGGAGAATAAATTTAGGAATCCTATAGTACTTTTCAAAACCCCATCGCATTTCCAATAGTTGTACTGCACGCACGCATGTGTTCGGGTGTGGATCTCTCTCCCGGCTGGTGTGGGCTGCCCTGCAGCCAGTGGACGTTGTACTTCATGATCGAGAGTGTGTGTGACAGTTAGGATTTTTTCTTTTTCACCAGATATGTTTAGTGGAAACGTTGTGGAGGAGGAGGGTGTTTGTATTCTCAAATGGCGATACATCCAAGACCTTGGATATATTTGGCACTACGATCAGTTTGTGGTGGAAATTTCATTACTTCATTTGCATAATGTTTGTGTATGATACTCAAATGCTGAAAATATGTTATTATGAAGTAGGATCATTGCAAGGTGGAGGTGAGTCTTTAAAGTGCTCTATTTGACTCCTGTAAATTGTTATACAATTAATTTGAAATGGTAATGCAAATGGATTATTTCACTTGTGTCAGCTTGCCCTTTGTCTGCAGCATTAGCTAATAGTAATAAAGTATTCTGAGGAGAGATGAAAACCTCCATCTTTGTGTTTTGTGACGTTGACTCACACAAACAGGGAGTGTGTTCCTGAGAGGCAGACACATGAAACGAATCTGGAATTTGCCGACCGCTACGGCCGCAGGTTCGAATCCTGTCTTGGGCATGGATGTGTGTGATGTCCTTATGTTAGTTAGGTTTAAGTAGTTCTAAGTTCTAGGGGACTGATGACCTCAGATGTTAAGTCCCATAGTGCTCAGAGCCAATTGAACAATTTTTTTGGAATTTGCTGATCAACAGAATGCAGCTACTTTACATTTTGTTTGGGGGGCACAAGATCAGAGGTGGCTGATATGTGGTCTGTGGTCATTGGTATTTAGTAATGTGATCTGCATTTAGGACACTGGGCTGTTGGTAGAGACATCTATATGAGATCTCAAACAGTGGCTACTATACAACGTTTCATTCCATTCATGGATGAACTTTTAGACACGTAATTGTTCTGATTTTCCAAATCTGTGCTTCGACAGCAGTGTGCCTCGAAAAGTGACGAAAATAAGAGCATTATCATCTCTAACTCTTGTAGCAAATATAAAAATAGCCTATTCAGTGTTCCTGGTAATGGCCTTGCCACAGTGGATACACCGGTTCACGTCCGATCACTGAAGTCAAGTACTGTTGGGCGTGGCCGGCACTTGGATGGGTGACCAACCAGGCCACCATGCGCTGTTGCCATTTTTAGTGGTGCACTCAGCCTTGTTATGCCAATTGAGGAGCTACTTGACCAAATAGTAATGGCTCTGGTCAAAGAAAACCCTCATAATGACCGGAAGAGCGGTGTGCTAACCACATGCCCCTTCTATCTTTATCACCAGCTGAGGATGACACGGCAGCCGGATGGTCCTGATGGACCACTTGTGGCCTCAAGACAAAGTGCTTTATTCAGTGTTTCCAGGTGCGATCAGAGTAATAAAGCTCTGTAATTATTTGAATATTCTATGCTGCGTTTGATTTTCTGACAAATTCCTTAAGTAAACTGTATTCCATACTCCATCCCATATCCTGTAAATTGTTTAAATAAATAGTATTTCATACACTGCAATCAATTTCCTGACAAATTCTTTAACTAAATAAATAAACCTTGTTCCACACACAGCCTTGAATTGCGAAATTTTTTTAAATAAACTATGTTCCACCCATTGTCTAAATTGTTTAAGCAATATTCCATACATTGCAATCGATTTCCTGACAAATTATTTAACTAAATAGGTGAACTGTATTCCAGACATGGCCTTTAATCCCTTAAATTGTATAAATATACAATATTCCACACATTGTCTAAACTGTTGAAACAATATTCCATGTACTGCAATAGATTTCCTGACGAACTATGTACTAAACAAATAAACTATATTCTGTACACTACCATAAATAAATAAACATTATTTCGCACATTTTCTAAATTGTTTGAATAATATTCAATACACTGCAAACGCGTTCCCTCGAAATGGTCAATCATTTGAGTCTTTCTCCCATCAGTCTCCGGGAAGGGGAGGGCAGGGGATGGCTGGAGATTTTTCCAGACGGTGGATTTAATTAACTGATCGATTTAATCAATTAGTCAATAAAATTGATGTCAAAAGAGTGCTTGTATCGGTGAGGGGAGTTTTAGCATAATTGTGGAGGAAGACATCAAGGGGGAGTAAGAGCAGGGGGAGGGATGGAGGAAGAATAGGTTAAGGACCTGTCAATCAAATGGAAGGACTATTGCCAGAGGATCATAACATGTGGATCAAAAGGATGGAATATCCTCAGGGGGTTTAATCCTCTTGTCAGAACAATGGGTTAAGGATTTGTCAATCAAAGGAGAACAATAGGTTTGCCCATGAATGTATGCTTGCCTCTGAATGTAGGCTTGTCCCAGATGTAGACAATCCTCAATGTGGGGCGACGCCGGCGTTTCCCTACTACTAACAGGCAAACAAATACTGTGTGACATACATGTACACACAATCCAGTAGTTGTAGTCCTGACCATTGTTCAAGTTTTGATAGTCTCGTAGTTATTAGCGATTAAATTCTGCTTCTCACTGTAACGAGCGTATAAACGTTTTCATCATATTCACTACTGTTTTAATGTCCTTTACATGGCTATGCTGAAAAGATGAGTTGCTGTTATGGGATTTTCTGCCTCATTTTATGATAAATTTTGTCGTCAAACCATATAGAACGAGAGACGAGTATGTATAAACATCATTCTACCATCTTAATGCTTTACTGCTGTCGATATCACATTTGCTGAAGTGGGTATACTTTCGTAACTGGAAAATTACTATCCGGTATTTCTCCGACATTTTTCTGAGAGCTGTGTTTCAATATCTGATCTCTAAACGAGTTGCGCTAAACACGTGAAACTTGCAGCACCCAGAAAGAATGTACTCAGACTTTAAGATGCATAGCATCGTATATCAACAATAAGTTGCTGAATGCTGGGAGATGGCATACAGATGCCCATTCTTTGTACTGGAATGGTCAATTTTACTCTTATCTCAGACTGTGAAGAACCATCAAAGTAAAAAGAAATGTGAAAGTAAGTGGCAGATTGCCCCATACGCATCAAAGGGTAAACTAACAGCGTGTGAACTACTTCGAATGGACAAACTGATGGGATTCCGCAAGGTGAGTTTGTCATGCTGCGGTATTTCGTCTTGTACATAGTAGGCTTCTATGAAATGGCGTCAGTATTGAGTCAGTGGACAGAAGACGATTCGAGGCAACAATGAGCGAATACTAGATTACACGCTGTGACGATATCACAGGATGGCCCCTTCTTATCAACATCACGCTAACGGACCGTATAGTTAGATAGTTTGAGACGCATTAGCATACAACATGCTATCTGTCATCCTAAACACTGGGAATAGCTGCTATACTGTGGAACTCATAAGTTCTTGATACTACCCTACCTTCAGGCAACTCCATATCTATATTACAGTAGGACAATGACCGGCAGCATGTGGTGAAGTATCTGCAAATCTTCGAAAAACGAAGGACGTCATTGCTTCCCTCGTCGCCATGTTCGCTCTGTATGTTACCAATCGAACACATCTGGGATATAGTAGGTCGTAAGTTGTTTGTCAATGTCCTCCATCTATCACTGCTTGTACTTCGCAGACTCGCACGTAAACGCCTGAGAGAGGTTTCACAGGAACGTAGTGATGCCCTCCTTTATTCCAAAAAAGTCAGTTAAACGCTGTAATGGCAACAGTAGTTGGCTTCGCACTGTACCGAATATTCAAAGTACAATTTGTCCTAGATTTAGAACATTTCACAAGGTCAGTGTATATGTAGGTGAAAGGTAAAATGTTCAAGCTGAAGCCCCTTCTGACCTTCCAGTCAAAAACGCCATACGACGTTTACACTTTATTTATTTGGGAGACGAGCTACACAACAGACCATATATATCACATATTAAATGTGTAAATAAGAAATAGAAAAACACGAAAAAACGTAGTCCGACTGTAGTCGAAATCCACCAGCTGCTTTCAAAACCACCAACACTTTGAAGCAGTCTGTTACTGAAAATCTCTTTCGAACAATGCAGTGGATACGAATCTGAAAAGCTCTTTGTATTCAGAATAGTATTGGCATGGCAACTTATATTCTGCTACATTGCACAACAAGGAACACCACCTGGACTTACTCTGTTTCATCGCAGTTAACTGCTGCTTTTACATTCTTCACCGTTCATTGTTGCTCATCGCAGTTTAAACTGTTCATCGAATTTCTCAGTAGGCAGTTTCTTTTATCACAGTTTATTCGCTTATCTTGTCACATATATTCTCGTTCGATCTTGGTCATAAGCATTTCGCAAAATTGTTCATTCATCGCTGTAATATAACTACGGCGTGGTTTGTATCATCATCATCACTGCTTGCCGGTTATAACAGTGACTTCCGCACCACTCGTGTAGTTGGAAACCTGACTGGTATATCAGGAGCACTGCGATGCATGTGTACAGTACTTTTCTTAGTATTATGGACAGACTTACCTTTTAACAGGTGACCACCCATATCCCAAATATCTCATTCGATTGGGATAGAGGAACGTGTGCAAATTATATATAGCAATAACAATTATAGAGGGTACATAAATAAAGAGATTAATAGAAATCAATTATTTTCAAATAATGCTCAAATTTTGGATTTTTATAATTTCTTTCCTTTGAGTCAGTTTTAACGTCAACTTACTTCTGATATTCTGGGTTATATTTATCTTCTTCCGGCAAGAATATTTATCTGTTGACCTTGCCTGTAACCGTTCTTAATCGGGCTTCTTCTTCTGAATGCAGACCGCTTCTGGACCTGACATGAGATGATGTGCGGAAGAAAAGAAAACTTTCATGGTTTTGCACAAATAATAATTATTATTCAAACAACACAATTGGCTACCTCACACATATTACAAAAATACGTCTTTTCCACTCGAGAATTAAAGACAGAGTCTCTCTATTTAAAAAAAAAGAATGGAATTTTTTGTCATTTGTTATTAGCCTTCCAGCGTAGCAAAATATATCTTTATCGGCGCTTACAGTGGCCGCGCTAATGATTATTATCATTGATTTTAAATTTTTGTCGTAGCTTGTTGGGGCTTTTCCTTGTGTACCTATACACACGCACCAATTTGTAATGCGAAGAATGCGGTTCGGGTCATCAAGAGTTTATGAGTCGCCCCAGTGTGACTATAATTAGCAAAAGATCGTGGAAGATCTTTGGATTGAGAGTAATATTACTGAAAATAGTCTTTCAAAGAAGCAGTTGCCCTACTTGTCGTCCTAAAGCTCACTAGGACACATTGGTTATACATCAGACATTAATAGATCCGATGAATTAAATCAAGAGAGAAGTAAAACGAGAGCCCTTGACATAGAACCTAGGCCTAAAATGAAAAACAATGTAGCTGCTAGTTACAAGCATCAAATCCATACATATTATAAAAATGGATATACATACACATGTATGTATGTTCCACATCTCCTCTTAAACCACTTGACAGATTTCAACCAAACCCGGTGCACGTACCACTTAATGTCTGGAAATCGTCGCTATATCGCTATGGGGGTAAGGATCACCTACCTGCCAAAGGGGTAGGAGTGAGGGTGAGAAATCAGTGTAGCCCATCACGCAAGAAAACCTATACTTTGGTCATCCAGTATTTGAGATTGGGAGCACTTAGAGACTTGCAACAAATTTTACATATAATTTCAAACCTTTACGAAAATTTTGCTTGCTGACGACCCCCACAAAATGATGAAAGTGCAAAACTTTATCCCTTACTTCATTTTCACTGTTCACAGAGTAAAACTGCCACGTGAAGCATGACGTTTGAATTTATTACTCCTTTACTACTAACAGCACTCGCGACACATTTTCCAGACTATATTCTCATATCTCATAGAATACACTACAAAAATTTTATCATTGTGCGACACGTAGTTCCGAGATATGATTTAATAAACACTGACATGCGTGAAAAAGTGCCGCATCATGCAATACGTTTAAATTCGTTACTTCGTTGCTACTAACACTATTCGCAACACTTACCGGAGATAGTGTCCACATATGCCGCTGGATGTACCAAGAAAAATATATCGTTGCACGACACATAGTTCACGAGATATGTACGTCATAAGCACTGAGTTGCATGAGACGCTGCCGCATCTTACGTGACTTTTTAGTTTATTGCTTGTTTACTACTAACTCTTTTCGTACCACATTTCGCGGACAATGTCTATATATGCGGCTTAACGTACCATCAGAATTATACCGTTGTACCGCATATTGTTCAGGAGATAAAATGCCATGAACTTCGAGCTGAAACTGCAGGGTGAAATTCATTAGAGATACATATGACATATGTGTACAAATACGTGTGTGAAATACACTGAAGCTGAAAAACCGGAACACTAAAAAATAATTAATGCAGCATAATGAAATTTCGGGAATACATTTGTCTAGGTAACATACTGAAGTAGTTAACATCGCAAAATCAAAGGAAATGAAATTGAGAGATAAACCGTTGCAAACGTGAAATGCTGGTACAATAATAATCGGTGTAGCGGCCAGAATGTTGAATGCGAACGTGCATGCATCGCGTTGTACACGTGCCCGATGTCAGTTTGTGGGATGGAGCTCCATGCCTGTTACATTTGGGCGATCAACACAGGGATGGTCAACGCTGTTTGTGGATGAAGCAGGAGTTGTCCGAAGATATCCCGCATGTGCTGTATTGGCGATAGCTCTGGTAATCGAGCAGGCAATAGCAAAATGTCGACACTCGGTACAGCATGTTGGGTTATAACAGTGGTATGTGGAGGAGCGTTTTTCAGTTGGAAAACACCCCTAGGAATGCTGCTAATGAATGGTAGCACACCAGGCCGAATTACCAGATTGACGTACAAATTTGCAGTCGGGGTGCGTGGGATAGCCATGTGAGTGCTCTTGCAGTCATACGGAATCGCGCCCCAGACCATAACTTCAGGTGTAGTTTCAGTGTGTCTAACACGCAGACAGGTTGGTTGCAGGCCCTCATCCGGCCTCCTTCTAACAAACATATGGCCTTCACTGTCACCTCGGCAGAGCCAGCTTTCACTAGAAAACACAAAAACACAACAGACTTCCATCCTACCCTCCAGTGAGATCTTACATGACACCACTGAAGTCGCAAATGGCAGTGCTTTTGGGTCAGTGGAATGCACGCTACAGCTAGAACCATCTTTCATCAGGAAACACAACAGATCTCCACTCTGCTCTCCCGTGAACTTTCGCTTGATCCAACTGAAGTCGCAAATGGAGGTGGCCAGTGGAATGCACACTACAGCTAGTCCGATTCGGAGCTGTACTTGAAATAAGCGATTTGTAACAGTTCGTTGTGTCACTGTGGTGCCAACTGCTGCTCATATTGCTGCTGCGCATGCAGTACGATGAACCAGAGCTATCAGACGAAGACGATGGTCTTCCCTCTCGATAGTGCCACATGGCCGTCCGGAGCCCGGTCTTATTGCGACCGTACATTCTCGTGACCATCGCTGCCAGCACCTATGTACAGTGGCTACAATCCTGTCAAGTCTTTCTGTAATACGGCACAAAGAACATGCTGATTCTCAAAAAATTGTTCAAATGGTTCAAGTGGCTCTGAGCACTATGGGACTCAACTTCCGAGGTCATCAGTCCCCTAGAACTTAGAACTACTTAAACCTAACTAACCTAAGGACATCACACACATCCATGCCCGAGGCAGGATTCGAACCTGCGACCGTAACAGTCGCACGGTTCCGGACTGAAGCGCCTAGAACCGCGGCCGGCTCCCTGTTTCTCGTAGCCCTATTAGACAACCTCGTTCGAACTCAGCGAGGTGTTGTCAATGGCGTCTTTGTCGCCTTAAAGCAATTCTTGACTGACGTAAACTCACCACGTCCAACCTTAAATGCAACCACTACTGCGTGTATTTAAAGAAAAAAAACTTGACTTGCATCCTCATTGTGGCGCTACTAGCGCCACTGTTAAGCGACTGGCGACAAAATTGAATAGACGTCATCTTTCAGATGTAGAAACATGCCTGCCAACTTTCGCTTATGTCGAACAACTCCTTCTTAGTGTTGCGACAGTTTATGTCGTCAGTTTTGTATGTAAAATACACTGAAGAACCAAAGAAACTGATACATCTGCTAATATCGTGTAGGGCCCCCGCGAGCACACAGAAGTGCCGAAACATGACTTGGCATGAAACCGACTAATGTCTGAAGTAGTGCTGGAGGGAACTGACACCATGAATCCTGCAGGGCTGTCCGTAAATCCTTAAGATTACGAGGCGGTAGAGATATCTTCCCAACAGCACATTTCAAGGCATCCAAGATATGCTCAATAATGTTCATGTCTGGGGAGTCTGGTGGCCAGCGGAAGTGTTTAAGCTCAGAAGGGAGCAACTCTGTAGCAATTACTGTCCTACTGGAATTGCCCAAGTCCGTCGGAATGCACAATGGACACGAATTGATGCAGGTGATCAGACAGGATGCTTACGTATATGTCACCTATCAGAGTCGCATCTAGAGGTATCAGGGGTCCCATATCACTCCAACTGCACACGCCCCAACTTGAACAGTCCCCTGCTGACATGGAGGGCCCATGGATTCGTGAAGTTGTCTCCACACCTGTACACGTCCATCCGCTCGATACTATGTGAAACGAGACTCGTCCGACCAGGCAACATGTTTCCAGTCATCAACAGTCCAATGTCGGTGTTGACGGGCGCAGGCGAGAATTAAAGCTTTGTGTCGTGCAGTCATCAAGGGTACACGAGTGGGCCTTCGGCTCCGAAAGCCAATATCGATGATGTTTCGTTGAATGGTTAACATACTCACACCTGTTGATGGCCCAGCATTGAAATCCGCGGCAATTTACGGAAGGGTTCCACTTCTGTCACGCTGAACGATCATTTTCCGTGGTCGATGGCCCCGTTGTTGCAAGATCTTTTTCTGGCAGCGGCGATGTCGGAGTTTTGATGTTTTACCGGATTCCTGATATTCACGGTACACTCGTGAATTGGTGGTACGGGAAAATCACGACTTCATCGCTCCCTCGGAGATGCTGTGCCCCATCGTTCGAGCGCCGACCGTGACACCACGTTTAAACTCACTTAAATCTTGATAACCTGCCACTGTAGCAGCAGTAACCGATCTAACAACTGCGCCAGATCCTTGCTGTCTTATATAGGCGTTACCGACCGCAGCGCCGTATTCCGCATGTTTACATATCTCTGTATTTGAATACGCATACCTATACCAGTTTCTTTGGCGCTTCAGTAAATATTTAGCATGTGCGTACGCGGACAAAGCCATGGGTAAAAAGCTCATCCTGAACCCCGGGAACGGTTTCAACAAAATTTTACACACTTATTAGTCACAACGTGGAAAGAAATGCTGTGGGGATAAGAGCCACCAACCTCCAATTGTAGTGAGCGTGATAACGCTGAGAGAGAAGAGGGAGAAGAAGATGGACAGAAAGAGATGGGGAAGAAGGTGATTGGCCGCTTAGAGGGAGGAGGTGAGGTATAGAGAAAGGAAAGAGGAAGAGATAGATAGATACAGGGGGAGGAAGAGATAGACAGAGTGAGGGGGAGGAAGAGATAAAGAGACAGAAAGGGAGGAGGAATGGACAGAAAGTGAAGACTCGGATACTGACAAAGGGGCAAGAGGAGGGGTTGGCATATAAAAGAAAGAGGAGTAGATGAACAGGAGGGGGGAATAGGAGGTGGACAGAAAAAGTGTAGGAGGAAGAGACAGGGATAGGGGAGGAGGAAGAGATGGACAACGAGAGAGGGGAGGAAGAGATGAGCAAAGAGAGGATGGAGGAGGAGATGGAATTAGAGGGGGAAGGAGAAAATGGACAGAGGGGGAAGGAGCAGAGGGACAGAGGGAAAGGAACGGATTGTCTGAGAGAGGAGGAAGGAGAAAATAGACAGAGAGTGGGACAGGAGAAGATGGTCACAGAATGGGGGATGGAGGAGGTGGACAGAGAGAGGGTAAGGAGGAAACGGACTAATAGAAGATTTCAATAAATTCTTACCCAGAAAATGTCGGGTACTTAGATAGTTATATATATAAAATGGCCACAAGAATGCTAAGACTCGAGGACTGCCAAAGCATACATTTACAGATGACGATGGTGTAGAATAGGAGTCTGTAACAGTGACAAACTTCCAACGATTGCGAGGCACCAGTAAACATTTATTTGTGAGACATGTAAGACATAATAAACATTTAGTTAGGATCTCTTTAGTTTGTTTCAAATATTTGGTATCGTTTCCTTATTTGAAATTAAGAATCTTTGATATAAATGTAATTTACATCTGTAAGTTTAGTGCAAAGCAAAGAGGTCCTCAGTACCACGTAAGAACTTTAAAATGTACGGCCTGTGTTACAGTTCCTAGGTCAGATCAACTCCCTCCCCCCCCCCCCCCCCCCTCCATTAGTCACTTCATTACACCTATCACACTCACTGCCTCGTAACCTGCCTCATCTCGATAGCTGAGTATCACTATGAGAGTTCCCTTAGGGGGGATTATTTTCTTATGTGAAGTACTGTACGTGGATTGTGTGGATGGTCGATGGTGGCCGTGACCGTGGCACGACAGCGTGGCTGGCCTCCGCGCCACTCTGTAAATTAACCAGCACCGCAGGGGCGGACACTGGTCGGCCACGTTCTCTTACAATCATCCATCTATTCACACCACTTCTAGACTTCAGTCAGACGACGGCAACTTTAAAGCTAAAGGAGAGCACAATGTGAGCGTGATATAACGGTTTTTCCTACCGCTGTCAAATAGTGACCGCAGATTCTTCGTCTGTAAGGTAACAATTCTTTTTGTATATTTTAACTCCCTTTGTTCAAGTTATAAGCAAAAGAAAGCTTTTCTCGTTCGAGATGCTTGACAGAGTTCTAAATAAGGTGCCTTTCACGAAAAATTCATTTTCCGTTTTTTTTTTCTTACATTATTCTTCTGCCCAGCTTTGGAGACCAACTGAACTTATTTCACTGATGTTCGTGCTGTTTTCTTCTCCCAAAATCTTTTCACCTTCTCACTGTGGTTTTTCTTACGTTCTGCTATTCATGTTCTCTTAGATGTTACACATGATGTAGCTTTGAAACGTTGCTTGTCAATTAAAGTTTTGAATTCTGCGTTGTGCTGTAGAATTTTGTTTGTAATGCTTATTTTCTGAAATTTTCTTCAATTTCAAGTATCCAACTGTTTTTAACTTTAATGGAAAGGACAAGGTATCCTTCCGGTTACTCTGTTATCGTTCATTCTGAGAATGTGATAATAAAATTTCAATCTTCTTTTTCTAAATCGATCAGAGATTTCAGATTTTCTGTCTCATCCACATCCCTTGGAAACAACCCAGACCAAAAATTTCCCTTAGGATTTTCATTTCTTCTTTTTCAATGACGTTATTTGATCATCTACTTCCAAATCTTACTGTCTCTGATGCATGTAACGCTTCAGGTTCGACTACTGTGATGTAATGTTTTAATTTTGCTTTACGAGATAAGATTTTTTACTGTACATATTCCATATAATTCTGAAACCTTTTTATAATTTAATGATTCTCTCTTTGTTGTCTTTGCTATTTAATCCAGAAGGTTGGATGATTTCTTCTAGGTATTTAAGTTCGGATACTTGAGATATTTTGCAAAGCTGTTTGAACATGGGTTGTCCACCTAGGAATCGAGGAGGACCTTCCACGTATCGTTTTTTTCATAAGAAATTTTAGGCGTTATTTCTTGAAGTTTTCTCTGTTGTTTGCAAAGATCGCTAGATCGTCTGCGTAAGACAAACATCGTAAATGAATTTTAGTTTCACACAGTCTGTGAATGGTTACTCCTTTTACTTCTTTTTCGAATTTCCTATTTGTTTTTTCTAGTACAAGATTAACAGTATTGGGGATAAAACGTCTCTCTGTCCGACGCCTGTTTTTATATCAAAGGTTCAGACATTTCGTCTTGGTATTTAACTTTTGAGTTAGTATCAGTTAATGTTTGTTTAATCAACTGTCTTTTCTTTCTGCGCACTTTAAACTGTTCCAGTATATCAAACAGTGTACGTCTATCTATTGAGTCATATGCTTTCTGAAGTCTACGAAGGTGATCACCGTTCGTCTGCCCTTGTGGATTTGTGACACACTCTTGTGATTGAGGATTTGTTCCACACATGATCGACCTTTCCAAAAACGTGACTGATATTCAATAAAACCCCTCTTTAGTTATTTATGTCAGTTATATCCCCTTTCTTGTGAATTGGTAGATTATGCCACACAACCATTCCTTAGGTATTGTTTCCTCGAGCCAGATATCTGTAAGAACTTTATGACTGTTCTGCGTTGGACTTTATCATCGATTTCCCACATTTCTAATATAGCCTCATCTTCACGTGGAGCTTTATCGTTTTCGAGTTTGCTTCGTCAACTACTTCTATTGCTGGGGGTTCTGATTCTTTGTTTGGCTCTGGTTTTTCAAATGTGAATTCGGCTATGGGAGATTAACAGTTTAAAGCGTCTATAAATTAGTTTTGTAAGAGTTGTTACCTGATTTCCATCTGGTCGTCTAACACAGAGAATGGGTGCTTGAAATGTGACATTTTTTCTCTGAAAATTCTATAGAAATTCTGTGTGTTACTGCACTTGAACTCTTGTTCTATTTCTGCTGGTCTGGTTTTATCATAATTGTGTTTTCCTAGTAGAACTGATTTTGAAGCCTGTTTCTGGACTGCGGTGAACTCATGTCACGTCTGTGTGGTTTTATGGGAATACCAGTCTTTCCAAGTTTTAATTCTTTGCTCTCTAACCCAGTCACAAATGTTATTCCACCGCCTATGTTTACGTTTCCTTGGGGGTGTAAGAGACTGTTTTTAAGTTCTGACCAGCTGGAAGATTCTTGGTGGAGGATGTATCCACTGAAAATGTTTGGATTTTGTTTACGAAATTCTGTATCCATTCTTGGATTTCTACTTACTCTCAGTTCGGCTCTATTTGGCTGGAATTTAAATTTAACTAACGACTCGTGGTGAGTAGAGTCGATGACTCGTCTTTTTACTTTTACATTCAAAATTTCGTTGTGATTTCTTTTTGTGATGGTTGTATGATCTATTTGAAATTCTTCACGATATGAGTTTGGAGACTGATTAGTCCTTTGGTGAGGTGGGTGCTGTTCTGAAGTTGTTCTGAATTTCTTTTCCTTGCGAGTTTGTGCTTCAAAATCTGCCATCAAAATTTTAATACGGCGTTAGAGAATAGCGGCTGTAGTTTTTTCTAATAATTCCTAGAATTTCGCCACTTTATGTGACTGTTTTTAATTTTAGTTGTTTGTTGATGCATGGGCATTGATTAGCGAAGAAGCTTTGTTCGCCGATTTGATTGACAGTAATTAAATTCTTTCAGAAGGGGAAGTAAGGTTCAGTATCGAATTATGATATTATTCTACGAATTTATGGTGTTATTCTATAACTGCTTCGCAATCCACCTCGTTATAATTAAAAATTCGGTTTATGTACTTGTTCCACTGTACCAGGTGTGTGGTATTACCCATAACGTTGAATGAGACGCGGAACACGTATCTTAGGTGTGTTACTATGCTATTCTTTGATGATGATCTGCTGAGAAGTGTATCTGATTATACAAAACTAATAAACACCATTTATAGGCCCATATGTTAGGGCAGAAGAAAGCCCACGTTCTATTGCGATACGCGCATTTCTCCCAATATTACGTTACAAAGGGGATATCAGTGGGTTTGTTACAAATTAAAACCAGATGTCAAAAACATAAAAACACGGTATCGACACTGAAAACATATGTCACATTCATTGAGGAGTACATCATGCCTGTAATGAACAAGAAAAGTGTATCCGCGAAATGTTACTTCACTTGGGAAGGAAGCCAATGTGACACGATACACGTAAACTTTGCTTACTTGTAAGAACCGCGAAGTATCCTCAAAACAAGGTGCAAATCTTAATGAAGCTGCAGTAAACAGACAAGGACAATCTACATTTATAAGTGATTTGTTGAGCCACATTGGAAAAAAAATGTTTTGAAATACATCATATTTTCCGATGTGGCCTTATCTCCCATTTAGGGAACAGTTGATTGTGATAATATCTGATATGGCGTTCACAACTTACAACGTCCGACTGGTCTTTGGGAATGCGGGTGGGACTTAACATCTGAGGTCATCAGTCCCCTAGACTTAGAATTACTTAAACCTAACTAACCTAAGGACATCACACACATCCATGCCCGAAGCAGGATTCGAACCTGTGACTGTAGCAGCAGCGCGGTTTCGGACTGAAGCGCCTAGAACCGCTCGGCCACAACGGCCGGCCATAACCTCTGCATTAATGTCTCGACGTGTAACCTACTCAACTGTCCATTCTTCTTCCCACGAAAGGCCATTACAGAGCAAATGTATCTAGGCGTCCTAACAGAGTACATGTCGCCAATGACTGCAGTTTCCAGCCGCACATCTGGTATCAGCGTTTGGTGTCCCACTCGTCTGGGCGGCTAGTGCGTGGTTCTTATGACGGATTTTTATCCGGACTGTAGATGTGATGAGATAGACCCCTAGCGTGGCCATCACGTTCCTGGAATATTATGCCCATTGAGTTTCATTTGCTGGTGTTGTATCAAAGGCCAGATTTATCCCACATGTTATTCGTGGTGTTGACGCTATCGGCATCGTCGACCCAGACTGTGTTGGGGCTGATGTGACTGAAAGTTTAGTGTAAACTAGACGTCCTTCATGCAAACAATTGTTGCGGTTTTCGGTGGAAAATGAACTGTCGAAATCTATAACCTATGACTATGAATTATACGTTCGTATACTTATGAGTCTGTATTCTGCGACAAAACGTTGCACACCCTGTTCTTTGGAGACATATCATTGCCGAATAAATTATCCAGTTTAAAGTAGACAGAACGCTCTAACGAAACTTAACTGCACCTAAACCATTAACCGTCATTTTAGTTTTTCAAGGTGTGATATTCCAGAAACTTATGTTCATCAAATAAGAAGTTAGTGACGTTAGTCCCAACGGAGCGTAATACCTCCACTATCAGTGGTAACAGCCGCGTTCCTATGGTGTGGACTGGAAGAAGTTCTGGATGTAGGAGATACCAGCATCGAACCACTACAGTTACAATGACAGGAGGAACTCAGCTGCAATGCATGAATGCCGTTCCAGACGTGGCTCGCTTTTCCAAGCGATCCAGAGATTCATATCGTGGGAATTTTCAGCGCAATGTAGATGTGTGGTCGCTCCATAACGTCCTACATGTCAATCATTCACCTGACTGACGGTAGTATTCTCGTCTTGGAAGAAATGACTGCTAAGCGTTCCGCTAGTCGTTAGGATACAAGGCAAACGACAAAACGCTGTCGTCCAGGAGCTCGAGGTACCTAGTCTAATTAAAGATGAAAGCAACCTAAAAAGGGGATCACACAGCAATCTGATTTTTGTAATTTTATATATTTATGGCACGTGAAGTTCACAACTCAAATATAAATTATTCAAAGCTATTCGATGCAGCTCTAAAAAATTCTCGAGAAAATCGTCTTTGAAGCTCCCAGAGCGACTTTAATTCACTGAAGGTAGAACGCTTTTCGAAGGGACGCGTCTCTCTGTCGGTAGCGCTCGAGACCGTAAATCCCTGGAACACTGGTTCTAGTCACACTTCGGTCACTATTTTTCTTTTTTTCGTTCTGTTCGAATACCTACGACATATACATATCACACTCATTGGATATACGCTAATTTTCTCGAGAATTTTTAAGAGTGGCATCAAACAGCGTAAGGAGAGTGATATTTGAGTTCCGAACATCACGTAAAACATAAGTTTGAGCTCCGTCCACAGGCCCTGTCTGGTGCATTGGTACCGACCGACATCTGTGTCATCCTCTTCCAGTGGCGTCACTTTACGCGGCCTGAAGGGGCATGGGTTGGCGCACCGCTCTCGCGGCCGTTGTCGGTTTTCGTGACGTACAGCCGCTACTTCTCAATCAAGTAGCTCGTCAGTTAGCTTCACGATGCTGAGTGCATCCCTGGCAGTACCGAGAATCGAACCCGGATCCCCCGCATGGCAGTCAGCCGCGTTCACCATTAAACTATGGAGGTGGACAAAAAAAATGGTTCAAATGGCTCTGAGCACTATGGGACTTAACGGCGGAGGTCATCAGTACCCTAGAACTTAGAACTACTTAAACCTAACTAACCTAAGGACATCACACACATCCATGCCTGGCAGGTGGACACCGCAAATGTAGAGAATTACAAAAACCCCTATGTCCTCTGGTACCCCTGTAGAACGAATGACTCATTTCCGTGTGATTAAAATATTTCTAGAAGATCACGAAGCACCTTGCGTACAGCTCTCCTGTACGGCTTCCTGAGCTCATTGATAACTATGACGCCGCGTCTCGTTCACGTGGGACTAATCAGTTTACAGTCTCTCTCGAGTATTAGAGAAGCTATTTTTAGTCACGACCCTGAGTACACGCCGTAGTTCACGGTCCTTCATGAGTGTTCAAAATGGTTCAAATGGCTCTGAGCATTATGGGATTTAACTTCTGAGGTCATCAGTCCCCTAGAAATTAGAACTGCTTAAACCTAACTAACCTAAGGACATCACAAACATCCATGCCCGAGGCAAGATTCGAACCTGCGACCGTAGCGGTCGCGCAGTTCCAGCCTGTAGCACCTAAAACCGCTCGGCCACTCCGGCCAGCGTCATGAGTGTCTTTCGACCGCAACTCTTACGTAAGTTACTTCTCCATCGATACGTCTGCCACAGGTGGTGAATCCATAAGACAGTACGCAGAGAAACAGTTATGAAACCTTGTGTCCTCTTCAATGGATGTCCTTGCGTCGGACGTTACATATTGTGAACAAAGCAAGAACTGACTGTAATATTTCCATGCACAGAGTGAACGCTAATCTACATATTTCAGACGGTTATTTGTGCTCCATCAGTTACCATACATTCGAATGAGATCATGACCCAGATGCTTGTCTGTTTATCAGTATTTCAGTTCTCCGACGTGACAACCCCAACGCAATAGCCGTAGGTGGAATCACTATTGGTCATCTTAAACACATTCTCGATCGGCCACAATCCCTCTTCAACTATAGTCTTGGACACCTAATGCCTACCATCTATTTTATCACACTAACAATCACATTTGCCAGTATGTATATCTGCCCCAACCATACAACTCCCTTTATTACATTGACTAATCATACTCCACGTTTATTATTGCCGCAGATCTAAATATGAACACCCGCTCCCAAGCCGGAATCAACCGGAGGCTTCAGTTTCTGGTGACATAGTCCGTCTTGCGCGGCCGAAAAGCAATTCCATTCCTAAATCATTAACAACACAGAACAACCTGCTTAGACGCAGGTATGCATCTAAGACATCATGAGCCTGTTCTTCTTCTCCATCCACCATATCGTGTACAAAAATTTCTGCCTATTTGAGCGACGTATTCTTTGTCGCAGATTCCGCACTTGACCTTGTACACTCACGAGTTAAAAAATTTATTTTTGTCACATGTTAAATTATGTTTTAACTTGTTCCTGGCGTCTTTGGGACTTGGAAGCTTATTTTAATCTTATGTTTATTCAACCAGCATGCTGTTTTATCTGTTATAAAGAACACAGTTGTAAACTGAATAACAAAAGATAAATGACGAGCGTGTAGACACCACTGGGCACACCATGAACCGCATTCAATCCGATTTAAAAATTTAACATCGAGGTAGAAGAAGTGGTCTACTCAGCGTACTGGAAGAAACGAAAACACATGCCAATTGAAAAAAATAGCCACATGAGCCGCCTAACTGAACAATGCCAGTTCAGACACAGCATCTATTTTGACATCTTTAGGCATCAGTTGTGACCGAGCACTTCTGGATGTTGTCTAGGCGCACGACAGCTTGTCGTAATTGTCTCCACCTTTATTATGTCCAGTTTCAGTACACATTTTCACTAGCAGACGCCGATGCCGCACGAAGTCCCGATCAATAGTTCCTTCCCTTTTCTTTCCTTCCCCCCCCCCTCCCCCTTTAAGCTTACATCATATTTTATTTCACTTACTTCCGATGTAATATTCTACACTGTATGGTAATACGTATAATGTTGTGGGACATAAGGGATGCGATGTTCTGCTTTCCATGTAATGCCTTTGAGATCAAACATGAGAGCTACAACTTACAAGCACGTTTTAAATTGTTTTAACTTTTATGTTACATAATATATTACGTTCTCTTATCACGCTTGAAACGAAGCGATCTGTAGATTTTACATGTATTAAATTTAGAACCTGTTTGTTAGAAACGTGCGAAAGGAATCTCATTCTACAGGTCCTAATAGGCCCTATACGTTTTATTTTCTGAATTTTTAAGTACATATACTTTCAACTGTCTTTGTGACTTTTATGGTGCAAATAACGCCGGTCATTCTATACTTAAATATAAACGTGAACTCCCTGTTCTTGTTTCTTTATGCACTGACTACGCGATTACGTGTCGCAAGTTAATTTTTAGTTAACTTGTTCACTTTATTCGTACCTTTAATGTTCGTTTCCTTATTTTATAATCTTACTGATATGTTTCTGTTTATATGTTTTTCTTTTTATACCTGATGATGGCCGCGAAGCCGAAACCATTTATCAATTTTAATAAAATAGCAGTGTGTATTACAATGAAAGAACGGCAAAAATTAGCAAGCAAGGAATACAAAATAAGCAGGATAAAGTAACAGCGAATACCGAAGGAAACAAAGACGTATGGAAGACATTCATAGAAGATCTGCTATGATTCTACTGTTGATCATGAGGGATTAGCCTCACAGAATGAACAAGAATGTGGCGAAAATCACTGGGAATCAATCATGGAAAAATTGTAGGCAAGGAAAGGAAAGCGTGGGCTGTGATCAAATACCGTCTGAGGCACTGAAGGCCTTAGGGAATGATGCTATAATTAGAATTACAAATCTGATCAACAGAACACAGGTTTCTGTCGTGATGATCTCCTTAAGGTCATAATGGTTCCCACAGTAAAGAAATGCAAAGCCAACGAATGTGAAGATTATAGGACAATTAGTTTAATACGCCGTGTTACCAAAGTTGTTTGTGATCAGAATAGTGCTGAAAAGAATAGAGAGGAAAATAGAGGAGAATGTAGGAGACGAGCATTTCGGATTTAGAAAAGGAAGAGGGACCAGAGACGCAACTGTGTCTCTCAAGACGGTGGCAGAAAGATTTTTGAAGGGTACTGAGAAAGTTATGTTTGTTTTGTCGACTGGGAAAAAACATTTGATAGAACTGACTAAATGCTGTTAAAGATTCTGAAAGATACTGGTATTAACTGAATGGATAGAAGGCTGATAAAGCAACTCTATATGAGACAGACAGTGATTATTCCAATAGAAGATTGTGAAACCGAAGAGGTGGGTATAGAAAGAGGTGTGAGACAGGTTTGATGTATCTCACCAGCAATTTTCAGTATACGCTGAAGCACCAAAGAAACAGGTATAGTCACGTGTATTCAACTACAGACAGATGTAAACAGGCAGAATGCGCCGCTGCGGTTGGTAACGCCTATATAAGACAACAAGTGTCTGGCGCAGTTGTTAGATCGGTTACTGCTGCTACAGTGGCAGGTTATCTAGATTTAAGTGAGTTTGAACGTGGTGTTATACAGGGTGGTCCATTGATAGTGACCGGGCCAAATATTTCACGAAATAAGCATCAAACGAAAAAACTACAAAGAATGAAACTCGTCTAGCTTGAAGGGGGAAACGAGATGGCGCTATGGTTGGCCCGCTAGATGGCGCTGCCATAGCTCAAACGGATATCAACTGCGTTTTGTTTTAAATAGGAACCCCCATTTTTTATCACATATTCGTGTAGTACGTAAAGAAATATGAATGTTTTAGTTGGACCACTTTTTCGCTTTGTGATAGATGGCGCTGTAATAGTCACAAACGTATAAGTACGTGGTATCAGGTAACATTCCGCCAGTGCGGACGGTACTTGCTTCGTGATACATTACCCGTGCTAAAATGGACCGTTTACCAATTACGGAAAAGGTAGATATCGTGTTGATGTACGGCTATTGTGATCAAAATGCCCAACGGGCGTGTGCTATGTATGCTGCTCGGTATCCTGGACAACATCATCCAAGTGTCCGGACCGTTCGCCGGATAGTTACGTTATTTAAGGAAACAGGAAGTGTTCAGCCACATGTGAAACGTCAATCACGACCTGCAACAAATGATGATGCCCCAGTAGGTGTTTTAGCTGCTGTCGCGGCTAATCCGCACATCAGTAGCAGACAACTTGCGCGAGAATAGGGAATCTCAAAAACATCGGTGTTGAGAATGCTACATCAACATCGATTGCATCCGTACCATATTTCTAGGCACCAGGAATTGTATGGCGACGACTTTGAACGTCGTGTACAGTTCTGCCACTGGGCACAAGAGACATTACGGGACGATGACAGATTTTTTGCACGCGTTCTATTTAGCGACGAAGCGTCATTCACCAACAGCAGTAACGTAAACCGGCATAATATGCACTACTGGGCAACGGAAAATCCACGATGGCTACGACAAGTGGAACATCAGCGACCTTGGTTGGTTAATGTATGGTGCGGCATTATGGGAGGAAGGATAATTGGTCCCCATTTTACCGATGGCAATCTAAATGGTGCAATGTATGCTGATTTCCTACGTAATGTTCTACCGATGTTACTACAAGATGTTTCAATGCATGAAAGAATGGACATGTACTTCCAACATGATGGATGTCCGGCACATAGCTCGCGTGCGGTAGAAGCGGTATTGAACAGCATATTTCATGACGGGTGAATAGTTCGTCGAAGCACCATACCATGGCCCGCACGTTCACCGGATATGACGCCTCCGGAATTCTTTCTGTCGGGAAAGTTGAAGGGTATTTGCTATCGCTGATTCACCGACAACGTCTGACAACATGCGTCAGCGCATTGCCAACGCATGTGCGAACATTACGGAAGGCGGACTACTAGCTGTTGAGAGGAATGTCGTTACACGTGTTGACAAATGCATTGAAGTTGACGGACATCATTTTGAGCAACTAAAACATTCATATTTCTTTACGTACTACACGAATATGTAATAAAAATGGGGATTCCTATTTAAAAAAAACGCAGTTGATATCCGTTTGACCTATGGCAGCGCCATCTAGCGGGCCAACCATAGCGCCATCTGGTTTTCCCCTTCAAGCTAGACAAGTTTCCGTCTTTTTAGTTTTGCCGTGGATTTTTGGCACGGTCACGATCAATGGACCACCCTGTAGTGAGCGGACGAGCGATGGCACAGGTAGCGCACGACCATTTCACGAGTGTACCATGAATTTCAGGAATCCGGTAAAACATCAGATCTCCTCGCTGCGGCCGGAAAAATATCCTGCACGAACGGGACCAACGACGGCTGAAGAGAATCGTTCAACGTGACAGAAGTGCAACCCTTCCGAAAATTGCTGCAGATTTCAACGCAGGGCCATCAACAAGTGTCAGCGTGCGGACCATTCAACAAAACATCAACGGTATGGGCTTTCGGAGACGAAGGCCCACTGGTGTACCCTTGAAAAATGACGGCACAAAGCTTTACGCCTCGCCTGCGCCCGTCGACACCGACATTGGACTGTTGATGGCTGGAAACATGTTGCCTGGTCGGACGAATCTCGTTTCAAATTATATTGAGCAGATGGACGTGTACGTGTATGGACACAAACTCATGCATCCATGGGCCCTGCATGTCAGCAGGGGACTGCTCTGTAATGGTGTGGGGCGTATGCACTTGGAGTGATGTGGGACCCCTGATACGTCTAGATACGACTCTGTCAAATGACACGTACGTAAGCATCCTGTTTGATCACCTGCGTCCTTTCACGTCCATTGTGCATTCTGACGGACTTGGGCAATTCCAGCAGGACAATGCGATACCCCACATGTCCAGGATCGCTACAGAGTGGCTCCAGGAACACTCTTCTGAGTATAAACACTTCCGCTGGTCACCAGACTATGAAAGTTATTGAACATATCTGGGATGCCTTGCAACGTGTTGTTCAGAAGAGATCTCCACCGCAGCGTACTCTTACGTATTTATGGGACATCCGTGCAAGATTCATGGTGTCAGTTCCCTCCAGCACTGCTCCAGACTTTAGTCGAGTCCATGCCACGGGCCCTACTCGATATTAGGCAGATGTTCTAGTTTCTCTGGCTCTTCAGTGTTTATGGTGAAGAGCTAATTAATAACGCCTCGGAAAAAGTCGAAAACACTTGTAGTGGGAGGAGAAACAATAAAAACCATCAAGTACGCTGATGATATGACTGTGCCATCAGAAACGAAGGAAGAGCTCCAAGTAACGACGGAGAATATTATAAGTGTGGGTAAAGAGTTTGGAACGAAAGTGGACATTGGCAAGATCATAGTGAGTAGGAAAAGGATACGACACGATTAATATGTCACTAGATTGAATGGTATTAGATCAGTACAGTCATTATAGTATTGGGAAGCTTGATAACTTGTAGCGGAAGCTGTACAGTGGAATTGAGACGCAGAATCTCAGTGGGAAAGAGAGCTCGTGGGAGAGTGAAAGGTTTGCTGACAGCCAGAAGCATTCCCATTCCACTTAGGAACATGTTCGCCAAATATTTCACGTGACGTGTGGTGTCTTATGATTCTGAAATGTGGACAGCCCGACAGAAAGAATAAAAATAGTTAGGAAGTTTTGAAATGTGGTTATGGAGAAGAATGGAGAAAGGGAAGTGGATCGACAGAACGAGAACTGACGAGGTACCGAGTAGGGTTGGAGAGGAGAGGAGAGGAACTTCATGAGGATGATTCAGAAGAGGAAAAAATCTTGGATGGGACACATATTACATAGGAAATGTCTACTATAGATAATCATAGAGGGAAAAGTAGAGGGAATAAGAGGGAGAGGAAGAAGAAGGTTTAGAATGCTAGCAGATGTGAAGAAAGAAAGAAGTTACAAGCAAATAAAGGAGAGTGCTCGGGACAGAGAGATACGAAGTGTTGGGACTGCAGGAGGATGGCGTAGGTTAACTTCAATCAGAATGATTTCCTACAGTTAATAATAAAATGGTAGTTATTAAATATGAAGAAATACTGAACTTAAATGATACTTCTACTTTTGAAATCTCCAGCACAATTAGACGTTTAAAATTATAACAGTTCCTTTAAAATATTAAAGTCCTCTCACTGTGCCTTTGAGTGAGGCCTACGTAGCTCAGAGCTAGCCGGCGATGCCTACGGAACCTAAGTCTCGGGGATGACGGTCGAACACTGCAGCTTGTAGACTCAACGGTAACTGGAGACTATACACGACTCGGCTCACTGAAGAGAACAGTCCGCAATAGCTCAGTGCACCGATATTTAACTAGGCATCGACCAATCGGTATTCACACACGTGATGCCCGTTGGTTGGCAGCTGTGGCCCCTGGCGGAAATTGGTATGGTTCATACTGCCAACCCATGCAGCTGCTGCGCTACGAGTGTTTCGACCGCGGTGTATACATCGTGGTGTATATTCTCTGGAGTCGCAAGTACCGTCATCACACGAAGGACGTCAAATTCAAACCTGTCTGAGGACAGTTTTACTGAAACAGGAAGAAGCATGTCACCAAGGCATAGACTTTCATAACCTAATGCATTAAAAAGGTCACCGCTCTCCTCAGCACGTCAAAATGGCCTCATTCCGCGGTTTAATTTTAGATTCTGTAATCTTTCACCTCGTTGCCCTAAACAACCCAACAATATCCAACATCGTGCACTAGCCACTCTAAGGAAGTATGGTTTGCGTTTTAAACGACTTCGACTAAATCACGTGTTTGTCATCGATCACTGCAAGCAGAAAGTAATCAGCAGAGAACACAACTGAGAAGAGAACGAGTTATTATCCTGTTCGTCTTTTATAACATGTCTTTCATGCATTAATAACATCGACATCAATGAAGTGTCAAGCCAGACCGCCTGTCTACATCACATTTTCTGGACCATGCTGATCACACATTACCAGTGAAGTTACAAAGCAGTCGATGTTCCATTTGTTAGCAATAACCCATTATTTTTACACATTGTTACCGGCTCTACAAGCTCACAACTGACTCATGTTGATTTTTATTCCACGGACACGCACACGCCGGCTATGAAAGCCTGCAATTTATAATCGTTAATCACTAATGTTGTAATCGGATACTTTCACTTTCTTCCTTTTTGTTAGAGACAGAGACCTACCACACGCTAAGTGTCAGTTCTAACCAAGTCGTTCCGCTTGTTCTTACGATCATCTAATGACGATACTTTCCTGTAGACAACAACAAGCTGATGATGTTTCTGACTCTATTTTTATATGTTAAGAGCATTATTGGTGCTATGACGTTTAGTTAGGGTACACCTCATGATACTTTCGTTTGTGTTGAACATTCACCATCCATTATAGCTTAGCAGGTTCTGTCAGTCAAAAATTCATTGAACCAGTTGCGTGTCTGTGAAGGTACTCCCTGTGATGGTATAAAGGCTATTACGTGACAATACAACGCAGTGCCGAATATCTTTCAAATAATGGTGGCGTTTGAATAAAGTGCCACGTATTCCGAGAAGAAGTAGTACTGGTCGTCAAGAGAAGAAAATTTTTCTCCAATAATATGTCCGGAAACAAATACCTTTGAGATAGTCGCCACTCTACCCTTCCATTCCCATTTGTCTGTTACGTAGAAGCAGATACTGTAGGCAGGGTTGTATGCGGTTACTAGAGATCCTGACACATCCTTCAGACCTTCTTTGCAGTGATTCACGGACTTTTTCAAATACACCTGACTCCCTTCGGACTGAGTCACATGAATTCACCCCATAGCCTAAAATCCAACGTATTTAGGTCCATTGAACGGAGAGGACCTCCTTGACCAATCCATTTCCCGTGAAGTGTTACGGTGAAATATTGTCACACGATCCGTAGAAAATGAGTTGGTTCCCGGTCCTGCATAAACGACACTCGTGGTCTTCCTGTAAAGGTAGCGTTCTCCAGTAACGCTGATTCATCGCGCAGTGGACTGCAACAGTGAAACGGCCTACACCACCAAATACTACACATTACTCGTCATAAATAAAAAGGCCGATATCTCAACAGGTATTGGTTTCCATACATATAATTATAGGAGCTTTTCTTCTGTTTTGAGAAATACTACTTCCTGTAGGAAGATGTGACAGTTTGTTAAGTACTCTATATAGGAAAACGGAATCTATTCGTTCACTTAATTTCAGTTTTTCCATGATTTCTTGTATGAATAAAACGAACTGTGTTTGTCGTAAGTGATTTTTCCTGAACCCAGTCTGATTTTTCAAGAGAAGCTCCAGGGACATTATCATATTTGAACTTAAAACGTTCTTTGGGATAATAATCGGCAATTTGCACGCCGACCACGAAGCCATTTTGTGCCGCACGTCGTGTCATCATTGACAGTCACGATACACGGAACAAATCTAACACAGGTTTATGTCTATTTCGTAAAAGCAGATATGTTTGAGAACAACAAGTCAGAAACAGTTGCAGGTAGTTTCAGTGTGATCAACACATTTCAGTATTGACAATAAAGCCGTGTTCACATTGGCGAGCAAAGCGTAACGCTGAAACGTCAGTTTTGTGGTGGGCTGCACAGAGGCACGAGTACAAAGGCTAGCGCGACGAACTTTGTACGGCGTTTGTCATGCAGCACACGGGTTCGACACATACAAATCTATAGACACGTGTATTCGTGGGGTAGACAGCGGAATATTTACACCAACAGATAAGCAGTCGACGTAGCTCCAGGTTAATTTTTAATCATCACCGTGATTTTATTGGCGAACTGACCAGTTAGTATCACGCTACAACTTCGTTTTGTTATCTTTTCCCGGGATTTCCTCTGTTTCCAATACTCCTTTATAGGGTCGCTATGCTGCTGCTTTTGTTCCTCCATCCATGCTCTTTCAGTCTATGTAGTTCTTGTTTCGACTTGAAACCCTTCCAAATTTTGTATTCTGCTGAGAAACATGTACCGTTTTAATATGGGGGCTTCCGGGCTATTAGACCTCTCAAAGTATTTCTGATCTTTTTTAATCCACACTCTGGTAATCTTCTTGTTCTAGAGAGAATCAAATATATTTACGGATAATCTGTTTCTGTCCAGTCTGTACAGGTGTCCAAGCAATATCTCCCTCCTTTTCCTCACATTCTCCGAGTCCTTCACCACGTTCTGGCAAACTTCTCTGGTGCACCAAAGTTTCCACCTGACCTTAATCTGGACTGAACCCATCAATCTTCTGTACGATTTTCCTTTCCAGGATCTTCTACTTCTCCAACTTCTAGTTCATCAAGAGCCTGATGTACAGGCATTCCGTACTGAACATAGCTTAGTTTACAACTTCTGCAGGAGTCTTTTTGTTACAAAGGTTTCTAGTCAGCCTATTTGCCCTCTCCATTTTAAGACTCGATCCACTGTCACAATTTTTTAGTCCATTTTACTGTACGGTCGTACAGAGGTACTTGAATTTCTTTACCCTCCTAATTTGCTCCATTTGTGTTTCAAGGAATTTCTGTCAATGTTCGTCAATATCACTATTTTGATCTTTTCTATTAAGATCCTTAGCGCCGTTCTGCTGGCGATTCTTTCTTGGAGATTAATCTAGATGATCGCTTGCTCTGAGCTTTCCGAGAGTATCCCCAAGACATCAGCAAAGATCAGTCAGTTGACTTTAATTCATCCAACTTTTTTAGTAAGCAGAGCGGACTGATTCTTTTATTTTAAAGTTCTGATTTGCAAATTTTCGCAGTTTTTTTTAGAACACAGTTGATTAGTAGCGGTGATAGTCCGTCACCTTCTTTAAAGGGCCCGGACATTTTTTACATGAACTTCAGCTTGGAGGTTGTGCCGGGTAACGTCTGTTTGATTATGTTCGTGAGTTTTGGTTTTACTGCGAATTCCCTGATGATTCTGTTCAATGTCTCTCTGTTCACCGAGTCCAAAGCATTAATGAACTCAGTGAAAGACACTAAGATTTTCCTGTAACTCAGCATTCTGCGGCACATTGCTGACTACAAATTAAGAATTTGCGGCGTTTCTGGAACCCTCCCTAATACTCCCAGGGTTGATTACCTATGGTCACCTCTATTCCGTTGAGATGGACAGGGTGAGCACAAAGTCTTGCCCTGATTATAAAAATTTGTAACAGAATAACCGTTTGACATAATAAGTTACATTTGATGCCGTTACATAGGTTAGTGTTACTACACTACTGGCCATTAAAATTGCTACACCACGTAGACGCCTTGCCACAGACGCGAAATTTAACCGACAGTAAGAAGATGCTGTGATATGCAAATGATTAGGTTTTCAGAGCATTCACACAAGGTTGGCGCCGGTGGCGACACCTACAACGTGCTGACATGAGGAAAGTTTACAACCGATTTCTCATACACAAACAGCAGTTGACCGGCGTTGCCTGGTGAAACGTTGTTGTGATGCCTCGTGTACGGAGGAGAAATGCGTACCTTCACGTTTCCGACTTTGATAAAGGTCGGATTGTAGCCTACAGCGATTGCGGTTTATCGTATCGTGACATTGCTGCTCGCGTTGGTCGAGATCCAAAGACTGCTAGCAGAAAATGGAATCGGTGGGTTCATGAGGGTAATACGGAACGACGTGCTGGATCCCAACGGCCTCGTATCACTAGCAGTCGAGATGACAGGCATCTTATCCGCATGGCTGTAACGGATCGTGCAGCCACATCTCGATCCCTGAGTCAACAGATGGGGACGTTTGCAAGACAACAACCATCTGCACGAACAGTTCGACGACGTTTGCAGCAGCGTGGACTATCAGCTCGGAGACTTTGTCTGCGATTAATCTTGACGCTGCATCAGAGAACAGGAGCGCTTGCGATAGTGTACTCAACGACGAACCTGGGTGCACGAATTGCAAAGCGTCATTTTTCGGATAAATCCAGGTTCTGTTTACAGAATCATGATGGTCGCATCCGTGTTTGGCGACATCACGGTGAACGCACATTGGAAGCGTGTATTCGTCATCGCCATACTGGCGTATCTCCCGGCGTGACGGTATGGGGTGCCATTGGTTACACGTCTCGGTCACCTCTTATTCGCATTGACGGCACTTTGAACAGTGGACATTACCCTTCTTTCGATCCCTGTGAAACCCTACATTTCAGCAGGATAATGCACGACCGCATGTTGCATGTTCTGTGCGGGCTTTTCTGGATACAGAAAATGTTCGACTGCTGCCCCGGCCAGCACATTCTCCAGGTCTCTCGCGAATTGAAAGCGTCTGGTCAATGGTGGTCGAGCAACTGCCTCGTCACAATACGCTAGTCACTAATCTTGATGAACTGTGGTATCGTGTTGAAGCTGCATGGGCAGCTGTACCTGTACACGCCATCCAATCTCTGTTTGACTCAAAGCCAAGGCGTATCAAGGCCGTTATTACGGCAAGAGGTGGTTGTTCTGGGTACTGATTTCTCAGGATCTATGGACCCAAACTGCGTGAAAATGTAATCACATGTCAGTTCTAGTATAATGTATTTGTCCAATGAATACCCGTTTATCATCTGCATTTCTTCTTGGTGTAGCAATTTTAATGGCCAGTAGTGTAGTTGTTGTGACCAATAGATGGCGCTAGTGCTCCACAACACCGACGCGGTCTGTTAGGTCACGTTAGTTGCTGGCGGAATGGCGTTGAAGCAGGAGAAAGTGCAATGTGTGATTTGGTTTCACAAAACGAAATCGCACCTCAGTGTTCAGCGTAAATTTCGGGCTTCTTATGGACGCAGCCCTCCTGACGTTAAATCAATAAAGCGATAGTATGCAAAGTTTAACGAAACAGGCAGCGTTGAAGATCGTCCTCGAAGTGGCAGGCCTCGTGTGAGTGATGCAACTGTTGATCGTGTTCGGCAATCGTTTCAACTGAGTCCATCTATATCAACTCGTCAAGCATCACGTGAACTTCAAATACTGCAAGCAAGTGTGGAGAAGATTCTTCATGAAAAGCTTAGGTTGCATGCTTACAAAGTGCAAATCGTGCAGGCCTTGCAACGGAATGATTTTCTGACACTCGCTGAATTTGTAACTGAGATACTCAACAGGATTGATGGCGCTAACGATTACTTATGCATATGCTTTACCGATGAATCCACCTTTCGTGTCAGTGGACTGGTAAATAGGCATAATGTCTGTATATGGGGTTCAGAGTCTCCACATGCTACTGTACAGTTATAGCGAGACAGCGAAACAGTGAATGTTTGGTGCGGCCTCATGCATAACAAGGTTTTTGGACCGTTTTTCTTCGCGGAAAAATCCATTACCGCTAACATTTACTTAGACGTTTTGCAGCAGTTCATTGCACCACAGTTAGAAGAATATCAACCATGGATACTTTTCCAACAAGATGGAGAACCCCCTCCCCCAACTGGCTTTGATTGTGCATGATTTCCTGGATGAAATATTTCCGGATCGGTGGATTGGAAGGAATGGCCCAACACCCTGGCCACCCCACTCTCCAGACATTAAGCCCCTTGACTTTTATTTGTGGGGCTATATCAGGGACAGAGTCTTCGTCACACCAGTTGCTGACGTCGACGAACTGAAGGCTAGGACGCAAGGTACTGTAGGTGCTGTGACAGAACAAATATTACGAAACACCTGGCGGGAACTGGAATACCACCTCGACATTCTCCGAGCTACCAAGGGAGCACACGTTGAGGTTCACCAACGTAAGTGGTCTTAAAAAAACTAGTAACACTAACCTTTGTAACGGCACCAAATGTAAATTATTATGTCAAATGGCTATTCTGTAATAAATTGTTATAATCAGGGCAAGACTTTGTGCTCATCCTGTATTTCTCAAAGGACTTTGTACACGACTAAGAGGAGGGGCACACCTCTATATTTGGCTACGTTTTGTTTGTCCGCTTTCTTCCGAAGGTGTTTAATCAACGCCGCTTTTTTGTTCTTCTGGTAATTTCTCGGCCTCGTGAATTATCTGGAAGATCTGGTGTTGATCAATCAAAATTTTCGGTAGGACCCATTTCAACGTTGCTGCTGTTATCGAATCTTCTCCTCTGGCCTTATTATGCTTAATACTTATCATGGCATTTTGATTTCTTCCTTTGTAAGCGGTGTGTCATCTCCTGGGTTCTTCAGTGGTGCCATATGTTCTAATTTGAATGTCAACAGAAGGTGTTAAAAATACCTGTTCAGTATCTCGTAGATTTTTTGGTTGTCGATTTCAATTTGCCATGCTCATTTCTGAAAATGATGGTAGGGGCCTGGCACCCTTCACGTTTGTTCTCGAAAGTCTGTTGGAAATCTCTGTTTTTTTTTCTTTTTTCTTTTTTGCTTGTTTATAAAGTTGATCTAGACACCCTGCAACTGCATGTCTTCAGATGATCGTTTTGTTCTTCGAAATATGTGGATTGTTTCTTTTCTTTGTTGTTCAAATTTTCCAGGTTTTCCGCGTTTTCAGAAAATTTCCATCTTTTCCATTGCACGCATATCTTCACAAGTGTCACCTCACATTCTCCATTCCACCAAACATTTCTTCTTTGTTAGTCCAGGTGTCTTCATAGTAAGGTCGTTAATCATTATGATAAGGCCCGGCCAGCACTACATTCCAGTGGTATAGATTTTCCCTCTGAAGTTTTTGGTGGTGAACTGTGTGATATTCGTTCTGTTTCTGTCGTATCTGGTCGTTCTGTATTTTAACATTGGAGAAGTAGTGATCCGAGACGAATTCGCCATTTCTGATCGCCTTGACGTCTATCATCTCTCTTCACGTCATTGCTATGTGGTCCAGTTGAAATTCCCCGAGTTGGGATTTGGAGATGCCCAGGCCTTTGGTTTTCTTGGAAGCTTCCGGAACTAAGATGAAATTAGTCTTAATTGAAATGTGGTCTTCCGCATACCTGTTCCTCCTCCTTAATGTTCTGGTCTTCAAGAAAGAAGTTGGTAGCTTGGGCCACACGTTGTACAAAATACCTACACCGAGATTCAAATTACCACCTACGATAAAAGCGAGGTGTTATGGAAACGTTAGCGAATAGAGCGAGGAACATCTGTGAATCGGAGCTGCTCGACGCGGAATTATAATATCATACTAATGCATTACAGAAGAATGGACATTCGTCCGCTGAGATAAGAACAACCTTAGAAATCCTAAGAAATTTTGGTCTTATGTCAAAGTGGTAGGTGGATCAATACAAAATGTCCAGACACTCTGTGACCAAAATGGTAGTGAAACAGAGGATGACAGACTAAAGGCCGAAATACTAAATGTCTTTTTCCAAAGCTGTTTCACAGAGGAAGACTGCACTGTAGTTCCCTCTCTAAATTGTCGCACAGATGACAAAATGGTAGGTATCGAAATAGACGACAGAGGGATAGAGAAACAATTAAAATCGCTCAAAAGAGGAAAGGCCGCTGGACCTTATGGGATACCAGTTCGATTTTACACAGAGTACGCGAAGGAACTTGCCCCCTTCTTGCAGCGGTGTACCGTATGTCTCTAGAAAATCGTAGCGTTCCAAAGGGTTGGAAAAGGGCACAGGTAATCCATATTTTCAAGAAGGGACGCCGAACAGATGTGCAGAACTATAAACCTACATCTCTAACGTCGATCAGTTGTAGAATTTTGGAACATGTAATATGTTCGAGTATAATGACTTTTCTGGAGACTACAAATCTAATCTGTAGGAATCAGCATGGGTTTCGAAAAAGACGATCGTGTGAAACCCAGTTCGCGCTGTTCGTCCACGAGACTCAGAGGGCCATAGACACGAGTTCCCAGGTAGATGCCGTGTTTCATGACTTCCACAAGGCGTTCGATACAGTTCCCCACAGTCGTTTAATGAACAAAGTAGGAGCATATAAACTATCAGACCAATTGTGTAATTGGATTGAAGAGTTCCTAGATAACAGAACGCAGCATGTCATTCTCAATGGAGAGAAGTCTTCCGAAGTGAGAGTGATTTCTGGTGTGCCGCAGGGGAGTGTCGTAGGACCGTTGATATTCACAATATACATAAATGACCTTGTGGATAACATCGGAAGTTCACTGAGGCTTTTTCGGATGATGCTGTGGTATATCGAGAGGTTGTAACAATGGAAAATTGTACTGAAATGCAGGCGGATCTGCAACGAATTGACGCATGGTGCAGGGAATGGCAACTGAATCTCAATGTAGACAAGTGTAAAGTGCTGTTAATACATAGAAAGAAAGATTCTTTATCATTTAGCTACAATATAGCAGGTCAGCAACTGGAAGCAGTTGACTCCATAAATTATCTGGGAGTAGGCATTAGGAGTGATTTAAAATGGTATGATCATATAAAGTTGATCGTCGGTAAATCAGATGCCAGACTGAGATTCATTGGAAGAATCCTAAGGAAATGCAATCCGAAAACAAAGGAAGTAGGTTACAGTAAACTTGTTCGCCCACTTCTTGAATATTGCTCACCAGTGTGGGATCCGTACCAGATAGGGTTGATAGAAGAGATAGAGAAGATCCAACGGAGAACAGCGCGCTTCGTTACAAGATCATTTAGTAATCGCGAAAGCGTTACGGAGATGATAGATAAACTCCAGTAGAAGACTTTGCAGGAGAGACGGTCAGTAGCTCAGTACGGGCTTTTGTTGAAGTTTCGAGAACATACCTTCACCGAGGAGTCATGCAGTATATTACTCCCTCCTACGTATATCTCGCGAAGAGACCATGAGGATAAAATCAGAGAGATTGGAGCCACACAGAGGCATACCGACAATCTTTCTTTCCACGAACAATACGAGACTAGAATAGAAGGGAGAACCGATAGAGGTACTCAAAGTACCCTCCGCCACACACCGTCAAGTGGCTTGCGGAGTATGGGTGTAGATGTAGATGTACATGTTACGACAGACATGGAAAGATCATGGCTATGTACAGGCGTTTGCAAAATGCAAAGTTTTCCTATCATTCATTAAAGACGTAACTGACGGCGTTGGAAGCGATCTTGACCAAACGAAATATCGCTGTAATCTACAAACCCACAGGTAAGATACAGGGAAACCTTAAGTCGGTGAAGGAAGTTCGCAAATAGCTGGAAAAGCGGGAGTTTACAGTATACTTTGCAGTTGTGGAGACGTGTACATGTGTACTACTGAAAGAACGGTCGAAAAACGACTAGAGGAACACAAGGACAACTGTAGAAGGGGAGAAACAGACACGTAAGCTATCGCGGAACATGCCTTGCACCCACGAGGCCATCGGATTCAGTTTGATGAGACTCTTATACTGGCAACCCCAAGCGGATGTTATAAAAGGCTAGACAGGGAATCCATAATGATTACTAAACACCCCAATGATTTTAATCGGAAAAAGTAGGGTGTGAAGCGGAACAGTATCTGGATTCCGGTGCTGAAGAAGATGCGTACCGGTATTCCACAGTAGAATGATAGCAATAGCAGATGACAGACCTGACAATGGCCAACTGCTTTCTAGTATACAAAACACGTGGCGTCACGCCTCTGTGCAGGAGCACGCGGAAACAGAATTATATAAGAGGCGATCAAAAAGTTTCCGTTTGAGGTCGTTGCTGCAGCGCATATGAAACGTAGAGCGACTTCGATGCAGGTACATAAGCACAGAGATTTAGGCAAAGGACTAGTGTGGTATTCGTCTCTTTCCGACGTGATTGCCGTAAATGGTTCAAATGGCTCTGAGCACTATGGGACTTAACATCTGAGGTCATCAGTCCCCTAGAACTTAGAACTAATTAAACCAAACTAACCTAAGGACATCACATACATCCATGCCCGAGGCAGGATTCGAACCTGCGATCGTAGTAGTCGTGTGGTTCCGGACTGAAGCGCCTAGAACCGCTTGGCCACAACGGACGGCTGCCGTAAATGAGGAAATGTAAACTAAGGCGATGTTATATAACCATATGCTGCCAAACAGGACCAACGTGCTGTTATACTTTTCTTGGCTGCCGAAGGACAAAGCTGATAGACTTTAGAGATCAGAAATTATCTCCGTACACTTGCTTTACGCTCGCCAGCGAGTCCTGTAACTGGTCGTCTCTGCGTGCTCGTAGACTTGAATCGTGAGTCCAGTCCGCTGCCCACTTTATACTTGAATCGCTTGTCAGGTACAAGTGAACCTGACTCGCTCAGAGAGGACAACGACTACATGGGCTCGTAACCGCACACTCGCGGCATTTCCGCTACATACACAGACTGTCTGAAAGAATTTTCCACCATTTGACAGTAAATTACTATTCATTTTATTTCGATCAATCACGATTTCAACGCAAAATGTCCGATCTGCCTAAATGACACAAGCAACCATTGGATATGACTTCTATTAATTACCACTATAATTACTGATGTGACTGATCGGTTAGTAGTGATTTTCGAAATCTGCTGTAAATTTATTATAATATTTAATATCTGTTAAGAGAATGTCTAACAATTACGATGACATAACACACTTTCGAGGCGTTAGCGAGTCTTTAACGATAGTACCAAATGGTTCAAATGGCTCTGAGCACTATGGGACTTAACATCTGAGGTCATCAAGTCTCCTAGACTTAGAACTACTTATACCTAACTAACCTAAGGACATCACACACATCCATGCCCGAGGCAGGATTCGAACCTGTGACCGTAGCAGTCGCGCGGTTCCGGACTGATGATAGTACCACAAAACATGACATGAAGATGAAGTTCAATCTGTAAACAGTGATTAATTGTTGAACTAAATTTATGACAGTTATTAGTAAGGCAACAGAATGAATGATAAGCTACACAACTAGTTGTTAGCACAGAAACGCAAGTTTCCATGACCAAAAGAATACAGAAATAGCGCACTTTTTGGTCGCAGGGATCTAATAGTGACGTTGGTCTGTGCTCTGTTTTCGTTTTAAGCAGCACATATGTTTTCTCATTGTGGAATACTACCATTTTGTTTTCATTGGACGAAATTGGTACATTTTTCGTCTGAAGCGTAGATTGTAGCATGACTTGTATTTGCATCAATTAATTTTCTTCTTACATCCTCCACAGTCTCACAAAACACAGTTTCGTTAAAGGCCACCTGATATCGACAACGGTCATTTCATCTTGGCAATGCTGCTTTACAACAGCAAGATCTTGTACTAGTCTTCTGTACAAACAATAAGTCACGACCAGTGTTTTACTCCTGCATGCCTCACTAAGAGAGAACGAGTCGACGAATATGAAGCAATCGCAGCGCTACAGTTCTCTGACTCGTCACACACGCGGAACTACAGGGTGAACCAAGGAAGACCATTAGCAACGATGGAACGGCGGTGCTTTGATTTATAATGTGTGCATTCCGCTACATTAGACTCGTACTCGACCAGTTTCTGATCTCTGGGAGATGTCCATTGGAGAATGAAGAATGTGTATGGGACAGCACGTCTCTCCAACACCAACTTTGTGGAATGCTGCGACAAGTTCTGTGCCGGTCGCAGTTCGACACAAGACGCCAGTCGATCCATTACGGAGAAATGGGAGACACTTGATCACTCGCCCTATAGTTCTAATGTCTCCTTATGCGATTATCACGCCTTCGGTCCCTTAAAATAGGCCTCGAAGGGTCGACGGTTTCTGTCGGACGTCGATCTGCAGTAGGCAGTTACGGACTTTTTCAAGCAGCAGGACACAGTGCTGTACAACATGGGTAACTTCAAGCTGGTGCGTCGGTGGGTTGATCACCTCAATGGTCACGGTGATTTTCCCTGATTGGCATACCGATTCTGAACTGTGCGGCCTTCGAACGGAAACTTTTTCATCGCCCCTTATACTTCACTCAATAGTGAGCCAGGGTGTGCACTAGGCCCTCGAAAAAGCTGCAACCCCTCTTGAAGATGTCCTCCACAGAGGCGACAAAAAATTAGCTTTTAAAAGGAAATTTATCCGGCCACGGTATAATACCGTGGAATATTTTAACAAGTGTGAAATTTTCGATCGTGAAAGTTTGTACTTACGAAAGTACCATTATCTGCCATTCACAAATTTCTCTACCTTTACCAGAGGCAGATTCCTCTGATGTGGTGGCTCGTGACGTCGTTGTTAAGATGTCAACCAACCTATATGCCATTATTACGAACCTGTCTTTCAAAACATATTATATTTTATATAATTTAAAATTACACTGAAGACCAATTTTATCGAAGACTTCGTGCATCAAACTAAAAATCGGAGTCCCTCACCTATCCAAGTGCTGTTTGAATGCTAATCCCTTTATAATGCATTGATTCAACCGAACTGACATCAGGCTAGAAGGGCTAAAACATTCAAAACAAAGATTACAACAAAAATTGCAATGTCGCATTATTGTTAACTTTCACGTCTGCATCCGACTAACTCTAACACTGCAGTAGTTTCCATAAGTTACTTGACGCCAATGCAATGTGGTGCGTTCAACAAGAGCGCTGCAGATTTCCTACTCCATCCTTATCTGACGGAGTTACTGCTCTGTCTCTAATGAGTCAGACGTGAGCAGGACAAAAACCCCAGTCTTTATTCCCTTTCAGTCTGGCACCGCGCGACCTCTACGGTCGCAGTTTCGAATCCTGCCTCGGGCATGGATGTGTGTGATGTCCTTAGGTTATTAGGTTTAAGTAGTTCTAAGTTCTAGGGGACTTATGACCACAGCAGTTGAGTCCCATAGTGCTCAGAGCAATTTTTTTAAAATCATTGTGTGTGTTTCAGTACGGTAATTTAAAAAGAGAGACAGAGAGAGAGAGAGAGAGACTAACGGCAGGATGGAACAAAAAAGTTGGAATTTTGTATCAAAATCTTCAACTTTTCAGTATATAAGTTCTTCTTTTTGAAATGGTAGCAAACACCCGCCGTTGTAGTGTAACGTTTTTCAGTGCTTGCTGTTCGTTACTTACTGTAAATGATGTATTCGATAATGCTATTCATATTCCCACTTTTTTTGCATCAGTCACATCGTGTCGAATCAATTTCCCAAGTAACAGATTTCGTGCGATGTATTCTCTGTTAGAGTCTACAGATCGATACAGGAAGCAGTGACATGTTGTGTTACCATTAATTGTTAGTGCACCGCCCGGTAGTGTAGTAGTACGTGCCAGTCGTGCTGTTAACACGGCTATCGCACGCATAATAATTCCGAACCGTTACTTCCTGCAACCTTCGAACCTTCAACGACTACGGGGCCGACTCCGCGCAGTATTTCGCAAGGAGCTGCTTCTTCGAGCGGAGCGACGTGCAAAAACATGCTTCCCTGTCCGCCCGCAGTTTACGGCTCTTGAGTACGTGCAAATGACGATCTCATTATGGCCTCGAGAAAGAAATGGATGAAGTAAAAAGCAGCAAAAACAGAACACATTCACTTTCCTGCGCGACGCTGCTCGGCGTTACCTTTTTGTCTCCTGTGGCCGTGAAGTGGGGGCAGGCACAGGCGCGGGTTCGCAGAGCCCGTGAGGGATCTCGTAAATAACCCGCGTCTCGCCCTCGTAAAAGCCTTTCTCAGCTTTTATGGTTCGTCCGGTTATGACACGGTATCGTGGGTCCAGCATTACCTGTTCTCTCTCCGCCGCACATTTGTAGTTCGTGACTACTACACGTCACTAGTCTGACGCTCGAAGAATAGAGGTCAGCCACAGATGTTTGTGACAATACTAAATGCAACGTTTCTTATCTTAATGAAAATTGCTTTTCGCCATAAACTAGGAAACAGAGAGGGAAAGTTGCGTAAAACCTAAAAGATGTGAAGCCTGCTATAAAATAAACGAAAGAGAATGCATTTCAAGAAAGCGTGAACTAATGCCGTCCTTATGCGGGACGTGGTTTCTCAACTTGAAGCACGCAAAATTTGGTTAAGCCGTCGTCATACGGGTTCTGCAATCGAACGTCAACGTTACATGTGCCGAGTTTCTGACTTCATAGCCTGGAAAAAGAACGTTGGGTAGTCTTCAAGAACGTGTAGAGCAAATTCAAGACTGACAGGTATTCTGAACGTGCGTTTGAACGTAGACCAGTGAGATCGAAGAACGCCACCTAAATAATGTGCACGTCATCTCTTTTCCGTACAGAATTCTGATTTTCAGCTGAAATCAATATTTGCTGCGTTTTATATTAGAACTTACGTCCCACGAGCATATGCCGTTGCAAAGCACAAATAGAGGATCTCTCGAAAACGCGACGTTTATTAGTACGATTTGTTGTAATAAAATGACGGGAAGCGCCATATTGGTGGTTAAAGAATTTAGAATCGTAACTTGCATGCTATGGAAGTCTGCCGTTTCAAGGCAGAGGCACATTGAAAATCCAACGGAAACACGTTGTTCTCGGTACTATTTGTTTTAATTAAATGTCAGATAATAGCTAATTTGCGATTAAAACTTTCAGAAGAGAGTAAAATGCAAGAAAGGGTTGCATATTGCAGATGTTTAGGGTAGTATAAAGAATAGAGACGCAGTCTCAAAGGGTTGTGTAGCTGATTTGTCTTTCACTATACCATTTTTTTTACTCATCTACGATTTTTCTTATGGGTTCTGAGACTTTCGTATTAATTTAATTGAAGTTTACTCTATAATATTCAATGTTATGTAAATATAAGTACGCGCTCGCTCAGGAGTGTGTTCGATTGGCGTTATCTACAAGACATCATGCACTGAATGCAGTACGGTTTTTGAACTCTCTTGTTCAAAGTCTTCTATTTCAAATGTTGTAAATATACAGCTACTGAACAGAAACAGTGATCGAGTAAGACTGACCTTACGGTTTTACTAAAAAGTGAGAATGTTTAAATATTTTTTATCTTATGCGCAAGTCTGTTGAAAAAAATCTGTATCACACTATGCGTAATGGAACTTTGGAAGCTATGTCGTTGCTGACTAGACATAGAACTTTAATTTTTGCCTTATAACAGGGACGGCTAAAAATTCAGTATGCGAGCCATACTCTGGCATGAGTGCCAAAGCCGTCAGTATGGCAACATACTTAACCCCCCTCCATCGGACACGGTCTAAGTGTGAGGAAGTGGAAGAGGGGGGGATACTGCGGACACACAACATTTATATGGAAATGCAGTCACACTGTGTACTATTGGGGTTTAGATTTCACATTCCTCAACAACACAGATCAAAAACAAAACGAATTTTAAGTATTATTTAATTATTTTTGGAGCACTGAAGGCAATACAATTATCATCTGATGTAAACTGTCGTCATACGGACAGAAATAGACAATATAACGGATTTGCAGACTCAGGTTATCACATAATCGTGACTTCTTTAGTTTCATAATCAATGAAGAATTTCACACACATATCTTGATCAAAATATTTTATTACGTTTGCAACCTTATTATGGAGACATCGAAAGAGGAAAACAACGTAGATCACCAGGACAATATTAACGTAAACGAATCTGGTTCTCAAACAAAAATTACATAGGAGATCAATGAGTTCCATCTCTACATGCACAAGGGTGCTATCAAATGAAATCGCAACCGGTCTCGAAAACAGCTCGAAAACAGGTGTAAATTTGGTAGAGTCCTCAAAGTGTCTAGCAAACTAACCTTTTTATTCTTTCAAGGCCACAATAAGTTCTTCAGACCTCACGTATTCTCTAACGACAGTGGGATTAGAGAAATGGACAGTGTGTTTTGTCATAATTTGTCCACAATGTGACTTTATTTTTAAATGCATTCCTCATCAAATTAGAAATAAGATGTTTCTCTCCTTGAAATGTCTTAATGTGCACAGTGTGCAATCAAGTCCATTTAAAATGCAAGGTCTACAATCCATTTCGAATGTTAGAATTTTTGGTCCTCCTCTCCCTTTTCCTTCATAAATTCAACAATGGTGTGTTTTAAACCAAAAAATTGTTCCAGGCATGTCCCTCGACTTAACCAACGTACTTTTCAGTGGTATATAAAGTTTCCATACTTGTCTTTCAATTTTATTGAAAACTGTTGCAACTGACAATGGATTAATGGCTGTGACTTCAAAAAAAGAATACTATTCTTACAAACAATTTCATCACTTGCTTCATACCTGGAAATTTAGCACAAAATGCTTCTTTATATACAAAACAATGGCTCGAACGTTATAATTTTTTGCTCTTTCATCGTCTACTAAATTTTTAAATTCTTTCTGCACGGTGTTGCAAAGTCGTTCAGTAGCAAATTTGCGGTACCTGTCGACTCCGCGACTGTGTATCGCTTAATAGATGTAGAGAATTCTCTCCTGTCATTATTACTCATTTTAAAGCCTTGCGAAGACAGATCGCTATACTGCCTCTTTTTAAGCAAACAGCCACTGGACCTGGGAACTGCTTTTATACCACGAACAAACAGCAAAAGGCAAACAGCGCTTACACTACGATTCTAACAAACTGAAGAAAGTCGTGCCGATCGAAAAGTACCTCACCGCAATGCTAAATGAAATGTCGCACTGTAGTGAGTACTTCGGAGAAGTACCGAGTAAAGCCGAGACAAGCCGAACCTCGGTACGCACATCGTACTTATGCGCGGTTTGGCGCGCCGTGGTCGATCCTGTCTTATAACATGTTAATAGTAGTTGAAGTTTTTATTTCTGTATCCTGCAGACAGAACAACATGGCTAGCATATGGGCAAGGAAGGATATGTGCGTTTTAACAGAGCTAACATAAGAATTTTACGTCTGTTCATTTCGTAAACGAGCTGTGTGATTTGCGAACCAGGTACAGCCGCCAACTGACGCTTCAGCTCGCTGCATTCGCGCATACCACGTTGAGGCACACATACTGTACACAGAAGTCGGGTTGTTACCAGGCGTTCAGCAGCACGGTGTTAGATCAAGATAGCGCGTTGCACATTGAATGCCACGGTTCGTGTGACGACGCTATACTGTTGTGGTTGGTGCACACTCAGAAACAAGCTGGAACATCAGACTGGATGTGCTACTAAGGGAATTAGGCAGTGACATAGTATATACTGATCTTGCAATTCATTAACCCGTGAAACCCAGTGCTCAAGAGGATCTCGATCTTAAATGTCCTCCTTAAAGTCGAATCATACCTCACATACCCAAAAAGTTTCGAAACTGGATTAATGAGAAATAGAGAAACTTTAATATGCTGGATTTAATGCTTCGGGCATTCTTCACAGTCTCCCCCGTGCCACCCATCCCCAGTCGCCACTTGAGTACAATGAACATAGCGTTCATACAACCACGTGAAACTGTCAGACAAGTCTGTCATTTGGATGCTGTGCAACTTGCATGTCACATTGACTTGAATGTCGGCTATATCGCCAAAATGTTGACCCTTCCTCTGAATTTCTACACTTTTTCATTTTGTGGTAGGTTTGCATCGATAATGCCAAGTCTAATCACCTGTGATGATTTTTTCCAGAAAAGAAATGTTCACGTTTTGCATTTCAATCGAGTCGTAGCGGGCGTCTATGCGTCGTTCCTTTTATTTTGAAGTGAAGGTTTGCGGAACAAAATTTGTGCACACTTCCGTTTTCTTCAAAATGTTCCGGAGAATATCTTGAACACTTGGTTTGGACATGTTGCTCCATTGCGATTTGTGACAAATTACGATCGCACGTCGATTGGGCATCTGTTGTTTGCATTTGTTACGTCAAGCAACCACTGTAGACATTGCGCTGACGTCGCTCATACGCCAGGAATAAAAGAAGTCTCGGAAATTTTTTGGATGGAAGTTGTACGTAACATAGAATATTCTGAACATACTTGTACGAAATTAATAAGAGAGCCACAGAATCTTATAAAACAAATGAAGATGAACGAAAACAATGTTTTCAGAAAGAGAACTGGTGACCCATCAGTTTTCAGTCAGTATCTCTATCCACTTCACTACAATTACCAGTTGTTACTTAAATCTAGCCGGCCGGGGCGGCCGAGCTGTTCTAGGCGCTACACTCTGGAACCGTGCTACCGCTACGGTCGCAGGTTCGAATTCTGCCTGGGGCATGGATGTGTGTGATGTCCTTAGGTTAGTTAGGTTTAAGTAGTTCGAAATTCTATGGGACTGATGACCTCAGAAGTTAAGTCACATAGTGCTCAGAGCCATTTGAACCATTTGAACTTAAGTCTACGTTTCCGATCTTACGATGGACCTGGGTAGTAGGCAGATGCATCAGATTAACTGCAAACCTAGGTTATTATTTGACATTTAATTATAACAAATCGAATAAAAACCATGATAAGTCTACAGTGTGTCATTGCCTTGAAATGGCATATTCTATTAGCAAACAAATTTTAATACGAAAGTCACCAAATATGAAAAACGTTTAACCACCGATATTTCGTTTTACGTCATTTTATTGTAATACACTCCTGGAAATGGAAAAAAGAACACATTGACACCGGTGTGTCAGACCCACCATACTTGCTCCGGACACTGCGAGAGGGCTGTACAAGCAATGATCACACGCACGGCACAGCGGACACACCAGGAACCGCGGTGTTGGCCGGCGAATGGCGCTAGCTGCGCAGCATTTGTGCACCGCCGCCGTCAGTGTCAGCCAGTTTGCCGTGGCATACGGAGCTCCATCGCAGTCTTTAACACTGGTAGCATGCCGCGACAGCGTGGACGTGAACCGTATGTGCAGTTGACGGACTTTGAGCGAGGGCGTATAGTGGGCATGCGGGAGGCCGGGTGGACGTACCGCCGAATTGCTCAACACGTGGGGCGTGAGGTCTCCACAGTACATCGATGTTGTCGCCAGTGGTCGGCGGAAGGTGCACGTGCCCGTCGACCTGGGACCGGACCGCAGCGACGCACGGATGCACGCCAAGACCGTAGGATCCTACGCAGTGCCGTAGGGGACTGCACCGCCACTTCCCAGCAAATTAGGGACACTGTTGCTCCTGGGGTATCGGCGAGGACCATTCGCAACCGTCTCCATGAAGTTGGGCTACGGTCCCGCACACCGTTAGGCCGTCTTCCGCTCACGCCCCAACATCGTGCAGCCCGCCTCCAGTGGTGTCGCGACAGGCGTGAATGGAGGGACGAATGGAGACGTGTCGTCTTCAGCAATGAGAGTCGCTTCTGCCTTGGTGCCAATGATGGTCGTATGCGTGTTTGGCGCCGTGCAGGTGAGCGCCACAATCAGGACTGCATACGACCGAGGCACACAGGGCCAACACCCGGCATCATGGTGTGGGGAGCGATCTCCTACACTGGCCGTACACCACTGGTGATCGTCGAGGGGACACTGAATAGTGCATGGTACATCCAAACCGTCATCGAACCCATCGTTCTACCATTCCTAGACCGGCAAGGGAACTTGCTGTTCCAACAGGACAATGCACGTCCGCATGTATCCCGTGCCACCCAACGTGCTCTAGAAGGTGTAAGTCAACTACCCTGGCCAGCAAGATCTCCGGATCTGTCCCCCATTGAGCATGTTTGGGACTGGATGAAGCGTCGTCTCACGCGGTCTGCACGTCCAGCACGAACGCTGGTCCAACTGAGGCGCCAGGTGGAAATGGCATGGCAAGCCGTTCCACAGGACTACATCCAGCATCTCTACGATCGTCTCCATGGGAGAATAGCAGCCTGCATTGCTGCAAAAGGTGGATATACACTGTACTAGTGCCGACATTGTGCATGCTCTGTTGCCTGTGTCTATGTGCCTGTGGTTCTGTCAGTGTCATCATGTGATGTATCTGACCCCAGGAATGTGTCAATAAAGTTTCCCCTTCCTGGGACAATGAATTCACGGTGTTCTTATTTCAATTTCCAGGAGTGTATATAGAAACTAAACGACGTGTTATCGGGAGACCTTCAGTGTGTTGGTGCTTCATTTCAGCATATTTTTATAGCACATAAATTGTAGTAGAAAAACCACCGAATACGGACTTTAACTGCAACCGTCATATTCCAATATGACGGCCTCTGACTGCAGCTTGTGACGTGGAAAGTGATCTTGCATCTCATTTTCCACGTTTCTCTCTAAGATACAAAATCTGACAAGCCTGAGTCTGCCTTTCACGCTTGGGAATGCTTCGCGACATGAAATTTCACCGAGGCCCACGAGAAAGACAGGCTGCGGCTCGTACGTCACGAAGGTAGGCCTGGCTCGCTCGCTTAACTCAGCAGTAAAATGCGCTTCTAAACCTATTAACTCGCAATTGGGAGTGTACTGCGTACTAACGAGAATTCCATCGTCTACTGGAATGTGGTATTATGAAGTCTTACTGATTACTGTTCGTACAACAAAATTTAAGATCAATTCCCGACATAAATGGTATAACGGCTTGTTTTCCCGTTTAATCTCTTCTGCGTAGCAGTCCTCATTTCATACAAGATGTGGTGCCTTATGCAACTGATAATCATTCTACCATGATTTTAATTTTATTGTACCCTAGTACAGCCGTAACGAATCATTAGTAGGCTAAGAAATGGTTCAAATGGCTCTGAGCACTATGGGACTTAACATCTGAGGTCATCAGTCCCCTAGAACTTGGAACTACTTAAACCTAACTAACCTAAGGACATCACACACATCCATGCCCCAGGCAGGATTCGAACCTGTGACCGTAGCGGTAACGCGGTTCCCGACTGAAGCGCCTAGAACCGCACGGCCACACCGGCCGGCTCATTAGTAGGCCTATGCACTTTCTTTCACTGCAGGACTAATAAGAGTAAGATTCCATAATAATGGATTCCAGTAGAAGATGCAATTCTCGTTTGTACATACACACCCAGTTACGAGTTAACAGATAGAGAAACGCAGTTTTTCTGCTGAGTTGAGCGAGCTAGCGAGCAAGAGAGCGAGAGCACGAGCTCGGCCTACCTTCGTGACGTGCACGCCGCGGCCCGTCTTTCTCGTAGGCCTCGAATTTCACGTTGTGACGTCACAGAACTTGTCGAGTTCCACTTGCACTTCCACGTACTGAGTGGGGATGACATAACTAACATATGACGTTATGGGTCCGAGCTTATATTGCCGGCCCTTTCACGTAGAGCTACGAAAGGTCGAGGTTTAGCATACCATCGATGACGAGGTATTGGAGGAGGAATATGTAGTATTATTAAAGAGTTGTTTCGTGGAGTGCTAGCGAGTGAATACACTAAAACTAGGTAGTAGGCACATGCATAAGATTAACTGCAAACCTAGGTACAGGGAAATGGCAGGTTGTTTTGGTGGCTCAGGTTCGTCCTCAAAGTCTACATGCTGTTCAAAGAGTTGTTTTAGGAGTAGATCGCCTACTTGTTACGCAAATTGGTCGCCTGTAATTTTAAAAATTCATGGCAGATACATAATCAAGTAATATTATATAGGAAATACTCTCTGTTGTTTTGCTAAATAGTTTTTTTTTTTTTTTTTTTTTTTTGGTCACGAACTGGCTTTCGGCTCCATAGGCCATCTTCAGTGACAACTGGATGTCGCAAACACAGATACAATGACTTGCGGCTTTCTATAATTTTATCTATACAGAAGATACAAAAATGATGACATATAGAGTGTTCACATAGGAAAGTATTACATTTTGCTCGCGCAGAAATAATTACGTTAATTAGAAGGGAAACAAATTATTTTTTGTAGAGGCACATTTAACTGATGAAAAATAGTTCTGATTTTACAGTTTCAATTTATTATTTGTAACTAAAACTTGCTGGCTTGTGTGGCCGAGCGGTTCTAGGCGCTTCGGACTGGAACCGCGCGACCGCTACGGTCGCAGGGTCGAATCCTGCATTGGGCATGGATGTGTCTGATGTCCTTACGTTAGTTAGGTTTAAGTAGTTCTAAGCTCTGGAGGACTGATGACCTCAGATGTTAAGTCCCATAGTGCTCAGAGCCATTTGAACTAAAACTTAATTTACACGGGCAAAACGGGAAACTGCATTTGATCATGTAATACTAAGCTGGCATCTTGTGTCATATGTCTGCTGATTTTGAGTATTTCCAGCAGGGTCATCTTTTTACTTACAGAATGTAAAACTTTAGATTCTACATCACAGGAGAGGTTTTCTGTCAAAAGACGATAGGCGAAGGTTAAAACTTCTTTCTTAATGTCTAGTTCCTCTCATGTTGAGGTAAGCTAACTGCCACAGCTCTGCCTGGCTGACCAATATACAAGGTGGTCAGAAACAGTGAAAAGCTTGTAAGGGCGTAGCTGAGTAGGTTGTGCTGAGAAATAATTAAGAAAAAGTTCGATACTTTGCGCCGTTACCGAAATGATTAGCATAGAAGTTAGCGAATCTGGCCGTTGCGAACGCAAATTCAAGCGGTTCAGTTGTTCAAGTAGCCTGCATGATAGCTCACGAGACTGCTCAGCCTTTGGATCCAGTTCCATCCTTACTACGGTCGCATGCCCAAATTTTGTAACGCTCTCCTTTCCGGTTTTAGTAAACCAGAAGAGGAACACGTTTGGCTACACAGCCATATTTTAACTGAAAACGCGCCTACTACTGTCTCACCTCTAACGTAGTGCCTCGTTTTGTTGCCAGTACTTGCCATCTTTATGAGGCGAAAAGACGAGCTGCGACTTCTGCAGCTGCAGGTGGCATCTGCGCTGCAAAATGTGCCACGACCCTCACAGAAGGTGAATTTATCGCCTCGGCCGCTGTCAAGCACCAGAGCACTGCTACGGCTCGGTCCCGAAGAAGAGTATCGTTATTTATGTCGTAATTCACTCTCGTTCCAGCCAAGAGTCAAGTTAAGACGGCGCTCCACTGAGCCCTCTGCCGAAAGAACGCCAAATGTTACAGGTTGTCCAGTTGGAGAGAATGTTAGAAACGCTGCCGGTGAGAGGCCAGATAGCAAACAATTCCCTCTTTCTTCCAAAAAGTTTATTATTGCTCAATCCAATCTCTTAATCTTTTAGTTTAAACAAATTTACAACAATTTTGTGCTAGACTCAGCCGCCTTCCTCCCTCGGTGCCGGAGGCAGCTCGGACCATCCAAAGAACACCAGTTACCGCCTATCCGATAGACGATGACAGTTCCCCCACTCTGGATAATTTTTAGGACGGAGGTGAAATTCAGGAACAGACCAAACGCGCGATAGCGTTTCTCGGACCCCGCACGATCGTGTCTATGGACCAAACTGCTGCATAAACTTTCCAGAAGCATCCGCTTTGTTCATTGACCCGGCCTCAAACACGATATCATCAAATTCCGAGCTGGATCGAATGTGCAGGTAACTTCTCTCCTACAGCCACCGCAGGATTGTGATTGCAGCTGGCACAGTTGTCAAGAATCCTAAAATACTGTCAGTGCTCGGCGGCACGGCATCTTAGCCAGTTCCAAGTCCAGCCGGACATCGAAAACCGAGGGTGACTGGCTCGTTGGTTAGGCCACCGGACCACCAATTATACGGCTGACGCCTATACGGGAGGAGTCAGGTACGCCGGCGTACCCGCATACTCTGCACCCCGGGATTGCTTTGACACCTGAGGCCGAGTGCTGCACCAGTCCAATGTGCTCGCCAAGAAGCAGTCAATGGGAAAATATTTTGTTAGGAGGGAATAGTAACCTCCGCAATCGTCTTGTATGATTGGTTTACGTATGAAGACCCGTACTATACTAAAATGAAGACCAAAAGCATCTCTTTATCTCTCAATAGAACAACTACACTTACGGGAAAAAAATCGCAACACTATGGGGGAGTTGTGCCACATACATGAAAGTAGCAGTTTTGTTTTTACATCTGAAAGATGATGTCTGTTCATATTTCGCGTCAGTCGTAAGAACAGTGTTAGTAGTGACCCTATGATGACACAGATCAGGTTTGATTTAAATACACGCTACAACGGTCGTGAGCGATAGTTTCCTCTGAGATTGGACGTGGTGAGTTGATGGTAGTCAAGAACGCCTTTGGGGTGACAAAGACGCTATTATCAGCACCTCACCGAGACTGAACGAGGTCATATAATAGGGGTACGAGAAGCTTTATGTCACTTCTGCGATATTGCAGGAAGACTTGACAGGAATGTAGACACGTGGAAGTATCGAGAAGGAAGACCGTCGTGTTCGGTGTATGTCTGTAGCACATCGTACTGCATTTACACCAGCAATTTGAACAGCAGTTGGCACCACAATGACACAAAGAACTGTTACAGATCGGCAACTTCAATGACAGCTCCGAGACAGACGCTCTGGGACGTGCATTCCACTGACCCCAGGCTACGGCCATTTGTGACTGCAGTGGGATCAAGTGAGAGCTCATTGAAGGGCAGGGCGTAGGTCTGTTATGTTTTCTGATGAAAAATGAATCAGCATCGATGTCAGTGATGCCCGTGTGGTAGTTAGAAGGAGGCCAATTGAGGGCCTATAACCAACCTGCTGTCTGCGCGCAAGACACACACACCGAGCGAGGTGGCGCAGTGGTTAGCACACTTGACTCGCATTCAGGAGGACGACGGTTCAATCCCGCGCCTGGCCATCCTGATTTAGGTTTTCCGTGAATTCCCTTTCCTTTGAAAGGGCACGGCCGACCTCCTTCCCCGTCCTTCCCTAATCCGATGAGACCGATGACTTCGCTGTTTGGTCTCTTCCCCCAAACAATCCAATCCAATCCAAGACACACTGTATCTACACCTGCAGTTACGGCCAGCGGTGCGATTTCATATGACAGTAGGAGCACTCTCGTGGTAATCCCACGCACCCTGACTGCAACATTGTACGTCTGCCTAATTGGACTTGTTGTGCAGCCATTCGTGAACAGCATTCCAGGGGTGTGTTCCAACATGAAAACGCTCGCCCACATACTGCTGTTGTAACCCAACATGCTCTACAGAGTGCCGACATATTGCCTTGGCCTGCTAGATCATCAGATCTGTCTCCAATCGAGCACCTATGGGACATCGCCGGACGACAATTCTAGCTTAGTCCACAAACAGCATTAACCGTCCCTGTATTGACCGACCAAGTGCAACAGACATGGATCTCCATCGCACAAACTGACATCCAGCAACTGTACAACACAGTGCATACACGTCTGCGTGATTGTATTCAACATTCTTGCGATCACACTGTTTATTCATGTACCATTTGCAATGTCTTATCTCCCGCTTACATTAACCTGTGATCTTGCAATGTTAATCACTTAAATATGTCACTTAGACACATGTATTCCAGAAATTTCATTGCTCTACATTTATTACGTTTTGGTGTTGCGATTTCTTTTGTGTCAGTGTAGGACTCTTAATGAGAATAAAACTGACAGTCTGGCTCTAGCCTGACGCTTTTCGTTACATTCCAACCTGAGGAAAATTTGTGCCTATGACGTCATTGTTGGAATGATCACAACACGGCAGTCATCAAGCAGATTTTAAAGTCCTGATCTCCCGTCATTAGTAACCAGAAAAGGGTAAGATGGGTAGAAGGAGGACAGTTGAGAGCCTGCAACCAATCAGTTGTCTAGATGCTAGACACACAGTACCTATACTGGGAGTTATCGTCTAGGATGCGATTTCCTATGACAGCAGGAGTTCTGTCGTGGTATCCCACACGCCCCATCTGCAAATTTGTACGTCTACCTGATGATTCGACCTGTTGTGCAGCCATTCATGAGCAGCATTGCAGGGGGTGTTTTCCAACACGATAAGGCTTGCTAACATACCGCTGTTGTAACCCAACATGCTCTACAATGTTTCACATGTTGCCTCGGCCCTCTAGATCACCAGATCTGTCTCCAATCGAGCACATGTTGGACAACTCCAGTAGCATCCACAAACAGCATAATTGTCCCTGTATTGACCGACCATGTGCAACAGGCATGGACTCCATCCCACAAACTGATATACAACACCTATACAACACAATGCATGCACGTCTGCATGCTTACATTCAACATTCTGGTGGTTAGACCGGTTATTAATGTACCAGCGATTCACATTTGCAATGGTTTACCTCATGCTTACATTAAGCTGTGATATTGCAATGTTAATTACTGAACTATGTATCCTAGACAAATGTATTCCCAAAATTTCATTACTCTACATTAATAATTTTTTGGTGGTTGTAATTTTTTGTCAGTGTGTTATAGGAGGGCCGAAACTATGTAAATGTCCCCACAAGGCGCGTCGAGAAATTTCCTAAGTTCAGTTGCTGTGCTCGCTTGGAACTGTTGATAGACGCTGTAGGGAAGCAGCCTACTCACGCTGTAGTAAATTCACATCAGTTTCCATTGTGTGCCAGCCAGTCTGCTATAACTAGCTCTGACGTCATAAATGTTGCGCAATACCTTAAAAATCAAGCACATGAACTAAAACTTTTCTAGCATGTCAGAAATAATACTAAATTAATGTGTGTTAAATATCAGTTTGATAACTTCAGCCATTTCCGAGATTTGGACGTTTTTCTGGAAAAATCATTGGCGCAACAGAAAAGAGCTAGAGACTTCAAAATTTATATTTAGATTCATCTTTCATAATGATTTAATAAAAACAGTACTTTGGATTTCACATATTAAGATTTTAGTGGAAATTCATGATTTTCTGGTTTTCATCTCAAAACTGAAGGAAGCAAGATAGATTAAGTAGGCTAGTAAATAAGGCTAGGATGTTTAGATTTAAATAGGTTGGAGGTCCGCTATGATTATGAAGATGTGTAAAGTTTCTTTTTAATACCTATAAAATTATAGCGATAGCGGATCTCAAAAGGGACAGTTCAGAGCTCATCTGCTGCGTGCAGGGTAATTAGATTAATTCTCTCGCCCAAAGTATTTAACTTAGCCACGTCAAAATTTTATTATCAATACTTACCTGCGTGCTGAATGCACGTTTAAATTAAGAGCTTCTTCGGCCATCAGCCAAAGAAGCTATAAATTATTATGTAACTTGAAGTGGTGCGTTACTAGCCCAGCGGCTAGTCGGGAGAGCGGATTTAATCAGGCGTTCCCTCAGCCGTCCGCACCGCGGTTTTATATATAAGAACACTGCGCGAGGAAGCAAGGCCCCAGTTCTCTCCAGACGCTGAATGACAGGCCATTTGTGTCGATAGTCGCGTCGCTTCAGTGTATATGCTACAAACAGCCTCGGGTGCCGTATTAAGTTACTAGAGATACGCGGAACCATGAAAACATTTCATGTGAAGTGTTAAGTCTGGAATGATTTTCATTATCTAGCTTCAGTTTGCGTATTGTCGTAATTTTCACGTGCCGTCGCGGGACAGACATTCTACCAAATATTTAGCGTGGCGTTTGATGAAGTATTTTCATCAAATTATGGCGAGCATTCTTTTTAACATTTAATTCGGACATTTATAGTTGCATCAGCGCATTAGACTCTGAACTGCTCTGTTAGTTAGGTTGTAGGGATACTTGTGGTTTTTATCAGTGAATTTCAGAATATACTCAACTATTTTGGAAAACCGTTTTTGATTAGAAATCCCGGACAATCTCCTAATTCCTCAGAGCTATAAGCTGCAGCTATAAGAACATTCTCAGGTAAAGTGGGCACTAGGATATCTATTTACTGGCTCCAAGTTTTATTAAATCACTTTCTGGGGGTCACGGAGTAAATAGAGAGCCAGTGTTGAGAACGGCAAAAGACAGCAATAACAACATTCTAAAAGCTAGAAACTGATTCAACACGCAAGCGTTTATATCCAGCAATTAATTAAATTAATTTATTATTACAAACTTATACATCCGCCGCCCCACATATGGTGCATCGGCCGGGAAATACGCTAAGTGAAAGTGATTTTTAACTATTCGGATTCGCGAGTGAAATGCGACACGCAGCTGAGTAATAGAGCAGTGAAAGTGTTACGTGTGCATATGGACGACGCAATTGGATTAACAACGCATCTGGATTGACGGAGCTGGCACTGAGTCTAGCGGTGCTGCCGGCATCGCGAGAAGCCAGTCTCGCCGTACCGCAGTCGTCCCCTGGAGCAGCCGGAGCAGAGCCTGCAATTGCGGGCCACGCAAACACACAACAGCCGTCGGAGAGCCGTCTGCAGTTCAACGTGCCACGTCGCATCAGGAATCCTGGTACGCCGCGCCGGCAACGCCATACGTCGTGCAGAAGGAACTAAGTTAAGTGAAAAGCTGTTAAAAATTTTACTAACCTGCACTAAAAGACTGTCGGCGATGGAACCGCCAAAAGAAACTGAGTTTAAACTTAAATTAGAACCTATGTCTGTTGAGGGAACTGTAAATCCAGACAACGGTTCAAGTGTAAATATACATGAAAGTAGTAATGTTAAAGTGAAAAATGAAGTATTGTCTCCTGACAGTAGTGTGCGAAGGGGCAATGATTCAATAATAGAGACCCCCGTAGTAAAGCGGAAAGTAGAAATGATAAATTTATTGGATGATAGTTTCTCTGATGAATTAAAAGTGAAACAGTCATCAGAGATGGTAGAGTTTAAGAAGGAGAAGTTAGAGATGACTAATCAATCAGAAGTTTCATTTAATTTTGATGGTTCTGGTATTGGAGCTAGTTTTTCGTCACCTGAGTGTGATAAAAAGCCAGCTCGTGAGCAACCCAAAGATGCTGGGGCTGTTGATCTAAATGTTATATTACAAGCAATAGCTGCCAGTAATGCACAAATGACAGCTGAATTAAAGTCTGAAATGGTGGCCAGTCAAACAAATTTTAATATGCGGTTTGAGGCAATGAACAATAAATTAGAATCCAATAATGCTGAAATGTCAGCCAGTAATGCTAGAATGAATGCTGAGTTAAAGTCTGAAATAAGTGAGGTCAAGAGCAGTAATACTGAATTAAAGTATGAGATTATGGCCAGCCAAACAAATTTTAATAAACGATTGGAGGTAATGGACGATACCTTCAAGGCTGGTTGCAATAAGTTGAAGGAGGATCTAGACAGTTTGAATTATAAAATTGATTGCAATCATGAGGATATTAAGAAAAAGGTTGCTCAACAGTTTTCTGAAATGTATAAAACAATAAAATCCGAAGTTGCTGAGGTTCGCAAAGACTTCCAAATGGAAGATGCGAAGCTGGAGCACAAGTTAACAGAAAAGATCGAGGCGGAATCTGAACTGTGCTCAGATAGATTTAAAGACGTCAGTATAAAAGTAAACATATGTCAAGCAGAAGTAGAAGCAATCAAAAATGACACTACTCATATTGTACAAAGAGTAGATAATGTTGAAATGAAAGTAGAAAATATCAGTACTAACATTGCTAACATTGAGAGTAAAGTAGCTTCAGTAACTTCTGGTAATGGTAGTATACAACAAGTTGTAGCTGCAAACGCCACTTTTATCGGGTGTCGGCAGTTCTTGCGGTTCGATCCAGATAAAAATATCCACCCGCTAGATTTCTGGAACGATTTTGAAGACGTGATTCCACCAACTTGGTCTGAACGAGAGAAAATCTCGTTTATTAGAAGCCATTTAGCAGGTGACGCCATGCGTTGGTCAGCTGATGTTATGTTGAAGTGTAAAACATTAGCGGAGTTTAAAACAGCTTTCATTAATGAGTATTGGTCTAGCAATAAGCAAAATGAAGTGTTGAGAGAATTTTGGAGTGGGAAACGCTTCAATGCAGGCAAGGAATCAATTAAAGAGTTTGCTAGGTCATGGATTTCACGTTTGTCACATTTGGCGGAAAAGCTAAAACCAGAAATGATTATACTAGGTCTTGAAGCCAAACTGCCATGGTATTGGCAAACTAGAATTATATCAGCCCCTAGAGACAATCTGGATCGTTTCATTGAGTATTTGGAACGTGTAGAACGTGTTGCTGCCAATGAGGAGCAAGCACGTAATAATAGAAATTCTAATAATAATAGTAGTAATTTTAGGAACGAGCAAAATGGCAATGTAAATATCAGAACAGTAGGTGTTCGTAATCCTAAGAGAGGTAGGAATTGGGGAAATAATTATCAGAACCAACAATGGCGTCCAAGGGATAATAATTTTGTTCCAAACAGAAATATGCATGTAAACAACAGTACGGAAAGTAAGGCTATGCCAGCTAACTATAATGAAACTAAAGGAAACAGTGGTATGCCGAGGCAGGAAAACTAGTTCCCGTCTATGAGGACACTGGCGCTCACCAGGCGGTTACTTTTCCTAAGCCAGTAGTTAAGGGAATTGGTAAGACAGATCAGAATACTCAAACTGAACATGTGGATGAAGAGTCGGTAGCACCTAAGGATACATCAGAAATATTAGATCACTCACAGTATTTGATAGATACCGTGTTAGAGACGCTTTCTAAGTGGGAAGAGAAAGAGAAGGCGCAGCAGTGTAACAGTAGGGATGAGCTACAAAATACTGAATTGACAGGTGAAGAAGCAGAAGAAATTCATGCTTATATTTACGATGAGGATGATGTGCTCTTATCTAAAGTGCCTGTGCAGGATGTTGATAATGTACTAATAGATTTAGGACAGGAGATAAGTGGGAATGTAGAGGGTAGGCTGTTTGGGGTCGATGAGCCCAGTAGCTGTGACCAGTTGTCACTTGAGAAGGAAACCGACAATAATGGTGAAAGTGGTTTAGCTGTAACTAATGTTATGCCCGGTCTGGAGGCGCAGAATCGCTCAGACTACAGTAATTTGGGTCATGTTCAGCAAACTAAATGTAATGAAGTCGTGCGGTGTTTCGATTTAAAATTAATAGACCGACTGGAAAAGGCAGCTGAAAATGTAATTCAGGAAACCCCTACACACTGTGACCTAAATGTAATGAAGACAGATGTTGATCACTTTAGTTGGAGACAAATCCAAAAGGAACTATTAGATGAATTTGAGGAACCACCTGTACAACCTAGAATAAGCCACCCTATAATAATAGTAAGTATGTTGGGTATCAATGTACGTTGTCTCTTAGACAGTGGAAGTGAGGTGAGTGCAATATCTCAGTACTTCTTTGACGCATTACCTGGTAAGGACAAGCTTACAGTAATGAGGGTATCAGGACTAAGAATAATTGGTGCTACTGGCAAGGTGTCAAAAACGGTAAAGCAAGAAGCTTTACTACCCTTTAACATTAATGGTAATTTAATTGATCATCCATGTTTAATTGTAAACAATCTCAGTATTGAGGTTTTAATTGGCATAGATTTCTTGTCAAAATATCAGAGTGTTGTTGACTTTGAAAGAAGCCAGTTAAAAATGGTCTTGCCAATAATCGGAGTAATTACAGTCCCTTTTAGTGATAAACATGTAGTAACTGATCATGAAACTTGGGAGCTGCCTATACGAGTTCTGAAAAATAGGAGGTATTGGGACGAAGGTGTTAATCTTAGTAACAGTAAGCTGAACACAGAAGAAGAAGAAGCAATTATGTTAGACAAGATAGAAGCTAAATTGCAGGAAATCTATAAGATTTCAGACAATACAAAGGAAGAACTGAGACAGGTTCTAAAAAGGCATCATAAAGTATTTTCAGATCGACGTGGCAGATTCATAGGTAGCCACTGAATGCTGTAGGGAGGAGGTTGTTCTGTAACCTCTACACAGTGTGGCAGCTGTGCAGTCCCAGCTGTGTGAGATCTTCTTTCCATTTCAGGTCTCACTCACTCTTCGTCTTTTCTATCCACCTAAAATTTCTAACTCTTCTTTACAGCATTAAACTAATGAATGCTGTAGGGAGGAGGTTGTTCTGTAACCTCTACACAGTGTGGCAGCTGTGCAGTCCCAGCTGTGTGAGATCTTCTTTCCCTTTCAGGTCTCACTCAATCTTCATCTTTCCTATCCCCAAAAATTTCGACCCCTTCATTCATACTAAAATTTTCCGTTATGGTTATCTTTACAGCATTAAACCAATGAATGCTGTAGGGAGGAGGTTGTTCTGTAACCTCTACACAGTGTGGCAGCTGTGCAGTCCCAGCTGTGTGAGATCTTCTTTCCCATTTCAGGTCTCACCCACTCTTCATCTTTTCTATCCACCTAAAATTTCTAACTCTTCTTTACAGCATCAAACCAATGAATGCTGTAGGGAGGAGGTTGTTCTGTAACCTCTACACAGTGTGGCAGCTGTGCAGTCCCAGCTGTGAGAGATCTTCTTTCCATTTTCAGGTCTCACTCACTCTTCATCTTTCCCATCCACAAAAATTTCGACCTCTTCTTTCCAGACATGAAAATTTTCTGTCATGGCTATCAAGCCATGAGTTATTTAACCATTCTATCTACCGATTAGTGAAGAAAAATACCTAATGTGGCAAACCTAATAGTGACAAACAATAGAGAAGTATGACGTAATTAAGATATAAAATGTATTTGAGTAACAAGTATGTATAGTACCCTGGTAATATAATAAGTACAAAGTGTTGTTTTATTGGAATGATCCACCAACAGTAATCTAAAAAGATATATGAATTCATGTACAAGCAAGATCTGAAGTGGTAGTGAAACCTAGTGTATGCATTAGAGCTAACTAAGAAATAGTAAGAAAGAGATTGCTTAGTGTTATGAAAAATATGCAGATAAGTTGTAAGGATAAACTCACCTGGTATAGCAAGGAAAGGCAGTGTAATAGAATTGAGCAGTGTTTGTGGTTGAGACGTGAAGGACACGTCCCTGAAGTATTTATAAGGTTGGAGCTGGCCATTATTTTAGTGTAGTGTGTGACAGGATACACCTACACATATTGAGGTTATGAGTTGGAGGCGTGAATGCGACCATAGGTACCCTTATGTTAGATGAGACAGAGCAGCTCATGGTGTCCTATAGGTTTAAGGAATTTAGCATTACGCTCGTCCATAATTATTTGATGCAGTTTAGTGGTAGGTCTGAGAGAGACTACCTGTGGTTTCAGCGTCCGATTGAGTGGAAATGGATTGCCACGTGAGCAAACTAATCAGCTGCAATACACTATGAATATGAAATAAATGTGCTTTCCTATGCTTTAAATATTAATAGAGTGAGTATTAAATAAGTACATACACTAGCAAAATGAATAAATAACATACTGACAGGCGTAAAACATTATTTTAGCTCAGCATAAATACACTTCTAAGTAAGTAAGTACGTAATTGCAGATGTGGAACTGACAACAGCAAAGTACCAATAAGTGGATTTAGTAGTCAACTAAACGTAGTGTGTTTTGAACACTCAGAACTGTACTATTACCAAAAGTTACTCACATGTACATGGAAGCTGAGAAAACAACCACTAATCATACTCATACTATCTCTAAGAATAAAGTAATCAAAGATGAGCCAGTTAAGTAAATAAGATGCAGATTTGTCAGAAATGTACCGAGCATTGGTTCAGTGTTCCGGCCCAGAAATAATAAATTCAGATTAAATATGATTTATGACTGTATGCCTTAGGAGCATAAATTTTCTCTAATACATGACTAAAGGCGTTTTGAGCCATTTGTTTAACGATTTTATGACAGTTAAGTAACCGCGAGAGTAATACTGAAAAAGTTCTGTTAACTTTGTTCCAGTAACATATTGGAAGATAAAATGTATATATCCCCATTTCATTGTGACCCACCCTTAGATATTAAGTGAACAGAGTCTGAGGCACTCTTTTTGTTTGTTCTACAGGACAAACCAGATAATGGCAGCTTGGTAGCTGCGTGAAAGCGTGGAGTGACTTGGACACAACTCACAGTGACCCCTCCCCTTTCCCCCATGTAATTTAGAGAGAACGTGAAGGACGCACACCATAGCAACTTCCCCTCCTCTACCCTTGTGAATAGAAGTGTAGGACGCCAGCCAAAGCGGCTACAACCACGTGTGTAAAAAAATTATTTGTGAACTTTTCTTTCAGGTTTAGAAAAGACTGCTAAGAGATAATCATCTGTTTATGTGTCATGTTATTTTCTTTGAATTTGTGTATGTAAAAATGTATTTAATGTAGTTAAGATTTTTATAATTTTTCAATTTGTATGTGTTTGTTTGTCTAAGGCAATATGTATGTCAAAATATTTCGTTGACTTTGCTTAAAATTTTGAGTAATGACATTGTTTAAAAAGGCAGTGAATATGCCTACAATTTAAATAATTAATGTAGGTAATCAGTTTTCTTTAATGTTTCTACAGGTTTATATTTCAATTTTGAATTTTCATAGGGAGTTAAACTGTACTCTTGCTTCCCTTTTTGTAATTAAATTTTTTTTTCATTCATTAACATTCATAAACAAAAAAAAATTTAAGTAGAGGGTGATGTAGGGAAGCAGCCTACTCACACTGTAGTAAATTCACATCAGTTTCCATTGTGTGCCAGCCAGTCTGCTATAACTAGCTCTGACGTCATAAATGTTGCGCAATACCTTAAAAATCAAGCACATGAACTAAAACTTTTCTAGCATGTCAGAAATAATAGTAAATTAATGTGTGTTAAATATCAGTTTGATAACTTCAGCCATTTCCGAGATTTGGACGTTTTTCTGGAAAAATCATTGGCGCAACAGAAAAGAGCTAGAGACTTCAAAATTTATATTTAGATTCATCTTTCATAATGATTTAATAAAAACAGTACTTTGGATTTCACATATTAAGATTTTAGTGGAAATTCATGATTTTCTGGTTTTCATCTCAAAACTGAAGGAAGCAAGATAGATTAAGTAGGCTAGTAAATAAGGCTAGGATGTTTAGATTTAAATAGGTTGGAGGTCCGCTATGATTATGAAGATGTGTAAAGTTTCTTTTTAATACCTATAAAATTATAGCGATAGCGGATCTCAAAAGGGACAGTTCAGAGCTCATCTGCTGCGTGCAGGGTAATTAGATTAATTCTCTCGCCCAAAGTATTTAACTTAGCCACGTCAAAATTTTATTATCAATACTTACCTGCGTGCTGAATGCACGTTTAAATTAAGAGCTTCTTCGGCCATCAGCCAAAGAAGCTATAAATTATTATGTAACTTGAAGTGGTGCGTTACTAGCCCAGCGGCTAGTCGGGAGAGCGGATTTAATCAGGCGTTCCCTCAACCGTCCGCACCGCGGCTTTATATATAAGAACACTGCGCGAGGAAGCAAGGCCCCAGTTCTCTCCAGACGCTGAATGACACGCCATTTGTGTCGATAGTCGCGTCGCTTCAGTGTATATGCTACAAACAGCCTCGGGTGCCGTATTAAGTTACTAGAGATACGCGGAACCATGAAAACATTTCATGGGAAGTGTTAATTCTGGAATGATTTTCATTATCTAGCTTCAGTTTGCGTATTGTCGTAATTTTCACGTGCCGTCGCGGGACAGACATTCTACCAAATATTTAGCGTGGCGTTTGATGAAGTATTTTCATCAAATTATGGCGAGCATTCTTTTTAACATTTAATTCGGACATTTATAGTTGCATCAGCGCATTAGACTCTGAACTGCTCTGTTAGTTAGGTTGTAGGGATACTTGCGGTTTTTATCAGTGAATTTCAGAATATACTCAACTATTTTGGAAAACCGTTTTTGATTAGAAATCCCGGACAATCTCCTAATTTCTCAGAGCTATAAGCTGCAGCTATAAGAACATTCTCAGGTAAAGTGGGCACTAGGATATCTATTTACTGGCTCCAAGTTTTATTAAATCACTTTCTGGGGGTCACGGAGTAAATAGAGAGCCAGTGTTGAGAACGGCAAAAGACAGCAATAACAACATTCTAAAAGCTAGAAACCTATTCAACACGCAAGCGTTTATATCCAGCAATTAATTAAATTAATTTATTATTACAAACTTATACATCCGCCGCCCCACAACGCCTTCTGGGCAACCACTCCACTGTACTAGAGGCCTGCAGCCATTTATGTCTACCTCCCGTAACAGCGTTTGTTGTAACCCAACTCACGCCAGTCATCCCATTCAAAACTCGAGGGATGGCAGCCATAGACCTCTCGGCGCCAGCTTGCGCCACTCCATCTCAGAGGGAGGAGGGGTAGGTTCCCGACAGTACAGTGACATCCTTTTCGTGGTGTCCACACTCGCTCTCGTTCGCCAAGTTGTGAGACCAATTGTGGAGGTTCCCTGCGGTGACGCCTCGGTTGCTCCATGCATTGGACTTCCAGGTGCTGGGTGCCGAAGATTCCGCCATACTTGCGTCGCATATGCACAGAAGTCGTGGCCGTCCACCTGCAATCCTGTCTCTATATAGAAAATAAGCATACGACTTTACAATTTATACATCACAAAAGATCCACCTGCTTTACTATACATGGGTGGTTCCAAAAATATGCAAACTACTACTTTAACTAAGAGAAACACATCACAACCAAAAAGTTTATGACCATCTTTCATTTAATTGTCAAGAATTCTTAAACTAGGTATTTTCACATACTGTCTGAGAAGGAGTCGCATAAGTCGCTTAGTTCCAACATTACCAAACGACCAATTGTTGATTGTTTAGGATTAGACATGATTAGTTGTTAGTGCGGGATACACCCTCCACTAGAATGAATAACAGTCTACATGCCACATGAACCCTACTTACACACATATATAAAAGTCACAACCACTTAATATCTGAAGTGCTGATACCAAATTTGATCTTCATGTTTTGTGTCCTTCATGCCTTTAAAATTCTAGTTTACACACAAAAAAAGATATTCTCGTGAATCCTTCATGCTAACATTCCTTGTCCCATCTTTATCCATCATACCATCTTCTGTTCCAGATTGTGTTGTCCTGCAACAAGCTTATCAAGAAACATAAACAACCAACACACGACAACTGGCCACAAACAAAATCACATTGGAGCAACGCTCGTAACAACTATAGCTTAATATTATTAAAATTAAAGGAAAATATAAGTACACTTATGCGGCAATAAACATACGCATGTCATTCTGACATACCTACTCGTGTATCACCTTCATCTTGGTTCATACCACCTTTCATCTTTGTCGTATGGTCCCATTAGTTCTTACACTTCGTCAGATCGTATCTGACTCTACTCATGACTCTACTTTAACCCGCGCGGCTCCATATTGGATTTAATGGTATTTTGTTGTTTCGTGTTATAGCTTGCATGTTATAACAGTATGCCGTTTCAAGGAAATGGCACGTTGTTGATTTATCTCGGACATCACTTATGGTACGGTTTGTTACAATTAAATGTCAAATAACGACACATCAGAGGTAAAAAGCTTTTGCGAGAGATAAACAATACTAATGTGTACTCGCTTCGGTGGTACGTATACTAAATTGGAACGATACAGAGAAATTAGCCAGTCCGTGTTTGGCCACCATGGCGTGCCGAAGTCAGTTGCGGTTGTGTGCAGCGGAGCGCTTATTTGGTGCGGAGTGTTGTCTGTGCTGCAGGGAGGTATCTACTGAAATGTAAGTAACATGTCTTACTGGAGAAGAGGAACCTTAAAATTTGGTTTTGAATGACACATCGAAAAGAATACCCCACTCACTATTCAAAAATGGACGATTAATGATGTAAAGTTTCTTGATGAGGGGATGCTAGGCATTCAAATTGACAATGATATGAATACTGTACATGCAAAATGTATTACTAACGACGTTTCTGAGCGAGTCTACATTTACATCTACATACATACTCCACAAGCCACCGTACGGTGCGTGACGGAGGATATTCTGTACCTCTACTAGTCATTTCCTTTCCTGTTTCACTTGCAAACAAAGCGACGGGAAACAGACCTACGACGGCACTGGTTTGTCACATGCCACTAAGCGAAATGTATACCTGGTTTCTCTCCTATGGGTCGTCATGCTCATTTTCCCTGGTATTTCAGCACATATTTGCAATTCTAGTTTTGAAATTGTAACTGGTGTCGGCCGAAACAAATCTTGCCCATCACGTATTTCATACGAGACCAGCGTCGCCGGAAAGAGTCGGTTTGTTTCAAATTACGAATAAAATTAGTTTTAAATATGAATTTTAAGTGCCCTTTCGGTAGAGCAGTCCCAAATTACTGTGATATTCGTTTTATCGATATGTATTAACAACGACAGTAAAATACGAAGATTAATCAGTACTCCAGCAACAACTTAAAGCGCTCCTGCGTGGAGGGACTGTGCGGTCACTCCCGCCGGAGGTTCGAGTCCTACCTCGGGCATGGGTGTGTGTGTTGTTCTTAGCATAAGTTAACGTTAGAGTAAGTAGTGTGTAAGCCTAGGGACCGATGACCTAAGCAGTTTGGTCCCCACACACACCTGCGTGGAGGGAGCAGTCAGCGAGGGTCAGGGCAGCGCTGTCTGCTGGAGTACTGGTTGTTTTACTTCAGAATGGTTCAAATGGCTCTAAACACTATGGGACTTAACATCTGAGGTGATCAGTCCCTTAGGCTTAGAACTACACTACTGGAAATTAAAATTGCTACACCACGAAGATGATGTGCTACAGACGCGAAATTTAAACGACAGGAAGAAGATGCTGTGATATGTAAATGATTAGCTTTTCAGAGCATTCACACAAGGTTGGCGCCGGTGGCGACACCAGAACGTGCTGACATGAGGAAAGTTTCCAACCGATTTATCATACACAAACAGCGGTTGACCGGCGTTGCCTGGTGAAACGTTGTTGTGATGCCTCGTGTAAGGAGGAGAAATGCGTACAATCACGTTTCCGCCTTTGATAAAGGTCGGATTGTAGCCTATCGCGATTGCGGTTTATCGTATCGCGACATTGCTGCTCACGTTGATCGAGATCCAATGACTGTTAGCAGAATATGGAATCGGTGGGTTCATGAGGGTAATACGGAACGCCGTGCTGGATGCCAACGGCCTCGTATCCCTAGCAGACGAGATGAAAGACATCTTATCCGCATGACTGTAACGGATCGTGCAGCCACGTCTCGATCCCTGAGTCAACAGATTGGGACGTTTGCAAGACAACAATCATCTTCACGAACTGTTCGACGACGTTTGCAGCAGCATGGACTATCAGCTCGGAGACCATGGCTGCGGTTAGCCTTGACGCTGCATCACAGACAGGAGCGCCTGCGATGGTGTACTCAACGATGAACCTGGGTTCACAAATGGCAAAATGTCATTTTTTGATGAATCCAGGTTCTGTTTACAGCATCATGATGGTCGCATCCGTGTTTGGCGACATCGCGGTGAACGCACGTTGGAAACGTGTATTCGTCATCGCCATACTGGCGTATCACCCGGTGTGATGGTACGGTGTGCCACTGGTTACACGTCTCGGTCACCTCTTGCTCGCATTGACGGCACTTTGACAGTGGACGTTACATTTCAGATGTGTTACAACTCGTGGCTCTACCCTTCATTCGATCCCTGCGAAACCCTACATTTCAGCAGAATAATGCACGACCGTATGTTGCAGGTCCTGTACGGGCCTTACTGGATACAGAAAATGTTTGACTGCTTCTCTGGCCAGCACATTCTCCAGATCTCTCACCAACTGAAAACGTCTGGTCAATGGTGACCGAGCTAGTGGCTCGTCACAATACGCCAGTCACTACTCTTGATGAATTGTGGTATCGTGTTGAAGGTGCATGTGCAGCTGTACCTGTGCACGCCATCCAAGCTCTGTTTGACTCAATGCCCAGGTGTATCAAGGCCGTTATTGCGGCCAGGGGTGGTTGTTCTGGGTACTGATTTCTCAGGACCTATGCACCCAAATTGCGTGAAAATGTAATCACATGTCAGTTCTAGTATAATATATTTGTCCAATGAATACCCGTTTATCATCTGCACTTCTTCTTGGTGTAGCAATTTTAATGGCCAGTAGTGTACTTAAACCTAAGTAACCTAAGGACATCACACACATCCGTGCCCGAGTCAGGATTCGAACCTGCGGCCGTAGCAGCAGCGCGGTTCCGGATTGAAGCGCTTAGAACCGAACGGCCACAACGGCCGGCTTCGTGTTTTACTGTCCCTCTTAATGCACATCGATAAAACGAACAACACACTGTACCAATCTGGGACCACTCTGTCGAATGAGCACGCAAAATTCCATTTTAAATATCATTTTGTTTGCAACGAGAAACACACTGACACTTTCCTCCGACGCTGGGCGTCGCATCACAGACGTGATGCGCAGTATTTGTTTGGGCTGACTCCAGTTACTCGTTGCAAGAAACAAATTGCAGGTATCTGCTGAAACACCAGAGAAAATTTGCCTGACAACACTCTGTATAATAATTTTATATTCCACTCTCATAAACTTTCTAATTGTAAGAGCAAGGCCTGTGACTTCTGGCATATTAGCTCTTGTTTCCCTCAGTTTATGGAATGTGACGAGGCGAGGCACCTGTAATTCTTCGCCGGCCTCAGTGGTCGAGCGTTTCTAGGCGCTTCAGTCTGGAACCGGGCGACCGCTACGGTCGCAGGTTCGAATCCTGCCTAGTACATGGATGTGTGTGATGTCCTTAGGTTAGTTAGGTTTAATTAGTTCTACGTTCTAGTGGGCTGATGACCTCAGATGTTAAGTCTCATAGTGCTCAGAGCCATTTGAACCATTTGTAATTCTTCGGCAGTGGGTTGACAAAAGTGCAATCTCGAGAGGTTTCCCAACAGGAGTTCTCAAGGCAGCAGTCACGCGAGTAAGCCTCTTTGAGTGCCTCTTAAGTCATAGTGCTCCGAAAGCACCTTTCGAAGCCGTGCTACCCACGAGACGTCGTGAGAGATTTGATCATAGCCCGTATGTTGTCCAGAAGATGGAAGCAAGAAAGTAGGGCCACCGCTATGTTCCTGTAAATGCCTTGAGAAGCGAGCTGCATTTATGCTCCAAGATTTCTTTCTGCCAATAATAAGGCGAGGTCTTGTACTCGGCCAACTTTAGTTTGTTAACAGGGAATACAACAAATGCTAGATGAGAAAATTCTACAGGGATTCCACGTACAAAGGAAGAGAGAGGGAGATTGTCAGTTGTTACTGTGGCAAATTTTGCAATTTCCTCCCCTCTTAAGATAATTTTGAGAAATGTGAGGGTCCTAGTCTAGTCGAGATTCGCTCGGAGTATGGAGGTGTAGGTTTGTGGATGAACACACATGTCTTGTTCGTTGGAGAGTTGCTGCTTGGTTCACGGCTATATGTTGGCACGCCTTTGAAGGTTTTTGAGTAAGTGTCGCCTTTAGCATTTGTGTTTGTCTTTGCATTGCACAGTTCACAATTTGCGAGTCTTTCCGTTATTTCTTTATTCTTCTGGGGTCTAGAGTTGATGCCAGCCGGTATATTCGCGTTGTATGAGATGCAAAGATTTCGGAAAGTAATTTGAATATCAGTCTCCAGTCTTCCAGAGAGCTTTCAAGTGCTTTGTGCATTGATACAGTTTTCATTTATTTGAATATTGTGAAGTTGGTGATCCAGAGAAACCTAGAAATTTTCATCATATTTCTATATATGTTTTTGATGAAAGTAATTGTGAATCAGTACAATCTGAATTTAATCACAGTGATTGAGAACAGATAAATTAATACATTTCAAAATAACTTTTCTCACTGCATCATTTCCTTCCACAACATTTAAATGAGGTGACACTTACAAAAAAATGTCGTCAGTGGATTCTTGCTTACTGAACTGCAGTCTCACTATGACAGTGTTTCCAAAGTGATACAAGGGCCATAACGAGGAACATTTTTTTTAATCTTGAAAATTTGCTGAGTAATTTTTAGTTGTATGAATATAATTAAATTTTTATTTCGTTAATAATGAAATTTCAGCTGCAGTAGTACGTAGCAGTGTGAATAATTATCTACTTAACAGTTGTACGATTGTGTTGGATGCTATCTGAGCATAGAATCGGTTGTTTAGTCTCCTGTGTGTGGCAGGCAGCTTGCACTAACGGCTGCTGAACACCAGTCGACTCTCATACTTACGCAAAGGAGCAGAAATAGCCACAACCATACTGGTCAACGAGTGACTGGAAGGAAGCCTTAGATCCACTTAGCGATTTTACATGGGACCAGAATTTTGTCGGGTATTCGGTCAGATCTTTTGCTAAGGTGTGATGGTGATAGCTGTTGAACGTTTCACTCACACATCTTTTTACAGACGCACGAATCTTTACTAACCTTTGTCTGTCGTCATTCGCGCGTTCTCTTTTGAACCGAATGTGAAACAGTCTTTGCTTCCTCAGCATTTTTCGAATTTCGTTGAACAGTTACGGACACCAGCGGCAGAGTAAAATTTAAATATGATAATGGTTTTGGCAGTACAGTATGTGCAGGTTTTGGATTGTGATCAGTGAGAGTCTGTAATTTACCATTCGAGGTGTCGCTCAAAAAAAATCAGGGAAGTGCATAGTTTGTACGAGAAAATTTACATTATCAGAAAAGAAGTGTGGCCAGGAAACTTTTGGCATGGCAAGATCAATGGAAATCGAATAGCTAATGCAGAATTACAAAAGTATACACCTTCTAATGTGACTGTGTAACCTACCTGCATTTCTTACCTATCTGCATCGTCGTCGGAGGGAAGATAATGCTTGAACTATCCTGTAGGGGAACTTTAAGTACAAAGAAGCGGGTCGCCAGGCAGAATACACTACCATGAATAAATAAGACTGTGACTTCATCTGAATATCAGTCTCATCAACAAAATATGAAAAGGATAACTACTGGCAAAAGCTGTCGTGGAAGTGTGTTTGTTCACCGGTCTGCAACGGAAAACCCGTGGCTTCCAGATACACATAGCTTCCTAGAATGTCTATAATTTAATTTATCTGATTGAAAATGATTGTGTATATGTGAATTTCGGATTACAGAAGAAAATATTTTTAACATGTGATGCATTACACAAATTGTTAAACTGGAATCATAATGGGATTGGGAAACAGTGAATTGAATCTCAATGATTATCATGAAGCCACACTTATGGTTTATTCACATCTAATTTTCACGATATGATAGATCATAAAACACACATATGAATTATAACACCACTGTTTTCCGCTAGTTGTTTATTGTAGAACAAGTTATATATATGGTAGAGAAAGGTAATATTATTAAGGTAATAGTTTCTGTGAATTAGCACCAAGAATATTACTGACATTACAGGGTTAATCGGACGAGGAACGTACTCATACATAAAATCGTGCATTCGGACACCCATTCATAGAATCATTCAGTATAAACACCCTATTATAGCTCTACGAAATGCAGTACTACAACACGTGGACAGAAAGGGAGTACCACATCACCAAGAGCAAAGTTATAAGTTTACAAAAATTGTTACCTGATAGAAAACCGGGACTTTGATCACCTTTTGCTATTGGATATGATTAAATAGCCACTACGAAAGAGGGCGATATTCCACTACCGGTAATGTAGATGCCGGCAGATTGGCGGAGGCACGCGTGGCTGAGTATCAGTTTACTAACATCGAGAAAACCAATTAAAATCCTGATACAGAAGGTTAGTAAATACCGTGGAACGTATGACTTGAATAAGCAAAGCATTTTCCAATGGTTTGTACCTCATAAAAAGTAGTTATACGCTACTCATCAACCGGACAAAGGCATATAGATTCAAAATTCTTAAGTGCAGTAACACAAAAACGGCTGTAAATTGCGGACTCGCGTGAAGCCCGTTGGCTACGATAATTATTCCTCGAAACTGAGAAATGGTTTGTAGTAATAACCGTTATCTAAATGTCCACTTCCTTTGTATAGACGGAACACGTGGCCCTAACGGCCCTCCACACAAAACAATCATGCGAATGACCGAAAAGTGCTTACAAATGTGTGACTTTCATTTATCTGAACTCGTAAACATCAGATATACACTGAACAGCCAAAGAAACTGGTACACTTGCCTAATGTCGTGTAGGGTCCCCGCAAGCGCGCAGAAGTGCCGCAACACAACGTTGCATGGACTCGACTAATGTCTGAAGTAGTGCTTGAGGGAAGTGACACCATGAATCCTGCATGGCTGTCCATAAATCCGTAAGAGTACAATGGAGTGGAGATCTCATCAGAACAGCACGCTTCAAGGCATATGTTTATATCTCTGTCATCTGTCAAGAGTCGTATTTAGACGTATCAGGGGTCCCATACCACTCCAACTGCACACGCCCCACACCATTACAAAGCCTCCACCAGCTTGAACAGCCCCTGCTGACGTGCAGGGTCCATGGATTCAGGTGGTTGTCTTCATATCCGTACACGTCCATCCGCTCAATACAATCTGAAGTGATACTCGTCTGACCAGTCATCAAGAGTCCAATGTCGATGTTGACAGGAGCAGACGGGGCGTAAAGCTTTGTGTCGGGCAGTCATTAAGGGTACACGAATGAGCCTTCAGTTCCGAAAGCCCATGTTGATGATGTTTCATTGAATGATTCGCATGCTGACACTTATTGATCGCCCAGCATTGATATCTGCATCTACATCTAGATCTACATTTATACTCCGCAAGCCACCCAATAGTGTGTGGCGGAGGGCACTTTACGTGCCACTGTCATTACCTCCCTTTCCTGTTCCAGTCGCGTATGGTTCGCGGGAAGAACGACTGTCTGAAAGCCTCCGTGCGCGCTCTAATCCCTCTAATTTTACATTCGTGATCTCCTCGGGAGGTATAAGTAGGGGGAAGCAATATATTCGATACCTCATCCAGAAACGCACCCTCTCGAAACCTGGCGAGCAAGCTACACCGCGATGCAGAGCGCCTCTCTGCAGCAATTTGCTATTCTGTCACGTTGAACGATTCTCTTCAGTCGTCGTTGGTCCCGTTCTTGCAGAATCTTTTTCCGGCCTCAGTGATGTAAGAGATATGATGTTTTACCGGATTCCTGATATTCATAGTACACTCATGAAATTGTCGTACGGGAAAATTCCGAATTCATCGCTAGCTCGGAGATGCTGTGCCCTATCGCTCGTGCACTGACTGTAACACCACGTTCAAACTCACTTAAATCTTGATAACCTGCCATTGTAGCAGCAGTAACCGATCTAACAACTGCGCCAGACACTTGTTGCCTTGTATAGGCGTTCCGACCGCAGTGCCATATTCTCCTTGTTTACATATCTCTTTATTTGAATACGCATGTGCTGTGGTCTATTTACTAAAGGAAAACCTATTAAATAGTCTGAAAAACGCGCTAAGTTAGGAAATTGAACATCTGCTTAACACAAACTTCTAACATGTGTGAGACTGGTTTTGATCTGTCTTCCTACCACACTTCAACTGTCGGCGTTCTCTGTCAGTCAGCAGACGAGGTCGGCCTGTACGCTTTTGTGCTGTACGTGTCTCTTCACGTTTCGACGTCACTATCACATCAGAATCAATGGACCTAGGGATGTTTCGGAGTGTGGAAATTTCGCGTACAGACGTATGAAAAAAGTGACACCCAATAACCTGCCCACGTTAGTAGTCTGTGAGTTGCGCAGAGCGCCGCATTCTGCTCTCTCACGATGTCTAATGACTACTGAAGTCACGGATATGGAGTACCTGGCAGTAGGTGGCAGCAAAATGCACCTAATATGAAGAAATATGTTTTTGAGGGTGTCCGGGTACTTTTGATCACACAGTGTATCTATAAAATTATGAAAAAAGTAGACCACTTGGATCGATGAGAAATGACCACGCTGGTAATCTGCGAACCTTTATCAGGCCTAAGTTACAGAAACAGGTTTCGAATCGTCAGAAGAACCACAGACAAGTCTTCAGTTGCGAGAGACTGCTGTCGGTACAGAACAACGGCCACTCCAGACTACACAGCGCCTGTAAAAGAGACATCGAACGTTACGGTTCCTGTCTCAAGGAACCCCTCAGGAAGTCGTCTCTTTTTTACCCGACAGAATAGGCAGACGTAGTGTTGTAGGAAAACTGTGTTCGCTTTAGAGAAAGCGATTCGGTGCCTATTTCTGCTTTCACTATTGCTGATGGCGCTAGGCTTTACTCTGCGTGTTAAAGCTATATGAAATCAGAATCTGTATAGACACATGGTGACTCGTACCTGAACGGCAGCGTGTAAGTGGCTTAGCGACATATTAGTAATGTTGTTTCAGAAATTTCAATACTTAACAAGTGTTGGAATACTACAGATAACGATTTATTTCCAGTACAACGAAATGGTAAAATCTAGATTCTCGAATACATAAATTAAAACTGTGTGATAAGTTTTATCTGAAATAAGAATCTCTCTTTCTCATATTTTCGGCGCTATTAGTTCATTGCACTCTCCTCCTAAGGATTTTCATCGAGTTTTATTGAGAGTGAAGACGTCTTCTGTAAAAAACAAGAATGCCGTTCAAAATTATTGAGCACCATTCTCTAACGGGATTCATGTTATTTCGACGGACGGCTAATCAAAGATTCTCATCAGCGATGAATGGCATTGATATTTGGGTCCAATAACTGATAAACTAAGGAGATATCAACAGGATGAAAATAATTAAAACACTTTGGCAAATTGGTCCGTGTGACTATAATTAGTTTCAGATTACTTACATGGTCCAAGAAGTTTCTAGATCAATTTAGCGATAACGTTTAAGAAGAAAATGATGCGCAATCTTAATAGCATTGCTAGTGCTACATTTTAAAAACGATTGGTGGCTTTTCTGTTATCGATTCCGATAACGTTTCCTTTAGTACCAGAGTGATAAGGGTGCACTGGCGACGTTTTAAAAATGTTTTAAGTAGCACAACAAACCACAGTATTTAATTAAATCTCGTAATAACAGAAAGAAGTCTTGGTTTTCTTTTGATAAAGTCGTTTTGTGGAAACTATTATTTCTTGCTAAGCTCAGATGCGTTTTTTGGTACCGATGTGTTGATTGCAAATGAAAAAAACTGGGAAATGAACTTGTGTCAATGTGTTGGACACAGAAAAGGAACCGAATCAGGATGGTTATTCAGCCATTTTTGGTATGAAATGTGGGACGGTTAGGCAGTTAAATTGCTGTAATTAAGTAACTTCACGCCCCTGCCACACAAAGAACAAGGAAATAGTAAGTTCGCATGTCTGGATGCCAAAATAACTGGATCTTACTACACACATGGCCATGGCTTAATGTACGTGAAATAACAAAATTAACAATAATTCAGGACACTTGTGATGTAGGGAATGTAACCTGAGGTAATAATTACCCCTTCTGTAAAGTGACAGAGCATCTGATTATGTTATAAGAAGAAAATTAATTTCTCTGATTTATAGTAATAGACGAATATTCTACATTAGCCAATGACATTTAATCTTTCAACGGTAAAATGAGGAGTTCCGGAAGGGAATAATTTATCTGTCATTTTTTAACGAACTAAGTAACTCACTTTTTTCAACTCACTTATGTCTCTACATTCGCGTCCCACAACGCCCTGACGTTTGTATTTACGAACTGCCAAGACAATTTGTATTTCAGTGCGTGACTCTTGGCTATATTTGTATTTTCGGTTATGATATTGTCTGAAAAAATAATCTGCAAGCCTGAATTGAAAGAGTATGACTGTAAGACTCTCACAGAATCAGCAAATACAGCTTTCATTCCATGTTGTGACATGCATAAAGTCACCTCTTATTCTTGTGGCTCTCAGCCGGTAGGGGTTTTTCTTCTTAATTCAGTTTCATTCGCTCCAAATTGTGACTTGCTGATCAGTGCTACACCCAGTAATAAAATCAACTGTAATTCAGTTATCCGCCACAATTATATTTCTTTCTAACAAAATTAACGGTTTGTCTTCCATCGGCCATCGTCAGATCATACAATACAGGCCGTGATTCAGTTCCTTCACAGCGAAAACCACGTTTGTGAATGACGACATACTTTTCGAAACGGTAAAACAGAAACATGGCGGGTATTTTATGATATGAGGATGTCCGGTGCAACCCGAACAGGCAATTTAATTAGAAATAAATGTCACTGGGCCGGATAATTAAATTATTGTCAAACATGTTGTCGTCCTTTCCGAAATTATCTGTTAAGTTACTTGTCAAGAACAATATCTGGTCGCTGTGATTAACTGTGGCTTGCTGGCGGTCAAGAGACCATCATATACCACCTAAATACGTTTCTGAATTTAATTACCTGCAGTCACCTAAGCTGTCATTCAAAATTTTGGATTGTTAGATGGTATCTGAATTCACTATAGGCGACACACTGCAAATTCATCTTAGTTACTTACTCAGTCAGCACGAAATAAAACCGTTAACTACTTTTGGCTACTGCTTACCTGTGGATACCGTGAATAATAATTACAAATTCGATAGGGCGGAAGCGCATCAGCTGTGTTCCGACATTCAGCTTAATAATTCACAAATTCCAAGTTGACGTTCAATAAGATTACATTTTCAACTAAGATCAGAGTCAGTAATACCACAAGTCAGCCACTGAAATACATTGCCTGGAAAAAAAAGAAAAAAAAAAGAAGCACGAAAAAGACATGGTCGGATATCAATGCAACTTGGAATACGTAACCACCAACGGAAGGTATTTAAATGATTAGATTTGCAATTCTTTGTGACAAACATAACGGCCAGCAGAATGCAAATTAGTGTTGTTCGTGTTTAGTGCTATCATCAGGACTGATGTCGTATTCACTGAGGCGACGAAAAGTCATGGGATAGCGATATGCACATATACAGATGGCGGTAGTATCGCTTACACCAGGAATAGAAGGGCAGTGCATTGGCGGAGCTGTCCTTTGTACTCAGGTGATTTATGTGAGAAGGTTGCCGACGTCAATATAGCCGCACGACGGGAATTAACGGACTCTGAATGCGGAATGGTAGTTGGATCCAGATCCATGGGACATACCCTTTCGGAATTCGTTTGGGAATTCATTATTCCAAGATCCACAGTGCCAGCAGTGTGTCGAGAAGACCGCATTTCAGGAATTACCTATTACCGCGGACCGCCGACAGCCTCCACTTAATGTCCGAGAGCTGAGGCATTTGTGTAGAGTTTACAGTGCTAACAGACAAGCAGCACTAAGTGAAATTACCAAATAAATCAATGTGGGACGTTTTCATAGAGTTGTCAGTGCTAACAGACAACCAACACCATGTGAAGTAACCGCAGAAATCAATGTGGGACGTGTGATGAATGTATCTGTAGGACAGCGCGGTGAAATTTGGCGTTAAAGGACTATGGCAGCAAACGACCGACGCTATTGCCTTTGCCAACAGCACGACATCACCCGCAGCTCTTCTCCTGGCCTCGTGACCACATCAATGGGACCCTAGACGAATGGAAAACCGCAGCCTGGCCAGATGAGGCCCGATTTCAGTTGGTAACAGGCTGTGGTAGGGTTGAATGTGGCGCAGACCCCATGAAACCCTCAAGTTGTCAACAGGGCACTGTGCAAACTGGTCGTGGCTCCACAATGGTGTGGGCTGTGTTTACATGGAATGGACTGGGACTTTTGATCCAAATGAACCGATCATTGACTGAAAATGGTATGTTCGGCTACTTGGAGACCATTTGCAGCCATTCATGGACTTCATGTTCCTGAACAATGATGTCATGTCACATGAGCACAACTGTTAGCAATTAGTTTGAATAACGTTTGCACAATTCCAGCGAATGATTTGACCACCCAGATCGCCTGACGTGAATCTCGTCGAACACCTATGGGCCATAGTCGGAAGGTCAGTTCGTGCAAAAAATCCTACACTGGCAACACTTCCGCAGTTATGGACGGCTATAGAGGCGGCATGGTTCAATATTTCAGCAGGGGACTTCCAACGACTTGTCAAGTCTGTGCCACGTCAAACTGCTGCACTACCCCTGGCAAAAGGAGGTCCGACACGATATTAGGAAGTATACCATAAATGTGGCACCTCAGTGTACAAGGAGCGTGAACAGTGTCAGATGATGAATGATCACTGTGAAGAATATAGAACTGCCGCATACTCACGGAGACAGCGTTATGAGCCCCTGAAACAGTTTGAAAGCTGCCTCATTGTGAGTCTCCAGGTATTCTATATTCTATGTTAAGAAATTTCTGTTTTTTTTTCAGAATTATTTTTCTTGTTACTGTCATTCTGCATTTTACATCTTTTCTAATTTAGACATCGTCACTTATTTTGTTGAGCGATTTAAAAAAGCTCATCTGCTACTTTCAATGTTACATTTCCTAATCTAATGGTCTTGGAACAGCCTAATTTAATTCTATTACATTATATTATACTGAGGAGAGTAAGGAAAAACAAGAGTGCAGCCAGGTGTTCTCACATAGACCTATCGGTGCAGACTACAACACTGTCTCTGTGTCTAAGAAAAATACTATAGAACTTATATTTAAAAAAAGATCCCTTTGTTTTGGTCCTGAATAATCCAAGTAATTCGGAAATTGAAGCGGAGCTTATTATCAGCCATTATAGTCACATGCTCAGGATCTTATAGGGTCTTAAGTCTAAGAGAAAGAAGAAGGTTCTGCTGTTAGGTAGTTCTCATGGTAGAGGTGTAGGCCAGCAGTTGCAGGAAGTTTTGGGGAGTGAGTACCAGGTCACCAGCATTGTGAAGCCTAATGCAGGATTGGCTCAGGTGACTTTAAACATAGGGGGGTTATGTAGGGATTTTACTAAAGAGGATCAGGTAGTGATTGTGGGTGGGGCTGGTAATAGTATTGATAGGGATGGGGAGTATGACATAGATGGTGACCTGGAAAAGATAGCCACTCAGACTGGCAACACGAATGTGCATTTCGTGGAACTGTTTCAGCGTCACGATCGGCCTCATCTTAATACAGCCGTCAGGCGTAATAACATGAGACTTGGGGGTGCGCTGATGACAGAAGGCATGAGTTACATTTCAGTGGTGTCGGTGGAGTCTATCAGTAGGACGGGTTTCACTAGACATGGCCTGCACCTCAACAGGTATGGGAAGGGGAGGATGGCAAAACTTATAGGTGACAGCATAGGTGGGGGTGGTGGGATCACTCATGGGAAAATTCCGGTAGTTGTGGGTGTTAGAGCTGTACCTTTTTTAGATTGAAGTCAGCTGATAGGTATTCCTGCTTAAGAGAAGTCTCTCTAACAAAGAAACCACTTTCTACAAAGCTTGGGTATCCGATTAATGAGGGAATTAGTATATTTCATCAATATATACAAGGTACTAGAGATAAAGTTAGTGAACTGCTTATAGATGTTGACTCTGAAATTATTGGTATATCTGAACACTTCTTAAATAAGGAGATAATTCAGAGGCTTCCTTTACCAGGATACAGGTTGGCTGGCAGCTTTTCTAGGAGCTCTTTGCGGTGTGGGGGAGTAGCCATGTATGTTAAAAACGGTATCCCATTTGAGTCAATTGATGTTTCAAAGTACTGCACTGAAAAGGTGTTTGAATGTTGTGCAGGTGTGGTTAAATTTAGTGGAGCTAAACTTCTTACTGTTGTTATTTATAGATCCCCAGACTCCGATTTCACAACATTTTTGCTAAAGCTAGAGAAGGTTCTTGGTTCACTTTATAGGAAATACAAAAAGTTAGTTATATGTGGTGACTTCAATATTAATTGTATAAGTGATTGTGCAAGGAAAAGGATGCTGGTAGACCTTAATTCATATAATCTTATGCAAACCGTATTCTTTCCAACGAGAGTGCGAGGGAACAGTAGAACAACCATAGACAATATTTTTGTTCATTCGTCATTATTAGAAGGGCATTCTGTTAGCAAAAAGGTGAATGGCCTTTCAGATCATGATGCACAAATTTTAAGTCTAAAAGTTTTTTGTGCTGCAACACATGTTAAATATAGTTACCAACGTTTTAGGAAAGCTGATCCAGTTGCTGTACAGACTTTTGTAAACCTTATCAAGGAACAAGAGTGGCAAGATGTTTATAGTGCTGATACAGTAGACGATAAATATAATGCTTTCCTCAAGACTTTTCTCGTGCTCTTTGAAAGTTGCTTTCCGTTAGAACGTTCAAAACAGGGTACTAGCACAAACAGGCAGCCTGGGTGGCTGACTAAAGGGATAAGAATATCTTGTAGAACAAAGTGGCAATTATATCAAAACGTTAGAAACAGTCAAAATCTAAATGCAGCAGCCCATTACAAACAGTATTGTAAGGTGCTTAAAAAAGTTATTAGGAAGGCAAAAAGTATGTGGTATGCAGATAGAATAGCTAAGTCTCAGGATAAAATTAAAACCATATGGTCAGCCGTAAAGGAAGTGGCTGGTCTGCAGAGACAGGTCGAGAATATAGAATCAGTGCGTAGTGGGGATGTCCGTGTTACTGATAAGTCGCATATATGTACAGTACTTAATAATCACTTTCTGAATATAGCTGGTGAACTAAATAGAAACCTAGTCCCAACAGGGAATCATATAGCGCTCTTAGAAAAAAGTGTTCCGAGACTGTTACCTGAAATGCTCCTCCATGATACTGACAAGAGGGAGATTGAGTTAATAATTAAATCACTAAAGACCAAGAACTCTCATGGATATGACGGGGTATCTAGCAGAATACTGAAGTATTGTTCCACGTATGTTAGCTCAGTACTTAGCCATATCTGTAACTTTTCCTTTAGGAGTGGTCGGTTTCCTGACCGATTAAAGTACTCGGTAGTGAAGCCACTTTATAAAAAGGGAGACAGGGATAATGTTGACAATTATAGACCTATTTCTATGCCATCGGTGTTTGCTATCGTTATTGAGAGGGTTGTATATACAAGGTTACTGCAGCATCTAAATTCACATAATTTGCTGTCAAATGTACAGTTTGGTTTTAGAAATGGCTTAACAACCGAAAATGCTATAGTCTCTTTTCTCTGTGAGGTTTTGGACGGATTAAATAAAAGGTTGCGAACGTTAGGTGTTTTCTTTGATTTAACGAAGGCTTTTGACTGTGTTGACCACAAAATATTACTGCAGAAGTTGGAACATTATGGAGTAAGGGGAGTAGCTTACAATTGGTTCGCCTCCTACTTTAAGAACCGAAAGCAGAAGGTAATCCTCCGCAATATTGAGAGTGGTAATGATGTTCAGTCCCAATGGGGCACTGTTAAATGGGGCGTTCCCCAAGGGTCGGTGCTGGGGCCACTGCTGTTCCTTATTTATGTAAATGATATGCCTTCTAGTATTACAGGTGATTAAAAAATATTTCTGTTTGCTGATGACACCACCTTGGTAGTGAAGGATCTTGTGTGTAATACTGAAACATTATCAAATAATGTAGTTCATGATGTAAGTTCGTGGCTTGTGGAAAATAATTTGATGCTAAATCACAATAAGACTCAGTTTTTACAGTTTCTAACCCACAATTCAACAAGAACTGACATTTTAATCAGACAGGATGGGCATGTTATAAGCGAGACGGAACAGTTCAAGTTCCTAGGCGTACAGATAGATAGTAAGCTGTTGTGGAAAGCCCATGTTCAGGATCTTGTTCAGAAACTAAATGCCGCTTTATTTACCATTAGAACAGTATCTGAAATAAGTGACATTTCAACACGAAAAGTAATATACTTCGCATATTTTCATACGCTTATGTCATATGGTATTATTTTTTGGGGTAATTCTTCTGATTCAAAAAGGGTATTTTTGGCTCAAAAACGGGCTGTTCGAGCTATGTATGGTGTAAGTTCGAAAACCTCTTGTCGACCCCTATTCAATAGTCTGGGAATTTTGACATTGCCCTCACAGTATGTATTTTCTTTAATGTCGTTTGTTGTTAGCAATATTAGCTTATTCCCAAGAGTTAGCAGCTTTCACTCAGTTAATACTAGGCAGAAATCAAATCTGCATGTGGAATGCACTTCTTTGACTCTTGTGCAGAAAGGAGTGCAGTATTCTGCTGCATCCATTTTCAATAAGCTACCACAAGAACTCAAAAATCTTAGCAGTAGCCCAAACACTTTTAAGTCTAAACTGAAGAGTTTCCTCATGGCTCACTCCTTCTATTCTGTCGAGGAGCTCCTGGAAGAGATACAAAATTAAGCAAATTCCAGTGTACATTTTTGATTTTCTTTATTTAAACTAACGACTTGTCGCCTGAATATGTTTCTTATATTTCATTTTATCTGTTTCTACAATCGTGTTATAATTTCATGTATTGACTCGTTCCACGACCATGGAGACTTCTCCTAAATGTGGTCCCACGGAACAATAAATAAATAAATAAATAAATAAATAAATTACAGGGTGGTAAAACTGAAACTGACCAGGAAAATATTTCATGCCCCTTAAGATAGGCAACGGAACTTCGCACAACCTGTGTGCGGATGATATATGTTGTGTTGTCTAACATAAAGTGTATGAAATATTTTCCGGGTCACTTTCATTTCGTCCATCCCATACATTATTAGTGTTCCTTCCAGATTGCTGTTAGCATCAAGGGAGGTACTAAGGCTGTTACAACCTGTGGACGTATTCCGAAGGAACAACGCTGGAATCACAGTTGAGTTTTGATCCTTTCCCCATTTCGTTTCGACTGAATTGATAACATAATATACTGGATAATACAGTTTATTTATTACTTTTGATCTTGGGCATACCTGTGGTTGCATGTTTATCCACCGACATTACATTTGGTAACACATTAGCACAAAGTTCCCACAAACCCTACTAAAAATGATGCATTTGGACAAGATCGTTAACGTGTTGTCTCACTTAAACTGCATATTTTCGTAGTACGCAAATATAATTTCATAACAACAAATATGAAAAACACGATCAAAGACAATGATAGGAACGGTTACACGTAGAGGGCAAAGTTGTATATCTCAAAAATAAGATCTTTGCAAGCAAATAAAATGAAGATTTCAAATAAGAAACACATACAGGTTTCTTATCATACAATGTAAGTATAATTACATATCTCTGAGTGCAAATGTAAAGTTCAATCTTTCCATCAAAACGAAATTTTCTGTATTATTTATCACAGTACATAAGGGTTTCGGTTGCAAAGCACAAATAGCGCTACTGTCATAACTTAATAATTTGTTATGTTACAGAACAATTATTCTTCCGTAAGAACACATGCATGCACATGGCTTGCATATTGGCACCACTGATGTAGCTAACATTGGTGGATAAACATGCTACCACAGATATGTCTAAGATCAAACTTTATGAAAGTAATAAAAATATAGAAATACGAAGTACTAAAGTAATACTAGCCAGTTAGTACTATCGTTTACATTTTACTAGTGTAGAACATGATGAATTATCTTCTTTCCCCGTGAAATGGTGCTTGCTGAGGTGAAGCATTACTGAAAAACTTTTAAGAACTTCACGTGATGAAAGTTCAAAGTTTGTAGCTCCAGTAACATAGCCTTATGACTTATGATCGAAATGCCAATATCTTTATATATTTTTATACACGTTTTTAACAAACAATACAGGTAATTTACATGCTGAAATATTTAATTTGGAGGCTCCGCTGTGCCTCTACACCTAGTGTGCACAGTGTCTTTACACCACATGTAGTACATAAACCAAACTATGCTAGAAAAATGACGTTTACCCATTAAGCTAAGTTACACCACTATTGCAAAACCGTTTTCATATTTTTGATAAGTAATCAAACACTTTTGAATATGGCATCAATTAATGCAAAATTCAGGTGAATAGACTTTTCTGATAAATAATACAGATAAGGAAACACTATAGTATTGCTTCTATGTTTGTGTAGTTTTGATAAATAATTCAGGTTGTTCAGATACAGATGCAAAATTCAGGTCATTGAGATAGTTTTGAATATAGCACCATCTTAGATTGAAACTTCAGCGGGGTTGCAAAGCGTAAGTGGGCTACTTCCACCATCTCTGATTTTTAGTTTTCTATTTCCTGCCACCATTATTTTGAGCTCCTCGTCACCTCCATTTTGGATTTCAACGACTGCAGTGCTTACTAGCGGCGGCCATTTCAATTTTGCGCCGAAGTCGGCGTAGCTATTCTATTCAGTCTGAAAGATTTCTGCATTCACTTAACTTAGCTTCTGCTGTACGGTAACATCTCCGTCTAGCTATGTCGATATAACTTCTACAGATACATGCGAGTAACAATGCTTGCGTGAACTGTTAATCGTAAATACATAAAGCAGGAAGATTGCTGCTGTCATGTGAAGCGTGTAGCGGTGTAGCGCATGAAGAAGCGTACCCCGTACGCTTCCCACAGTACGCAGAATTACAGATGCATGCAATAATGGCTTCTCCACCGTTAATTACTGATGAAATGAGATGCAGACTAGCTTTAATGAAAACTACAGTGCTACACTCCGGACGCAAGACCTCAGTTCTCGGGAAAAGTAGAATAATAACTTTTTCTAGTGATGTATACTGAGTGAGATTGTGACTTCAGTTTCCACACTGAGTTTTTGCGCCTTTGTAGCATTTCTGTAGCTATCATGTTTTTGTTGTTTTGATTTTTGGAAAACATATTTCCAGTTAACAATCCTGAGCAAACATCGATTGTGATATTTCCAGTCAGTTTTCGAGACAGTGAGACAAATATTGTCGATGCAGAAAGACAACTCTAGTAAAATGACATATGTTATCGTAATTCGGCAGCCTGAACAGTTAACAGGTGAGAAAATATGATGAAACTCCAGTTGTAACTAATCTGTCATAATAAATACCCAATCAAGTAGGGTCAGCTACATTGTCATTGATTTACTGATGCATATCACTAATTATATGACGAGACATTTTGCCAGGCCATTGGCCAGATAGTAAGTTGACACGTTCTGATTACTATTCCACAGGTGAGCAATAAACATTGTCTGAGGTGAAATAATCAACTAGCTCATATTGTATGTTTGTCAACAAATACCAATTTAGTTTCCTCCTCCTCACCGTAGTGAACTTCTTACGGATGCAGAAACCATATTTTAAATTATTGAAAATCATTATTCCAATTACAAATTCTCCTACAAGAGACACATCTTAGTTGGTCATCCTACATCGTACCTTTGCTGCACGGTGTTTCAGTCTGGTTTGGTGTTATACATTTTTTATTTTTTATTTTCTATGCAAGCTACGTTCAAAGCAGAACGTGATTTAAAGTATACTTCCACCGTGTAACTGCACTTGGTTTTAATTCTTCATATTGACATTCAGATCATTGGATACAAATGATAATGAGAAAATTCACCATTCTTAACCTCATTAAAACAAAACTATTCTTGATTGTCGCAATTACAGTGGTATTAGGGAAATCGTATTCGAATGAAGTCGAAGTAATTTTTTATCAGAAGGGAAAATGACGGATGATCAGCAAAGGACGGGTGGAGAATCAAACTCAGACAAAAACAAAGTATGTAATTAAATACTTATCTTTGTGTTCTTCATGTGAAAAAGCAACTATTTATGAGCATCTGTTTGGATCCAGAAGATTCAGCCAAGGGTGACCAAGGGCTAGACGCGCTCGGATGACCGACATTTGCAGTTCATGCACTCGAAGGAATGAGATAGCGGCTACATCTAAACTACATGTCTGGCCATCCAGAATCAGATTTTCCGTGATTTCCCAGATCGCTCCTGGCAAATGCCGGAATGGTTTCTGTGGTGTCACCGCCAGACACCACACTTGCTAGGTGGTAGCCTTTAAATCGGCCGCGGTCCGTTAGTATACGTCGGAGCCGCGTGTCGCCACTATCAGTGATTGCAGACCGAGCGCCGCCACACGGCAGGTCTAGAGAGACTTCCTAGCACTCGCCCCAGTTGTACAACCGACTTTGCTAGAGATGGTTCACTGACAAAATACGCTCTCATTTGCCGAGACGATAGTCAGCATAGCCTTCAGCTACGTCATTTGCTACGACCTAGCAAGGCGCCATTACCAGTTACTATTGATACTGAATCATGTACAGTCAAGAACGACGCTCATCATTAATGGATTAAAGTTAAGTATTCCACCAGCTACGTCCGTTTTTCTAAATTCTAATTTCCTTGTCCTGTTCCAGACCTCACGCCAGCCTGCATGAACTAAAACGCGTGCCTTTCGACTTCCTCTCATACCCGGTGTTGGCTCTCCTGCCAACCCACAACAGTTTCTTAGGGAGGGAATGACAGAATCCCTTCCGCATCCTTGAAACATTTCCATCTTTCGCTTCGTCTCTAATGACCTAAGTGAAAAGATAATCGTCTTTTCTTCATCTGAATTATGGTCTGTATTTGTTGCAGCAAATCGAATGGTTATCACAGTGTATAAAACACAGAAGGCTTCATGAAAGTGTTAAGCAGGTGAGGCGAAAGTGGCCATTCGTGACAGGGAAGACCGTTCGTAGACAAGACTTTCTTTATGCATAAATATGTGAGACCCGCCCAGATAACCTTGCGTATTCCCTGCCTCTGAGACGGGGAGGCGCGCCGATACCGGATCGAATCCTCCCAAAGTATTAACGACAGCCGGCCGTGGTGGCCTAGCGGTTCTAGTCGCTTCAGTCTGGAACCGCGCGACTGCTATGGTCGCAGGCTCGAATCGTGCCTCGGGCATGGATGTGTGTGATGTCCTTAGGTTAGTTAGGTTTAAGTAGTTCTAAGTTCTAGGGGACTGGTAACCTCAGATGCTAAGTCCCATAGTGCTCAGAGCCATTTGAACCATTTGATTAACGACTAATGTCGGTGTGCCGACTAGCCTGGATGTAGTTTGTAGGTGATTCCCACATCCCACTAAATGAATATCGACCTCCCCGATTCACAAAGCATTTAGATAACTTTCGCTCACTTTCACATGAATAACAAAACATGCAGACAGTTGGGGTACACATATTCAGTCCTGCGGTGAGGGGTGAGCAAAGGGGTGGTGACAGGAAAGATATCTGACCTCCCCAGTTAATATTAGCAAACACGATCCAACCTCGTGGACCCTAAGCCCATGCGAGCAAAGGCACAAAAAAAAAGAAGAAGAATGCCTATGTATGTCTATATGCCAATCCCACTGAACAACAGAACTTTAACACATGGTCGTGTAGTGCACGAATATCTTCATTAGCAAACAGTTCAACTTATCGAGTGGGCGACTAGATTCCTCGACATAAGTATCCACGGAGAACATGTGGGACTGTCTCGATTGTGTGTACTGCTAGTAGTTCTTCTTAGCAGTGAGAATTAAATTCAAAAAACGCCTTCAGTCACAATTTTTTTCGTGTTTTATTCAGTACAAGATGCATTTCGGACCCTGTGGGCCCATCTTCAGGTGTAATTCGTCTTAATACATGCTTTATTTGTTCCCTTGAATGAGATGAAATGCATATTCGTGTCACGAAAAGGTTTTGTGTTAGGTTACAAATTTGGTAAGTCAGACGCGGAAAGTACGTGCGAAATAGTGGGAAAGATGAATAGTGTAAACTTACCAAATAATCCAAGAAAAGCGTTTTTAACGTTTTAGTAACAGCATAAGTATTTTCCTCCATCGTTTTCAAGCATATCACTTCATTCAAAAGGTACATTCGTATACACATGGCCGGCCAAAGTGGCCGTGCGGTTAAAGGCGCTGCAGTCTGGAACCGCAAGACCGCTACGGTCGCAGATTCGAATCCTGCCTCGGGCATGGCTGTTTGTGATGTCCTTAGGTTAGTTAGGTTTAGCTAGTTCTAAGTTCTAGGGGACTAATGACCGCCGGCCGCGGTGGTCTAGCGGTTCTAGGCGCGCAGCCCGGAACCGCGCGACTGCTACGGTCGCAGGTTCGAATCCTGCCTCGGGCATGGATGTGTGTGATGTCCTTAGGTTAGTTACGTTTAAGTAGTTCTAAGTTCTAGGGGACTGATGACCACAGATGTTAAGTCCCATAGTGCTCAGAGCCATTTGACTAATGACCTCAGCAGTTGAGTCCCATAGTGCTCAGAGCCATTTTGTATACACATGTATGTAAACACTTAACAGAAGTTTTTGCACATGGTGTGGTCAAAAATGAATTTTTCATAGTGCTAAAGATAAAATTATTAAACAATTGACATGTGCAGGAAATAATTTTAAAACAGATATTTAAAATTACTGAAATAGCTGTGGCTTGCGAAATCTGTATGTTCATTTAAGCTGCAAAATATGGATAAAATTAAACAGAATTAAATTCACTTCCAACTTACCTCATAAGTACTATTACTGATAGCATAACTCTTCTCTGTAAGTGCTCTATTGGTGTACGGGATAGTTACACTCTCCTTGGACGTTACTTATGGTATACCATACTGAATTACACATTTCAAAGATCGAACTGCTGTCGTTTTGTGTTTATGCCGTTTCGTGTGTTTTACACATTGGCCAAGTTTCATAACGTTTGACAGATAATGTTTTCCGTCACATCTTAATATAAAAATTCCATATCTAAGGTTGAAGAGTAAGCACACTGTTTTTTGTTCCACTAATAAATTAGTTTGTGGAGAACCAGTTTACAGCTTATTAAGTCATCAGCAGGTGACAACTGACCAATCTAACTACAGTACGTTTAAAGTTGGTTGCAACTTTTGACAGTTCAGTGCGGAGCGAGTCGAGGGAAGCATAGTTGCTAGCGTGTGCTGAATGTGTCAGCATGCGACTATAACGCCAGGACTGCTTGCCGCGTAACGTGTCAGCTGCGCAAGCTGGCCTATCTGCAATCTTTCTCAATCGATTTTAAAGGAACTATACGGTAATAAACTCTGAGTCTCGCACATTTTATAGCTTCATTCATTAGTTTCATGATGAATTACTTGTAATTTCGTTAATTGTCATTTTTTGTGATATTTCGGTATTTACTAAACTGCTGCAAGAAATTCTTAAAGTTCGCAGTGTAAAACAGGAGTCACTATGAATTCGTGTTAAGTTGTATGTTGCTGCATATGAAATTTAGATAACATGTTAAATTGTTTTGTAAAACTCAAAAAATATCGCTGTCTGTCTCCAATGTTGGGAAAATGGAGTGTATGTAAAGGGCTCCGTCACGGACGCACTTGCCAGTGAAAAAGCCAAAATGAGGCATTCATAAACTCCTCGTACCTCACAAATGGTCTGGGATATCGAAACAAGATTTTGGAAAATGATAGAACGCAAAGAGAACAGCATATTGCCATATGATCTATACGTGAAACTTCCATATATACCTCAATATTCAAGCAGCTGCAGATTTTTTTGAATGAAGTAATGTAATTTTGAAGGAACATCAAAAGCCTGTGAAACGAGAATTTCTGTGGGTTTTGCAAGAATATAAGTGAAGAACCTGCACATTTATGTTTATACTGAAAATGGATTTTCCCATAACTATTGATATGTCCCGCTCTCAGTTTCTAGTTTAATAATACGCTGTTTTAGGATTTTGCCACAATTTCAACTGCGTTAGAATGTTAGTGAGAAATGTAGCTGTAAACTCTACTGTGTTCCGGCAAAAGAAACGATGTTAACACAGCAACAAGAGAGGTAGCGTATTACTCAAAATGCGACACAGTCCTTTAAGAACCCATGTCTCCTCAACTACATTCTTAGCATGTCTGACAACTAGAGACCAGTCCTGTGATATAACATTTGCAATGATTTCTTTTGTCAGCTTTTCAACCTCACTGAGTGTAAATTTCTTGTTGGTTTTTGCCACATTACTTTTCGCCTAGGCTCATATATTCTCAGTCGGATATAAAAGAGCATGATACGGAGGAAGCCTGATAAAACTATGCTCTTTAGCGTTAGCCATTTCGACGACCTAGTAGCGTGAAGTTTTTAGCTTTTACAGAACTACAAGTTCCTAACTTCGCCTTACACAAGCTAGGTTCAACTTTATCCAGTGAAACATTTCTTTGTACCCAGAGAAAAATAGCCGCATTCCTCCGCTGCATCGTTGGAGCTTTATCCATCACAACCGAGTGGTATTGCACGTTGTCCACTAATATTGTCGATTTCGGAGGAATATTTTGCAGTAGAGCATTATCTCCACAGTCGGTGAACGTGTTCTTGGACGATTCCTTTAATTGCGAATAACGTGTTCGTACGTGCTACGCTGTTACTAGTCACGCAACGCCAACAGGAAACACTCGTTCACAATACCTGACGACAGTAGAACAATTCAGCGCTAGAAAATACCACTTCACAGCGAGAGCTGATGAACGTAGGAGCCTTTAATTCGCGACACCACGTGGTACTCTCTTTCCACGGCGTGGCATCAGGGCCGCTTAACCAACCGAACAGCTGGCGGTTTGGTAGGGAAAGCCGGCTTGCCATTGGTGTTACCTGGGCAACGGTGTCATGTCCTCTCCGGTGAGCCAAATGTCAAAAGTCGCAACTAATTTTAAACGCACTATAGTATGAAGAAACCAGACATTCAACTAAAGATATTACTAACGCATAGAACCTTTGGTTCTTGCACTGACAGGAACATTTGTGGAACAAAATGAGTTTTTTTGCATTTCAAACATAAAAACATTGAATTTCTCATTACGTCTGTGATTTTTTCCTTAATTTATGCGAATAAATCTACTCAGCGCTAATTAAGTAAGTTTCACTTCTACTAGATGATTAGAATTGTGTAGTATTAAACAGCAGCACGTGAACATACTTGTGTTATAAAAGCTGGTACCTTATTCCATTCTTGAATCTGAACACTGAAACTTCCATGGTTCTCCATTAAAGTCATCCATCCGTAGAACAAGCCATTTAGCAATTTATGTACGATTCAAGTACTTAGACCTCTGTATGCAAAAAAAGACAAACTAGTTTTGGTGTCTGCGATGTGTATCGCCTCTGTCCATATAATACAAGCAATCTTTTTTCCATACAACACAATTTCAGTTTCCTGCGTGCTGGAGGTCGGCAGCATGTATGGTGATCACTGTATCGGATCGGCATGAGGTGCAGTAAATGCTTGGACACGTAGATAATTTTCATTTCAGAGCAACTGCACAAAGCAGGCAGGAGTAACACTATCTACGTTCCGTATCTAAGGACAGATTATGCAACGGGTCTGTCATTTCTATGTCAGTTGTGTGTGAGAAGATCGTATTATGGATCGTGTAAAAAAGAGAAACGTCTATCAACACACATCGGACTTCGGCACTGGTTAAGTTGTAACTAATCAAGACTGAGAATTATTATTCTGCTATATTGGTGCTCAACGTTGGTCGGAATCCAATAACTATCATACGAGTATGGAATCAGTGGGTTCAGAAGGGGCACACTCACGAGGAAAACACGTCAAGTGCCATAACCCGATTTCACAAAAACTTTGTTCAGTAGAAAAGGAGCCAAATTAAACGAACACGTATCTCGACTTATCCGTAGATACCCGACCGCTTCTGAGAAAATGACGGACAATGTTATCGATGTAATTTGGATGCCTTTTAGCAGGCGATAAGCTCCGCTCAGCTGGTGGAATAGTGGCTACCGTCATGACTTCTACTTTTTGAGTCCCGTGTTCTACTATTGTTTTTATTTATTTTATTTTACCTCAATTTTTTTCATTTACCTACCCATGTCCGTAAAAGGTTACTACCCAAATATTTCTTATCAAGTTAGGGAATACAAAGGCGTTATACTAATTTAAAATTGCTGTTAGATTTCACAATAAATCTCATTCATTTATTATACAAACACGGAGTGCAAAAATATGGAGACACGACGCTAATCACTATGTCGCCGCTTCGACTGAACCATTTACTCGTTAGAAGGCACATAAAGCAGCTCCAACACTTTGACAGTCGTTTTCTCAAAAACGGTCGAATATCTGGTGATAAACCGAGACCTGGATTCACTTATTTTGATCCCTCTTCCACTGAGCGAAGTTTCTGTCAAATCAAGTTATGGCACTTGCCGTATTCTCCTCGTCAGTGCCATGCAGGATCTCAATACATTCGCGTGTGTAGTGCATGAGAGGACAGATATTTTTGTTTCCTCGGCCATGCAGTATCGTACAGGTATGTCGCATGCCTTGAGTCAAGAAATGGGCTTATTTGCACCAAGACAAGTATTCACGACGACAGTGCAACGACGTCTGGGATATCGCAGACAGTGAGCTCGGCGACCACTGTTGCCGCTTCCATTGACAAAGAGCGGCGAGCCATGGGTAGTGCTCCCAACAACACGACACAGGTGTGTCACCACACCGCCTTTTTAGACAATTTCCGGTTCTGCTTAAAATATCGCTATGGACATACTCATGCATGGAGACTCCAGTGAGAAACAATGTAGCCAAACTGCATTGTGCGACGTCATATGTGCCTAGCACCTGGCGTGATGGTATGGTGTTCCATTGGGTACATAACATAATCAGCTCTGGTAATTTAGACAGCAGTCTAATTGGTAAAAATCGCTGGAAAAAGCTCTGAGAGAAAGTGGAAAGACATTGTTTGATTCCGAAGGTGAATGAGATTCGAATGCAAAGGGCGGCATGTGCGGAGACTCTTACCAAAGTAACATCAGTGTACGGTGCTCATTCGGCTTCCAGGCCACACTGCATACAAGTGTAGTTTTGGCGATCGCAGTAGCGCACATCTGACTCCAAGATGATGGACGTCAGGACATCTGCTGGCTCAGACGGTGGCAGACTTCTGCTCCACATTTAATGAACTATCCTAAACCAAACGGCATCGAAGACCCCCTGTATCAGATTGGTTGGAGAGTGTGTCTCTCTTCGTTTTAAGGGCTAGGTGTTACTCCTCCGCTAGTAAACCATAGTCCCAGCAGCCAATCTAACAGGAGAGGCTGCGCTGATCTCTCCTACTGCTGATGGGGTAGGGGTCGACTTCCAGGCCCTTAAGGTGGCCCTTCTGAAGTGGTAACAAACGAACTACCCGTAAAAAATGGTCTTCGTCAGCTCCAGCGTGGCCACGAAGCTTATTAGGACTCAACAGCTCCTTTTTCTTCAACGGTCCGTGCCATTAGGGGACTTTTTCTAATAATATGCTTGGCGGGTATCAAAATTTTTCTGCTCTTATTGTCCGATAGTCCAATACTTTGGCAACATGTTCGTCGGTCCAGAAACTCGAGGAAAATTGATTTTATGGGAGAAATTTGTATGTTAAATTTTCCAGCTTATTTAATACGATATTTTTAAGACTATTTATTATAACATTCTCAATTACAGATGGTCTCATTTGATAACTAGTTTGGATCACAGGTAATGATCATCTTCAGTTTATAAACAAAATAAAACATTTATAAATAACTGTTTCACTAGATAACATTGATTTTAAATATTTAAAATTAAAAAAAATTGTACCTGAATATGCATGTAACATATACAAATAACATTTAAAATTGCAATTTTTCTTAAAATTGTACCTGATTAATCACAAGTTGTGATAACTCAAAATTCTTTAAAAAGAACGTAGTCAGAATACAGGCAACAGCCCAACAGTACACTTGTGACAACATTCCATGGCTCCCAATCTACCTGTAACTGTGTTCAGTGTATTTTTACTTTCCCTTGTTGTACAAATCTGTGACTGCATTTTATATCAGTTGAATAATTCGGTACCCTTTCTTTTTAGGATTAGACGAAACGTTTGCTTAGGCCTCTCCATGGGTGTGTGAAACATCTAGAAGAAGTCACAGGTTTATAACACGCTTGAAAGTGCACCTGCCTCACCTGCACGGTTTTATTCGACAGCATTAATACACTATGTATCATTCTAAATTTTACGGAAGCTTCTGATTCTGACTTGGCGGAAAATTAGAAACTGACACTTGTTGAGTAGGCATAACATAAATGCATCTTAAACTACTGACTAAAATTCTTATATTGGTATTTTACGATACCTGGTTTAAGTGACATAAAGGGAAGGGGATACCACGTGAGTCAACCTCCAAGTTACAGATTCACTGGGCGTGAAGTACGACTTATCAGTACGAAGTTGCCTCACTTTGATAAGACACGATTATTATCTCCCATGAAAGCCCACGAAAAAGTACTCGTGGAAAAAAGTCACTTCATGATAATGCGAGATAAACAGAGTATATATAGCTTGACGTTTGATAGATACGATGAAGCGTTACGATACCCGAAAAAATCAAGTAGTGGTATTCTTATTAGAATACATTCGTTTTCCATGATCAATAACTGCACAAATGAATCATTAAACACATATATTGCAAACCTTTATTGCTTTTAAGTGCTTATGATAAAAGATCGTAACTCCTGGGCGCAAAACGGTAGACCACATTAAAACGTAGAGACATTGATTCCATCTCACGAATTACTAAGTCGCTTTGCAATCATATATTTCCACCAATTCTGAACATAAGAGATAATACCAGAGAGAGAAATCTTAAGTTTTGAACTGAACTTAGATGCACTCGATGAGAACCCTACCGGTAATACGGCACGTATGACACGTTCGAGTAGTGCTCTCTTTTTCGCCGAAACATTTCAAGAGTTTCTTTCTGGTGTGACTACTGTGGCAGTGCGACTTTCCATTTATGACGAAGCCGCTGGAAGTGGAAGGATTGGGGGATATCCTTGCTGAATTCGTTCACTGGGATACGAAATGTGCTGGAAGACCGTGTGCAGAGAGTATTAGCCACTACCGATTAACTACCAACCAGTTGACCTGTCAGGTATCGAGTTATGTGCTCCCGGACTCTTGTTTAGCATGCTCCAACATTCCCAAGTATGTGCATCCTATGGTGATTCTCTCGGCGCAGAAAAAAAGAGGGTAAACTCAGCTAGTGTTTTTTTTAAGTCTTCTGCATGGTAATTCCAATCTGTGTCTTCCCCTGCAGGTTTCCCATCTATAGTTACTTTTAGTACCACGTAAGTTATTCCTTGGTGTGGTAACACTTATCCTATCATCCCGTTCCAACTACTTGTCAGCGTTTTTCAAATGTTTCTTTACGCGGAGAACCTCATCATTCCTTATTTCAGTCCACCTAATTTTCAACTTTGTTATACAGCACCACACCTCAAACGCCTTGAATCTCTTTTTTTACACTTACAAACGGTAAAAAACACGTTTATTTATAGATTTTCGCTTTCTATATCAATGCTAGCACAGAATTATTCGGATTTTACTAGCCAATCCTTGTGACTAACGACTAATAATTATTCATTCCAACAAAAACTGATCCTGCTCGTTAAAGACTAGAAAAGTACTACATGACGTTGATTCTTAAGGGGATCATTAGGCTGCAGAACCTTCCAACCTGCTTATACAGATTTCTACAACTATTGGCTGACTCTGGAGGAAACGAACACGTACTTCTTCAGTTACACTTGAACTCGTATCTCCTCCTTTTGCCTGATGACAGGTATGATTTCTGTCTTGATATTTTTGTAGCATCTTTGGATCGACGTCACAGGAAGAGTACGAAGTTCTAATTGCCATTGAGATACAAAACAGGAAGAAAACAATACATTCACGAGCATTCTGGTACACTCAATTGGTGCGTAACGCTGCATGGTCAAACAACCACGTGCATGTTTCCCAGGAGATGAAATGTATAGTCAAAATCCAGCATAGACAATACAGATTTTTCTATCTGAGATAGTGTTAGGAACATACGTTTAGATTACGTATTGGGGAAATTTAGCCCCATAAAATCGTAATTTGGAATAACATCTGTCTCATAATGGAATTAATGTTATTACAATGTCTGTACCTTCAGACATATGTGCATGACTGAAGCAACGGGCATTGGTGACGATCTGAAGCGCTACTAATATTACCAAATTTCGTCACAGTTGGGAACAGTTTTGACATCAGCTGTATTAGTCACGGAAATGATACCTATTGGTGACACATAGAAATTCGTGCCAGACCGGGACTCGAACTCTTATTTCCCACTTATCGCGAGTGGTTGCCATAACCATCTCGGCTGAGGCATATAAAGTTTTGGAACAGTCCTGGAGGTGTGCACGGATAAGCGAGATGGTTAAGGCGACCGCTCGCGATAAGCTGGAAATTTGAGTTCGAGTCTAGGTCCAGCACAAATTCTCATGTACTGTCAATACATATGATTTCCGTGCCTAATACAGCTGATGTCAAAAATACTCTTAACAGTGACAGAATTTCGTAGAATTACAGTTACTGACTCAAAATATCAGTGCTTCTCTAATAACGTGGCTCTTCTGCTATAATGTTCGACTCAGATAGTGTCAAATTCTCATCGACTAAAGTCATCTGAATACCGGTTAGTTTCTAGAAGAATATCGGGTCTTAAGACCTTCTAGCATTTATTAAATTCTACTTAATAATACATCAAATGAAAGAGTAGCTGAAATAGTTTTTCTTACAAGTGTTCAATGTGAGCACCATTCGTCTCAAGGCACACAGTCGCATTCTATCCAAACCGTAATCATGTGTCTGGAGTAATTGTAGTATCAAATTCTTCAGTCCAATTTTTTAAGTCGGGCAGTTCAGTTGGTAGCGGAGGCACATACACATGACACCGACTGTCTTTGCAAAGGAAAGGGTAAGGGATGACCAAGAGTGACTGAAGAACTTGTTGAACGAGTGAGAGAGTCTTCCACGCGTAGCCACAAGAAATCATTTCTGAAGACAAGTCGTGAATTAGCAATTCCAGTGCCGTCTGCGTTGAGACTATTAAGGAAACGCTTACTACTGCGTCCTTGTAGTTTGCAGTTGTTCCAAACTCTAAAGCCTGCAAACTATGGTTTATGTGCCAACTTTGCAAACTAAATGATGCTGAATGATTATGAAGATTTTCTGGATCTTGTCGTCTTCAGCGATGAATCGACATTTAACGCAAGTGGAAATGTGAACACACATAATATGCGCATCTGGGGGGCAGCAAATCCACACGTGATGATGCGATTGCAACGAGACTCTCCTAAACTGAATGTTCTTTGTGCCATATCCCAGTGGAAAGTTTCTGGGCCTTCCTTTTTTCCGCGAAACCACTCTAACTGGTTTTTGGAAATTTGTGGTAAGGTCTTATGGGACCAAACTGTTAAGCTTACACTCTATTTAATCTAACTTAAACTAGCTTACGCTAAGGACGACACACACACACCCATGCCCGTGGGAGGACCCGAACCTCCGACTGGGGGAGCCGCGCGGACCGTGACAAGACGCCTCAGCCCGCGCGGCTACCCCGCGCGGCCTCTCTAACTGCTGTTTATTATGTTGATGCGCTAGAATTCTGGTTCTCTCCTCAGACGGAAGAAGCTGAAACACCGAAATTTATTTGGCAGCAACAATGTGCGCCTCCTCACTGGCGTAACTGAGTGCTTAAAGAACGTTCTACCCAACCGCTAAATTGGCCGCAAGAGGCCGGATGACAGAGCTTGTTTCGCATGGCCTCCTCGCTCACCCTATCCGACGCCGTGCGATTTTTATCTTTGGATGATCATAAAGGATCATGTGTATATGCCCAATCTACCAGCTGATCTACCCGACTTCAGAAACAGGACTGAAGCAGTTGTATCAGCAATTAGTCCATACACACTGACCAAGAGTTGGAAAGAACTCGCCTATCGATTTGATGAGTGCCGTGTGATGAATGTTGCTTACGCTGAACACTTGTAAGGAACGTTATTTAAGCTGCTCTTTCGTTTGATGTTTTGTTTATAACTGTAAACTGAATGTAATGAACGCTACAAAGCCTTAAAACCCTGATACACATTTTGAAACGCCAGGTATACTGTACAGCGGCGCTCTTTGATTTGGTCCTGATTTCCAGTGTAGAGCGCATCTATGTCGACATTTTCTCAATCTTCAGCTAGCCCACGTAATGTAGTCTACGGGTAATATTAATAATTTTTAGTCGGTTGAGGGTTAGGGAAGAGCTGTTTGTGAGATGAATAGAACTGCACAAGGGGTGTCAGTGTTATGAATGATCCTCTACACGTATTTTGATCTTTATTAATTATCGGGAGCCTTCAACAGGCACTACTAGGCAACCATCGGTAGCAACGTGTTCCATTCGAATCCTGCCTCGAGCATGGATGTGTGTGATGTCCTTAGGATAGTTAGGTTTAATTTGTTCTGAGTTCTAGGCGACTGATGACCTTAGACGTTAAGTCGCATAGTGCTCAGAGCCATTTGAACCATTTGAACCTTGAGACGCTGCGACGCTTTCGAGTGTTTACAGTCGCTTTTCTTTGGTTTATTACGAACTGGATAACAATAGACTTCTGTTTATCGTCTGCTTGGCATACGTTTCAATAACTATTTCAAATCAGCTCTCCAATGTAAATATTAGCTGTTTACTCTTTTTAAAGGAACAGCCATTACTATAATTAATGTAAACTCCATCATTGTTGTAATTTGGAGCTCGTCTGTTATCAGTTCTTTAAATTAATAATGGTAGTAGGAACTCATTCTACTTTTACTGTAAACTCGGTGAGAGCAACTATTACAAAAAAATGTGAAAACATATATTGCCAGACAAACAATATTGGTTTCTTTTGGTTACGTGACTTGACTGGAATCTGAAATTTAGTTTTTGCCAGAGCAAATTCGTATCTGAAAAAAGGAGCTATTAATAGTAAAAATGGCGAATTACGATTAGGAAAGCATTCACTCAACCGATGGAAACTGCTAACAGTTTCAACCAGAATTTTCTTAATTCTTGTGGCGATGAAGTAGTAATATGTTGTTCCCAAATTATTAGGAGAAAGCCGCAATGCCACAATTACACAGGTGAAATGCCTGTCACTCTACAAGCGATGAGTGAAAAGTCAGGCGGCACACATCACTGTTCCTTCTCACTTACATAATATTTGAAATTCCTGCCGTTGCTGAATTAGGAAAAGTAGGTAACAAATACTGGCACCTTGGCAGCCTCTGGCTTCAGTAAATGAAATCTCTAACAAAGTACTGAAGTGCTACCATTTAGTAAATGTATTAACATTAAGAGGAAGATTCTTAATTATAAAGTTCTTCTACGTTTGTTTCCACTACACATCCTAAAATGACACAGATATAATAAAAAAAATTACATTTTGTAACGACAGACTATAAAACAAAAGCAAAGGGAAAGCTGAAGTTCTAAATTTCTCGTTAAATAAATCTCTCACGCAGGAGGATTGTACAAACTTTCCGTCGTTTGACTGTCGTACAGCCTCGCGCTTGGAGAACACAGAAACAGGGCATCCGTGGAGTAGGGAAGCAACTGAAAGAGTTGAAACCAAATAAGTAGCTTGGTCAATATGGAATCCAAATTCAGTTTTGCAGAGAGTACTCAACGACCTTGGCCTCTTACTTAACGTGCATTTATAGCGAATATCTCGCCCAGCGCAAAGTCCCAAGCGACGGTAGAAATGTAGGTGACTCCTGTACATAAGAAAGATAAAACAACGGACCTACATTATCACAGATCATTATCTGAACATCGGTTTGGTGCAGAATTCTTGACCACATTCGAAGTTCGAGTATAATAAGTTCCCTTGAGACAGAAAAAATTCTGTTCACAAATCAGCACGGATTTACAAAGCATCGCTCGTGCAGAACTCGGCTTGCTCTTTTCTCACATGATATCCTACAAACCATGGATGAAGTGCAACAAGCTGGTTCCATATTCCTAGATTCCCGGAGTGCGTTTGACACGGTGTCCCACTGCAGACTGTTAACGAAGGTCCACGCGTACGATGTGGGTTCCCAGATACACTATGTGATCAAAAGTATCCGGACACCCCCAAAAACATACGTTTTTCATATTATTTGCATTGTGCTGCCACCTACCGCTAGGTACGCCATATCAGCGACCTCAGTAGTCATTAGACATCGTGAGAGAGCAGAATGGGGCGCTCCGCGGAACTCGCGGACTTCTAACGTGGTCAGGTGATTGTGTGTCACTTGCGTCATACGTCTGTACGCGAGATTTCCACACTCAGAAACATCCATAGGTTCACTGATTCTGATGTGACGTGGAAACGTGAAGGGACACGTACAGCACAAAAGCGTACAGGCCGAAATCGTCTGTTGACTGACAGAGACCGCTGACAGTTGAAGAGGGTCGTAATGTGTAATAGGCAGACATCTATCCAGACCATCACACAGGAATTACAAACTGCATCAGGATCCACTGCAAGTAATATGACAGTTAGGCGGGAGGTGAGAAAACTTGGATCTGATGGTCGAGCGGCTGCTCATAAGCCACACATCACTCCGGTAAATGCCAAACGATGCCTCGCTTGGTGTAAAGAGCGTAAACATTGGACGATTGGACACTGGAAACACGTTGTGTGGAGTGATGAATCACGGTACACGATGTGGCGATCCGATGGCAGGGTGTCGGTATGGCGAATGGCCGGTGAACGTCATCTGCCAGCGTGTGTAGTGCCAACAGTAAAATTCGGAGTCGGTGGTGTTATGGTGTGGTCGTGTTTTCATGGAGAGGACTTGCTTCCCTTGTTGTTTAGCGTGGTACTATCACAGCACAGGCATACTTTGATGTTTGAAGCACCTTCTTGCTTGCCACTGTCGAAGAGCAATTCGGGGATGGCGACTGCGTCTTTCAACACGATCGAACACCTGTTCATAATGCACGGCCTGTGGCGGAGTGGTTACACGACAATAACATCCCTGTAATGGACTGGGATGCACAGAGTCCTGACCTGAATCCTACAGAACAACTTTGGGATGTTTCGGAACACCGACTTCGTGCCAGGCCTCATCGACCAACATCGATACCTCTCCTCAGTGCAGCACTCCTTGAAGAATGGACTGCCATTCCCCAAGGAATCTTCCAGAACCTGTTTGAACGTATGCCTGCGAGAGTGGAAGCACTCATCAACGCTAAGGGTGGGGCAATAGCATATTGAATTCCAGCATTACCGATGGAGGGCTCCACGAACTTGTTATTCACTTTCAGCCAGGTGTCCGGATTCTGTTGGTCACATAGTGTATGTGAATGGCTCGAAGACTTTTTAAGTAATAGAACCCAGTACGTTGTCCTCGACGGCGAGTGCTCATCAGGGACCAGGGTATCGTCAGGATTGCCCAAGGGAAGTGTGACTGGACTGCTCTTAGTCTCTATATGTGTAAATAATCTGACAGTCAGGATGATGACTTACACATAATTTCTAACTGGTGTGCTGAAACTTTTATAAGCATCAGCACCAAATTTGAAGTTAATATGTTAGTGGCTCAGGGAGCTCGAAAATCTTACTTTCGCACAGAAATGAAAGGGGGCGTTGAAACAAAGACAAGCCCTGATACAATAAATTCGCAGATATTTTAACGAGCACCACCGCAGCTTTCCACTCGAAAATACAAGTAATAATTCATTATACGTATCTCTTCTTTGAATGGAAATAATGTTTTGAGAGGTAAATTTTTGTTACCTTGACGTATGGAAAAGTGTAGTGTGTCATGTGACTGTACTTATGGCGTAGCAATATTCGATAAGAGGCCGTATGTTGATCGCCTTTCTGTTATCGCAGTGCGTAGATGCGCTGTGGAGTGAGGTTCCCACGGACTGAAACACCTGTCACTTGGCCTGTGCTGGCCAGCACGAAGCTTCATTGTGTAGGGCACAAAAATCCACAAAAATCCCGCAGAAAATCCATCTTTGATATCAGTAGACAATAAACGCAAAGGGGTTCTTGCCATTTACTCTAGATGACCAAACTTCAGTTCCATTGGTCGCATGAGGGATGCTGTCGAGAGGGAAGTTTACAACTATCGTGTTGCTCCAGTCAGTATCCGTCATTCTTGCATGGCTGTTGGAGGATTATATGGCACCTAGGCTTTCCAATGCTTGATGTATATTGTCAGGTGATTCACTCGGTGTCGAGACGGCGAAACAAATCTAATTATTTGTCACCTGATAAGCTAAATGTGTGAGAATGTATTTTCGAAATCTTAAATGTGGATAAATCATTATATTTTTCTCTTTGCAGAAAGGGGTGAATAATAAAGTTTGAGAAATTAGTGATTTAATATGTGTAACATTTTCTCTCCTTCCTACATTACACCCGTTGACCAGCCTGTGCACCCAGGGCAACGGACGGCCGTTCCTCAAACAGACCCAGCAGGGAAGCCGTTCTGTAAATACACACAGCGCAAGACCGCCCTTCAGAGCGTGGTCTCCAGTCTCAGAGTAAGCTATCAGCAAACAACGGTGCTGTCCAGCCACTGTGTAAGAACATTTTAGTTTAATGTCACATAGCACAGGAGCCTATGAACTAAAATATATCAAGGCAGAAAATTTCCAAACCTTAACCATACGTTGCATAATTTGATGGAGTAGGCAAGAAATGGTTGGTTTGTTCTGTTCTAATTTTTCTATCGTCAGTCTACAGTTGGAGACACAAAATCCGCGATAAAGCATCGTGACTCGATTCAGAACATCTTAGACATGTGAATTACTACTACAGCGATAACTTTCCAACGTTGTACCACTAAATTTTTACAGTAACAGCTTTTCTTAGACTAATATCTTTCTTGATCTTACGATCCAGATAGTTAGAAACTTTACGTATGGTTTTAAAAAAGCCTTTTTTGAATTTGATTCTGGAGTGTGAATGTGGAAGTGACTGTTACAATTTTCATCGTCCCTTTTTGCTGGAATAACGATACTGTACACCGATAGCAAGTGTTCGTTGTCAGCGGAAGCACACATTTTGTTCTCCAGATCTACAAAGAATTATTAATTTTACACCTTTCACCTTCACGAGTTCAAATTTCTCTTATGGATGTTCTACCTTTAATAGCTATCATGATGCCAACTGAAAAATGGAAGTACTCCGTTCCCTTTGATCAAATCTTCAGCTGAAAAACTGTTTCTTTATTTACGTGATGAGGTGTTGACCTACTGCATCCCTTTTCTTGTACATCACATTTTATGTCCCGAATTGTCCTCGCTTTCCATCTGCTTTTTCAATCTACTTTTCAGGATGGGCACAGCCATTCAGATCGTTAATCGTCTTATGTTTTGCTGTTCATTCATTTTATCTATAACAGCAACCAAAAGAAATGTAATCTTGATCAATATATACTATATAGATCCGACAAAGCTTATACAGGGTGTTTCAAAAATGACCGGTATATTTGAAACGGCAATACAAACTAAACGAGCAGCGATAGAAATACACCGTTTGTTGCAATATGCTTGGGACAACAGTACATTTTCAGGCAGACAAACTTTCGAAATTACAGTAGTTACAATTGTCAACAACAGATGGCGCTGCGGTCTGGGATACTCTATAGTACGATATTTTCCACATATCCACCATGCGTAGCAATAATATGGCGTAGTCTCTGAATGAAATTACCCGAAACATTTGACAACGTGTCTGGCGGAATGGCTTCACATGCAGATGAGATGTACTGCTTCAGCTGTTCAATTGTTTCTGGATTCTGGCGGTACACCTGGTCTTTCAAGTGTCCCCACAGAAAGAAGTCACAGGGGTTCATGTCTGGCGAATAGGGAGGCCAATCCACGCCGCCTCCTGTATGTTTCGGATAGCCCAAAGCAATCACACGATCATCGAAATATTCATTCAGGAAATTAAAGACGTCGGCCGTGCGATGTGGCCGGGCACCACCTTGCATAAACCACGAGGTGTTCGCAGTGTCGTCTAAGGCAGTTTGTACCGCCACAAATTCACGAAGAGTGTCCAGATAGCGTGATGCAGTAATCGTTTCGGATCTGAAAAATGGGCCAATGATTCCTTTGGAAGAAATGGCGGCCCAGACCAGTACTTTTTGAGGATGCAGGGACGATGGGACTGCAACATGGGCCTTTTTGGTTCCCCATATGCGCCAGTTCTGTTTATTGACGAAGCCATCCAGGTAAAAATAAGCTTCGTCAGTAAACCAAATGCTGCCCACATGCATATCGCCGTCATCAATCCTGTGCACTATATCGTTAGCGAATGTCTCTCATGCAGCAATGGTAGCGGCGCTGAGGGGTTGCCGCGTTTGAATTTTGTATGGATAGAGGTGTAAACTCTGGCGCATGAGACGATACGTGGACGTTGGCGTCATTTGGACCGCAGCTGCAACACGGCGAATGGAAACCCGAGGCCGCTGTTGGATCACCTGCTGCACTAGCTGCGCGTTGCCCTCTGTGGTTGCCGTACGCGGTCGCCCTACCTTTCCAGCACGTTCATCCGTCACGTTCCCAGTCTGTTGAAATTTTTCAAACAGAACCTTTATTGTATCGCTTTTCGGTCCTTTGGTTACATTAAACCTCCGTTGAAAACTTCGTCTTGTTGCAACAACACTGTGTTCTAGGCGGTGGAATTCCAACACCAGAAAAATCCTCTGTTCTAAGGAATAAACCATGTTGTCCACAGCACACTTGCACGTTGTGAACAGCACACGCTTACAGCAGAAAGATGACGTACAGAATGGCGCACCCACAGACTGCGTTGTCTTCTGTATCTTTCACATCACTTGCAGCGCCATCTGTTGTTGAAAATTGTAACTACCGTAATTTCGAAAGTTTGTCCACCTGAAAATGTACTGTTGTCCCAAGCATATTGCAACAAACGGTGTATTTCTATCGCTGCTCGTTTAGTTTTTATTGCCGTTTCAAATATACCGGTCATTTTTGAAACACCCTGTAAATCTGCTATAGTTACCAACATCCGAGAACGGGCTATTTCTCGTTTCAAGTAAAAAGGTTCATATCTACAGAATTGTTGCCGTTAATACCACTTTTTCGAAGACACTGAGACAACATGTTCAAGAATACCAACCTTTCTACTTTCACGTCTGTCTTACATTCTCTTTTTAAACCCGTACAGACGCAGAAAATGCAGACCAAGTCTTGTTATAAAATGGGTCATACATTTTACCCGAAAGTTATTGGACGCAAAGTTCCCCAGAAAAAGTACCTGTACGGCAAGGCTGAAGTACCTTGTAGATGACGATGAAGAAATTAGATGGGAGTGCAGACAAGTAATCCACGTTTTGTTCTCCAAATCTCCAAGGAAGTATTAATTTAACACCTTTCCCTCATTGGGGGATTACGAGTTCAAATTTCTCCGATGGATGCTCTACCTTTAATCGTTAAGAAACATTAACTTCTCTGACAGTGCAGATCCTAGTTGAATTTTCGTTTTATGGCTACTGTAGAACTGCAACAAGACCGGAATAAGAGAGTCACAGCACTTTCTCCTAAGATCTCACAATCAAAAGAAGAATTGTGGTGCAATACAGTTACAAATACGATGACGTGGGAGGACAGTTTGGTTGAAATCGTTTGGACCATCAGTGAGAGAACACTGCGAGTTCCTGCTGCTAATAAGGCGAGTACACCGTGCGTTTATTACATATTTTTACGAGTTTCAAACAGGAGCGACTTCAGTAATGGATAGACACTGTGATTACTGTGTACAGATGAGACTTGAGTTGGTGACCCTTCGCTCACAGCTCCAGGAAGTGTTGGCTTCTGTCACACAGTTTGAGGCTGTTGCCAAGGGGCATCACTGTGGGGGTTCGGAAGTGGGGATGCGAGGGACGTAAAGCACGACCCACGTGTCCCCTGATCAGTCCACTGCTGTGACCGCCCCAGGTACTGCCTGCACTGAGATTGACCCCTCACCCATGGTCGAGTGGGAGATCGTTCCAAGGTCTGGCAGGCAGCGAAAGACTTTCTGGGGGGCCATTCATAGGGCCTTCCCAGTTCGTTTGACGAACAGGTTTCGGGCGGTATCTGTGGCTGACGAAGTCTCTGAGCCGAATGCAGTCGCCCATCCTGTTCCAGAGGAAGCTTCTTGGCCCGCAAGGCCTGGGCATTAACAGAGGGTGGGTTTGCTGGTAGTTGGGAGCTCCAACGTTAGGCGCGGAATGGGGCCCCTTAAGAACATGGCTGACCAGAAGGGGAAGGAAGCCAGTGTGCATTCCATGTGCATACCGGGGGGAGTCGTTCGGGACGTGGAAAGGGTGCTTCTGGATGCCATGAAGAGTACGGTGGTGTGCAGCCAACTGCAGGTGGTGAATCCATGTCGGTACCAATGACGTGTTTCACTTTGGATCGGAAGGGATTCTCTCTGGTTTTGTGCGGCTAGCGGAAGTCGTTCTTGCTTCTGAGATTAAGGCAGAGCTCACCATCTGCAGCATCGTCGACAGAACCGACTATGGTCCTTTGGTACAGAGCCGAGTGGAGGGTCTCAGTCAGAAGCTTAGGCGGTTCTGTGACCGTGTAGGCTGCAGATTCTTTGACTTGCGCCATCGGGTGGTGGGTTTCTGGGTTCTGCTTAATAGGTCAGGAGTCCATTACACACAGGAAGCGGCTACATGGGTAGTGGGTGCTGTGTGGAAGGGAGTGGGCGGTTTTTTAGGTTAGAGGGTCTCAGGAAACCACAGAAACGGCGTCCGTCTAAAAGGGGGCAGGTAAAACACAGTAAGGTAGTCGTAGAAACGATCAGTATTGTAGCTGTAAATTGTCGTAGCTGTGTTGGGAAAGAACCAGAGCTCCAAGCCCTAATAAAAAGCACTGAAGCTCAAATAGTTATAGATACAGAAAGCTGGCTAAAGGCGGAAATAAGTTCATCCGAAATTTTTTCATACGACCTAACAGTGTTCAGAAAAGATAGATTAAATACAGTTGGTGATGGAGTATTTATTGCTGTCAGAAGTAGTTTACCTTGTAGTGAAACTGAAGTAGATAGTTCCCGCGAGGTAGTATGGGTAGAGGTTATAGTTAACAAGCGGACTAAATTATTAATTGGATCGTTTAACCGACCCCCCGACTCAGAAGATATAGTTACCGAACAATTCAAAGGAACTTGAGTCTCATCTCAAATAGGTACCCCACTCATACACTTATACTCGTTGCCGACTTCAATCTACCCTCTTTACACTGGAAAAATTATACGTTTAAAGCCGGCGGCAGGAATAAAACATCATCCGAAATTGTACTGAATGCTTTCTCAGAAAACTATTTTGAACAATTAGTTCATGAGTCCACTCGAAGTGTAAATGGTTGCGAAAGCATACTTGACCTCTTAGCAACAAATAATTATGGACAAATAGGGAGTATCATGGCGAATACAGGGATTAGCGACCACAAGGCAGCTGCTGCTAGGCTGAATACCGTAACACTCACAACACTAAAAAAGAAACGCAAAGTACATTTATTTAAAAAAGCTGATAAAAATGCTCTTAACGCCTTTTTAAGAGACAGTCTCCACTCCTTCCAATCTGATCAAGTAAGCGTAGAAAAGATGTGGAATGATTTTAAAGAGATAGTATCGACGGCAATTGAGAGATATATACCACATAAATTAATAAGTGATGGTACTGATCCCCCATGGTACGCAAAACGGGTCAGATCGCTGCTGCAGAAGCAGTGAAAAAAGCATGCCAAATTTAAAAGAACGCAAAATCCCCAAGATTGGCAAAGTTTTGCAGAAATTTGAAATACAGCTTTTGCTTCAATGCGAAATGCCTTTAATAATTTCCACAGCGAAACTCTGTCTCGAAATCTGGCAGAAAACCCAAAGAGATGCCGGTCATACATAAAGCACACCAGTGGCAAAACACAATCAATACCTTCACTGAGCGCCGAGTGGTTCTAGGCGCTACAGTCTGGAACCGCGTGACCACTGCAGTCGCAGGTTCGAATCCTGCCACGGGCATGGATGTGTGTGCTGTCCTTAGGTTAGTTAGGTTTAAGTAGTTCTAAGTTCTAGGGGACTGATGACCTCAGAAGTTAAGTCTCATAGTGCTCAGGGCCAGCCTTCACTGAGCGATAACAACGGTGAAGTCACTGATGACAGTACCACTAAGGCAGAGTTATTAAACACGGTTGTCCGAATCTCCTTCACCAAAGAAGACGAAGTAAATATTCCTGAATTCCAGTCAAGGACAATTGCCAAGATTAGAAACATAGAAGTAGATATCCTTAGTGTAGCAAATCACTTAATAAAGGCAAGGCCTCCGGTCCAGACTGTATACCAGCGAGGTTCTTTTTAGAGTATGCTGATACAGTACCTCCATATTTAGCAATTATATACGACTGCTTGCTCACAGAAAGATCCCTACCTAAACACTGGAAAATTGCTCAAGTCACACCAATATCCAAAATGATAAATAGGATGAACCCGCTAAATTACAGGCTCATATGACTAACGTCGATTTGAAGTAGGGCTTTGGAACATATACTGTGTTCGAACATTACGAATTACCTCGAAGAAAACGATTTATTGACACATAGTCAGCACGGATTCAGAAAATATCGTGCTTGTGAAACACAACTAGCTCTTTATACTCATGAAGTAATGAGTGATATCGACAGGGGATGTCAAATTGATTTCATATTTTTAGATTTCCAGAAGGCTTTCGACACCGTTCCTCACAGGCGTCTTCTAACAAAACTGCGTGCCTACGGAATGTCGACTCAGCTGTACGACTGGATTCGTGATTTCCTGTCAGAAAGGTCGCAGTTCGTAGTAAGCGGAAAGTCACCGAGTAAAACGGAATACAAAAGTAATATCCGGCGTTCCCCAAGGAAGTGTTACAGGCCTTCTATTGTTCCTGATATATTGACTAAATAGGAGATAATCTGAGTAGCTCTATTAGATTATTTACAGATGATGCTGCCATTTACCGTCTTGTAGAGTCATCAGGTGACAAAAACGAATTGCAAAATGATTTATATAAGATATCTGTGTGGTGCGAAAACTGGCACTTGACCCTGAATAAAGAAAACTGTGGAGTTATTCACATGAGTACTAAAAGAAATCCACTAAATTTCGATTACGCGGTAAGTCAAACAAATCTGAAGGCTGTAAATTAACTAAATACTTTGGGATTATAATTGCAAATAACATAAATTGGAACGATCACATAGATAATGTTGTGGCTAGAGCAAACGAAAGACTGTGATTCATTGACAGAACACTTAGAAGGTGCAACAGATCTACTAAAGAGACCGCTTACACCACACTTGTCCGCCCTATTCTGGAATATTGGTGTGCGGTGTGGGTTCCGCATCAGGTAGGACTGACGGTTGACATCGAAAAAGTTCAAAGAAGGGCGGCTCGTTTTGTATTGTCGTAAAATAGGGGAGATAGTGCTACAGACATGATACGTGAGTTGGAGTGACAATCATTAGAACAAAGGCGTTTTTCACTGCGACGGGAGCTTCTCATGAAATTTCAATCACCAGTTTTCACTTCCGATTGCGCAAAGATTCTGTTGGCACCCACTTACATAGGGAAAAATGATCATCGCGATAAAATAAGAGAAATCAGGGCTTGCACAGTAAAATTTAAGCGCTCATTTTTCCCGCGCGCTGTTCGAGAGAGAAACGGTATAGACAGTTTGAAGGTGGTTCATTAAACCCTCTGCCAGACACTTAATTGTGAACAGCAGAGTAATCACGTAGATGTATATGTAGATGTACAATCCGCTCATAAAAATTGTGAAAGGGAACCGAATGATTGCTATCCCAATTTGGACACACACTTATGTTAACTAGTTGTCTGTTCAGCGTTAAGATGACCACACCGTGGTTCAGGTCGAAAAAAATCGATTTTAGGTTTTCATCACATTTCGATAGGTTAATTTTTTATTTAAGTACTCTGAAAAGGATTTTGCTGAAAAAAATTTTTTTCGTCCATTTAAAGAGCATTTTCCTACCACGAATGTTTTGTGCCACGCCCACTTTTCTGTCACCCACTGTCAACCCACCCACTGTCAACTTCAAGCCATATAGAGATGCCATTATTCGCAAAATAGAATGTGTAGGCCATTTTCAAACACGTTTAGGAACAAGGCTGAGAAAACTAACTGTTGATATGAGAGGAAAAACGTGCAGTTATACTATGGGCAGGCAATTAGGAGAAACAAAGAAAATCTGGAAGCAATGAAGAGAGATATTTGGGCCATATTCTTCCATAAGTCCTCTATTGATGATATGCCATGTCGTGGATCGTATCCATCAGGAGAAAATTCGTTGTGCAAATACAATAGGGCTCAGGCGACTGGAGAATCTTATTCTCACCAGCATTCTCTCCCTGCTGCTATTATTACAGCAATTAAACCTATTTTCAGAGACTTGGCTCATCCTGAACTTCTAAGGAAATGTCTGCATAGGCAGACACAGAACCCAAATGAATGTTTCAACTGCATAATGTGGGACCGACCACCTTCCTAAAACTGTATTTGTAGGCGTGCATACAATGAAACTAGGAGTTCATGATGCAGTTATTACGTTCAATTGTGGTAATATTGGAAAGTGTTGGATACTAAAAAAACTGGGAAATAATCCTGGTGAAAATATGATCACTGGGCTGCAACACTGCGATAAAATGAGGATAGCCGATGCAGACAGGTCTGCATCTCATATGACCAAGAAAGCAAGACAGACATCCAGGAAGGTGAAAAAAGAAGCTGGAAGAACTGCTAGAGGACAACGAAGGGCCATCATATGCAGCAGGATAGTTTTATTTAACAGTAAGTAGCAAATTTCAAACGTTTTTTCTTTAAAGTCAATTTCCCGCAAACTAAAATTTTCAGTACATATGCCCCATTATATCAGAAACTATCAGAGATAAATGAATGAAATTTTTAGAGACTCCGCATAACATAAAAAGCCACCTCTGGTACTACATTCATTAATTTTTCGCCGTTAGGAAGTTCACAAAAACTATTTTCTACAGAAAAATTTAATATTTTTTGTTAATAAATTTAAAAAAGCATTTCTTAAAAACTATAAAATGGATAAAGTAGATTTTAGTAGAGTTGACTCTATTATCATCATGTAACATACAGTAAAAATATTAAGGTCCTGCATCACATAGTTTTTCAGAAATGGGTCAAATACTTGCCTAAATTAGCATGGGTTAAATAGGCAGGGTGTGGTCCTTTTAAGTAAGTAGCACAAAAATGAAATATGGATTTAATTACCCGTAAGTATATAAATTTAAAAGACAGAACTATAGTTAACTGGTTCAAATGGCTCTGAGCACTATGGGACTTAACATCTATGGTCATCAGTCCCCTAGAACTCAGAACTACTTAAACCTAACTAACCTAAGGACATAACACAACACCCAGCCATCACGAGGCAGAGAAAATCCCTGACCCCGCCGGGGATCGAACCCGGGAACCTGGGCGTGGGAAGCAAGAACGCTACCGCACGACCACGAGTTGTGGGCAACTATAATCAATTTCACTTAATGGTCCTACGTTAGTAACAGAGAACTGTGAACTGATATGTCCTTACAGTAAAGTGTACCTATAAGAAACATTAATTTCTCCGACAGTGCAGATCCTAGTTGCATTTTTGTTCTATGACTGCAATAGAACTGCAACAACGTTGACACAGTATAACTACACATACATTGTCGACAACACTGGAGAAAGACACATTTACATAACGCCAATTTAATCACAGTTTAAATTTGGTAATTATATTTCATAGTTATATTGCAATATTATTGGTAAATACACTGCTGGCCATTACAATTAGAACACCTTGAAGGCGGCATGGAATGGTCGAATCAGCGGGAAGTTTAACACATACTTCGATATGCTATTGATTATCATTTAAGAGCCACTTCACAAAGTATGTAGAAGTTAAGTCATCAATATTCTGTGCATAAGGAAATATTATACTGTATGTTTCTCACTTAGAAATTGCATTTCACTGTTGATTCATGGTGAGAAGATCCTGTAATGCCTCATGTGAGAAAGCGAAACGAATACCAGCGCTTCAAGGAATTCAACAGCGGCAGGGTCATGTCGTACTGAGACTGTTGTTGATAGTTATGTGAAATGAGTACGTGAGTTGGTTTCGATCCACGGCTGTCATGTGATTATGAGTGCAGCAAGGCCACACCTACTGCTATGCAGCATCTCTGTGCAACTAGCACTTAAGAACACTGGGCCGCGCGGGATTAGCCGAGCGGTCTAGGCGCTGCAGTCATACGCTATGCGGCTGGTCCCGGCGGAGGTTCGAGTCCTCCCTCGGGCATGGGTGTGTGTGTTTGTCCTTAGGATAATTTAGGTTAAGTAGTGTGTAAGCTTAGGGATTGATGACCTTAGCAGTTATGTCCCATAAGATTTCACAGACATTTGAACATTTTGAGAGCACTGGCATTGTTCCCTCGATGTTGCAGTATTGTAAAGACATGTCTCGTACCCTGAGGCAGGAAATGGGCCAGTTTGCAGCAAGGCAAGCATCCACATTGGCTATTGGTGCTATGACTCTTGTTGCGGTTGCAGTGCAGCAGATAGTGTCGCGTTGACAATGGTGCACCCAACAACAACACTGAACATGGGAGTGGTACCACTTCGTATATTCAAGTGAATCCTGATTCTGAGTACACCTGAAGTTTAAGATCGGTGGCTGTGACTTACTTTCGAGGTCTCTGTGACTTCACCTTTCAACAAGATAACGCAAGACTGAGTGTTGTTCGTGCTGTCCTGAGCTGGCTCTATGTATATGGTGATTGATTATTTTCATGCCAGCGCATTCTCCCAATTCCTCACCCATTTTCCTGAAAACGTCTAGTCATGGGTTGCTAGTACTAGTCGCTAGGCACTACGACTAGGCATTTGGCATGTAGTTGAAGCATCATTGAAACACGTGCCTGTATCTGTCATTCTACATCTACAGTTACACTAGTATTCCGCAAGCCACCTCATGGTACGTGGCGGAGGGCACTTCTGGTACCAGTAACTGATCACCCGCCGGCCGAAGTGGCCGAGCGGTTCTAGGCGCTACAGTATGGAGCCGCGCGATCGCTATGGTCGCAGGTTCGAATCCTGCCTCGGACATGGATGTGTGTGTTGTCCTTAGGTTAGTTAGGTTTAAGTAGTTCTAAGTTCTAGGGGACTGATGACCTCAGTAGTTAAGTCCCATAGTGCTCAGAACCATTTGAACTGATCATCCCTTTCTTGTTCGACTCACGAATGTTGCGTTGGAAGAACCATTGTCGGTAAGCATCTGTGTTACCTATAACTTCTCTAATTTCCTCGTTGTTGTCATTTCACGAGGCGTATGTGGGAAGAAGTAATATACTGGCCAACTCTTCCCGGGAAGAACGTTCTCGAAATTTCAGCAGTTAAATTCTCTGTGCAGCGTCGAGAAAGAGTTCGAACTTACGTACTTAAAGGGTGTAAAAGATGAAGCTGAAATACTAAAAATCTGTAATGATATTCGTAGAAACCAAAACCACGATGAAAATTGGAAGTTGGTTAAAAGTTATATAGGGAAAAAGGGAGGAGAAAGGTAGATCAGTATTATAAAGTACAAAAAGGGATTTTGTTTAGGAGACCTAGACCTGACTCAGACAATTGGAAACTATGCTGGCCCGAGCAATGTATTGACACGTTAATCAGTTACATACATGAAAGCTTCGGACACTGTGAAGCAACAAAATGTATACAGTAGAAGGAAAATGTATACTTCTATAATATCAGTAGGAGAGTGAAGAAAAAACTTGAAACCTGTGATCGTTGTCAGAGGATAAAAGTGAGTAATCAAACTTCTAAAGGATTGATGCAAAACATTTTACCAAATAAAAACCTTGAATTGACAGCTATCGATTTATATGGACCACTACCAAAATCAAGAGGAGGGTACAGTTACGTCTTCGTTAAAGTGGATGTTTTCTCTAAATTTATAAAATTGTATCCATTAAAGAGAGCAACCAGTAAACAAATTATCAAGCTGACGAATCATTATTTCACAAATGTTAGTATACCCCAGGCCATTATGTCTGATAATGGGTCACAGTTTACATCTAAATTATGGAAAAATTTTATTGAAGATACAGGAATAAAACATATTTTGATTTCGGTTTGTTCCTTGAGTATCTCTGTGACGCTCTCGCACCGGCCAGTCGATTCCGTGACGAAATGCGTCCTCTTCGTTCGAAATCCTCTATCTCTTGTATCAGTCCTACCCGGTAAGGGTCCAAGATCGATGAACAATACTGATGTATTGGTCAAATAAGCACCTTGTAAGCAGTTGTTTCGTGGATGAGTTATATTTCCTTAAGATTCTTCCTATGAATCTCAGTCTGGCATCTGCTTTTCGTACTATTTCTTTTACATGGTTATTCCACTTAAGGTCGGTCTGGATAGTTACTCCTACATATTGTACGATAGATACTGTTTCCAGCTGTTTGTCATCAACAGTGCAGCTGTACAGTAGTAGATTTCTTTTCCTATGTATGCGCAATGTGCTATATTTATTTTCTTTCAGGGTCAACAGCCAGAGCATGCACCATTCATCAATCAGCTGTAGATCGTTGTGCAAATCGATACGCTCTTTTGGCTTTGTTACTTTCCTATAGACCACAGCCTAATCCGTAAACAGTCTTAAAGAACTTTCAAGGCTTTCTATTAGATCATTTATGTACATTATTAACAGAAACTGTCCTATCACGCTCCCATGGGGTACTCCGGAAATTACCTTTACAACTGTTGGTTCTATTCTGTTAAGAGCGACGTGTTGAGTTATGTCTGTCAGGAAGTCTTGAATCCAGTGGAGAATCTGGTCAGACACTAGGTAAGCTCGCATTTCTTCACTGAACGGCAGTGCGGGACGGTGTCGAATGCCTACCTGAAGTCAAGAAACGCGACATCAACCTGAAATTAATTTTTTACAGCGCTGTGGATCTTATGGAGAAACATAGCGAGCTGATTTTCTCAAGATACATGTTTTCAAATGGCTCTGAGCACTATGGGACTTAACATCTATGGTCATCAGTCCCCCAGAACTTATAACTACTTAAACCTAAGTAACCTAAGGACAGCACACAACACCCAGCCATCACGAGGCAGAGAAAATCCCTGACCTCGCCGGGAATCGAACCCGGGAACCCGGGCGTGGGAAGCGAGAACGCTACCGCACGACCACGAGATGCGGGCTACATGTTTTCGAAAACCATGTTAATGTTTATAGATCATGTTTACGTTCTCAAAGACGTCATAGTAAGTGAGCACAAAACACGCTCCATAATTCTGCAACAGATTGTCGTCAACGATATAGGCCTATAATTATGTGCATCTGCCCTACGACCCTTCTGGAAAACGAAATGACACACATTTTTTTTCCAGTCGTTAGGTACCTTTTGTCGCTCCAGCCATCTACGATAAACTACTTCTAGAAGGGGAGCAAGTCCTTTAGCATAGTCGTTGTAAAATCTTATGGGTATGTCACCTGTTCCTGATGACTTTCCACTACTAAGGTATTGTAGTAGCTTTCTATTCCGTGATCGGTTATCTCAATATCTGCCATTTAGACGTTCATACAGTGATTGAAAGGAGAACCATATTACGATCTTCTACTGCGAAACAGTTAGGGAGACCGAATTCAGTATTTCAGCGTTCTGTCATCTTCCATTCTATTCTATGCTCAGCCAGATTAGAGCCACTGCTGTTGCCTGAGGAGGAAACTGTTGTCATTAAATTTCGCTCCCTGTATACCTCCAAATCAGCTACAATTTTAATACTGTATTCTAGGCGCTATAGGGTATGAGCACAATAATTAAAATTTAGTTTTTTACTGTCCTTCCTGGTACGTCAGTTTTAATGGTCAGCGGTGTATTTTGCAAACTTTATGATTCTGCACAAAACTCTAAGTAAAGTACTCACTTGAAAATATTGGACATGAAAACCAACTAGTGTCTGGAATTCCCTAAAACTGTATTAACAAAGCTCTTGACTAATAAGCCGTTGCTATTATTTTAACCATTGACTGTCTGCTTCAATATATCATCTTAAATCCTTATCAGTTTTCTGGCACTGTGGAATTAGTGGGAGATGGAACAGAAGCCTACTCCAGGTAATATGAAATCAGATAACCATAGGCTACCTACACACCGATAAAAAAGTATTTTCAATATATTCTGTTAAACGACAACAAATACTGATCCAATCACTTATAGTGTTAGTGAATACTATGCATAGAGGTTTGATGAGGAGCAGGTCTTTATTCTCACAATCCGTTCTGCATCTCTACACATACGGCTCACACATCACAATTGTGACCAGATTTAACCTCTTTTCTTAGAATTCAGTCCTCAGTACCATGCTACGGAACCTTTTCAGGGTGTTGACATACAAATTAAAGCCATTATCTCAGACTTTCTAACACATTTTCATCGAAATTCCTTTTCAAAAAAGCCAGATACAATAAATTCAAATGAAGATGAAATATATTTGCCGGCCGAAGTGGCCGTGCGGTTAAAGGCGCTGCAGTCTGGAACCGCAAGACCGCTACGGTCGCAGGTTCGAATCCTGCCTCGGGCATGGATGTTTGTGATGTCCTTAGGTTAGTTAGGTTTAACTAGTTCTAAGTTCTAGGGGACTAATGACCTCAGCAGTTGAGTCCCATAGTGCTCAGAGCCATTTTTTGAAATATATTTCAGAATTAGTTACGAAAGGAAATTACAAAATGTTGAAAAATTGCACTCTACCTGTGCACTCTATTAGTGGCAATGAGTGTGTTAAAAGCTAATAATTCGGTTATATCTGCAGCAGAATGGTAGATTCGAGAATTTCTTTTGTTTATAGTTACACAGTATGGTTTGGTTAGTAAGAAGGATGCAAAAAGATTCACATCATTAACTGTAAGTAAATAGGTATGGAATTCGAAAAGGGGATAGGATTTTTCATGCAAAACGAATGTAGGGATTGAAGATTTGCAATTGTTGATTAGATAGGGTATGTGGTAGGTAGGTATAGGGTCGGTAGTCAGAGCGGAAATTAGTACTGAAGCCACATTTTTTAACCGTTACTAATTTTTTTAGGGTGAAAAATATTAATGCTGTGTTATTTTGATTGATGTCGTAGTAAGAAGTAATTATATGAAAAACAAATATTTCTTTCCGTTTCGTTATCAAGTGGGGGGAGGGCCATTAGAGTTATTCATAAGTGCCTCCAGGGTTTCAGAAGACGACAGCAAAAAACCCACACACCAACTGATAGACCACCTCTCCAAGTTTGTAACTCAAAAAATGGTTCAAATGGCTCTGAGCACTATGGGACTTAACATCTGTGGTCATCAGTCCCCTAGAACTTAGAACTACTTAAACCTAACTAACCTAAGGACATCACACACATTCATGCCCGAGGCAGGATTCGAACCTCCGCGGTTCCGGACTGAGCGCCTAGAACCGCTAGACCACCGCGGCCGGCTCTTTGTAACTCACATTGGAGGTGTATAGTATGGGCATCATTGTGGTGCGGCAACTGTCAACACGGGCGAGCAATTCATTGACACGAATCGTCTGAGAAGCGAAAACAGTAGCCAACTCTGCAGTTCTGGTCAGTGGCTTGCCTGCTGACAGCTGCGAACTAATTCGATTCATCAATCCAGAGCAGAGGGTTAGCAGTGAAATGTGTGGCTAGGGCCTCGCTTCGGGTAGTCCAGTCGCCTGGTGCAAGTCTTTTTAGTTGACACCACTTCTACATCTGCATCTACATACATACTCCGCAATCCACCATACGGTGCGTGGCAGAGGGTACCTCGTACCACAACTAGCATCATCTCTCCCTGTTCCACTCCCAAACAGAATGAGGGAAAAATGACTGTCTATATGCCTCTGTGCGAGCCCTAATCTCTCTTATCTTTGTGATCTTTCCGAGAAATGTAAGTTGGCGGCAGTAAAATTCTACTGCAGTCAGCCTCAAATGCTGAATCTCTAAATTTCATCAGTAGCGATTCACGAAAAGAACGCCTCCTTTCCTCTAGAAACACCCACCCGAGTTCCTGAAGCATTTCCGTAACACTCGCGTGATGATAAAACCTACCAGTAACAAATCTCGCAGCCCGCCTCTGAATTGCTTCTATGTCGTCCCTCAATCCGACCTGATAGGGATAACAAACGCTCGAGCAGTACTCAAGGATAGGTCGTATTAGTGTTTTATAAGCGGTCTCCTTTACAGATGAACCACATCTTCCCAAAATTCTACCAATGAACCGAAGACGACTATCCGCCTTCCCCACAACTGCCATTACATGCTTGTCCCACTTCATATCGCTCTGCAATGTTACGCCCAAATATTTAATCGACGTGAATATGTCAAGCGCTACACTACTAATGGAGTGTTCAAATACACTCCTGGAAATGGAAAAAAGAACACATTGACACCGGTGTGTCAGACCCACCATACTTGCTCCGGACACTGCGAGAGGGCTGTACAAGCAATGATCACACGCACGGCACAGCGGACACACCAGGAACCGCGGTGTTGGCCGTCGAATGGCGCTAGCTGCGCAGCATTTGTGCACCGCCGCCGTCAGTGTAAGCCAGTTTGCCGTGGCATACGGAGCTCCATCGCAGTCTTTAACACTGGTAGCATGCCGAGACAGCGTGGACGTGAACCGTATGTGCAGTTGACGGACTTTGAGCGAGGGTGTATAGTGGGCATGCGGGAGGCCGGGTGGACGTACCGCCGAATTGCTCAACACGTGGGGCGTGAGGTCTCCACAGTACATCGATGTTGTCGCCAGTGGTCGGCGGAAGGTGCACGTGCCCGTCGACCTGGGACCGGACCGCAGCGACGCACGGATGCACGCCAAGACCGTAGGATCCTACGCAGTGCCGTAGGGGACCGCACCGCCACTTCCCAGCAAATTAGGGACACTGTTGCTCCTGGGGTATCGGCGAGGACCATTCGCAACCGTCTCCATGAAGCTGGGCTACGGTCCCGCACACCGTTAGGCCGTCTTCCGCTTACGCCCCAACATCGTGCAGCCCGCCTCCAGTGGTGTCGCGACAGGCGTGAATGGAGGGACGAATGGAGACGTGTCGTCTTCAGCGATGAGAGTCGCTTCTGCCTTGGTGCTAATGATGGTCGTATGCGTGTTTGGCGCCGTGCAGGTGAGCGCCACAATCAGGACTGCATACGACCGAGGCACACAGGGCCAACACCCGGCATCATGGTGTGGGGAGCGATCTCCTACACTGGCCGTACACCACTGGTGATCGTCGAGGGGACACTGAATAGTGCACGGTACATCCAAACCGTCATCGAACCCATCGTTCTACCATTCCTAGACCGGCAAGGGAACTTGCTGTTCCAACAGGACAATGCACGTCCGCATGTATCCCGTGCCACCCAACGTGCTCTAGAAGGTGTAAGTCAACTACCCTGGCCAGCAAGATCTCCGGATCTGTCCCCCATTGAGCATGTTTGGGACTGGATGAAGCGTCGTCTCACGCGGTCTGCACGTCCAGCACGAACGCTGGTCCAACTGAGGCGCCAGGTGGAAATGGCATGGCAAGCCGTTCCACAGGACTACATCCAGCATCTCTACGATCGTCTCCATGGGAGAATAGCAGCTTGCATTGCTGCGAAAGGTGGATATACACTGTACTAGTGCCGACATTGTGCATGCTCTGTTGCCTGTGTCTATGTGCCTGTGGTTCTGTCAGTGTGATCATGTGATGTATCTGACCCCAGGAATGTGTCAATAAAGTTTCCCCTTCCTGGGACAATGAATTCACGGTGTTCTTATTTCAATTTCCAGGAGTGTATTACAGGATTCTTTTTCCTATTCATCTGCATTAATTTACATTTATCTATATTTAGAGTTAGCTGCCACTCTCTACACCAATCACAAATCCTGTCCAAGTCATCTTGTATCCTCCTACAGTTACTCAACGACGACACCTTCCCGTACACCACAGCATCATAAGCAAACAGCCGCACATTGCTATCCACCCTATCCAAAAGATCATTTATGTAGATAGAAAACAACAGCGGACCTACCACACTTCCCAGGGGCACTCCAGATGATACCCTCACCTCCCATGAACACTCACCATCGAGGACAACGTACTAGATTCTATTACTTAAGAAGTCTTCGAGCCACTCACATACTTGGGAACCAATTCCATATGCTCGTACCTTAGTTAGGAATCTGCAGTGGGGCACCGAGTCAAACGCTTTCCGGAAGTAAAGGCGTATGGCATTCGTCTGATACCCTTCATCCATGTTTCGCAAGATATGTGAAAAAAGGGCGAGTTGCGTTTCGCAGGAGCGATGCTTTCTAAAGCCGTACTGATGCATGGACAGCAACTTCTCTGTCTCAAGGAAATTCATTATATTCGAACTGAGAATATGTTCGAGAATCCTGCAACAAACCGATGTTAAGGATATTGGTCTGTAATTTGTAGGATCCGTCCTTCTACCCTTCTTATATACAGTAGCCAACTTTGCAGTTCGGCGACTTGCCCGTCGATATGGATGACATGATTACGAAGACAACACAACACCCAGTCCCTGAGCGGAGAAAATCTCCGACCCAGCTGGAAATCAAAACCGGGCCCCTTTGCACAACATTCCGTCGCGCTGAGCATTCAGCTGTCGGGGCGGATAGGGTTAGTAGTGAAACTTGAACACAGAACAACCTGCAGGAGAAATCTGTGACTATAAGACATCTGCAGACCATTAGCAGGCTTCCTGTAGCAGTGGGACATAGATACATTGCAATAGTATGTATCAGATTCCCATTGGTTCTCTGATAATTTTCCGTAGAACATGTACATCCCACTGGTAGTGAAAGGGATCAGGCGTTTATGGAAACGATGGTGGAGGATGGATTCGAAGACCTTGTTTAATGCTGAGAAGTATGGTTGGTCGAGAGGTACAGTGATGATGTTAGTTGGACCAAGGAAAGATAAGAACTAGGTGTTTCTGCACGTCTCAAAACAACAATTTGCATATAAAGTCAGATTGTAGATAGTAACGGGAAGGGATAGGGGCCTTCTTTTGCGAGTCTGTACACAATGCAACGAATACTAGGGCCAATGATACGGCTTTTAAATTAAGTATTGTGATGCATTTTGTTTCTGGTACGTTGTTCACATACTGGAAGTTAGGAATGACAGTTGACAAAAATGTATTGGTACATTCGTGCAGGGACTAAGAATTTTAAATGCAACAGAGAGAATGCAAAGTTCTTCAGATTCGGGTACAACGTTATTAACACTTGATAGTCGTTCATGCAAAGGGCGGTGAATTTGGCAACAGTTATTCACTGAGCATGTCGCATGCAGAGAGATGGGCTCTGCAGTGAAAGATGGCCTCTCCAATGGCTCACTGACTATAATTTAACATTTGTAACAGCCCCTGTAAGGTGAAGGGGACAGAAGCAGTCGGTTTCATCAGAAAGCTTTTTTGCTTAACCTTCAACCCTGCTGCCAATAAAATTTCGGGGATGGTTCAAGAAAATTTTCTGACTATTTCAGTATCAGGAACACGTGGTCTGCAGTGAGTCGTTACAGAGTTGTATTTCCTTTGATTTCATATTCTCTTTATTTTCATACCTTAACTGCACTGAAACTTTCTGCACAACTGTGGAAATGACGACGGGACGCGCTGTGTATCTTGTTTTGAAAGAAACTTGTTCCATTCATTCACGGTAGTTACTGTTGACAACAGTAACGTCCTCAAACGAGCATTTAATACTTCTTGGTTCCGTCTCGGGTTTGTTTATCCGGTAGTGTTAGTTCAAATGGCTCTGAGCACTATGGGACTTAACTTCTGAGGTCATCAGTCCCCTAGGACAGAACTACTTTAACCTAACTAACCTAGGGACATCACACACATCCATGCCAAAGGCAGGATTCGAACCTGCGACCGCAGCGGTCGCGCGGTTCCACACTGTAGCGCCTAGGACCGCTCGGCCACTGTGGCTGGCAGTTCATAGTGATACACAGCTGTATGTGTAGGTCTACTCATGAAGAGTCGGACGTTATGCACCTCGTATCGTATGCAGGTTCACTGGAGGCAGTGGTAGAGCGGCACAGCGACACTATGCTGAGGTATTCCTGTAGCGGCAGCATCCACATAACAGTACTTTTCTATCTATGGTTGTAGAATTACCTTGTGTTTCGCGTTGCACGTTTAGGTGATTGCATATTACAGGCCTTTTGAATGTTGTGAAGGTATTTTCACACGAGCAAAAGTAACTGGGGTAAAAACTGAGTAAATAATACATAACGAAACACAAATATAGATCACTTCTTCGAAAACCTGTAATTGTCTCCCACTGCGACACATTAGTTTGAAATTTGGCTCAAAGTTATCTACATCCTTCCCCTGTAACGGTACAAAAGCACGACGCCCTGCAGCGTTACCCTCGGGCGCGGCGATGTTTCAAACACTTGTGAAAGTGTTGGACACTTGTGAAAAAACCTACAGCTCGGAAGTTCATGTGAGCTCTAAGGTGTGTTAATGTCACATTGGCACCAAATTTATTTCACCACAACTGTGACCAATGACACTGTGGACGCGTCACATGATGAGATGGTCGTCACAGCCCATCTTACCTACATTTCACCCCTTCTCTTGACACCTCTGCGGTAGAGGTCAGAACAGCTAAGCCCAGCGTTTAAATCACGTTGTTTTCTTATGAGTGGCGGAAGGACATTTCAAACACATCGCCGCTCAGAATCGACACGAAAAGAAGGGTGGCTCATTGAAACCACCCCTTTCCCTGAGGCGTTGATACCCACACATTCCGCGGTCAAAAACGACTCTTTGAAGTGCAATAAGCAACAGGAAGATTTTCTTAAAAACGACTCTTTGAAGTGCAATAAGCAACAGGAAGATTTTCTTGTGACACCCTCGGACGTTTCAACCCTTCTCTGAGGACACCGTGGGGCTGCATTCCCATTGAACGTGATCGCGTCCCTTTGGAATGAAGGGCGACCGCAATTTTTCCTCTGGTGTGCAGGTTGGAACCACTAGGCACCATTCAAAAACATTCGACGAAATTTGAACACGATCAGAAGCAGCAAGGAGTAATTATGCATCGTCAACCCCCTGTTTTCCTCCCCAGGGAAAGTGGTGACCCCCACGCCTTTTTGCGTCGATTCTGAGCGGCGATGTGTTTGAAATGTTTTACTCGGCTACTCATAAGAAAACGGCGTGATTTCAACGCTGAGTGTCTCTGTTCTCACCTCCATCACAGAGTTGTCAAGAGAAGGAGTGAAATGTTGTTAAGACAGGCTGTGACGACCTACTCATAATGTTAAACGTCCACGGTATCGTTGGGCAGAATTTTGATGAAATTTGTTGCCAATGTAACATAATTAACCTACCTTAGAGCTCACATGATCTTACGGGCTGTGTGCTTTTTTCGCATCTGTCGACACCTTGCTGTATGAAGCGTCGCCGTGCCCGAGGGTGACTTCGCAGGACGCCATGCTATTGCACCGTTACAGAGGAAGGTTATAGGCACCATTGAGCCAAATTTGAAACTTGCTTGTCGCAATGGGAGGCAATTACGGAGTGATCATTTAATTCTGGTGCGCAGTGTAATTAACTTATTACTCTGTAAGGGACCACCACAAACTGTGGTCCTTCATACCTGAACACTCAGTAAATATCCCTAAAAATTTCGGAATTTGGTCACTGGAGTTCAGGTTCACCGTATAGAACGGGACGAAAATATTCCTTTGCAAAACTCATATTACACTACTGGCTATTAATATTGCTACACCAAGAAGAAATGCAGATGATAAATGGGTATTCATTGGAAAAATATATGATACTAGAACTGACATGTGATTACATTTTCACGCAATTTGGGTGCATAGATCCTGAGAAATCAGTACCCAGAACAACCACCTCTGGCCGTAATAACGGCCGTGATACGCCTGGGCATTGAGTCGAACAGAGCTTGCATGGAGTGTACAGGTGCAGCTGCCCATGCAGCTTCAACACGATACCACAGTTCATCAAGAGTAGTGACTGGCGTATTGTGACGAGCCAGTATGGCGATGACGAATACACGCTTCCAATGTGCGTTCACCGCGATGTCGCCAAACGCGGATGCGGCCATCATGAAGCTGTAAACAGAACCTGGATTCATCCGAAAAAATGACGTTTTGCCATTCGTGCACCCAGGTTCGTCGTTGAGTACACCATCGCAGGCGCTCCTGTCTGTGATGCAGCGTCAAGGGTAACCGCAGCCATGGTCTCCGAGCTGATAGTCCATGCTGCTGCAAACGTCGTCGAACTGCTCGTGCAGATTGTTGTTGTCTTGCAAACGTCCCCATCTGTTGACTCAGGGATCGAGACGTGGCCGCACGATCCGTTACAGCTATGCGGATAAGACGCCTGTCATCTCGACTGCTAGTGACACGAGGCCGTTAGGAATCAGCACGACGTTCCGTATTACACTCCTGAACCCACCGATTCCATATTCTGCTAACAGTCATTGGATCTCGACCAACGCGAGCAGCAATGTCGCGGTACTATAAACCGCAATCGCGATAAGCAACAATCCGACCTTTATCAAAATCCGAAACGGGATAGTACGCATTTCTCCTCCTTACATGAGGCATCACAACAACGTTTCACTAGGCAACGGCGGTCAACTGCTGTTTGTGTATAAGAAATCGGTTGGAAACTTTCCTCATGTCAGCACGTTGTAGGTGTCGCCAACGGCGCCAACCTTGTGTGAATGCTCTGAAAAGCTAATCATTTGCATATCACAGCATCTTCTTCCTGTCGGTTAAATTTCTCGTCTGTTGCGCGTCATCTTCGTGGTGTAGCAGTTTTAATGGCCAGTAGTGTAATTAAAAAAAAAATCACTCATATATGGAATTATGCCCTTATAATGGTATTTGGGAAAGTTTCGTAATATTTAATTTCATGTATCATTTAGTATATGGAATGAGGAACGGAAGAATGGAACCAGTACGGCCTGTACTTTTGTGACACTGTTACCTGCTACTACCCACATCCTGCTAAGAAGCCACATTATGAGGCTACCCTCTGCAATAACAGACTATTAGTGACACAAAGTTAGTCAGGAGGATGCATTAAGTTTTAATCTAATTCGAAGGACTATAAAATGTAGCAGGTTCCCCAGTTAGGGTATATGGCATTTTATTAGGTAGGAGTCATTGTGAGGCTTCATCACCATTGAGTACGGGGATTTATGTGGCTTATGAGGAGCTGCTCGACCACTGTGCCTCATTATTTTTAACCTCCTACTCACAGTCTCTGTGCTAGATGAACTTCTGGTAACACTTCTGAACTCACTAGTGATTTCTTTCCTCGACTTCTTACAATTTCCTACAACCAACTCCCGCTATGTTAGGCCGTTCCTCTCTGTCAGTACACGAGATCTGCCTGGTCCTTCTTTAGACGTGGATGTTCCTTCGCGTTTCCACTTCACAGTCACATTACCAACAGTCGACTTGGGCAGTTATACAGGGGTTGAGAAGCCTCTGATGTATTTGGTACTCAGGCGACATCCAATGGCTGATCCACAGTCAAAATCACTGAGCGCTCTTGACAAACTGAATGTGCTGTTATTGCTTGTCTACCGGTAACACGATACTCGCCACCTCCTTTTGTACTAGCGGGGCCGCCTCTTGTGACATCTAGAGGTCAATTGTGCATTACATGGTGGTGTCTGCATACTTTTGATTGGATAGTGTATATCCCAGCCGCCGTGTTTCTAGCTTTGCGACGACGGAAAGTCAGTTCAGCAATAAAAATATCTTCGCTTCTACGGGCATATTTAACTTGTAAATTTTTACGTAAAGGCTTCTTCGTTACCTGTTCGGCTTGACGACAGCCATGGATGTTATAAAGTCGTTTCAAAGTTATTAGCAACGACGCCATTGCTCGGCACCACCCCCTTTTACACTGATCTCGAATCTTGGAACTTTTCCGCATCTATATCAAGACTTATTAATAATCTTAGACCTGTGGACTTCCCTTATCTTGTCCTGCCGAAACTGACCGCTGAGTCCATTCTGACATCATTCTAAATTTGACAGAGTCAGTATTTCTCTTCGCCACTTCTCAGCTGCTTTCCTCTACATTTTTTCCTTCCTTTTACAGCTTTTCGGTTCTAGATAATTTTCTAAACATTCTATTTCATCCTCACCGAAATAGATGATCATGCAATTTTCATGTCAGTTTTCTCCATCTTTCAAACTAAAAACTACTCCACTTCCTTCCCTCGAAATCTATACACTCCTTTTCAAGCCATAATTCCTCCATCTGTGGTGTATTCATTTCCCATTCAAATTACCAAGTAGCTTAAAATACAGTACCACAAAAATGCAGTAAGTAATTTCTTTCTTTCTTAAAAGGAAAAACAGCTACACAATGTATTCAAACTTTTCAGCTAAAACAGAGTAATTTTTCTTTTAATGATAGACAATACGAATATTTTCAAACCTTTAAAATTCTGTAATAACGTTATTTACATAAATCACCTGTCTGATGAACAGACACTCCAAGTCAGCTTACAGCCCATGTATGGGACGAGGGAATAGAATAACGATTAAATAAAATTAATCGGCTTTGAGTGATATCATTTCTCATTTCCAGTGAGGCCTGGTTTCGAGAAACACCAGAGGAAACAAGCAACACAGCTAATAATAAATTCCTGAGCAACAATTCCTCACCATACACTAGGTACTCTATATCTTAGAACGTATGTTTGGCAGTTAATAATTGTTCTGTATACACAAAACAGCTTCAACGCTGTCACAGTACTACAAAGAAACAGTCGAACGTTAAAGACATTCTGTTCACTACCTCCTCACCAACAAGGTCGTTATGAGCTGCAGCGTAACGTGCCGTTATTTCATTTTCTGTGGTGACACTAACAGCTGCAATTACATTATTTTCCTCGCTATTAAACTCCCAGACATGAATGCAAACAGCCAGTAGATTTGTAATTTAAGCACAGCGCTTTGTAACAACAGTTAGTGAGAGGATATTGGCAGGTGCTTCCGTAACGAGAATTCCACTTGTTTAGCAGAAGAATGGAAGCTGTTGTTTCGTCAAGTTTATTATCTTCTCAGCAGCTTTCATGTCGTCAAGCGCTGTCGCTAAAACCAACGAAAGGAATATTCTGCATAGCCTAACAACGCTCTAACAGGTTCGCTTTGCTGCATTCCTGATACATAATGCGAACCATTAAAAATGTTTCAATATTTCCAGCTATCTGCGTGGTCGCATGCACTACTCTCTATCGATCTTTCTCCCTCCCTCTCTCTGTCTCTGTCTTTCTCTATCTCTCTCTCTCTCTCTCTTGGTATGTAAGCTGTCGTACTTTGATATACTTGCTGAATGTTTTTAAGTTTGTACTGTGTGCAGGACGCTTAAAGGTGCTCCAGGTTTTTGAAGTGTAGGAACGATATTAGCTCGTACTGATACATGTGGGAGAGAGTAGTGAGATACGGAAAGAAAGGCGCAGTACATGTTGTTCAAGGACTTAAGGGGAAGACTAAACCCTATAAAGATTGGATATCCAAGCAACATATGCAATTATGTGGATAAAATAGATGGCAATCTTATATGTGTGAATACCGATAGTGAGATTTATTCTCCATATCCGGTTGATTAGAAGTTTTAATGCACCAACAGCTTTCCTTAAGATGGTAGCAAACTGAGATTTCAAATTATGTTTGATCGAATGTAAGTGCTAGGTAGATGAGATAGTTGTGGATAGCTATTTAGCAGTTGTGAAGGCTGAATATTAGAGTTGTGCTTCCTATAACTATTACATATGTTTTCTTGCAGGATTCATAGTGAGGTACAGTCGATGACAGAATCCGTGAGACCCCTCGCCTTATCGTTATGCTGAACTACATGTGTCTAATGATAGAGCATAACGTACAAAGAGATTGAAGCGGTACCGGCATAATGTCTACAGGTGTGAAGTCGAAAAACTATTCGAGCATTGTCAGCCTGTTTTACATATTGTTGGAGACTATACTGCTGATTAATTTATCTCTTATATTTATCTGTTGTGTTCATAAAGTAACGAAAAAACGCGTTTTAGTACACACTGTAGTAATAAAAACGAAACAGCTTATCGCTATGTATACTGTAATGGGTCAGCGACCGACTTTCCGATGCCGAGAGAACAATGTGTCTGTTAGCCAACTACCTGAGTAAGCTGTAAGGAAAGAAAAGGCATGGTGGATTGGAAAACCTGTTGCTAACTAATTCTAAATTCACTGGAACCTAACCACCAATAAAGAGAGATTGTTGAGGGACTCATGTGAAATTTCCTATTTTTGTAATTGTTTGAATTTCAAGTGTCGTAGTGTGTTGAATATAAACTGAGAATTCTCACTTGTTAACTTACTAAAATCTATCTCCTACATCCACTGTTTTAAAACTGTGTGTGTGTCTATTTCAGGAGATGCGCGACTTATTCATGCACCACCATGGCATTCGGCTCGCGGCATAATTCGTGTTATCCTTCTTATTAGGAAAACACTGTTTATTTTCCAGAAGCAGTTAGATTTGCAGTAACGTGGGCCATCTCACTAATTGCAGTGGTGAACTGCAATGAATACACACACTAGTCTCTAGCTGCACTTGAGTAATTTGAGTTCCACACCCTGTTGATTTTTCACAGGTGACAAAATGTTAACTGCCACAGGCGTTTGAAACGAAACAAAAATTAAAGAACACATAGGCCATAAAAAGGTAAGGATACTCTGATACTACGTAACATTACAAAAGAAGACACACATACAACAACATAACAATAATAACAACAAAAATATGTCCGAGTGTTGTCTACACCACGATGATAATTGTGGTATCGTCCAGAAATTGCTGTGCCACACAAAAGTCGACAACACAAATTGATACCACTGACATTAGTGTGGGTTCGCTTCAATCTGTAAGGACATATGGTGGCGCTCCTTAAGACCACACCTCTTCGCGTGCACAGCAGCGCCCTCGCACTGTCAATGTCGTGTTGAGCATGCAAAAGTTTAGCACAATTCGAGACCTTAACTACAGCAGTCAACATTATCGCCTAGGATCAACGAGTAGTTAAAGTTTCAGGTGATCTTGTAGTGTTGAACACTGTACCTCAAGAGAAAAGTTTGTTAACTGATGCATCAAGTGATGCTCTGCTAATCGATGGCAGTTGTAAATTATCCAGTACTCCTGTGGCAAGGAAGTGTGTCTAAGCTAAGAAAATCTTTTATTCATTTATGTAATAAAAGTAAACTGATATTTCATGTTTTACAGTTTGACAAGCCTTATCCCAGAGCAATAAAGGAACCCTCAGTTGTGGCCATGTTACAACAATAAGGGAAGTAGATAAACGACGAAACGGAAGCCGCCAGCCAGCTATCTTTGTCATTTTCAAAACGTCGTGCAAGATGTTGAAACCTACCCATGTCTTGTTTTCATATTTTCCAGAATCGTCTCGATGGTGATACGCTGGTCTTTGAGCTCAAGTGAAACGTCCCCCTAGAAAAATTATACATGACTGTGCTTAAACTGACACACAATATTTTTTAGCGCAACGCAATCTGACTTTCAATATTCCCTACAAAAGAATGGCCCTGACTAACATTAACCTATACCTTTCACAAATCACTTACCTCACAAAAATCTTCGTAGCTCGAACTACTGCAATACAGCGAGCGCCACTACTGCCAGCTAAATAAAAGATTCAAACTACTCAAGGCACTAACTACTGATAGGCATAGTTAGCAAATGAAAGATTTTGATAGAGCACAAACAATGTATTTACCTTAATAGTGTTCAAAAGTCATAATATATATAGCAGTTCATGACATCCATTCTTACAAATGTACTGTTTCTGATGGACACACGTCCAGATCATCCGCTCTCAAAAATCCGCCATCTCACTTCCCCACATCCACCACTGCTGGCGGCTCACCTCCAACTGCGCAACGCTACGCGCTGTTAACATCCAGCTGCCCAACACTACAACAGCCAACAACAATGCAAACCAGCCACAGACCGCACACAGCACAGACAGTGATTTTCATACAGAGCGTTACGTGGCGTTACCAATAAAAAAACCTACACAGCCTACTTACACAAGGACCTCTGTTTCTTTTGGGATTCTCGGTTCTTTCCAGAGAGTGGGTCTACCTCTTCATTCTTCGTCCCTCTAGACGTTTTATATCACAATGGATGTGTCTGCCCGACCTAACCACTGAGTCATATGATGATGCATCGTTGCCATACACTTCCAACAACTCTGCATGTATTGTTGCGTTGTTCACTTAAAATTCAGGAAACGAATTACCACGCGAGACTCCACCTTACCATTGCGCTGCACCATTTCGTTTTGGCTCATTTGGAGGCGTGCTATCGTCATGTGACGCAGGTATTTCAGTGTATACCAGAATCTCAGACGTGTGCACGCAAACGTAGAAAAATAATTACGTAACATTATTTTAGGAGATAATTAAGACTATATGAATACCCCTTGTAAATTATTCAGTCACACTCTATGTCAACCAAACTATTTCCACACTTTTTTTTCTATTTTGAAGTGTCTGCATGTCTTCAACAGATTTCAGGAGACACTCAAGAAATATAAGAAAGTCTGAGTCTCTACCACTGTGTCAATCTCCTTACATCAGTTAACCTAACTACGTTAACGGCAATGAAGTTCATTGCTGACAACGACATCCATCGGCTATTTTGAATCTTGCGCCCATTACATATCCCCTAATACAAGTATCCACCGTAAAAGTCACCACACCGCAAGCTTCAGTCGGCTAGAATCCTTTGTCATCCGTAAGTTTTCCGCGGTTTTGAGCATTCACCACGAAATTGACCTCGCCGTGGCGGTCTGAAATTCCTCTGTTCATGAGACTGCCCAGCTCACTAGTTCCCGCCGAACACAATGCCTTTCGGTTCCCACACCGTATCAACGTTCCCGAAATTCCATAGCTAATGAGATACGCCCTGTCTTGAAATTCCATGCTTTCTTCGCCGCTCCCACAGACAGTTCTATTAGCCACATGCCTGAGATGGTCATTGTCATTTTTCGTCACCAGTTAGCAAAGAAACTCGGCTATCTCGATGTGCAAGTTATTTAGGCACTTTGAAGACGTGAGAAGTTGGCAGCCACTATCTCTAATAGTAACGGTAATAGCAAGACCGACATCGCTCAGTTTGTTACGTATCATTCACTAGTGTTCAAAGATTAAACAAAATGAAGGCAAGAGAGCATATTTCTCAGTCCACTCTTGGCAGTATTACAGAAAGCGGGGTAAGGTTAAACAAGTCGTACCTCTTAGGGGAGATTTACTGTATTCGGTAGGATAATTTAAATAACTCAGTTTCTTTAGCGTAAACTGAATCTTTATTTTTTAAGCTATCAACGAGTTTCCATACAAATAAAAAAATCTTTTCTCAAAAAAAGTTTACAGTCTTTTTCAAATCTGCATCTTCGGTATGATTAAGGCACCTGGTTTCCTAATTCCTACCCCCTATAGCCCAAGTTGTACTAAGGATAAGATGTCAACGACGATATACTAATTCCATGGAATAATTTATCAAAGCGTCACAGTAACTATTATAGAACAATCAAAAGACATTTGGAGTACAAAAGCTTCTAATTAAAAAGTTTAAAAAACTCGTGACCGAAGAACTCGTGTAGAGAGTGGATGCATGGTCAAAATAAAGTGCGTGAGCACCTTCAAAGCAACCTGACTTTGTGCGGGGCTAGGGGAGAAATTTCTAGGAAATGAATGAAATTTCTAGGAAATGAATGAAACTGCAGGTAGTGTATCGATGGCAGCAAATAATCTTTCTTAGTATAGTGTGGTCACAGTTTACTAAATAAATAATTTGTTTTACATTTTTGTACAGACTGTGAGTGCTGCAACACACTGATAATCTTTCCACGTTATCAACAGTTCAGCGCTCAAGTAATAGTTCCTATTCTTTGAAAAATAAAGTTCTCATCGTTTGTGGTTTTCTGTGAAATAATGTCAAGTCCGTTACACTCCCAGAAGGAAATATTCCAAATCCACGAACTGCTACAGCAATTTACTAGTTCTTGACCACGACTCTGATGTTCGATGTAGAGTAAAATAAAATGAAGAAATTATTGATGAATCGACGAGGACGTCTAGCGCTCACATCTGACAGTCATGATCGATATAGCTACATCGTTATTTAGCCATCAATCCGATACTTGTATGATCACAAATAAGCATGTATTGCACGAACTAACACATAGTTATGCATTGGATTACGCTACACACATAACGCTTATACTCTGATTCTTCTGTTGTATTACACTCTGCCAATTTCATCGGGATAAAATGAGGAGTTTCGGATACAATTTCTCGCACGTCGCCCGTGGACAACATGACGAATAAAAATTATATTAAAATTTATTCCTGCCACAAAAGTTATATATTAATTTGGACGAGACTCTCAGCAGCTCTTACGAGGTGTCCTTGTTTTCCTATTATATTTAATGAGGCGTTTAGTTATGGAGTTACCTGCATCTTTTTGCGATTAAACAGTCAAAATCAGTGATATTTTTAATTAACTACTTAAATCTTCAAAATTGTGTATTTACAGATTATTATGCTGATTCATATAAAAGACTGCAATTACACTTATTGTTTTTCAAATTAAATTTAGTTAAATTAGTTTTTAGTCCTCAGACTCAGAATTCTAGGACATTATTCATATTGTATTCGCTTCATGCAACATCGGGTACTGTCTTTCAATAACTCTGGTGAAGCGCAAGTTCAAGACTGTTGCTTGACCAGAACTACTGAAAGACAATTTACAATACTGTATTAACAAAATGCAATACAAATAACAACCCAGAATGTTGACTCTGAAGATTAAAAACTAATTTAACTAAATTTAATTTGAAGGAAGAGGCAATAAGTGTAACGAAAATCTATGACAGGAACAGCATAGTAATCTGCAGGTATATAATATTTTGTGTTAAAATAATTAAGAGTATCGCTGATTTTGACTGCTGCTTGACTGTGGAAGCTTTTTTACTTGGTCCTCAAAGTATTTTGAAAGTTACTAATTTTTGAAGAACAATGGCTGATCTAATGTTTCATCATCTGCAGTTATTATACTATTCCCCCTGTAGAGTTGGTCTTTTAACGTGTTCCCACGTCATATTTTTCTCTTTTATATGGTGGTACAGTCTATTTCGTAAATTTGTTAGTTCTGGTTTGATGTTTACGGTAGCCTTGAGAAAAATCACAGCCAGCTACAGTTCCTACGTATACTGTCATCGCGCCAACCACCTTCTTCAAACGTTTACTTTCTTGGGAAATCACAGTCAGCAACCCTTCAGTCCACCTCAGGAGTAGTCAACCTTATTTACCAGCCGTCCACTTTTGTATTTCTATTAGTAGTAAAATTTCCTAATCGAGCATCTATTCTACGGTGATGGTGATTTATAAAGTAGGAAAGTACCTTTACTTTTTAAATTACAAAAATCAGTGAGAGAAAGTAAAAAATATGTTAATAATTACTTACCAAATGCTTCCATCAAAATTTTTCGAATACCTAATGATCTTTTAAAAAAGTCCTACCACCTACCGCCGACCGTGAAACCTGGAACGCTCAATAGTGGGCGGTAGCGATCTGGTTGACTACCACTGGTCTACCTGATGCCTTCCTGACAGCCGTGGTTATCTAAAGGACAGTGCATCCTACCAATAGCAGTGGCGCAGTTATTGTCGACTTAGGTCTGGCAGCTCCGACACGCCACTTCCTCGGGAGGTTCCCGCCTGTCTCTCGACATGTGCAGTCTGCCAAACTTGCACGCACGCACATCAGATGCGTCTATCATAGTTTAATTCTTAATTTCTTTGCATGTTTTTGGGTACTTGCATAGCTCAATTCACAAATTTCTGGCGTATTACAGTATTTGAGAGTTGTAGCATCACGTTTTAGTACACGAACAGTGTAAATTCACGTAGTCGTCAGTCATGAATGGCTTGTGAGATAAAAGAGAGGAAAAAAATTGTTAGAGATGCATAGAGACTGTGCCTGTTGTGTACGGATTCAGGGGGAATTGGCCACAGTCCGTAAACAGCTGAAAGCTCTGTTGGCCGTGATCGACAGGCTCCAGTCTGTTGCCCTTGGACCACGGTGACATTGGGACACCCGAGGCGAGCGTTTTGGAGCCTCTGGAACCTGTAGCATCGCCGATGCCACTGCGCCCTCGGATTTGGACGTTCGTGCTGGTCGAGACTTGCCTGACGGTGATTGGCGAACCGTGGCGGGGTCGCGAATCCCTGGCCGGAAGGCGAAAGTTGGTGCTGGCCGCAAGGCTGTACCCTTACGCCTCCGTATAAGGTTTGAGGTACTGCCCACTGCTGAAAGTACTTCTTAGCCAGCAAGGGCGCTCGCCTGTTGCGGCAGTGGCCGGTCTTCTTGAGAGGTCCGGACAAGCGCAGAGGTTTGGACTGCTTGTCGTTGGGAGCTGCAACGTTAGCCGGTGATGGAGCCCGCTAGGGATATGACAGCTAAGGACGGGAAGAAAGTCAATGTGAACTCCGTGTGAATACCCGGGGGAGTCATCCAAAATGTGGAAAGGGTCCTTCCAGATGCCATGAAGGGTACAGGGTACAGCCAGCTGCAGGTGGTGGCTCATGTCGGCACTAATGACGTCTGTCGCTGTGGATCTGAAGAAATTCTCTCTGGTTTCCGGTGGCTATCTGAGTTGGTGAAGATTGCGTCTTGCTAGCGAGATGAAGGCAGAGTTCACCATCTGCAGCATCGTCGACAGGACCGATTGGGGACATTTGGTACAGAGCCGAGTGGAGCGTCTGAATCAGAGGCTCAGACAGTTCTGCGGCCGTGTGGGCTGCAGATTCCTCGACTTGCGCCATAGGGGGGTGGGGTTTCGGATTCCGCTAAATAGGTGAGGTGTCCACTACACACAGGAGGCGGCTACACGGATAGCAGGGGCTGTGTGGCGTGGACTGGGCGGTTTTTTTAGGTTAGACAGTCTCGGGAAAGATAAAAAAGGGCTCCAGTCTCAAAGGATACAGGCAAAGAAACGACGAGAATTGACCAAGCAACAGTCGGTATTGTACTTGTAAATTGTCGTAGCTGTGTTGGAAAAGTACCAGAGCTTCAAGCGCTGATAGAAAGCACTGAAGCTGAAATCGTTATAGGAACAGAAAGCTGGCTAAAGCCGGAGATAAATTCTGCCGAAATTTTTACAGAAGCGCAAACCGTGTTCAGAAAGGATAGATTAAATAAAGTAGGTGGTGGTGTGTTTGTGTCTGTTGGTAGTTGTTTATCTTGTAGTGAAGTTGAAATAGATAGTTCCGGCGAATTACTATGGGTAGAGGTTATACTCAACAGCCGTACCTTCTACCGAACCCCCGACTCAGATGACATAATAGCTGAACGGTTGAAAGAAAACTTGAATCTGATTACAAATAAGTACACCACTCATACAGTTATAATTGGTAGAGACTTCAATCTACCCTGGAGTTGTTGGCGAAAATACATGTTCAATGCCGGTGGTAGACAGAAAACAAGTTCCGAAATTGTACTAAATGCTTTCTCTGAGAATTACTTTGAACAATTAGTTCATGAGCCCACACGAATTGTAAATGGTTGCGAAAACACACTTGACCTCTTAGCCACAAATAATCCTGATCTAATATACAGCACCATGACTGATATAGGGATTAGTGAACACAAGGTCACTGTAGCGAGGCTCAAAACCATGTCAACCAAAACCACTAAAAATAAACGCAAAATATATCTATTTAAAGCAGCAGATATCAATTCGCTCGATGCCTTCCTAAGAGAGAGTCCTCCCTAGCTAATTAAGTAAGTGTAGACCAGATATGGGCTCGTGGCCGAGCGGTTCTAGGCCCTTCAGTCCGGAACCGCGCGACTGCTACCGTCGCAGGTTCGAATCCTGCCTCGGGCATGGACGTGTGTGATGGCCTTAGGTTAGTTAGGTTTAAGTAGTTCTAAGTTCTAGGGGACTGATGACCTCAGCAATTAAGTCCCATAGTGCTCAGAGCCAACCAGATATGGCTCAAATTCAAAGATACAGTATCGACAGCAATAGATAGATTCATACCGCATAAGTTAATAAGATACGGGACTGATCCACCATGGTGTACAAAACACGTCATAACACTTTTGCAGAAGCAGTGAAAAAAGCATGCCAAATTCAGAAGAACGCGAAATCCCCAAGACTGGCTAAGTTTCACAGAAGCTCGAAAATTAGTGCGGACGTCAATACGAGATGCTTTTAATAGGTTCCACAGTGAAACATTGTCTCAAAATGTGGTAGAAAACCCAAAGACATTCTGGTCGTATGTTAAGTACACCAGTGACAAAAACAGCCAATACCGTCACTGCGCGATAGCGATGGAAATGTTACCGATGGCGGTGCCACTAAAGCGGAGTTTTACAGTTTTCCGTAATTCCTTCACGAAATAAGACGAAGTAAATATTCCAGAATTCGCTACCAGAACAGCTTTTAGCATGAGTGACATAAAAGTAAATATCTTAGGTGTTGCGAAACAACTCAAATCACTTAAGAAATGGTTGAAATGGCTCTGAGCACTATGGGACTTAACATCTGAGGTCATCTATCCCCAGGAACGTAAAACTACTTAAATCTTACTAAACTGAGGACATAACACACATTCATGCCCGAGGCAGGATTCTAACCTGAGACCGTAGTGGTCTCGTGGTTCCAGACAGAAGCGCCTAGAACCGCTCGGCCACAACGGCCAGCAAAATCACTTAAGAAATGCAAGTCATCCGGTCTAGATGGTATACTAATCAGGTTTCTTTCAGAGTATGCAGACACAATAGCGCCTTTCTTAGCAATCATATACAACCGCTCACTTGACCAAAGGTCTGTTCCTAAAGTCTGGAAAGTAGCACAGGTCACACCAATATTCAAGAAAGGAAATAGAAGTAACCCATTGATTTACAGACCCATATCACTGACCTCAATTTGCTGTAGGAATTTGGAGCATATACTGTACTCGAACATTATGAATCACCTTGAAGAAAATAACTTATTCATACATAACCAATATGGATTCAGAAAATATCGTTCTTGTGCAACGCAGCTAGATCTTTATTCCCATGAAGTAGTGAGTGCTGTCGCCAAGAGATATCAGATCGATTCCATATTCCTAGATTTCCAGAAGGCTTTTGATACCGTTCGTCACAAGCGACTATTAATAAAATTGCGTGCATAGGGAGTATCGTCTCAATTGTGACTGGATTCGTGATTTCCTCACAGAGAGGTCACAGTTCGTAGTGATAGACGGTAAATCATCGAGTAGAACAGAAGTGATATCTGGCGTTCCGCAAGGTAGTGTCATAGGCCCTCTGCTGTTACTGGTTTACATAAATGATCTAGGTGATAATCTGAGCAGCCCCCTTAGATTGTTTGCAGATGACGCTGTAATTTACCGTCTAGTAAAATCATCAGACGATCAGTTCCAATTACAAAATGATCTAGAGAGAATTTCTGTATGGTGCGAAAAGTGGCAATTGGCACTAAACAAAGAAAAGTGCGTGGTCATCCACATGGGTACTAAAAGAAATCCGATAAATTTTGGGTATACAATAAATCGCACTAATCTAAGGGCTGTCAGTTCGACTAAATACATATGAATTACTATTACGAGCAAATTAAATTGGAAAGACCACATGGGTAATATTGTGGAGAAGGCGAAACAAAGACTGCGCTTTGTTGGCAGAACGCTTAGAAGATGCGACAAACCCACTAAAGAGACAGTCTACATTACACTTGTCCGTCCTCTGCTGGAATATTGCAGTGCAGTGTGGGATCCTTACCAGGTAGGATTGACAGAGGACATCGAAAAACTGCAAGGAAGGACAGCTCGTTTCGTGTTATCGCGCAATCGGGGTGAGAGTGTCAGTGATATGATACGCGATTTGGGGTGGCAGTGACTGAAACAAAGGCGGTTTTCTTCGCGCCGAGATCTTTTTACGAAATTTCAATCACCAACTTTCTCTTCCGAATGCGAAAATATTTTGTTGACGCCCACCGACGTAAGGAGAAATGATCATGATAATAAAATAAGAGAAATCAGAGCTCTAACGGAAAGATTTAGGTGTTACTTTCTCCCACGTCCATTCGAGAGTGGAATGGTAGAGAAGTAGTATGAAAATGGTTCGTTGAACCCTCTGCTAGGCACTTAAATGTGAATTACAGAGTAACCATGTAGCTGTAGATGCATCATTTCGCGAACCGAAGACACAATTTTAAGTAAAAAGCAACATGTGTAGAAAATCTCTACACAAGAACAAAATAGTTAATAAGGGTTATGAATACCTTTAGATGTCATATATACTAATGAGAAAAACAGTACGACCACCTGCTTAACATCATGTTGTCCACGTTTGTAACGCAGTACCGCAGCGGTCCTGCGTGGCATGGATTCGACAAGTCCTTGGTAGATTTCCAGAGAGGTATGTGTTACCAAATGTCTACGCAAGTCACACAATTCTCGTAAATTATGGGCCAGTAGTTTATTGACACGGGGCTGGCTCCCGAAAGCGTACCAAAAGTCTTCCATACCGTTAAGATCAGACGAATTTGTCTGTAAAGACGTCAACGTGAATAACTATCATGTTCTTCAAAGCACGTTTCTGGCCTTGTGGTACGGAAAATTTATTCTTCTGGCAGCTGTCATTGCCGTTCTGGAAGACATTAACATGAAGGGAAGCGGGTGGTCCGCAATAACGTTCACGTAGTCCACGGCTGTTGCCTCAGGAAACGTATGGTAGCAGAATCTGCTGTAATGACAAGCATGCTGACGGTGTTCTCATCCGCCTCACTCAGTGTCGGCGCCCGACGATGACACGAAAGGGAAGACAGGAATCATCTTATTCTGCAGATATCACTCGGTATATTCTCTGCAGCATTTTTTCCTCCATTCTCCTGCATTAATTACAGGACTGATATCTTTGGCGTTGGTAACTGTACGTCACTCTCTTCCAGTAGCCGTGTGGACTCTAACAAACTCAATTTAGTCGGTAAATGATTTACATCCCGAAATATGTCGAAATATGTGAACCATCTAGGAGTCTTGTCGTAAACAGAGGTCCATGGTCATGGCATGCCCACTATTTCCTGAACATGTCTTTGTTAGTATTCTTGGCTATCCTTGAATCGTTAGGATCCGTAAGTAGCACGACATCAAGAAATATCGATTTTTATCTCTCTGTGTGTTGATGTTTCACACCCGGAAAAGAAAATACTCCAGGGAAAATTCTCAATATGTTTTTTCAAGACCATATGTATATGCTGACTGAAGGGAAAAGACTTTTGTTTGTTGGAAGCTGTGTTTACCTAGTTTTTCCGCATATAAGATTTTTTAGCTTGCGATCAGTTGCTGTTACCTTGCTTCCAGAATTCGCTGTACTGCTGTTCGGTAATAAAGCAGTAGAGCCTCAAATACGATAATGTTGCAAATCGCTACCCAACAAGATCTCTGGCCTTGGGATCGAATTCCCTCAGTTTTAATTGTATTTCTCCGCCGAAAATTTGCTTCTGCTTCGCGCAATCGGATTAACATTCTTAGCCCAAAATAAAAGTTTTGAAATATAATTTTCCTTTCTAGTGCTTGTGTATATAAAGGTTTCTCTCTGTAATTTTGAATACAGCAGCGCATTTCACTAGCGACGATCGTCTTTGTTCCTCGCTGTACCTGATCTGCGTGGACCTTTCTATAGGGGCTTTATTCGTTAAGCTGCTTAACCTTTTTGCGGCAAATCTGTCTCGCTTAGTTACTCTGTCTCCGATAATTCAGAATGCTTGGGCAACGCAACTGCATCGTTTCAAACGTGCCGTCACAACAAAGAAGAGTTACTGGGCACAGATCGAAAAAGTTTTATACGTGGATATCCTCTGCATAAAATTTGAGATACGTGTTCTTCCGCGAAACTGTTTGGCGGAATACAAACGAGTCCAGCAAAATTTCTATTTGTTTTTGATTACTTTCAATCATATTACCAAGTAAAATTTTAAGAGTTTCTACAGTCCGTGTACTTTTGATATATCGAGAGATATTACATCTCAGAGAGACGTGAGAGTTGGGAAAAGATCAGCGATATAGTCCCACAGGAGTGACAGCTCTCTCGTAGACGTAAGTAAAGAGAAACGACCATGTTTATTTCACAATCAAAGAAGGTCATTCTACATTACAGATAGTTCAGTGATTAACGGTGGAACATACGCGTAAAACAGTGTTGAAGTAATAAAACTTCAGACACCAAATAAAAATACTTCTTCCTTGAGAGATACCTTTTACTTCCGATCAGATCTCAGTAAGTCGTTATTAATGAAGAGTCCTCGTCATAAGTGTAAGTATAGTAATTGACTGGTGTTCCTCAAGGCAGTTTGAAGGGGCCTCTGTTGTTAACTATCTCATGGGAAGTGTCCGAATACCTATTAGTGGAGCTGTCTGAATGTCTGTGAAGGAATGTTAGCCCGTTCTTTCTCTAGGAGAGAAGTCACACAAGGTAGTGTTGTTGGATGCAGGGATCTGGAGAGAAACCGTCGTTCTAACTCATCTCAGAGGTGTTCTACTGGGTTCAGGTTGGTACTCTGGGCGGTTTACTTTGCTTCAAGAATGTTATTGTCCACAACCAACTGCCTTAAACATGATGCCTTATGACAGAATGCTTCGTCATGCTGATACTAGCATCTCGTCTCTGAACAGTTCCTGTACTGTAAGCAGTACACGTAGCTGTAAACTAAGGTCATATACTTACACATTAAACTCCTCCTTAAGGGTAATAAGCGGATTACACTCTAACCGTGAAAAACACCTTATCGTAAAACCATCTCTTCCGCACTGCACTGCCGTCCCTATACATAATTCCAGGTAACGTTCCCCTGGCATTCGCCAAACCCAAACCGTTCTTTCTGGTTTCCAAAGGGTGTAGCGTGATTCATCATTTCAAATCAATCATTTCCAGTCATCCACGGTCCAGTGGCGTCGCTCTTTACCCCACCTCAAGAATCACTTAGCACTGACTACAGAAATATGTGGCTTATGAGGAGTTGCTCTACCATTTCAGCCCAGTCTTTCTAAGTCCCTACGCACAGTCACTTTGACTGGTGAATTGCTGGTAGCACTTCGGAACTCAATAGTGATTCCTTCCGTCGATTTCATGAGAGATTTTTATAGCCATTCTCTACATTGCTATTCGTCACTAAATATGGTTTGCCTGGTCTTGTTTTAGCTGTGGTCGTTCCTTCGCGATTTCATTTCACACTCGCATCTCCAACTGTCGATGTAGGAAGCTTCAGAAGGGTAGAAATGCCCTGATGTATTTATTATTCAGGTGACGGCCAATGATTATTTCACATTGGAAGTCACTGAGCTGTCCTGATTGACCCGCTCTGCTGTTATTGCTTCTCTACTGATAACACAACACTCTTTCCCTCCTTACATACGGGCAGGTCCACTTTTCGTAACATATGGTGCTCATACAAAATTGTTGGGGCTTTCGTGGCCACTTGTTGACAAACTGCCTATTAGCTTCTGTCTCGGGTTCTTCGGCCGACATTCATCTAATGATTTTTCTGACGTTTCGCCAGCACGAGTGGCTGGCATTGTCAAAGCTTCACCCTCCATTGCCGGTGGTGAACTGGAGCCGAGCTCGCGGGCGCAGACTATATGTACCTGGCGCGCCAACGTCCGAGGGCTTCTCCGCGGTCATTTCCGGTGCGGTTCTCCTCTTGCTACCTGCGACGGTCGTTCGCTGCAGTACGGGAAGCCAGGATCCGTTTACCTTAAGGCTTTCCTCTTTCTTGTTCAAACTGTTCGCGTGTCTTTGTATTTCTACAGCTTCTCTGAACAAGCGCGTGTGATAGTGGTTCTCTACAGCCAGAACTTCCGTGTCGGCGAATTTTATTACGTGGTCGGTCTCATTCAGTGCGTGCTCTGCCACGACCGACTTCTCCACCTGCCCCAACCTGCAATGTCGCTTATGCTCTTTGATCCTGGTGTTAATGGATCGTCCAGTCATTCCGACATAAACATAAACTTTTCCGCAAGTGCATGGTATGCGGTATATTCCCGACATTGCAAGTGGGTCTCTTAACTCCTTCGCCGATCAAAGACACTCTTTGATCTTCCTTGTCGGTTTGAAAATCGTCTCATAACTACATGGTGGAATTGGCCGACACGGCCAAGTCCCGCGATCTGCTAAAGTTAAAGCTATTTCTTCACATGGTCGTCAATGTAGAGGTTTACAACATGCCGCACACCCCCCAACAATGCCACAACTGCGAGCGCTTTGCGCATGCGGGTATCAGATGTGGTCTCGCACCCCGCTGCCGCATTTGCGCTGGCGGTCACACGACCCAACGCTGCAAACTCCCCCATATAGCACCTCGCAAGTGCGCCAACTGTGGTGCTGCCCATCCGGCAAACTACAGAGGGTGCATTGCTTACAAAGCAGCTCTGAGGCGCAAAATCACGAAACATGCGAAACCTACCGCCATCACAGTTCCAAAACTGCCCCCGCGCCCAGTAAGAAGTGGAATATCCTTCGCTGGAGTGGTCGCTGGCAGCCCCAGCAGCGCGGGACGGTCAGAGGAGCCCCAGAGCTCAGAACACGCTCGGCAAACACCCCCAGCAACAGACACACAACAGACAAACACAACACCTGACACCAAACCCGCACCGGGCACACAACACGAAACCAGCAACAACACCACCCTACCCCCTGAGATCGCGAACTGCAGCCCACCACAGGCTACTGAAAACGCACCTACACAGGGACAACCACAGCGCCAGAGGAGGAGGAGAAGGAGAAACAGCCGCAGCACGAGAAACTCAACCACACCACAACAAATACACAGACAACAGGACACCAACACTCACGAATACAACCCGGACACCAACTCAACAACCCACATAACACACCCACTCACCACAGAGAATACACAGGCGCCAACAACTGCCACACGAACAGCCGACTCTCAGGCCAGCCCTCACCAAACGCCAACACTGGAACAAGCGGCCGCGAACACGACCAATAACTCGCAGGCCGACATGACCAACATTACGACAACATTCCAGAGAATAATGGAAACATTATTCCCCGGACGCACGACCACAGAAATAGTCACGAAGATTATGGGGTGTGTCTCACAACTCTTCATGCAGTTCATGTCGGGTACGCTCAACTGGACTAGCTTCCAAGCCACTATCACACCGCTTTTTACACTACTACATGGATAATACACCACACCAGCCCCGAAACGCAGACTTAAACACAATCTCACAGATCCTGTTTTGGAATGCCAACGGGATCGCAAGCAAAAAAGCCGAGATGGCCGCGTTCATGGAGCGAAAGGGTATCCGAATCGCTCTTGTGAACGAAACACTGCTTACGCCTCGCAAACAACTTAACTTCCCAGGGTATTGCGTCTATCGTACCGACCGAGCGGAGGGTAGGAGGGGGGGCGGCACGGCAATCATCATACACAGAGACATAGAACACACGAACATCGAGCTCTCAGCACTTGAAAGACTAGAGGCTACGGCCGTCAGGGTCAAGTTCAACGGGGCCAACACCACACTGTTATCACTATACAACCCTCCTAAAAAACATAGTAACACGTGATATCAGCACAGTACTCAACATAGCACCACGGGTAATAGCCGCTGGAGACCTCAACGCAAAACACCCTGATTGGAACTCACGAATACGAACCTCCAACGGCAAGAAACTGTACGAACACGCACTAGGCCGAAACTACATTATACTTGGGCCGGACGTTCCCACGTTCGTGCCTACATTGGCTCGACATAGGCCAGACGTGTTAGACATAGCCCTCATAAAGGGCATCACATGCACACTCAACCTAACGGTTGAAAACGATCTGGACTCGGACCACATGCCTGTAATAGCACATGGAAGAGGCACAGCAGGACATCGAACCACGCAGGATGCTTAACTACAAGCGCGTGAATTGGACACTGTTCAAGGAAACGCTTGATAGTCGCATTCCTGACACTCACGAAATTAACAACACACAGCAAGTCGATGAGGCTGTGGAGGCTCTCACAACTGCCGTCCAAGGCGCAGTGACTGACGCCATTCCATTTACAACACCAAGACAACACTCGACGGCCCTGCCCCAGGAAATCCTGGGCCTTATCTCAATGAGGAACCGCCTCAGGAGATACTGGCAGCGTACCAGGCGCCCGTTCTACAAACTGCACGTCAACAGACTCCAGGGCATAATACGGAATAAAATACAAACATTCAGAAACGAGCAATGGGGACAGAAACTCGCAGGGCTGGATACCACACGTCCTGGCGTGTGGCAGCTGGCCAGACACTTCACCAGAGAGAAACATTACATTCCCACGTTACAAGGACCAGACGGCCCGGCCTACTCCGCTACGGAAAAGGCAGAGCTTATGGCCACAACACTTGCAGCGTCCTTCATACCGAATCTGGTTCCTTCAGACCCAGCATTCACACTTGAAACGGACCAGGAGGTTACACGATTTGTAGCCCAGCCCTCGCGCAACGAAATAAGACGTACTAGCACAAATGAAATCACATGGGCTATCAAGCACACCAACGCTAGAAAAGCCCCTGGGCCTGGTGGCATTCAAAACCGTGTCCTCCAGGAGTTCACGGATAAAGCCGTAGAATACCTCACACACTTAACGAATGCCATCCTGACACATCAACACTTCCCTGACTTTTGGAAGGCGGCCAAGGTCCTGATGTTAAGGAAGCCAGGGAAAGACCACTCCCTCCCACAAAATTACCGCCCCATCAGTCTGCTGTGTTCGCTCAGCAAGATTGTTGAGAAGGTAATACTGAAACGTATCACTAGGCATTGCATCGCCAACGACACCCTAAGACCGGAGCAATTCGGCTTTAGGAATCACCACTCGACAACACAACAACTCCTCCGCGTAGTCGAACATATAACACACGGCTACAACATGAACAAATCCACAGGGGCCGTGTTCCTAGACATCGAAAAGGCTTTCGATCGTCTCTGGCACAACGGACTCATACGCAAACTAAGCGAAGCTGGTTTCCCAGACGGACTCGTATGTCTCATACACTCATATCTCACGAACAGATGTTTCAACACTAACGTGCAGGATAAACAATCAACACAACACGGTATCCAAGCTGGAGTACCCCAAGGGAGCACCCTAGGGCCCATCTTGTTTAACCTGTACATTAATGACTTCCCAGCGACACAAAACACGACGTTAGCCGTCTACGCGGATGACACAGCCGTCCTCGCGCAAGACTGGAAACCGTCGAACATCAATTCACGAATACAGACAGCACTCAGATCAGCTGAGCCTTGGTTGGAGCGATGGCGTATTAAAGTAAACGTCGACAAGTGCGAAGCAGTTCTGTTCACACGCAGACCGAAACTACTGCGCAAACACCAACACTGTAGACCAATAACACTACATACACGCCCAATACGTTTCCGAGAGAAAGTCAGGTACCTTGGTGTCTGGCTGGACCGGAAACTTACATGGGGGGACCACATCGAATACGTTGCCAACCGAGCGCACGCGAGGCTCAAACAGCTCTACCCAATGCTCAACAGGGAAAGCACACTGAATAGGAGGGTGTCGAGGTCCTTACACATGACTCTGATTAGACCTCTGATGACGTACGCAGCTCCCGTCTGGGGATATGCAGCTCCCACACGACTGCGCCGCCTGCAGATCATACAGAAGAAGGTGCTACGAATCATTAGCAATGCTCCACGTTACACACGCACCGTGGATCTTCACCATGAATACCGCCTTGATACCCTCAAGGAAGTATTCAAAAAACACGCCATACGACTATACAGGAACTCGAGACACTCGAACAATCCTTTCATCCTCACTCTGGGAAACTACGATCACAACCACAGGTGGAAACACAAGCGGCCAAAGACACTGCTAGCTAGGGCATAGCCACCTATGGTTAACTAACATACGCAAACAGCGACAAACGTCGGCAAGCCCCTGCATATCAGCAACACTGACTGGCAACTACCAGCTGCTATTAGTGCCGACCAACAGGCCACAGCAGGGACACCGACGAGCTCGCCCACACACGCACAAACAATCTGCCAACATTCCCTCACACTGTGCCTCCGGTATATGACCTATCGGACACAAGATCGATAACAAACCTAACTGTTGCAGGTTGCTGACGCTGAACGAGGACCCTGTACCAGCACCCAGCGCCAGCCGCCGAGCAGCACAAACGCACAACGTCAAAGTATCGACATGCATGATACCCGCTACTAACAAAGCCTATCCTTACACAACCTATCGCAGGCAGCAAGACAACCGCTACTGCTCTTGCCGCCCGACCTAACTTTCGCAGAGGTTTTTTTCCCTTGGCCCTTGCCTTGGCACTTTTTTTCGTCTGCCCTTCAAACCGCTACCCTTCGTCAGATTTCGACCAATCTATCTCCAGATGAGCGCGTATTAATGGTTAATCCTAACCAGACGTACGCAAACATCGCAGTAACCACATCCTGCGACACCTCACTTCAGTGAATACTAACCCTTATGCAGAGATGGCAGTAGACCTTTTGTGTTGGCCATCATGCCGGTGTGGGCGTGGAAGGGCTCCACCTCTTATTAAAAAAAGCTCGGCTCCAATTCACCACCGGCATTGGAGGGTGAAGCTTTGACAATGCCAGCCACTCGTGCTGGCGAAACGTCGGAAAAATCATTAGATGAACGTCGGCCGAAGAACCCGAGACAGAAGCCAATACGCAGTTTGTCATATGGTGCTCAGTTCTTCATTATATACGGGGTCTGTACTCTTTTTATCAGACAGAGTACAATGTATGATGTATGGAGAGAGCCACACACCCAGAAAGAATGTTTGTAGCTGTAGCGGAGTACACGTTGTTGTGAAACTCCCTGGAATGGGAGCCTGACCGCTAGTTGAACTAGAGTCTTGTCAGGGAACCAGTTTTAGTTGACTATTATCGTATTTAGTAAGTCCTGTGGTCATTGCCTCAAGTGCATGTGGAATTCAAGGAAGAATACCACGTTGGAGGGAAGAGGTACATCACATAACCGACGCTGTCCGTCGACCGGAAATAAAATGGGATTAATCTGAAGAAGGAAAGTTTACGCCACACACAGAAGTTTGCGAGAAATGGGAAGATATAGAGATATAGAGAAAGAGATCTAAGGAAGCAGTGGCACGGGAAAAGTATATACACTCCTGGAAATTGAAATAAGAACACCGTGAATTCATTGTCCCAGGAAGGGGAAACTTTATTGACACATTCCTGGGGTCAGATACATCACATGATCACACTGACAGAACCACAGGCACATAGACACAGGCAACAGAGCATGCACAATTTCGGCACTAGTACAGTGTATATCCACCTTTCGCAGCAATGCAGGCTGCTATTCTCCCATGGAGACGATCGTAGAGATGCTGGATGTAGTCCTGTGGAACGGCTTGCCATGCCATTTCCACCTGGCGCCTCAGTTGGACCAGCGTTCGTGCTGGACGTGCAGACCGCGTGAGACGACGCTTCATCCAGACCCAAACATGCTCAATGGGGGACAGATCCGGAGATCTTGCTGGCCAGGGTAGTTGACTTAAACCTTCTAGAGCACGTTGGGTGGCACGGGATACATGCGGACGTGCATTGTCCTGTTGGAACAGCAAGTTCCCTTGCCGGTCTAGGAATGGTAGAACGATGGGTTCGATGACGGTTTGGATGTACCGTGCACTATTCAGTGTCCCCTCGACGATCACCAGTGGTGTACGGCCAGTGTTAAAGACTGCGATGGAGCTCCGTATGCCACGGCAAACTGGCTGACACTGACGGCGGCGGTGCACAAATGCTGCGCAGCTAGCGCCATTCGACGGCCAACACCGCGGTTCCTGGTGTGTCCTCTGTGCCGTGCGTGTGATCGTTGCTTGTACAGCCCTCTCGCAGTGTCCGGAGCAAGTATGGTGGGTCTGACACACCGGTGTCAATGTGTTCTTTTTTCCATTTCCAGGAGTGTAGATAAACTGGAGCAGATGACGAAGCTTTTGAAATAGGTAAGTAGCAGGAAAGGTGGAGTGAAACGAGAGGGAAGCCAAAGACAAAAGGGAGGGAGAGGAGAGAAAGACAACGAAGAGCCAGAGGGAGCAGAAGCAAGAATGAAATAGAAAGGAAAAGGAGCCAAGGAGTACTCAAAAGGTATGGAACTGAGTGAAGTAGTGAGATGAGCTTTCCCAATAGATCGAATTACGGTAGGAAGACAGTACTGTAAAAAGAAGCTTACGAAAGAATTATAACGGGAGACTAAGTAAGTGAAAGAGGAACTGGACAAAGAACCAAGGCAGGATAAACAAGAGAAAACTCCTCGAAACACAATCCGAAATGCGAAAAATCAGGAATAATACATTTTGACAGAGAGCTGAAATTCATACAGATAGGTATTCTGGAGTTACCAAAAATCTTCGAATGAGGTGGGGAGACAGGAATGTAAAGCTAAGGCAGAAAAGTTCGCAAGGATAGGACAGTTCCAACCAATAGAATTTCTACAACAGTTCGGTGTGAGAATACTATTTCATACAATAGCCAACTGTGACGGATGTCATCCAGAACACGTTTCACAGGTTGCAGGAAAGATAGGGTAACGGCTACAGAAAGTCAACAGGTGCGGCTGCAGCGGTCACAGCCATCAGGTAATCACGATATCCCACTTCCACTGAACCGGGGCGTTGCAAATGTTACAAGAACCTGCAGACTGCCAGTTTTCAGGTGCTGTTATAACAGACGTGAGCTGCTGTTTCAAGCAATCATATTTATTGATTGCAATTTGACTAAAATCATACAATAATAATATTGACACTGTTCTTTAACTTTTAACGACAAGCTAATTATTATTGCGGAAATTTGCAGGTACACTTGCTACATAAGAACCCACGTAAACTTTTGTCCACAATGTAACTATTACTACGGATATCCACGCATATATCAGCATACTTACGCATCTACGTCGACCTTTACCCATAGGGCACGACAGGAACTCGACCAGTGTGGAACTGAGACAGAGAACAAGGGTAATGATTATACTAGCACCGGTGCCAAGTGTTCATTCACACCGGCTATGGCAAAATAACGCAAGGCCTCTGGAAAACTGGTGACTGGCGAGTGCAGCCAAAGACTCGCGTCGGCCATCTGTCGGGATAGTTGCACCCGGTACACTTGTGGGAAGGTAGGCGGCTGTCATGTCTTATCCATTACTAGCAGCAGGGATGCTGGTGACGTAGTGGTGGGGACCGAAACACTATCACTTTATCGCTCAAAGGCATTAACAGCGACAGAGACACCAACCCCGGGTTGGAGCGTTACTGCAGTCCTTACGCCAGTGCCTCTGACAATGCTGGCTCTGAGAAGCATTCACGTATCCGTGGGGTCTGCACCTTTTCGCGGCATTAATATTTCCACTGTGGAACAGCAAGCACCTTAATGCTACCAAACTATTATCTCATTTGGGCAAGGACGGCGGAGTCATTGTAGAAAAGACTGCTGCGTTCGATTTCTTAGACACTGAGATAGCTATAATAACACATTTAAGTAGAACACTCTGAGTAAGTAACACTCTTAATTTCAACAAAACTTATCTTTGCTCGCGAGGCTCGGCTGTACCTACGAAACTGCACAAGTGGACTTACTGTTCAGAACGCATTAAATGAACTGTGGTGTCACCGCCAGACACCACACTTGCTAGGTGGTAGCCTTTAAATCGGCCGCGGTCCATTAGTATACGTCGGACCCGCGTGTCGCCACTATCAGTGATTGCAGACCGAGCGCCGCTACACGGCAGGTCTAGAGAGACTTACTAGCACTCGCCCAGTTGTACAGCCGACTTTGCTAGGAAAGGTTCACTGAGAATTACGCTCTCATTTGCCGAGACGATAGTTAGCATAGCCTTCAGCTAAGTCAATTGCTACGACCTAGCAAGGCGCCATTTATCCTTCGCTATGTATCTAATGAAGCATGTACAGCAACAAGACCAATGTTCACCAATTGTGGATTAAAGTTAAGTATTCCAGCAGCTACGTACTTTTCTTTATAGCATTCATTACGTATCCTGTTTCAGACCTCACGCCAGCCTGCGTGAGTTTAAGCGCGTGCCTTTCGGTTACCCGTCACTGTGGATTGGCTGTCTTGCCAGTCCACAACATTTTTGGCGACTCGGATACAAACGGTCTCCTTTATGTATAACTAATTTACTTGTGTCATGGCTTCGCCACAATCTCCAGATGTACTGTCCGAATTTTATCGCTTGCAGAATCAGCAGACGCAGGCCTTATTGGATGCCCTTGGACAGCTCGTCCAGGGTCAACGTGCAATGCAAAACGATGCGGCAGCCGCCGCTCCACCGCTACCGCAGCCGCAACATGCAGTTGCACCACCTTTTCGACAATTCGATGAGGCACTGGAATCCTGGACGGAGTGGTCATGCCAATTTGGATTTCATCTCGCCGCCTACAGAATTCAAGGTAACGAGCGGCAGCCTCATTTATTGGCGTGTGTAGGGGTGCAAACGTACCGTGTGATAGTGAAATTATTTCCCCGACGCGACGTAGCAACTCTGTCCTACGAAGAACTTTTGTCTGCTTTAGATGCCTATTTCAAGGAATCAGTTCATGTAGTTGCAAAAAGGTATACGTTCTTTCGTACAAAACGTACGGCCGGTCAAACTAATCGGGAGTGGGTTGCCATATTGCAAGGCCCTACAAAGGATTGTGCTTTTGAGTGTGAATGTGGACTCCCTTATTCTGATACTATGGTGCGTGATGCAATTGCACAGAACGTTTCTGATGTTCGTATACGGGAGCAAATTTTGAAACTAGTCAGTCCCTCCCTTCAACAAGTGATAGACATATTGGATAGGCAAGACACACTTGACTTTGCTCAGGAATCGTTCGAAACTTCGCCAGCTGTGTGTCACATTAACCGGCCCGCTGGGCCAGCTGCACGGAACTGTCAACAGCCCTCCCGCACGTCCGCGCAGCCACGTGTCCCGCGCCAGCATGCAAATGCAGTACTAAAGTCATGCCCGCGGTGTGCTACTAGACATTCGCGTGAGAATTGCCCGTCACGCCAAGCTATTTGCTTTTTCTGTAATAAAAAAGGACATGTTCAGAGTGTTTGCCAGAAAAAGCTCTGATCGGACACTAAAAACCATTCCAGGCCCTTTGCTTCGCGCCGGAATCGAACCAAGAATACTCAGGCTCGTGAACCTTCGCCCATGGACATTCATGTAGTTAATTCCACTCCGCCCAGTGCCACTCTCTCTAACAGTGACTGTGTTCGTCCCACAAAAAGTGTGCGTCGACGTCGCCGGAAATCACGTCAATTAGCAAGTGATTCTGTACCAGTGTCTGTTCACGTTGCAGGAGACAGTCCCCCTTGTTGTCAGCAGGACAATAAACTTTTTGTAGACTTGGACATTAATGGCAACGTGATCCCATTCCAGCTCGATACCGGAGCTGCAGTTTCATTGATCAATACAGACACATACAAACAACTGGGCACACCTCCGTTGCGTGCTGCAAATGTTAAGTTACATAGTAATTCAGGACAGCATATCCCTGTGTTAGGACAGTGCAGCCTTCTTGCAACATACAAGGGACAAACAAAACTTGTGTCATTTTACGTCCTTCGTTCTTCTTCTGCTGTGAACTTGTTTGGTTTAGATTTATTTCAGTTGTTTAACTTGTCTATAGTAAATCAGGTCCTATCAGTAAACCAGACTGTGCCTTCAGCCAGTGTTTCTCGCCTATGTGAAGAATTTGCAGACATTTTTGCACCGGGCCTTGGTTGCGCTAAGAACTATGAAGCACATTTGGAACTGAAAGTAAACGCGCAACCGAAATTTTTCAGAGCGCGCAGTGTTCCCCACGCATTGCGTGATGAGGTCGCAAGAACATTACACGATTTGGAATCGCAAAGTGTGATTGAACGTGTGCAGGCTTCTCTCTGGGCCTCACCCTTAGTGATTTTGCCAAAACCTTCCGGAAAATTGAGACTTTGCGTGGACTTCAAGGCAACAGTGAATCCACAACTAGTGATTGCAACTTATCCATTACCCCGCCCGGAAGATCTTTTTGACAAACTGTGCCCGGGTCAATATTTTTCTAAGTTGGGCCTAGCAGATGCGTACTTGCAAATACCGGTGGATGAAGAATCCCAGCGCGTTTTGGTGGTTAACACGCATCTTGGTTTGTATTGCTTCAAAAGACTGCCATTCGGGTGTGCATCCGCCCCTGCATTGTTCCAGCAATATTTGCAAACTGTTTGTGCGTCGGTCCCTACTGCAGCAAACTATCTGGATGATATTGTGATCTCCGGAAAGACAGAAGAAGAACATTTAGCCAACCTCCGAACATTATTTCAGGTCTTCGCTTGCGGAAGGACAAATGTGTGTTTTTTGCTCGTGACTTACCATATCTGGGACATGTAATCAATGCCCAAGGCATACATCCCAGTCCAGAGCACCTCCGTGCCATACAAGACTTTCCTTCGCCGCAGAATTTGAAGCAGCTACAGAGTGTGCTGGTAAAAATTAACTATTATCATAACCATATTCCACATGCATCTTCCATTTCAGCTCCGCTTCATCGCTTACGCCGTAAAGGTGTTCCGTACGTCTGGACGACGGAATGCGAACGCGCCTTTCGCCAGTTGAAATCGGCGTTGCTTTCAAATACTTGCCTTACGCCATTCGATTCCCAGAAACCCCTTTTGTTGATAGTAGATGCATCGGATTTCGGTATCGGTGCTGTGCTTGCGCACAAAGATGGTTCGCTTGATCGCCCTATTGCCTTTGCGTCCAAATTGCTCTCGTCAGCGCAAAGAAATTATTCACAGCTCGAGATGGAAGCTTTGGCTCTCGTGTTTGGTGTTACAAAGTTTCACGATTTCTTGTATGGTAGTCACTTTACCATCATCACAGACCACAAACCTTTGACATCGCTTTTTCATCCGAACAAGCCTGTACCTACACGTACAGCGCAGAAATTCATTCGCTGGTCTATTTTCCTCTCGCAGTACCGCTACGATTTCTTCTATCGGTCCACTGCTAAGCACGGAAACGCCGGTGCGTTGTCCCGTTTGCCTGTTGCTGAGGATAGAGCATTCGATTCCTCCGAACTTGCTTGCATGTTCATTGATGCGGAAACCGATGACGTGGTCGAATCGTTTCCGATTGATTTTCGTCGTGTAGCTACAGCCACAGCTGCTGACCCTGTCCTTGCTACCGTTTTGCGTTTTGTTGCTACGCAATGGCCCTTGTCAAAGTCACCGATCGAGGATCCGTTGGTTCACAGATTTTTTGCTACAAGGAGAGACTTTTTGTTCGACGTGGTGTTTTTCTGTTGCGTTCTGATAATGATCAGTCCAGGGTCGTGGTCTCACGTTCGTTACAGTCCTCTTGAAGCTTCTCCACCAAGGACATTGGGGTATAGTGAGAACGAAACAACTTGCTCGTCAGCACTGTACTTGGTTCGGAATCGATGCTGCGATTACGAATATGTGCTCTTCTTGCATGGCGTGTGCCGAACAACAATCCGCACCTCTGCGGAAATTCTTTGCATGGCCGAAAGCCACTTCCCCTTGGCAACGCTTGCACATCGATTTTGCTGGTCCGTTCTGGAATGCTCGATGGTTGGTGGTGGTGGATTCATTCAGTAATTTTCCTTTTGTTGTCCGGATGTCTTCCACGACGTCGTCTGCCACCATCCAAGCGTTATCCGCTATCTTTTGCATTGAAGGTCTTCCACAGACTATTGTTTCCGACAATGGCCCACAATTCATGTTCGCAGAATTTCAGTCATTCTGCAAGGCCAATGGTATTCAACATCTGACGGCCGCGCCGTTTTCGCCTCAGTCAAACGGTGCCGCTGAACGATTGGTCCGGACTTTCAAGTCACAGATGTTGAAGTTGACAGAGCCGCATTCTCGGGAGGACGCGTTATTGCTCTTCTTGTCCTCGTATCGCTCTCAGCCCCGAGATGGTCGCTTGCCGGCTGAGTTGCTCCACGGTCGTCCTCATCGAACCTTGATGTCTTTGCTACATCCGCCGCATCAGGTCCCTGTGCAGCGGCAGATACCTGCTTATGCTCCAGGCGACGTTGTCTATTATCGCAGCTATCGCGGTTCACAGTGTTGGCTCGCAGGGCGCATTCTTCGCTGCCTCGGCCGCGCTATGTATTTGGTTTTGGGGGCGTCTGGTGAGGTGCGTCGGCATCTCAATCAGCTGCGCCTCTGTCGTCGCACGGGTTCTGCCGCTCCCCGTCTGCTTTCAGCGACGGTGCCGTCCGGTCAGCGCCCTGGGGACCTATCTACTGGCTCGCCTCATCCCCAGGTGTTACCGACGCTGCCTTCCATTTTGCCCCATGGCGACGCGCCGCCGCCGCCGCCTGTTCTCCCGCCGGCGACGCCCGCAGTGGACGCTTCGCTGCAGCCGCCCAGCGCCTCCCTGAGTCACGCGCCGCCGATCGCTTCCCGTGCCCAGCTGTCCTCCGATTTGGAACTCTTGCCGGCTCCGGAGCAGATGTCGTCTTCGCCAGTCGGGTGCTCCGACTCGATGGAGGTCGACCCGTCGGCCCCTCCTGACTATCTACGGGCGCGTACACCTCATGTTGGCGTGCACCCTGGACTAGGTTTTCAGGCGTTTCCTAGCTCCCCTCGGACCGAATGGCCGGGTGCGGGTGGCACAGCCTCGCCTGTTGTTAGGCTCCCCACCTCGTCGCATACGTCAACATGGGGTCTTCCCCACGGCGGGCGGAAGCCTTATAACACAACCGTCCGCCGATTTGCGGGGGAGGAATGTGGTGTCACCGCCAGACACCACACTTGCTAGGTGGTAGCCTTTAAATCGGCCGCGGTCCATTAGTATACGTCGGACCCGCGTATCGCCACTATCAGTGATTGCAGACCGAGCGCCGCCACACGGCAGGTCTAGAGACTTACTAGCACTCGCCCAGTTGTACAGCCGACTTTGCTAGGAAAGGTTCACTGAGAATTACGCTCTCATTTGCCGAGACGATAGTTAGCATAGTCTTCAGCTAAGTCAATTGCTACGACCTAGCAAGGCGCCATTTATCCTTTGCTATGTATCTAATGAAGCATGTACAGTAACAAGACCAATGTTCACCAATTGTGGATTAAAGTTAAGTATTCCAGCAACTACGTACTTTTCTTTATAGCATTCATTACGTATCCTGTTTCAGGCCTCACGCCAGCCTGCGTGAGTTTAAGCGCGTGCCTTTCGGTTACCCGTCACTGTGGATTGGCTGTCTTGCCAGTCCACAACATGAACCACAGTTACTGAGTGGCGAATTGATACAAGTTCAGAATGGCCGTACTGTGGCTTCATACAGTCACTAGAAAAAACAAATTCGTAGACAATTATTGACACAGTTGGTGCGTAGGCACGGTTCGCAGGTGACGGAACTCTCTTCATTCCCCGACGGTTGATACAGGATGTGTCAAGACGAGTAGGCAGCACAACGATGTTACTCCGACAGGAACTTCCTGGAAGTGAGCAGGGTCCGGCCTCGAATGGAGCTGACCTTCTGGCCTTTGGCGACGCTATTTCAAGGCAGATGCGTGGCGGTGGCTCCTCGGAACTACGAGCGGCACGGTTTATTCCTAGCATCTCATTGACGCTTCGTTATACTGCCTTGTTGTGCAGTATCTCTGTTGTGGTCGATATTTCTTGCGCCGCTCTCGATACTCGATGATACGGTCAGAACTATCTACAGACCAGACACACCGCCGTCAGGCAAACCTCACAGAGCGAGATATACACGCCCACCTGCACTTGGTGAATGGGAATCGAAAAGCGAAAGTCTATGAAGCGACATTTCCTCTAAAATCTGAAGAAACCTCCAAATAAGGCAGAAAGTACTCAGTTAAGGCCAGAGATGAAAGGAATAACTGACAGTTATTTCTGTTCTTTTATTGACAGTATGACTCCGAATCTCTTACCATTATGAAGGAAGGTGACGGAAGACCACAGGCGATAAGTTTTCCCCAGGAGAGGAAATGAGAGACAAGACGCAAACTGTTTCTGCTAAAAACAAATTTAACAGCAGAATTTGTGTCTTATTGCATTCAAAGGAACAGCACTAAAATATTTCTTATTTATCTTCTGGTGAGGTTTCCTTGTCTAGTATGAAGTAGAACAGGAGCCTTAGAGTTAGGATTACGATCGGAAGTTTGTGTTAGTGAATATTTTCTTTTTTCCCTTGCTTTGGTTCCTGTTTGCTCTTTTGTTTATGGTTAGGCGATAACTTTATTCGCAAAATTTGATTGCGTTTGGAAGAGTGTTTTGGCTACTTTACCTTGGTGATTGTGTCAGGACACGTAGTCTTGCAAGAAAACTGCTGCTCGGTGATTGATGAAGGACGACTAGTGTCTAACTCCCCACCGACGACGAAGTCATTGGAAATGGAGCGTAAGTTAGAGTAGAACAACGAGGGCATAGGAAGACTACCCAATACGTAAATTTAGATAACTGGACTGCGATCTGAGCTGCAATCATACAAAGAAATCATCCAAATCTGAACCAGCTCAGTTCGATATACGCATCACAGAAGGCACCGGAGAAGTTATGCGGTGTGCCAATAATATTGCAAACCACATCCATCCGAGAGGAAGTCTTTTCCATTGGACCTTTTCAGAAGTACAAGAGTCCTCACTCCCTCCATTTTTGCTGCCAGAATCTTGATGTTTTGATTACTGAAGGACGATGATCAAATGAGTAATTGATATCTCGGCTCCAGAATTCTCTGGGTGCTGTTCAAGATATATGAGACGTCATCAATGTCAGCAGCGTATCTCTTTGCGACACACAGAAATTTTGTGACCTGCGCTTAAATATTTGGTATCACATCTCTGCATTTATGTGGGGTAGAAACCACGCTAAGATAAAGCCAGCAGTTTTTGGAGCCAGGAGTGGGCCAGCACTGTAATACGTGGATGGCAAAATGTTCAATATGCATGGTAATTCGCAGAAATGAACGGCATTTTCATATTTGGTTGATAAAATTATAGATAAAAGACAATGAAATCTCTTACACTGCGGAGGGATATGCAGCGTTCTGATACTTTCTAGTAAATCAGAACAGTTTGTTGGAACGGGACTCGAAGCTGGAATCACGCCTTCCGCGGAGAATTGCTCGTAGTGACCGAGACACCATTTACTGCTGGAAACAACCCTCTAAGCTGTAGCTAAGCCATTTTTCCATTTCATACCGAAGGGCTACTTCGAATTTTGGAAAGTAGGAGGGAGTTACTGGCACAATTGTAGCTGTGAGGACTGGTCGTGAGTCGTGCACCGATGCCTCAGTCGGCATCAGCAGTTGTCTGCGGAAGGCAGTGTTCCGGTTTCGAGACCTGGCCAGTTTTAGTCCGCCAACAGATTTTAGTTTCTGTTTTCTTCTTCTCTTTAACCTTGTTCTGCACACAGATGAAGAACGTCCGTCCCGTGTACTCCATTTTCTTGCGAATGATGATATTGTTTGTTTTCTTAAATACATTTTTTGGATGTTGCGTATCAGATACATAAACTAGAGACTAACGCAGTGTTAGAGTCTAAAATGGCGTACAAATTCCCACAGACTCTGCCTCGTATTAGTGTCTCAAAAACTAACGCTCATAGCGCTGCTGTTATGTGTAACACCCGCGAGTAGGTGGCGCTTTCGAGGGGACAGCGTTTCACATCCCCTTTCGGCCATTCGTATTAGGATTCTCGTTGACTTCCCTAAATCGCTTAGTCCAAATGTTGGGATGGTTCCTCTGAAGGACATAACTGATACCCTCCCCTATTGTTCCTAAAGTCAAGCATATGCTCCGTTTCTAATGGTTTCATTGTTGATGGGATGTTAAGCCCTAATCTTCCTTCTATATTTTGTATGTAACCCCCTGACGTTAAATTTTATGTTCCAACAGTCACATACGTTCATTTATAGATTTTTAGCACACAGCATCGCCAGAGGCTCATGGGGAACAGTTTCTGCAGAAATAATGGTGTTATCGCATTACTCTATTAACACCGTTTAACTTCACGAGAACCAGTTATGTTCACAGGCGATTATCTGGAATTTAAATCTGGTAGATATGCTTTATGTGCGCGACCTCCTTTACTTCTAGAGTTCAAACGAGTTTGTAACGAATGCAGATTAGAAATGTTTCACATTGCACACTTTATTTGGAAACTATGCTCTAGAAAACGAATTAGAATTCCTAAAGTAAAGATGTTCTCACGTAGAAACACTGAATTCTAACAAGTTAACTAACGAGAGAGTCGTCACTGAAGACGAAGACATGTATTCGTCTGGAAACAAAAAAGTTCTGCATATTTCTGGTAACTGTCTTATCGTAAAAAATACACAATTTATCAACAGTCACAGGTTTTCGAAGCGCTAATCTAAAAGTGGTTCAAATGGTTCAAATGGCTCTGAGCACTATGGGGCTTAACATCTATGGTCATCAGTCCCCTAGAACTTAGAACTACTTAAACCTAACTAACCTAAGGACATCACACACATCCATGCCCGAGGCAGGATTCGAACCTGCGACCGTAGCAGTCGCGCGGTTCCGGACTGAGCGCCTAAAATTGGTCCTTGACTGTAAATGAAGTATCGCTTCAAGAGAACACGATTAATGAATGTTATGGCACTATGTGAGAGATAAGGCAGGACAAACTGAAGTTGTAAGCTGATGCAAGAGAGAGAGTAGTTACGATTATATGGAAAGTTATTGATAAAATTTGGTCTGTGTTATCAATTACTAATTTTGAAGTGATGAAATTATGTTATCTCCATAAGTTCCACCGTTGAACAATATGAGCAGTAAGCCTTGCAGAGGTTGTAGCTTGAACTAACAATTGTAAGCTACAGATGTGCAGTCAGCCAGTCAGCTGTGCACAGGCAAAGTAGTGGACGTGCTACCTTAGTGTGGCAACGTTGTTGTATCGCAAATCGCAATGGAGCAACATCTCTAAATCAAATGATCAACACATTCTCCACGATGTTCCGAATAAGACAAGTGTGTGTAAAGTTTGTCCCGCACATCTTGCTTGCCGAATAAAAACAACAAACTTTTTACGTCTGCTGCGACTTGATTGAAAAGCAAAACGCGGACAATTCTTTTGTGGAAAAACTCATCAACGGTGACGAAACTCGATGTTATCAGGTACAGAGCTATCAGAAAACAACTAAGTGCAGAAATTCACATGAAGGGTCAACGCTTTGACGACATAACCGACTTTCAAGAAAATTCGCCGTGCGAGTTGAGCATCATCCCAAAGAACATATTTTCTGACGGTTTCATATGGTTGTGTGATCGTTCTGTGCGATGTACTCAAGTGGAAAGAAGCAATGTAGAACCCTTGAAGCACGAAAATCATCGTCTGAAAGTTTCTCTAGTTTTCATTAATTCAGTCTGGAAACTTTTTGGCCTGAGTGGGTATATAAGGCATGATTCGGCTTCAAGGTGGAGATTTAAGACTGTGCTCCTGCTGAGCGCTGGATTACAGAAATCTGCCGGTGATTTAGCAGGTCGACCAAGTCACCAGATAATCATGATTCAGCAACCCTTGACGAGGAAGATAAAGTACAAATCGTGGAGAGAGTTAAATGAAACTTTTCGTACAAAAAAGGAAGTACTATTGGGGAGTATTGCTCCTTCTATCACAACGTCTATAGAGACGGAGCAATAAATTCTGTGTGCGGGAATACAGCAAGAAGAAGAATACGATATTTTTGAAGGAATGATTCTGGCATTTGTCTGAAATTGCTTAAGATAACTGCAGAAAATCTCAATCATGGTGAACTGATTGGGGTTTGAACTCAGCTCATTCAAAATACCACTTCAGAATCATAACGATACGTTCTATCTCTCCATGGGAATAGCGTTGTGGTTTTACCAGAAACAACGATCAACTCCAGTGTACTGCCGAAATTAGATACAATGTTTTTGAAGGAATGTTCTCTGCATTTTTCTGAAACTGTTTAAAGAAACTGAGAAAAATCTCAATCAAAGCGACCTGATGAGGGTTTGAACTAAGCTTATCCGGGAAACCACTGCACGGTCGTAAACATTCGTTCGATCTCTTCATACGAAAAGCGAATAGTGCCTTACACCACACGTCGGCTTGCGCAATACATGTATGTAGATGTTGTGGTTCTACCAGATACAACAGCTGCCTCCAGTGTTCGCCACGGGCTGCCGTAGTCCACTGCAAACGGGGTAATTTCGCTGGCAGGACGCCGTTGCGAATGAGGCGAGAGCCTGCTTTCATCGTGCGTGTAAGCCAGCGACGTGCCTTACTGTCTGCGCTTTGCCATTACCTTTGACGAACATTCGCGTTTTGTGGAACTGGTGTGGGTGGGGAATCCAATGCATCTAGCTTCATTACCGCCGCATGATTGGTTCACGGACTACTCCAGGTAGAACGTCAGCGCGCCACGGCGCTGCGCAGCGTGCTTTAGAGCGTGACGGTTTCCCCGTTAACGCATCAGGAACACTGAGCTGAATCAAAGGGCTATATTTGCTTTGTGTGTACCCCCAGTTAACTACCCAAAGTTATCTGAACCGACAGTTTGGCCAGTTTTAATGTCCAGCTTTCCTCGAGTGAAAGAGCATCCGCCATTCTCGAATGTACTGCGTAATTCGGAAGGGATGGTAAACGGAAATACTGACCAGATTGAAATCGTGTTGTGACCATTATCTGTTGTCATACAGCGAAACTGTATGAAGATTTTTTAGCATGTAAATGCTGTATTTTCAAACATATATAAAATGAAATACTATACTAAAGATCCCGACAAAAGATTACATTTTTGTGTACCATATTTATTGTTTTATGCTTACAGCAGTTTTAGATTATGAGTCAGATTGGCCATGTTTCTGAAAGTCATACATTATTCTTAAATTTATTCGGACGTGTTATTTGGTATCCCAATGTGTTCCTCCTCAGATTCTAGAAGTTAGTATCCTTAAATGTTGCATAATACATTTCTGACAAAGACGACGGAGATAATCATCGAAAGCTCGAGATTTTACCCTGTACTGACACGGCAAGAAGTTCTAGAATCTTTTATCAACAGTGCCATCTAGAAAGACTTCGTTCTCATCCTTAAATGTCGTTAGGTGTTGTATAGTTCAACAAGGTGTAAAATAATGGAAAGGCTCTCTCTCTCTCTCTCTCTCTCTCTCTCTCTTCTCTCTAAGCATAGAAATACACTAGATATAATATGATCAGGGATAACATTATGACCACCGACCTACTATCGATATAAACTCGTCCAGGTGATAGCAGCCGCACTTGGAGAGGAATGATTGCTAGTCAGACACAGGCACGGTGCATGTAATATCAGTGATCGTTGTGTCCGTTTGTAGAATGGGAAAGGCATGCGATCTAACTGAGTTTGATCGAGAGCAGATTGTGATGGCCCGGAAACTCGGCACGAGCATTTCGGAAACTGCATGACTTTTCATTTGTTCGATGAGTGCTGCGGTGAATGTCTTCAACACGTGGTGAAACTAAGGTGAAACCACATCCAGACGTCGTGGAGTTAGTCGGCCACCCCTCATTACAGATATCAGATGTCGTAGGCTACGCATACTTGTTCAAAATGGTTCAAATGGTTCTGAGCACTATGGGACTTAACATCTGTGGTCATCAGTCCCCTAGAACTTAGAACTACTTAAACCTAACTAGCCTAAGGACATCATACACATCCATGCCCGAGGCAGGATTCGAACCTGCGACCGTAGCAGTCGCGCGGTTCCGGACTGCGCGCCTAGAACCGCTAGATCACCGCGGCCGGCACGCATACTGGTAAACCAGGACAGGTGGCGAACTGTGGCGGAACTAAAATCAGACTTCAATACCGGGCAGAGTACAACTGTGTACACAGTGCACCGAACATTCCTAATGTTGGGTCTTCACAGCATGTAACAATGTTAACACCACAACATCTTTTCCACTGCTTCCTTTCTCCCAGAAATGATACTCTAGAGAAATGGGTGGGGCAGACTTTGTGGAGTTTGGAACGCTGGAGGAAGGTAGTAGAACATCCTGGCGTGCGATTTGACCTCGTATCTCAGTAAGCGCATTCTCCACTGGGCGGTTCTAAAATCAGACCGGTACACAGTTTTAAGCTATAAGTTCATGTATGCTGCACGTTAGCCAAAGTGGGTATCCTGTAACAACCGAAAGAGTGAAACGAATGGAAAAGTTAATAATAGGGGCCGTCTACTGCCTTTTCAATAGTGTATGTATATCACGGAAGTGCACTGTTGTCCAAAATTAAAGCAACTAACCACGTTTTGTGTCTAATTCACGGTATAATCGTACAAAATGTCAACAGTGTACAATAGTGCTCCGCACGGAAGATGGCGTCCCGTTCAACGGACAACCATGTAAATGATGACGTCAGGGTACCTATCAAACAGGGTAGTGTTTTTTTAGGTAGTCCCCCATCCACAATCGCTGTGTATACAGTCACAGACGGTGCAGTATGGCACAAAGAAGACACCTACCACGCTCTCTGTGGTGGAGGGCCATAAGAAGAATGGAAGCAGGACAGTCGCAAACTGATGAGGCCCCAAGGCTCAATGTGAATCATTCTGTTTCTCGGATGCGTCGACAATTTATAGAGACCGAAACAGTATCCCGAAGACCAGGGCATGGCCGAACACGTGTGATACTAAAAGGAGAGGACCGTTATTTGGCACGACGATACCGCCTTAGTACTACACGGCAACTGGCATCTGACCTCGCAGCATCCACTGGACTTGTTGTATCGAGACAAACGACGTACAGATGGCTTCGGCAGAGTAGCCTTTACTGTCGGAGACCTTCTGTATGTGTACCTCCGATGCGGTTTCACAGAAGGGAACGTATAGATTGGAGTCGTCAACATGCTACCTGGACGGTCGAACAGTGGCTCACTCTTCTTTTCGCAGACGAGTTCCGATTTGTCTTGGAGAGTGATTCCCGACTCGTCAGCATCTGGAGGGAACGTGGAACACAATCCCGGGACCCAAACATTGTGGAAAGAGACTGATATCGAGGAGGATCCTTAATGGTGTGGGCAGGGGTTATGTAGACCACGTGAACACCTCTTCATGAGATTGTATAGGTGAATCGGTAAGGTGTAACTGCTCTCTTGTATCCAGACGAGATATTGGTACCCCATGTGCGATTGCAGTGATATGGTGTGGGCCCAGACTTCGTACCGATGGACGATAATGCTCGACTTTATAGAACACGGGTGGCTGATCTTTTCTTGGAAACGGAAGATACTGCACGTGTGACGTGGCCTGCCCGCTTCCCCGATTTGAATCTCACAGAGCATGTCTGGGAGACAGGTTGCATCACGTCACCATCCACTAAAAACTCTTCAAGACTTGCAAGCAGCTCTGCAGGAAGAATGGGCGTTATTGTCTCAACATGAGACTGATGACATCACTCGCAGTATGCTCCGTCGTTGTCAGACCTGTACTGCCGCCAGACGCGGTAATACCCATGCTGAGCACATAATCACGTGTCGGAATGTGTGTGCAAATCTGTTAAGTTGAAAAAAAGAAGACAATTTTTGTCTGTCCTTATGTATGTTGCAACTGTTTACGTTCTGTGTTCTTTACATTGTTTCTACTTTACTGTTATCTGTTTATACCGCTTTGTGGCAAAATAAACGACAACCTTGTAAAATTACCGTTTATTGCTTTAATTCTGGACACCAGTGTAGTTTGGGAACCAAAGCTTCATTATCAGAACATCAACTGGTTATCAAAAGATCTTCATTGTGATGTCAACACGCCTGCAACTCATATCTGTGGAAGGATATAGCGCGTCCTTAACTAAAATTACGAAGTTGTACCACAATCTATGAACAATAAGATAAAAATTTATCCACTGACACTTATATCTGAGCTTCACTTACACCTGCATCGCAATTTTTTTGGTAGATGATGATTCGAAGCTGTTTCATCAGGTTGACTTGCCCAGGTTTAATCTCACATGCTCACAGCAGAAACTATATTTCAATTCTTTTATCTTGGCGGCTCGCGCATGCCCGCCCAGACGCGGGAGATTGCTGCGGTGCCAGTTGCACAAGACGCACGCGCCAAGAGAAGCAGCCCCATAGTATAGCATAGTTCGCAAGCTTACGTTTAGGGGGGAGCGCGCAGTTCATGAAGTAAAGCCACCACGGTCGCATTAACCCTTTCGCTGCTACAGAGACGTGCTTCCCGCATTCCGCGCTGTGCGCGATTTTGTCACTGCACTGCTCGCCTGTGCTGACACATGGTGTTCCGACTGCTTTGACACACTTATCATTCGATTCCACAAAAACTATTTGTCCCAAAAATTTGATTTTTACACATTTTCTTGACTGATACCTTCCCCTCATAAATGACTTCATTTTATTTCGATGTTCAACGCAGTTATTACGCAGCATTAAATATAGTAAACAATTACACGAAATTTTGAAGAGTTTGCAGAGGTAAAAAGTCCATAGAGTATACTTTCCGTATGGTCGATTTTAGTTGCCACAATGTTGCGAATGAAATGTGGACAAGATACGTAAATTTCATATAAAATTTACTGTATAACAATATCTCATTTAATTTAAGTACCACACAGGCGTTGTATTTAATATTGAGAAATATTCCGTCTTTCGCGACTGTAACAAAAGTTTTATTTACACCGGGCACGTTTGGCTTTATTTTAAAGCACTTCAATCAATGAAAGGTATGGCACATACACAATGGTACTCATGTTCTCTTTCTTGTTTTTGTTCCACAGTCGCAGTTTTACCAATGGTATTGAAATATATTCCTCTTCTGTAACTGTAATAAGCGACTTATTTAGACCAGACGCGTTTTTGTGAAATCGAATGATAAGTGTGTCAAAGCAGTGGGAACACCGTGTCTCTGCACAGGCGAGCAGTGCAGTGATGACAAAATCGCGCACAGCGCGGAATGCGGCGAGCACGTGTCAGCAGCAGCGAAAGGGTTAATGAAGAGACAGTGCACTAGAAATTTCAAAAAATTGCATTAAAAAGAATACAATTCGTGATGTAAGACACTTCGATATTGTTTTTAAATAAAGAAAATATTAAGCTCTGTTCAAGGTTTGAATTCTTCATTTTTCGCTCACTAAGCTAACGCCTTAACCGTTATACTAATGCAGCTCGTCCTATGATGTAACTCCATGCGGACTCTAACAACACGTCACGCAAAATACTGACAAACACTGTTGGTATGACTATGAATTACTCACACTTCGTCGAAGTACAATAGGAAATAAACAATTACCGCTGTTCTTTATTGCGAAAAGGTGGTTCGTGAGATTGATACAAACGCCTTTCCTTGCTATTGCCTGAATTAGGAGCCTTATTGCTTCTTTGGTTTAATTAATGAATAGAATATGAAGCAACTGGTACAAAGAATGCTTTTTCCAAACTTTCTATAAAAGAAAGTCTGCTATCAAGACATTGCTTTTCTTCTATTACTTTATTTATGACTAAACGTTTCTAAAACTGAAGACACTCGTCCGTGCTCTGCTCTGCAGTCGAGATCTGGCAACGTCGTTCTCTGTTCATTGGCTAACTGTGTTTTGTGACGTCAGATGCGCAGAACGAACCTAAACTCGGCCACCAACATAAATGACGCTCACTTTAACATCCTATACTCAGTCATAGAGTTTTTAAGTGAAATGCGGATAACGGACGTGGATTGCTTCTTTGCTGTTCTGCATGTGGCGTTTTCGTACAGCATTCCTGTGACAACATTGTGCTAAACTTTCGTGTTTATTACTTTTCGCTGTCTTGACCCAGTGCTGTTTTTGGAAACCACTGTACCATTACAGGTTTAAATCCATAGTTATTCCTTAAGAACTACTTACTTTGAGATATAGTAAAATAGCTTTTATACACGACTGTGAAATTTGTTAACATCGAATGAAGATTAAGTGTTAGGAATTCTTTTCTGGAGGTATTTGTCTGAAATGAAGCCTTATATGGAAATGAAACGCAGACGATAAGCAGTTCAAAGAATAAGAGAACAGACGCTTCTGAAATGTAGTGCTACAGAAGAACGCTAACGATTAGATGGGGAGATCATGTAACCAATGAGGAGGTACTGAATGGAACTGTGGAAAAAAGTAATTTATGGCATAACTTGACTAAAGGAAGGGACCGGTTGATAGAATACATTTTGACTCAGAAAGGGACACCAATTTTGTACTGGGGCGAAGTGTGTGTGTGGGGGGGGGGGGGGGGGGGGGAGGAAAACCTATAGAGGGAGACCAAGAGATGGATACATTAAGCACAGTAAGCAGGTTCGAAAGGATGTAGGCTCCAGTAGTTTCTCGGAGATGAAAAGAGTAGTGTGGAGAGCTGCATCAAACCAATCTTCGAATTGAAGACCACAATAGCAACAATGTACAATTAGTTTAAGGCATTAGTACGTAGCCACATATTAAACTATTAAGAGCTTGCACAGTATGCAGTGCTTCATCCAATAATATCCCAAGCTACTGCAAATGATGAACATCATTCATTGTAAAATTGAGGGGTTTCCCTCACATTGTATCCTCAGGTTACAAAAGCGGGTAGTGTAATAATTTGTTGAAAAGTAAGTGAATGCGATTGTTTCAGATGAAGGCAAATTATTACACACAAACAGTTATTCTCTGCTTAATTAATGTGAGTATTTATTCGTAAAACTATGTCATTAGGAAACAGACTATCACAATAAAAGGGAGCATTTATGCTAGTTATAATAACATTACTGCCGGCCGGAGTGGCCGTGCGGTTCTAGGCGCTACAGTCTGGAACCGAGCGACCGCTACGATCGCAGGTTCAAATCCTGCCTCGGGCATGGATGTGTGTGATGTCCTTAGGTTAGTTAGGTTTAAGTAGTTATAAGTTCTAGGCGACTGATGACCTCAGAAGTTAAGCCGCATAGTACTCAGAGCCATTTGAACCATTTGAGCCAATACCCTTACTAAGAATTCACAATATTATTTCCGTGCTACTAAATCATTTTTCAACAAGAATTTTTAAGAAATTTCTAAAAATATTTGACTGAAAGGAGGCCGCCTGAAACATCAACGTGTACACAAACCCTTCACATGTCGACCACTTGCATCACATCGTAGAAATCTAGTATGTTGCCTTGAATCGTGGTACTGGTGGAGCAGAAATCGCTCAGGCGACAACATACACCGATGAGCCAAAACATTATGACCACTTGCTTACGAAGGGACTTAAAAAGTAAGGTACACATTATTATGACAGACCAAATAATTTCTACTGAACGCCGCCCTGCATTTCAAAGTGACACAGATATACCGCAGAGTTTTTCACCATGGTAACAAAGTCTCTGGAAACAACGGTCGGCACGTTCTATGAATCGTTCAGTTCGTCAACGATAGAAGTCCTCTTCTTGCAGCCGTTCGAGAGCCGGTGGGTGAACATTCTCATCTTGAGAAAATCTACGATTGCTGCGAGTCAGTTCTTAGATTTCCTGCTGAGGTCAATGTCGATGGCCTTCCTTCCTATCAGCATCACCAATGTCTGTGTGGCCTTGGTCAAATTGCTGGAACCATTTCATTGTGGCTTGACGCGACGTTTAATTTGGTTCGCATACCGCCAGAATTTCACCGTGAATCAAGGTACAATCTAGAATTTTTACCCTCAAGACTCTTGTTTTGGAATACGTTTCCCTCCCCCACCCCTCTCCTCCACTGCTCTGTAATGCACCTGTTAATCAGAACTGTGCCTGCAGGACTGCAGGAAACCCAGAACATTGACTTCTGGCAATACGCTACCCTTGTTGTGCATAGGTCTTAGCGTCGGACGAATTGGGTAACATTTTTTTAAGTCCCTTCGCAATAGCGTTCTCGTCCGCCTTTGTAACGCAATACGTCAGCGATTCGGCGTAGCATCGGTTCGACACATTCTTGTCACCAGAATTCTACGCACAGAAAATAATCTATGATAAGGGGGTTCACATCCTGCTACATTAGATTATTAGCATGAGATGCTTTGTGCCACGTTGACAAAAACAACCATTTTCTGAAAAATGTTGGATTTTCCAGCGATGCTGCATCTCACATTTTGAGAAGATTTAATTGATAAAATGTCCGAGTATACGGTTCTCAACATAGATGCGACATTTAAGAACACACACAGGATAGCTCCTATATTAATATCTGAAGTGGATGAATATGTAACACGATGGTCCGATCATTTTTCTAGGAGGAGAAGACCACCAACGCACCTAGACAGTCTGATTGACCGAGGAGTTCGTTTATGTCACCACTGTGAGAGAGCTTCAAGAAGTAGAAGCCTCTATTGCTAGCACTATCATCAATATTCAGAGAGACGGGGGAGTAGACGTGTCTGGGAATTGAATGTGGGCTAAGCACCCTTCATCCAATCAAAGCCCTGATTGAAGTCTTGTAAAGTTTTTTGGAAAAATGAACTTCGAACCGCTATGAGATCTGAATATAAGATGGAATCTGTAATACAATAAATTACGAGTTGGAAAGCTTATATAGCTCGTTTAAACACGTCTAACTGTCGAAGTTCAGGGATACAAAAATGTGACAATCACATGCAGAGATAGTAACTGAATGGAGGATGTGTAAGGGCTTCCCAACGAAACTTCTGCAAAGTGAGCCAAGGTTGCTAAAGTTGTTTAGAGTATGCTGCAGATATTTCGCTGGAAGTTCTTACATATTTTCCATGCAGTCTCGAACTCCCCATGCGATTTTCATACTTTTGAAGCCCAGGAAAAGACATTCGTGGCTGTCGATATGATTCGGACGAAGAGGTCACGCCTGAGTACAATATGGTTTCGGTAGGCAACCGCAAACATTTTTCTATGAAGGCACTGATCGTCTTCTCTCACAGTGTAGTAAATGTAGTAACAGTTCTGCCGATTACCTTTCATATAATAAACAGTTTATTTACGTTTGTCCATTTGTCCCGTTTTCATTTGACTGCCTCTTACACTTTTAAAACATTGCATTTGATTACTGTTTGTGCCTAACTATGTATTATCGTTAAGTGCTTTAAAAGACAAGGGGAGCTTCATGTTTAGATGTATCAGAGTTACGTCTTTTTTCTCGTGTCTCATTTTCTGAGTAGCGTCTAGTGGAAGCGGCCGTATAAAACTTTGTCAGCTGGTGGCGGAGATTACTTGTCTAGAGTCCGTCTTCTATATTTTAAACTGTATTAATTCCTTTCCGCCTTAACGATAAGCATCTACTGAGACATTTCATCAGGTGGAACATGCATTAAAAGTAATAGCAGACACCTTTGGGTAATGTAAAACGTTTCTGTTAATTATAAATCAACTTTAGTTTCAGCTGATTTGCCATTCTAGGGTCTCGAGAGATTCCGATATCTTTAAAACATGAAAAATACGATAAGCCGAATAGTAAACCGCGTTTGTTCTAAGAAAATGAGCGTAACGATGGTTAAACCTATAGCACTATTGTTTCCGGGAAGAATAAAGCAGTGAAGGAGCTGTGAAACACAGATCGACTAATTCTGACCAGCGAAGCCATTCTTCATTTTTTATGTGTCCTGCCGTCAATAACGGCCCCTTACCCAACAATCCCGGAGTTCTTTTCTCAGTGCATTGACCCTGATTCAGTCGCTCGCATTGCTCCGCAAGAGAAGCAACGATATTGTGTTCCGGAACACATATTTTACCAATAAGTAGTGGAGGAAAGTACTCATGACATTTTTTAAAGAAAGAAATAACCTTATTTTCTTTGTTGGTGAGTTTTATAAATCACAAAAATAAAAATCGAAAGTAAATCTGAACTTGACATACAATTCGTACGTGAACGAATGGAATATTTTATCGCTATTTCTTTCTTTGTTAGCAACCTTTACTCGTAGAATTTTTCTTTCTCTTGCTGTTATTGTTATACATCGTTTATAAAGGACTCATCTAACACGACCGACCTACCGCCAGAATAACACCGTGCTGAAGGTTCGTGTGTACCTGTAATAATCAACTGAAACCTGCATTTGATATCAAAAACTGCTGCAAGTGGTTTTGCTCAATGAAGAGAATGGAGAACTGCAAAACGTCACGAGTGAGAAAGTATGTGAGTGGTGTGTATGTGTCTGGCTTCTAATTCGAGGATGGATCCTCCCTCTCTGCTGGAAGCCATTAACGACATCAAAGCCGGTCGCATGCAAGGCTACAGCAGTCCGTAATTGAAAGCGTTAGTCTCGGCTGCTCTCTATGTCGTACTGTCCCTTTTTGAATAAATTTACTCTCATATCACTAAGGCTTCAATAATTCATTGCGACATCAGCAGAGCGAAAGCAGGGAAAGTCCGCAGTATTAGAAACATCAGAAATTTCATAAGCACTACTTTTCATCTCTTAGGACTTTCAAGCACAGAGAATTTAATTTGCGTAATGTGTCATGAGAGGTGTCTTGCAGTCATGACAACTCAGATGGATGGATACGAAGATGGAGGCATACAGTGCAATTAAAATTGTTTCTAGAACATCATAACTGCAACGAAGTTTTGCTATGAAAGTTTTTTTCCAGTAACTCATTAGGGAGCTGTTAGTGTCTCATGTTGGAATGGCCTCTGTCTTACACGACGCTCTTCAGTCAACGTTTTGAGACTGAAGGAGCATGATATGCGCTGCATGAAGGTGGTTCTTGAGACCGATATAACTTCTTATATTCACAAATTGACATTTTCTATAAAACTTATTTATAATATAGGAAGTAAGCTGTAAAAGACAGCTATATGTAAATCCCAGTCTGTTATGTTCCTTTTATAATATTCTGAATCGGACAGAGAATAAACTTCGCAACATTCTAAAGTAGCTGTTAGATAAAGAACCCAACGGAAACACTCTATGCCATTAACAGTGGAATCAGAGACAGGGTAAAGTAAAATATTGGCAGTCAGTCTGCACAGTACCGTACCGAGGTGTCAAATATACACTACAAAACATATGCGGTATTGCCGATAGTGGATACTGGGACGCAAATAATGGCACGATGCATTCATATACGGGAAAGCCTAAAACCAGAATAATGTAGTGAAATGAACTGCGGGTGAGCAAAAATACGGAAACACCACAATACGACACATTACAGTGCCTAACACGGCGTAGGAAAGCAGCTAGCATTCAAAAAAGCTTCCAGTCGTCTCGGAATGGAAAAATGCAGATCGTGTACGATTCTCAAGGAAATCTTATGCCATTCTTCCCGCAAAACAGAGGCGCGTTCAGGTAACGATGATGGAGATGGAGAGCGATCACGAACCCTTCTCTCGAAAGTAGGCCGCTAAGATTCCATCACATGGAGATATGGTGACTGTTGTTGCCAGTGAAGACGCAACAGTTCGTCTTCATGCCCACAAAACCAATCCTAAACGATGCGAGCTATGTGAACGGGAGCCCTGTCATCTTGGAACACAGCACCGTCATTGGAGGACAAATATTGCACCATGAAATTGACCTAATCAGCCAAAATGGTTGCATAATCCTTGGCAGTGATGCAAGCTTGCAGAATACATCACGACCCAAATCGTCACCGAACCTCAGCCATGTTTCACTCTTGGGACGTAGACTCGGTCAGAGATTGCAAACAGTGTGAAACAAGATTCATCCGACCAAATACATTCTTTGATTGCTCCACAGTCCAGGTTTCATGGCTCCTGCCCACATTTTTCTGTTGACCATTTGCATCTATTATTAGAGGTTTTGGAATCCCAGCTCGCCCTGGAATTCCCTACTTCTGGAGATCCCTCCTTATAGTTTTGTTGCTGACAGTGTTCATGAGTGCGATGTTCAGTTCTGCAGTGAAAATTGCAGCTGTCTTCCTCTTATTTTACGTCACAGTCTTCTCAATGACCGTCCAGCACGATCATTCTAGACACATTTTCGTTCGCGTTGTGACTTACCGTAAATTTTTCCGTTTTCCGCGAATGCAGCGTAAATCGACGAGACGGTACCTCTTTAACCTCCAAACATTTCGGCTACATTGGTTACGGAAACACCTGCCAGACGAGCATCAACAAAATGCCAATGATCGAATTCTCTTAGCTCTGACGTCACAAACTCACAACTACACGGAACACAACTATATAGAACACTTTTCTCACCACAACTGACAATTGCAAAGTACTGAGGACATTGCACAGGTGCCGGTCGTAGTCAAATACAGCAGCGCAAACTGCAGGCTTGAGCACTTGTTCATCTTCACTACTTTGAAACACTGCTCTTCTAATAAACAAGTGCTCATAACTTTTAAGGTATGCATTTTAGAGCACATGTTTAATGACATTTTTTTCATGTTTTGGTCCATGCTACCACTTCCCAAAATATGGAAAGCACAGAGTTTGCAGCAGAAGATATTTGTTTCACAGTATCCAAGATCAGTAATTGCTGATAGATCTTAATGTACGCGTTTTAGAGCCCATGTTTATTTGACATTTTTGTTTCGAATGATCATTCCTGTCATATCCCCGAATACTGACCATCCTTTCTGAAACACTCTTTATATCTCAGCTATCTTTAGCAAGAATTTTTTCTAGTGTGTTCGATGTTTTGCAAATATTAGCCAACAGTGTATGAATAACACTAGTAAATTCTTTGATATGAACTACATACATATAGAAGTCGCTACACAATGAAGTTAGCTGTCTAATAATTGTAAACAGCGATTTCTGTATGAACTGAAATACTGACATGGGTAGGCTGTTTGGGACTGTTTTCATAGATAAGCGATAATGATGATCTGACTTGCATCTTACCAGTATGTTACTTTATCATGTACTCCTGTAAAAAGCTAATACAGCTATAATATGTTTTGCCGGCCGCGGTGGTCTCGCGGTTCTAGGCGCGCAGTCCGGAACCGTGCGACTGCTACGGTCGAGGGTTCGAATCCTTCCTCGGGCATGGATGTGTGTGATGTCCTTGGGTTGGTTGGGTTTAAGTAGTTCTAAGTTCTAGGGGACTGATGACCACAGCTGTTAAGTCCCATAGTGCTCAGAGCCATTTTATAATATGTTTTGATTCATACACACGTCTCATTGCAATATATTCTTATATCCTTTAGCACCGAATATAGCTACACAGTGCTTTAAATCAAGATAGATCTGCAACAAACCGATTAATAGTGGCTGGTTGTTGTATATTTCCGAATTTTAACATTTTATTTGCATCAATTTGGACAGAGATTCTCTGTTCTATGTACACTCCTGGAAATTGAAATAAGAACACCGTGAATTCATTGTCCCAGGAAGGGGAAACTTTATTGACACATTCCTGGGGTCAGATACATCACATGATCACACTGACAGAACCACAGGCACACAGACACAGCCAACAGAGCATGCACAATTTCGGCACTAGTACAGTGTATATCCACCTTTCGCAGCAATGCAGGCTGCTATTCTCCCATGGAGACGATCGTAGAGATGCTGGATGTAGTCCTGTGGAACGGCTTGCCATGCCATTTCCACCTGGCGCCTCAGTTGGACCAGCGTTCGTGCTGGACGTGCAGACCGCGTGAGACGACGCTTCATCCAGTCCCAAACATGCTCAATGAGGGACAGATCCGGAGATCTTGCTGGCCAGGGTAGTTGACTTACACCTTCTAGAGCACGTTGGGTGGCACGGGATACATGCGGACGTGCATTGTCCTGTTGGAACAGCAAGTTCCCTTGCCGGTCTAGGAATGGTAGAACGATGGGTTCGATGACGGTTTGGATGTACCGTGCACTATTCAGTGTCCCCTCGACGATCACCAGTGGTGTACGGCCAGTGTAGGAGATCGCTCCCCACACCATGATGCCGGGTGTTGGTCCTGTGTGCCTCGGTCGTATGCAGTCCTGATTGTGGCGCTCACCTGCACGGCGCCAAACACGCATACTACCATCATTGGCACCAAGGCAGAAGCGACTCTCATCGCTGAAGACGACACGTCTCCATTCGTCCCTCCATTCACGCCTGTCGCGACACCACTGGAGGCGGGCTGCACGATGTTGGGGCGTGAGCGGAAGACGGCCTAACGGTGTGCGGGACCGTAGCCCAGCTTCATGGAGACGGTTGCGAATGGTCCTCGCCGATACCCCAGGAGCAACAGTGTCCCTAATTTGCTGGGAAGTGGCGGTGCGGTCCCCTACGGCACTGCGTAGGATCCTACGGTCTTGGCGTGCATCCGTGCGTCGCTGCGGTCCGGTCCCAGGTCGACGGGCACGTGCACCTTCCGCCGACCACTGGCGACAACATCGATGTACTGTGGAGACCTCACGCCCCACGTGTTGAGCAATTCGGCGGTACGTCCACCCGGCCTCCCGCATGCCCACTATACGCCCTCGCTCAAAGTCCGTCAACTGCACATACGGTTCACGTCCACGCTGTCGCGGCATGCTACCAGTGTTAAAGACTGCGATGGAGCTCCGTATGCCACGGCAAACTGGCTGACACTGACGGCGGCGGTGCACAAATGCTGCGCAGCTAGCGCCATTCGACGGCCAACACCACGGTTCCTGGTGTGTCCGCTGTGCCGTGCGTGTGATCATTGCTTGTACAGCCCTCTCGCAGTGTCCGGAGCAAGTATGGTGGGTCTGACACACCGGTGTCAATGTGTTCTTTTTTCCATTTCCAGGAGTGTATTATGTTGGTTAACACTGTTGATATGTACTAATTTCGAGATATCCTAGTTATCTTTACAGCATATTGTCATTTTTATCAAACAGTCAATGGAGTTTCGTATTATTTGGGTTTCCATGCTGGGTTAAATTAGGTGATTTTGTTAAAGTGACAATACTAAGTAACTGTCGAGTTTCCCAACAACGTTTCATTCTTTTCAAAAAGAGAAATGACACTGTAATGTGTCTGTCACATATTACTGAGTGATTTTGATTATTTTTTTGCTCATTTATTGCCTGTTTTTGATGGGCGTACAAGCCTTGCCAACTCAGGAGGTTGGCTTCATATTGTCTTCTTACAAATAGACTGGACCCAGTTGTTAGTCCTATTGTGTGCCTTGGCCACAGGAGGTTAGTCACAGAGCCTCTGAAGAACTTTGATGGTTCCCCAGGGCACGGCAGTTCGCGGAAGCGGGTGCAATGAGCCCCTGCCCCTGACTTTGGTGGTGAATGCAGTTTCCACCTTTGAAGGTAGCTGTACTATGCCGCTGCAGGTGCCTAGAGTGTAACTGTGCTTTATGCATTCACCTACAGATCTAAAAATGGGTCACCATGGCACATCTTGGCAGCAATGAGAAAATGTATTGCCTTTCCCCCCCCCCCCCCATACCTTGTTATCCAGTCAACTGATTCTTGCCTGTCACTGTGTTTAGATTCGAAGGGCTCGACCAATGAGTGGACCATGACTGTAGACGATAGCAACTTTAGCATGCTAAGATGCGTTCAGTAAGCCATGAATGGGAAATTGCTGCGGGGTTCCCCGGTATTCGCATACATAAAGTGAAATCCTCACTGGTCACTGTGCAATGGCTGGATGCCCTTCCCTCGATGTAGATTTTTCAACATGTCGGGAGTTAGGTTTAGAAAAGGAGAATTTCGGGTACTTTTTGTGAGGAAGCCGTTTCGTTCAAATGGCTCTGAGCACTATGGGACTTAACATCTATGGTCATCAGTCCCCTAGAACTACTTAAACCTAACTAACCTAAGGACATCACACAACACCCAGTCATCACAAGGCAGAGAAAATCCCTGACCACGCCGGGAATCGAACCCGGGAACCCGGGCGCGGGAAGCGAGAACGCTACCGCACGACCACGAGCTGCGGACTAAGCCGTTTGGGGCATTCATTGTCCAGAGTCGTCGGCGGCAGCTTTTTGTTGCTGCCATCTCGGCTATCTTTATCCGGTGCTGACTGTCGTGTTCTGACGGACATTTGTTGCGTTTTGATGAAGTGTCTCATTTCGCATTAGCGCTATCCGCTTTCTGGGCAGCTCACATTTTGCTACGCAAGTTGAGTTGCCTGATTAATTGTATTGTTTCGTGGGTCTTGAACTCGTTTACTTTGCATTTATGAGCTGTACAGATTAGGTAACCTTTCTGTATTTCCCAAGCAGTCTTTTCCGTACATGACGTACCTCCCTACAGTGTTAGTGGGATATTCGTGATTAAACTGAGCTTCTAGAGAGCTTTATGTTTTAATATTTTAGGTGACTTTGTGCTTGTTATGTTGGAGTCAGTTCTCAGTCAACATAACGAGACTATTTTCATTTAACTGGAAATTTTTTTCTGTTATTTTGATGTAGAATACGTCGACTTTTTGGGTAAACACGTAACTTATTAAATTCAGAATTGGTTTGAATCTCAGAGAAGAACAATCGTCCGACAACTGATCCTGGTTAGGCGATACTCTAGAAACAAATATAAGCCCTGCATTCCCAATTTGTTTTCCTCACTGCGACGGCGTTCCATTGCAAAGTAAGTTCCAACCCTTTCGATTCAATATTAAATATGAGATTGTTTTGATATGCGATTATGGTTTATGATTTAGGAGCATTGCACTGAGCTCGTCTTACGAGGCCACAGCAGATGGTTACTTCTAGCTAACTGTGCCAAATACCTTCCTGAATTCAAGGAACGCGCCATCAGTCTGAGAGCTTTGTCTACGGCGCACTGGATTTCATGGACGAACAGGGAAAGCTGAAGTTCGCAAGACCTCTGTCTGTGGAATCCACGCGGATTTTTATAGCGGAGATTCTACAGTAGATTGACGCCACCAGTATAGGCTTATAATTATGAAAACAGGAATGATCTGCGGTTTTGTCCGACTGCTATATACCCTTCATTGCTGCAGTGACCTACGATGATCGACAAAAGGAAAGAGAGCAAGTTCCTTCATGTAAGCTCTATAGAATTACACAGGTATCTCATCTGATCCAGTCGGTTATCCACTGCTGAGCAGTTTTAGTTAATGTTCTATTCCACGCTCCCTTATTTCAATATCTGTCACTTCAGCATTCAGGCGATGATTTTCTGTGGTGAAACAATTTCGGAAGACTGAATTCAGTATTTCGGTGTCCTCTCTGTCATCTTCTGCTTCTGTGCCAGTATAGTCACTATGCGAGGAAAAGATGATTTAGATCCGTTTCCTGAATCTGAAAGGTTGCAAGCCGATCGGCTAGCCTCTTTTCATTAGTAACTTTTAATGCAAGTGGATGGGAGCTGAATTAGTTTAAGAGGAGTCATGAAATCACAGTGATTGTACAAGCTGTTTTATCTTCCTCCTCCAAACCTTTTGCAATCAATATGATTCTGGGTACATCAGTTTGCTTTACGAGCTAGCTTCGGAAGTGAGGAATGCTGTGAATATTATACAAGCGACTTGTAACGAGGCCCGGCGAGACGAGCTATGGGGGCCGTGGGCATGCCAGCTTTCACAGAAAAGGAGGGAGAAGAACTGGAGGATTGTCGGGGGATGGAAGTCGCTTTGCCAAATGGAGAGCAGTTGAAAAGAGCATTGTCCATTTACAGGACGCCCTACAGGACGGCCGAAATAAGCGGGTGGCGGGCGTTAGGAACTTTTGAAGAGATATTGTTGGGCAGAAAAACATCTCCTGGCTTTCCTAAAAACCTGACAACACATCCCCGATCAACTTAACATTCGGACATAGGAATATAGTCGTCAACTAGCTTCGCAGAAAATTTTGAACATTTTCACAGGACCTGCAATTCGACACTAGCTGGTGGCTGAATGAGCACCGATTGGTGTGTCAGAAGTGAGGTCACGATGACGTATCACTTAGCAGGGAGCTTTTACAGGAAAAAGAGGAAGAAATTCAATTCAGTGGCTTGTTGTCGTTTCACCGTTTCTTGACGCAGTATACACTGAGGTGAAAAATGTTATCGTGTCGGACCTCCTTTTGCCCGGTGTAGTGTAGTAGTTCGACGTGGCATGGACTCAACAACCTGATGGAAGTCCCCTGCAGAAATACTGAGCTATGCTGCCTCTCTGGCTGTCCATAATTGCGAAAGTGTTGCCGATATAGGATGTTTTGCACGAACCGACCTCTAGATTATGACCCATAAATGATCAATGGGATTCATGTCGGGTGACCTGGGCGGCCAAATCATTCGCCCCAAATGTTCATAATCTTGTCCTAACGAATACGGTTGTCGTACGTTCCACACTGATTTCTGCCGTTCTTTCACGCAGTCAGTGTATCAGTTCAGTTGGACGAGGGGATCCAGTGTACTCCATGTAAACACAGCCCACATCATTATGGAGACACCACCAGCTCCCACAGTGCCTTATTGACAACTTGGGTCAATGGGTTCGTGTGGTCTGCGCCACACTTGAATGCTGCTATCAGCAAGTACGAACTGAAATTGGGACTCATCTAACCAGCTCTCGGTTTTCCAAGCGTCTAGAGTGCAGTCGATATGGTCACGAGCCCAGGAGAGCCGCTGCAGACGATGTAGTGCTGATAGCAAAGGTAATCGCGTCGGTCGTGTGCTGCCATGGCCTATTAACCCCAAATCGTACGCCGCGCTGTCCTAACGGATATGTTCGTCGCACGTGCACTCTGATTTCTGCCGTAATTCACGTAGTGTTTCTTGTCTGTTAGCACTGGCAACTCTATGGAAACGCCGCTGCTCTCGGTCGTCAAGTGAAGGCCATCGGCCACAGCGTTGTCTGTGGTAAGAGGCAATGCCTGAACTTGGTATTCTCAGCAGATTGTTTGCACTAGGGATCTTGAAATACTGAATTCCCTAATGATTTTTTAAACACAAAGTCCCATGCGTCTAGCTCCAACTACCACTACGCGTTCAAAGTCTGTTAATTCCTGTCGTGTGGCCATTATCACGTCGGAAAACTTTCACGTGAATCCTCTGAGTAGAAATAACAGTTCCACCAATTCACTGCCTTTTATGGCTTCTGTACGCGGAACTATCGCCATCTGCATATGTCTATATTGCAATTTCATAATTTTTGTCACATCAGTGAATTGTCAAAGAAACAATTACGCGATTTTTTAATGATGCTACCGCCATTTGACTGTAGTAATTTTTATTTTAGTGTTGTAATATCCATATTTCGGCCTCATGCCATTTTCAAGTACAGAATCCGGAATAAACAATAGAAATGTAAATCACAAAAACAAGAAACAGGGCAACCACGAAAAATATTCTATAAATACCACGATTCTTTACCTTATTTATGTCTTTTGACATACAGATCATGATATTTATACACCATTTTTCATGGATGCGCTGTTTCTTGTTTTTGTTGTTTATATTTCTAATGTTATTCCAGTTTTGTACTTGAAAAATCTGAATCGTATAACAATAAAATAAAAATTATTACAGTTAAATGGGAGCAACAATGGCATGAGATTAAGATTGCTGATTTCAAGTCTTCTTCGACCTTGTTAAGTAGATTCAAGAAATCATGCTGTACAGGAAGTTGCAAAACAACGAAGTTGATTTAAAGTAAAAGTGTAGAGCAGATGCCATGAATTAACCGCTGACGTGAAGACGAAGCAAACCGCACTTTATCATTCCGAGGCCAAAAATGGCAGAGTGTTGTGCAATCGATTAATGCTGTGATACATTTATAAAACAGCAATAACAATAATAAGTAGGAGTGGGTTATGTTGCCACAGCTTTATAAATGTTTTCAGGTTGCTCGAGGCATACCAGGACAAAAAGTAATAAAAAAAGCCCTGTTTAGTGGCAAAAATCTTATCGACCTATCAAAATCTGGAAAAAGAAGAAACAATAATTTTTAACATTTCATTTGAAACAGTTTCTAACCAGTAGCAGAAATTAAGTCATTGATTTTGTTGGACACTTGGCCTGTACATAACGATACTTCTACCTTTCAGAAGGTCGACGAAAAGACTGTTGATATAATTCAGATTCTACCCAGAATAACCAATGTGACCCTCGATAAAGTAAAAGTATTTGTAAGGAAATTGTCGGACCATATAGTTTTCGATAGCTCCATGTCATTTGAGGTTCATCAGGAGAAGCGTATTCTAAACTTTCAGTCATTTGTGCATTATCAGTTTGCATCGGCACATTTTACGTATTGCTTGAAATATACACAGTATGGAGTACAATAAGCAGAGCAACGAACAAGACTATTTCTTACTCCACCGCATTTCTGTCTAAATAAAACTAGTAATTACTGTGGCGTGCCTGAAAGCATTCATTTTTCTTTCGTCAAATGTGCCTGTTGTAAGGAAAATGTTTGTTTTCGTCACTCAAATGACAGCTCGACTTATTGTGACGACTATGGTTAATAAACAAGGGACTGTTTCACTGTTACTAAAATATAGATTATTCAAAAATTATCGTAAGAAAAGTGCTACAGCAATTGTTATGAAATGATGTTAATGTAAGAAATATTTCATTTCAGTAAATTAATGTCACGATTGATGGAAGTCGTCTGTAATGTAACTTCAAACACTGCCTTTGTTATTTTCCTCTGGTAGTCATCTCTGTAAGAACTACATATGCAACAATTTAGCTGTCGATACGAACTTCCTCTTATTCTAAATATTCACGATACGTGACATTTTTTGTATAGTTTAGTTGCTTCAAATTCGCTTCTGTCATTCCGGATATTAGTGCTACGCCGTGCTTTGCTCCCTAGTCACGGCCGATCGTGCGCTAGGCAGGAAGGGCTGTACAAACCGTTGTCATAAGCGGTTCTTCGTGCGACAAAAACGAGTGAATTCAACACTTTCTTAAAAATATATGCAGCTAAAATTTTGACAGTACATTTATTACGTTGAATTCTTCCTGCGACATGTCAGACTCGACCATTCCCTTCTAGACTGCAGATGCTCTCTCAAGTCGTCGAGACGCAGGGTCTCCACTCCGCTCACATTACATTGAAGATTATGTTACGCGTCACTGATAGCTCCGGCAGACTAGGACAAGCGAGAATGCTGTTGTTCAGTTTCAAGATAGCTTTCGCTGTCTTATATTCGTCAGTGATTCCTGAGACCTTAGTATTCTTGTGTGATGTTTCCAGACAAACAGTCAGTGTGATCGTCATAGTCCGTTTGTAGTATCTTTCACAAAATTAGGGGCGAGATTTTTAAGCAACTCCACCTCTTCCGGTAACTTTACCAACTCATAGCTTTGGTCTGCAATTCTCATGGCAAAGTATATTGCTGTGAAGTACGTGTCCACATAATCGTTTTCTGTTATTGCCTTATAATGCCAATTTTCTTTTATAACAAACCATAGTGTACAATAAAATATTGAGTTTACTATCAGATCCATTCCCGTTCGGTGATAAATATTATATTAATACCCCCCACCCTCCATTCCCCCCGCGCCCCACCTTCAGATTCACTGCTAGTGCCCGAATAAATTAAAGCATTGGTAAGTCCGTTATGTACATTAAATCAGCACTGCGTCTCAAGGGAGTGCTGATCCATGACTGATTCAGGTTCAGTTGATTTCGCTTTCATACAGCGGGGTTTTGCAACTTTATATAATACCAAACCTTCTTAGGATTTTTATTCAGATCGTTTAGCATACTTTTACTTTGAAATTAACTAAAATGCTTCTCGCGTCGCTCTCGTCACGCTCATTCGGCTTCGTTCAGCTCTACTTGTCTGTCATGCTCTGACTTCGATAAATCAAAAATGAAGTTCTGTCTGCTTTCATACCAACTTTCCGACTCGACAATTGAACCAAGATAAGGTCTTTTACGTCCGTTATGACCGCGTCAGCAATATAATTGTCTAAGGTATTTCGTACAATGCTCTGAGTTTTACTCATTAGCGTTCCACATCTTCGTCCTCCGAGCTGAATATTTGAAGTTCACACTGCAAGTTGTATTCAATGACTCTTGCTAATCAAAACTATTCCCCTACCATTTTTCAACCCTTGATGTATTACCCGAAGGGAAGGATGATATCAGTTTTATGATCACTGATTCCCTCCCGAACGTTGACTGATTCGAAAAGTTCGGACTTGTTAGTTACCAGAAGGTCTAAGACGTTGCCCTATTTTTTAACTATATGTTCGAACTAATTTTAATACAATACATTCAGAATAATCCCATACGAATCCTTTTCCCTCCCACTCTATAGCTGGCAAGCTAGTGTCTCCCCCTACTACAATAATGTGATAAGAAACTTACTTTTGTTAACATTAACTGAATCTTCCGTCGATGCTTGTCAGAACACAATAACTATTTTAAAAAGGAAAACACTTCCTAATGTTCCGCAAAATTATATTTATTTGGTCACGAACAGGCTTTCGGTTTCTGAAGCCTTCTTCAGGTGGCAACTGAATGCCGCAAACACAGGTAGACATGGCGTGTGACTTTTACAGGTATTATTTCTACAGAAGATACAAAAATTATACACTCCTGGAAATGGAAAAAAGAACACATTGACACCGGTGTGTCAGACCCATCATACTTGCTCCGGCCACTGCGAGAGGGCTGTACAAGCAATGATCACACGCACGGCACAGCGGACACACCAGGAACCGCGGTGTTGGCCGTCGAATGGCGCTAGCTGCGCAGCATTTGTGCACCGCCGCCGTCAGTGTCAGCCAGTTTGCCGTGGCATACGGAGCTCCATCGCAGTCTTTAACACTGGTAGCATGCCGCGACAGCGTGGACGTGAACCGTATGTGCAGTTGACGGACTTTGAGCGAGGGCGTATAGTGGGCATGCGGGAGGCCGGGTGGACGTACCGCCGAATTGCTCAACACGTGGGGCGTGAGGTCTCCACAGTACATCGATGTTGTCGCCAGTGGTCGGCGGAAGGTGCACGTGCCCGTCGACCTGGGACCGGACCGCAGCGACGCACGGATGCACGCCAAGACCGTAGGATCCTACGCAGTGCCGTAGGGGACCGCACCGCCACTTCCCAGCAAATTAGGGACACTGTTGCTCCTGGGGTATCGGCGAGGACCATTCGCAACCGTCTCCATGAAGCTAGGCTACGGTCCCGCACACCGTTAGGCCGTCTTCCGCTCACGCCCCAACATCGTGCAGCCCGCCTCCAGTGGTGTCGCGACAGGCGTGAATGGAGGGACGAATGGAGACGTGTCGTCTTCAGCGATGAGAGTCGCTTCTGCCTTGGTGCCAATGATGGTAGTATGCGTGTTTGGCGCCGTGCAGGTGAGCGCCACAATCAGGACTGCATACGACCGAGGCACACAGGACCAACACCCGGCATCATGGTGTGGGGAGCGATCTCCTACACTGGCCGTACACCACTGGTGATCGTCGAGGGGACACTGAATAGTGCACGGTACATCCAAACCGTCATCGAACCCATCGTTCTACCATTCCTAGACCGGCAAGGGAACTTGCTGTTCCAACAGGACAATGCACGTCCGCATGTATCCCGTGCCACCCAACGTGCTCTAGAAGGTGTAAGTCAACTACCCTGGCCAGCAAGATCTCCGGATCTGTCCCTCATTGAGCATGTTTGGGACTGGATGAAGCGTCGTCTCACGCGGTCTGCACGTCCAGCACGAACGCTGGTCCAACTGAGGCGCCAGGTGGAAATGGCATGGCAAGCCGTTCCACAGGACTACATCCAGCATCTCTACGATCGTCTCCATGGGAGAATAGCAGCCTGCATTGCTGCGAAAGGTGGATATACACTGTACTAGTGCCGAAATTGTGCATGCTCTGTTGGCTGTGTCTGTGTGCCTGTGGTTCTGTCAGTGTGATCATGTGATGTATCTGACCCCAGGAATGTGTCAATAAAGTTTCCCCTTCCTGGGACAATGAATTCACGGTGTTCTTATTTCAATTTCCAGGCGTGTATAATGTTTACGTAGGAAAATGTTATAATAATTAAGTTAACTCAGAACAGAGGGGGAAAGCAACGTTCTTATGTGGAGACACATATAACAAATAACGAGAAATAAAAATAATTTACTGTTTACATCTAGTGATACTAGCGAAGACTTCATTTAACAAGGGGGAGTGGGGAGGGGGAGAAATGGAAATAGTCTGATCATTTAATACTAGTCTGGTATTCTGTGTCATATGTTTATTAATTTCCATTATTTCCAGTAGGGTTATTTTTCTGCTTATTTTGACAGAATATAAAACTGTACATTCTGCTTCATGTGGATGGTTTCCTACTACAAGATGATCAGCTAAGGTCGGCTCTTTCTTCCTTAATCGCCAGCTTCTCTCACGTTCACGTAACCTAACTGTCACCAGCATGTGCCAAGAGCTGCACTTTATCTTGACTATAAAATAAAATATTTATTTGTTATTGGTATTACAAAATGCTGGTCTGTAGTTACAAGATATTAACTTTTTTCCAAGATTGAATGAAATGTTGTCAATATATGGAATTTTGCAGCAGGCTTTGAAACTATTGAGTGACAGCTGTTGGCCATCATACAGAAGTTGAGTAATTTCATTCGTTTTCTTTCTTCGAAGAACATTATCAATCAGGGCAGAGCTACAGCCATTGTTGGAAGCGATTGGTTTGATAGTTTGTATTTCTGTTTGAAAGGCTGATTTGGATAATGGAACTGATATGGGACGATGCACCATTGAATGTGAAGCTGTACATTTACGGCTGCGTGGATGCTGGGAGCTTGCAGGGATTACCGAATAAGCAATTTCTGTAAATTCTACATACATGTCTTCTTGTAGTAATATCTGTACTAAGGTCCACGTTACTTGTAGAAAAGCTTTCCAGCACCACTGTAAACTGAATTTCGTTATGGAATGAGTTTAAATGCTGTAATAATCTATATGTCTGTTGCTACCGGTCCACAAAACCAAGCACATCATCGACATATCTGAACCAGTACTCAGTTTTACAATTCAGTGGCTCTTTCTTTAAGAAAATGTATTCCAAGTTATCCATAAAAATTCGGATAGTATACGACTAAGAGGTGAATTCATAGCAATTAGTCCTTTACTATCTGAAGTTTTCATGTACAATTTCAAACAAATGTTCTAACAGAAAATTAAATACTGGTTCAGTTATGTCGATGTGTGCTGTGTTTGTAGACCGGTACCACTAGACAGTTAGAAGCATTACCACTGAATTAAAACACACAACATAAGAAAACTCAGTTTACAATGGATCTGGAAGGGTCTTCTATAAAGTTTTTGGACCTTAATACATATATTAGTAAAAGGAAACACGTATTTAGAAGTTACAGAAAAAATTTAGCTACTGATACAGCAACTGCTGTAAGTTCCGATCATCCACACAGCCACAAACATGCAGCTTCCCATGCAGTGGTATATGGCCTCACATCTGTTCCATTATCCAAATTAGTCTTTCAAACAGAACTATAAACCACCAAACAAATCACCTGCAGCAATGGCTATGGCTCTTCCCTGATTCATAATATTCCACGAAAAAAGAAAATGAATAAAATTACACCATTTCTGTACTCTGGCCAACAACAATCTCTTAATAGTTTTAAAGACTGATGCAAAATTCCATATACTGACAACATTTCAGACAACCTTGCAAGAAAAGTTAAAGATTTGCAACCAGGGACCTGCATTCTATAATACCAATAACATAAAAAAAATTTTATTTAATGGTAAAGACAAACTGCAACCCTTCGTACCAAGTGATGTATATAAAATCACTTGCAATCGGTGTGAAAAAGTGTATATTGGTCAGTCGGGTAGAGCTGTGACAATTAGGCTACGTGAACATGAGAGAAACTGACGATCAAGGAAGAAAGATTCTACCTCTGCTGATCATCTTTTAACAAGAAACCATCCACATAATATAGTATGTGAAGTTTTACATTCTGTCAAAAAAACAGAAAGATGACCCTACTGGAAATAATGGAAATCAATAAAAACGTAACACAGAATGCCAGCATAGTAATAAATGATCAGAATCAATTTCCATTCCTCCTTCCCCTTGCTAAATTAAGTTTTCGTTACTAATTCTAGATTCATGGTGTAAATTCATTTTATTTTTTTCATATGATGTATGTACCTCCACATAAGAACTTTGTTTACTTCCCTCTTCTTAGTTAATATTTTTGCCTTATATAATATTATTGCAGCACTTTCCCGTATAATTTTATAATTTTTGTATCCTTTGTACAAATAATATCTCTTTAAGTCATACACAACATTTATCTGCTTTTTCGACATTCAGTTGGCACCTGAAGATAGCCTGAGAAGCTGAAAGTCGGTTCATTATGAAATAAATACAATTTTGCGGAATATTAGGAAATGATTCCCTTTTTCATATTACTCTTGATTTTCTATAAGTTGTCTCTGAAGCACTTAGCTACTACACCTCCCGCCACAGATGGTCTACAAAAGTATTCGAATACCGTGTTTCACCCACCTTTGCTGTTTACTTTTACAAAGACTATATCACACTCGGAATCTGCAATAATCTCACTAGATACTGTGGTGTTCTTTGCGTCAATAAATAAACTGCGACCACTGATGCCTAGCCTATTCTTGTGACATAAATTTTATTCCAATTTGAATTTAATATTTCGCTTCACTTTCGGCTTCACGAACTCTCTGTCCCTAAATCTATGTGGTTGTTATAACCTTATTGAGTGAGATTAATTCTGGAAGCTTATCACGAGTGCTCCTGCAATTTATTAATAATACATTTACATTTACTTTTCCGGTCTGCAAAGCCAAAAGTCCTCTTCTGAGATTATTTGGGCTGATATGTCTTCGATTTCGGCTTGCAATTTGTAACTGCCCCTAGGCATAGGTTCTTCTAACCTAAGAGAACCTTCAAGTCGTAAGTAGGCTGTTTAGTTTTTCTTATTGGTAACGCCACGTAGCGCTTTGTATGAAAATCATTGGCTGTGCTGTGTGCAGTCTGTGGCTAGTTTGCATTGTTGGCTATTGTAGTGTTGGGCAGCTGGATGTTAAATGATCCACATTCTTCGAAAAAGGAGCACTTGGAAAGAACAATAATAAGGGACTAATAACAGTAGCTGTATACATAATTTTGTTTTCAAGTACTTGGTAATCTCTTTTGTAGAATAAATTGTGATGCATCACTCTAGTATTAAGATGTGACATAGGTATTAAACATGGCCATTTTTACTGTAATATTTTTTTCTGCTTGAGCTTTGTCATGTTTAGGTATAAGTTATATCATTTGCTGCTGCTGTTGGCCAGGCATAGTGTTACTGAATTTGACTTTGTATTACTCTGTTAAGCCAGTTTTACTACTGATTTATTTTTCTTGTTTGCTACACAGTGCCTTATATTAGTTGTAATATTGCAATTGCTTTGCTAATTTAGATTTCCTGCTGCTTGCTTTGCCAAATTGCATTTTTTTGTCACTGCTGTTTGTGTTAATTGTTTTGTGCTGCTGGATTGCCTCGTCCCTTAGTTTAGCATCTGAGCTCTGTAGATTTAAGTTAGCTTAAGAAAGGGTAGGATATATAAGAGAACGACTTATGATGAATTGGAAGAAATGCATTGAGAAGCTATAAGGAAATGGTTTGGCCGAAAAAGTCTTTTGAAAGAGGATATGAACAAAAAAGTAGGGTTTAGAGACAACAGGTTTAGGTAGGATTTTCTTGGAAATAAATGATGAGGTAAGATAATGGAAAATAAATAATGAGGTAAGAAATATGTGAACATATAAATACAGAAAGCATGCTTGGATAGGATTTTTTTGGTGGAAACAAATGTTGAAATAAGACGAAAGATCTATGGAATGAAGTTTTGGGTTGGACTGCAGTACCAAATGTTACACTGAAAACAATCCTGCACTTTCCTCTTGTGTTATTCTGCTATGTGTTTGTGTACCCTTGTTTGTTTGTGTTTTTCCTGTCTTTATGTGTTTAGCTGATGAGAGTTATGTTGTAGAATTTTTCTAATACTATGTTATTTACTTTGTAAAGATGTTTAGACATTATTTATTCTGTTTTGTTTTAACGCTCACATGTGAAGTTGATGTTTCAAAAGTTATTCTGATCTTTCATGTATGTACTTATGTCATAATTACTGTAACACTGATGTATATGTTATTTCGATTCTTTTGGAAAGCCCGTATTACTACAAATGTTATCTGTATTGTTATGTTCTTTAATGATGTATTTTGTACCTTTGTTATTGTATTCTCATGTTATAAAATTGTAATTGACACCAGTTCATCAAATTAAGTAACTTGTAAGCATTCATTTCACTGCACATATTTCTGTTGGTCATAGTATATGCACAATATGTGGAAAAAAAGAGGACTGTTAGTGTTTGTACGTGTGTTAATAATTCAGCAAGGGACTGGTTAACAGCATTGCTGGTTCTAAAGACAATTCCAAAAACTTTGTGAATGCACAAGTGGTGGTTTATGGACTTGCTATATTCTCTGCAAGACTCTTCAATAGTGATTGTGCACCTGCACAGTCGCAACAGATGACTGCTGGCCGTCTCTACAAGGACTACAGTGGGTCTGCATCTTTGATGGCCCACCAATACCATTATTTCTACAATGACTGCACTGGGTCTGCACCTCTGGTGGCCCACCAATACCGTAATCTCTACCAGGACTACAGTGGGTCTACTCTGTGATGACCTACCTACCAATATTTACCAAAACTTCGACTGACTCTGCGGTGGGTTTGCTCTGTTGTGGCCCATTACCTGTCTGCATGTCAAGAGTCAGCACTGTCTTTCTGTTGGAAGGACAACACTACTTCTTCAAGGCTGCATGGAAATCCACTACTTCCGTGTGCATTTTCTTTTACTGCTCAGACTTTGAGAAAAACACTGCTATTTTACTGTGATGAATGATCAGGACTGTCTTTATGGACTGTGAGAAAATTTTAGCTTTTGACCAACATTGTAACAGTGTGTGCATTTGATATCTTTGTTATTGTAATTAAGAAAAATTTTAACAGATATGTATAGGCCAGTGCCCAAATCAATTTGTAAAATTCTTTGTGGGAGCATGGGGGCTATGTAAGTAGGCTGTTTAGGTTTTCTTATTGGTAACGTCACGTAGCGCTGTGTATGAAAATCACTGGCTGTGATGTGTGCAGTCTGTGGCTAGTTCGCATTGTTGTCTACCATTGTAGTGTTGGGCAGCTGGATGTTAACAGCGCGTAGCGTTGCGCAGTTGGAGGTGAGCCGCCAGCAGTGGTGGATGTGGGGAAGTGAGATGGCGGAGTTTTTAGAGCGAATGATCTGGACGTGTGTCCGTCAGAAACAGTACATTTGTAAGAATGGGTGTCATGAACTGCTATATATATTATGAATTTTGAACACTATTAAGGTAAACACATTGTTTGATCTCTATCAAAATCTTTCATTTGCTAACTCTGTCTATCAGTAGTTAGTGCCTTGAGTAGTTTGAATCTTTTGTTTAGCTGGCAGTTGTGGCGCTCGCTGTGTTGCAGTAGTTCGAGTAACGAAGATTTTTGTGAGGTAGGTGATTTGTGAAAGGTATAGGTTAATGTTAGTCAGGGCCATTCTTTTGTAGGGATTATTAAGTCAGATTTCGTTGCGCTAAAAATATTGTGTGTCAGTTTAAACACAGTCATGTATAATTTTTCTAAGGGGACGTTTCAAAGTGCACGCCATACGTACTTTTCTACCCGAATGGTTGCTTCTTCCGTGGCGGCCCAGCCATTCTGCAGCCGATAGCAGAGGTCGAGCAGTTCGCATCTGAGATCGTCGCAGAATCTTATGAACTTCTGTGTCAGGCCTTCAACTTGACTTCAAACAAGTGGACTGCGATCGAACCTGGGCACGATATTGCAAACGGTGAGCCGTGCTTGCACTCCTCGTGCGATGATAGCTGATTTCACCAAACCATCCAACCACCTAAAGGAACCGAAGATAGCCTTAGAACTTAGGCGGCAAGCGTCGTTGACGCCAAAACAAGCCACTATCCGCCGCAACTTTCAGTAGCTGTCGGCAGAGCCTCTACATCTACATGACTACTCTGCATTTCACACTTATGTGATCGGCAGAGGGGTCATCGAACCACTTTCACACTGTTTCCCTACCGTTCCACTTTTGAACATCACGTGGGAAAAACAAACACTTACATCCTTCCGTGAGTGCTCTCATTTCTCTTATTTTTTACGATGATAATTCCTCCCTTTATAGTGGGGCGCCAAAATATGTATTTCTCATTCGCAGAAGAAATTTGTAGACTCAAATTTCGTGAGACGATCTTGCTTCATAGAGAAACGTCTTAGTTTTAATGATTGCCACCCCAACTCCCGTATCATATCCGTAATATTCTCTCCCTTATTTCGCGATAGTACAAAAGGAGCTGTCCTTCTTTGGACCTCCATCAACAATACCTGATAAAGATCTCATACGGCATAGCAATACTTTTTCAGAATGTTGTGTAGGTAGTCTCCTTAACAGACCAGTTTCATCCTGTAAGTGTTCTGCCAATAAAATTCAGCCTTTGGTACGCCTTCTGCACAACAATATCTGTGTTATTGTTCCAGTTTAAATTGTTCTTAATTGTTATCCCTCAGTATTTAAATGAACTGACAGGCTTTAAATTTGTGTGATTTGTGGTACAACCGAAATTAAAGTGATACCTTTCAGTACACATGTGATTGACCTCACACATTCCTTTATTTAGAGACAACTGCCAAATTTTTCACAATACAGATACCTTCTATAAATCGTTATGCAATTGGTTTTGGTCTTTTGATGACTTTACTAAATGGTAAACGACGCCATCTGCAAGCAATCTGAGAGGTCAGCCCAGATTTTCTCCTGAATAGATCAAGAACAGCAGAGAGCCTTCCTTGGGAAACAGCAGATAGCACTTCTGTTTTACTCGATGACTTCCCATCGGTTACTATGAACTGTGACCTTTCTCACAAGAAATCACGAATCCAGTAATACAATGGCGGCGATAAACCATAGCGACGCAATATGATTAGAGGCCGCTTGTGAGGTACAGTATCAAAAGTTCCCTGAAAATCTAGAAATATGGAATCAATTTGAGATTTACGGTTGTCAGCAGTCATAACTTCACGAGAATAAATAGCTAGTTGTGCTGCACAAGAATAATGTTATCTGAATCCGTACTATGTGTCAATAGAAGGTGTTCTTCGAGGTAATTAATAACTGTCGAATGTAGTACATGTTCCAGAATCCTACTGCAAACCGACGTTAGTGATATGGGTCTGTGATTCAACGGATTGCTGCTATCTCCCTTCTTGAGTACTGGTGTGACCTGTGCAACTTTTCAGAATTCAGGTACAGATTTTTCGTCCAGCAGGCCGTTGTATATGATTGCTAGGTATGGAACTATTATATCAGCATATTCTGAATGAAATGTAACTGACCCACCAGGGTAGTCGAGAGAGCTAACGCGCTGCTTCCTGGACTCGGGTTGGCGCGCCAGCCCCGGATCGAATTAACGACGAGGGCCAGTGTGCCGGCCAGCCTGGATGTAGGTTTTAGGCGGTTTTCCACATCCCACTAGGTGAATGCCAGGCTGGTCCCCACGTTCCGCCTCAGTTACACGGCTCGCAGACATCTGAACACATTCGCACTATTCCATGGATTACACTAGATGCGGACAGTTGTGGTACAGTAATTTCTTCCCCAGGGGTACGGAGTGGCGACAAGACGGACATCCGGTCACCCCTTAAAATTAACATGCCACATCCAATAAACCAGCAGATCCCGCAAGTCGGGATTAATGCTTGGAAGAGAGAGAGAGATTCTGAATGGAATCTAACTGGTGTATAATATGAAGCAGAAGTCATGCCTTTAGTAATGATTTGAGTTGATTCACTGCTCTGAGGATATTCACTTCTAAGTTACTCATGTTGGCAGCAGTCTTTGATCCGATTTCTGGAATATTTACTTCATCTTCTATAGTGAAGGAATTTGGGAAAACTGTATTTAGTAACACCACTTTAGTGGCACTGCCATTGGTAATATTATCATCCCCATCGTGCAGTGAAGATACTGATTATGACTTGCCAATGGTGCACTTTACATATGAACAGAATTTCTTTGGAATTTCTACTAGATTTCGGGACAGAGTTTCAGTGTGGCATATATTAAAAGCATCTTTCACTGAATTGTGCGCTAAATTTCGAGCTTATGGAGAACTTCATCGATCTTAAGGATTATTAATTACTTTAACTCTGTCAAGCTTGTTTCGTTGCTTCTGCAACAGTGTTCTGACCTGTTTTGTGTACTATAAGGATCAGTTCCATTTTTATTAATTTGTTTTGTAAAAATCTCTCAATTGCTGTCGATATATTTTTTTTTTTTAATTTGATCCTCATTTAGTCTGTGTTTACATAGTTAGTTCGGAATGATTGGGGATTGTCTTTTAGGGAGGCGTGAAGATATTTTTATCTACTTTTTTAAATGAGTATGTTTTTCGTTAATTTTTGGTGGATTTGGATGTTTCACCATTCAGATTGTGGATCTTCGGAAGGCCATATAATTTAGGGAGGACGACGTAATAAGAGCTAAGACTCTTGTTTGGCCCTTACGATGAGGAACATTTCTTCAACAGGTTGTTAGTCTTCCTCTCAAATCTTTACCATTTTTAAATTTTCTAATCTATATACCTCATTAATGTATCTAATTTTCCGCTCTCCGACTGTGGAAAGCTGATTTTGTTTTTCAGGACATCCCCTAGTGCCCCCCCCCCCCCGGAGATCCGAATTTACCTCCAAAATATCTGACACAACAATCATCAAGCCATACAGTACAACTGCATGTTCTCAGAAAAAATAATGGCTGGAGTTTTCGCTTGCTCTCAGTCGTTCGCAGTATCAACGCTGCAGTGCCATATTCGCTAATGTTACAAGACCAGATCAGTCAGTTATCCATACTGTTACCCCTACAACTACTGAAAAGGCTTCTGCCCCTCTTGAGGAACCACAGGTTTATGTAGCCTCGCCTCACAGGTTGCCCTGCGTTGTATCGTTGGGACAAGCGAGCGACTGACTCCCCCTCGTCAAGCTACATGGTTCATGAGGGCAGTTAATTAACTATGACGTAAAATAAGATAATTTCGAATCGTAAAAAGGTTTACCGGCAGTTGTTCTGTCATGTACCTTTCACTATCGGAACAGGAATGGGGGAATGAAAGTCATAGCCACCGTAAAGTGGCTTGCAGAGAGTAAATAAATGTAGGTTTCAAGGCAGTTAAGGCATACAATCACAGGCATCATGCAACAATGCAAGAGAAAATAACCTCATGGACTATAAATGGAGTGAGTGTATAATTACCGAATGTGGAAAGGGAAACACCGTAACGATACTATTCATGCCAATGGCCTTGCCGCAGTGGTAACACCTGTTCCTATCACATCACCGAAGTTATGCACTGTCGCACTTGGCTAGCACTTGAATGGGTGACCGTCCGCGTCAGCCGAGCGTTGTTGGCATGTGGTGTGCACTCACACCTTGCGAGGCCAGTTGAAGAGCTACTTGATTGAGAAATAACGGCTCCAGTCACGAAACATGACAACGGTTAGGAGAGCGGTGTGGTGACCACATGCCCCTCCATATCCGCATCCAGTAACGCCAATGGACTGAGAATGACACGGCGGTCGGTCGTTACCTTTAGAGCGAGAGAGAGAGAGAGAGAGAGAGAGAGAGAGAGAGAGAGAGAGAGAGAGAGAGAGAGAGAGAGGAGGGAGGGAGGGAGGGGAGAGAGAGGGAGAGATACTATTCACAAGCCTACTTAAGGAACTCTCAGGTAGATTATTGCTGGATACTGCACAAGCTGTGAACGCCAACAGATGTGCTGAGAGCTGCTTCATATGAGCTCTAATGCAGGAGTCGTTAGGGGCACTTCATTGCCCGGTCTGAAGCACACGAGCAAGAAATGCGGCTATGGCTTCAACATTAGTGCTACATGAAAAATATAAAGAACTTTTGCTTATGTGACTGTGCTTTTGATTTCTGCATTTTTGCTAATAACCAGGCTTTATCGATTGACTAATATGTGACTAAAAAGAAAAGAAATTTAATATGATGAACAAAAGGAATATTTTGTCATTTTTGCGTGTTGTATTTTTTGTATGTTTTTTGGCTTTTGAGACTTTTTGTTCCATTGTTAGTGCCTTTGTAATTTTTCTTATTTCAAGTTTAGTTATGCGCAGGGCACTGAGTAGATAATTTACACCTACGTTTGCGAGGATGAGTGTCCTTATTTGAACTTACTGTTTGGACTGAGATGATTATGCTCGCTTTCGGTAGTGGTGATATAGAGGTGAATGACAGAACTGCATTTCTTAGCTTAAGTCTGCTGGGGTAACTTAATCTAGGATCCTTGATTCTAATGATTAATGGATCGGAGTGTCATTGTGTGTTTACAACGGCCGGTTTATAGCGATCATTTTCGCTGACATTGGTTGGGATGGTGATGACTGATGAGTAATGGCTATATGTCATGTATGGTTGCCATTTAAGCGCTAACTTATCCCTTACCAAGAGCGTCGTTTTAGATTCAGATTATTATCTATCCTTAAATTCAAGATTAGACCAGTATTTAGAAAAAAGAACCAATACGCCGGCCGATGTGGCCGAGCGGTTCTAGGCGCTTCAGTCTGGAACCGCGCGACCGCTACGGTCGCAGGTTCGAATCCTGCCTCGGGCATGGATGTGTGTGATGTCCTTAGGTTAGTTAGGTTTAAGTAGTTCTAAGTCTAGGGGACAGATGACCTCAGATGTTAAGTCCCATAGTGCTTCGAGCCATTCGAACCATTCATTCAAGAACCAATACCAGCTCATGAAGTTTAACATACAGAAGTTATCTAGAAAAAAATGACTTCAAAATGCAGTTGGAAAAATAAGACCTAAATATTGGGAACAACATTAAAAAGACATAATTGAGGCTGCACAACAAAACCTCTTAAAAAGAAATGGGATCGTGCTTGGTGATTATGATGTGTTAATTACAAACAGAAAACGAGAATGGAATACCTGGAACGCAAGTAAAAATAATAACAGGAAAAATTTAAAGAAGCAAGGAAACATGCATCAAAAGGTCTCAAATAGATCAGAGTACAACATATGAAAGATCAACTAACATCAGTTGAGTCACACTCTAAGGATAAAAACACAAGGAACTTTGATGAATAATCCAACAATAGTTTAGAGAAATACACACCACCAAGTTTACAATTTATATATGTAAAACCACAGTAGCTTGCATATAAGAGCACTGACAACTGCAGTATAATTTCCAACTACTTCAAAAAAGTACACAACTATGATCCAACGAAAGAACAATTTCATTTTGATAATGAAATCCAAATACAACCAAACTCGAAGCCAACTACAACAGCGGAAATTAGACGTCATAAAACAACTTAAAAATAACCAAGTGTCAGGAGAAGACAATATAGTTGCTGAATAGTGGAAACAATGTAGAGAGATCGTTATTCTGTGTCTAGTAGAAATTATTAATAAAATTTTGACAAAAAACAGCTTACCATCAGAATGGACATTGGCTTTAGTACATAAACTACATCAAAAAGAAAAACTCTGATCCTAACAGCTGTAGAAGGATCACCCTCTTGCCAGTGACACATAACTTTATCCATGGCACTTTTAAACAGATCTGAAGGAATAATCGACCCGTAACTGGAAGAGTAACAAGAAACGATTTAGGAAGGGAAGGCCTTGTGCAGAGGAAATACTAAATCTAAAGAATATAACAGCAATGAAGAAAAACAGCAGCTCGAAATACTGTACGTGATAACTTCTGTAGATTTTAACAAGGCATATGACTCAACTGAAAGAAATGCACTAATTCGGATTCGACAATAAAACAACAGTAATAACTGAAGGAACGTTTGATAACAGAAATCAAAAGTAAAGTGTATAGGGGAACTATCAAAACCTTTTGAAATAGAATCGGGAGGAAGACATGGAGATGGTTTATTTCCCGTACTTTTTAACTGCGGATTAAAGAGGGTAGTGGATGGATAAAATAATAATAATGGCGTGTTGCGAGGGCCTCCCGTCAGGTAGACCGCTCGCCTGGTGCAAGTCTTTCGATTTGACGCCACTTCGGCGACTTGCGCGTCGATGGGGATGAAATGATGATGATTAGGACAACACAATACCCAGTCCCTGAGCGGAGAATATCTCCTACCCAGCAGGGAATCGAACCCGGACCCTTAGGATTGACAGTCCGTCGCGCTGACAACTTTTTTTTTGTGATCTTATTTTGTTCTATATTGTTCGATGAATTTGTTCGTGGCGGACGTCCGATGACACCCGTTCAGGTTGTTCGTTGATCCGTTCACTCAGTTTTTTTATTACAGAGGGTAGCTAAACCCTCTGACCGAACACGCTGTGCCACCGTGCCGGCTAGACCACTCAGCTACCGGGGGCGGACAGTGCATGGATTTAGAAAATACATCAATACTACAACTAGGAAGAAACCCAAATAAAACCACCATAGATTGTCTCGCTTTTGCAGATGACATGGCATTAATTACTGACTCACTTAATAGTGTCAAGGAACAAATCAAGGAATTACATAAACAAGCAGGCAAAATAACACTGAAAATATCATTTGAAAAAAAAAAAAAAATACAAATTTCATGACAAATATCAACGTTGCCCCTCCAAATCTTGGAATTCATAACAACGCAATATCTAAAACAACTGTTTTAAACACCTAGGAGAATGGTTAACAAGTAATACAAAAGAAAAGACAGCCATAGAAAACAGAGTACATAAAATGGAAAGGGCATTCCAAACGACAAAAAAACATACAAACAAAAAAATTGACCTAGAACATGAAACTACGTCACTATTAAACAGTGGTAAGGTCTGAAACACTGTATGAAGCAGAAACACTTAAACTAACAAAATTAGGGATGTTGAATAACTGGATAAAATTGAATAAAGAATTCTAAAGAAATTACTGCGACTTAGAAGTAATAGTAAAATTGAATACAAATTAAGTTCAAACAGGTAGCACCTTGTGACTGTCCACAGCCCGGTCTTCTTACGACTGTACATTCTCGGACCACCGCTGCAGCTCTCCTGTACAGTAGCTACATTCGTGCCCAGTCTTTTTGCCATATCACGAAAGGAACATACAGCTTCTCGTAGTCCTATTACAGGACTTCATTTAAAGTCAGTGAAGAGTTCACAATGGTGTCTTTGTCGCCTTAAAGGCGTCCTTGACTAACATCAACTCACCAAGTCACATCTCAGAGGTTACGCTCACGACATTTACAGTCTGTATTTAAACAAACGTACTAGCGCCATTCTTATGCGACTGGTGCGAAATCTGGACAGACATCACCTTTCAGATGTAGAAACACGCCTGCCAACTTTCAGTTATGTCGCACAGTTCCTTCTTGGTGTTGCGATTTTTCTTTCCCTCAGTGTATACAAATGTGAACAGGACTTTTTCGTGCCTGTGAAATGCTATGCCTGCTACTTTTCAAAGACAATAATATGTAAACAGGTTTTGTGTGCATGCACATGATTTGATTTGTCCATACGTAGCCGGGAGCGTAATTTTATGCACAATATATTTACGTTCCACACAAATAAAAGGCTGAATAAGCGTTTGAGATCTAGAGCCAAATGTTTTTTTAATTAATGGACTTCATCATGCCTTTTCAGTAAAACGAAATGCAAAGCGTCCCTATAATTTGGCAATGTTCCTTTCTTTTTCACGTATCACTAAATGAACTTTTATGGTCAACTCTGCAGCCCCAACGATACATCATCTTCGTTAGTTACTTGTTAATTGTATCTGGAACCACTTAACATAATATTAATCGATTTTTAAATGACGAAAAGAAGAGTTAGTCTATTAGGTACATTAGTTGTTCAGGCATGAAGAAGCTAGCACAGGGCAGAGTAGCTTGGAGAGTTACATCAAACCAGTCTTCAGAATGGTTCAAATGGCTCTGAGTACTATGGGACTCAACATCATAGGTCATAAGTCCCCTAGAACTTAGAACTACTTAAACCTAACTAGCCTAAGGACATCACACACACCCATGCCCGAGGCAGGATTCGAACCTGCGACCGTAGCGGTCCCGCGGTTCCGGACTGCAGCGCCAGAACCGCATGCCCACCGCGGCCGGCAGTCTTCAGAATGAAGGCCACGTCATCAACAAGAACAACTACAACATGTATATTTTTTATTTTAACTATGGCGTACCCCTCTAGTAATTCGGTGGTTACGACTACCCTCCGTAATATGTGTATCACGGTTGTATACCACTGCTATAGTTCAGCTCGTGGAAGTACTACATTCTGGTTTCACTCAGAAGGGTGTATAGATAGCCCAGTCAAATGTATCAGTAAAGAGTGATTTCAGTTGAAAGAACGAGTATGTGTGGTTCAACCGCTGGAAAGCTGCAGACTGGTTTCACTTGAAAAAAAATAATAATAATTCGTTAAACATGAATAATTACAACAGACTGAGCCGACTGTTTTCATTCGATTACTCCTACAGACCATTTCCAATCGTAAGAAATGAGCGATTTACGTTCGAACCCACACGTAAAACTACAACCGACTGAATAGATTGTTCTCATCTGATTTCTTACTCACATTGGTTTCACTCGAAAGTATGAATGAATAATTCAACTGATACGTAAAACAACAACCGAATGAGTGGATTGTTTTTCAACAACCTACTAAATCGATTGTTTTTATTCAGTTCATCCCATCAACAGAGAGAGTACGTGTATCCGGGCTCAAAGAAGCCGATTAGTATAATCGGCGAATCGCTCGACATTTGAACACAAGCGATGCCCCTATTCGACGACGTTGGCAGGAATGGGTGAACCATGGTCAAACATAGTGTCATGAAAGAAGCAGTCGACGTAGAGAGACGAGAGAACGAGACGACGGGGTAATCGACAGAGACACTCATAGTCCCAGATTCATCATCATCATCGATTCGACGTGCAGCTGGTGCTTCAGTGACAACCAGGATCGTTAATAGGCGAATCACTGAAAGGGCGCTGAGCTCAAGGCGATCCTTGCTCCGACTACCATTGGCCTCGGTACACCAAAGAGCTAGTTTGCAGTGGTGTTGGGCTGATTCGACATGGAATCTCACTGACTGGAGTAGAACTGTCTTCAGTCATTAGTCCCGCTTCGAACTGAACCTGATGATCACCGAAAACGTATCTGGAGACACCCGACAGTGGTGGGACACCAACCTGACTGTCGGCCGCCATACGGACAGTCAAACAGGAGTGATGGTCTAGGATGCCGTTTCATTTCATAGCAGGTCACCTTTAGCTGTCATCCGCAGCGCAGAGGTACGTCTATGATATTCTACGCTCTGTTTTGTTTCTCTTCATGACAAGCTATCCTGGTCTAACATTTCAGCGAGGTAGTTCCCGTCCGCACACGGCGATAGTTTCTGCTGCTTGTCTTCGTGCTTGTCGAACCCTACCCCTTGGCCAGCAAGGTGGCCGGATCTCTCCCCAAAGAGAACGTTTGGAGCATTGCAGGCAGGGCCCTCCAACCATCTCGTGATTTTGAAGATCTAACGCCCACCCCACCGCCCCATTCCAACTGGACTGAATTTGGCACGATATCTCTCAGGCGGACAGCTTTACCAATTAATTCCACGCCGAATAACTGGTTGCATAATGGCCAGAGATGAACCAACGCGTTATTAACTTGCCAAATATTTGAAACTCTTATTCTTGAAGAAGTGAACCAATTTTTTTGAAATTGTAATCATTTGATTGTCTGTACATGTACGTCATTTCTACCGATTTCCCATACGGATGTTTACTTCATGGTGCGTCTTTTTTTTTTTTTGTCTTACAATGTATGATGACCAATACTCAAGTTACGCAAACCTGACTTCTGTAACCATCTCGTACATTACATGATGAACAGGTGTATGTTAATGCCGACGATAATGGACAGAAAATTTTTACGCCATATTGTTACGGAAAATGTAAAATACTCCTGGAGACAAAAAAAAAATAAAAATTAGGAACTTTGCGTCATCCCAGGTAAAACAAAATTTATATGATATAATGACACGGTATATAGATAAGTGGACATGACTATGAGCCAATAAACTCTTTCTCTTCTTTATTTAAGAATCTGCTCTTTGTTCAAGATAATGAATATTATTCGGTTCATCAAAATGATGGAGACGGATAAGCAACAACGTCCCCAGTGAGACAGAGCAGAAAGCTACCACAAAATCCTCACAAAAGACTGAACAATCTTTTTTGTTAGCAATTTTCAGGAAGCATGGAGAACGAACACATCATTCATTTATGGAAACGTGTTGTTTGTCGCTATTGCGTCCTGAGAAATAGACTGTGTGAACTCATGCTGAGCCCCTGGCGGGAAAATTTCACATACTAAAAACTAAATTAAATTTCATTTGCTGTATCCCTGTTCCAAAAAAATGGCTCTGAGCACTATGGGACGTAACTTCTAAGGTCATCAGTCCCCTAGAACTTAGAACTACTTAAACCTAACTAACCTAAGGACATCACACACATCCATGCCCGAGGCGGGATTCGAACCTGCGACCGTAGCGGTCACGCTGTTCCAGACTGTAGCGCCTTTAACCGCGTGGCCACACCGACCGGCGTATCCCTGTTCCATCCTGTTTATGAGGCTTCACCGGATTACTATTTCAGACACTCTCCTGGCTACTAATAGCGGCATTTGAGACCTTGTGAGCGAAAAATGCTTACAGTGGGGTCAGATGGACTTCTGTAATTGCGATTTCCGACCTAAATTTTGTCAGCTGTTTCTACAGTTTTGTTCCAGCCTATAGGAAAGTTTCTCAAAAATATGTAAGCTGTACTACCGGTGCCCAAACACACATAGCTATTCAGGGTGTCTCAAAGCTTTTGGGTCAAATTGAAACGGGTGATACTGGATCTTCAACCGATTATATTGAGACTTGGAACCAAAAGTCGGAAATGAATATTCACTGTGTAATGGACATACACAACGTAAACCGCATAACAACAACGTAGCTCATAATAACTGTTCAAAATGATGACCGATAGTCTCAGTGCATAGATGGCAACAGCACATGAAGTTCTGCCGCACCGTCTCAGATATCGATGGTATCTGTTGCACCTGGCAGCTTGTATCCTAGCGAGCAAGCCTTCATCATTTTATACAGGGATTTCAAACACCAACGTCTTGACGTAACCTTAGACGAAGAGGTCCAGAGGTGTGAGATCCGGCGATCGCGCTGAGTATGAGACAGGACCACCCCCTCCAATCCTACGATGAGGGTACGCGTTATTCAGGCTCTCGCGGACATTAACACTGAAGTGGGCTGGTGCACCGTCGTCTTGAAACCACATCCTTTCGCAGAGAACAGGGGGTACAATATCCAAGAACTGTGGCAGCAGATCTCGCAGGAACAACAGGTAACGTGGACCAGTTACTTTGAGCAATTACTATAAGCTGCGTTGGTGTTGTTATGCAGTGTATGCTGCTTGTGCCCATAACACAATAAATACGCATTTCCGATAATTGCTTCCCTATCACAATATAATCAGTTGTGGACCCACAATCATCAGTTTTAATTTGACGCAATAGATTTGAGACGCCCTGTAGATTTCACCCATTGCCCATAAATTGAAAAACATTTCCCTTTATCGTTTTCCATCTCGACGGTTCAACTTAACCTGTGGCCAGAGCCGTGCATCGCTCCACATGTAGCCTCCTGCGGCTGACCGCTTAGTTCTGCTGCCCGCATCGCGAATAGTCGAGGTCAACTGTACCAGGAAAACTGCGCGAGCCACGATGCGCCATCGACGCCCGCGGTTCGCCCGGTCGAGCCCGGGTGACAACAGAGCTCGGTACAGTAGGGGAACACACAGCGCTGGAAAGGCGAGAATGACTGGCCACACGCGAGCGGATTTGCATTCTGAATCGTCTGCACTCGTTCGAGAATCATGGGGATTTGATATGCTTTCCTTTGGAAAGACAAATAACTCGTAATGTAAAATAATGGATGTAACACAGCAGTAGTAATAAAGTAATGAACATAGCACAAGCAACTTTTTATTGGTTTATACAGTTCACCCTTTCCTTCTCCGCGTCTTTCCAAAGCCTCAACCTTTCCGAGCTCTTTGATGAAACTTGATTTAAAATTCTGTAACTAAGTTTTTATTACACTTCGGTCCACAGTTGGAACATCGTCTACAAATATTTCAACAATCTCTTCGTACACTCTACTTTTTATACTCTTCTTCCTGTAATGTTTCTGGGTCGTTTTTCACAAACAAAGTCTTTTGTGGCACAATTTTATAAGTTTTTCGATGTGGTCAGTGGTCCACTCCTTCGTCATATTGGAAGCAACTAGAACTTGCTGTTAGGTCAAAATCGCAGAAAAACCCATGGAATATCTGAATGTGGCCTGGCCCGTTGCTGCGGAAATCCGCACGTGTGCCCCCAGTTAAGACTAGATCGGTTGTTCCGAGAACTGCAGCTGACGGCCTCAGGGTCGTGTTGACATTAACGCACAGGCGAAGATTGCAGGTGTTTCAGAATCCGTCAGAAATATCTGTCGTCAGACCCCAATATCCGCTCGTGTGTGGCCAGCTAATGCAGCCCTATGCAGACAGTTCAGCGCAAGACACCGTCACGAAACCCTTTTGAGTTATCGTATGTTATGTTTATTATTATTATTATCATTATTATTACATCAGAAACACATATCGAATAGCAAAGGTCCTTCCAACGTCCAAGGGTTAGGAAATGTGTAGAAGGGAATAAGTAACTTTCTCTTGAACTGGAGGAGGGAACCTACACTCTTCTGAAGAAATCAGGAGATGGCATGGGATGGCAAAATTTTTATACAGGTTGTAAATAATTAAAATAAGTCTTTAGGTTTTGCAGAATGCAAATGGTTCAACTGGCGCTGAGCACTATGGGACTTAACATCTTAGGTCATCAGTCCCCTAGAACTTAGAACTACTTAAACCTAACTATCCTAGGGACATCACACACATCCATGCCCGAGGCAGGATTCAAACCTGCGACTATAGCAGTCCCGCGGTTCCATACTGCAGCGCCTAGAACCGCACGGCCACCGCGGCCGGCTGCAGAATGCAGTGGTAGTTGTAAATTATTAGCTTTCTGTGATGGCAGTACCAGAACCCTGTTGCGACACATAAATACCTGCGAAGCTTCGCCTAACATGCAGATAAATAATAGTGGTAACTTCCAGCATCAGCAAAATCCATTGTAATGAGAAGTGTGTAACGAAGTATGCAAGCGATCTGCGGCTGTTAAGGAAAGTTTGAAGAGAAGGCTTTCTAGATCCTGCACAGACACTGCCAGAAATAGGAGCACAGTACCCCACTGCAAGTGTAAGAGATGTGCTTCGTCACCCATCAACGATTTCTCTCAAGTGTCTCAGGATATGGAGGATGGTGCTTACGCATGCGCGACTGACATGTGGACAGACGCGCACACTAAAACGCATTATTCAATTCTTACTGCGCATTCAATCTAGCAGTTGTTGGACGGTCCCCATATGATATGGGAAAAAGTGCTACAAATAAGCGAAAATGAAATCAACATGAACAAGTTATGGGTATTTACAAGCCACATGTTGAGAGTAAAGTTAGTTACGGAGCAGGGGACAAACGTGAAAAAGTCACTAGAGAACTACTGTAGCATTCCATAAAACAACCATTCTCTCAGTACTGTTCTACACCACACCCTTGAGGATAAAATGTTTACACATCGTTGTTATCAACGAAAAGTGCTGTAACTAATTTAAGAAGGAATGACCATGTGAAAGACTCACAGTTATAGTTTATCTCAAAGCAGCATGTTTAGAGTGGAATACATTTTATATCATGCTAAAATCTGTGTTTATTCAGCATGAACAAACTGCTGAAGTTTTATGTGAATTCGAGAAAATACACTAGATGGGGAAAACCAGATAAAGAAAGGATCTTCTGGTGTTGTGGAAATCAAGAGCATCAACTTGTCCCTGACTATCGCCGGCCGGTGTGGCCGTGCGGTTCTAGGCGCTTCAGTCTGGAACCGCGTGACCGCTACGGTTGCAGGTTCGAATCCTGCCTCGGGCATGGATGTGTATGATGTCCTTAGGTTAGTTAGGTTTAATTAGTTCAAATGGTTCAAATGGCTCTGAGCACTATGGGACTTAACATCTACGGTCATCAGTCCCCTAGAACTTAGAACTACTTAAACCTAACTAACCTAAGGACATCACACAACACCCAGCCATCACGAGGCAGAGAAAATCCCTGACCCCGCCGGGAATCGAACCCGGGCGTGGGAAGCGAGAACGCTACCGCACGACCACGAGATGAGGGCTTTAATTAGTTCTAAGTTCTAGGGGACTGATGACCATAGATGTTAAGTCCCATAGTGCTCAGAGCTATTTTTGAACCCAGACTATCCCAAGTGACATGAGAAGTTTCATTTACACCTGCCTATAGTGCCTCTAGCGAGAGATTATTTAGTGGAGCTGGGCTTGTCATTATGGATAAACGTAATAACCTGTTTATGGTGAACTGCAGTACCATTACAAGTTTCAGACACAGTGGCATACCATCCTATCTTCGTCACTACAAACATTTAACATCTTACCTGCTTATTTCAGGAATAAATTCCTCAAGTAAGGCGTTACAGCGTTACGAGATGAAGAATATTTCTTTATTTACTTGAAGAAAGAAAGTTTTCAATAAACGTATCTCTTTCTTTTCTGAAGCTTGTGTTCTTTCATTAATTTACTTTTAATTTTTGCAAGTATATTTGCACGCAACAGATGATTTAAGTGCTGTATCGTATGAGTGTGATGTCATATAGATGCTTTTGCATATGCCAAAGAGAAATCTTTCTTTAACTTTTTCGACTTGTGATCACCTTTCACAGAAATCTGGAATGTCCGAAACTCCCCTTTATAAAAGAAAAAGGTACTTACTGTAACATGGAAGTAATTGAATCCCGAGCAGACTGTTTAATACCTCTAATGTCTTTATATTGATTTACATTTCAGTTGCACCACACTGAAAAGGCTGATGAAGACTAGGTAGGTCTAGTCTGAAATACTGAAGTATTTTACGCTTTTCAGTTATCCTACAAGTTCGCATTATGGAATTAACTGGCTTAATCCAACCTTGGATCTCGGTGAGGAGGATCCGCCTGCTTCGTATCTCGCATAACTTTCAAACAAGGAACCACAGAAGTTAAAAACAGTCTTAAATTAATTTCGTAGAGAAATTTGCTTATGTATTTATTTTTTATATAATTGTAGTAAGGAAAAGCCTTTCCCCACAAAGACGTGGATGAGATAGGTAATAAATTTGCTACCGCTTCATTTGACGGCATTGGAAACTCTGCCTTTAAACTTAACCAGAAAGTTATCGGTGCTAAAGATTTATTTTCTGTAACTTAGTCACTGGAAGTTACGAGGAACTCTTCCTTTTAATTTACACTTCATGTGGATTCCAAAATTATTGTCTCTTCCAAGTGACTGTGAATCCAATTGTTATTACTGGACAGAGCCAGGAAATAGTCTTTGAAAGCTTTTCCAGATGCCTTCACATGTTCCTTAATTATGTTCTTGAATACACTACGAAATAGTGAAGAGCAACGAAGCATTCAGTTTGATGGGAATCTAAACAAATTTACCAAACTGTAAGCTTTTTAATGAAAAATTCGATATCTTTGCACAGTACACAGGTTTGTGTTTAGCGCCTGAAGTAAAAAATTTGAGCTATTGATTCTTAACAAAACGACGGTCGAATTAGCCACAGTCTGAGGCCACACTCTGCTTTGGGAAAGGTGTACCTGCTGAGGAAAAGATATACTTCATACAGTATGAGAACAGTTCTGCTATGATATAACCATATAACTTCCGTGTGTGTCAATAAAAACTTTTAGATATTTGCCGTTTCCTGGTACAGTATTACAAAAATTCGAGAATAGGTAGGGTGACTATTAATTAAATTATCTATAATCACTGAATCTAAGATACAGAGTTTTTTTCAAATGCACGTAACAATAAGTTGATTTAACTGTTACAAGCAACGGTGGAGATTTAAGTAATCATCTTTTCCCTGATGTTACAGCCATCAGTTATTTCAATGTAACAACGGAGGCGAAGTACTGTGTCGGTAAATATTGTGCGAAGTAAAAAACTGCTCGTAGAGTGGCCACAGAGATTCCGTTCGGCGCCCGTAACCGAGGCCCACGAGGAAAACAGGCCGAGGCGCGTACATCACGAAAGTAGGCCAGAACTGGCTCGTTCAGCTCAGCAGAAAAAATGCGTTTCTAAACCTGTTAACTCGCAGCTGAGCGTGTAGAGTACGTACTAATGAGAATTGCATCTTCTACTGGTATCTGCTGTTATGAAGTCTTACTGATTAATAGTACTACAACAAAATTTAATTTAAAATCAGTACTCTATATAAATGGTATAACGGCTTGTTTATAGCAATTAGTCTCTTCTGTTTAACAGTCCTAATTTCATATAAAAAGTGGTGCCTTATGCAAATGATAATCATTTTGGCATGATTTTAATTTTATTGTACCCCAGTATAGGCGTAACAACTTATAAGTAGGCCTATGGACTTCCGATCATTGTAGGACTAACAATAGTAAGATTCCATAATAGCGGATAAGACTCCAGCATAGCGGTTTCCAGTAGAGGATGCAATTCTCGTTTGTACGTACACACCTAGTTACGAGTTAACAGGTGTAGAAACGTAGTTTGTCCACAGAGTTGAGCGAGCGAGTGCAGACCAACCTTCGTGACGTATGCGCCGCAGCCTGTCTATCTCGTAGACCTCAGCCCGTAACAGTGTGACGTCAGCAGCCGAGCCACACGAGCGCCCGTGTGGACACAGGCTCCGGCGGGGCACCGCTCGACCGCTGCAGGCCCCGGTGTGACCACACCGGCTGTTCGGGCAGCGCGGGTCGAGGCTCGCCCGGTTGTCATGGCTACGGTGCCGGGCGGGCCGTGCAGGCTTGATGCACACCTCTGCACATAGTACGTACCAAGTGCGAAAGTAAAAATGAATAACACTTCAGGAGAATTTAATGGATAGTTTCACTTTTCATACATCGTTGACTGCACAGTTTACATATTAAAAATATGATCTACATACATTTCTTTGTGTTTTTAGACGTCAGTACATCCTTTCGCCTTGTATTATTTTTGTCAACGACTTATTTCTCACCTTGCTGCTCAACAATCTTCCGCATGTTGTAGAGGCTCAACTGGATGTTTGTACGTAACTTAGGGAAACATTTAATGTAGGAATGTAAGCAACCAGTACTGATACCCCCCCCCCTTTCCAATCGAATCGAAAACTCACAAATAAAACCGCCAATAATTCTGATGCTTAACACTGGATCGAAAATCCCTTGTCGTGACGTATTCTAGCCTACAGATCGACCCTCATTTGGAATGATGTATGATGCGGCGTTACCAGGCACACGCATTCATTTGGATGGCCTAATCGTCAGTGAACATATGTGGCTGTGTAATTTGGATGGCCGGCCGCTGTGGCCGAGTGGTTCTAGGCGCTTCAGTCTGGAACCGCGCGACCGCTACGGTCGCAGGTTCGAATCCTGCCTCGGGCATGGATGTGTGTGATGTCCTTAGGTTAGTTAGGTTTAAGTAGTTCTAAGTTCTAGGGGACTGATGACCTCAAAAGCTAAGTCCCATAGTGCTCAGAGCCATTTGAACCATTTTATTCAGATGTTGGCTGTCATAATGGTTATACGCTTTTTCTGTGTCCTGCATTAAGCAATACTTCTTGGGACCAGCAATCACTGACTGAGAAATACAGAGGAAAAAATGCAACAGATAATAAGCAATACATTTTCATTTGCCCAACTGCCGGCCGCAGTGGTCTAGCGGTTCTAGGCGCTCAGTCCGGAACTGCGCGACTGCTACGGTCGCAGGTTCGAATCCTGCCCCGGGCATGGATGTGTGTGATGTCCTTAGGTTAGTTAGCTTTAAGTAGTTCTAAGTTCTAGGGGACTGATGACCACAGATGTTAAGTCCCATAGTGCTCAGAGCCATTTGAACTATTTGAACCATTTGCCCAACTGGTGATAAAAGTAAGTTAGTAATTCATGTATAAGTCCTACGTTTGATTTCAACATTGAGACTACATTGGAGTGACAAAAGTCATAGCATACCTCCTAATATCATGTCGGACCTCTTTTTTCCAGGCGTAATGCAGCAACTCGACGTGCAGTTGACTCAACAAGTCGAGAAGTACCCTGCAGAAATGCTGAACCATGCTGCCTCTATAGCCGTCCATAGTTCCGAAAAATGTTGCCGGTGCAGGATTTTGTGCACGAACTGACCTCTCGCTTATGTCCAATAAATGTTCGATGAGATCCATATCGGGCAATCTGAGTGGCTAAATAAAAAAGAAATGGCTCTGAGCACTATGGGACTTAACATCTGTGGTCATCAGTCCCCTAGAACTTAGAACTACTTAAACCTAACTAACCTAAGGACATCACACACATCCATGACCGAGGCAGGATTCGAACCTGCGACCGGAGCGGTCACGCGGTTCCAGACTGAAGTGCCTAGACCGCACGGCCACACCGACCGGCTGGCTAAATCATTCGCTTGAATTGTCCAGAATGTTCTTCAAACTAGTTGCGAACAGTTGTGGTCCACTGACATGCCACATTGTCGTTCATTAAAACTCCATCGTTGTTTGGGAACATGGTTGGATTCGTCCCCAAGTAGCCGAACATAGTAATTTATAGTCAATGATCGGTTCAGATGGACAAGAGGCCTAAGTCCATTCCATGTAAACACAGTCCACACCATTATGGCGGCACCACCAGCTTGCACATTGCCTTGTTTACAACGTGGGGTCTGCGTCACACTCGAACCCTACCATCAGCTCTTACTATCTGAAATGGGGACTCATATGACCAGTCTATGGTTTTCCAGTCATCTAGGGCCCAATCGATATGGTCACGAGCCTAGGAGAAGCGCTGCAGACAATGTCGTGCTGCAAACAAAGGCACTCGTATCGGTCTTCTGCTGCCATGGCCCATTAACACCAGATTTCGCTACACTGGCCTAACGGATAGGTTCGTCGTGTGACCCACATTGATCTCTTCAGTTAGTTCACTCAATGTTGCTTGTCTGTAAGCACTGGCAATTCTACGCATACGCCGCTGCACTCGGTCATTAAGTGAAGGCAGTCAGCAACTGCGTCGTCCGTGGTGATCGGTAATGCCAGAAATTTGGTATTTTCGGAGCATTCTTGACACTGTGGATCTGGGAATATTGACTTCCGTAATTATTTACGAAACTGAGTGTCCTATGCGTCTAATTCCAACTATCATTCCGCGCTCAAAGTCTGTTAATTCCCGTCGTGCGACCATAATCACATCAGAAACCTTTTCACATGAATCGCCTGCTTACAAATGACAGCTCCGCCAATGCACTGCCCTTTTATACCTTGTGTAGGCGATACTACTGCTCAAATGGTCCAAATGGCTCTGAGTACTATGGGACTTAACATCTGAGGTCATCAGTCCCCTAGAACTTAGAACTACTTAAACCTAACTGACCTAAGGACACCACACACATCCATGCCCGAGGCAGGATTCGAACCGGCGACCGTAGCGGTCGCGCGGTTCCAGACTGAAGCGCCTTGAACCGTTCGGCCACAGAGGCCGGCGATACTACTGCCATCTGTATATGTGAGTATCGCTATCCCATGACGTTTGCACCTCAGTGCACTTTCTTCATAGCGCAATATGTGAGACTGGTTCACCTCTTCAACCGATGTCGAAAGAACATTGATACAGAGTTTGAAACAGCTTCTCAGTTTAATAGTCACAAAATATCCTTGCGTAGTCTAAGCATGGCGAAGGTATGACAGTACGTAAAAATAGGAAAGAAACCTGTACAAGCAAGGTATGTTCGTCACATAAACTACTAAGCGAAGTGGATTGTCGTCGGGGAATTACATATTATTTTCTAAATCCTGAACACTGCTCACAATCTGTACAGGATGGAGATGACTTTAGAGATTATGCAGAAAATCAATTGTCAACAAAACACTTTCCAACATTATATCTGTTACTACAAATGTCAACAGATCAAATACGAGTAATAAAATCCAGTAACCACCTTTATTAATGCATGTCTGGTGTCTGCGTTGTAACCCAAGAATGAGGTCGACTTGCTTGCTTAGCTTAGCGAAGAACTGAAAAGGAATTCTGATATTATTGTATATGAAGGAAGGTAACAGCCTGATTACGTTGAGGAAAAAATACGGAAACCAGACTAAGAGAAGCGTGATATGCTATCAAAGTCTGATGGGCAGTGAAAATAAGGACGGAACAAAGAAGAAGCAAGATAACGAGTTGGCTTGACACAGACATTGCTCCGACGGCCACTACACTATATAGCCATTTGCTTATTATTCGGGATATGACCTGCAGCATGAATGGTCACAGGTTTGTTCGATACATAGGAGAGCATCACGAAGATGCCGCAAAACGAACTGCCAGACGCTTGGAGATACCGCGTGAAAGCCTAAAAACCAAGACAAGATTAAACTAATTACAACGTACAAAGGCGCATAGGCAATCGTTATTCGCGAGCTCCACACGTGAATGGAACAGGAAGAAGCTTAATAAGATGTACAGGGATGTACGCTCTACCACGCCCTTCATATTGGTTTGTAGGATGTAGCTGTATATACAGATCTTTGTATTTGAGATAAATATATGGTCAATGGTGGAACAGCTATAGGCTTTTGTTCTTTTGTGATAGAGTACTGTGGGACGCAGGTTGAATGATTTTATGTTTACTAGCTGAGTACCCAGCATTGCGGGGGTACGTATTTATTCCAATGGTCTATTAGCCCTTCTTCTTCTTCCCCCGTCTCTCCGTCTATCACCTTCTTCCCCCTTTCTCTGTCCAACTCATCCTACACCTCTCTCTATCCATCTATGCACCTCGGTCTATCTGCTCTTCCTCCCTCTCTCTGTCCATCTGCTCTTCCCCCATTTGTTCATCTGGTTAATCCCTTCTGTCTGTCTCCTCCTCCCCCACCGAATTCCATCTTCGCCTCCCCTTTTCTTTGTCCATCTTCTCTTCTCTCCTCTCACCTTCCATCTCCTCCTCCCCCCTCACTGTTCATCCTTGCCTCCCTCCTTTCTCTTTCCATCTCCTCCTCTCGTCCTTCTCTGTCCATCTTCTCCTCTCCCCTCTCTCTGTCGATTTTCCCTTACCACTTTCGCTGGCCATCTAGTCTTCCTCCCTAAACATGTCCATCTTCTCCTTCCACCTCTTTGTCCGTCTCCTTCTATCCCCTTCTTTCCCAACGTTATCACCCTCACCCCAGTAGGAGGCTGGTGCTTGTTATCTCCATACTATATCTTTCCAGATCCTAACTAGTATGTGTACCAAATTTGGTTGAAATGGTTCCAGGGTTTTAGGATGAGCTTTCTACCTGTGAGTTTGCTCGTGTCAAATATATTTAACGTATTTCACGTGCGTTTGTGGGACCTGCATGTCTAGCGAATTTCTCCTTTCAGTTTCATTTTGACGCAGCTCAATGTTTATCACGACGTATCTCCTAAACTATGTGCCATACAATGATATATCCTTGTACGTACATTGAGTGGCATGTATAGATATTTTCTGCGAATTTTGTTGACAATAGGGTAACAAAAAAATAATAAATTTAAACATCATGCACGATGCGGTAGTTTTTAGCGCACATTAGTGTTTATGATGTCATACGTCCTGAACTCTGGGTCGTACATTGATATAATTTTGCTGGTACATGTACTGGTGAGCGCTAATACTGTTTGCAAAATGTGTTCAGAATACAGTAAGTAGTAAAGAAGTAATAAATGAAAACGTCTCACTTAATGAGACAGTTTTGCTACATTAAAAGCGATAATGTCGTAAGCGGTTAACTTTTCTCCTTTCATCATTTTGTGGGGGCTGTCACCAAGGAAAAGTTTCTTAAAGGATTCAAATTGTGTGTAGAGTTTGTTGCAAGTGATTAAATGCTATGATTCTCAAATACTGGATGATTAAATTATGGATTTCACGTGTCGTGAGTACATAATTTTTTCACCTCCGGCCCCACCTCTTTGATAGGTAGGTGGCTCTTACCCTCATAGCGATTATCTCCAAACAGTAAGCGATGTGTGTACCAAGTTTGACTGAAATCGGTCCATTGGTTTAGGAGAGGATGTGGAACATGCGTATATACATAGATACATAAATAAATATATACAAATAGGGTGACAATTATTGAAATATATGAAATAAAATCGTCATAACTTCTGAACGGTTTGCGTTAGGACGTTCAAATTTCTCGGTTGGCCGCGGGGTATGATGGGAATTAGTAGGCGCATGGGCACGCACGCGCCTTATTGTTGGTTTAGCGACGAAGCCCACTTTCATTTGGATGGGTTCGTCAGTAAGCAAAATTGAGGCATTTGGGGGACTGCAAATCGGCATTTCGTGATCGACAAGTCTCTCCACCCTCAACGGGTGACTGTGTGGTGTGCAGTGTCCAATCACGGAATAATCGGTGCGATATTCTTTGACGTTACGGTGACTTCCCAGCAGTACGTGAAGGTTTTGGAAGATGATTTCATTCCCATTATCCAAAGTGACCCTGATTTCGACAAGATGCGGTTCATGCAAGACGGAGCTCGACCCCATCGAAACGGGAGAATGTTGGATGTCCTGGAGGAGCACTTTGGGGACCGCATTCCGGGTCTGGGGTACCCAGAGGCCACAGGCATCGGCCCCGATTGGCCACCGTATTCTACACATCTGAACACATGCGACTCCTTTTCGTGGGGCTATATTAAAGACAGGGTGTGCAGCAATAACACCTAAACGATTGCTAAGATGAAAATAGCCATTGAAAAGGTTATCGACAGCATCGATATTCCGACATTCAGGGGGCTATGCAGAATTTCGCTGTTCGTCTGCGCCACATCATCGCCAATGATGGCAGGCATATCGAACATGTCAGAACCTAAATCCGAATACCTGTAGTGATGTTAAAATGTCGAATAAAGTGTGTGAACGCCGTGATCTGTAACTGACTTCCGTTTTATTTTTCATATAGTTTAGTATTTGTCACCCTGTATATACATACATCCATTTTTATATTATGTATGGATTAAAGCATCACTAGCATTATTGTGTTTTGACAGTTCAGTGTTAAAGTCACCGCTAACTGCTAGCTGCCTGTTTAGTTAGCTGAGATGTTCACCTGAACTTGGTGTTAGTTCGTAAAACTAGTCTAAGTAAGATAGGCGGTGCTTACCGTGGAAATAGCCAAGTCCCTATATATATTGTTCTTATTCGTGAGACCATCTGAGACAAAGCTACGTTGTCGTGAAACGTGTCATAATATACATAAATTGAAGAATGCCGGTAAAAGAACTCGAAAATAAATGATCAACGATAGCGTATATGTATTAGTAATAGAACGCAGCCAATAGTTCGGTATTACAGAGTGGAGATCCTGAGTTTAAAACGAAGTGCGATGCAAGAAAATCATATAACATAGACAGATAAATTTTAGTTTTTCAGCTTTAACATTTCATTTACGCTAGAAGCAGAAGAGATAATTTAGAAGTTGTGGGTAACTGCATAGGCTTCCATTTCAAGGATCAAAATTTCATTACGATGCCCTGTTTTTTTGTGATACACGTAAGAACGTAAGTTACGGCTTTCAAGTAAAGTAATCCACTGCTTCTTGAAATATTTCTTAACTGCTTTCTAGAACAGTTTACGACAATTCTCGGCGTCGAGTAAGGAAGAGGAGCCAGGCAGAGCTGGAAACCAGGCTCCGAACTTGCCTAGCATGCGATGGTTTACATCCGCTGGCATGGAGAGTTGAAAAAAACTGGGTCGTGGTAACAGACGTCATCATTCCCATTGTGTCTTTTTCGACTGCAGTCACGCACCGACGCGGTGCCACGCCGTGTGCTGAACACACAACATTAAGATGTCACGCAAACCAAACGATCAGTGCACCTCCTTCCCCAACTTGAGTAATTAATGTTACGTGGAGCAAATAATTTGTAATTTTATGTACATGTTGACAAAAAACTCTAGGACGAAATCGATAGCAAATATGCTGCTACTGATCGCAGTTGTGAATCGGAGGGTGTGCTTTCACTAGCTCCATTAACGAAAGAGCCAGAACACGTGTAACGAAAGAAACAATGTTTGAAGATGACTTACGATAAATTTTAAATTACCCACTCTGCACGACTTAAAGCAATCTCTTGCGTGTACCTCCTTTTTGTTACATCGTTACAGTTACCTCTGATATTAATTGACAAAATTAAGCTCAATTAGTCAGTTTCAAACAACGAGAAAAGCGTTTTGTCAACGAGAAGAAAAGAGAGAAGGCCTACGGTAAGCAAATACGTGTCAAAGTTAATGCTTCTTAATGTTTACAGAGCAATGCTATAGAGAAAATCCATTCGCTTTGCAAGAAATAATACTGCACTTTTAGATGCTAAATTTAAATGGATAGTGACTTTAACAAGTCATTCAGAAGTCTATGAACTTACTTTCAGCTTTTTCAAGTTGTGCGTCCCGAGGTGGTACAGAAATAACTCGTTCTTCTGAAAAGACAACGAGACAAGAGAAAACGAAGTGGCTTAGAGAACAATTAGAGAGCCTAAAAGTAGAACGCGTTGCACCATTCCAGAATACTGGTTAGCAATGACACAAGTGGACCAGTATGTGTGGTATCTAGTGTGGCAAAAAATCTTGGTAGGATTTACAGTAATGTATACGCAAACTAACCTGTATCCGAAAATACAGGTGATTCTGATGGCTTATTGCATTACATAAATATTTGCAGTAAGTAATTGGAGACGTTCAACATGCAAACCAGGGACAAAGAGATTGAAAAATAACATTCCATATGACACGTTTTGCCGGCAAATAATATTCGAACCTCTACTGAATACCTGATACACAACTGGTATATCGTCATATTAGAAACGAGCGAGCGAAAGAATACATAGTAACGTGCAGGGGTGACTTGATGCCTTCCGGTACGTTCCGGCATGTTCGCTCGAGCTTGGTTCATAATAAACCGACACAATGAAAATATCAAATCACGTTCATCAGCAACAATCCGCGAAGGCAGATTGGTTGATGACAGCATATCCTTCGAGAGACTCGATTATGATAGCAGAAGCCTTATAACCAATGAAAATTACAGATACAACTGTTTTCTTTCTTACTGTTCGAGGTGGTAATGTTGTTAAGCCACTTCACTCTGTGGCGACAAGAGCGGGACTCAAATCCCCTTCCAACTACCATTATTTAAATAGTCAACGATTTCGTTGCTGACTTCAGATGAACACCGGCATTATTTCATAGGTAAGGGAAGTTCAGTTTTTTTTTCCTGTCCATGTCTTACAAAACTTTTTCCGCGCGTCCATTGACTCTACTGCCAATAGTACAGTGTGTGAAACCAGCCTTTAAGAAGAGAAAAAGGGTGGAATCTCTATGCGAGGACCCAAATCATTCTGTCAGCTTATGAAATAAATCCATCACACACACTGATCTTTCACAGAGGTTAGTATACACAAGAAGAATATTATATGATAGGAAACAGTTAAAACATTTTCAAACCTAGTCTTATTGGCAGTGAGGTGATGCGTCATTCAACAAAGAGCGAGGAAAGAATATACGGCATTCTTTCTGAAGAAACTATTCTGGCACTCGTCTGTTGTGAGTTCGTATGTCAGTGATCTGCCACGAGATAATCCCTGCGTGCTTCACAGTAAGACTTGAAGTTTTATTTGGGAGGAGCATTTATATGTTGGAAAACGGTGAAGAGGAAGGGAACAGAATAACGAATAAGTTTTAGACGTTCGATGCTGGATGTCTGTAAGCTCTTCTACACAGAAATATCGAGCCTACCGACTATGCCTCTACGGTCGATATCTACATCGACACAAAAATACAATGACGGAAAAAAATATCAGAACCAAGAAGGAGTTGTGCGACATAAATGAAAGTTAGTAGGCGTGTTTCTACTTCTGAAAGATGATGACTATTCAAGTTTCGCGCCAGTCGCGTAAGAGTGGCGCTAGTGACAGCACTAAGAGGATGTAAATCAGGTTTGCTTCAAATTCACACTGTAATGGTCGTGAGCGTTAGTTACCTTAGAGATTGGCTGTGGTGAGTTGATGTTAGTCAATAATGCCTTTAAGGTGACAAAGAAGCTATTATCAGCACCTCACTGACTTCGAACGACGTCGAGTAATAGAGCTACCAGAAGCTGAATGTTCTTTCTGCGATACTGCAGGAAGAACTGACAGGAATGTAGCCACTGTACGTGAATGCTGGTAGCGGTAGTCACGGAGCAGCAGTTGGCAGCACAGTGACTCAACGAACTGTTATAAATCGATTACTTCAAAGACAGGATCGAGCCAGACGCTCTGTAGGGTGCATTCCACTGACCCGAAACCACTGCCATTTGCGACTTCAGTGGTGTCATGCGAGATCTCACTGGAGGGCAGGATGGAAGTCTGTTGTGTTTTTGTGTTTTCTAGTGATGGCTGGCTCTGCCGCGGTGACAGTGATGGCCGTGTGTTGGTTAAGAGGAGGCCATTTGTGGGGCTGCAACAAATCTGTCTGCGTGATACGCACACTGGACGTACACATAAGTGTTATGGTCTTGGATGCGATATCGTATGACAGCAGGAGCACTCTCGTGGTTATCCCACACATCCTGATTGCAAATTTGTATGTCAGTATGGTGTTTCGATCTTTTGTGCTGCAATTCATGGACAGCATTCCAGGGGTATTTTCCAACAGGATAACGCTCACCCAAATACCGCTGTTGTAATGCAACATGATCTGCAGATTGTTGACATGTTGTCTTGGCCTGCTTGATCTCGAGATCTGTCTCCAATCTAGCACATATGCGACATCATCGGACGACAAGTCCTGCGTCATCCAGAATCAGCATTAACCGTCGCGGTGTTGACCGACAACAGGCATGGAACTCCATCCCACAAACTAACATCCGGTACCTGTACAACACAACGCATGTACGTTTGCATGCGTGCTTTCAACATTCTCTCGGTACACCGGTTATTAATGTACCAACAGTTCACATTTGGAATGGCCTATCTCGCCCTTACATTAACCTGTAATCCTGCAGTGTAATCACTTAAATATGTTAACTGACAAATGTGTTCCCGAAATTTCATTACTGTACATTAATCATTTTTTGGTTTTGCAATTTTTTTCTGCCAGTGAATGTTTGTTGACGGTAGACAGATTAATGCCATGAGATGTCGAATGCTTTTAGAAGACATTTAATGAGTAGTATGATCGTAAAATCTCGATCCATGTTAAAGAAATAATGGATTCATTTACACAATACGCATCTATGTTTATTGTCAATCTATGCATACATTTAGATCGTTCTTTAATATGACCCCCGTCTGTTTGGAAGCATTGCTCTCATCGTTGAAGAGTAAACCTGAATACACTCTGAAGCATACCTTGTGAAATAGCTGGCCCTACTTCCCGTATTCGAGCTGTTCGATCCTGAATACCCTTTGAAACGTATCTGTTTGCCTATTACTGTTAATATGTACAAATGAAGGATAGATGAAAATAGTTACTGCTGCTGCCCTTTCGTTTAAGCCTCAGACTATAGGTCCACTCACTGCTTGCATCTGATAATTATTTAAAAAGAACGCGCGGCCGATAGCTGTCTCTTACATTTAACGTGTTAATCAGGGAGACGGCCGGCCGTTGTGGCCGTGCGGTTCTAGGCGCTTCAGTCCCGAACAGCGCTGCTGCTACAGTCGCAGGTTCGAATCCTGCCTCGGGCATGGATGTGTGTGATGTCCTTACGTTAGTTAGGTTTAAATAGTTCTAAGTCCAGGGGACTGATGACTTCATAATGCTCAGAGCCATTTGAACCATTTGAATCAGGGAGACGGAATAGGACGCCTAATTTTATCAGTGAGGTTTTCAACTCAATCTTCCACAAATACACCAGGGCTGGAGGATGGGATTGCAATATAGAAATCGTGAAATATTTTCCAACATACGGTCAAAATATTTCTTTAAACAATTTGAGTGAACAAGGATTAAGTACAGACAAAACAAAAGCATTCACAAAATTCTAGGTTGGTGTGGTCCTGTACTTTACACGAAGGTTCAATGAAATACGTCAGTGCACCAAATAGAAACAACGATGTGGGGTGGTTGGGATAACCAAGGGGTACAGGGATCAGGAAAAAGAATTAGCACTGGTACATTCTCCCATGCCACAACGAGCCTAAGCAAACACCGCATTATTATTACCAAAACTGATACTATGCCTAATGCCTACTCAGCAGGGAGTACCTTGGCTAGAGATGTGAGATAGAACGTAGGCTATCAATACGTGGTCGCCCATGGCACAGTACATTCGAAGAAAAATCCGGGTTATATCTTCAACAAAATTTGCGGAAATACAGTAAAGCGTACCAACGATCCACGGGCGCATTTGTCTGGAAAGTAATGAAAGGACTAACGAAATGTGATCCAGTTCCACAAACCGCGAAAGTACTCTAAACTGCTCTATTCTTGAACCAGAAAAATAATTTTCCTAAGCAAATACACATTCCACACTACAGATTAAGATCAGTCTACCGACTGATTGTAAAGATGCAATACACCTTACTCTCCTCACACGTGGTTGAGAAATCCAGATACCCAGAATGAAAAGCATCGATTTATAACAGAAAAAAAATCCCTAGAAATTTGGAAAGATTTCATACACACTCACGCACTGAAGGTGCACAAATTTACTGTAGATTAACAAAGAATGGGTTTAAGATCTACCACTGACAACGTGTCAGAGTGCCCGCGGAAAGCCACTGTCCTTCAAGTTTCAAAAACTCGTGAACGATCTACAAATCTGTCTCGCGCCTTTTATAATTTCGTTTGCTAAATTTACCCAATATACTGAGAATCAAATGGTTCAAATGGCTCTGAGCACTATGGGACTTAACTTCTGAGGTCACCAGTCCCACAGAACTTAGAACTACTTAAACTTAACTAACTTAAGGACATCACACACATCCATGCCCGGGGCAGTATTCGAACCTGCGACCGTAACAGTCGCGCGGTTCCAGACTGTAGCGCCTAGAACCGCTCGGCCACCACGGCCGGCCTACTAATAATCAGTCCATTACACTACCGGTCTTGGAAGCCAAAGTCTTTTTGTTCTACCCTACACGAGGAGCCTTGTTCACTTATTCACAAAGTATTCTTACTAAAAAAACTCAAGAATAATATTACAGTTTCACACGAAATTGTTCCCACGTTACCTTTCATGACTACTCCTGACTACCACAAGAACAGAAAGAAAAATAATTGAAATTTCCCACTAAATAACTCGAATACTTCCAGCCGTGTGCTGTACAAATATCAATCATTATTCACCAAGTTCCATCCGAATAGTAACCCTTTAGGCACAAAAGTTTAATCGCGTCCGCTCCTCTATGGTGGAGGAAGCCACCCAAAATGCGAACTGACTCTTTCCGCTACAGATATTTCCAAACTGGAGAAGTAGACGAAACTGCAGCAGCAGATTCTCTCGAAAACGCACATTCACTCGTTTAAATCCCTCAAAACAGGTTAAATGATGGAACAAGGATATGGGAATGATTGAGATACCCAATTACTGGTAACATAGTAAAGACGAGAAAAGAAAAGAAAAGACACACTTTCTTCTGAGAATATGGTGGCCCAGAAAAGCAACAAATACAACAAATGTAAGGAGAAAGGTGATACATGGATGTGATGGAATAACCTTTGTCTGGACGCATATTAATCTCAAATTTATCTTCGATAAGGATAGAAGTTGAAGCAATGAATTAAAATTCATGTCATGACCAATTGTAAATTATCGTAGCTGTGTTGGGAATGAACCAGACCTCCAAGCTCTAATAGAAAGCTCTGAAGATCAAATAGTTATACGTACGGAAAGCTGGGTAAAGCTGGAAATAAATTCATCCAAAATTTTTTCAAACGACCTAACAGTGTTCAGAAAGGATAGATTAAATACAGTTGGTGGTGGAGTATTTCTAGCTGTCAGAAGTAGTTTACCTTGTAGTGAAATTGAAGTAGATAGTTCCTGCCAAATAGTACGGGTAGAGGTTATACTTGACAATCGGACTAAACTATTAATTGGATCGTTTTAGCGACCTCCCGACCCAGAAGATATAGTTACTGAACAGTTCAAAGAAAACTTGAGTCTCATGTCAAATAGGTACCCCACTCATACAATTATACTCGGTGCCGACTTCAATCTACCCTCGATATGCTGGAAAAATTCTACGTTTAAAGCTGGCGGCAGGCATAAAAAGTCATTCGAAATTGTACTGAATGCTTTCTCAGAAAATTATTTTGAACACGTAGTTCATGAGCCCACTCGAAGCGTAAATGGTTGCGAAAGCATACTTGACCTCTTAGCAACAATTAATCCTGGACAAATAGAGAGTATCATGACGAATACTGGGATTAGCGACCACAAGGCAGTTGATGCTAGACTAAATACCCTAACACCCACAACCATAAAAAACCGCAAAGTACATCTATTTAAAAAGCTGATAGAAATCCTCTTAATGCCTTTTTAAGAGACAGTTTCCACTCCTTCCCATCTGATCATTTAAGCGTAGAAAAGATGTGGAATGATTTCAAAGAGATAGTATCGACGGCAATTGAGAGATATATACCACATAAATTAATAAGTGATGGACACAAAATGGGTCAGATCGCTGTTGCAGAAGCAACGAAAAAAGCATGCCTAATTTAAAAGAACGCAAAATCCCCAAGATTGGCAAAGTTATGCAGTATTTTGAAATATAGCGCCCTTGCTCCAATGCGAGATACTTTTAATAATTTCCACAACGAAACTCTGTCTCGGAATCTGGCAGAAGAACCAAAGAGATTCTGGTCATACATAAAGCACACCAGTAGCAAGACACAATCAATACCTTCACTGAGTGATAACAACGGTGAAGTCACTGACGACAGTGCCACTAAAGCAGCGTTATTAAACACCGTTTTTCGAATCTCCTTCACCAAAGAAGACGAAGTAAATATTCATGAATTCCAATTAAGAATAACTGCCAAGATTAGGAAAATATAAGTAGATATTCTCGGTGTAGCAAAGCAGTTTGAATCACTTAATAAAGGCAGGGCCTTCGGTCCAGATTGTATACCAGTGAGGTTCCAATTAGAGTATGCTGACACAATAGCTCCATAGGTAGGAATTATATACAACCGCTTGCTCATAGAAAGATCCCTACCTAAATAATGGAAAATTGCTCAAGTCACACCAATATCCAAAAACGTAAATAGGAGTAACACGTTGAACTACAGGCCCATATCACTAACGTCGATTTGCTGTGGGGCTTTGGAACGTATACTGTGTTCGAACATCACGAATTACCTCGAAGGAAACGATTTATTGACACTTGAATTGCAGAGTATTCACGTAACTGTAGATGTAGATATTAAGAAAATATCGTGCTTGCGAAACACAACTAGCTCTTTATACTCATGAAGTAATGAGCGCTATCGACAGGGGATGTCAAATTGATTTCATATTTTCAGATTTTCAGAGGGCTTTCGACACCGTTCCTCACATGCGTTTTCTAACAAAACTGCGTGCCTATGGAATGTGGCCTCAGTTGTACGACTTGATTCGTGATTTCCTGTCAGAAATGTCGCAGTTCGTAGTAATAGAGTAAAACAGAAAACAGAAGTAGTATCCGGCGTTCCCCAACGAAGTGTTATAGGTCCTATATTGTTCCTGATCTATGTTAACGACATAGGAGACTATCTGAGTAGCTGTCTTAAATTGTTTGTAGATGATGCTGTCACTTACCGTCTTGCAAAGTCATCAGATGACTAAAACGAATTGAAAAATGATGTAGATAAGATATGTGTATAGTGCGAAAAGTGGCAATTGACCCTGAATAAAGAAAACTGTCAAGTTATTCACATGAGTACTAAAAGAAATCCACTAAATTTCGATTACTCGGTAAGTCACAGAAATATGAAAGCTGTAAATTAACTAAATACTTCGGGATTACAATTACAAATAACCTAAACTGGAACGATCACATAGATAATGTTGTGCCTAGAGCCAAAGAAAGACTGCGATTCATTGGCAGAAAATTTAGAAGGTGCAACAGGTCTACTAAAGAGACTGCTTACACCACGGTTGTCAGCCCTATCATGGAATATTGCTGTGCGGTGTGCGATCTGTATCAGGTGGGACTGCCGGATGACATCGAAAAAGTTCAAAGAAGGGCAGCTAGTTTTGTATTATCGCAAAATAGAGGCGATAGTGCCACAGACATGATACGTGAATTGGAGTGGCAATCATTAAAACAAAGGCGTTTTTCGTTGCGACAGGGGCTTCTCATGAAATTTCATTCACCAGTTTTCTCCTCCTATTGCGAAAACATTCTGTTGGCACCCAACTACACTCCTGGAAATGGAAAAAAGAACACATTGACACCGGTGTGTCAGACCCACCATACTTGCTCCGGACACTGCGAGAGGGCTGTACAAGCAACGATCACACGCACGGCACAGAGGACACACCAGGAACCGCGGTGTTGGCCGTCGAATGACGCTAGCTGCGCAGCATTTGTGCACCGCCGCCGTCAGTGTCAGCCAGTTTGCCGTGGCATACGGAGCTCCATCGCAGTCTTTAACACTGGTAGCATGCCGCGACAGCGTGGACGTGAACCGTATGTGCAGTTGACGGACTTTGAGCGAGGGCGTATAGTGGGCATGCGGGAGGCCGGGTGGACGTACCGCCGAATTGCTCAACACGTGGGGCGTGAGGTCTCCACAGTACATCGATGTTGTCGCCAGTGGTCGGCGGAAGGTGCACGTGCCCGTCGACCTGGTACCGGACCGCAGCGACGCACGGATGCACGCCAATTCCGTAGGATCCTACGCAGTGCCGTAGGGGACCGCACCGCCACTTCCCAGCAAATTAGGGACACTGTTGCTCCTGGGGTATCGGCGAGGACCATTCGCAACCGTCTTCATGAAGCTGGGCTACGGTCCCGCATACCGTTAGGCCGTCTTCTGCTCACGCCCCAACATCGTGCAGCCCGCCTCCAGTGGTGTCGCGACAGGCGTGAATGGAGGGACGAATGGAGACGTGTCGTCTTCAGCGATGAGAGTCTCTTCTGCCTTGGTGCCAATGATGGTCGTATGCGTGTTTGGCGCCGTGCAGGTGAGCGCCACAATCAGGACTGCATACGACCGAGGCACACAGGGCCAACACCCGGCATCATGGTGTGGGGAGCGATCTCCTACACTGGCCGTACACCACTGGTGATCGTCGAGGGGACACTGATTAGTGCACGGTACATCCAAACCGTCATCGAACCCATCGTTGTACCATTCCTAGACCGGCTAGGGAAGTTGCTGTTCCAACAGGACAATGCACGTCCGCATGTATCCCGTGCCACCCAACGTGCTCTAGAAGGTGTAAGTCAACTACCCTGGCCAGCAAGATCTCCGGATCTGTCCCCCATTGAGCATGTTTGGGACTGGATGAAGCGTCGTCTCACGCGGTCTGCACGTCCAGCACGAACGCTGGTCCAACTGAGGCGCCAGGTGGAAATGGCATGGCAAGCCGTTCCACAGGACTACATCCAGCATCTCTACGATCGTCTCCATGGGAGAATAGCAGCCTGCATTGCTGCGAAAGGTGGATATACACTGTACTAGTGCCGACATTGTGCATGCTCTGTTGCCTGTGTCCATGTGCCTGTGGTTCTGTCAGTGTGATCATGTGATGTATCTGACCCCAGGAATGTGTCAATAAAGTTTCCCCTTCCTGGGACAATGAATTCACGGTGTTCTTATTTCAATTTCCAGGAGTGTACATAGGGAGAAATGATTATCATGATGAAATAAGAGAAATCGGGGCTCGCACAGAAAAATTTAAGTGCTCGTTTCTTCCGCGCGCCGTTCGAGAGTGGACCGGTAGAGAGACAGCATAAAGGTGGTTCATTGAACCCTCTACTAGGCACTTTATTGTGAATAGCAGAGTATTCACGTAACTGTAGATGTAGACTTGGGCCCGGGTCTCTTGCTAGCTAAGCAGATGGGCTAGCCATTACACCACCGTAGCGACGTAGCTACGAGAGCTGCATGGACTACCAAAGTCTACTGCCCTCCCTAACACAAACTTGCATTAAAATCCTCACCCATTTTCCCTTTCTCATATCGTCACTATTGCCGAGGCTCTCCAATATTGGAGGGTCCAGAAAAATGTTATTCCATCAGATCAATAAATAACCTCCACCTTGGGTACAGGCAGGATTTCCCCATTGCGTGCAAAGCTGCGGTGCTATTCCAATGTTGAATAGCTTTGGCAATAGTGACTTTGTGAGAAGGGAAAAATGGGCTGAAGGTCTGAATTGAAACGGCTAGCAGATCTGCTTCCTCGATAGGGGACCTGGGTTCAAGTCCTAGCTGTGGCACAAATTCTGATTCATTGCTGCAGCTTCTATTCTTATCGATTATAGGAGATCTGGTGATTTCATCTTATCTTTACCTTTGTTTTATATATCCTTGATTCTATATACCCCCAAGCGAAAAAACCCAAGGATGTCAAATCATGTGAATGCGATGGCTATAGTGTTTCTGAACGTCTGCCCACCCATCTGTTGGCGAATCTTCTATGTTGGTACCCCATTACCCTTAGAGCAAAATGTGGGGGTACTCCATCCTATTGGAATACGAAAGTGTCAGCAATGCCTTCTTGTTGCAGTTGTTGTTTCAAGAATTAATACATCATTACAAGGTAAGTGTTTCCTATAGTTTTGTCTTCTGCAAAAATGAATGGTCAATAAACTATAGTCTTTGTGAATCCAAGCCACACATTCCCTTTCGGTGTGTCTCTTTGCCATGCAGTGGTAGGGTGAGGTGTCTTGTTAGCCCATATGTGGCAGCTACGTTTTTTAAGTTCTTCACAGATATGGAATGTTGCCTCAACAGTAAACAAAATGTGATTCGTGTGCAACTTCTGTCAAACACTACTTGGCAAAATGCGTAATATTCGTGTTCTAATTTTTAAATCACCTGAATGTGGTGCCCTCTTTCTTCAGTGTAAAGTGTAAAACGTTCAAAATCGTAGATTTTTCACATCTAACTTGTTGCTTAAACGACGAGTTGTTGCAGTTGGATGTCTTTCGATTGCTTCTCTAGTGGTACAGGTAACATCTGGATGCCTGAATCGTCGGCAAAGTCTCCAGTTCTTAGGAACTTAATGACCAGATGTTTTCTCTTGTTCGTACCGTCTCTGTTGCACCTTCAGCTAAGATAAATTGTGCAGTAGCGCACTGACAACAGCCCCACATTCTCCTTTCGTCAGCATTCTTCTTGATCATTCTAAAAAAGAATCAATTGGCGCACGTTTTCACATAAACGTGTTATAATTATGTATTATGAACGTTGATCGAACCATTATTTCTTAGAAATTTTGTGACCACCCCGTACACAGATACTGCTAACACACCGCAAATTTACAAGAGAGCGAGCCGGCCGCGGTGGCCGAGCGGTTCTAAGCGCTTCAGTCCGGAACCGCGCTGCTGCTACGATCGCAGATTCGAATCCTGCCTCGGGCATGGCTGTGTGTGATGTCCTTAGGTTAGTTAGGTTTAAGTAGTTCTAAGTTCTAGGGGACTGATGGCCTCAGATGTTAAGTCCCATAGTGCTCAGAGCTATTTGAACCATTTTATACAAGGGAGCCATCCCATCAGCTATCCAAATAACAGCCAATGTCGATATTGTGGCTGTGACTGTTGTTTTGAGAAGGCAAAACACTTTGACAGGAATAAGCCGTTGAATCGATGCCGAGCAGTTTCAGTACCTTTTACAGAGACGAAGGTATTATTTTCAAACATGATCGTTAGTTTTTAAACTAAAGAGGGCAGCACTCTTGAGGCTCACGTAGTTTTACAGTCGTTGCAGGCCAAAAGACAAAACTTGAACTAGTGGAGAAAAGGGTGAGTGGGGTGTGCAACACTATGAATTCAAAAACAAGTTCGCCTCCATGAACTAATACACAGCGTAGGAGGGTGATACGAACGTTATATTACGAAGACATCACACCTGTGTGCCTCATACTGGAAAAATAGTGAGTTTCGATTACTTTGTACATTGAGAGGTGGCTAACCATTCTAGCTAGCCACATCTCATCCATGTAAGCAGTGATGGAATGTGGTAGTATGATAATAACAATTAAATTTGGCAACTGGACTTGGAGTTTTAAGGCAGATAAGAGAGCGAGTGCAGTGGCTGTATTAACACTCTGTACTTTTTTATTCTGATGTGATTTCTTACATGCTGTATAATGATGTGTAAAGGCATGTAAGGCGTGGTCTATGGCGAGCGAGCAGTGGGGAGAGCAAGGGCCACAACCCGGCGCTCCTTCCCTTGGGACATACGAGGAGATATCCTTACAAGCTGGATATTGAACCTACGGCCAAGGGAGATTGGGAAAACGGGGCTGTGTGCATGTGGCTGGGCTGTTGCCAGGCTGGGGCCCGCAGACCGCCAGGGCAGAGGACAATAGACAGGGGCGCAGTCACGGTGCTGCTAAAAATGCAACCCCACAGTTCCCTCAAGTCTAACCTGCAGGCCATACATCGCGCCCTCAGAGAAATTTTCCCGGTGGCGTGAGAGATTTCAGAGAAATATTATTGGCTCTCTGGGTGTGTAAAAGGATAGGCTCCAGTCACAGTAATATCTTTAGAAAATGTACCTAAAGCACCACCCACTGTGACTTTATTGCATTGCTGGTGGCTCCTAAAGCCGACGACGAGAGAATGGGATGTTTTCTCTCTGTTTTCCCACCATGGCGAAAACGGGCCAGCGGGAAAAGCATTCTCCTTCATTGGTAGAAGGCCGGTGACATAGGTCCTGAGTTCCACTTTTGAGACTGAGAAGGATGCTAAAGAAGTTGATTGGGAGAAAAGTTTCAGAGAGCCATTGGCGTGAGGGTGGAAAACTTTATAAAATAACACCACTGGCCAGTGTTGGCTGAAAATATGGTGACTGGTTGGAAATTTTAGATGTGCGGAAAACAGTCAAGGCCTAAGGAAGTGCGTTTGGTAGTAATCTGGTGTCAGACAGCCGGCACATACGTTCGAGGTTCGACATTGGAGAACAGAGATTAATACATGGATACTGGGAGTGGACATTCAGCAACTAGATTCGGGGTGGACGGACTCGGAGGAGCGAACACGACAGAGACGGAGGGCCTCCTGGAGTTACTCCACTACAGTTCAACGCCGACCGCCGCTGCTTGTGGAGAGAACATATTGCAGCAACAGCATGATAGGCACAGTAATTTGTTTGCTTTTACGGAAGTGGCGAAACTTCTATCGGCCGTTCTGGCCTCAGTAACATGTTTGTCTTCACTTGCTGCCATCCTCACACCTTGCAATCACTGCATGCTTGTCATCTAACTTGGTGATTTAATAACAATGATAGTAAATCGTCGTAACAACTTTGCTACACCATCTACCTCAGAATTTTGCCAACAGTTAGTTACTGTCATTAACATGACCATCTATGTACTACTTGAACCGAAGTGGATAGTAACGAAAGTTTAATGTCCTCAAAGTTTTATGTATCAGCTTTGGAATAAATAAGTATTATAGTCACTGATTTTCCTTTAGTAGGTAAAGTATCCCATGTCCATGAGAACCCTTCAGGAGAGAAAGATTTTTTTTTTCCAAGAGTAGTTTTGGTGTGGGTATTATTTGTGTAGTTGTTCTATTGCGGTGAAGAGGGTTTTATTTCACAGTGATGTGTATTCATTCTTTCCTTGAGCTATTGATTTGTGGATGTGATAGTTTTCTTCTATAGCTAATTTTTGGTATAAGCTGCTACTAGTTTTAAGGATGTGTAAATCAGCTTCAATGTTTGTTGGGTGGTGACTGTGTGCTATTAGGTGGTCCGCAAATGTTGAGTGTGAGCTATTGCTTTTCAGTGCTCTGAGGTGTTCTGTATACCTGGTTCCGAAATTCTTGCATGTTTGGCCCACATATACAGATTGACAGCAGATGCAAGTAAGTTGGTATATACTGGACTGGCTGTAATTGTCAGTGTTGGTGGTGTTTTTTCCAAGTCTGTTTTGTATTGTATTGTTGGTTCAGTATTCTATGTTGAGTCCTTGTTTCTTTAGTATATTACCCACCCTGTGTGTGACTTTGTTGTTGTAAGTCATTATGGGCCATTTGTTACTTACTGTCTGCTGATTTCTTGTTTGTTGTGTTCTGTTTGTTTGTGTGTGTGTTTCATGGTTATGTGTTGTTTGTTTTTGTATTTTGTGGCTTATTTTGTCTACTCTCTTTGCATCATATCCATTCTCCTGTGCAATTTATTTTATTGAGTTCAGTTTTTGTGTGTAATCATGTTTGTTCATGGGAATTTCGTTCAGTCTGTGTAGTAATTATCTGAAGCTGGCTTCTTTGTGAGTTATGGGATTGATTGGACTGGTTATGAATAATGGTGCTGGTGATTGTGGGTTTTCTGTAGATTGTGAATTCATGTTTGCTGTTTCTCTTGTCTTATGGTGAGATCTGAGAAATTAAGTTTTTCATCTGTTTGTGTTTCAATGGTGAACTGTATTTGTGGGTGGATGGGTTTATGTTGTCATGAAGTTCTTTTATGCGAGTTTGTGGTTTATCTATTAAGCAAATTATTTCATCTACAGATCTGTACCAACATATTGTGTTTGCTTTGGTTTACTTTATTATTTTTCCATTAAGTCACTTGAGTTCTGTAGGCTTCTGTTTTCCGTGTATTTGTGTATTGTCTGTAGCAGAGTGCGTGTGTGTTTAGTTAAGTAGTATGTTGGTGCTTCGGTAAAGTTTATCAATAGACATATAGGTATTCTGGGTTTGTGAACTTGAGGCAATGATTTTAGTGTGGAGGGCCTTGGGATTTTTCTGTATCATTCTTTTAATCTGTGGTTTTGTGAAAATTGTTTCTGTTTTTCAGGGTTTACTGTAACTTACTTTGGTATCAGTTTCTTGGGTCACTTCTCAATTCTGCGAAAAAAAAATTATTTCTTCCTCCCTCTCTCTCCCTCCCCCTCTCTCTCTCTGTCTCTCTCTCTCTTTCTCTCTCTCTCTCTCTCTCTCTCTTCTCTCTCTCTCTCTCTCTCTCTCTGCGCCCCAGTCCTGAACACACACACTCACACACACACACACACACACACACACACATACAGACACACACACTTACACACACAAACCAAACCCCACAGACGCCAAATACACTTCAAACTCGCGCGCCTCACCCAGCCAAACACGATACGAAACAAATGAATACTACACAGCCACAGCAGCACGTAACGGCGGCGAAACCTCTGCCTATGTTTTGAAAAATCGAAGAAAGTGCAGTGTCAAGTGACCATAGGTCACGAAATCAGCCTATTCGCTTCGACAACAACATATGAGAAAGCACCACAAAATCAAAACCGTAAGTTACACACAAAAAACGTGACGTATACTCATTTCCGTTTGAAAATGCATAATAAAAATAAAAATAAAAATTACGTTTTGCTGTTTGCAGGTGAGAAGTTGTAGGCTGTGTAGCAGAATAGCTACCAAAATAAATGTCCAATAGCGTCATGTAAGGTATGTAAACTAATGCATACAGCCACTCTTTTTGCCAATCACGCTATAAACAGAACTTTGGCATAATGTTATAAACAACACACATTGCATCAGGTAGTTAATACATATCTCAACTGTGGACTATGAATAAATGGTATGTAATACGGGGTCAGGGATTTTCTCTGCCTCGTGATGACTGGGTGTTGTGTGATGTCCTTAGGTTAGTTAGGTTTAAGTAGTTCTAAGTTCTAGGGGACTGATGGCCTCAGAAGTTAAGTCCCATAGTGCTCAGAGCCATTTAATTGTTACCTAATAGTTGTACTGCGTCACGCCTAATTTAATTCCTCAGGCCGAAGTAGACGAATTGAACATCTGAACTGAAACTGTCGTAGAACAGAAATGATACGTTTATGGACGTGGGTTCCTGTTGAAAATATTATGTACTCACTCCCTCCTCTGCAAGTCGTAGAATCCTGTAATGGGAACTTCCGAACACCATGTGTGTAAGAAGGAATTACAACATCCTTCTCAAAAGTAAATAATTCGTTAATGTCCATATGTCCCTTCGTGTTTACAGTTTCGTATTAGAGAGATTAGCTAGAGAAGGAATACCCTTTGACATATTCGTCCACACACAGCTGTGAAAACCAATGTGGCCTACAATTTCTGTCGGAAAAATGGCCTTGCTGGTATATGTTTCATTATAATATGATTAAACGGCTACACTTAGTATTCAGTGCAGCAGTGGCTCAAATTCCAATGCATTGCCTTTATATATGTTTTACTAGTAATACTCGGAATAATTTCTTCAGTATTAATGCAGTTCGCTATTTAATTTCTGAGTTTTTGACTCTGCCGTCGCTTACCTTGGAATAATTTACCACCTTTGAAGATACACTTCATTGGACCGTACTAGAACGGAGCAGTACTGCACGCAGCTGCCTTGGACAGGTAACACAGGACATCACACAGGCCAATGCCATACAGGTAAAACGGTAGACTTATGCCTGTGGTGCAAGCTAAACCACAGTAGAAGAAGTAGCTCACTGGTTTAGGCACTGCGGTTATAGTCTGGAAGAACGCATGTAAATTCTGGTCTCTCCTGTCACATTATTCTGTATTTTATTTAACGGTAAAGAACGTGTATCAGTCTTGTCATCAGATATCGCGCAGGCATTGCTTTTAGCCAGTGCACAAGCATCGGACCTAGCGCCACCTCGTTCGCAGATGTAATGATGGGTTTACACTTCGCAAGACTTGCCTCGCGAAACAATTGCATAAGGCTGTTTCGCGAGGCGGCTACCTCGACCTTTCATTTGCACAGTGGGGAACGTTGTAAAAACTGACAGTAAAAGGCTGAGCCGTCTGCTTGGGCGAGGCAATCACATCATCTTCGGTGTGCTCTGCCTTACATTTAGATACAGGAAGAAGGCGTAATTGTTCCAATTTCCATTAAAAAGTTATTTTACGTATAAAAGATAAATTATTTAAATTTTTTGCATTAAAATAAAAAGCTGATGATTAAAACTGAAGAGAACAAGAACAATTGAAGCTAGGCTAAGTTTTCGAAAAATTATTTCCAACTGGTAGGATTATAAAGGAAGAGGATGCACTAGGGATTTGTCCTTGCCGCGTGTCTAGTGGTTGCCACTCGTCGCGTCTTACAGGCTATGATGAGTGTTGGAAGATGGAGTCAGGCAATGCAGGACTTTTGGGCTCACAGGAAATTTCCGTTCCATAACCCTGAAGGCTAAAAGTCTCAGATGATGACAAGTAAATTTGCTGATGGTGTAGGTTGCAACATAGTAGGGGAGAGGGAATCATTTCCATTGCTTCATACAATATGTTTGTAATGGCTCTTTTGACGTGTAGAAGTGTCTGAACTTTCCGCACAAATTCAGCGCAGGTTTGAAGTACGGATTGTTAGATGCACTATGTAATGAATGCAAAACGCCTGACCTAGCTTTCATCAGAGTTTGATTTGTGCTGTATTCTTGTAACACAGTGACTTTTTGAAAGCATACAATGCATGTGACAAGGTCACGGTGCCTGTCCAGGCCAGACCCTATCGCAAAGTAAGACAGCTGCGTAAAGTTAATTCTATAATTACGATCACAGATTCGAGTTTCTTGTAAAATTCCGAGTTCATTGATAGTAATCACAGGTCGGATTGTTAACCAGTTAAAAATTCATTAAACTAAATCATTTTATGGAATCAAATTCTTTTTTCTCAGTCAATGCATACAACCGATGGATTGCCTACATGGTGTAGCATCAGGTCGAAGGGTGAAAGTAATTTTCACATTCGCAATTTAATTAATTTGGAAAGTACCCAAGGCTGCAGTAATTGCTAAAGTTGCGGGCCCATTAATTTTGAGTCTACGTTGAAGCCACGCTGTTGCGGGGCACACTAATTTCTCCCCCATTCAGTGAATTGACACCCAGAAAGGTGTCCCAACTTGAGCGCCAAGAGTCCGTGCCACCCCGCCGGGCCGAGGCAAGAGTAACGGTTCTGCCTCCACCTCCTGTTACGTTGACTGTGGCAACCATGTCGTTAGAGACGGGAACACACACGAGTTTCAAATACCACGCAGATCTGCTCTCGAGCCCCCTTCGGTTGCACATCCTGGATGTCTTCACATTTCGGAGAGAAGTGTGCGATAGTCACCGCCATTTCAATACGTGAGAATTGTCTTCCATTGCGTCCGCAGCTCTTGGTCGTGCGGTAGCGTTCTCGCTTCCCACGCCCGGGTTCCCGGGTTCGATTCCCGGCGGGGTCAGGGATTTTCTCTGCCTCGTGATGACTGGGTGTTGTGTGATGTCCTTACGTTAGTTAAGTTTAAGTAGTTCTAAGTTGTAGGGGACTGATGACAATAGATGTTAAGTCCCATAGTGCTTAGAGCCATTTGAACCATCTTCCATTGCCTTGGGAGCAGCCTTTGTGTTAAGACCGTCCGGTTTTGGCCAGCACGTTTCATATTAGGAAGCTTGCAGCAGCTACATTTGTTACTACTGTGCAGTCAGGTCAGCTGCACCGTAATTATCTGGCAGCGCGACTCCTTCGATCGTAATGTTGTAAGCTTTGTCGTTCGGTCCCCATCTACATCTACATTTATATTCCGCAAGCCACACAACGGTGTGTGGCGGAGGGCACTTTACGTACCACTGTCATTACCTCCCTTTCCTGTTCAAGTCGCGTATGGTTCGCGGGAAGAACGACTGCCGGAAAGCCTCCGTGCGCGCTCGGATCTGTCTAATTTTACATTCGTGATCTCCTCGGGAGGTATAAGTAGGGGGAAGCAATATATTCGTTACCTCATCCAGAAACGCACCCTCTCGAAACCTGGACAGCAAGCTACACCGCGATGCAGAGCGCCTCTCCTGCAGAGTCTGCCACTTGAGTTTGCTAAACATCTCCGTAACGCTATCACGCTCACCAAATAACCCTGTGACGGAACGCGCCGCTCTTCTTTGGATCTTCTCTATCTCCTCCGTCAACCCGATCTGGTACGGATCCCACACTGATGAGCAATACTCAAGTATAGGTCGAACGAGTGTTTTGTAAGCCACCTCCTTTGTTGATGGACTACATTTTCTAAGCACTCTCCCAATGAATCTCAACCTGGTACCCGCCTTACCAACAATTAATTTTAATGATCATTCCACTTCAAATCGTTCCGCACGCATACTCCCAGATATTTTACAGAAGTAACTGCTACCAGTGTTTGTTCCGCTATCATATAATCATGCAATCAAGGATCCTTCTTTCTATGTATTCGCAATACATTACATTTGTCTATGTTACGGGTCAGTTGCCACTCCCTGCACCAAGTGCCTATCCGCTGCAGATCTTCCTGCATTTCGCTACAATTTTCTAATGCTGCAACTTCTCTGTATACTACAGCATCATCCGCGAAAAGCCGCATGGAACTTCCGGCACTATCTACTAGGTGATTTATATGTATTGTGAAAAGCAATGGTCCCATAACACTCCCCTGTGGCACGCCAGAGGTTACTTTAACGTCTGTAGACGTCTCTCTATTGAGAACAACGTTCTGTGTTCTGTTTGCTAAAAACTCTTCAATCCAGCCACACAGCTGGTCTGATATTCCGTAGGCTCTTACTTTGTTTATCAGGCGACAGTGTGGAACTATATCGAAAGCCTTCCGGAAGTCAAGGAAAATAGCATCTACCTGGGAGCCTGTATCTAATATTTTCTGGGTCTCATGAACAAATAAAGCGAGTTGGGTCTCACACGATCGCTGTTTCCGGAATCCATATTGGTTTGCGTGAAAACTATGTGATCGGCGGTGCAGTACGACTTACTTTGCACCGTACACATGTTTAAGACAACTTAGTGTAAAGGTGTTTGCTATCTTTCATGTTACAAGTGATAAAGGGTAGGGAGAATTAGCCGATTATGGAAAATGTATCAGATACAACATCAGAATTAGCATAAAATGACTCATTTTAATGATCCTAAACGCGTACGAACTACGAGGATTGATTTGTTGAAACATATTTTCACGAACGTAAGTGCTCTAGGATTCCGGGTTCTTACAGTGTACAATGGTTAGTCTCATATGGGCTCCGTTATCGATTCAGTTCAGAGTGAACACGGTGAAGTTATAAATGAAAAAAAAAGAAGGTGGACACATATCAGATAATCCAGCCGCACAACGAAGTCGTCCAAAGCGAACCTTAGAGAAGAGACAAGGTGAGTACAAATAGTAAATTGTAAATATCTTGAAGACATAACAACACTGGTCAGAATGACATCAAATTGCAACGGAATATTATCGGAGAAGGGGGAAAACGTAAGGCAGAAGAAAAATAAGTCGTTACAAAATATAGCGATATATGGCACTGTAAGCATCATAATTATATAGTGGTCGAGTACAAATGACAACTGAAACATACCACAATGCCTAAGGTGTGCGTTTGACGTTAAACAGACTGTACTACTCAGTGTGCATTGGTGCACAGGTGTGATGCTGTTAGTTACGTAAGCCCATCCACCACGGCAAGGTCATATTACATCGCATGGGAAAAATTGTCCTGAGGCCAAAAACGGCATAAAAAAGCATCACTCACATCGGTTTGTAATTTTCCCGAGGCCAAAAACCACATAAAAAGCATCAACCAAAATCAAATCGGGTTATTAATTTCCGTGTGACAGGCGAAAACATATTCCATTTGCTGTCCACCGTTTTCTGCAACAAGTTGAAATCGAGAAACAGCGTGTTCCACAACTGATCGAAGCGTTTCCGGGGTCACGTTCAGAATGTGTTGCGCAAAGCGTGCCTTCAATGCAGCAAAGTTTGCAATCGGAAAACTGAATACAACATCTTTCAGGTAGCCCCACAGCCAGAAGCCACACCGATTAAGATCAGGTGATCGGGACGGCCAGGCTGTAGGGAAATGGTGGCTGATAATACTAGCATTTACTAAATGGCACTGCAGCAGCTGCATAACTGAATTTGCAATGTGCGGAGGTGCGCCATCTTGCATAAAAATGATCCCATCCACGCTGTTGGAAAACTGGAATGACGTAGTTGCGCAAAAGACACTCATAGCCCTTACCATTGGCGGTACAAGTAACAGGACCGGAAGCACCTGTCTCTTCGAAAAAATATGGCCCTATTATAAATGATACCGTTGCCCATATTCGCCGGCCGATGTGGCCGAGCGGTTCTAGGCTCTTCAGTCAGGAACCGTGTGACCGCTACGGTCGCAGGTTCGAGTCCTGCCTCGGGCATGGATGTGTGTGATGTTCTTAGGTTAGTTAGGTTTAAGTAGTTCTAAGTTCTAGGGTACTGACGACCTCAGATGTTAAGACCCACAGTGCTCAGAGCCATTTTTGAACCCATATTCGACAATTCTGTGTATTGACAAATCCTGTCGTATGGAAGTGGCCTTCGTCTATCCACAAAATCTTCCACGGCCAATCATTATCCACTTCCATGCGACAAGAAATTCTTAAGCAAAGGTCTCTTTTGCTGGCAGGTCAACAGGAAGCAACTCGTGAACATGGGTAATTTTGATCGTATAACACAGAAGGCTGTTTCCTAGGATTTTACGCACCGTGCTCACGGGTATGTCCAACGTTCGGGCAACTCGGCGTGCACTACACGTTTGCACACCACCACTCGTCTCCTCCTGCACTGTTGTGGCCACTGCTTCCACTGACGTCGAATCAATTCGTTTCCTCCCTCTACCAGGTTTCACACCAAAAGAACCTGTCTTTTCGAATTTTCGAATCATTTTCTCCAGATCCACGGCTGTTATCGGACCAAAGCTTTTTTTCAAACCGTTCAGTGTCCGAAACTTCTACAGAGCGAGGTGTGCACAGTCATCATTCTTGTAATATAGCTCTGCAAGCAGAGCGTGATCCTGCATTGAGACAGTCATGGCGAACGTCGCAGACGGGAAAGAAGGAAAAGCCGTGTACCCGACATGTTTATACCAACTCGAATGGGTCGTGTGCATGACAGGTGTGTTCATTTACGTATTCTGACACTTACAGCGCCATCTGTTGATTAATTTTACACTTTTTTTTTCTTCTGCCATACGTTTCCCTACTTCTCCGATAATATTCCTTTGCAATTTGATGTCGTTCTGACCAGTGGTGTTATTTCTACAGCTTTTTGAAAGTTTAATTATAATCCTCCTGTATTTAAATAAAAATGTGACATTGAATTTAAATGTGAAGTTTTGACACTTCATAATTTTGTATTTGGAAAGTAAAGCACCTAGTTATCGCATAAGTTGTATGATCATTTGCTGATCTCAAATTCTATAGGTAACATTTCATGTTAACCTTGACACAAGTAATATTTCTTTGTAATGGGCCATATTTAATACGGAAATAAATTGAATACAAAGAGATGGAACTCAAATATATCAAAATTAGAGGTCCAGGCTGGAGCACCTTAGGAGGATTAGCAAACCGGAAACTGCAGCCGACATCCAAGTACCGAGCTTACCACATCTGTTTGGAGTAAACCAAGAAACCGAAAACAGACAGCAGGATTACTCAGTTATGCAAGAAATATATTCAGATGCACATGTCTTCGAGTTGGTTGGATAAGAAGATAAGGAGGTTGCAATGCAAAAAAAAAGAAAAAGAAAAACAAACCAGCCATGTATACATATGTAAACATTTACGTTCACTGTACCGTCAATCGTGACACGTTGTCTGTGTCACCTAATGCATTAAATCCAGTTTCGTCGATGTAGAAAAGCCCAGTTTTCTCTGTCAGTGGTTTTCATAATCAACCTTGGATCATTCCTCCACTGCGACATCAACAACAGTCTAGATTCTTCTATGTTCCACTCCCGCATCCACGTAGTTCTTTTCCCATTATTCATTGTTCTCCTATGTTCATCTCTCTTTTCCCCGTCATTTCCCGCACTAGGAATGTTCCAGTTTTTTGCCCAATATTCTCATAACTACCAGACCTATGCAACTTCTGTAGCTCTAGCATGCCCCTAAGCTTCATTTCCTCCACCGATACCATTCGAACTGCACTTTCCAATAGCTACAACAGGATTATCAGCACCAAAATACTTTGTACTTTATACCATTCATGTTTGGCAGTAAAACTAAGACATGAACATGATGTACGTTTAAACATCTCATGCTCTTCGAATTGTTATTCTATTAGTGGCAGTAGTCACACACAGAGCATTGGCAGCTTGAGGTCTTCTAGTTACTGAAATTCAGATGGATGGAGTTCAGCAATGAAGTGGTTTAGAAACCAAGTATAGTGCATACATTTCAGATTGGTTTATTTTAAACGCAGGAGAAGGAAAGCAAATGTCACAAGGGAGATGGTTGGTGCTTACGGGCGTTCAACGCCGAGGTTATCAGCGCACAAGGCAGAGGAGTGTTGCAGACGAATCATGTCTTGTATCGAGTGTCTACCCTCAAAACGGATAATTATCTTTCTTTTCTGGTAATGAGTTGTAGGTGACAGTACAGATACACCGAGAAGTGCTTCTTCAGTCTATAAAAAGATGGTTTTTACAAATAAGTAATACCAACCGTCTCTTTGCCACGTTAGCTTGTGGCTTAATAAAACACCTACAGAGACTAAACATCATTAATCTTTAGTCGTTTTAAAAATACAGATGTTCAAAGAAAATTCTTTTTGACTCTCCATGTTAATGGAGGGGGACGGCGGTAGTAGATAACATCTGATTGCACTCGTGGATAATGGTCCCACTAAAGGTTGGGAACCTCTGTACTAGGCGAAGCTGCAGCAGCGTGGCTCCCATTGCACAGACGGCTGACCTGGACACTGTCCTGATGTCGGCTGCAGTCGGAAGTCCAAGAATCAGTCGCAGTAGAAATAGAAGTGCTGCCGAGGGCTGAGCGGCAAGTATTTATAGGTTTCTGTGCAGCTATGTTGTGACAGGTGCCCGCCTACAGTCACGTAGGTGACTACAGAAGCACAGCATTGTGCCACGGCATGAGGAAACCTAGTCCAATGCTACGGCAGATTGTGGTACTGCACTATGCCATGCTGACTATTCTAGCTCAGCAGTACGCCCTAGACGAGGTGCAATGTCTGGTCTTGCTTGTTGCAGCAACACTTCTCTGCCCTTAGGAGGATTCGGTCCTCTGAATGCCCCGCTGTTGCGAAACCTGTGAATCACTTAAAACATTATAGTACTACAGCGTTTTAACTCTATTAATTATTATATGCACTTTCTACACTGACCGTCCTTCTTACTTGTTCGCGCTATTACGTGGTGCATGGTGGCAGGTAGACATACAAGATGTTCAAACTTTCTGGTTGGCTTACTGGAGTGGTGTGTAATGGGCTGGAAGTTCAGGTGGGTGGATGGTTCTCCAGCGTTGACAGGCATAGGCTGTAAAAGTGAGGACTAGGATTAAAATGGTTCGCGAGGACGAAATTTCTGTTACCATCACCCTGTGCTGGTGTCCGCTGCGGTATTGCTGAACATGTTAGAACATCTGTGTGGCTGTAATCTCGTGCAGAGAACTCAGCATGTTCGTCCCTAAAATATTACTCAGGTAGGTCAGGTTCCTACGTGTCAGCGTTTCTAAGGAACTGTTGGTTAAACACGGCACAGGATACATTAGGTTCAGATCCGTAGCCACGTTTATTCTTGCTGCAACCTGACAAGTCTACCCTGAGATGTCACACTCCATTCAGTTGTATTCCGTAATTGTGAGCATTCTGTTTTCTTTGAGTGGTGGTGGTGGTGGTGGTTAGTGTTTAACGTCCCGTCGACAACGAGGTCATTAGAGACGGAGCGCAAGCTCGGGTTAGGGAAGGATTGGGAAGGAAATCGGCCGTGCCCTTTCAAAGGAACCATCTCGGCATTCGCCTGAAACGATTTAGGGAAATCACGGAAAACCTAAATCAGGATGGCCGGAGACGGGATTGAACCGTCGTCCTCCCGAATGCGAGTCCAGTGTGCTAACCACTGCGCCACCTCGCTCGGTTTTCTTTGAGTATCTCTGCCCATAGCAAGTAGTGATAGCTACAACAGTGTTATACACAGAGTATATCCAGTGAGGTCTTGTCTTCTGAAGATATGGTTGTGCTGTGAGGAAGCCCTAGAGGCATCCTGCCTCACCTATACCCCTGAGAAACAACTCCACCTTGCACATCTGTGTAAGAGTCTGGACCACCATAACTTCTCTGATGTTACATTAAGTGATAACTGTGAGTTAATTTCTCTTCCAGTCTTCTGCCTAAACCTATAACCTGAAAATACTCACTGCTATACTTCCCTTACACTGTATTCATACAAAAAAAAAACATAAACTATCTCCCATCATATGAAGTTCGTTGAAAAACGGAAAAATCCTCAGAATCAATTCCCCCAAGCACCTGCTAACCTATCACAAGAATGAAACTCATCCACATACCTCAAAACATGCGAATTAACTTTATTATTTGTTATCTGCAACATCAGCTGAATATCAGTCCAAGTGGTATAGCCATCACCATACTCCACGATTTTGGTACATTCTCAAGCAAAATACACACACATATAACTACATCCCCCCTCTCCCTCCACCCCATGAACCATGGATCTTGCCGATGTTGGGGAGGCTTCCGTGCTTCAGCGATACAGATAGCCGTACCGCAGGTGCAACCACAACGGTGGGACAACTGCTGAGAGGCCAGACAAACGTGTGGTTCCTGAAGATGGGCAACAGCCTTTACAGTAGTTACAGCGGCAACTGTCAGGATGATTGACTAATATGGCCTTGTAACATCAATCAAAACGGCCTTGATGTGCTGGTACTACGAACGGCTGAAAGCAAGGGGAAACTACAGCCGTAATTTTTCCCGAGGGCATGCAGCTCTGCTGTATGGTTAAATGATGATGGCATCCTCTTGCGTAAAACATTCTGGAGGCAAAATAGTCCCCCATTCGGATCTCCGGGCTGAAAGTACTCAGGTGGTCGTCATCAGAAGAATGGCGTTCTACGGATCAGAGCGTGGAATGTCTGATCCCTTAATCGGATAGGTAGGTTAGAAAATTTAAAAAGCGAAATGGGTAGATTAAAGTTAGATATACTGGGAATAAGTGAATGTAGGCTTATAAATACAAAATTAAATAGCAGTAATGATGGAGTAGGTTTAATAATGAGAAAAAAATAGGAACGCGGATAAGCTACTATGAACAGCTTAGTGAACGTATTATTGTTGCCAAGATTGACACGGAGTCCACACTCACCACAGTAATACACGTTTATATGCCAACTGGCTCCGCAGACGAGGAGGAGATTGAGGAAATGTATGATGAGAAAAAAAAAATGGTTCAAATGGCTCTGAGCACTCTGGGACTTAACATCTATGGTCATCAGTCCCCTAGAACTTAGAACTACTTTAAACCAACTAACCTAAAAACATCACACACATCCATGCCCGAGGCAGGATTCGAACCTGCGACCGTAGCAGTCGCGCGGCTCCGGACCGAACGCCTAGAACCGCTAGACCACCGCGGCCGGCTGTATGATGAGATAAAAGATGTTATTCAGATAGTTAAAGAAGCCGAAAATTTAATAGTCTTGGGGGACTGGAATTCGATAGTAGGAAGAGGAAGAGAAGGAAAAGTAGTAGATGAATATGGACTCTGGGAAAGGAATGAAAGAGGAAGCCGCCTGGTATAATTTTGCACAGAGCGTAATTTAATCACAGCTAACACTTGATTTAAGAATCATGAAAGAAGGCTGTATACGTGGAAGAGACCTGGAGAAACGGGTGGGGGGGGGGGGGGGGGGGGGTATTAGATTGATTATATAATGGTTAGGTACATATTTAGGTACCAGGTTTTAAATTGTAAGACAGTTGTGGACTCTGACCCCAATTTATTGGTTATGAACTGAAGATTAAAAGTGAAGAAACTACAAAAAGGCAGGAATTCAAGGATATGGAACCTTGATAAACTGAAAGAACCAGAGGTTGCAGAGGGTTTCAGGGAGAGCAATAGGGACCGACTGACAAGAACAGGGGAAACGAATATAGAAGAACGGATAGCTTTGAGAGATGAAACAGTGTAGGCAGCAGAGGATCAAGTAGGTAAAAAGGCGAGGGTTATTAGAAATCCTTGGGTAACACAAAAGATGTTGAATTTAATGGATAAAAGGAGAAAATATAAAAATGCAATAAATGAAGCAGTTGAAAGGGAATACAAACGTCTAAAAAATGAGGTTGATGGGAAGAGCAAAATGGCTAAGCAGGAATGGCTAGAGGACAAATGTAAGGATGTAGCAGCATATATCACCAGGGGTAAGATAGACAATGGCTACAGGAAAATTAAAGAGATATTTAGAGAAAAAAGAACCACTTGTATGAATATCAAGAGATCAGATGGAAAACCAGTCCTAAGCAAAGAAGGGAGAGCAGAAAGGTGGAATGAGAGTATATAGAGGGTCAACACAAGATAGATGCACTTGAGGGCATTATTATGGAAATGGAAGAGGACGTAGTAGAAGATAAGATGGGAGATATGATACTGCGTGAAGAATTTGAAAAAGCAGTGAAAGACCAAAGTCGAAACAAGGCTACGGAAGTAGACAACATTGCATTAGAGTTACTGATAGCCTTGAGAGAGCCAGCCATGACATAACTCTTCCATCTGTTGAGCAAGATGTATGAAACAAGTGAAATACTCTCAGACTTCAGAATATAATAATCCCAGTTCCAAAGAAAGCAGGTGCTGACAGGTGTGAAAATTACCAAACTATCAGTTTAGTACGTCACGGCTGCAAAATACTAACACGAATCATTTACAGAAGAATGGAAAAACTCTTAGTAGCCGACCTCGGAGATGATCAGTTTGGATTTCGTAGAAATGTAGTAGCACGCCAAGCAATACTGACCCTAAGACTTCTCACAGAAGATAGGAAAAGGAAACGCAAACCTTCGTTTACAGCATTTGTAGACTTGAAGAAAGCTTTTGACGATGTTGACTGGAATACTCTCTTCAAATGCTGAGGGTGATGGGGGTAAAATACAGGGAGAAAAAGGCTATTTACAATTTGGACAGAAACCAGAGGGCAGTTATAACAGTCGAGGGGCATGAAAGGGAAGCAGTGGTTGAGAAGGGAGTGAGACGAGACGGGGTTGTAACCTACCCCCAATGTTATTCAATTTGCATATTGAACAAGCAGTAAAGGAAACAAAAGAAAATTTGGAGCAGGAACTAAAATCCAGGGAGAAGAAATAAAAGCTTGAAGGCCTGCCGATGACATTGCAGTTTTGGCAGAGGCAGCAAAAGACTTGGAACGGAATGGACAGTACCTTGAAAGGAGGGTATCACATGAGCATCAACAAAATCAAAACGATGGTAATAGAATGTTGTCGAATTAAATCATGCGATGGTGATGGAATTAGATGATGTAATGAGACACTTATAGTAGTAAATGAGCTTTGCTATTTCGGAAGCAAAATAACTAATGATGGTCAAAGTAGGGAGGATATAAAATGCAGACTGGCAATGGTAAGAAAAGTGTTTCTCAAGAAGAGAAATTTGCTAACGTCGAGTATAGATTTAAGTGTCAGGAAGTCCTTTTTGAAATTATTTGTTTGGATTGTAGCCATGTTTGGAGGTAAAACATAGACGATAAATAGTTTATACAAGAAGAGAATAGAAGCTTATGAAATGTGGTGCTGCAGAAGAATGCTGAAGATTAGATGGGAAGATCGCGTGACTAAAGAGGAGGTATTGAACTGAATTAGAAATAAGATAAATTTGTGGTACAACCTGACCAAAAGAGGTGATCGGTTGGTACGACATATTCTGAGACATCAAGAGATCACCAGTTTACTACTGGAGAGAAGCATGTGGGGTAAAAATCCTAGAGGGATACCCAGAGATGAAGACAGTAAGTAAATTCAGAGGGATGTAGGTTGCAGTAGTTACTCGGGGATGAAGAGGACTGCACGGTACAGAGTAGCATAGACAGCTGCAGCACTTTCCGTAAAAGAATGCACCTAATACCTCGAAAACTTATAGTTCATTATCCCTTCCTCTCTACATCGACTTAATTGTGAATCTTAGTGCAGAAGGCAATGTGTGCGTAGACTCTGCAGGAGCGGTCTCTTCACTTGCTGTGTCACCTACCCCTTCCTACCTCCTCCCCCACTCCCTTTTCCGGGGATGATGCTAGTAATGGCAGTAAAGCTTCAGGTGCGCCCCAAAAGGGTATGATATACCCAGCGCGGTTGGCTGTTATACATGTAAGAAGAAGTTGAAGTTTCATGTTCGCCAGTGAGGTCATGTCGATTATGTGGTACGGACCCCGATAATGACTGAAGAGCTTCTTCGTATTTCCCTTCAGGGTGTAAGGGATTATTAACATTACTCACTGTTCCATGTGGTATTCAGGTAATTTAGCATTCTCTGCGCCATCCGTTCGTGGCTTTCTACAGCCCTTGTAGTTGCTTTTTGCACTCGATTCAATACCCTCCGTAAAGTTCGGGTAAAATTCCATACCGGTTCCCCTTTTTTCCCTAATTCAAGTTTCACTAACTCAGATGGTGATGGAATTTTCTAGCCATATACTGCCTCGTGTGGCCACAGACTTGGATCTCATCATTCTTAAAATTATACGCTACCACAAGGTAGAGTAATAGCGTATCTCAATTTTTATGATGACTGTCGACATAATCTCTTAACATCTTTTCTGTTGTCTGATGAAGTCACTCTGTTCTCTCAACTGTTTGAAAGTGTAACATTTTTATCCTTAATTTACTAATACATAATAAATGACAAAGTTACTTCATTAACTTTGATATGATATTGATGCCATGGTCAGTAATCAAAGTTTCTGGGACGTCAAACTTCAATTACCAATTATTCACCATGGGCTGGTCCACCGTGTCATATCACTTATATGAGATAGCCACCATTCCCACATAGTGATCTATTATTGTCAGTATATACCGTTTCTCTACTGGCATTTCCCGAAAAGTATCGAAAATGATCAAATCGTCATGTCAGATGGGTTACTAGCCTCTGATAATCTTTGCAGCAGGATAAGCTGACGACTCCATGATTCTTTGACACTCATGGACTGTTAAGAATTGATCGTTTGTCTGTCTCAACACTTGTTTCTGCAGTGCAGATGGAACCACAACATGATGTTAAACTGTTGTTTGCTTACATAACACACTGTCATGTGCAATGAATTGAGGTTGCGTTGAAAATAGCTTACAGTTTTCCTCCTGAGATTATGCTTTCTGTCATACTGTAGTGCTGTGACCCACTCTTCGTAACACACAAACCTTTTAACTGAGGCCATCCGGATTCGTGTGTGTTGTGTCCGGTCGATGGATTACCTCAACACTGAACTCAATGAATTTTGGTTCCCAGTGCGTTAACTTGCTTGAGGGCTCTTTCAGACTTAACAGCCATTTTATTGCTGCTTGATTAATTATTACTTCAGATTTCATACCATATAAATAACATGAGAAATTTGTTATGCCTATATGAGGCACAGTATTTCCTTCTCTGTTGTAGGGTAATTTCTTTGTAATTTCTTCAACAAATGTTAAGCTTACGCAACCGCATGACTGCCTCTGTCTAATCTCGTAAATCTTGACTCAATGCAGAGCCTAGTGGATGACTGCTTGCATTGTCTATCAGCAAAAATTCCTTCTCATTGTTTTGAAAAACCAGCACTGGACCAGTTGTCAATAATTCTTTCAGTTTATGGAAAGCATCTTCACATTCTGATGACCAGCGAAACTTCTATCCTTTTTCCAATTATTAAGTGAAAGGTCATGCTAACTCTGCAAATTTCAATATAAACTTTCTACAAGAATTTGCCGGGCCCAGCTTTCTCTGTACGCATTGTCTGGAATTCCTCTATTGCTCTTAATAATCGAGGGGCTATCTGGACTCCATTACAGACAGTCATATGTCCTAAATAGAGTACTTCCTGTAGCGCAATTATTCTCTATACTGAGCGTTTGATAAGATGCACTAATCATTGAAACACCTTCCTTAGTGATAGCACATGTTCCTCCACGTCTGTTGCAAGGACAAATACGTCATGCGAATATGCCATACAATGATTTGCTTTTAAGCCATACAAAACTCCATCTAACAAACGCTGAAATTTGACCAGTACATTTTTTACTCCAAACGGCGATATTAGTAGTGTCATGATGGAAACATAAATGCTGTTTTTGGCTGATCCTCCAACGCTACTTCTAGCTGGTGATAGCCATTCTGCAGATCCATGGTGGACGAATACCTGCACTGCTCCAGACTGTCCAAAGTTTCCGGTATGCTTTTGTGCCATCCGTACTATATTTTGGATAGATCACCACTGGCGTTTTCCAAGGACTGTTACTTTTCTCCCATCACTGTTGATTAGTGAACTCTGCCATCACTGGTTGCAGGTGATGTGCTATTCTGTATGTACAGTTCTGTCGTAGATGGGTTTCTATGCTGTATCATTGGGCCCCATGATGATTAAACAGAGCCCCAAACTCTTCTAATGACTGTTCCGTTTCTAACTTTTCTCTCAAGTGTTTTACTTTTTCCTGTACTGCATTTAAACTGACAGATTTCTTAAGCTGAGGGTTAAAATTTATTCTATCCATATCATCTTCTGTGTAGAATCTCCAAATTTGTGAGCATCAACCCTTTGGGCGAGTCCATGTCTTCAATCTCAAAGTTATCTATTCCAATGGGCACAACCTTCTCACTGTCCAATTCTTGTATGCACATTATACTCCTCCATATAAAACACCATTCCTTATCTAATTCCTCATTCTCTTTTAGTGACTCACACAATCAACATATTTATTGGTAAATCAGCTCCTACGCTCAGCCATGGTAGTTTTCCTGTACCTTATAGTAATTTTTCATGCATATTAATCCTTAGTTGCATTGCATGCAATCTAACTGGTCCCCCATTTCAGAGACATGAACCTTGCGGCTGTGTTGCACTGACAGTGGGTTCTCCCAGATGGAACGATGTCCCATCAAGTTATATTATACGTTGTCCAGAGTCTATTTTAGCTTGACGTTTATGTAAGAAATCCAACCCAAAGATTGTGCAATAACGAGCGCCTTTACGACACAAAATTTTCATATATTCACAAAAATATTTTGCCCCCACCAAAACCTCGATACAGCAGATCCTAGTGAATGCACATCACTTTCACTCATTCCACATTACGTATATCGAGGCCCACAAGAAAGACAGGACGCGGCACTTACGTCACGAAGGTAGGCCTCAGCTCGCTCGCTCGCTCTGCTCAGCCGACAAACTGCGTTTTTACGTCCGCTAATTCGTAATTGGGTGTTTAGTAGAAATGGGAATTGCGTCAACTACTGGACTGCGCTGTTATGGAGTCTTATTGTTTATTCGTCCTATAACGATTGGAAGTCCATAGGCCTACTAATAATATATTATAGCTGTACTGGGCACAATAAAATTAAAATCATGTCAAAATGATTATCAGTTGCATGAGGCACTATATCTTGTATGGAATGAGGACTGTTAAGCAGAAGAGACTAAATGCTATAAACGAACTATTATATCATTTAGGTTGAGCATAGATCTTCAAATATAACACACTGCAAAGTTGTGTATTTTGTTTTAGTACTAGTAATCAGTAACACTCCATAAAAACAGATTCCAGTAGAATATGTAATTGTTATTAGTACATAAACACGCAATTACAAGTTAAAATACTTAGAAACGCATCTCGTCTGCAGAGCTGAACGAGTGAGCTAGCTCAGGTCTACCCTCTTGACGTCAGCGCCGCGGTCTGTCTTCCGCGCGGACCTCGACGTATATCGTGCTAGGCCCAGTCATTTTTCCCATGAGGTTCATACTTGCCACGGACGCCTGCAAACCTCTACCCAATAAAACCTTATGTCGTCTTCCATCGACTAAGCCACTGCGCACGTTATAGTTGAATTACAATCCATTGGAGGCGCCGTTTGGCGACCCTGGAGCCCACTGCTGTTAAACGGTAGATTACTATATCTATATAGCGTCCCACTTTGAAGCGACTTATTAGGCTTCCGTCTACAATCTCGATTGTGATGCCCTACTTACCCATTGTTCCTATAATGCAGTTGACGTCACTCTCGACGTATATGACCTGACTGTCCGCAATTGTAACACTTCCGCAACAAGAATTCGCTTTTATCCCAGAATCGTCTCATTGCGTCTATTTCTTCCAACGAAGTTGCCATTGCTATGGCCCCAGCTAGGATTTTAAGATTTTAGGAAACTCTGTCCCTACTTTGCTTGAAACATCAGGTGACAACCTGCGCAAAAATGCGCCCAGTGCTCTTTGTTCTGCCTATTACAATGTGACTCTATAAGTATCATCGCTCTCTGGCAATTCATATGTATTGACGTTAAGTTTTATAATCCTCTCCACAAAATTATCGATGATTCCGCCAGTTTTTGGGACACATTGTTCAGTTGTTCCCTGTACTATCTACAATTGTTCTTCCTCTTATATTGCCTTACCTAGCCTGCAACAACCATATGCAACAACTGTTCCTCCAACTATATGCTATGGTGTAGCATCTTTGGTTGACGAGTAGTATACATTCAGAGCTCTCGTAAAGATAAGTGTTTAATTGAGTAGTAACAATTAATCAAGACAATATTACATGTAAATAAGTAAATAATATCTACTGTAAGCTATAAATCGAAGGTTTCACGTTTTTGTGCATATTTTCCGGAGAAAGAAAACATTTCATAGGCCCGAATCTTGGACTAGGATTTGTTTATGTTACTGTATACTGTAAGTTACGTGATCATTTCAATAAAGTACAATGTATTCTTATACGCTATCCATTTGATTCTCTAGTAAGTAGCCAAAGTGAAAAGTTCCGAAATAAATCAAAAATTTGTATAGTGTAGGCTCAGTTCTTTGACAGCTTGGGGTTATCAAATGGTTCAAATGGCTCGGAGCACTATGGGACTTAACATCTGAGGTCATCAGTCCCCTAGAACTTAGAACTACTTAAACCTAACTAACCTAAGGACATCACACACATCCATGCCCGAGGCAGGATTCGAACCTACGACCGTAGCGGCCGCGTGGTTCCAGACTGAAGCGCCTAGAACCGCGGGATTATCAGATTTGGTAAACGGTGTAATGGAGTATCTGAGACCAGTCTTTGAAAATAAGTTCAGTAAAATGGAAATGACACTCATGTCTACAAAAGAAGTAGCATCCATCATAAAATCCTTCGAATCTAAGTATTCTAATGGTCATGATAACATATCAACGAAGTTAATCAAAGAGTGCTGATGCGAGTCGTGTTCTATCTTATTAATCAATCTCTTATCAGCAGAACATTTCCAGACCGGCTAAAATATCCTATAGTGAAGCCTATTTACAAGAAGAGAGATAAAGAGATACCAACAAACTCTCGACCAGTTTCACTTTTGCCAGCATTTTCGAAAGTATTTGAAAATCTGGTGTTTTAGCGTCTTCTTAAGTATCTGACTGCCAATAATCTATTGCCCCAGTCACAGGTTTGGTTTCTTAAGGGTTCTGATATAGTGACTGCTATTTACACTTACAGCGAGAATGTACTTAATTCATTAGACAATATATTAGAGGCTACCTGCATTTTCTGTGACTTTTCAAAAGCCTTTGACTGTGTGAACCACAGCATTGTCTTAAGTAAATTATAATATTATGTTGTCATCGGCAATGCTGCGAAATAGTTTGAGTCTTATCTAACTAACAGGAAACAAAGGGTGTCGTTGCGAAATACCTGTGCATTAAGCAGTCAGTCTTCATCTGACTGGGAATTAATTACATGTGGTGTTCCTCAAGGTTCCAGCTTAGGACCGTTGCTTTTCCTTGTGGACATTAATGACGTCCAGTCCGTTACACTGCCGGATGCTAAGTTCGTTTTGTTTGCAGATAATACAAACATTGCAATAACTAGCAAGTCAAGTACAGATTTATAAATGGCTGCTAATCAAATTTTCACTGACATTAATAAAAGGTTTAACACTAATTAACTGTCATTAAACTTTGAAAAGACTCGCTATATGCAGTTCAGAACGTGTAATAGATTTCCTTCCATCATTTGTAAAACATACAAAGACATGCAGATCGGAGAAGTTGACAGTGTTAAATTTCTGGAATTACAATTCAATAATAAATTCAGTTGGGAAGGGCAAACCACAGAATTGCTGAAGCCCCTAAAAACTCTGTATTTGCAGTGAGAATGATGTCAGATGTAGGAGATATAAAGATAAAAAGTCTTCAGTTAAAACGTCCGGGCTGAGAGGTTGTGGTCGATGTACAAAATTTCCACCTACATTGTATGATAAAAAGTCTTGCATACTTTGCTTACTTTCATTCTATTACGTCATACGGGATCATACTCTGGGGTATCTCATCAAGCCGAGCAATAATTTTTAGCATGCAAAAGCGTGTAATAAAACTCATTTGTGGTGTAAATTCAAGAACATCGTGTAGAAACCTGTTCAAGGAACTTCGTATTCAAAGCATTGTTTCTCAGTGTATTTATTTCTTAACGAAGATTGTTGCAAGTAATATATATCTATTTCCGACCAATAGCCCAATACGTAGTATCAATACTAGGAGTAAGAACAATCTACAAAAGGACCAAATTTCACTTATCTTGGTTCAAAAATGGGGTCCAATATTCAGGAACACACATTTTCAGTAAATTGCCAGTAATTATTAAAAAATTTAGTTCCAGATAAAGCACGGTTTAAACAGAGTTTGAAAGACTTTTTGATTGGCAATTCCTTCTACTCTATAGATGACAATCTTAACGGGAACTGTTAGACAAGGTTAAATAAAAATGTTTGTTAGATTTCAGTTTTGACAGCACTTGGTCACAACAGTTAAAATTAGGTATTTTGTGTACGATAAATGTAATTCTTCGATTTCTAGGCCTCTGAACTGTTTGCCACAACATTTCTGAATACCGTATGCTTGGGCAATTACTTACCGTTCCCACCACCAGTGGAGTGCCAACGGACTTCATTTCACATCGAAGACATTTCAGTGCCACAAAAGCGACTGCAAGACTTCACAGAATTGGTAGCTAATATCTCAGCACATTAGCTTGCGAATTTGGTGTAGCTCAGTAGATGTTTAAGAGCATAGTTCCAGTAGCAGGATGCTCTACAAAATATATTTGCGATTCATAGACCATGATTTACATCGTGCGATGACGATGTCCTTCAATTGTATTCAACACTAAGTGACCTAGACGTGTGACCTGGTAGCAATTATGTTTGAAGAGACTACGTTGCGATCTACAACAGACACGTTTTCATATGTCCATCTGGCTTAAATGTCTCGTTATTTCACAGTATTAAGATTCTACGAGCATCAAAGTGCATAACAATGTTTCATTCTGACAGTGTATTAATTCTGCAAATATTAGGAGTTCCAGTTTACTGTAATGTACTCACCTATTTTGACAATCTCCTGGCAAATAATCAGGGTAGTAATTACTACATTCAGATGTTTTATGTATTTCATGTTATATTTTCTGACATGTTCCACACGCACGAGAATAATCTAATTTTTGTGTCTATGGAACGATAGTTGAATCTAATCTAATATTTAACCAACGTCCCAGCTTCGTGGCTGTTAATAGCTATAAATGTTAATTTATCCACAAGTGTTAGAAGCCCTTGAATGTAGCAACAGCCGTGCACCACATTTTGTAGTCACGCTTAATTTGCGACGCTGGCAGAGAACATTACGAACATTGATGCTCGTAGAATCTTAATGTGCTGAGATATTAGCTACAAATTCTGTGAAGTCTTGCAGTCGCTTTTGTGGCACTGAAATGTCATCGATGTGAAATGAAGTCCGTTGGCACTCCACTGGTGGTGGAAACGGTAAGTAATTGCCCAAGCATACGGTATTCAGAAATGTTGCGGCAAACAGTTCAGAGGCCTAGAAATCGAAGAATTACACCCGACAAAGAGCGTCAGAACACAGTATAGCAGTTCTCACGGCGCCTACACTGAATAAACAGATGTCAGCTGTGAAATCAATTCCTATTATTTGTTCATTGTCACGCAACAGAGTGGGACGAGAGACGAACTGCCTGCGAAAATCGAAGTTACATCGGCCACCGTCTTCTTACAGAATGCTCGTCCTTGCAGTTCGGATACAGAAATCGTTAACAAGATACTAGTAATCTGTAGGCGCGTCCAAGGAAAGATCCCTGAATTAGTATTCAGACTGGAATATTTGTCGTGAGTATAAGTAAGTCGCCACTGATGGCGACGCATTTTTTTGCAGTAAAGAATTCGATAATACCTACCGAGGCTATCACGGATACCGGATGTCATTTAATCTCGGTGAAGTTCACATCATAGGTCGGTCAAACATGGTAATCACATGGTTTTATAGACCGCCTGGCTCAGGAGCTGCAGTGGTAGAGCGCTTCAGAGAAAAATTGCCGAATATCGTCAAAATTTTCCTGACCATGTCGTTGTAACAGGGTGACTTCAACGTACTAGGTACAGATTGGGCTAGTCATGTCATCAGAACTGGTGCCAGACATATTAGTGTCACATTATTGTGAATGTCATGTCCGAAAATTACTTGGAGAAGATAATTAGAGACTTTTTCCAACTTGTGAAGGTAATGTCTTAGACGTACTAGCAACAAACAGACCTGAACTTATCGTACTAAGTAACTTAGAGGAAGTTATCAGTGATCATAAGGCTGCTACAGCGTTGGGGAATGTTTAGATAGGTAAATATTTTTGCTTATCAAGAGTGACAGGAGAGAAATTGAAAAGTATCTGAGTAGTCAGCATCAGATATTCAGTGACAAGGATGAAGATGTGGAGAAGAAACGGAAAAAATTCAAAAGCATAGTACAGTATCCCTTCGACAAGTGTGTTCGGAGCAAGATCTTAAGGGATCCACCGAGGTTTAATAGCCGTTTCAGAAGACTGACGCAAAGAAAGAAAGCTTCATCACGGGTTCAAGAGAATTCAAAACCAAGGTGACAAACAAAAGCTGAACGAAGTGAAAGTGAGCGTAAGGAGAGCAATGAGAGAATCGTTCAGTGGCTTTGAAAGTAAAATTTAGTCCACCGATCTGAGTAAAAACCCTAGAAGGTGACAGATGCACATAATTGTAGGCCTATGTACCTGACGTTAATCTGTTGTAGAATTGTTGGAAATGTTTTATGCTAAGAAAATATGAAGATTTTGGAGAGTGAAAATCTCCTCTGTAATAATTAACATGGATTCCGCAACTAGAGACCTTGCGAAAGTCAGCTTATTCTGTTACTTCATGAGATCCATATGGCCGTAGGCAACAGCGCTCAGGTTGATGCCATGTGCCTTGACTTCATGAAGGCATTTGGCACTGTCCCGCGCTACAGTTTAGTGAAACAAAAAAAAAAAGTTACCGAGCATCGGACTAGTTTTGCGACTGGATTCAAGACTCTCTGACTTCCATGCAGGTACAACTAAATACATCGCTCTTAAAGGAACAAATCGACAGATGATAAGTTAATTTTCGGCGCACCCATAGGATGTGTGGTAGGACCTGTGTATAAATGATCTAGCAGAAAGCGTCGGAAGCTCATTAAGACGGTTCTCAGATGATGTGATTGTCTATAACAAAGTAGTGACGCCAAAAGACGGTGCTGATTTGCAGAATGACCTGCAGCGGATTGATGAATGGTGCATGCTCTGGCAGTTGATCCTGAAAGTAAATAAATGTAACATATTGCACATACATAGGAAAGGAAATCCATTACTTAAGGTGAGTAAAAGTCTGTTTCCTAAACTGGAGGAGCTATGCAAAGTAGACCTTAAACTTATCCTTTTCAGCCGGCATGGGTGGCCCATGCGGTTCTAGGCGCTACAGTCTGGAACCGCGCGACCGCAACGGTCGCAGGTTCGAATCCTGCGTCGGGCATGGATGTGTGTGAAGACCTTAGGTTAGTTCGGTTTAAGTAGTTCTAAGTTCTAGGGGACTGATGACCTCAGAAGTCCCATAGTGCTCAGAGCCATTTCAACCATTTTTTCATCCTTTTCAAACAAACTCTTCAAACCTGATCTGTGTTTATCTCGATTTGTTTAGAGCGTTGTAGTGATTCCCTGAAAATCCTGGCTGAGATGACAGAATGCGCTGTTGCGTTTTCCGACGCCTAAGTTAGATTGGAAATGTATCAGTTTGATTGTGGGTTGAGAGATGTAATTTTTAAAAAATTGTGATAAGCCGTTGATGTGAAGCGCAGTCCGAGGTCTATGTTCACTCTTTACTTAAGGCGATTTTCGTTGTAAATAGTTAAAACTGCAGCGTAAATTTAGGTAAGTTGAATTTCATAGCAGACAAGCTTCCGGTGAATATGTCGGTGCTAATTTTCTACATATATCGTACATCAACTATGAACTGCCTGGGGGCCACCTAGTTATTACACTGTTTGACACTAGCTAAGGAAAAACTGCCAACTGCGATGGAACAGACGACAATTTCTTCTGAGCACCCAACCAATGGTAGTAAAATGAAATGTAGAGGGCTGGACGTGTTAACAGCAGCGAAGCCTGTGCACGAGCGCACTGTAGGCATTCGACAGTTCCTGCAGTACGGTGTTTGAAGAAGGTTGTTGTGGAACCGATTAATGCGAGATTTCGTGTAGTACGGAAACATGTCTGCAAGACGTCATTTGAGTGCTTACGATTCTAGACGAGCAGTTGGACGGCTCGAAACCGGTCGAAATGTCACTACTGTGGCTACAGTAATGGGTGTATCCAAAAGTGTCATCTCGCAAGTAAAAAAGGACGCTGAAGGTGAAAATGCTATGCGAAAGGATGCCTGTAGTCGTAGAAGGACCACCACACAGCAAGACGATCGATAGCGAAAAGGAATTGACATCTCCCTCCTAGGCCGATCGCTGCTGATCTTGCAACCGCTCCTGGTACATGAATGTCTGCCAGAACCATTTCGCGGTTATTAAATCAGGATGGTTTGTATGCTCAAAAGCCTGTTGAAGGCAGACCAACACGCCATCGTCGCGCGAAAGAGTTCGTTTGTGCAGCGAGCATGTTAGGTGGGATCAGTAACAGTGGTCCACAGTGATGTCCGCCAACGAATCCTGCTTCACTGTGGCAAGTGATTCTGGCCACCAGTTCGTGTGGAGAGAGAGATAGGAACACGTTACACACCACAGAATGCTCATTAACGTCATCGTTATGGCCTAGGTCTTATGGTGTGGGCAGCGATTCTCTTGGCAGGCGTGTTTCTCAACGAACACACCGTCCCCGAATCGAGCAAGAACTGAAAGCTGCCTTGAGAGAGAAGTGGGACAATATCCCCAAAGAATTCCTCAACCGTTTGTTAGCCAGCACGAATAAAAGGTACTAAATATGCGTTAGTACCCGTGGAGGGCATATTCCTTACTGAGACACAGATACCGACCTTTATTTTTGGAGTCTGACTTGTGCCAAATATGAACATTATTTATGTCTGTTATCATGCTTTCCCTCGTGATGAAATCTGTACCATTTTGCTCTATAAATATACCACTCTATCTCTATTGCGTACGTTCTGTGTTTCCTGTCGTCCGTTAGTGCCTGTGATTACTCCTATCCAGCAATGTCTCTGCTCCTTAGCAGTTGTGAAGCAGTGTATTACACTAGATATAGTTGTGCATATTTACCAAAACCTTATTATATTGTTCTTTTAAGAAAACCTTAGAAAATAGCTGCTATGATCGCAAGTTTTTGGTTTTCTTGAGTTCTGAGTGGCAATGAGAACTGTATTCATTACAGGTAATGTGCTTGGCTAGCAAGTGGCAGCGACAGTATACGGTTGTTCTCTATGGTACAGTGCGAATCCAGCTACACAGCCGAGCAGTAAATCTGACCGCTCTTTAAGGTGCCTTCCAATATTTGCACCTGTTTTTAAGAAAATAATTGAACTAACATGACACAATCAAGTAGAAAAGACATCGACGTTTGCAGACTTTTGCTGGTTTCTGCCTACAAAGAACTGGAGTGAGATTGAGGTAGAGTGCGAAGTTTGTTAGAATAATAAATGAAATGGAAAACCAATCTCGCACACATTTTAAACGATTTTAATTTCCTGTCAGGAAACGCCTTAATGTAAGCTCTTTATCTTATCTTGGAAACTGAGTAGCTGCCTTTGATCTCAGATATAAGACAGATATTTGTACAGCGCTGCCAGTTAAAGCAATAGCTGCTTCAAAGTTCGATGTGGAATAGCTGATGAAAAAACTGACATGGCTTTCCATTTGATTAATCTGAACATTTCTTCAAAGAATTGGTGAAAAAATGCTTATCCAAAAGTTAAAATACGTTTGTGGATATTTATAACAATTCCAGTGATTGCAGCATCTCGTGTAAATAGTTTCAGGGAATTATAGATGAGAAAAAAAATTACTGAAAGTCGAATAAAGGTGAAAACAATTGTCAAAATTAACAATGTTGTCATTTATCGATAGAATACGATAAAACTGCTAAAAGTTACTTCAGTCACGTAATCAACTACTTTTCTCCGCTCAAAGCAAATTTAAAGTAAAATTGTACTACACCACAATGTATGGATTGGGATACTTTTGTCAACTCTTAATTATAGCTCTTTTTCTTATAATTTTAATTAGTAATTTATGAGGAACAACTAAAATATGTTCTTTATTATATTATATCATGCTGAAACTAATCTGCAGTAGCTGCCATAAATAACGTGATATAGATCTTGTTATACCTTAAATTTTATTAGGCATTTATTCATTTTATTACCATGATGCACTTAATTTGTTGTGCGCAATATTTTATATCAATACATCGCATTTAAGTAATATTTTTGCTTCAGCTTTATGTAACCTAGTCAGAAAGTATAAAATTTGCTAAATGTGTGTAGCAAAACTTGCTGCACCTTTGTTTTACAGGAGACGGAGTTGCGGCTTAGGCAGTTATGGGATGCAGGGTCAATTTTTTTGGTTCACAGACAGATCAACAGTTGTGAAAGGATAAAGACAGAAGTGTTTTGGTTGTGACCACTTCTGAAGTATTGAAGAAAACTGCAAACATAGAACAAAAACTTCAGGGAAGGCAAAGTTATGTATCATGTCATGTAGTTAGTACACAGATATTACCTAATGAAGGGAGATTTGATCTACTTAAAAGCAAGATGGATGGCAGCCGGTGTATTTTGTTAGTAACTGTGAACAGGTATTGCCAAATTTGTGTTCAGATAATCAGAAAATTAATCCGTCATTGTTGCTTCAGCAAGGAATGCCAAGAGATGGGGCTTGAAGGTAAACTTCTTTGGTATTATTTTCAAGAATTTAAAGAGCAAGTCTTGAAAGAATATTTGTTTGATGAGAGGCACGAGAGAGTGTGGCACGATTTTGTAGAGCCAAGATCCTATGATGCCAGCAAGAGAATGTAGATGAAAGAGTTTTGTGAAAATTGGTTATAGAAATTAAATTATTTGTGTGAACAACGCTCATAGTCACAGTACGTTTGGGAATTTTAGAATAAATATCCTGTTGATTACATCTGCCATAATGGTATTAATGGGTGAACAACTGCTACATTTCTGGCTGGAACTGATGGAAAATTGTCACAAACGTTGACACGGTCTTCTGGACAGCATCGACAACCTGTAAGATTGTCAACATCAGATTACCTTAGAATTTTTGTAAGGCAAACGTAGTGAATATCACTGACAACTGAATAATAAAGTTAATCATGTAAAAATATAATTTCTTCGATCTTGTTATTAAACTCAGAAATTGTTACCTAAACTAAAATCCCATGCCTTTCCAACTGTAATAGAACCGGGTGCCATTTATGAATATCTAATTTGCCAATCAATTAAACATAAAAAATTAAGAAAACTGTGTTGTTTTGGAGAACAGCTTAAATAGGTCATTAACAAAGTTTCAATTACGTACTCAGTTTGCTCAATATGACAATCAAAGACAGTGAAACCATTATAATTTGAATGAAACGCTATTAAAGTAGTAGTAAAATAATGTAAACGCAGTTACATTAACAATGCAAAACTACAAATTTCTTTAAAACTTTTCATGTCATGACTGGTTTTGTGAAACTGCCTTGTGTCGCTTGCTTGCTAGTTATTACTTCGGTGTTTCTATTTTTTTGTTTTTTGTTTTGTTTTTCTTTTTGAGTCGTCAGTCTTCTGACTGATTGATGTGACCCGCCCAGAATTCCTCTCCTGTGCCAACCTGTGTAACACTTGCAACCCACGTGCTCAATTATTTGCTGGATGTGTTCCAATCTCTGTGTTCCTCTACAGTTTTCGCTGTCTACAGATCCCTTTAGTACCATGAAAGTCATTCCCTGACGTCATAACAGATGTCCTATCATCCTGTCTCTTCTCCTTGTCGGTGTTTTCCACATATTCCTTTCCTCTCCGATTCTGTGCAGAACCTCCTCATTCCGTACCTTATCAGTCCACCAGATTCCCGATATTCGTCTGTCGCACCACATTTCAAATGCTTCGACTGTTCCTGTTTTCTCACAGTACATGTTTCACTACCATACAAGGCTGTGTTAGAAACGTACTTTCTCAGAAATTTCTTCCTCAAATTAATGCCTATGTTTGATACTAGTAGACTTCTCTTGGCCGGGAATGCCCTTTTTCCCAGTGCTAGTCTGCTTTTTATGTCCTTCTCGTTCCACCGTCATTGGTTATTTTGCTGTTTAGGCATTAGAATACCTTAACTTCATCTACTTCGTGACCATCAATCTTGATGTTAAGTTTCTCGCTGTTCTCGTTTTTGCTATTTCTCATTACTTTCGTCTTTCTTCAGTTTACTCTCAATCCTCATTCTTTACTCATTGGACTGTTCAAGATACCGATGTCGTCAGCGAATCGCATCAGTAATACTTTTTCGCCTTGAATTTGGATCCCACTGCTGAAACTTTCTTTTATTACCATCTTTACTTCTTCGATGTACAGATTGAACAGTAGCGGCGAAAGACTACATCCATGACTTACATCCTTTTGAATCCGAGCACTTCGTTTTTGGTCATCCACGTCGGTGTTACAACTCATTTAATTCTGATTATTATTAATTTATGCAAGGATTTCTAAGTTATTTAAAACAGTGAACTTCTACAGTTTTTACTTCTCAGGCTGATGAGTTTGGCCCGTGCAGGTAAACATTACTGTGAGGTAACGCAGTTTTGACTGGAATAGGAATAGCTCAACATTCAACGATTTCCGCAACGATCATTTACATTTTTTTCCAAATGATTACATTTCATCGTCTTCAGTAATTTAAAACCATGCTAACGTTTCTCTTTGTTACTTCGTAGAACGTTTTCTGTTTGTTTTGTGTGTGGACCCGTTTATCAGCAGCAAATTTACTCAGGTAAGTTATGTAATAATTACTGTTCCAGTAACCGATTGATTGCTGAACAGAGTTTGTCCAATTGAACTGACGACGAATTTGGATATAACTTCATTAATTTGCAGCAGGTTATTCAAAATTTCTAGGTATTTTTTGTTCTCTTTATTGGAAGTGGTTTTACTATATAACGTTCATTCAAATTTCGCATAAGAAAAACGTGGAGAAAATTATTCGTAAAATTAAAGTGTTGTACACTTTCCCCGAAAGTCAGTTATTATTTCGGAAACGATTAGATTAATTTTATGATCCAGTTAGGTTCACACGAGAGAAGGTCATTTGCAAAACCGATTAGAGAGGGCAAAGTTACATACCCAGCACGCTGAAATTTTGCGGTGTAACTACCCTATGCAAGACTGCTCACCTTCCTCAACACGGAGGCTGTGCATTTGCGAAGTATTTGTGGGCACACAACCTTGTATTAATCATCCATGATCAGTTAAGATTTGTAAATGTAACTTATCGAAGAAATCGTAAAGACCTAACCAGAAAACCTGCATGACACAGTTTCCTGTGTCGTTGAGACGTTTCCTAAGGCTTATTTAGACGCTCACAGTATCCTAACGCCAGTGAACGAATGATGACTCAAATTGCCTTCGTCTTGTAGACCCACAATACTGGAAATGCAGAACGCACATTAGTTGGCCGTCCTGATTGACTGATATGAAGAAAATACGCTGGTACCCATAATTAAAGCAACAAACATCTATTTCCCAATTTTGTGTCTAACTCACGATGTAATCATACAAACTGTCAACGGATGTCGTTACGATCGTGTTCTGCATGGAAGGTGGCATTCCTATCTACGGACAACCACACCATGAATCACGTCAGGGCAGCTACCGGGTGGCGCTGTGTGCAGGGTATTTCCACATCCGCAATCGCTGTGTACACAGTCACAGACGGTGCAGTATGGCACAGAGAAGACGCCTACAGACTCTCTACTGTGGAGGATCATTGGAAGAATGAAAGCAGGAGAGTTGCAAACTGATGTGGCTCAATGTGAATCATTCTGTTTTTCCTCAGCTGAGGAGACAGTTTATAGAGACCGAAACTGTACCCCGGAGACCAGGACAGGACCGACCATGTGTGACATCAGAAAGAGTGGATGGTACCGCCTTAGTACAGCACTGCAACTGGCATCTGACCTCGTAGCGTTCCCTGGACGTGTTATATCGAGACAAACAGTGTACAGAACGCTTCAGCATAATGGCATTTATTGCTGGAGACCTGTTGCCTGTTTGCCTCTGGAGTGTCTTCACAGAAGGGAACGTCTAGAGGGGGTCATCAACATGCCACCTGGACGGTCGAATGGTGGGCCAATGCTATTTTCACAGATGAGTCCCGATTACGTCTGGTGCGCGATTCTCGACGGCTTCGCACCTGTAGGGCACATAAAACACGATTTCGTTAACCAAACATTGGGGTGAGGGACCGATCTCGAAGTGGATCCCTAATGCTGTTGGCAGGGATTTTGTTGACCAGTCGAACAACTCTTCAGGAAACCGTGCGGTGAATCAGCAAGATTTAACTCTTGTCAAGTACCGTGAGGAGATTTTGGGATCTTGGGAGCTCATGCACGATTGTTGCGAGGTGCTGTGAGCCCAGACATCGTATTGATGGATTATAGTGCTCGATCTCATAGAGCACAGATGGTTGATGTGTTTTGGAAACGGAAGATATTGCACGCATGGCGTGGCCTGCTCTCTCTTCAGATTTTAATCTCATAGACCATGTCTGGGATGCGCCAGCGAGACGGATTGCGTCACGTCAGCATCCACCAACCACTTTTCAAGCCTTCTGAGCAGCTCTGCAGGAAGAATGGGCGTTATTGCCTGAACATGAGAGTGATGACATCATTCACAGCATGTCCCGTCGCTGTCAAGCCTTTATTGACGCTAGAGGTGGTCACACTCCATACTGAGCACATTAACCAGTTGTCAGAATGTGTGCGCAAATCCGTTAAGTTGAAAAAAAAAAACAAAAAAAACGAATAACATTTTTGTCTACCGTTATGCATGTCGCAGTTGATTACGATCTGTATTCTTTACATTGTTTCTACTTTATTATCACCTGTTTATACTGTTTTGTGGCAAAATAAACGTAACATTGCAAAATTTTCGTTTGTTGCTTCGATTTTGGACACCATTGTACTATGAATATCGTCTCACGCTTCTTCTTTACAAACCAGGTTTGGAGACGAGAGTGGTAGATACTTAATGAGTACTGCTCCCTAAATTATCTGTTTACCACAAACCAATGAAGCAAATGAGTGTGAATATGAATTCTTCAACGTTGTCCAGAAATAACCGGGCACGATCGTAAATATTTGTTCCTAAAATAACAGCGAACAGCTCAAAAGTTTATAAATTTCAGTATGTGGATCAGATAAATAACATATGGATCTATGTAAGTGCCAAATGGAGTGTATGCTGTTAAATAAGAATCATTGTGACCTTTCGAAGCCAGGAACTTACTACAAGCAGGAACGTGATAAAACACCTACGATCAGTTCCGCTGAATATTAAAATAAATATAATAAATTTGCACCATTAATTTAGCGAAATTCCAACAAAGTTGCGTAGTCTTATACCTATCATAAAGCTAACACTATTGTTTACACGAGCTAATCGTGCTCAGCATTGCTTGTAATTTTTATTAAGTTTCACTCGAGACTAACAGCGAAAAATTTTAAGTACTGAAGAACTTTAAAGAGTAGCGATGATAGTAACGCACCTGGCTGAATCGCCGCTCAAACCATCGTATGCAGTTGTCAGCTACTACGGTTTCCAACAACCAACTACATTACCTTTGTAAACATGAAGTGTAGAAAGCGAAAGAAAAGCGAAACGAGTGGTGGTAAATAGTGACGGTTAGACGAACAGGACATTGTGGTAATGTAATGGTGAAAAATGAAAGTTCGTGCCAGACGGGGACTCGAACCCACATTTACCGCTTCTCATGAGCGTTTGCGTTAATAACATCGGCCATCCGGACACGATCCATGACTGACTCAGATTTCCAACTTATTGCATGTTGTAATGCAGCGTCCCTCGTCCATTATACTCACTACTCGCAAGTCCTGATTCCCGTACTCACTGCTGGTCGTTGTGGCCGACGGTTCTAGGCGCTTCAGTCTGGAACCACGCGACCCCTACGGTCAGAGGTTCGAATCCTGCCTCGGACACGGATGTGTGTGGTGTCCTTGGGTTAGTTAGGTTTAACTTGTTCTAAGTTCTAGGGAACTGATGTCCTCAGATTTTAAGTCCCATAGTGCTCAGAGCCATTTTGAACCGTACGCACTGTAACAAAGGCCGGGGAACCGTCCCCCCTTTTTTCAGCAATATTTATATATCTGAGTGGTACCTGTTCTGAGGATACGTCCGACAGGACAGAGAGCATATATATATATATATATATATATATATATATATATATATACAGGGTGTCCCATTTAGCTTCACCGCCCTAAATAGCTGTACGTGCACCAATCATAATCCCACCCCACAACTTCAAACCACGACCTCCATACAGGTCCCTTTCAAAGACATTAAGCGGTTGGTATCTGATTCCTGGTTCACGCTGGATGAAAACCCGGAGATAATCACTGTTCAGACTATACCTGGACTCGTCCGTGAACATAACCTGAGACCACTGTTCCTATGACCATGTACCGTGTTCTTGACACAAGGCTTTTCGGGCTCTCCTGTGACCAGGAGTCAGTGGAATGCACCTTGCAGGTCTCCGGGCGAATAAACCATGTCTGTTCAGTCGTCTGTAGACTGTGTGTCTGGAGACAACTGTTCCAGTGGCTGCGGTAAGGTCCCGAGCAAGGCTACCTGCAGTACACCGTGGTCGTCTGCGGGCACTGATGGTAAGATATCGGTCTTCTTGTGGTGTTGTACACTGTGGACGTCCCGTACTGTAGCGCCTGGACACGTTTCCTGTCTGCTGGAATCGTTGCCATAATTTTGAGATCACACTTTGTGGCACACAGAGGGCCCGTGCTATGACCTGCTGTGTTCGACCAGCCTCCAGTCGCCCAACCACTCTACCCCTCATAACGTCATCAACATGTGTTCTTTGAGCCATTTTCAACACACAGTCATCATAGCACGTCTGAAAACGTCTGCAAACTTATTCGCTGCACCGTACTCTTACATGCACCAACACCCCTGTGCGTATGTGGACTGCTGCCAGCGCCACCGTACGACAACCGCAGGTCAAACGCACCGCATGGGCATACCCCGAGGTGATTTAAATCCGCGAACTGCCCACCAGAGCGTTGTTTCACCATGTATGAGCATTATCCTTAATTTATGAGCATCAGTGTTTATATTTTTTTGCTTCTGCCAGATTCCATAGGCTGAGCTCGAGAAAGTTCCTGAATATATGTTGTCCCATCTCAATCGCTTCTAACAGAAAAATATCTGCGTTAGAACACGTGTAACCCGTGCCACACAAATTATTTAAATAAAGTATCTTTTGCGGAAGTTATAAGCGCCATTGCCTGCAGGCTATCAAAGCAAGCTTAACAAGACTAATTGGTAGGTTCTACGGGATCTGGTATATGAGATCCACTGCTTTTAATATTCTTTATAATTGTGCATATTTATCGTAGAAAATAACGTATATAAATTATTAACTGGTAAGGAAAATATGTACAATGTACTTCTTAAAGAAGATTTCCTCCTCATTCCACTCGAGTATTCAGCTTGATGATATCTGTCACTGTTGTCTTGTAATTTACATATTTAATTTTAATCTTATTATTTACCACTTTCCTATATAAGTGTGTTTATATTGTTCCGTCTGATCACATATTATAATGCTACGGTGGTTTTAGCTTAACATATACTTGGGTGCCAATATGTTTCTTACCGATACTTGATTACAATACAATTAATTTTATAATTATATTACTCTGCGGTTTTGCGTCAGTATGGTAACTGCGTTGAAGTTCCGAGTGGCTGCATTGATATAGCTCTCACCACCAGCTGTCCAACGATACATTGTGTTCAAATGTGGTGATTACTTTTTCTATTAATTTTATAAGTGGCTACACAATTTCCTATCTCTAATAACGGATGTCTTTTAACAGAACTGTCGGATCGAGAAGCTGTTATCATCAGTAATTCTGTTTTTCCATATTCTGTAACCTTGCGTGCTGTAACCTATGTTGGTTATCTCCCTCTGTAATATAATTTGTAATATAACGCCATCCTGCTCGTCTTCAGGACGGAAGTAATTATCCATTTGTACTACCGGTGGCCATTAAATTTTCCACCTCATCGCTGATATCGAATTGTTGGGTATCTTCTTTCAACGGATGCTGCCTCTTGTAGGTCAGGTGCGGTCTGGCACTTAAAAACATTCACTAGCCGAGCCGAGCCGAATGAAAACCCCTGGAAGAATTCGCCTACTATCCGCTAAAATATCAAATCTAGTCCACACCAGTCCGTCACGTCCCGAAACTACAGTGTTGGTAAACTCAAGATATTTGTCAGTGGCGTAATTTGCTACTGCTATGAAGAAAAACTGATTTTATTGGAATAGGTAGTTCTTGAGTAACATAAGAACTTCAGTTAACGAAAAACAAGTTGTCGGGTACGCTTCACTACACGCACTTACTAAAAATAATTTTTTCTTCATGAAATAACATATTTTCGCTACATAGGTTCTGACAGAGATAATTTAGCGCTTTAAGATAACTCTGTGTTCCGTTTCGACGGCTAATTAAAGTTAGAGATTAGACTTTGTGTCCGTTGTTGAGTAAATCGAAGTTAATACGTACAATATATGAGTCACTCGTGGTCACTGCCTCACATTCTGTGCCATCATGTGCTGAGTAGGGTGGCAGGTGGTGTGTCAGTGTTACCAGGGAGCAAAATAGATGAATTAGAAGCGGCCTTGGAAAGCAGTTCAATAAAATCATTGCCCTGTTTCGCACTTAAGACTGAAATAACAGCAACATCTGCTCACAAAGCTGGGCACAATTTACCAGTTTTAAGTACAGAAGCGAAGATGCTGTCAGAGTTCTCTCAATTACTGCTAGAAATAATCCCAAGTGATACTCGATATGGAGTGTTGAATAAATGTATAAGAAAATGTAACGTCCATTTTACGATGGAGAATAGGATATTACGGCGTTGCTCATGACCATTCAATAACTACATCCTGCACTCACTGTTTGTGTGACTGATCAGACACGAGATAAAGAAAACACGAGCACAAAATTGTGGTCAATCACGTGGAACGTGGTCTTTCTTTAAAGTCGTGCTGTACAACGTTTTTATGGGGAAACAGATCGAAGATCTATTTATTATTTATTTATTTATTTAATCTGATCAGATTAGGGCCTCTCTTACATCGGGCCAGTGTTTCACACATGCAGCATTTCACACATCAGAGTTACATCATGACAATAGTTTAAATAAGAAAATTAGATTACTCTAGTGGCAATACGATTAAAGAGTAATGACTAAGACCTAATAAAGTAAGTGCTGGTAGTATTTACAACAGCTGCTATACATACAAATTATGATAAAAGCAATAACAGTAACAGTAAAAAAACTCATATAATAATTACAAACATGAGAAAAATTGGCAATAGTAATGAAGATTTGTGCACATGTACATTAATATCTCGGTGTGTAAAGAAGATGTTTACTAGTAAAGTGAGTTTTGGGGCAGAGAGATTTAAGGAGGGGGGAAAGAGGGAAGTAATGAGGTGAAGTGCATTCATGTACAGAGGAAGGCATTACTGTTGCTTAAGTAGATACGTCATTAACTGTTTTTTTGAAGCCGGACATGTTTTTAAGTTCTCTAACATAACGAGGGAGGTTATTCCAGAGTCGGGTTCCCGCAACTGTAAAGGACTTGGAGAAGGTGACTGAGCGATGCAGTGGAATAGAGAGAATTTTATTATGATGGGAACGTGTGTTTCTGTCATGTTGTTCCGACATAAGCGTTAAGGACGAGGAGAGATATGAGGGACAGTGTACATTTATAAGGCAGTAGATGAGACAGAGCGTATGGAAATCTCTGCGTTTGTCTGCACGCAGCCAGGACAATTTTGCATATGCTGGTGAAATGTGATGAAAAAGTCGAACGTCACAGATATGTCGGACGCAGGCATTCATGACCAGTTCCAGAATTCGCAAATTTTCCTGAGAGAGGCCTTTTAGGATAATATCGCGGTAGTCAATGATTGGGAGTGTAAGGGTTTGTACTAATTTCTTTTTCACATCGAAAGGGAAGAGTTTTTTATATTTTTGTAGGACATGAAATGATGCTGATGCTTATTTGCACACTGCAGTTACGTGCTCTGTCCAATTTAGATTTTCATCTATTATTACTCCCAAACTCTTTGCTGAGGGAGAGAAGTTACTATTTGTTCCATTTAGGACAAGAGATGGTACGGATTCCCGATGTTTTGGGCTAATGAGCTTAGAGTGACCAACAAGTACCGCTTGAGTTTTAGATGGGTTTAGTTTTAGTCTTATGTCCTGTGCCCGTTTTGATAGTGCACCGAGGTCAGTATTGAAATTTTCTATAGCTTTCTTAACATTGCTTGGTTTCGCATTTAGATACAACTGAAGGTCATCGGCATACATATGATATTTGCAATAGGTCAGAACCGATGACACATCATTGACATACAGAGAGAAGAGTGTGGGACCTAGTACTGAGCCTTGGGGAACACCTGACACTATCTGCCGCCGTTGTGATTTTATATTCTCGGACAGGACACGTTGCTGAAGAGACGTCATGTATGAGCGAAACCATTGCACTGCACTTGGTGAGAAATTTAGACCGCTAAGTTTGGCTAGTAAGATGTCGAAGTCGACAGTATCAAATGCTTTGCTGAAATCTAAGAAGCAAATGATAGTCTCTTCTTGTCTGTCCATGGCAAGTTTTAGGTCATCTGTCACCTTTATCAGTGCGGATGTTGTGCTTCGATGTTTACGGAAACCTGATTGGTATTCGTCTAGTAGGTTGTTAGTAGTTAGGTAGTTGGTGAGCTGGTCATGGACTATATATTCTAAGGCCTTTGATAGTGCAGGAAGAAGGCAGATGGGGCGGTAGTGAGAGGGTGCTGTCGCGACGTCCTTTTTAGGCAGTGGCTTAATTTGTCCCAGTTTTCAGGCCTCAGGGAAAACATTTGTGATTAATGAATCGTTGAAAACGTCTGTTATAGAGGGCAGTAGTTGATCAATAATAAGTTTTACCATCTGGATAGCGATGCCATCATGTCCAGTAGATGCTGATCTAATCCGCATGCATGTATTTAGACTCAAACTTAATCACTGCTGACTTAGTCAATATTCATTTGCTTAACACAAAGAAAAACGTAGATTAGAACTTAACGCTTGGTCGTCCTCCGTGTTCTTAGGAATGATACAGAGAGAGGTACAGTGGTTAGGGCATGTTGAAGAGATGAGGTTCAAATTTCGCCTAGTTACCCATTTATAGGTTTCCTGTGATTTCCATAAATCATTTACGGCGAATTCCTGGACGATTTCTGTGATGAGGACAATGCCAATTTCCTACCCCACTATTATCGTTTCAAGCCTAGTGTTCGATTTTTAATTACCTCGTCACTGACGGGATGTTAAATCCTGACAGTGTTATAGTTGCAATACGTCCGACAGCCAATATAGGTTGCTATCAAAGGTTGGATTAAAGTATGCTTTTATTTTGCATTCACTGCTACTGCATAGTTTCCTCCTTTTTATGTTTTGACGGAAGTTTAATTTTCTATGTTTTATATTGCCATGAGTTGTGCTGCACTCAAGGTGGTGTCGCACTGTTAGCGTCACTGGTTGTTGTACTATGAGTCGTCAGTTCAAATCCGATCGCCATGAAATATTTTTTATTTAGTATTTATCAGTTCTAGAAGTTTCTAATATTTGTGTTATTTACATATTCTAGAGTATTCGAGGTTTGTATAAATAGTGTAGCTCTCAGACTTTTTGTGGACAGACAGAGGATATGGCAAAGTCACCAAGACTGCCCTCTCCAATGCCAGAAAGCAAAGAGTAGAGTGAAATAAAATTAATCCAGGAAAACTGATTACAGATTCATGTTGCTGATGAGGTGACGAGTTCATTGGTACCAAGCATGGACCTGTTAACTGTGTAGTTAATATGCTCTCTAATTAAATCAATCAGCTGGAGCTTTAAACCTAATTCTCTCCAACCAATGAACAGCACTGAAGGCATGCCTGCATGATGGGCCATCGGGTGGAGAGAGCTATACATTTCTCTTTTCCATCATTTAATTAATGTTAAAGTCACACAAGATGGTGGGCTTTCTTGAATTCGGAGCCATTACGTTCAGACTGCTGAAAGGGAGGACCAATGGTCCACGCATTCAAAGAACTGGTTCCCAAACAGGCCCTGCAGCCTAAATTTCAAACGACAAGATCGCAGCGCCGGTCTGAGGTGACAGCAACCATTAGTGCCTTCTCCCCCCTCCTCCCCGCCCCTCCCGCGTCACGCCCGTCTGGCTACCCAGGCTAGGGGGACCTCTATCCCTCCCCTGGAAGCATACTGTGATACTCGGTCATTAAGGAGAAGATGGCATGACCTTGACTTTCAGCATGAGGTTCCATTAATAAGGACTTACAGTGTCAGGTTACACACTTGGTCTCCGTGGTGCGCTCCACTTCCTCCAGCCTGGGGAACCACCAGGAATTGATCAAGGTTGTTAGAGGAAACCCCACAAGCCTTAGGCAATTCTGCGAGCTATATTCGAGGTCATGACGTAACTTGATACCGATCACATGGTCCTACCCACACACTTCAGACAAGTGAACTATCTACATTTATGGCCATGACGTAACTCGATACTGGTCACGTGATACAAAATTGGTGGGAAACCCCTCTGATCTCTCTCTCAGCACATCAAAATAGTGGGACACCCCTCCCCTCCCCCTAGACCATTGTGAACCAAGCACCCTTCCACCACATGCACATCTGCGTCTCTTATAACTGGGACATTTGCCTGGAAGGGGTTCACTCTGCGGGTAGGCAGCGGAGGAAAAATATTTAGGATGTGTCTGTTTGTTAGAACAAATTACATTAAGTCACGTAAGTCGAGGTCTGTTTTTAATAACATTTTAATATTACGTCATTCGAGGCAGCAGCAGAGACGACGCCCTGGCAAATACGTAAGTTCTCTCGCTCATTCTTGTACAATTTTACATATCTATCCATATTTTCCAAATTTAATGTATATTTGTCAGCTTCAAGTATTTTTTACCCATTTTCATTTTTCGTATTTTCCACAATTTTCCACATTTTCCCACATTTGTTCTCTTTTATAACTGGGGCACTTGAGTGGGTGGGGTCCACTTTGGGTCTATGCAGCGTAAGGAGAGGATCAGGTTGCGTTGATTTTAATAACAAATTACGTTAAGTCATGTCACTCGAGGTATATTTGTCGATAGCAATTTAATATTTAGTCATTCGAGGCACCGATAGAAACCACACACAAGTGGATATGTAAGACCTATCATTCCTCCCCCATTTAAGCGTTATTCAGCCATTTTCGTATTTTCTCCGTATGTTGCACAATTTACGCAATTTTCCACATTTCTTTGTATTTTTGCAAGATTTTATCCATTTTTGTGAGTTATATTTCACTGCTCCCGACGACACATAAACATCATGTGATATTGCGTCACGTCGACGTCATGATGCTCTGAGCCAGTCACTGTGTAGCATGGGTCCGCATTATTTATCATAGCTAAGCCAGCTGTTCATTACAAGTGTGTTTGACCTCATAGTGTAAGTGTTACAAACGAGCATACGTCATATTAATGATGTCATAGCAAATTCTATAAGCATCATAGTTTTTCCAATTTCCAGGCAAAGATACTATATGTATAAGAAATACCACACTGCGTTAGTAAACCCTTGCTAAGCCACAACCAAATTACTAGATTGCATGACACGATAGCAAAATTCTGAGGCTTCCAACGGAAGATAACTCTGTGTGTGTTTGTGTGTGTGTACGTGTGTGCGTGTGTGTGTGTGTGTGTGTGTGTGTGTGTGTGTGTGTATGTCTGTGTAGCACCTAGAGAAGTGAGCAGTACCTCAAATAATCTTTCAAGTAGCACTTCGAATTCTGACACGTGGTTTATATCTGTGAACACTGCTCCATCCCAGGGATGGCCGAGGAAGTTGCTTTATTATAGGTGCAACCCTCTCCAACCCAGTTGCTAGCACAAAATGTACTGCTGCTGTATGAGTTTCTGGCAGAGTCCGCCCCCGGTAGTTGAGTGGGCCCCATTCAGCCTTCGGCAGCAGAGCAACTCGAACTTGTTTACGTACCGGCTGCGAACGTTCGCGGAAGACTCGGTGTTTACACCGTCGTTACTCGCGTGTGTTACTGTTTGCATCTAACGCAATGGCTCACAATTTTCGAGAAAGTGCGATACAGTTCACGTTCTGTAACGGGTTTGCAAGACTGTAGGGATTCGAAATCGAACGGTTCTTGAGGGACGAAGTGCATCTTAATTACACGGAGCTTACTGGAATTCACTTATCAATCGTGAGCAGCACTCTTTACGTAAAGATGATTGACAACGCAGCATGCGATCGAATTATTGAAGCCGCAAAACGAGGATCCCAGTTCCGACACTCCGATGGTCTTATTGACGAAGTTTTAGTAGCTCATTCGGTCCTGGTCGTGCGTACGATTCGAATCTTCGAGCTGCCTTTCGAGGTACCCGAATCATTGGTCACTGATTCGCTCCAGCCATATGGCAGAGTTATTAGTCACACGGCCGAACGTTGGGCAAGTTCTAGCACGTATCCAGTGCTCAATGGTGTCCAATAGGTGCGAATTGCCCTTACGAAACATGTGCCATCGTACATAACCATCGGCGGCTGTAGAGCTATTGCCATCTATGATGGTCAGCCCCGGAAATGCTCTGGGTGTGGTGGTGAAGGACATCTTCGATCTGCGTGTATGCAGAGGACACTCGTGCAACTCCCCAGCGGAGACTTCCAGAATCCGGCTACACCAACGTCACTGCCGCTGACTTACGTGACGGCGCTTCGCGAGGAGGTGACGCCGAGGTCGAAGCGTACTATCGACCCAACGCCGCCGTTGATTGAGACGCCTTCGAGCCCCACTGAAGAAGGAATGGCTCCGACCAACCTCCAATCCCAGACACTGTATGTTGTGGAGAAAGAGGATGACAGCATCACGCAAGGCATGAAAGCTGAAGTGGAACGGTCCCAGGGTGTTGTGGCGGTGGCGAGACAGCAGGAAAGACCAGATTCGTCAACACCAGAGGCCGAGGTTAGGGCCCTCAAACAACGCTCGCCGAAGCGCCGCAAGAAGCGCCGACTAAACTCTGCGGAGACGCTCTGTTCTCTTCTTGGGAGCACTGATGAGTAACACAATGGACCTGTCTGACTTCGAACCACAAGCTTCGGATGCCACTCACCATGTACCTGTCTGACTTCGAACCACAAGCTTCGGATGCCACTCACCATGTGAATTCGGACAGTGAAAAGATGTCATGTCGTTCAGACGACGCATCCACTCAGGGGCCCGACGACATCCATTCTGCGGAGGAGTCTAAAGCTGCGAAAGTTCCACAGATGCCACACATCAGTGCCTCACAGGGCAGTTTGAAGCACCCCAATAATATTAGCTGGGATGCGCAGGACGAAGAGATCACCGATAAAGACCCTTCCATTGGTGGGGACTCGCATCTCAAGAAACCTAATGCCGCAGAGAGACGTCAGTCGGGCGACCCTCTGTGATTGTGCAAAGCGACCATTGACATAGTAAATTTTCTTCATTTTAACATCATGCGGAGATGACAGCCACTCGAACTCAGGCATACAAAATAGGGACAGTGAATGTAAATACCATTTGATTGCACGTGAAACAACAATTGTTTAGGGACATTATATACGCGTCGGATGTGGATATACTGATGGCACAGGAAATTTACATTCCTGAGTTCCAGGAAGTGCATGGATACATCTGCTGCACCTCGCCTCACTCGGACAACGACAGTGGAACGGCGATATTGCTCCGGGACGGGATTCCGGTTCGCGACCTGTCTTATCTGCCTTCGGCAAGACGACTGGCACAGAAAGCAGACGGGCGCGAGCAAGATACTATTCGGAAGATATTGTGCCCTTATTTACCGGCATATTCGATCATTTCATTGTAGGTGGTGACTTCAATTGTGTTCTAGCCCAAAAAGATCAGTCTCCACATTACAATACCTGTCGTGAACTGCAAGTGCTATAACGGGACCTGGAGTTATGTGACACCTGGGACAGGATTCATAGAAACCGTGAGCGATATACTTTTATATACTTTTTTTATCAGTCACTCGGCGAGCAGACTTGATCGAATCTATCTTTCCGTTGGCCTACAGGATAAGGTGGTCGACGCGTAACGATGGCCTGCGGCATTTACTGGTCATCTGGCTTACATTTGTACCATATCACTCCCTCGGCAAAACGTGTGGAAAAGCCGCGGGACATGGCAGCTCAATTCGTCACTTTTGGCAGGCCCCGAATGTCGTCAGAGACTCTAGGAGGTATGGGCCACATGTCAACGCCGTCTACCAACATATGCCTCCGTGCTTCAATGGTGGCTCGAGTGTACTAAGTCAGCAATGAGAAGAGCTCTACTATAGTATGGTCGGGATAAGAAGAGATGGCAAAGAGACACTCTTGATTATTATTACATCATGCTTCGTGAGCTGTCATTCCAGGTGCCGTCTGAAGAACATCATGCAGAAGTTTATCGTCTCAAGGCACAAATCCTATCGATCACGCGACGACGACTGGGTGGCATCCCGATACGGGCAAGATGTCTCGACACCATCACTGGCGAACGTACCTGGATGCACCATGTGTCGCGGGAACACAAACGTTACCGCCGGGCATTGGTCACAGTACTCGAAGGTTTAGATAGCCGTCAACTGACAACACAACAGGACATTGAAAATGAATTTTTAGAGCATCTCCGCTACCTATACGCCGGAACACCGACAGACCGTCGAGTGGGGGAGGACATATTGCAACATCTGCAAACGACATTAACAGAGACGGATAAGGCAGCACTTATGGAGCCACTCACAGAAGACGATATAAAGGTGTCACTAAAAAAAGGAGCAGCCCATAAATCACCAGGGCCAGATGGGATTACGTTAGAGTTTTATCGGGAATTCGCGGACATGATGATGCCACAGTGGGTGTCGATGTATAATGAGGCGGTGCGTCCTGGCATGCGCCTACCGTAGGAATTTGTGAGGGGCTTTCTTCTTCCCATCCCGAAGGTAGCGGGGAGTCGCAGTGTTAATATTGGCCTCTCAGTACGCTAAACACTGACTACAAAATCTTTGCACGACTACTAGCGTCTCGTCTCGATCTGGCGATATCCAGGTCATTATCCCCTATCAGGCTTGCCTAGGGGTGCGAAGCAACATCTCCTCGGCGTTAAGTGAGTACCGTAACGTTATCGCCCTTGCGGAAACGTGTAGAATGCGAGCAGCGATGATATCTGTGGACTTCGATCGTGCCTTCGACAGGATAAACCATGACTTCTTGGCGTCATCATGAGACGAATGGCGGTTCCACCTCTTTTCATCTCCATGTTATGAGGCTAATACGAGGGTCTTCATCGAAGATGACTGTAAACGGTCGGGAAGCGGGCTCGATTTCCATTAACAGCTCGGTTCGACAAGGGTGCCCACTCACCATGATTCTGTTTGCGATTGCGCTCCAGCCGCTGATGTGTGTTATGAGGCGCTCACCTACTGGAATAGCGCTTAATGAGAACTCTTTCGTTTGTCGCGCATATGCGGACGACCTGATCCTTCTTGTCAGATCAGGACATGAAGTGCGTCAGGACGTCGAACATCTAGACTCTTACGGGACAGCGGTAGGCAGTGTCGTTAACATGGCGCAATCCCAAATTATGCACATTGGACGAGGTCTGGAAGACGTACCGGGGCTGTTTCAGACGGTGGAATCGCTGAGATGTCTGTGGATCACATTTGCTCGTTCACTGCGGCGGTCAGCGGCGGCGAGTTCTCGGCGACTTCTGCAGAATGTTCGTCTGACGATACCCAACAACTCACTAAGAGCCTTTGACATGATCCAACGTGTGGCATACACCAACGTTCACATAGCGTCAAGACTGCCTCATTTAGCGCAGATCCTACCAATACTGAAGGGTATTGCGGTCCGTCTCATGGTTGCCTTTGGTTATTATGTTATTACTGGGACGTGTCAAATATGACACGTTAACCCTTACAGTTCCAGAACGGTGGCTTCAACATCACAGACGTACGAAACAAAGCGTTCGCGCTTTACATACGAATGATAATACACAATTGGCAACAATGAAAGCATACCATAAAATCAGCTCTGATAGAAGTACTTGTTCCGCCTTCGTACGAACCCCCGACAGCGGTAGGCAACATTTCGCCTTCTCTTGCACACATTGCCTAATTTCTTGTTGATTATAGTTATATTCGTCTGAAAGTATCTTCGGTGAGAATGCCCACGACTCGGGAGATCTATCAGTGCTTGATGGATCACTATGGCCGCAACATAATGGAATTCAAATACCCAACGAAAACTTGGAAGCACATTTGGTGTGCAGTGCATACTCCATTACTGTCAACAGCAGCGAGATCGATGTGGTATATTCTTGTAAACCGTAAGCATGTGATCAGGAGTCAATTACATACAATTCATATGGTCGATTCTCCTCTTTGCAAAAAGTGTGGACTGTTAGCTACGGAAGAACATGGTTTAATGTATGGCGCAGCGAGGGACGTCTGGATGCTGACGCGTCGAATACTGGCCTTCCTTCGGCGCACTAACTACACAGAAATAACATCGGTTGTACTTTTTCTACCGGACAAGACCTTTTTTCCCGAACAAAGGACGTATGTGGTCAATTGGATCGCTGGATATGCGACGAAATATTTGTTTTCGTACGATATTAAGTCCTTGATGGATAATTGGATGTACTTACAAGAACAACACGAGCTCATACGAAATACAGGACTTACTTTTCCAATTTTTTAGGAAGTGTTTTTCACAATCCGCCCGACAGCTGGGGTGTCCCAGGAATGACACGACTCCTGCAGCAGAACGACTAGAGACAGTACTGCACGGTTCAGATATATTGGCATATTGCACACTGAGAAGACAACTGGCCTCTACCTGTTGGCGCCAGTTATGACTGGTCCTTTGAATGTTCGACGCAGAAGAAATGAAGAAATACATGCCGCCCACAATGGCAGGTATGGCGAAGGTTATATGGCTGAATGCCAGATTCATGATGCGACACCGCGTGCTGCAGGGATTGTGATGCAGATGATAACTTCGTTTTCACTCCCGCCCCTGACTAGGATTGTCATTTACTTTATTCACGTAAAAAAAAGCGGCCTTTGCGTTGGTTTTATGGTTTCCAAATTGTTTTTGCTGTCGCGATACTTTTCTTATCCCTAGGACAGCACAATTGTACGAATAAAGATTGTTTGTTTACCCCGCCTTCCTGTTCCACAAAAAAAAAAAAAGAGAGAGTGGTCAGCGCGACAGAATATCAATCCTAAGCGCCCGGGTTCGATTCCCGGCTGGGTCGGAGATTTTCTCCGCTTTGGGACTGGATGTTGTCTTGTCCTAATCATCATTATTTCATCCCCATCGACGCGCAAGTCACCGACGTGGCGTCAACTCGAAAGACTTGCACCCGGCGAACGGTCTACCCGACGGGAGGCTCTAGTCACACGACATTTACATTTTAGTTCTGGCAGAGGTATCGGCAGCTCATTGTGATATTGGCAAACAGATCCCAACACGTCAGTGTAAAATACAGTGTAAAATACAGATCTACTAGGGTAAGTCAATTATTATCCAGAAAGTAGTTCAAATGGTTCCAATGGCTCTGAGTGCTATGGGACTTAACATATGACGTCATCAGCCTCCTAGAACTTAGAACCACTTAACCCTAACTAACCTAAGGTCATCACACACATCCATGCCCTAGGAAGAATTCCAACCTGCGACCGTAGCGGTCGCGCGGTTCCAGACTGAAGCGCCTGGAACCGCTCGTCTACAGGGGCCGGCCCAGGAGGTAGTTATAAAATTTTATTGTAATCAAATAGGAAACTTACAAGAACATGCGTTTCAACGCACTTCGTCCATCGTTGTACAAGCTTCCTGATGCCCTCATAGAAAAAGGTTCTCGGTTGAGCTGCGAACCAGGAATGCACCGCCTCTTTCACTGCTTCGTCTGAGGCATATCGACGGCCCCTTAATGCCTGTTTGTGTGGACCAAACAGGTGATAGTCAGAAGGGGCAAGATCGCGACTATATGGAGGATGATCTAGTACTTCAAATGTGAGTTTCTGGAGCGTTTGAGCAGTGTGGGCAGCAGTATGCGGACGGGCATTGTCGTGCAAAAACACAACACCTTGTGACAACAATCCTCGACGTTTGATTCTAATTGCAGGCTTTAACCTGGCAGTAAGCATCTCACTGTAACGTACACTATTTATTGTTGTGTCCCTTTCCCCATAATGTTCCAGTACTGGACCTTGTGGGTCCCAAAACGCCGTAAGCATCTGTTTTCCTGCGGACGGTTGGGTCTTGAACTTTTTCTTGCTCGGCGAATTTGGATGTTTCCATTCCATACTCTGCCGTTTACTGTCCGGCTCGTAATGATTGATGGTTCAAATGGCTCTGAGCACTATGGGACTTAACATCTATGGTCATCTGTCCCCTAGAACTTAGAACTACTTAAACCTAACTAACCTAAGGACATCACACAACACCCAGCCATCACGAGGCAGAGAAAATCCCTGACCCCGCCGGGAATCGAACCCGGGAACCCGGGCGTGGGAAGCGAGAACGCTACCGCACGACCACGAGCTGCGGACGTAATGATTGATCCATCTTTCGTCATCGGTAATGATCCTGTCTAACAAGTTGTCCCTTTCGCTACCATAGCGATACAAATGTTTTTTGCAGATGTCCAAGCGCGTTTGTTTATGCAACTGTGTGAGTTTTTTTGGTACCCATCTTTCACAAACGTTATGAAACCCAAGTCTGTTGTGGATGATTTCGTAGGCGGAACCGTGAACAATTTGCAGACGATGTGCCACTTCGTCAATAGTTAATCGTCCGTCTAAGAGAATCATTTCACGTGAGTACTCAATGGTTTGTTCATTTGTGGCGGTAAACGGTCGTCCGGCTCCTTCATCGTGCGTAACACTTGTGCGACCATTTCGGAATTTTTCAATCCATTCGTACACACTCCGTTGTGGCAAAACACTGTTGCCGTACTGTACCGATAGTCTTCGATGAATTTCGGCCCCTATAACGCCTTCCGACCACAAAATACGGATCACTGAACGTTGCTCTTCTTTGGTGCAAATAGACAGCGGAGCAGCCATGATTAACAGCATGGCAGCGATAACAAAACTAACCTAGCAGCTTGAAAATTGCAAAAATACGCTCAAGCACCGTTTTTTGAATGGCATAAGATACCATACTGAATATGAATGTGTATTTATCATACAAAGAGAAGCGGCTATATGGCTATATGGCGTGGAATGGGCGGCTTTTTAGGTTAGAGGGTATCGGGGAAACACAAAAAGGGATTCAGCCTCAAAGGGTGCATGTCGAACATAGGAAGAACGTAGATCTAGTAACCCTCGACATAACAGTAGTAAATTGTCGTAGCTGTGTTGGGAAAGTACCACCGCTCCAAGGGCTAATATAAAGCACTGATGATTAAATCGTTACAGGCACTGAAAGCTGGCTAAAGCCGCAGCTAAGTTCAGCCGAAATTTTTGCGAAGGACCTAAAGGATAGGGTAAATGCAGTTTGCAGTGACGTATTTGCTGCTATTAGAAGCGGTTTATCTTGTAGCGAAATCGAAATAGATAGTTCCTGTGACGTAGTATGAGTAGAGGTCATTCTTGGCAACCGGACAGAATAGTAAATGGGGCGTTTAGCCGACCTCTCGACTTAGATGACATAGTTTCTGAAAGGTTCCGAGAAAACTTGAGCCTAGTTTGAAATACGTATCCAACTCATACAGTTATAGTTGGTGGCGCCTTTAATTTGCCCTCGATATGTTGGCGAAAATACGTCTTTAAATCCGGAGATACGCATAAAGCATTATCCAAAATTTCGTTGAAAATTACTTCAAGCAGTTAGTTCATGAGACCACTCGAATAGTAAACCGTTGTGAAAACACGCTTAGCAACAAATAATTCCTGAGCTAATAACGAGCATCAAAACGGATACGGGGATTAGTGAGCACAGGGCAGTCGTAGCGAGACTGAATACCGTAGCTCCCAAATCTTTCAAAAATAGACGAAAAATATATCATAAAAGTAAATAAAAATTCGTTTGACTACTTCCTGAGAGACAATCTCCACTCCTTTCAAATTAACAGTGTAAGAATAGACCAGCTCAGTACCCAGAGATTGGAAAGTTACACATGTCACACCAGTATTAAAGAAAAGCAATCGGAGTAACACACTAAATTACAGGCCCATATCATTAACGTCGATATTCGAACATATATTGTGTTCGAACATTGTGAATTACCTCGAAAAGAACGGTCTATTGGGACATAGTCAACACGGATTTAGGAAACATCGTTCTTGTGAAACACAACTAGCTCCTTACTCACACAAAGTGTTAAGTGCTATCGACAAGGGATTTCAGATTGGTTCCGTATTTTTAGATTTCCAGAGGGCTTATGATACTACTTCACTAGCGGCTTGTAATCAGATTACGTGTTTATGGAATAACGTGTCAGTTATGCAACTGGATTAGTGGTTTCCCATCAGAGAGCTCACGGTCAGTAGTAATTAACGGAATGTCACAGAGTAAAATAAGTGATTTCTGGCGTTCCCGAAGGTAGTGTTGTAGGCACTCTGCTGTTCCTTATCTACATAAGCGATTTAGGAAACAGTTTGAGGAGCCGTCTTAGGTTGTCTGCAAATGCTACTGTCGTTTATCGTCTAGTAAAGTCATCAGATGATCAAAACAAATTGCAAAACGATTTCGAAAAGGTATCTGTATGGTACGAAAATTGACAATTGACACTAAATAATAAAAAGTGTGAGGTCATCCACATGAGTGCTAAAAAGAGTCCATTAAACCTGCGTTACACGATAAATCAATCAATTCTAAAGGCCGTATATTCAACTAAATACCTAGGAATTACAATTACGAACAACTTTAATTGGAAAGACCACATAGAAAATGTTGTGGGGAAGGCGAACCAAGAATGCGTTTTATTGGCAGAACGCTTAGAAGAAGCAACAGATCTACTAAAGAGTCTGCCTACACTATGCTTCTCCGTCCTCTTTTGGAGTACTACAGTGCGACGTGGGATCCTTACTAGATAGGATTAACGCAGTACATCGAGAAAGTTCAAACAAGGGCAGCACATCTTGTATTATCGAGGAATAGGGGAGAAAGTGTCACGGTCATGATACAGGATTTGGAGTGGACACGTTTGAAACAAAGACGTTTCTCGTTGCAGCTGGATTTACTCACTAAGATTCAATCACCAACATTCTCCTCTGAATGCAAAAGTATTTTATTGACACCGACCTGCATAGGCAGAAACGACCATTATAAAAAAGTAAGGGAAATCAGGGCACGCACGGGAAGATATAGGTGTTCGTTTTTTCAGCGTGCTATTCCATAGTGGAATAATAGAGAATTATTGTAAAGATAGTTCGATGTACCCTCATTAAGTGCGATTTGCAGAGTATCCACGTAGATGCATAAGTAGTTGCTATGTTCGCGTACCACTTATAAGTAGTAAGTGACGTAGATTTCAGACAAGCGTTTAAAAAAATATGCTGAATCTCTGTCTAATATTTATTCGGAAACATATATATGCAAGCACTGGACTAATAATAAAATAGGCTTCTATGGACGTAATTCAAGCGATAATTATAGAAAACATTCGTCAGTCCAACCTAGTAAGTGTCTCCGATCCCGTAGTTTGTCGTAACACAGCACAAAAATCTTAAACTTCTTATATGTGTGATAAATAATTATAGATTCAAAGACTAATCCTAGGTATTTATTTACAACACCATATTGACATTAACACAGCACGGTGGAACAGTAACACATGTGTGAAGGCTATGTCTCTGTCAGCCATGAGCGCGAGTGCCTAACAAAGAGTGTTTCCCAGTCATCGTTCTAATAATTTTATAGCTCATTTTAAGTCCTGATTTTCGCTCTCTCTCTTTTTCTCTCCCTCTCTTTCTCTCTTTTTAAGCAGAGTATTGAGGTAGAGTATTGCATTCCATCAATTCCAAATCATCCCTTAAAACTACAGTTTTTCACAACATGTACACATCCAGCTAGAAATATAATACTTACGTGATCTAATTTTCGGAGTCATAAATAGAAAGACCTCATAATTAATGGCACCTAAGTTAATATTCCATCCCAATAGACAAAACTGTAGAACGATCTTAGAGCTACATATACGAAAACTTTGATAGGTAATGGTTGGAGTTTGCTTGACACACATTACATCCTTTTGTGTATCAGGAAGCTATAATTTGCTGTATATCTCTGCGAGAAAGACAGTCAATATATAGTTGTTCTTTGTATTCCCAGGTTTACTGCCACTAGAATTTTCAGTCCTCCTAACAGTAGCAATACACTACAAATTACAGATACGAAGAAATATAGAAAAATGTGTAAACTGTGGAACATACGGAGAAAATTGGTGCAAAATACGTAAAATTGGATAGAATGATCGTACTTGCAAGTCTGCCGCGTGTGGCCTCTGATGGTGCCTCGACTAACTAAATATTAAACTGTTATTAAGAAACAGACCTCGAGTGATGTGACTTAACATAATTTGTTATTAACAAATAGACATATTCTTTCCTCTCACTACGATGCACAGCTCCACAGTGAACCCCACCCACTCAAGTGCCCCAGTTATAAATGAGAAAAATTATGGAAGAATACGTAATATGTGGAAAATACGAAAAAAATTTGGAAATTGGTAAAAAATACATAAAACTGGAAAAAATACTAAAAATGTGGAAAATATGAATAAATACACAAAATTGTGGAAGAATGAGAGAGAGTACTCCCTGCTCCCTGCTCCCTGCCGCCGTTGGATAAGCAGCTGAGCAGCAAGTCGTATACTCCTAGCTCACTCATTTGTTACATAGTTTAATTCTTAATTTCTTTGCGTGTTTTTGGTACTTGCATTGTTTAATTCATAAATTTCGGGCGTATTATAGTATTTGAGAGTGTAGCATCGCGTTTTAGTACCTGAATAGTGTAAATTCGCGTAGTCTCCTTCCGCCGCCGAGCAGTGTCAGCAGTGCGCAAGTAGCAGCATTACTGCATTTACTAGGCAATCTTGTATTTTAATAACCGTTTAAATTTTGTTGATTTGTTTGCGCTCTCTGTAGATTAGTTCAGACGTTCTTTGCAAAACAGTTTTTAGCATGGATAGGGACTGCAACTGCTGTGTTCGGATGCAGGCTGAGTTGGCATCCCTTCGCTCCCAGTTTCAGGCTGTGTTGGCTTCGGTCACACAGCTTGAGGCTGTTGCCAATGGGCATCACTGTGGGGGTCCGGATGGGGGTTTGTCGGGGACGGCCAGCTCGTCCCACGCATCCCCTGATCGGACTACGACTGTGGTTGCCCGGGATACTGCCCGCATTGAGGCTGATCCCTCACCTGTGGTAGAGTGGAAGGTCGTCTCAAGGTGTGGCAGGGGGCGAAAGACATTCCAGAGGGCTGAACGGAAAGCCTCTCCAGTTTGTCTGACGAACCGGTTTCAGGCTCTGTCTCAGGCTGATACTGATCTTCGGCCTGACATGGCTGCTTGTCCTGTTCCAGAGGTTGCCCCTCAGTCTGCAAGATCTGGGCAGTCGCAGAGGGTGGGCTTACTGGTAGTTGGGAGCTCCAACGTCAGGCGCGTAATGGGGCCCCTTAGGGAAATGGCAGCAAGAGAGGGGAAGAAAACCAATGTGCACTCCGTGTGCATACCGGGGGGAGTCATTCCAGATGTGAAAAGGGTCCTTCCGGATGCAATGAAGGGTACAGGGTGCACCCATCTGCAGGTGGTCGCTCATGTCGGCACCAATGATGTGTGTCGCTATGGATCGGAGGAAATCCTCTCTGGCTTCCGGCGGCTATCTGATTTGGTGAAGACTGCCAGTCTCGCTAGCGGGATGAAAGCAGAGCTCACCATCTGCAGCATCGTCGACAGGACTGACTGCGGACCTTTGGTACAGAGCCGGGTGGAGGGTCTGAATCAGAGGCTGAGACGGTTCTGCGACCGTGTGGGCTGCAGATTCCTCGACTTGCGCCATAGGGTGGTGGGGTTTCGGGTTCCGCTGGATAGGTCAGGAGTCCACTACACGCAACAAGCGGCTACACGGGTAGCAGGGGTTGTGTGGCGTGGGCTGGGCGGTTTTTTAGGTTAGATGGCCTTGGGCAAGTACAGAAAGGGCAACAGCCTCAACGGGTGCGGGGCAAAGTCAGGACATGCGGGGACCAAGCAGCAATCGGTATTGTAATTGTCGACTGCCGAAGCTGCGTTGGTAAAGTACCAGAACTTCAAGCGCTGATAGAAAGCACCGAAGCTGAAATCGTTATAGGCACAGAAAGCTGGCTTAAGCCAGAGATAAATTCTGCCGAAATTCTTACAAAGGTACAGACGGTGTTTAGAAAGGATAGATTGCATGCAAACGGTGGTGGAGTGTTCGTCGCTGTTAGTAGTAGTTTATCCTGTAGTGAAGTAGAAGTGGATAGTTCCTGTGAATTATTATGGGTGGAGGTTACACTCAACAACCGAACTAGGTTAATAATTGGCTCCTTTTACCGACCTCCCGACTCAGCAGCATTAGTGGCAGAACAACTGAGAGAAAATTTGGAATACATTTCACATAAATTTTCTCAGCATGTTATAGTCTTAGGTGGAGATTTCAATTTACCAGATATAGACTGGGACACTCAGATGTTTAGGACGGGTGGTAGGGACAGAGCATCGAGTGACATTATACTGGGTGCACTATCCGAAAATTACCTCCAGCAATTAAACAGAGAACCGACTCGTGGAGATAACATCTTGGACCTACTGATAACAAACAGACCCGAACTTTTCGACTCTGTATGTACAGAACAGGGAATCAGTGATCTTAAGGCCGTTGCAGCATCTCTGAATATGGAAGTTAATAGGAATATAAAAAAAGGGAGGAAGGTTTATCTGTTTAGCAAGAGTAATAGAAGGCAGATTTCAGACTACCTAACAGATCAAAACGAAAATTTCTGTTCCGACACTGACAATGTTGAGTGTTTATGGAAAAAGTTCAAGGCAATCGTAAAATGCGTTTTAGACAGGTACGTGCCGAGTAAAACTGTGAGGGACGGGAAAAACCCACCGTGGTACAACAACAAAGTTAGGAAACTACTGCGAAAGCAAAGAGAGCTCCACTCCAAGTTTAAACGCAGCCAAAACCTCTCAGACAAACAGAAGCTAAACGATGTCAAAGTTAGCGTAAGGAGGGCTATGCGTGAAGCGTTCAGTGAATTAGAAAGTAAAATTCTATGTACCGACTTGACAGAAAATCCTAGGAAGTTCTGGTCTTACGTTAAATCAGTAAGTGGCTCGAAACAGCATATCCAGACACTACGGGATGATGATGGCATTGAAACAGAGGATGACACGCGTAAAGCTGAAATACTAAACACCTTTTTCCAAAGCTGTTTCACAGAGGAAGACCGCACTGCAGTTCCTTCTCTAAATCCTCGCACAAACGAAAAAATGGCTGACATTGAAATAAGTGTCCAAGGAATAGAAAAGCAACTGGAATCACTCAATAGAGGAAAGTCCACTGGACCTGACGGGATACCAATTCGATTCTACACAGAGTACGCGAAAGAACTTGCCCCCCTTCTAACAGCCGTGTACCGCAAGTCTCTAGAGGAACGGAGGGTTCCAAATGATTGGAAAAGAGCACAGATAGTCCCAGTCTTCAAGAAGGGTCGTCGAGCAGATGCGCAAAACTATAGACCTATATCTCTGACGTCGATCTGTTGTAGAATTTTAGAACATGTTTTTTGCTCGAGTATCATGTCGTTTTTGGAAACCCAGAATCTACTATGTAGGAATGAACATGGATTCCGGAAACAGCGATCGTGTGAGACCCAACTCGCTTTATTTGTTCATGAGACCCAGAAAATATTAGATACAGGCTCCCAGGTAGATGCTATTTTTCTTGACTTCCGGAAGGCGTTCGATACAGTTCCGCACTGTCGCCTGATAAACAAAGTAAGAGCCTACGGAATATCAGACCAGCTGTGTGGCTGGATTGAAGAGTTTTTAGCAAACAAAACACAGCATGTGGTTATCAATGGAGAGACGTCTACAGACGTTAAAGTAACCTCTGGCGTGCCACAGGGGAGTGTTATGGGACCATTGCTTTTCACAATATATATAAATGACCTAGTAGATAGTGTCGGAAGTTCCATACGGCTTTTCGCGGATGATGCTGTAGTATACAGAGAAGTTGCAGCATTAGAAAATTGTAGCGAAATGCAGGAAGATCTGCAGCGGATAGGCACTTGGTGCAGGGAGTGGCAACTGACCCTTAACATAGACAAATGTAATGTATTGCGAATACATAGAAATAAGGATCCTTTATTGTATGATTATATGATAGCGGAACAAACACTGGTAGCAGTTACTTCTGTAAAATATGTGGGAGTATGCGTGCGGAACGATTTGAAGTGGAATGATCATATAAAATTAATTGTTGGTAAGGCGGGTACCAGGTTGAGATTCATTGGGAGAGTGCTTAGAAAATGTAGTCCATCAACAAAGGAGGTGGCTTACAAAACACTCGTTCGACCTATACTTGAGTATTGCTCATCAGTGTGGGATCCGTACCAGATCGGTCTGACGGAGGAGATAGAGAAGATCCAAAGAAGAGCGGCGCGTTTCGTCACAGGGTTATTTGGTAACCGTGATAGAGTTACGGAGATGTTTAATAAACTCAAGTGGCAGACTCTGCAAGAGAGGCGCTCTGCATCGCGGTGTAGCTTGCTCGCCAGGTTTCGAGAGGGTGCGTTTCTGGATGAGGTATCGAATATATTGCTTCCCCCTACTTATACCTCCCGAGGAGATCACGAATGTAAAATTAGAGAGATTAGAGCGCGCACGGAGGCTTTCAGACAGTCGTTCTTCCCGCGAACCATACGCGACTGGAACAGGAAAGGGAGGTAATGACAGTGGCACGTAAAGTGCCCTCCGCCACACACCGTTGGGTGGCTTGCGGAGTATAAATGTGGATGTAGATGTACTTACATATCTGCCAGTGTGTTGTATCTGCTGGTGTCTCGAATGACGTAAATGTTATTAACTAATACACCTCGAGTTATGTGACGTAACATAATCTTTTTTTTTGGTGGGGGGGGGGGGGGGGGGACGGACGGACGAGGCAGTCGGGATCACCGAGGAGTCCAAGTATGAAACTTGGCACTTGAAGTCCTTGACAGAGTAACCTGATACTCAAGGTCATATCGTTCTCTCCTTCATAATCTACTTCCTGCGTGGCACCCGTACCATGTCAAAACGCTCTCTATGCGCCAGTCAACACATTCGCCTCAAATATTAGGTGAGTCATTTTGAGAGTAGTCATAACGCGGAAATTACCGACATCTTAGGACAAGGCTGACACTTCAGCACCTTGGAAGCAGCTTGGTGTACAGACCAGACAGCCGTCGAGTAACATGATTGAAAGTCGGGTGTTTGTAGCAGCTACACTAACTAATAGCGTACAGTCACACTTAATGCTTCACTCGCGTTGAGCATCACAAGTGTGTCAGCAGTAATGCAATAAGCTTCAACGTACTGCCCCTGTTTCTGCTATTTCACCTTAATTTCCGTGGCTTGCCCTCCCCATTTTCGAGATTTAGTCCCAGAAATTAGCTCTCGTTCTCTCTCTAGGGAGTGGTTTTCGATTTCGTTGTCTGTATTTAACTGCTTGACGGGTTTGTCGTGCGTAATATCTGGCACATAACAGGATGGTAGCGCGCCAAATTGCCCATAATTATGAGTGGACAAATGTAATTGTGCGATAGGGCTGCGTCAACGTATGTTCCTTTTGGTTTTTAATATACTTACATGCTGAACTTCGTTGAAGAGCTTTCACTAACTGCTGCTTTCCCCTGTCCCTTTTATTAATTATATCACCGAATCTGCAACAGTCTCCTGCAAGTAGGTGATTAAAACAGATGCCGGCACGGTCCAGGAACAAAAGATCAGCACATGAGTGACTCTCTCACCTTCTGATAGGGAACAAGTGTTAGCTCATTCACCATTCTTTTAATCTGTCAGCGCTGACGTGACGACAGCCACGATCACTGTAACATCCCGTTACTAGCAAGTATGAGGGAGTGCGGAAAAGTAATGCCTCCGAATATTTTATTCAAGACTTTCTAAATTAGCTAACGCAAGCTGCAACCCTCTGCCTTTAGTGGGCTCCGAATTGTAGCGGGTAAATTCCCGTGCATAACATAATATTACATCGGTGAGCGAGAAACAACCTGTTGCAATGTTGTTGTTGTGGTCTTTAGTCCAGAGACTAGTTTGATGCAGCTCTCCATGCTACTCTATCCTGTGCAAGCTTCTTCATCGCCCAGTACCTACTGCAACCTACATCCTTCTGAATCTGTTTAGTGTATTCATCTCTTGGTCTCCCTCTACGATTTTTACCCTCCGAGCTTCCCTCCAATACTAAATTGGTGATCCCTTGTTGTCTCAGAATATGCCCTACCAACCGATCCCTTCTTCTAGTCAAGTTGTGCCACAAACTCCTCTTCTCTCCAATTCTATTCAATACCTCCTCATTAGTTATGTGATCTACCAATCTTATCTTCAGCATTCTTCTGTAACACCACATTTTGAAAGCTTCTACTCTCTTCTTGTCTAAACTATTTATCGTCCACGGTTCACTTCCATACAAAGCTACACTCCATACACATACTTTCAGACACGCCTCCTGACACTTAAATCTATACTCGATGTTAACAAATTTCTCTTCTTCAGAAACGCTTTCCTTGCCATTGCCAGTCTACATTTTATATCCTCTCAACTTCGACCATCATCAGTTATTTTGCTCCCCAAATAGCAAAACTCCTTTACTACTTTAAGTGTCTCATTTCCTAATCTAATTCCCTCAGCATCACTCGACTTAATTAGACTACATTCGATTATCCTTGTTTAGCTTTTGTTGATGTTCATCTTATATCCTCCTTTCAAGACACTGTCCATTCCATTCAACTGCTCTTCCAAGTCCTTTGCTGTCTCTGACAGAATTACAATGTCATCGGCAAACCTCAAAGTTTTTATTTCTTCTCCATGAATTTTAATAACTACTCCGAATTTTTCTTTTGTTTCCTTTACTGCTTGCTCAATATACAGATTGAACAACATCGGGGAGAGGCTACAACCCTGTCTTACTCCCTTCCCAACCACTGCTTCCCTTTCATGTCCCTCGACTCTCATAACTGCCATCCGGTTTCTGTACAAATTGTAACTAGCCTTTCGCTCCCTGTATTTTACCCCTGCCACCTTTAGAATTTGAAAGAGAGTATTCCAGTCAACATTGTCAAAAGCTTTCTCTAAGTCTACAAATGCTAGAAACGTAGGTTTGCCTTTCCTTAATCTTTCTTCTAAGATAAGTGGTAATGTCAGTATTGCCTCACGTGTTCCAGTGTTTCTACGGAATCCAAACTGATCTTCCCCGAGGTTGGCTTCTACTAGTTTTTCCATTCGTCTGTAAAGAATTCGTGTTAGTGTTTTGCAGCTGTGACTTACTAAACTGATAGTTTGGTAATTTTCACATCTGTCAACACGTGCTTTCTTTGGGATTGGAATTATTATATTCTTCTTGAAGTCCGAGGGTAATTCGCCTGTTTCATACATCTTGCTCACCAGATGGTAGAGTTCTGTCAGGACTGGCTCTCCCAAGGCCGTCAGTAGTTCCAATGGAATGTTGTCTACTCCGGGGGCCTTGTTTCGACTCAGGTCTTTCAGTGCTCTGTCAAACTCTTCACGCAGTATCATATCTCCCATTTCATCTTCATCTACATCCTCTTCCATTTCCATAATATTGTCCTCAAGTACATCGCCCTTGTGTAGACCCTCTATATACTCCTTCCACCTTTCTGCTTTCCCTTCTTTGCTTAGAACTGTGTTTCCATCTGAGCTCTTGATATTCACACAAGTCGTTCTCTTATCTCCAAAGGTCTCTTTAATTTTCCTGTAGGTAGTATCTATCTTACCCCTAGTAAGATAGGCCTCTACATCCTTACATTTGTCCTCTAGCCATCCCTGTTTAGCCATTTTGCACTTCCTGTCGATCTCATTTTTGAGACGTTTGTATTCCTTTTTGTCTGCTTCATTTACTGCATTTTTATATTTTCTCCTTTCATCAATTAAATTCAATATTTCTTCTGTTGCCCAAGGATTTCTACTAGCCCTCGTCTTTTTACCTACTTGATCCTCTGCTGCCTTCGCTACTTCATCCCTCAAAGCTACCCATTCTTCTTCTACTGTATTTCTTTCCCCCATTCCTGTCAATTGTTCCCTTATGCTCTCCCTGAAACTCTGTACAACCTCTGGTTCTTTCAGTTTATCCAGGTCACTTCTCCTTAAATTCCCACCTTTTTGCAGTTTCTTCAGTTTTAATCTACAGGTCATAACCAATAGATTGTGGTCAGTCCACATCTGCCCCTGGAAATGTCTTACAATTTAAAACCTGCTTCCTAAATCTCTGTCTTACCATTATCTAATCTATCTGATACTTTTTAGTATCTCCAGGGTTCTTCCATGTATACAACTTTCTTTCATGATTCTTAAACCAAGTGTTAGCTATGATTAAGTTGTGCTCTGTGCAAAATTCTACCAGGCGGCTTCCTCTTTCATTTCTTAGCCCCAATCCATATTCACCTACTATGTTTCCTTCTCTCCCTTTTCCTACACTCGAATTCCAGTCACCCATGACTATTAAATTTTCGTCTCCCTTCACAATCTGAATAATTTCTTTTATTTCATCATACATTTCTTCAATTTCTTCGTCATCTGCAGAGCTAGTTGGCATATAAACTTGTACAACTGTAGTAGGTATGGGCTTCGTATCTATCTTGGCCACAATAATGCGTTCACTATGCTGTTTGTAGTAGCTTACCCGCATTCCGATTTCCTATTCATTATTAAACCTACTCCTGCATTACCCCTATTTGATTTTGTATTTATAACCCTGTAGTCATCTGACCAGAAGTCTTGTTCCTCCTGCCACCGAACTTCACTAATTCCTACTATATCTTACTTCAACCTATCCATTTCTCTTTTTAAATTTTCTAACCTACCTGCCCGATTAAGGGATCTGACATTCCACGCTCCGATCCGTAGAACGCCAGTTTTCTTTCTCCTGATAACGACGTCCTCTTGAGTAGTCCCCGCCCGGAGATCCGAATGGGGGACTATTTTACCTCCGGAATATTTTACCCAAGAGGATGCCATCATCATTTAATCATACAGTAAAGCTGCATGCCCTCGGGAAAAATTACGGCTGTAGTTTCCCCTTGCTTTCAGCCGTTCGCAGTACCAGCACAGAAAGGCCGTTTTGGTTATTGTTACAAGGCCAGATCAGTCAATCATCCAGACTGTTGCCCTTGCAACTACTGAAAAGGCTGCTGCCCCTCTTCAGGAACCACACGTTTGTCTGGCCTCTCAACAGATACCCTTCCGTTGTGGTTGCACCTACGGTACGGCTATCTGTATCGCTGAGGCACGCAAGCCTCCCCACCAACGGCAAGGTCAATGGTTCATGGGGGGGCCTGTTGCAATATGAGTTTCGAATTCAAAGAGCTCATGCACACATGGAGCATGCTCTCCTGCAGCATGACTATGCCAGACCACACACGAGCGCTGTGACATCTACAACAGTCCGACGCCTCGGGTATACTATTATCGATCATCCTCCATACAGTCCCGACCTGACCCCATCCGAATTTCATCTGTTACCTAAGCTTAAAGAACTTCTTCGAGGATTTCACTTTGATAGTGATGAAGCGGTGGAAGCAGAGGTGACGTCGTTGCTCCGTCAACAATGTCAAAATTCTATAGTGACGATATTCAAAACCCAATCTCTCGTTGGGAGAAACGTGCTCCTCGCCTAGGTAACTTTGTTGAGAGATCAATTTGTAAACATGAAGAATAAAGATGTACAATGTTAATAACGTTTTTTTTTATTTAAGAAGCTTTAAGAGTTTTCACATAAGGATTTTGAAGGCACTGCGTTCAGCACGCTCTCGTAATAAAAACTTGTAGTCGCTACAATGGGAGCATTCTCCGTCCAGGAGATAGTGCTGTTTTATCTGTACGTTGTTATCCATAATAGACTTACGCTTGATTGACGACGAGCTTTGTAAAAACACCGTTATATGCCGCTGCAGTTGGCTGCAGCACGTAGAGAGATGATATAGATATATAAGGTGTAAAAAAATCTACGCGAACAAAATTTTAGTGTTTGGAAGAGATAAAAAGAAACATTTTTATTCTGTGACTAAAATGTTGCAGATGCACCGATTCCCCTCTAGGTTTTGACGTAAGTGATGTTTAGAGAGAGTGTTCAAATTTCCGTGTGATGAATATAGTTTTAGAGATGTTGTTGAAAAACAACTGGCATCTCCGTGCTAATGATTGTCTAACATGTTCAAAACAACAAGGTGTTTCATTAATAATGGCTGCAGCGTCAGTCAAACTGATAACTAGCACTTTTGGAGTGTCTTTCTGTGTCTCGTAAACCAAACGCTTTATCTTGCCCCAAAAAAGGAACTGACAGGAGTGAGGCAGCATCTCTAAAACAATATTCATCATACGATAGTTTGAACACCATCTCTGAGCATCTCTAGGGTCAAAACCTTCATAGATCACTGGCAGGAAACGGTGCACCTGTGACATTTTTGTTACAGAAAAAAATATTCCTTTTTGTTTTCTCCAAACACTCCACAATTTGAATACATAATTTTTTTATACTCTGTATTTATGTGGGCAGCAGACCGGGAAGCAATCGTTTACTGCTCGATGGCAATGGAAACCAAAGGTTCGTCAGTAGGCAGTCCCCTTTTAAAGTTTCAGTGGTGTCATATTTCTGACAAAGAACATCGCTATATGTAATTCTAGTAACAGTTACAACATTAATTCTTATGGTTTGCCATTAGCACTGTCACTAGTATTAGCTTTGCTGCTGTCTGTAGTCTAGCCATCAGATGAGCAGTAAAGAATAAGAAATTGCAGAGGACATGGATCATTCACCACTTATTATCGTCCGCAGCTCGTGGTCGTACAGTAGCGTACTCGCTTCCAACGCCCGGGTTCCCGGGTTCGATTCCCGGCGGGGTCAGAGATTTTCTCTGCCTCGTGATGACTGGGTGTTGTGTGCTGTCCATAGGTTAGTTTGGTTTACGTAGTTCTAAGTTCTAGGGGACTGATGACCATAGATGTTCAGTCCCATAGTGCTCAGATCCACTTCCACCACTTATTATGCCGATGAGAGGGCTGTGACTGCAATACCCATCTGCATTATGGAAGGACAAGAGCTAATAACGCTTTCAATAGATAGCTCAATTGACGTTTCTAGTGTCATCTTATGTAGCTGGCGAGTGGGCAACCATAAATTTTCTATGGGGCTAGGGTTTGGTGCGGATGAAGACCAGTCGGGAATGGTAATTTTATTCTGTTCTGAAACATCGCTGACACTTGAACTGATGGTTCTGCTGGAAACAGATTTCTCCCTCGAGATTTAGTTTTCACGATGATAGATCCTGGTAACAGTAATGTATGAATGTACTGGACAGCATTATTTCAACGATGTATCTTGTGAAGCGTTTCGAACAACGGAAAGATATCCAGCTCCACACTGTCACGAAAAAACTGCCAATTCAAGATGAGTGATACATATTTTGGGTTGTACCAGGCACATTACAGCTTGCGTACTCGCACTGGAACTGTATGTGGGTGTGTATTATTACTGATATTGCCACCGGCAGTACAAGCCAGCAGAGTTGATTTTCATCAGAGAACCTCTCCTTAACGGGACCGCATTTGCTTTATAGCCAAACCTACGGAAGTTGGCGTCAAACCATATCTACCAGCTCGAGAAAGAGGATTGTTTGAGCTGCATAGTGCTTAAAAACAGATTTTGACATGATTTGTTTGCCACTCCACTATTCTGTGCCGGTGATTACACATCAAAATTCCCTTCCTGCAACCTGAAAGAATTCTCCAGTTTCACGGTACTGTCATATCCAGGATCTCAGTGCGCTCAGGAATGATATTACGCGCTTAGCACAGGATAAAATTTTTTAATGGTTTGGTTGCAAATTAATTAATTCACGGTTACATGTTTCGTACAGTATCATCAGAATACAGCTGTGTCGAGAACAATAAATACAATATAAGAAATGCTAATAGAAAATATTTTATCCACAACAAAGCAATTTTTCATTAGCACTTCTTGTATTGTATTCCTCGTTATTGCCACAGCTGTGTTCTGATGATGACGTTTATAACGCGTAACGCTGAATAAATTAATTTGGGACCAAGAAATTTCCAAAATTATATCCTTTGCCAAATCTGAATTGTCTCCTCCCTCAAATATGTAAGAATCTCTTAATTAAGTGATGGATGTTACGCGTCCCAGCCACTGGCGGCGACAATTTAGTTTCCTCCAGAAGAATGATGTAGTCACGAATAACTTGACAGTGACACATGGCTCATGGAATAAAAGTGAGATGGTGATGTACCTGATCCTGAATCAATGGCAGTCGTAGAACAAATGATATGCTTACGGACGTACATTACTTTGTACGCCATTTTCGAAGGTGAGGTTTCCGTGTGCCGGTAGAAGTCTATCAAGTGAATGAACTTCAGTCTTTTCCATCACTTTAATGACAATGCCGTCTTTGCATGCTACCACTTATTCTAATTTTTTTTGTTGTGTATTTGATGTGGCTCAGTGGTAAAGTGCCAGACTATGAATCCAAAGGCCTCCTGTCCGATCACCAGGCAGGACTATGGATTTTATCTGCCACTTATCACTTGTTTCACCTCGAGTACTGTTTGTTGATGTGAAAATGCAGAGCTACAACGTAATTGAGAGTGCATGCTAAACTGCAGGTCCCCCTATAACTGGCTGATAAGTCAGTTCAAAGATCGGAGGAACGCTACTTCATACCATCTTCAACAGGACCTTGCCTAGTAAAGTAATGTGTTTTTGAAAATAGTTTGTTGATAGTAAAGTAGGTGCTGATTTTATGATAAAGGTGTCACTGACTGTTTTGAGGAAGGTAGCAGCATTTGTAGCAATCAGTACTGCTCATAAACATACACATTCTTATAACATTTTTACTCGTGGTGTGTTGGTGTAGCCACAACTAAAAAAGTGGCTATTTACTGTTTGCTGGGAAGTATTTGTCTAAAGCTGGTACTTTTTCTTCGGTACTGACGCATCATCTGTTGTTCTTCGCTGACCAGTTTATATTGTGGTGTATGTTAGATGTGGGATGTGTTGTGTAACTACAAGTTCATTATTATAAGTGATGAGATTAATTGAAGTGTCGTCAGTACGTAGTGATGAACAGCCACCCTTATTAAGTTTTTCAGCACATTGGTTGCAACGCAGCTTATTCCGACTGCGGTTGTGTCTATGTAGTACTGTAGCACTTTCCAGGTATGTACCTGTTCCACTGAGAGTGTACATTAATTTCTCGAAAGAATATCGTTCTTGTTTAGGGCTGTGACGTCACTGTGCGAGAGGTCAGAATGCTGCCTGAAGACACAAGACAGTGAAGGTAGACGAAGTCGTCAGACAACGACATTTCAGTAGGGCCCCCCAGCACCCTTGTTTATTGAGACTGATCGGACAGGCACTTAGTGCATGTTGTCGTCTCTAGGTCCACATATTGCACAACAGAGAAAACGGTCGAGGGGATCTGACAGTATCTTCGAGTAAACAGGACACGGAGATTTTGAATATGGGAAGTTGGGTTGTTTGGGGGAAGAGACCAAACAGCGAGGTCATCGGTCTCATCGGATTAGGGAAGGATGGGGAAGGAAGTCGGCCGTGCCCTTTCAAAGGAACCATCCCAGCATTTGCCTGGAGCGATTTAGGGAAATCACGGAAAACCCAAATCAGGATGGCCGGACGCGGGATTGAACCGTCGCCCTCCCGAATGCGAGTCCAGTGTGCTACCACTGCGCCACCTCGCTCGGTTTTTGAATATGGATAGACTAAATACTACTCGATATTACGCAGAAATGCTTCCATTGTTGCCGAATGTGTGTTTCCTTTAGCAGGGAAAAAGTGTGGTTTTTGCAAGAGCACGTACATCAGATAATTTGATTGATGAGGCGAAGAACTCCAGTTGGCCAGTCAGATATGAGAACACATCCATCTTAAATGCTGCGGAACACTAGACTAGAAGGAGCCTCCTAGTGAGGAGCACTAGGCCTTACGTGAGGTGTTTCAACAATTGCTGGAAGGTGGCCCAAGACTTTGGAATGTGGCTATAACTGATGAAAAGTCAGCTAACCTTATTTCTGGTAGACACTGATCCAGTCAGACCTTGCTGCTGAAACGAGCTGTACACCGGGGCGCAGCATGGATATCGCGCAGCGGACATGCCGCCTATGCCACATCGTTAATATGCAACGCAACAGTTACAGTTATTTAATGAAACTTTTTTATTTAGACTGATGTACTCGTGGAGAGAACCATTGTAGTGTGAAGACAGGAGACTCTCAGGTGTTGTTTATTTAGTGACCATTTTTCATTATCCAAGATGACATGGCTGGTGTAAGACAGAATGTGCCTACATGGAGTGTTTAGCTTTCTGGAGTCCTTTCTGAAGGGGGTAGGTGCAGGGCTGCAACTGAAGAGGAGAATACTGCATAGCCTCTCTACCAGGATACCTCCCAGGTCAGTATGGCGCTCACTGCGTTTGGAAATAATGCCATCTCTTTCAGTTTATTAGAGTATTATCGTATTCGAAAACGACAAATGTCTTGATCCGGCAAAGATAGCCCTTACTAACAGAAGACCTTCAACACGCTATTAAACGTTCAAAATTACAAAGCAGCAAATAATTTGAACTTGATAAATGGACAGGTAGGCTATATAAGCCGCCGCCCCGTCAGGAAGACGGAAGAACGAATACGAGAGTTGTCGAAATGAGTCTCCATCCGAGGCCCTCCTAACACATTGAACACATTGGCCCTGTCGTTGCTATTGGCTTAAATTATAGCGAGTGAGAAACTGCATTTCTGCTAGTTTTCCGTGACAACCATGCTTTCCATAATATCTTGCTAGCCGAGAATTACCCAGAATCACATGTGTAAGTGCTCTCAGCCAAGCCCGAATCTACTACCTTTTCTGCTTTCTGATGAAATTAAGTAAATCTGAGTGACAGCAAGTAAATAAGGGGACTGTTACTTTCATAATCACAGCAACATGAGCTCTCATTTCGGTCAACGTTGTACCAGTACTCGACAGCCAACAACTCACTGTGATGGTTTCTACTAGGATGACAAACTTAATGGGCCAAAGGAAATCGTAATTTTATATTTAAGGGAGATCTGTTTAATGATATTACATGAATGGAAGTTCATATATTAGTAAACTGCTTCAAGTTTTCACCCCTCTTTGAACTTAGTTTTCTTTGACGACCTTAAAGTATTAGGAGACTGGACCGCCGCTACGATCTTCCTCCGGTGCCTGATAAGTCCAGAAGAGTATGCTGAGAGCCACGTCAATTTGCAGCGGAGTTAATATTACTTTTCTTACCGGTATTAATGGATGCTGTATCCGTCTTGCAGGTACCCCAGACGTAGATAAGCGGACGAGAATGCTACATACCTGCACACTAATCACTACATGGTAATGATGAACACCACAGCACATAAATAAAAGATTTTTCTGATGGTGACAAAATCATAACTAACACCGAGGACATTTACACTAAGATTTTCTTCTAGATAATAGCCATTATTCTTTTTTATGGTGTTAGTGTGTAATGAATGATGTCGATTGTTTCAGAATCGGTTTTCGACAGGGTAACTGCAATCAATTTAGCTGTTGTCTGGAAGAAGATAAAATATGTGAAAATAAAAATGACTGAAATCTACTGTAATTAATTTCCTGCAGCTAGTGCTCTTTGTTCATTTATTTTCAGTCGAGTGCAGAACTTTACATTTAATAAAAGTAATTAAAATAACGTAGCTTCTCAAGCTGAATAACGTAACAAATTTACCACAAATACTGAACTAATAGAGCGCCATTTATAAGTTACTATCTACAGAAAAGGCTGACCAACGCAACGCTTAACAAAATAATAACCATTGGGTTTCATCTACGTTATTTACTAGCCTCTGATGTAGCCTAAAAATTAGGGGCCTGTATCTCCATCATGTTATCCTGGAACCATTTATTTCGTACTATCTCATTAACCGCTACCTCTGATTTAATTTTACAGTAACCTCCAAAACTTAAGAACGAGATATTTAACGTGACATACCATATTAACAACTCGGTGGAAGTTAATGAAACAACGGGAGTATGTCACTAGATGTCTCCCAGTCGTGCACAGAAGGCTGAACGTCACATGGTCTGATGTCATCGTGATTATAACCCCAAATGGGGCTAGCCCTGATACATGGGGCAGTTGAAGGAACGGGAAAAGACAATGTTTGTCAAACAGCGAACAATTACAATGTGCTGTGGTGGTGTTCTTCATTACGATATGGCACGGAGACAATATGTGGGTGACTTCATAAGATAAGAATCGTGGGGAACTGGAAGAAGAACAAAATGTGGCGAGTGTGTTCCTGGGGTTTCACCCGCATGGCACAGCTGCCCGTGGGAGAGGAGGTGGTGGACCACGGTCAACTGCAGCATCAGATGACCGCTACATTGTGCGACAGGCGAGAAGGGCCCACGTCAAACAGCAGGCGCATTTGCAACCACATTTAACAGGACTGAAAAGCACGCAGGCTCGAGCACGGCGACTGCGAGGGGATGGTCTCCTTGCCCGATTACCAGTACGTTGTGCTCCGTTGACACCTGCACATTGGGGGCGCCGTTTGCAATGGTGCGAAGAGCGTAGGGCCTGGGTCAACATGAAATGTGGTCACGTGCTCTTCTCGGATGAGGGCAGACTCAGTCTGACTCCTGATTCTGGACTTCCATCATAAGTCGACGGTTGGGAGCACGTCATTCACTCAGGAGCATCGTCGAACACGAGTGTTTTGTGATCCAGTGCGATATGGTGTGTGGTGTGTGGACGGTCGTACTGACCTCCACATCTTTGAACACGGTACATTCCCCGGTCAGCATTATTGTGGCACTGTACTCTTTCGCCATCGCCTCTTTCCAGGGGTGCATTCGGTCCTCACTTCATTTTTACTGCTGGCAAAGCGCAACCGCATCGATCTGTGCAGGTAGGGAAGCTCTTGAAACGGGAGGATATTCGTCGAAAGGTCTGGCATGCCCATTTCCTGACTTAAATCCCATCGAGCACGTTGGAATGCGTTGGGAGGACGTATTGGAGTACGTCCACATGCACCAATGACCATCCAACAGTCGCTAACTGCACTGTTGGGGATTGGCACGCCCTACCACACGGACCCCTTACCAACCTCGTGACCAACATGTGCTCACGTTGCAGAATATGCATTGCCATTGGTTGTTATCACTCACTCTACCAAAGCGATTTCTCACCTTTTTTAACGTCCAGGAGACCATCATAAAATTCGAGGACTTACGTGATTGGGCAGGTGATGGTTAAATTGGTCACTGCAACAAATATCTACTAATACCAGTATTGCTAGCCCCTGTTTTAATCACAAGCGAGGCAGATTTTTCCATTACGGTCAGGGCCTGAAGATGGCGTAGTAAAACTCTGAAACTGGTTGCCCAATAAAATAAAGTTCAGAATTGACGTCTGAAAGGCGTTTAATTTGCCATTCTCTATTGAACAGCTGAGTCCCTCAACCATCACAAAAAAGATGGACATACAGAGACTTAAGTGTGATTGTTCTCCTTGAATAAAATTGTCATTTCAGATCGTCTCATTGGGTATTTATTCAGTTACCTCCTGTACTGTACTATAGTGTACTGTAACAGTTCTTGCTATATGGTACAAGGTTAATCGAGGTATGTTACTTGGCATGACACATCATAAGAAAGTTAATTTTGTCCTTAAGTTATACACACCATTTTATTTATGTCGTGGCACTGACTTAATTATTTTCCCCAGTGACCTGATATTCCAACGCAATTATCTTTGATTTCAGCAAATACAACAAGTGCGTCATAATTATTCATTTCATAAAAATTCTACGACGTTTATAGGTAGTGCTGTGCTGTCTGGTGTTTCTGATGCTTTGCAGAGCTGTTCGCTCTATTTTGTTCGTTTTTTATGTGTTTTGGATTACGCGTAAGATCATTCCAGCCCACTGGATGTTGCTGGAATGGAATTTATGTTATAGGGATCAGTTTCAGCCTCACAGTCAGACACTTCCTTCTGTGAGGCGTTCGTTATTGCTGTTATGGTGTTTATGGATTCTGCCTATTGCACATTTTTCGTTGTTTGATTTACATGTGAGTCTCCTTCGCCTTTGCCATGTACTGCTATCACGCTGCTATAAGCAACTGCAGTCAATGATCAGCCTCGCAAAGTACTGAACAGGCCAGTCCCAGCGCCCGAACGTACTGAGATGTGTGCTGTTCTGTGTATGAGCCAGGAGTATGAACAAATCTTTTCTCACTCGTCACTTTAATTTCTATTTCGACGGAAGTGACACTATCTCGTTCTTTTGTTCAGAGTTTCTCATGAATTCGGAATGAATTTGACATGCAGAGCTTATTAACGTGTTTCTGCAACTTAAAATATTTTATAAAGCAGCCACAGGCAAACTATATAATTCTGTGTCTCATTATGTTGGTAGAATTAGTGTAAACTTGCTTATAAAACCAATCTTTAGTCATACTGACGTCAAGAAACGGAAGACCAGAAGCTCCCGCCGAGGAGACCCTTCCTAAGGACAAGTTACTTGCACTTTATTGTTGAATTAGTTTACTTATTTTGCACTTCTTCGTTGGTAGTGTTCCATGCTCGCAGCGTACCGTGTAAGTAGTAGATATTTCACCTAATAGCGTCCACCAGTTACGATCCTTAAAGAGGTAGCTCCCTGCTAAAATAATATTTTCCGACAGTTCATCTTCCTAATGCAATACTTTTTCCTCCATACTTGCCTGCAAGAATGTTAGTTACGTAAAACCTCGCTTGGTGTCGTGAGGCTGACTTTCTGGCTACTCTCCTGAAATCGTCCAGGTGCTTGCTATTTTAGAAGCGCTCAGGTGAGAAACTTCCATCGGCTCGGGCATAACGAGGTGTGTTTCTCTGCCAGTATGTGGAGGCTAACATGACTATAACAGTGAGTCAATTCTGTCTTCATTTCTGTGACAGAATTTAATTTCACTAGCAAGAGAGTGTGATGCACTGAATAAACATATGATTTACTTGTGGAATAACGCTTTTGATGGCGATAAAGCACCACTAGACGAGATGCTGAATCTGTTTCGTGCCGTTACAAGTCAAGTATTGGGTAGAAATAAACAGATAATCATTCCAGTACAGCGTAGGAAATGAAGTGCAGTGAAAAAAGCTGTTGAATTCAGTATAGAAGACATATTTTCACGTGAACAGATTTTCGTTGTAAATACACAGGGAAAATGTTCTTTTGACAAAAAATGTAATAAATTACACTACATATATATTGTCCGTGGTTTCATAAAATTACCTTGAAAAATGAGTTGCATGACACTATTCGCGAACTGGATCGTAAGCCGGTGATTTGGGTCAATACAAAAACGCATATATTAAAATAACAACACAGTTTCCACAGATAAAACTGTTCTTCCTCACTGTAACAACACATCTATCATAGAACCAATCTCTGTCGTTGTACTGACACTCCATACAGTTAGCATGTTTTCCTGATATTCAATCGCAGTATTTAATCTTGCAGAGTTCAGAAGATGTGTCATTATCTTCATACCTTTTTTCAGAGCATAATGATGAAGCTGGCTCTACACCTGTAGGTGTAGTCTCTTCTTAACTTACCGTTTCTTCTAAATGTGTAGCTTAGATCTTCTTTGGTTTCGTTTATACTTTCTGGGGAGTATAGGAAATACTGTTTTCTGTTTCCTGGCTGAAGATTCTGGTGTAGACTTCTTTGGAGACTGATAAAAATCGTGGCATGAAACAGAAGAATTTGCGTGTCATTGTTATCATGGACTAGACTAGAGGGTGGTAACAAAGGCTGAAGGTCAATTTTCTTTCATGCACTTCCAGGCTCGCCGATATTCTAACCTGCAACAACCCATGTCCAGCCATTGCGTTTTCACTGCATTCGAAAATGCTTACTGGACAGAAGCTATCATCCGCAACCGCTAGTGTTGTCGCTTTCATTCATATAGCCTAGGAAATGTTTTCAAATGTTTGTTGATCTTCCTTGTCCCTTGATCTTTCCTGCTCCTTACTAAATGTATATTGACCATATTTTGCCTCTGATGGAGAATATTTTCGGCTTTGTAGTTGTCTTTGTTGACAGGAATCATATGTTTCCCAGTTGAACTAAGATTTATCCATACCGTGTGTTTGAAGCAATATACACTGAAGTGCCAAAGAAATTTGTAGAGGCAAGCGTATTAAAATACAGTGAAATGTAAACAGGCAGAATATGGCGCTGCGGTCGGAAACACCTATAAAAGATAACAAGTGTCTGGCGGAGTTGTTAGATCGGTTACTGCTGCTACAATGGCAGGTTATGAAAATCAGTTTGGATGTGGCGTTATAGTCGGTGCACGAGCGATGGGACACAGCATCTCCGAGTTAGCGAGGAAGTGGGGATTTTCTCGTACGGTCAAGGAGGTCATCGAAAAAGTGTAAATAAGGGCAGCTCGTTTCGTGTTATCGCGCAATAGGGGTGAGAGTGTCACAGATATGATACGCGAGTTGGGGTGGCAGTCACTGAAACAAAGGCGGTTCTCTTTGCGGCGAGATCTATTTACGAAATTTCAATCACCAGCTTTCTCTTCCGAATGCCAAAATATTTTGATGACAACCACCTGCTAAGGGAGAAATCAACACGATAACAAAATAAGAGAAATCAGAGCTCGAACGGAAAGATTTAGCTTTTCCTTTTTCCCACCCGCCATTAGAGAATGGAGTGGTAGAGAAGAAGTATGAAAATGGTTCGATGAACCCTCTTCCATGCACTTAAGTGTGAATTGCAGAGTAGCCATGCAGATGCAGATGTTCACGAGTGTACCGTGAATATCAGGAATCCGCTAAAACGTCAATCTCCGACATCGCTGCGGCTGGAAAAATATGCTGCAAGAACGGGACCAATGACGAATGAAAAGAATCGTCCAACGTGACACAAGTGCAACCCTTTCTCAAATTGCTGTAGATTTCAATGCTGGGCCATCCACAAGCGTCAGCGTGCGAACCATTCAACGTAACATCATCGATATGGGCTTTCAGAGCCGAAGGCCCACTCGTGTACCCTTGATGACTGCACGACACAAAGTTGTACGCCTCGTCTGGGCCCCATCAACACATACGTTGGACTGTTGATGAACGCAAACATGTCGCCTTGTCGGACGAGTCACGTTTCAAATTGTATCAAGCGGATGGACGTGTACAGGTATGGAGACACCCTCTTGAATCCATGGATCCTGCATATCAGCAGGAGAATCTTCAAGGCGGTGGAGTCTCCTTAATGATGTGTGACATGGTGGGCAATTGGAGTGATATGCGACCCCTGATACGTCTAGATACGACTCTGACAGATGACACGTACGTAAGCATCCTATCTGATCATCTGCATCCATTCATGTCCATTGTGCTTTCCGACGGACTTCGGCAATTCCAGGAAGACAATGCGACACCCCACAAGTCCAGAATTGCTACAGAGTGGCTCCAGGAACACTCGTCGGAGTTTAAACACTTCCGCTGGCCACTAAACTCCCAAAACATTAAGATTATTGCGCATATCTGGGATGCCTTGCAACGTGCTTTTCAGAAGAGATCTCCACTCCCTCGTACTCTTACGGATTTATGGATAGCTCTGCAGGATTCATGGTGTCAGTTCCGTCCATTACTACTTCAGACATTAGTAGAGTCCATGCCACGTCGTGTTGCGGCACTTCTGCGTACTTACGGCGGACCTACACGATATTAGGCAAGTGCACCAATTTATTGATGGCCGGGGTGGTCGAGCGGTTCTAGGCGCTAAAGTCTGGAACCGCGCGACCGCTACGGTCGCAGGTTCGAATCCTGCCTCGGGCGTGGGTGCGTGTGATGTCCTTAGGTTAGTTAGGTTTAAGTAGTTTTAAGTTCTAGGGGACTGATGACCTCAGAAGTTAAGTCCCATAGTGCTCATAGCCATTTGAACCATTTTGAACCTATTTATTTGGCTCTTCAGTGAGTAACACTTCTCTATTGACACAGGCGCTGTCTTACTCACAGCAGTAAACAGAATGTTCTTCCTGACATCTGAGGCTTTCAAAAGTACTTAGTCAATGCTTTTAATAATCATTGACTTGGTAGCAATGTATTCGTGTAGGGATAGCAAAAATGCGAGCTGCCTAATCGGCATGCGTGTCGAACAAATACTCTAATATTTGGATACAAGCGGTACGGCAATCATTACAGCACAGCACTTGAATATATTAATGTAAATGCACGTTCTGAAGCGTGGATGTATTTACATACCTGAAAATTCTTTTTTTGGTTGGTTTATCTGCATTTTGTTCTGTTCTAGCAATTTTACGAATTTACAATATGGCAGCCTACCAAATTGCCATGTCACATCCAGTTTTACCAATTTCCAGATTTGATGCCATTCATCTAACATTTTTACTAACTGTGCAATGACGTCATTAATTTATACACTCGGAGTATACTACTGCGGCTAATGCACACTGTATGGACGGCGTATATTCGGTGTATGTATGATGTGTAGGCGGGATATTTGTGACTTCATTAAGATGTGTACGTTGACGTATTTGTGGCGTAGCTGAGGCGAATGTGGCATGATTGTGGTATAATTGTGGCTTATGTGACACACGTATGGTATCGCGACGCCAACTTACCAACTACACAGCCTATTTACCAATCCGCAAATTTGTGTCCTACTAATTTACCAATTATAGAAATTTTCAGATTTGGCGTCCTACCTGTTTACCACTTTCACAGCCAATTTAGTAATTTCCAGATCTGATGTCCTACCAAGTTGTCAGTTTCAACTATTTTACCAATTTCTGGATTTGGTGTCCTACCAAATTAGCAATTATGTAGCCAATGCTACCAGTTGCCAGAATTGGTGTCCTACGCTTTTACCAATTTTACAGATAATTTAGCGGTTTCTGGATATGATGTGCTACCAGTTTGTCATTTTACTGCCAATTTACCGATTTCTGAATTTGGCGCCCTGACAAATTACCAATTTTACAGTCAGTTTCACTTATTCCCAGATTTGGGATCTTCCCAGATTATCAACTGCCTGACAATTGTACAAATTTCTGGATTTGGTGTACTACCAATTTGCCAATCATACCGCCAATTTCTCCAGTTTCCTAATTTGGTGTGCCAGAAATATAACCAATTTTACAGCGAATCTACCGATTTACAGGTTGGATGCCACTTCAATAACATATGACAGACTTTTCTATGATGTAACAATTTTTTGTTATTGAAGTGTTTTATCTTGCCATTTTTGACTCTGTTTCTCTCTACAGCCTCATGTTATTGGGGTAATAGTAAAAAATTTAATTTGGTACGACAATTACCAACACCCTAATCTTCCCATGTTTCATATCTTAGTTTTTTTTAACACAGCAATGTTTACGTGTCCGTAGTCTGTTCATGTAACTTACAAAATTCAAACCCACTGCGTTATGCGTGCTTGCTACATATATGAATAGGGGTACAGGCAGAGGTCATGTCACTTGTGTCACATATTGTACCGGTATGTTGAAAAATGTGCTGTTATACACTGCTGGCCACCGTAAATGCAACACCAAGAAAGACAAGAGGTAGCACAACAAAATTTATTTTGTAGATAACATGTTGACCAAGTATCAAATGATTACGTTTACAGACGTCTGTGACATGTGGTTCCTGCCAGAATCAGTAGCCAGAGTAGCCGCCATTGTTGGAGATCACCGCTGCTACACGTCTCGGCATTGAGTCAAAGAGACGTTGGATGTGTTCCTAGGGTACAGCAGCCCAAGCAGCTTCCACACGTTGCCAAAGATCATCTGGTGTGGCAGCTGGGGATGTAATCTGGGTCACTCGTTGAGCAACCATGGACCACATGTTTTCTATCGGCGAAAGATCCGGAGAGCGAGCCGGCCAGGGAAGCAATTCAATCTGGTTATTGACGAAGAACCTTTGGACAATGCGTGCCACGTGTGGTCGCGCATTATCCTGTTGAAATATGGCTGTGGCTGAGCCCTGAAGGTAAGGAAGGACAACTGGCTCCAGCACCTCGGATATGTAGCGCCGGCTATTTAAAGTACCGGCAATGCGTACTAGAGGCGTGCGAGAGTAATATCCAATACCGCCCGATACCATAATACCCGGTGCAAGACCAGTGTGGCGGTGCATAATGCAGCTGTCCAGCATCCTCTCTCCACCGTGTCTCCACACTCGAATCCGACCATCGTGGTGCTGCAGACAGAAGCGTGCCTCGTCAGTAAAGACAACGTCATTCCATTCTGCCGTCCACATCCGTCTGTCATCACACCATTGGTGACGGAGACGTCTGTGGTTCTGCGTCAATGGTAGACGAAGCAATGGACGTCTTGCGGACAGACCACTCTGCTGTAAACGGCGTCGAATGGTACGCGCAGACACTGGATGATGCGTTACAGACGCAATGTGCTGTGCTCTGGTTTGGGATGTCACTGAGTGATCCGTCACTGCCATGCGCACAATTTGCCTATCAGCACGTGCAGTGGTGCACCGAGGTGAATGCGATCGACCACGTCGGTCCGTCGTACCCTCCTGCATCCAACGGTCACATATCCGCATTACAGTTGTTTGGTTTCGTCCAACACGACTAGCGATTTCTCTGTATGATAATCCACAATCTCGGTAAGCCACTATCCTTCCTCTGTCAAACTCGGATACTTGATCAAACTATGTTCGCTGTTGTCTACGAGGCATAACTGATCGTCTTGTGAAACAACCACAACGTAAACACACGTGCCGATCGTACACTCGTCGAAATCGCCAAGCCTTAAATGGCGCTATGAGGTGGCGCCACAGGCGCGCGCGATGTGCGTCTGCGCTGAAATTCTAATCAGTTGCATATCCCATCGCTGCAAACCCATGGTGTAAATTTCACTTGATTCGGACGCTTCCTTCAGGGTGTTGCATTTGCGGTGGCCAGCAGTGTAAATAGAAAGTGTGTTTCTTGCTTCTAATAAATCGGAACTTAATTTTTTTAAGCTTGAGTCAACTGCTGGAGTACAGGTTTGTCGGTAGGTAACAATATATTGTTATGAAAAAGAAGTATATTGTTAACAGGATGGGGCACAAGTGGGAATAACGATAATATTTCTCTGTAGGGAATATATATTTTTTACTTTATTTACATATACACATTTATTTAAAATGATTGAGTGTGGTACGGTATTTCGAAAAAAGCCATTTCTTCTAATCCTAAAATCCAGCCTGTATTGCACTAAGTCCGACAGATGTGAACATATACATTCAAATACCGTCCGTGGACTCAGCCTCTCTGGACCTGTCATGTTCGATACTTACACACTTCGGTTCTCATGGAATATAGGCATTGATACATTGCTCCACGTGTTTCATATCGACACTGTTGTTGTGTAAACGGTTAAAATCATAGTACGCCCATCATACATGTGGGTGCAAACAGCAAAATTTATACTTGGCAGTTGATAATGTATATTACAAGTCTTAAAATTTAACAACACTTGAATCCTTTAGATAGGTGTTTGTGCCCTAAGAAGTTAATTCTAGAATTATCTCATCATACGTATCTACTAGACACCTTACGATCAAGCATGTGAATGTCAGTCGGATATGAGATGGGTCATAGTCATCTTCACCTTCTTCTATCTATATTCCATGATACCCCAAATGTAGTCCCACTTCTACCATGAATGTAAAACTTTAGCACGAATGTGTTGGGTGTTTTTCACTTCTATCATCATATCAAAGCTACAGTCATATGACAGTCCCACATTAACGTGTTTAGATGCAAATGTTCAAAAATGTTCAAATGTGTGTGAAATCTTAAGGGACTTAACTGCTAAGGTCATCAGTCCCTAAGCTTACACACTACTTAACCTAAATTATCCTAAGGACAAACACTCACACCCATGCCCGAGGGAGGACTCGAACCTCCGCCGGGACCAGCTACAAAATAGCAGGTCAGAAACTGGAAGCAGTTAATTCCATAAATTATCTGGGAGTGCGCATTAGGAGTGATTTAAAATGGAATGATCATATAAAGTCGATCGTCGGTAAAGCAGGTGCCAGACTGAGATTCATTGGAAGAATCCTAAGGAAATGCAATCCGAAAACAAAGGAAGTAGGTTATAGTACGCTTGTTCGCCCACTGCTTGAATACTGCTCACCAGTGTGGGATCCGTACCAGATAGGGTTGACAGAAGAGATAGAGAAGATCCAACGGAGAGCAACGCGTTTCGTTACAGGATCATTTAGTAATCGGGAAAGCGTTACGGAGATGATAGATAAACTCCAGTGGTAGACTCTACAGGAGAGACGCTCAGTAGCTCGGTACGGGCTTTTGTTAAAGTTTCGAGAATATACCTTCACCGAAGAGTCAAGCAGTATATTGCTCCCTCCTACGTATATCTCGCGAAGAGATCAAGAGGATAAAATCTGAGAGATTAGAGCCCACACAGAGGCATACCGACAATTCTTCTTTCCACGAACAATACGAGACTGGAATAGAAGGGAGAGCCGATAGAGGTAATCAGGGTACCATCCGCCACACACCGTCAGGTGGCTTGCGGAGTATGGATGTAGATGTAGATGTAGATGTAGAGACCAGCCGCGCAGTCCATGACTGCAGCGCCTAGACCGCTCGGCTAATCCCGTGCTGCTGTTTAGATGCACTAATTGTCACGTTGTAAGTATTAGAACCTGTGGCACTTCATACTGCAGCTACGCCGTTGAATAGTTGAACGACGCTAGGTTCAGCAGGTCGGGCAGACATGCTGTGGAGAGTGGCTGCTGTTACTGAGGTACTAGTGTGTCGTGGAACACGTACATGTGCTTGTCCATCAGTTCTGCTGGCACTGGATCTGCGGCTTCTTAGGCTGTGGACTGTTGTTGCTCCAGCTGTGCTAATGCATAGTCGAACGCCAGCAGGTCTGATAGGCATTTGTAAGTGGCAGAAAACCTGTGTTACCTCATCTGTAACAATAATAACAAAGCCCTTAGTATAAAGACATAGATACATAATAATAATTAGAGATGGGTAGATAAAATACTTATTGATAGTCGTCTTGTTCTTCCCAGCAGATCACTGTTTCTGGCGACGTTTTTAACTGGACAAAGTACATACTGCAAATAATGGCACTCACACAATCGATTTGTAAAAAATAAAATTCCCCAAGAGGTGGGGAGTTGAACTTGCGCACATCTGGTTGTGAGAATGATGACATCGACGAGCGCTCCCACAACGTGGATGGGCACACAGATAGGGGTGCAGGGGGCGGTAGAGTGTGGTGTGGGCGATGTGGAGCGCGGGGAGGCATTCACATGGCAGGGAGATGGTGATGCCATGGCCTTGTTGCAGTTGTTCGGATGCGATGATCTCAGAATTCCAGGAATGGTGATGCTGATGTCACCGATTCCAGGAGTGCTGATGCCGATGTCAGTGAAATATAAACGCATAATAACCTGAGCAACGGATGGTGGCGTCACCAGTTCCTGGAAAGCTGACGCCAAAAAAAGTGCAGACATCAGCGAATTTCCCAGAACATACACTGCTCTCTTACCGTAGGGTACTTGCATCTGTGGGTTATTTTCAGTTTTCATCGTTATGTTATGTCGTTTGCATTAACTGGGAGATAAATCAGTATTTATATTTTTTATTGTGCATCCTGTACATTGAAACAACCTAGATCAAAGGAAAAGTACAAAAGCACATAAAGAACCGACCGGACGCCGTGTCATCCTCAGCCCATAGGCGTCACTGGATGCAGATATGGAGGGGCATGTGGTCAGCACACCGCTCTCCCGGCCGTATGTCAGTTTCCGAGACCGGAGCCGCTACTTCTCAATCAAACAGCTCCTCAATTTGCATCACAAGGTCTGAGTGCACCCCGCTTGCCAACAGCGCTCGGCAGACCGGATGGTCACCCATCCAAGTGCTAGCCAAGCCCGACAGCACCCAACTTCGATGATCTGACGGGAACCGGTGTTAGTACTGCGGCAAGGCCGTTGGCAAAGTACATAAACATTGGTACGATTTTCTCTTAATTTCCTCTGTCTACTATAACTAGAACCATGTACGAGTATAATATCAATTGGTGAACGAGAGAGAGAGAGAGAGAGAGAGAGAGAGAGAGAGAGAGAGAGAGAGAGAGATCGAAGGAGACGCCGTGTCTGTATCCGTTCAATTGTGCACATTGTTCCACCTGTTGTCAGACAACCTGTGCCACAGACAAACATCAATGTCAGCGCAGTAATACTATCTTTCTTTGTGTGAGCGGCAACATGGGAATTCTCAAAATTGTCTATTTACATTCCTTTATTTGGAGATATTCAGAGCCATTGGGATTTTTCTGCGTTGGAATTCGGGGAAATTCATCTTTATCTTGACTCACTCTAAATGTACATTTATTAAACGAAAGTACAGTAAAGTAATACCTTTAACTACATTACATCAATACTGTGGCAAACGGTAAAAAGACTTGGGCGAGATGATTCCATCTCAACGAAACGTTTTTCTACACCTTGGTAAGAGGTTTTCAAATTATTTATCTGGGATGAATGTAATGTACACTTCAGTATTTCTTATCAAAACTAGTTTTGTCTTGAAGAAGACATTGTTCTGCTTGCTACGTCTGGGAGATAAAGTAAGTACGAGAATAGATATGAAGATCATCTAAGATAAGAACAGAATTAGGTATCATATGTTTTGTGCAGTAACCACAGCGGTGATCAGCTATTACCTAACAAAATAGTTGAGGAATAAGTCTACCTGTAACTGAAAACGATGAGAAACTGAACACTGAAAGACTTACATCAGATAATGAAAACCATTTGAAGCTCATTTTCAAAGCTGAATATCATATCAGAAAGTAAATTACCGATGCGTCTGAAACAGAAAACCTATGACCAAATTTTACTGTCAGTTCTGAGCTACAGCCTTGACACATGGAGGCCGACCGGTATGGCCGAGCGGTTCTAGGCGCTACAGTCTGGAACCGCGCGACCGCTACGATCGCAGGTTCGAATACTGCCTCGGGCATGGATGTGTGTGATGTCATTAGGTTACTTAGGTTTAAGTAGTTCTAAGTTCTAGGGGACTGATGACCTCAGAAGTTAAGTACCATAGTGCTCAGAGCCATTTGAACCTTGACACGTGGACCTTAAATAGGAAAACCATCCGTTTATTGACAATGATACAACAGGCAGCGGACAGAAACGTATTGAGAATTATGAAATGACACAGAAGGTCAACTGACTTGGTACGCAAGAAACACAATTGATGATGTAATAGCGGCGACTAAGAAATGGAGAAGGTGGAAATTCCACCAAGAAAATTTTTTGCTGCACCCCACATGATAAAAAGCGATGTAGAGGAAAAGAAAGTTTTAGTTGTAGATCAGACTTAAAGATACATATTATGATGTGAAGATAATTTAACAATGGACGAAGAACAGACGATGGTAATGATAATTATGATAATGATCCACTTATATGTCATTGGTATGTCACCAACTACTACGTTTTCTTGAATAAAATATTAGAGAACCATTCCAGATGCTCATTATTCGTTAAAAAAATCGATGATTGAAATTGGACAGCTACGTGGGAGCGCTACTGCTACTCCTTAGCCCTGAGTACAATACTGTGACCCCGAAAACATCACTTATCAAGATGGCGGTGGTCGAAAATTTAAAAATCCAAGATGGCAATGGCGGAAAATCTAAAAATGTGCAATACGGCGTTGCAGAAAACTTTAAGAACAGAAAGATGTTACTAGTGGACAATTTATAGTGTTTTAGCATCCATTAAAATGAAACAGCCAGTCACAACTATGTGTTTTACCACCCACTAAAATTAGACAGCAAAGTTATATGTAGCCACCATGTTCAATAATTTATCACAGTTCTATACTATTTCAAAACAAAAAATTATTTAAGCTTCTCCTGAACTGCATAAATTGGTGCCATGTTCAAAAGTATTTGATTATTTGCCAAAATAACAAATGTGTGATAGTCAAGGGAAATTTCACAGATCCAACAGAGGTACCAACCCGAGTGCAACATGGATGTATTTTGGCGGTAACACTTGTCCTACTTGTTCTTCACTCAGTCATGTGAAGAGTCACAGCAAGCAGGAGACGAAATATCCAATGTGGAGTCCATGAACGTCTCTAGGATTTGGACTTCAAACGACAGCGTTGTATTAGTTCAAAGACTAAGAGATATTAAAGATAAATTAAACTCTGTGGAAAAAAGAGTAGAGTTTACTGGCCTCAAGATAAATATTGGAAAAACAAATAAATGAGAGAAAATTCTGTGAACATGGAAGATCCACGCTGAGGGAGGAACAGGTGGAGACTGCCAACTCAGTGGTGACAGAAGATGCTAGATCTGGAGAAGATGTGGAGAACCACATAAAGAAGGTAAATGGTGTCTTCATACAAATGTTTCCAACACGGCAAAATAGACAGACCACATGTAAAAGATATCGTATTTTTAATACAATTTTGAAGGCTGTCCTATACGCCAGTGAATTTCAAAAAGTAGACAAGAATATAACGCCACAGTTTCAGAACTTCATAATAGACATCTCTGGAGCATGATGAATGTCTAGTGAGCATGAAAAAGTAATGAATAGCTCTGGAGAAAAACAAACCAGATTTATATATATATATATATATCTGAGCAGATACAGGAGGGAAGGTGGAGATGGGTGGAGCTTACATTGAGAAAGCCAGACTAAGCATTAGGAAAGAAGGCATTGCAATGGAATCCACAGGGAACAAGGTAGAGAGTCAGGCTCAGCGGCAGATGGAGGAGGATGGTGGAAAGGGAAGGAAGGAGAGTGGGTAAATCCTGGTTGGAACTAAGAGAAATCTGCAAAGACAAAGATGGATGAGTTCTTCTGGGTGCCCTACGTCCTCAAAGTGGTCAAAGGAATGAGATAAGTCAATGTTCACAGGAAATACTGTTGTGCTTTGTCAGTAAATTGCATCCCTGTTTTGTACTTTACTGATGAAAAGTGATTTTTCATTTAATTACTGAAATGTTTCTTATCTAAGTATTAAAATGATTCTAAGTACATAAGCAATCTCTGTACTAATTTTAGTCTTTTTTTGAGTGACAATGCATGGATATTTGGAGTACACATCGAATTATTGTTTTCGTCAGCTTATGTGCTGATTACAATAATAAACCTTATTACAAATGGAAGTGGAAAAAGAAACCAAACAAAAAACGCTCTAGGTTTAGATTTATTATAAAACCATTCAATTTATTTCTTTGTTTATCAGATAACGAAACATATTTATTCACCTTCAACATTTAAAAATCATGTGTTGGAAACAGTAAGTTGCTAGAATTCAAGTGTATATGTGCAACATCTCCAGCAGCTAACTAAGTTTTAACAGCTGTATCTGTCTCAAAAACGAACTGACACATAACTGCGTTTTGTAAGAAAACAGTGTACAACATGAACACACGACCATCCGATAAGCTTTCATCTTCTCTGACAACCAGTTTCTCATATTGGCACTAGTGCTATGCCTATATGTTCAGTCTTCCTTGAAATCGAATAGGATCCCTCAAGATCTATGCCCAAGATGAGGTGGATAGTGTTTGAAATGTGAATATCCATCAATAATTTCTTACATGAACTGAATCCAATGTTTTCGAATTTGCTGGAAAATGATTTTTTTGAGGGTGATTTCTAACCGATGGAATTTTCTGATTCATATCTTCCCATTTTGTAATTGTCTTTCACTTTATTATTTTCGGCAGCCAACATAGCCTACAAGCATTAATTCATGGTTTCCTAAGCTCTTCTTCAAAAGATATTATTTTACTATCTGAATTATTCTCCACCACTTTGGAAGCTAGCAAGAAAACTTACTCCACCAGTTCATTCAGATTATTCTAGTGGGCGAAGTCGATGTGTGATTTCTTGGACAGCGTCTCCAAGTCGCAAACATCAAGTGCATCCTTATTCTCCCCAATGCCGATATGTACGGCATCTCTCATTAATGATCCGCTCCTTATTTAAACTACACTGAATGAAGTGCATCAACATCTGTATTCCGCAGCTACCTTCCTTTCCTGCTCCATTTGCGAATTTTTCGCGGGAAGAGTGATTGCTGGTAAGGATCCACGTGGGCTCTAATCAATCTAATTTTACCCTCATGGTCTTTTCGCGAGTAGGAGGAGGCTATGTATTTGTTGACTCTTCTAGGATTGTACGCTCTCAGAACTAACAGTAAACGACATCGTGCTGCAGAATGCCTCTCTGGTAGCACCTGCCACCAGAGTTTTTTCATCATCTCCTTGATGCTTTCGTGTTTATTAAATGAACCTGTAAAGAAACGCACTGCTCTTCTTTGGATCTTCTCTGTTTCCTCTATCAATCCTATCTGGCATGAATCTCATACTGACCAGCAATATTCAAGAACTGTCTGAAGGAGGATTTTGTAAGCTATCTACTGTTGATGCACTACATATCCTGAGGATTCGTCTAATGACTCACTCTGGCATCAGCCTTACTTTGGATTAATTTTATGCTATCGTTTCACTTTAAATCACTCCACACACATACTCCTACATATATTATGGAAGTAACTGCTTCCTGTCGTATCGGCTTCTTTGGGAGTCAGCATCGATACAAAAAGGAAAGAGAGAATTTGCCACGGATGGCAGCAGGAATCCGAAATCATCTGTACAAAACAGTTTTGGATTAAATGAACACTATTTGTACAAAGAAGAGAACCATTACTAAACTTGGCGTGTGTGCTTTTGTGCCTCCTACGGGCAGTTACTTATACAGAATATTACTACTCGCAGAACACAGGCTAAGTAACGTCTTCTTATTACATAGCAGTGATGTTCTCTGAGACTGCGAACGAATTGGGCTGACCAGCGATTGGCGGCTGGTTAAATCAGCGTTGACAGGTGGTACTGAACTCTATCCCTCTGGAGGTGTGGCGCTGCCCTCACTTTCCACTGACGCAGGGGGCAGAGCCTTCATGGTGCCTTTTCGTGGAGCTGCGCTGGTAGGTGAGCAGTCGAATGCTTTAGGACTGCACATTCCACACCCGCCAACACCGTTGCGTAGAAAGCCATCGTGGAATGGAATCCACAAGGAACAAGGTAAAGAGTCAGGCTCAGAGGCAGCTGGTGTGTTTTGTCTGGTGGCGGGGCACTTGGCTGCCTTAAGAGAGCAGACTTTGCCTCTGGCGCGGCCTGGGAGGCACGGCGCTACTCGTTTTACTTAGCGTCGCGCGCGCTATTGATGCGGGAACGGAAGTTGATAGCGGGCTGCAGCTGGCTGAGTGGCCGTGGCTCGTAAGAGGGGGAAGCGATAAACGTCACACTTCCTGCCTGCCGGCACTGGCCTGCGCCACAACACACGCCGTCATTCGCTTTGCGGATGTCGACGAATGCGGACGCCTGCGTGACGTGGTTATCGTCACCGTTGGCGGCGCAGTGTTCCTGTGTACAAGTCTTTGAAAGCAATGGACATTGATCTTGCTGGCCAATGGGTGGTGTTAAGAGCCGGGAGCCGCAACTGGGACCGACGGCGAGCCTCTGGCCGCGGCCCCCCCCCCCCCCACATCCGTCCTGCGCTTCGAGGGTAACGTCGGTCGAAAAAACCCCCAGAAAGGCGCCCACCCTCTTCCTGAGCCGGTACGACGAAAAGCGGGGAGGGCGGCGATGATGAATGCGACGGCGCCTGTGAGTCGAGCTGCTGCGACGGCGAAGGTGACGGATCCAGCTCCACACGTGGAGCCGGAGAGGCATCCGCCCAAATTTCGAAGATTCGTTCCCCCCTCCCACAGCCTGGTACCACCGAAAACTTTGAAAAGAACAGAATTATTAGGTGCAAAGCGATACTTGCGGAGCATGGGAAGCGCCAAGCATTGCGGTAGGGCAGGAGCTGAAGCATCTAACAACCCTACCACAACAAAGATCAAAAATTAATTATGATTGTAGCGTTGCTCACGCTTCTAAATATTACATTTTCGGGAAACAACAAAGTTATATTATGTCGCAGGTGTCATTAGAGCACAGTTAATAAAGTCATTTCTTGAAATAATGGATAAACTAGGCACTCATATTTTCGTGTTTCCCACGCTCGTACCGTTGTGAACTCATGGCTCAATCGTCGAAAATCTAGGTAGTGATGATTCCAAGCTAGGATGCAAAGAGGCCTGGGTGTTATTCTGCGATATTCTAAAGTTTTATAGATGTGTTTCATAAACCATTCTTGAAGATTAAATTTTTGCAAGTTAGGACAATGGTGATGTAAGAAGGTAATCAGCACTCCGAATTTAAGTTACACTTCTTTTTTATTACTTTTGTTGCAATATCACGTAACTCGTTCCAAAACATCACTTCACAATACAAAACATACCCGAAAATGTCTTCCTCACTGTGAAAGTTCACATTTCATAAACTGACTACAATTTGCGTCTTTTTAACATGACGACATAAGCTTGACTCTCTAATAACCGCTTACGCGCCCAAAAGTCAGAGTTACGAGTACGTCAAAGATCATAGTGACAAAAGAAAGAATACACATAAGAATATCACTGCAATATATACATATCGATGTATCGAAGTACATTAATGAAATCAAATCTGAATGTTGTCACAGAAATATGTTAACTACAGAAACACAGTAGAATATTACTGGTATCGAGAGGTTGAGGTGAGGTGCCGTAATGGTTACGTACCATTACAAGCAACATGCGATAGCGCTGGCCGTGTAGAAGCTCCACCGGCGACGGACCGTCTCGAGGCTGGGAGCGAGCGGTACGTCGCAATGAAGAGCAGCAGCGCTTATTCCCGTGTGTGGGAGGTACGTATTTTGTTCATATATTGCTTGAAAGCACGCACAAATCGTTCAGCTGCTCCGTTCCACTGAGGATGAAACGGAGCACTGGTAAGGTGAGTGATACCATTGGCTGTACAAACTGAACCGCATACTATGGTCCGTTGTCTGTAACTAACACTTCAGGCGACCTTACAAGCAAAATATAGATGACAAAGCCTGAATGGTAGTACGTGACGTAGTCGAACGCATGGGCACTGCAAACGGATATTTGCTAAATGAGTGTACAACACTAAGCCAACGACGGTTCTAAAAGGGACCAGCAAAGTCAATATGCACTCATTGCCACGGTGATTGAGTCTTTGGCTCAGATGAAAAGGTTTGCGGTGGGGTCGATAGCGTTTCAGTACAAGCGCGACACAGACGTCATTTGTTCAAAGTGAGGGTCCGTGTCCGTCCAAATATAGTGGCGACGCGCTAACTATTTTGTGCGTACAATTCCCCAATGTCTCTGGTGGAGCAATTGCAAATATCTTGTTGCAACACTTTAGGAATAAGCACACGCTATTGTCCAGCGTCAATTTGCAATAAAATCACACGGTGCTGGATGGAGTGGCTATGCCGACGAGCAAAATACCGGCACACAAAAGAATTCTGAATGGTTTTCAGCGAACGAGGCCAAGCAAGGATGAAGTGCAACAAGAAGTTCCAGTCAGGGTCTGCTTCTGTGGCCTGAACAATTTTCCTGTGCTACAGTGGAAAAGTCTGCAAAAGTTCGGTGTCCTGCGCATCGATCTGACAACAAACTGCGATAGTAGCATCGAATTCATAATCAGGACCAACAGGAAGGCGATAAAGGCCGTCAGTATTTGCATGCTTCGAGTGGGCCGGTACAATATTTCATACTGATACAAAGCCTAATTTTGCGGCTTGTGAGCTGTACATGTCGGAACAGGTTTGGAAGAATGAATCAAAAACTGAAGCGGCTTATGGTCCGTCACTAAGTAAAACTTCCTGCCACACAGATTATGGTGAAACTTTGTCACACAAAGATAGTAGACAGCGCTTCTTTCTCGACCTGGGAATAGTTACATTGAGTCTTGGTGAATAACTTGAAAGCGAAAGTAATCGACCTGTCCTGTGAACCAAATCTGTGCGAGAGTACAGCTCCCATTCCGAACGAAGAACCGTCCACTGCCATAACTACAAGCTTAGCGGGATCGAAGTGAACTTTCTGGAATACATCCTGTCACTCTTTGTCCATGTCAACCACCGGAGAATTGACTGCAATTCTGTCACGTTTTGCGGATCAGAGAGATCCCGGGTGGCCAGTTAATGTGACTGAAGGGGAAGAACCCCTTGGGTCTTAAGATCATGGCGTAAGTACTGAATTTAGGACTGAAAAAATAAAAAATGGGGCACATTTGTCCAGGAGACAACAAAATCGCAACTGAAAGCACTTGAAAAAGCGTACGAAGGTTACGCACATATTCCTCGCATGTACGTCCGGATACCATATTATCGTCCAAGTAATTTGAACATAACGTAACTTTTTCAGTAAGCTGTTGTAAGAAGCGTTGGAATATGGCAGGCACGGAAGCGCAGCCAAAGGGTAAGCGCAAAAATTTTGACAACCTTAAAAGTCTGTAGACCACGAACACTTTCGGAGGCTCCCCATCGATCAGAATCTGCAAATACGCATGGCATAAATCAATTTTCGAAAACTAGCTGCCTGCACCAATTCTGTCGATCTGTTCCTCAGTGCGAGGCAACGGATACGTATCAATTATTGAGTGTGGATTCACAGTGGACTTAAAGTGAACGCAAAGATGCAGTCTTGCAGAAGGCTTTCGTAAGATGACTAACCTGGATAGGAGCAAATAACACCATTGTCTTGAGATTCTTTAAATTTACTTGCAACTTTGTCCCTACGTGCATGAGGGACGGGGCGCGCCGGGAAAAAACTTGGGTTGCCCATTGTCTTTCATCGTGTCGTGTGCCACAAAATTACTTGCTCTGGCAAGTCCTTCAGAAAATAAATCAGGAAACTCCTCAAATGCGTAACACTGTCTTTTAGGCACAAAGCAGAAACAAAATATATTGTCCTGAATACGAAGACCGAACAAAACAAATAAATCCAACCAAAAAATATTTTCACGGGATCGCGAACGCAGAATTGTAAACGTCATTGTTCCGGTGAGAGACTGGAATGCGGCACGCAAACGACAAGTACCCAGCACTGGAATGTACTGACCGTTATACGCAGTAAGTTTCGTGCAAGATTTTTTCAACTGTGGCGACCCCAACTGTTCATAAATGGCACGATTAAGCAACGTAACGGAAACGCCAGAGTAACTGAAGTTGCACACAGACGTCCGGCAATGAGTCAGTTTAGAGTTTGTTTGTTTGTCGTTGCACAGCACTTGAGCGGGGCGAGGGCACATCCTGAATTTGGTCATTACTAGTACCGGTAGCCGGTTTAGAAGAAACTACATTCATTGAATGAGGTGCTCCGCGCTTACGAGAGCGAATGTGAGTGGAGTTTATTTTCTGTTGCAAGCATACAGACCGTACATGACCTGGCTTTCCGCAAGCAAAACCAGTCGCCTTCCGCGAAGGACACTGTTGTCTTTTATGTGTGGGACAGCAGTGAGGACATTTCACAGAAGACACACGATCTGACACTTGTTTACTCTGGTCGCGGCGCGGTGGCCTGTCTGCACGTAGAGCTCGGTCGTGAAGCAGTACCTGTTCGTCACTTTGCGTTACACTGCAAATGGGAGCTACCTAAAAGTTTTCCACGACACTATCACACGGGACCTGATGTTCAATAATTTGTAACAACTGTTTCAAACTAGGATCAGAATGTTTGATGATCTGTTCATGAACCCTACTGTCTGGCACATTGTACGTAATTGCATCATGGATCGTTGCATGATACTGTCCTCAGCTACAATGAAAACGGCACTGCCGAGTCAAACCCCGAAATTCAGTGACCCACTGACGGTACGCTATCCTGGCTTTTTCCTCAATCAAAGAAAGCTGTAATGAGCTGCAGCGATCTGTATCAGATCTTCGTAATACTTAGTGAGGGCAGAAACAATCTTCGAAAACTAGGAACTCCGGCCTGTTAATAGGGTAAACTCCTGCACAGGCCATTGAAATGAAATAAACCTGATGAAGACAACGTGGTCGATTGCCGAAATATAGTGTCCTATGCACACTCATACCAAGCTGTTCACCCGAGATTTGTTTCGTCACAAGAAATAAAGTTTCACAGTACCTTGGACTTGATGCGTAGCACAGTGAGCGTTGATCTGAGTGTCGTACTCGTTCCATTCCTCTTGTGCGTCGAAAGCTTGGGAAGGTGGAATGCACGGAGGCGGTGCTGTGGATGTCGCTGGCTGTTAGCACGGAGATGATGCAGCAGCGGCTTGTTTATTAATGAGCTGCTGGACGGCCGTCATCAGCTGCGACATTTGGTAGTTCTGAAACTGAATAAACTGCATTAGATCAAAGCCAACAGCTGCTGGAGGCGTAGACGCAGGTGGTGTAGGAGGCGGGTTAGAGGCCATTTAAATGAGAGGAGCGCCGCAACAAATAATTATACATAAATAGCAAGAACACAATTTGTAGCCAGCACCAACACAAGCAAGGAAGGAGATAAGTTGCGATGGCCGGTGGTAGGAACAAAAAATCATCTGTACAAAACGGTTGAGGATTAACTGAATACTTTATGTCTACGAAGAAGAAAGACAATACTTAACTTGGTATATGTGCTTCTGTGGCTCGTACTTGCAGTTACTTATACAGACTATTAGTACTCGCAGAACGCAAGTTAAGTAACGTCTTCCTGTTACTCAGTACTGATGCTCTCGGACGTGACCAGCGATGGGCGGCTGGTTAAATCAGCGTTGACAGATGGCGCTGAACTCAGTCTTCCTGGAGGTGTGGCGCTGCCCGCTCTTTCCACTGGCGCGCGGATCAGCGCCTTCTTGATGCATACCGTTTCGCAGAGCTGCCCTGGTAAGTGTGCAATCGTATGCTTTAGGACTGCACACCTTCAGTGATTGTTCTACAATCGTGCAACCATACAACAATGAGTCTTCCTGTCCATGTGTATTTCTGGGTTACAATTATGACCGTCTGATGGAATTTAATGGTCTGTTCAAATGGTTCAAATGGCTCTGAGCACTATGGGACTCAACTGCTGAGGTCATTAGTCCCCTAGAACTTAGAACTAGTTAAACCTAGCTAACCTAAGGACATCACAAACATCCATGCCCGAGGCAGGATTCGAACCTGCGACCGTAGCGGTCTTGCGGTTCCAGACTGTAGCGCCTTTAACCGCACGGCCACTTCGGCCGGCTTTTAATGGTCTGTAAGAGAGAGAGTTTTGCATGTGTGAATTTGCGGCCCTGAGAATTTTATCGTAATTTTGAAGATCTCGTGTTGTGTACCCCTCTTTAGGAAGTTTAATTTTCTGCAGTAGGTTATATAATACGCTCGCTCCTGGGTATCTTACATTGTGAATTATTAAATTATCCTCATGAATACCTAACAATCATCCATCATTCATATCTGTGATGTCGAATCAAATGGGATTCTGTATACAGTATCACACTTTTGATTTATTGGTTCACTAAAATGATGCCTCCAGTCTAATTCTTGTCACTGTTATGATTTTCTCTCATAATTATTCTTCATCATCATCACCACCACCATCATCATCGTCATCATGTACCTCATCATTTTAATCTGCTTCTTCTTCTCCTAAAATGTCTCTATGTTCTTCTTTGTCCTCTGCTTTCGTAAATAATGTCTTTTCTTTGGCTTTAACGTCATAGTTTTCTTCGTCTTCGTCTGTCTTCTTTCTGAAGAGCTGTCCTTTTTTTAATCAGTTTCTGTAGGAGTTGTAAACCGAGTCTAATGGGAAGTTGAAGTGCAGTCTTCTTGAATCGCGTCTTCTCCTGACATTCTCTGTAAGCTCAAGATGGCACAATATGTGGTACATACTCCTTCCTTGGTGTTTGATCAGTAGCACTGCTTCTTGACGGAATCATTGTCTCTAGAATGCTTTGTTTAATGTCTGGGTATCTTAGCAAAAGCAATTACATCCACTTTTTACCAGGTTACCCACCTCTGAATGGAATGTCCAGTTTCATCTCTGTATCTGGTTTGTCATTAGCTTCTATTGGCTGACTTCTGATAGTGAGGAATCTGTTCCTTTTACTCTCCGACATCCGCATAATTAATCTACACTATTGGCCATTAAAATTGCTACACCACGAAGATGACGTGCTACACACAGGAAATTTAACCGACAGGAAGAAGATGCTGTGGTATGCAAATGATTAGCTTTTCAGAGCATTCACACAAGGTTGGCGCCGGTGGCGACACCTACAACCGCTGACATGAGGAAAGTTTCCAACCGATTTCTCATACACAAACAGCAGTTGACCAGCGTTGCCTGGTGAAACGTTGTTGTGATGCCTCGTGTAAGGAGGAGAAATGCTTACCATCACGTTTCCGACTTTGATAAAGGTCGGATTGTAGCCTATCGCGACTGCGGTTTATCGTATCGCGACATTGCTGCTCGCGTTGGTCGAGATCCAATGACTGTCAGCAGAATATGGAATCGGTGGGTTCAGGAGGGTGATATGGAACCCCGTGCTGGATTCCAACGGACTCGTGTCACTTGCAGTCGATTTGACAGGCATCTTTTCCACATGGCTGTAACGGATCGTGCAGCCACTTCTCGATTCCTGAGTCAACAGATGGGGACGTTTGCAAGACAACAACCACCTGCACGAACAGTTCGACGACGTTTGCAGCAGCGTGGACTATCAGCTCGGAGACCATGGCTACGGTTACCCTTGACGCTACATCACAGACAGGAGCGCCTGCGATGGTGTACTCAACGACGAACCTGGGTGCACGAATGGCAAAACATCATTTTTTCGGATGAATCCAGATTCTGTTTACAACATCATGATGGTCGCATCTGTGTTTGGCGACATCGCGGTGAACGCACGTTGGAAGCGTGTATTCGTCATCGCCATACTGGCGTATCACCCGGCGTGTTGCAGGTCCTGTAAGGGCCTTTCTGGATACAGAAAATGTTCGACTGCTGCCCTGGCCAGCACATTTTCCAGATCTCTCACCAATTGAAAACGTCTGGTCAATGGTGGCCGAGTAACTGGCTCGTCACAATACGCCAGTCACTACTCTTGATGAACTGCGGTATCGTGTTGAAGCTGTACACGCCATCCAAGCTCTGTTTGACTCAATGCCCAGGCGTATCAAGGCCGTTATTACGGCAAGAGGTGTTTGTTCTGGGTACTGATTTCTCAGGATCTGTGCACCCAAATTGCGTGAAAATGTAATCAAATGTCAGTTCCAGTATAATATATTTGTCCAATGAATACCCTCTTATCATCTGCATTTCTTCTTGGTGTAGCAATTTTAATGGCCAGTAGTGTAGCTTCACATTCTTTAATTAGTATACCTGTCTTTGAAACTGACATTTTCCAGAGTGTTTATACATCAAAATTGTTCTGAGAAGTTTGTTCAGTTTATTCAGAACAAGATAGTATGTGCCAAAATCTGACAGTAGGTGTCAGCTAATGGATCTTAAACTGTTTCCTAAAAGCGGAAGCTGACACGATGCATGTACTGTGTGCGTCACTTACTGACCTACTGCATCTTAAATAGTATTCTAACGCCAGAAGCTGACAGTCTATATTTGCAGCCGATGTTAGCTAATGAGTCTTAAAACTGTATTGAATCACCAGCAGCTGACACTATAAATGCTCAGTGCGTGTCAGCTGCAGGATCTCCAGCCTATAAAGTCACTTAATGTGTATTGTCAGACGAAGAGTTTTTTAGGCTATACATAGTGTAGAATGCATCCTGTCATCATGGAATTGTGACCTTTGTAAAATGTTTTTTGTTTATGTTTAGTGCTAAGAGCTAAATTGTGAGGTTACATACATTTATTTTTTCACATTTATTTGTTGATAACAGCGGTGATGAAAATCGAAATATGTCAAACGAGAAACATTTACTTTACATACATAAATACACAAAGATCTATTTTCTGTTATCACACTAGTAAAGGAGCCTTATTTGTTGACAAATATTGAGACAAATTGTTACAAAGCTAATACTGCAGGGCTAATGTATGTGACTGCGTGGCCATATACTTGAGCCATATACTTGCGAGGTATGTACTGTCTAGATAAATTAGAAAGTGTGCTGAGAGTCAGTCCGTTAGAGATATTTAGAGCAATTTCCAACTGGTTATAAGTATTATATATGACAGTGCGACTCAGTTCCTCCGGATTACACTGATCTCCAAGCCATAGTGCTTATCTGAAATTAGATACGACGGGAAGCTGTACTACTAGTACCTATGGCTTGCAGACTGATGATGTGTAAAACATACTTTGTTTTACTTGTGAACAAAGATTAAAATGATTGTATTAGAAAGTAAAAACGGAAGGATTTCATCCCTGAAAAATATTTCTAAATGCGATAAATACCAAATTTCCTGCAAGTCATAGCTTCAAATCCATTTTCGCGGATACTTTCCCTTTTGCATATTTGTAAGTCATGTAGATACGTCACTGCTGCAATATTTATTGACACGGAAAATTGGCCATTCTATAAATTTCACTACAACACTCGAAAAATAGCTCTGGCTGTATTTTTGTATATCTTATTCTACAACATAAAAATAGCGACGTCTGGGCTATGGCAGCTGTCACTGACATGCTCATTCCATATATAGAATACAAATTTTCAAGTTCCCCATGAAACGCTGGCTAATAATGCTGCTTATAGCATTTTTAGGCGCTAGCTGTATAACAAATACGTGTTTCAAGTGATGTTATTGGCCTGTCCCCGATTTGTGTGCAATGCATTACGTTTATGTACGTTCAGAGTCAACTGCCTGTGTCTGCACCAGTCATTGGTCCTCTGCACGTCTTCCTGCATTTTGCTAAAGACATGTGGTATTGTTAACGTTCTGTAGATAGTAGCTCTATCTACGAAACGACTTCCAGAGCCTCCGACGTTATCCACTAGATAATAGCTGAAGAGATTAAAGGGAGAGTTTCCTATTTTCTTTATTTGAAGGCTCAGTCACAAAAAAGGATAGCGTTACAGTGTAAATGCATTGTAAATAAGTGCTGGGAAGGTATAGGACGCTCAGATACGTAAGGTGCTAAGAGAACATATGAAATGACGATAAATTTTACTGAAACATTTTGAAGAGGCTTCAACAATACAATATTTAACATCAACGTTTTTGTGTTAAGTATGAAAAGAAAGAGAGAGTATGATAACAAAGAGAGAAGAAGTACATAGTAATACAGTATTCAATGTGTGTGTGTGTGTGTGTGTGTGTGTGTGTGTGAGTGATTATGTAATTTTTGACAAATGCAATATTATTTTGAACATGGTGCTAATTTACACAATTCAGTTGAAGTATACGTAATTTTTGATTGGAAATACTATTGTATTGTGATAAATTACTGAATACTTTTGAACAAAGTAGCTACATACAGATTGACCGTTTGATTTTAATGCCTGGTAAAATATTGCACTGTAATGGGAAGTTTCATTGTAATGAATTAAAAAAAAATTTTTTTTGATTTCTTCCAGCACCACCTTTCTTTTGTTATGTTGTCTGGTAAAAATAGTGGACTATGATTGGCTGTTATATTTCAATGGTTATTAAAAATTCTTAAAATTTTCCACCAGCATTGTCTTGCATTTTTCAAAATTTACGACAATCACCACCTTGAATATTTTGAAATTTACCACCAGTGCCGGCTTCGATTTTTAAATTTCCCAATAACCGCCATTTTTTGACATCATGCGTTCAGGGGGATTGATGAAATCATGGGTGGAAGTATGAGATGGGTACGTGACGACTTTCAGCAAAGAGCCAGTGCATTAGACAAGTGAATGCTCCATTTCACGAAAATTTGACAGATGTTGCCCTATCGATGGGCTTCATTGTCTGTCTTCATGTTAACTGATTTTTCCGTCCCGTCGCTATATTGTAAACCTTTCACAGTATTATGCTATTAATTTATAATTATAGACTTCTTTAGCGGTGATGTGTATGTCAACACATATCTCTTGCATTTGAGACACTATGAAGTAAGTGATACGAAAGGAAAAAATTTACACGTCATCATTTATCAGTTTAATGATCACATCTGATCGAGCCCCAGGTTGGGCGCTAAAAAGTGGTAAGTCTTTAATATTGAATTCTATGCTGTCCCCCAAAAGTATTGTATCTCGCATGATATCGAGCCGACGTTGGATGCTAAAGTGTCATGAATGGGGATTTTTAGCTGAGATATAGGGAAAAATTAATTGATTTCTTGTTTGTTGGTCATCAGGATTGATCGTCAATAGTCAAAACAAAAGACCACTTTGCAGGATGTTTGCAAATGATCAGAATTCTGAGTGGTGAACACAGAGTATAATATCAAAACAATTGATTAAAAATAAATAAATAAAAACAAGAGACTTTTAAATATATCTTCCCAGGTCGCCTGGACTGAGCAGACGGCGCAGAAATTGATCCTCTGTGGAGAGCACTTGTGAAGTAGATCGGCTGTCAGCAGAGCCGAGTTGGAATCGCCAGGCGTTTATCTGCAATGGCTTGTATCTGGGTCTGTCGTCTTCATCTCTGCTAACGGGCACAGGTCGTCCCTTGCCTCCAAAAATGAGTAAAATAAAACAAAAAATTTTGTTATTGTATTGACATATTGCTGTGTATTGCGCAGTTTTTTTTAAAAAAGACTGTGTTATCAAAACAATTTATAATCTGATATATACAACGCAGAAAATATAGTGGATAGTTCTGTGGTATTAGGAGTTATGTGTAACCCAAAAATTATGCATTATCTTGAACTTGGCAGATGTGATCTAATTCCAGAAACCACAAGCATAATGAGGGACAACTTTAAAATGTACTTCAACTATGAAGGATCAGTACCGTTCCAAAACAAAGCCACCGCGTACCTACGAACGTACATAAAATGGTGCATTTCAAACGTGTTTTTATTTGTCGTATCGAAAAAGTCTACATATTGTGCTTTGGCACTAATCAGAAAAAAATCACTGCAGAGATTACATTTGTCTCCATTGTGTTATTTACTAACTAGGATGCGTATTATTTTCTTTTTCTAGAATCTCACCATAACACACAAAAGATTGCAGTACATATAATATTTATATAAGTACTTATAAAAACACGGATTGCATAATTTTATATGAGGGATGAAACAAATAATTGATTTTGCTCATGAAAATTAAAAGTGAATTTTTACAACTTATCTCCTTTTCAGAATCTCCTGCTAGACCGCGATCTTCTCGGTGCTGCTCTCCGACATTAAAGAAAGAAAGCACGAGGCTGGCTTGAAAAGAATGAGATTTTCACTCTGCAGCAAAGTGTGCGCTGATATTAAACTTCCTGACAGGTTAAAAATGTGTGCCGGACCGAAACTCGAACTCGGGTCCTCTGTCTTTCGCGGGTAAGTGCTCTACCATCTGAGATACTCAAGGATGACTCACGACCGGTCTTCACAGCTTCAATTCTGCCAGTATCTCGTCTCCTACCTTCCAAACTTTTAGGCATTGGCAGAATTGAAGCTGTGAAGGTCGTGAGTCATGCTTGGGAGCTCGGAAGGTAGAACATTTGCCCGCGAAAGGCAAAGGCCCCGAGTTCGTGTCTCAGTCCAGCACACAGTTTTAATCTGTCAGGAAGTTTCGTGGTTTGAAAAGTTCTCGGAATCACCAGGAGAGGTCAGCGCTAGCGCAATGAATTGTTCATGTGATATTCATTGGGCTGTTGCCTGTAAACACGTGCCACGTCAGTGCTCTAGGAAGAGAGCTGTGGCGGTGACATGACTTTGTTGTTGTTCCCGTGTAGTGATTTGTGAAGATGGAAAAAATCGAGATTCGAGCAGTGATTAAGTACTTCGTAAAGAAAGGTATGAATGCAAAGGGCATTGATGCCGATTTCCTGAATACAGTGGGGGACTCTACTCCTTCATATTCAACTGTTGCCAATTGGACAAACCAATTTAAATGTGGTCAGGAGAGCTTAGATGATGATCCTCGCAGTGGTCGGCCAAGGTGTGTCACTACTCCAGAAATCATTGCAAAAGTGTTCAAAATGGTCATGGGGGATCGTCGATTGAGAGTGTGTGAAATTGCTCATGCTTGCCAGATGTCATCTATATCACTTTTTAACTGAAGAATTAGGTATGAAAAAATTATCTGCAAGATGGTTGCCGCCACTATTGACGCTGGATCAAAAATGCATGAGAAGGGACATACTGGAACTATGTTTCGCCAGTTTTAGGAGAAAGGAAAAAGATTTTTTGCGCCGGTTTGCGACCACAGATAAAACTTGGGTGCACAACTATACCACAGAGACAAACCAACAGTCAAAGCAGTGGAAACATACTGATTCTCCGCCAACAAAGAAAGCAAAGACAATACCTTCGTCGGGAAAGTTCATGGCATCAGTGTTCAGGGACGCGAAGGGGATTCTGTTTGTAGATTATCTCCCCTCTGGGTAAACAGTTACTGGAGAATACTATGCTAACCTGCTGGACAAATTGCAACAAAACACACGCGAAAAAGGCTAGGTTTAGCAACGAAGAAAGTCATCTTCCATCAAGACAATGCGCGCCCGTGCACATGTGCCGTCGCCATGGCAAAATTACACGAACTAAGGTATGAATTGGTGCCACACCTGCCTTATGCACCTGACATGGCTCCGTCAGACTTCCATCTCTTCGCAAAACTGAAAATTTTTCTTGGTGGACGAAGATACGCTTCAAACGAAGAAGTGAGTTGACAACTATTTTGCGGTCCTGCAGGAAACTCATTTTCGAGATGGGATCAAGGCACTGGAACGTCTTTGCACCAAGTGTATTAATCTACAAGGAGACTACACTGAGAAATAAAATTAGTTTCAGTGATGTAAGTACTGTTTTCCTATTCCGCTCCGAGAACTTTTCAAACCAACCTCTTAAGTCAAAGTACCACAAAGAAAGTTTATAAATTTCTTCCGTTCCAGCTCCAGACCACTCGAGTGCTTTTATTTTCATATTCTGTTTGCACTAAACTGTTCGAAATGAGTTGATCTTTTTGGTTACCAACTCTCTTGTTGCCTCACGATCCACTACTTCATTAACCAAAGCGCAAAGCGGCGTATGTCTGGTTTGTCTTGTCTCGGTTGCCGCAGTCCTTAGATTTTACTTGCCAGCATCAAGGAAAACTTTGGTGCCGGCTGCTGTGGTCGAGCGGTTCTAGGCGCTTCAGTCCGGAACCACGCGGCTGCTACGGTCGCAGGTTCGAATCCTGCCTCGGGCGTGGATGTGTGTGATGTCCTTAGGTAAGTTAGGCTTAAGTAGTTCTAAGTTCTAGGGGACTGATGACCTCAGAAGTTAAGTCCCATAGTGCTCAGAGCCATTTGAACTATCATTAACAGGTTTGCGGCAGCTGTAGCATGTGCTGCGCAGTCCGTTTTTGTTTTCGCGGTGCCAAAATGCTTATTCAGCCTGAGATCAGCAATACACTAAGAACTGTCACTGAAAGACACATATGGTTAATCATTTAACTCGTCTAATAGAATTTGCTGTGACTATTTCGAATCCAAGCGTAGTAGAGTCCCCCTGTGGCTGACTTAAAGAAGGATGTTAGATAATTATATTATTACAAACATCACGTCTCGTTGCTACTTCTCAGATGATTATAGCATTAAATGTAGTAAACACCTGTCACCGTCCGTGGAAAAAAAATTCTTTGATTAATACAAGACGCTTGTAACCCTGAAATAAAAAATATTATCATCAAAATGAACTCTCTCTGGCGTTAGGTAGAATGTCTCGCCTTCAATAGGCTGGTCTATAATTCCTTTGATTTAGAGTATTTTGTTCTGTTCCTTGTGCTACAGCGAAAACTCGAATGCTGTTTCTTCGGAACATCATGTTCTTAGCAGTGTGCTTACACTTAGCATGCAAGGGAAACTAGAATATGACGTATATGTACAGTAGTCTCGTTTTTTTTTTCTGGAGCTTAGTCTAAAGTACACTGTTGGCCTGCTTTCCGGCAGACGACCTCACAAAGACGACACCACGCAACGTAGCACGCCAGCCGGAATGCGCCCTTACGGCCGAGGCGTCCCCTTGTTATCACAGCACTTCTCGGGGGACCCTTTCTTAACCGCGACTTGTTTGCTCAAGCCGCGTTGAGACGGAGCCACATATACCTATTCTTTTTTCAGTGTAAACCAAACATAGCTACAACCTTCGACAGATATTGATCTTCCTAATAAATTATTAATGCTGTTTTGTTGTGTTAGCTGTTCTGGTACCCAACAAGTTTTAGCTCACTGGACGTCAATATGAATTTCTGTAGCCCAGTTCACACTGCCCCGATAGATGAGAGAAATGGTAAAGAGAAGAGGGTTATGGGGCACAACGGGAAACGTAAAGGAACGATGTACACTCATGGTCAGAAAAAAAAAACAGAACACCTTGAACGAATAGAGATAGGACTTTCATATTCACAGGACGTATACAATAGTATGTTCTGCAGAAATGATTAGCTTTTGAACACGTCGGATCTCGCGTTCAGGGTCAACATTGACATCGCGGCCCAACGCCAACTACCGCTAAAATGTGCTAGCGGCTCTCGTTGTCATTATAAACCGAAGGTACTGGATCAGTGTGACTTTAGCAGAGGTGCAGGATGCCTCGCAGAGTATGCGCGAATCGTACCGTGAGTTTGAACGCGGACGCATTATCTACAAGAGTGAATGTTATACATCCATCCGGGAAACTGCTGCTCGTGTGGGACTAAGTGTTTCGGCAACGCAAAGGGTGTGAACCGAATACTTCACGGAAGGCCCTATAACACGACGAGATGACTGCAAGGTTCGCAGGAGAGCTTCTGTGAAGTTTGGAAGGTAGGAGACGAGCTACTTGCGGAATTAAAGCTGTGAGGACGAGGCTTGAGTCGTGCTTGTGTAGCTCAGTTGGTAGAGCACTTGCCCGCGAAAGACAAAGGTCCCGAGTTCTAGTCTCGATCAGGCACACAGTTTTAATCTGCCAGGAAGTTTCAATACTGTTTGTGTTCCTTCTGAATCAGTCGTCACCTATAACTCAGTGGATATATCGCAGAACCTCTGATATGGTATCGAGTCAGAATACGTTACAAGTACTATAGAAATATCTAGATGTGGCAGTGTGAGGGAGTCCCAAAATATCGCTTATGTCGTACCTCGATTTGTAAAGTGGGTATAGCATTTAACATTGATACTTCTATGCATCTGTAGAACCAAGACCGCTTGTGACAGGAAAGGAAGGAGTATGTCAAGTCATAAGACTGGTACTGATATTTCTATTTCCAGAGCCATAGCCATCAAGAGGGTGTATTTCCGATACTTCGCTCATTGTCGAATGTTGTTCAACTGAGACCGCGATCGTGACATTTAGTTGTAAGTACAGGAATAAAATAAATATGTGACCGATTTCTTAGGATGATTGATTCTACCAGGCATGCTCAGCCTGCAGCGCCAGTGATCTGTGTGGGGGTGATTCACGTTTCCCTTAAACGGTAAAAGCTGTCAGAATGGAGAGGCCTGTTGGAGTGTGGGAATGTAGATGAATTAAGGTGTTGTCCTCTAGATAACCGAATAGCGAACTAATACCTAGTATGTGTTGGATAGCTTTCGTGATTGTGTGGAAATTTGAAAATGAATTGGAGGTGCATTTGCGCTAGACCATTATTCCCTCACATGTAAACTGTTCGGTTGACTGCTTCTGTACATTTGACGCCTTTATTTAGTTGAGAGAAGATCGATTGTGGGTGTGCATCTAGTGTGTGGAAGACATGTTCGCCAGTTCTCTAGACATGAGGAACACCTTACTTGACCTTGTAAATTATAGGGAAGATTTCTAATCTGTTACATCACCGAGATCGGTATTCGAGGGTGGAAATATCATTTTTTGTCTGTTTGTTTCTAGTTACTCAGTAGTCTAGAGCACGCTCCACCTATCTAAAGTTTCAGGTTTGTGTAGAAATAATTGTCAGTCTATATCTTCGGAATTATGTTGCATGAGCGATAGGTAGGATACTGCTTTGTGCATCGAGATATGTTCTTGTAATCCCAAAGTCTGGAAATGGGTGTAGAAATGCGAGCAAGCAGGCAGGTCCTGACCAGAAAGAGTAATGCGCTTTTACCAAGGGGGAGAAACGAGCCAATCTTTGCACAACAGTTCTGAGAGTGACTTCGATCCACTGACGGCTTTCTGATGTAAAAGGGATGATTTTGTATGTGGAGGACATGAATTATATGTTTACTACATCAACACAGTACGCGGTGATATATTGCTGGGTTGGAGATCGGTTTCACTCTCTAATATTGAAGCTCGTGTCCTCAGAGGGATAGTCTTTCCGTATTTGACAATATGTATGGCACTTCGTGAGGTTTAGTTGTCAGTGCAATATGGTGATCAGTGTAAAACAGTTTGTTCTGCTGACTGAAACATTTGTAGAAAGAAAGAAAAGGCTGGTGGTGCTTCCCTAGGACTGAGGAGCATAGTGTTGGCATACCATAATTTTTTCGGGTGCTGTACAGATATAAAAGATCACTATACTGTTTGTGTAAAATGTGTATATATTGTATTGTAAAGTTATTGTGGCTTACGTTGTGTAAAATGTGTATATATTGCATTGCGAAGTTACTGTGGTTTATGTTGTGGCATGACTAGGGAGGATGAGTGTGTGTCCTATCGTGAGGGACATATAAATTCTGCACATCGATAACCACGAGGGTACGAGAGAGATCTTTTACATGGAAAATTATGTGCACTATAGATACTGAGATTCGTTCCAGAAGCACAGTCGTCTAGAGAAGACATTACCTGTACATCGATTGGAGTCACACTGCAGCAGCAATTGTAATATTTAATTGTAGTTACGCTGGTAAATATGTTCCTGGCCTTCAATAGTCTTGTGACTTTGGTATATATTTGATGCTCTGTAGACAACTTTGTGGGTTTAACTGTCAATGTAATATAGCGATTTGTGCGAAATAATTTTACCGCTGAAGGACCAGTCTGCAGAAAGAGAGAAAAGGTGGATGGTGCTTTGACACCGGTGGCATTAGTAATTCAGCAGGTGAATTCGATAAGAACCAACTGTAATGCTCGATTCATTCACATCCTTTGTGCTGGGATATTGGAGCCTCTACAAGTCGTGGGAACGTTTATGTGTGTTGAAACCAGGAAGAGTAACACATGATGGACTGCGAACCGCATTAGGTCTGCGAGGAAGACTGCATTCGATATTATTCTGCACTATTTTCGTAAGCAGGTTCTGTTACGGCAAGAATTTCTGTGCATACAAGCTGAGACATCAAGAAAACGTGCGTTAACGATTTCTGGGACACTATACAAATTCCGCGATGTCAACTCAGCTATTATTTTAGATAGCCATGTGGCTTCAGCATAACATTGGGAACATTGCTAGATGCGCTTACAAGGGTATGTAGCTACGCACAGCGTTGCGTCAGTCATGCTGGGCAGTTAAGTACGGCTAGACACTTCTCTCATGTCGCGCTAGGAACAATATGCCCTGTGCTACTCTGTCATCAATGATAAAGACACGTGCTGCCTGGAGGCATCTTGTGTATGGGAGCTGAGTCAGCGCGCCTTGGAGTACTTTGACGTCAGTATAATACTGACTGTATACCTGAAACTAGAAGCAGCTCTCACCTGCATCTGGTGGTGGTTCATATTTGTGACAGTGCACCCCCCCCCCCCCCAGAGTGTCTGCGCCCCTGTCTGGTCATGTCAGCACTGGTTTCTTGGTGAACACGTATTTCAAGAGGAATTTCTCAGGTCTCAAGTATGAAAGGGATGTTGCCGCCTCATGCTTGAGGGCACCTGTGTATAGTTTGACAGTTGACAGCTGCGTCACTTTGCTGGAGCAGCTGCTAACCTCCTGTACAGTCCATTGGACAGTGGGTGGCAGACAACGCATGTGCACATTGATTGCGTGTCTGTTGGATTATTTTGTGACCAGGTCTGTAGGCTGTGCTATGTGTTGTTTGGACGGTTTATGAGCTGATTTCGTGTCTGCACATCAGTTTAATGCAATATTTAGGAGGAGTTTGCATGTCTCTGCTGAAATTATTTTAGTAAATTAAGAGTTTTTTTGCGCATCTGGAGAGCGTTATTTAGAAGTAGCTTACAGGTCTGCAGACTGTGTATTGGGACCCCAAGCACATCAGGGCGAGTGTTTTGTGTCATTGTGATAAATATACTCCATCCCTAAATAAAATGTTCCAAAATAGAGTACACTCCTTCCTTACTCTCTCCAGGAGACCAGCACAGGCTGAGTCATTTTAGCGCCATTTCCCCCTCCAGGCCACCATCTTGGATTACATCACAAGAGGGATGACAGTACCCTCTGGTGGCAGTACAGTGTAATAAGTCAACTGGAGTCTAGATCTTGTGGTCGAGACACTGCCTGCAAAATAAAAACTTATGTCCAGCACAGAGAGAGTCGTTTTCCACGATTTCCCCATACCATCTTGGATCACATCATGAAACGGACAACAGTGCCCTCTGGTGGTGGTACTGCATACTAGGTCCAGACCTCGTGGTGAACATACTGTTTGCTGCCATCTTGGATAACTGTACTTGCATTATCAGCTGACATCATGGCTGCCATCTTGGATTACGTCACAGAACAGATGACAGTGCCCTTGGTGGTGGTACTGTATACTGGGTCAGTTGGAGTGCGGACCTCCTGGTGAACACACTGGATGGTGGTGCTGCCGCCTCTAACTGTTTAAATAAAGACTGGTGCATGATTTCGACAGTTGACAATTAGCAGGCATGTTTACAGAGTCTTTTTAGTGGTTTGCACGTCTGTAGGCTGTGTGGCATGTCAGAGTGTGTGTTTTGTATCAGTCTGATAAATATACTCCACCCCTAAATAAATTGTTTGAAAATAAGTAAATAAAGTACACTCCTTCCTCTCTCCAGGAGCCCAGTGCACGCTGAGTCCTTTTCCCAGCAATTCCTAGGAAGAGGTAGCGGTTGGATGACTTAGGTTAATGGAGGTACCCCAAGTGACCTTTATTCCAACGATTTTCTTAGGTTTGTAGAGGTGTGATACATTATCCTGCTAGAATTTGAACTTCCCACCAATTCCTAGGAAGATGTGGCGGTCAGATGATTTAGGTTAGTGGAGGTAGCCCAAGTGACCTTTTCTCCGCCATGTTCTTAGGTTAGTAGAGATAACTGCGGTGTGATGCATTATTCTGTTGGAATTTCAACTTCCCTCCATTCTCTGGGGGCGAGGTTAGGTTAATGGAGGTAGCCCAATTTACCTATCTACCCACCAAAATCCGCCATCTTGAATGACGTCATGACCACCATATTGGATGTTGCCAAGTCTACAAGCCGCCATCTTGGATGACACCATCGCTGCCATCTTGGATACATCTCGCAACAATGGAATGTGGGGTGGCATTAGCCTAGCTGCACTACTCTCCTGCTCCATGAAACACACTGTGGAACAGCAAGCCAAAGACCTCAGATTTAAAGGATGAAGCTAATACTATAGAGACCTGCAGTCTTTGCTAAAAATAAACCTGCCAGGATAGCCGAGAGCGCTAACGCGCTGATTCCTGGACTCGGGTTGGCGCGCCGGCCGCGGATCGAATCTGCCCAGCGAATTAACGACGAGGACCGGTGTGTCGGCCATCCTGGATGTGGTTTTTAGGCGGTTTTCCACATCCCGCTAGGTGAATACCAGGCTGGTCCCCACGTTCCGCCTCAGTTACACGCATCACAGACATTTGAAACACGTCCGCACTATTTCACGATTGGCACTCGACACAGACAGTTGGGGTACACTGATTCCGTCCTGGGAGGTATGTGGTGGCGGCAGGAAGGGCATCCGCCCATCCCTAACACTAATTTTGCCAAATCCGTTGTAACCACGCCGAGAACAAAAACATACCGGAACGAGCAGAATTTATGCGCGCTAAATCATTTTGTGGACAAATACTCAATCTCACCTAGCACATAGAGAACGGCTTCGAATGGAAGCAGGTAATTAGATTCGCTTTGACAGATCTCTTAGCTGCCTACGATACTGCCAGCCACCAACGGCTGCTCATTAAGTTTTGTAATATGACTAAGGACTTCCGAGTTACAAAATTAGTGGAATGTGTCATTCAAAATATACGTTTTTACGTGACGCTACATGGTAGGAATAGCCACTGGAGAAGGCAAAAGAATCGCTTACCCCAAGAGTGTCCTGCCACCAATTTTATACTTACAAACGAACAGGCAAGGAACGATGAGGCGAGACAGTTTACATATACCGATGATAGTGGTGTGGCCGCAAGAGGAAAATCGTTTGAGTAAATTAAAGGAAAACTGATGCGGTCTCTCGAAGTCTTACCTATCTACAGCGGAGAATATTTCCTGAGGCCAAATCTCTGTAAAGCTAAGCTGTTTCCCTTCCACCTTAGAAACGAAGACGCCCATCTCCGAGTTATTTGGGTATGCGAGTTGATAGGACTCGGACATTTTGGAAGCACTGCCAAAACGTTAAGGGAAAAGTGTGTGTGAAGAGTAATATGATTCAAAAATTCTCCAGCATGAAATGGGGAGCTCAACCTCAAATTCTAAGAATATCGGTTCTCGCACTATGTTTGTCTGCAGAAAAGTATGAAACACCTGTCTGGTACATCTTTGCTCATGTCAAATATACCGACGAGCCAATTAATGAGACAGTGCGAGTAGTGCTTGGTTCCATAAAACCATCGTCAGTCAACAGATTTACTCAATTTTCGACATAGCTCCACCCACAATCAGAAGCTAAATTGCAATTCAGACCGAAAGGAGGAAACACTCCAACGATCACAGGCACCCGTTATACGGTTACGAAATCGGCCGACTAAATACATGGCGACGTTTTGTGCAAATTACCAACTTTTTAGAGGAGCCGCCTGAAAGAGGACGAAAAATTTTATGACAAAACTGTATTAAGCAGACGCTAATTAACCCTAAAGAACAACTGGCTGCCGGAAATCATCTATTGATCACTTAAAAACTGGCGTCACAGGATGCAGTAATAACTTGAGAAATTATGGCTATAAATAGAGAGATCCGGTGAGAGGGTTCCAGTACAGTATCATCAACATCTAATGATATTCCCAACAATACGAAAAACCTTGACAATGACAGATCATATCAAAGAAAATGACAAAACTATCGGCGGCCGGTGTGGTCGAGTGGTTGTAGGCGCTATAGTCTGGAACCGCGCGACCGCTACGGTCGCAGGTTCGAATCCTGCCTCGGGCATGGATGTGTGTGATGTCCTTAGGTTAGTTAGGTTTAAGTAGTTCTAAGTTCTAGGGGACTGATGACCCCAGAAGTTAAGTCCCATAGTGCTCAGCTCCATTTGCACCATTTGACAAAACTATCTGTGTGGCTGAAGTCTTAATTTGGGGGAGAGTAGGAAAAGTGTTTTATTTGAAAGGTTGAAAGAGTATCGGAGACAATGCAGTTCATAATTTTGAGGTCATGTGACAAATCAACGTAAGTTCAGAGAAACATTCTCTGAGTTCTACATACGAAAGTGAAGAGGTAGAAATCCTTACAGATAATTAAGGCAAGATAGAGGATACAGAGACACAAACCGTGGGGCCAGCAATTAAGTGAGCACCTTATCAGGAAATAATGAGCCTAACTTTCATCAATGATAACCTAAACGGTAGGTGAGAAGACAGATTTCATAAAGTCTCACGTCATCAATTCTCGGCTAGATAGCACAAATATTCAAATAGAACAGATCAGTTCTTAAATTTTAAAGATTCGAATGCATATGAAGAAGGAGAACAAATGCTCTCCACTGGGTTCAACCTGGACGCTGAATGAAAATGTGAGTGCCAGGACACGAAAACCCGGAACAACGAGCTAATTGATAGCCCAAGATTTAAAGTTCCATGCTTTCGTGATCCTTGGGAAGTGTGGGTACATATTAATAGATTCTGGGCTCAAGATAGTGTGTGCCAATGTAACGTGATATGCAGAATGTTCCCCGACAAACGTTTCCGTAGTGGTATCAAGAGTCAACATGAAGCATCCGACGAGGTGCTCTACTAGACTGAGACATCCGACATTCATGTGTAGTCTGCACCGTTGCATGTTTTCGTAGCGTAAATAACTGCACATGTGTATTTTTAGTTAAATATGTGTAACAATTTTGATGTTGTAATTGATGCATACGGTAATAATAATAAAATAACAGCAGCAATAATAATAAGAGAAGTGTAAAAATTTGGTCAGAGATATGAAAGATATCAGGGGAGAAGCTGATAAACGTATTCAGCAAGAGAAGAAAGCAAAGCAACGCAAGAAGCTGAAGAACGTCGGATTCACACAGGGAGTGGCGGAAATGAAGGAACAGTAGGCATAAGGAAGTGAGCAGACCTTGGCGGTAGCAAAAGGAGGTACATGATAAGGAGAGAGGTGTGAATAGTAATCAGAAAAAAATCGACAATATAAATCAAGTTGACGAGGACTTCGTACATATTAATGACGGGAAAAATTTAGAGACATATACCGCAGGATGAAACTGTGGTACAAGGCAAAGTAAGGAACAAAAATATCAGTTATAGTGTCATAACAAAATTAAGTCATTAAAATCATTCAGCTGCTTTAGATTTTCGCCACTTGATACTATCAAAGTTTCAGAAAGTAGCAGTAATGCTAGCAGTGAACAATGGAATATAGGTTTGTCAAAAGCTGCCAGCAGTGAAACACTTGATATGTGGTGGTGTGCTGTCATAATAACACGTTTAGGTACAAAGTGAAAAGTTGGAAAATGTATTCTTCGCAGTCTTCGGATCAGTCGGCATGGAGGAGGTCAGTCGTGGGCAAACACGTTGTTGTGGAGCGTAGAAAGGGCGTAAGGAACTGGGCTATTATAGAATGCGCAGTGGTCAGCAGTAAGCAGCAGGAGACATGGAATACGTGAAGGGAATGACAAGTGATCTGACACAAAATATAAAGTCAGGCCTAAACAGGGCCGATAATGCAATGAACTGTCTCCGAATCTGACTGCTGGTCGACGAAATTGATATGGGGATTATCTACAAAACACATGATATATATGTAACTCTGAAATTGGATAACTTTTATGTGACCAGATGTGAGGAAAGTGACAGAAAAAGTGATAACATGCTGACAAATTTGGATGTGGGAGAAAGTCTATGAAATGGTTTCGATTCAGTTGGAGGTCAGCGACAAATAAGTACAATGCCCAACACGCCTGCATTACTTGGATAAAAACAGGAGTTTCTGGTAGTGTAAGTTCATGAAAAACGAAGACGGGGAAATTTAGGCAGAAAATATCTTCCGCAATCTGTGAAGAAGCATGATAGGAATGGCAAAGTGACGACGACAGGATTGGAATGTACACTGGCGAGCCAAAACGTAACTACCATTTGCGTGGTAGCATATTGGTCCACCCTGGGATATTGAGTACACTGTCACGCTCCTCAAACTACTTTAGCTCGATTCTGGCCTTGTGACACTGTAATGTATCCCGTTGGAAGATGTCATTGCCGTCGGGCAAGACACGAAACATAAAGGAATACAGCTTGTCTTCAATACTGATCATGTAGCCCACATATGTCATGCTGCCTTTTACTATCAAAGATTCCGTGGAAACCTGGGTGAATGGCATCCAGAGAATAATACTGCCACCACTGGCCTGATCCGTGGCAAGGTGCATATTTCGAGCAGTCATTCCCATAGATGACGGCGTTTGTTGGCACTAATATCAACCTGGTGGAACAAGATACATGATTCATCCGATCATGTGACACGTTCCCACTGATCCAAGATCCAATGTCGATGATGTAGTGCCCAGTACAGTCGTAAATGACAATGTTGTTGCGTCAACATGAGTACACGTAGGGGTCGTCTGATGCGGAAGTCCATGTTCAACAATGTACTCTGAACTGTCTGTTCTGAAGCACTTGTGTCTGCATCAGCAAAGTGCTCCGTGCTGAGCCCGGACGAGTGGATACGATTGAACGTGAATGTATGCACATAATCACACCCTGTGACGCGCACACCACCTGTACGCCCGCCACGTGATCCACACCGGTTCAGAGTATAGTGCGGGCTCTGTCAGTGTGAATGGAGCAGTGCAAAGGGGACGATGGTACCCATACTGGAGTAGCGGCTGTTCGTTGAAGAAAGTTACGTGACAACAAAGTCGTGAAACGGAGTGGTCTGTTGTCTGCTAGAAGTTTCATGGCGTCAAAGTGCCAGCAAAGGAGTGCCACGCAATGCTTAATCAATAAACGCCGTCAGACAGGATCTGTTTTGAACAAGTCAAAAAATATCCCGAAACGTGCCCGCGCACTAGAAAATGTGGCTGCATTTCACCAGAAAGAGTTTCAGAGTCCTACCAAATCAACCCGACGCCTGTTGCAAGAGAGCGGCACATCATGTGGATCATGCGGACGATTACTCCACCTGGACCTGCACATGCATCCCAACCGAGTCTGCTGTTCATGCATTAAAACCAGCAGATGCCCCTCAGTGCCTCAAGTTTTGTAAGTGGCTGTTCACTGAGATAACAATGAATTCCTTGGAGATTGGTCTGTTGTTTATGCCTGATGAAGACTGGTTTCACCTGAGTGGTTATGTTAGTTCACAGGGCAGCGGAGAATCTGCATAACTTCCACCAAACACCATTGCATGATCAGAAGGTTGGAGTTTGGTGTGCAGTCTCTACATGCCTCATTATTGGTCCCATCTCCTTTCATCAGACGCTGGCTTCGGCTCGTTACACTGTCAACATTTTAAAACCCTGTGGCAGCATTAACGGAAGAGGGAAAGACCTACTTCCAACTCTGTGTTGGGAGGCCTCATGTCTAATGTGTATCGCAACAACCATCATAGTCTTCAAGAACTGCAGAAATTCTAGCAGTCCAGCTTCGATCCGCCTTCACCAACTTCCTGACAAGGGTATAAAAGTGCCAAAAGATGAATGGTGATCACTTTCAGCATCTTTTATAGTCAGGTAAGTATTGTGTTTCCTTTCCTCTTCTGTATTTCTTTGTACCCTGGAACTCTGTTCTCCGGGTCACTTTTATTTGCTCCATTAATTCAAAATTAGTTTTGAACCCCCAAGACACTGAGCTGCAGTACGTATCAGTAAGTATTTCCCCACCTCTAATTGTTATTATTTGCATTCAACACACGAATGTACACATCACAAAAGCAACAACAGTCCATAAGTGCGTAGTCACAGCCTTCTACATCAAGGTAAGAGATTTTGTTTGAACCCCTACACAATATCGTCCAATAGAATGGCTTCCACCGTCATACATATTCGTATAACTAATAGAGCTGAATCCACCTGCATTTTGCGCTAGGGAAGGCACAGACAAGATAAATCAGGGCTTGTACAGAGACTTTTCCTTCGTATCACTTGTGAGTGGTATATTATATTCACTGCCACGCACAGACACATTCATGAACTGCTGTATAGCGTCTCTGACACTCTTGACATATGAAAAGTTACAGAACTTCGAAGGTTTATTCGGAGTGAAAATGAGGTGTTTATGGACAGCTTTCTCTCGTAGCGTCCAGAGATGGAGGTGCCACATGCAAGTCGGCAACGCTAATCGACACCACAGACAGTGGAAAGGGCTCACTGTAATTCGCAACGACATATGGGAGTCGCTCCAGAAGACCACGCCTCTCCTCTCAGCATAGCAGCGCCCTCATGCTAAGGTCAATATCGTGTCGAGCTACCAAGAGCTCTGCCCCAGCTCGAGACCTCAGCTACAGCAACCAAAACCATAGTATAGGACCAACGTCATAGTTAAAGTTTCTGGTGGACTTGTTCATTTAAATGTGGAATGTTGCAGTGCAAGAGAACAGTTTATATCAAGTACTCATATGACAAAGAAGTGTGCCAAAGTAAATCTTTTATTCATTTATGTAAGTAAGTGAGCTACTACTTCACATATTGCAGTTAAAATGAAGCATCTCCCAGCCCACTCGGAGAAACCACAGTTGTGGTTGGACGAAAGTAGTTTCGCCTGGTCACAACGCATCCTTTACACACGAACACACAGCATGAACTATATAATACCTACGAACACAGCTATGGGGAATTCTCATGACTTGTTACCTGCGACACAGCGCAAAATAATAAATCCATATGTCTATCATTCTACATAACAGACATCCACAGCAACAAAATTCCGCACAGCGCACTCAAGGAACGTAACGCGGCATTTAGATTATTGGTATACCGTAGTACAACACATCTCTATTACGCGAATGTAGGGACTAGGGAGAAGACGGCAAGACTTTCCATTAACATATTCATACTCGTATTAATTTTAACCCCATATAGACAGACAGAAGTCACGGGATACCTCCTTGTTTCGTGTCGGAGCTCCTTTTGCCCCCGTGTAGTGCAGCAGTTCGACATGGCGTGGACCCAGTAACTCGTTGAAAGTCGCCTGGAGAAATGCGAGTACTGTGCCGTCCGTAATTGGGAAAGAATTACCGATGCAGGAATTTGTGCACGAACTGACCTCTCGATTATGTCCCATAAATATTCGATGGAATTCATGTCTAGTGATCTGGTTGGCCAAATCTTTCACTCGAATTGCCCAGAATGTTCTTCAAACCAATTGTGAACAACTGTAGTCTGATGACATGACGCTTTGTCATTTACAAAATTTCCACCATTGTTCGGGAATATGGAATCCATGAATGGCTAAATGTGGTCTCCAATTAGCTTAACATAACCATGTGAAGTCAATGATAGTACAGTTATACCAGAGGACCTCGTTCATTCCATGTAAACACAGCCGACACCATAATGGAGCCACCATTAGCATGCGCAGTGCCTTTTTGACAACTTGGGTCCATGGCATCGTGGGGTCTGCGCCGCACTCGAAACCTGCTATCAGCTCTTGCCAACTGAAATCAGGACTCACCTGACCAAACTACGGCTTTGTAGTCGTCTAGGGTCCAACCGATAACGGGAGCGATGACATCAGCAGTTTGGTCCCTTAGGAACACACACACACACACACACACACACACACACACACACACACACACACACACACACAGTCCACTAACGCCAATCTTCTCCCCACTGGCCAAACGATTATGTTAATCGAACGTCCCACATTGATTTCTGCGGTTATTTCACGCAGTGTTGCTTGTTTGTTAGCACTGACAACTATACGCCGGTCTTTAAGTGAAGACCATTGGCCACTGCGCTGTCCATGGCGAGAGATAATGCCTGATGTTTGGTGGTCTCGCCACACTGTTGACACTGTGGATCTCGGAATACTGAATTCCCTAAAGATTTCCGAAATGGTATGCCCCCAGCTTCTAGCTACAATTATGTCTGCGATCAACGTCTGTTAATTCCCCGTCGTGAGGCCATAATCACGCCGGAAACCTTCTCACATGAATCACTTAAGTACAATTGACAGCTCAGCCAATGCTCTGCCCTTTTGTACGTTGTGTACACGGTACTACCGCCATCTGTGTGTTTGCATATCGCTATCCTGTGACTTCAGTCAATTCAGGTATAATTTATGTAATTGTGTTTTCGCTGTCCCAAAGGTGGCTATTCCTTCTGCTGAGCACACCCTGTGTTGTAAAAAATTTGAAAGCAGAAGAAGAAGAATAGCGATATGCTGCATATTACTGTAGAAATCAATCTCTTAACGTAGGAAATCCGCTGGCCACAGTTTCTGCTGTATGATACGAGAGGAAATGTTTTCTCGAAGGCATCTATGCGTTTATGTGAAAGTACTGTCATGTAATTGGTATCACTGTGGGCGCAGCTACATAACTTGCGCTTAGAATCCTATTCATATTGTTGCGTGCTTTGACTAAGTTAACGCTACCGTATAAGAAATATAGTTACTGCATTTATAAAGTAACTTTCTTTTCGATGCTGGAGGTAATATTAAAAGATTAGGCAGAGAGATAGGGGAGCCTGTGTAGAAGATGACAATCTTACTTTAACATTAATGTCCTCCAGTAGAATTTTTTCTCTGCAAGCAGCGTGAAGAGGAACAAGTAGAGTGCGGCGGCCTTATCACGCTGGAGCGTAGGTCGGTTACCACATCGCACTGCCATGCGCTACGCTTGTGTCGGTCACTCCGTGATCCGGGTGTAATTACGATGAATAATTATCGACGACTTATTATTGTTTAACAAAAGAAATTACAATGCAGTCATTATTTAATACAAATAGTTCGGATACTTTGACAATTTATGTTGAATGATTTTTCTGTTACACTGGCGAGCAGCATTATAGCTCCGCAGTTGCTGATACATGCACTGGATGTATCAAAGGAAGCCACAACACACACCAAGGCCTCCGCAGCAACCAGTGCAGTGCCTGACTCAGATGCAGGTGATCGACCAACGCGTCCAAGCAATGTTCCAGCAATATTGCTGTGACGTTACTAGAGAGCTGCTACGTCACCACTTTTGTTGATGAGTGTTAATACAATATTTACTGTCATTTTATTTCATCGACACAAGTTGGAACCCTTATCGTAAACTGACTACGTACTTGTCTTCTAGCATTCGAATACACTGACGGAAAAAAAAATCGCAACACCAAGAAGGAGTTGCATAACGTAAATGAAAGTTGGTAGGCGTGTTTCTATATCTGAAAAATGATTTCTATTAAGATGTCGCGCTGCGCGGGATTAGCCGAGCGGTCTAAGGCCGTGCAGTCATGGACTGTGCGGCTGGTCACGGCAGAAGTTGGAGTCCTCCCTCGGGCATGGGTGTGTGTGTTTGTCCTTAGGATAACTTAGGTTAAGAAGTGCGTAAGCTTAGGGACTAATGACCTTAGCAGTTAAGTCCAAGATTTCACACACATTTGAACATTTTTTTTAAGACGTCGCACCAGTCGTATAAGACTCCAGCTCTGGGCTGGTACACGTCTACAAAGAGGCAAGATGTGTGCCAATTTTTTCGCGTGTTTTCCTTGTAGTGTATTTGTTAAACTTCTTGCGTGTTCCAGTTTAAGTGGTTTAAGCTTGCATTTGGTAAGTGTAAATTCGGGCAGTCTGCAGCGCAGTTCTCATTTCATCCAAACAGACAGATATATAGCTCACTGAAGCATCACGTCGTTGGTGACACACCAGGAGGGTAGAAAGTTGCATATCTAGGGTTTGTCTGCTTATATAGTTTACTTTTTCAGTTAGTGTTGCTAGTTTGGGTGGAAGCATGCTGTGTGTGGACGCAGGGGGAGCTTTCCGCAGTTCGCGGACAGCTGTATGCACTTTTGGCTACGGTCAGTCACCTTCAGGCTGCTGCCTAGGGATCTAGCGATGGTGAACAATCTGGCGCGTCGAAGGGGAGACGTCAGGTGTCGAGGCAGTTTCTAGTGTACCTGATGCTGTTGATCCGCCCTCACCGCAGAGTGAGTGGCTGGTGGTAAAGCGTTCGAGGCGGTAGAGGCAGAGGGCCAATGTGGAGACTGGTCGTCTAGCCTCGCCCATTCACCCTGTGGGTGAACAGGCGGCCGCTCCTTCAGCAAGGTCCGAGCAGGTACACAGGGAGGAAATGTTTCACTAATTATCAGGAGCTTCAGCAGCTCCAACTTCAGGCGTGCTATGGAGCCCTTTAGGCAAATAGCGTTCAGGGCTGGAAAGAAAGCCAATGTACACTCGGTATGTTTGCGGGGGGCCTCATCCGAGATATGGAGGCGGCCTCACCTGTGACTATCAAATGTGAGGTCTCTCAGATTCTGGCTCACGTCAGCGCTAGCGACACCTGTCACATAGGTTCTGAGGCCATCCTAAGTTCACACAGGCTGACGGAAGTGGTGAAGGCTGTTGGCCCCATGTGTGGGGTGCAAGCACACCTCGCAAACTGCGGCATTGTTCCCAGAGCTGATTGTGGATCTTTGGTTTGGAGCTGTGTGAAGAGTCTCAACCAAAGGATTCGTCGACGCTGTGACTGTCTTGACTGCTGATTTCTAGACCTGCATTATGGGTTGGGGATTTGTAGGACTCCCATTGATAGGTTACAGGTGCACCACACAAACGAAGCAGCTAGTCGGGTACTCGGGTTCCCGAATTTACTGCCATCGACAGTGAACTTATCTGGTAGTGTATAAGAGGTGTAGGTGAAACCAAGTAAATTGTTGGATGTTTTTACCAACAACCCGAGTCTGTTGTGACAGTTATAGTCATTCAAAGAATGTCTATGGTCATTAGCGCATAAATACCTACATCATCCATTGCGACATTCACCTAACGAGTATACACTGCAATGTACCCGCCGCGATAGCCGAGAGCGCTAATGCGCTGCTTCCTAGCCTCGCGTAGGCGCGCCGCCCCGGATCGAATCCGCCAGGTGGATTAACGACGAGTGCCAGTATGCCGGCCAGCCTGGATGTGCAATGTCTATGGATTCATTGCAGTGGGTCCAGAAAGACAGCCATGCGCAGTATTTCTGAAAACGTTTTCTGAAGACCGTCTCGAGCAACTAGTTCAGCAGCCCACACGCAATGGAAATTTTCTTCGATCTTGTAGCTACAAATACGTTGGAGCTTATCGACAACGTCAGAATAGAAACGGGGATTTTCGATCGAAGTGTCATTATAGCAACTACGGTTACGAAAGTTAATAAATCAGTTAAGAAGGCTGGAAGGGTATTTCTGCTAGAAAGAGCCTCACTTAGACAGTGAATTGACGTCAGGCAGAAGAATTATGGGCAAAGTTTAAGAGAACTGCAAATCGTGGTCTGGAGAATTATATGCCTAGTAAGTTAATTAAGTACAGGAAAGACCCACCATAGTTTAATAACGAGATTCTGAAACTGCTGAGGAAGCAGTGGTTGTTGCACTCTCGACTCAGAAGAGAACGTGCTGATGACGACAAGCAAAGGTTAGTACAGGTTCGCGCCTCTATGAAAAGATCTACACGCAAAGAATACAACGACTACCACCGTCATACCTTAGCAAAAGATTTAGTAGAGAACCCGAGAAATTTCTGGTTCTGTGTTAAGTGGGTCTAAGGCTTCCATCCAGTCACTTGTCCAGTTTGGTTCGGCAGTTGAAGATAGCAAAACAAAAGCCGAACTTTTAAATGGTTCAAATGGCTCTGAGCACTATGGGACTGAACATCTGAGGTCATCAGTCCCCTAGAACTTAGAACTACTTAAACCTAAATAACCTAAGGACATCACACACATCCATGCCCGAGGCAGGATTCGAACCTGCGACCGTAGCGGCCGCGCGGTTCCAGACTGAAGCGCCAAGAACCGCTCGGTCACAGCGGCCGACCTGAACTTTTAAATTTCACGTTCAAGAAATCGTTCGCACAAGACAATCATACAAACATTCCGTCGATGGACCATTGAACGGACTCCCGTATGGACGACATAGTAATAAGCATCCCTGGCGTAGAGAAACAACAAAAGGTTATGAAAACGAATAAATCACGAGATCTGGATGGAATCCCAATTCGGTTTTTGAAAATGTGCTCTGCGGCAATGGTCTCTTACATAGCTGGTAGTTATCGCGAATCTCTTGTCCAGCGCGAAGTCCGCAAGCGACTGGAAAAAGGCGCAGGTGACTCCTGTTGCGAGGTGCCGGGGCTAGCACTGTATTTAACACTAAATTCTTCTCGAATCTTCACGTGGAAATGATGCTCTAAGCCCCCCCCCCCCCTTTTCTAACTCCTACTTTTGCTGTTGCACATGGATTAAGAAGAAACGCGAACTGACTGTAATCGACCCTGCAAGTGGAGTAGAAAAGAGTTTGGCATCTGCAATAATTTAATTTGATAGACATTAGTTAAATAAAGGAAAGTTTCAGTAACGTAGTGAGAAATGAAAGGGTTGCTCTACCGATTAACAGAATGAAAGTTCTGTCCAAAATAACAATTTGATTTATTATGACTAAACTCAAAATCATAAACAAAACACATGAAACATTTACTATACTTCAAATTGGGTCAAATTGGATACTCAAATAAATGCTGTGAAGGTGAAGTTGTCCATAAACTAGATTGTGACATTTATGACGAAGTGCTATGTGGAGCCAATTCCTTGCAACTCAAATCTTAAGAGAAACACCCAGCCAACTCAACATTAATTGCTGCTACGGTAGTGATAACTCAGACAGTGAACACCCAAGACAGAACAAAGTTAGAAAAGACGAACAGGCGCGCTCTGCTGAGCTCTGATTATCACAGTGCAAATTCCCTAGTCTGCTGGTGCTGCGGACATACATTACCAAGCTGTCTTCTTAACAGCAAGGACACGATCTGGCGTACCGGAAGCGATGGCTGGTTGCTTCGACGACCCATCGTGGTGATGATAATATCGCGAGTATAGCCCGAAACAAATTGTCCTGGTCTAGTTGTTCCAGACTAAAGACTTCCTATCAATACAAATGCGCCTCTGAGGGAGACGAAGAAGGCTCGCCACACAATCACTGACAGTACAGTGATTGATTTTAACAAGCGAAGTCACACAGTAACTCCGATACAGTCAACTTTAGCCAAAACTGCCCAAGACAGACAACATAGCCCGCTTGTACGCAGAACGCTCAATTGCCAACTGTACTCGGAAAGTTACGTTGAAGTCGAAACTTCAGCAACTTCGCTAAACAGTTACAATCAAATAAAAGTATATTAGACAGCCAACAGAAGGCAGGCTGTCCAGAGCAGCGAGAGCTCAGTCTTGTAACCTACTCCGACCGAAAGGCGAGAACCGACTCCCACCAGAGCACCCGTACAAACCAAACACAGAACATTCCCGCTCCCATGACAGTGGCCGTGGTTAAACGTTCCAATCAGCAACTCGAAAACCGCGGAAAATTCCACTCTATTGCCAAACCACTACCATTCCACCAATGGAGATTCTTGGCGCCAATTTCTGCGCCGATTTTACTACGTCACGGAGCTATGCCCTGAGCAAGCCAATCACAGTTGCGATTTTGCAGAAAACGCGGGAATTTGCTCTCCAAGACTGCCTGGGAACACAAGTCATTGCCACACCTCGCTGGTAGCCCGCCAGAAAGTGTTTTCGCTAAGTTTCTGCGAAGTAAGGGAATCTCTAGCCCAGCCGCTCCTTCAGGCCCCTGCGGGCGAGTCTCCGCATCTATTATGACAATGTTGGCGTCTGGAAAGCATTCACTCGACTCCCTCACACCTGTCGGCTTAACCCCTTCAAGATCAGCAGTTCCCGCCTGTCACCGGACCACCCGGGTGATGAGAGACGCTGCGTGGGAAGTCCGCGTGTGAAGGAATAGCACAACTTCTCGCTGCATGCAATTAGAGAGGAAAATCGAATTACTCAGAGTGAGATAAAAATATGAGAGGGGGCTTCTGCCACCTCTCACTGTGTAAAAGAAGGGTAAAATATCGGACCTGCAAAATTAGAGACTGATGTTCCCAACATCGGTTTGCTGCAGAATTCTTGACCATATTCTCAGTGCGAATACAATAAATTTTCTTGAGACCAAGAAGATTACGTCCACGAATCAGCATGGTTTTAGAAAGCATCGCTCTTGTCAAACTCAGGTTGCTCCTTTCTCACATGATATCCTGCGACCTATGAATGAAAGGCAACAGGCAGATTCCATATTTCTTGATTTCTGGAAAGCGTTTGACAAGGTGCCCCAATGCAGGTTATTAAAGAAGGTGGGAGCATATGGAATAAGTTCACATATATTTGAGTGGTTCCAAGACTTCTGAAGTTATAAAACGCAGTATTTGGTCCTCGACGGCGAATGTTCATCAGAGACAAAGGTATCGTCAGGTGTGCCCCAGGGAAGTGCGATAGGATCTCTGTTGTTCCCTACGTAAATGACCTATTTGGCGGACAATGTAGTCAGAAATCTGCAGTTGTTTGCTGATAATTCTGTGGTTTACTGCAAGGTGTCGTCGTTGAGTGTCTATAGGAGGATACAAGGTGACTCAGACAAAATTTCTAGTTGATGTGATGAATGGCAGCTAGCTCTAAATGTACAAAAGTGTAAGTTAATGCGGATGAGTATCGAAAACAAAAAATGGTTCAAATGGCCCTGAGCACTATGGGACTTAACATCTTAGGTCATCAGTTCCCTAGAACTTAGAACTACTTAAACCTAACTAACCAAAGGACATCACACACATCCATGCCCGAGGCAGGATTCGAACCACGACCGTAGCAGTCCCGCGGTTCCGGACTGCAGCGCCTAGAACCGCAAGACCACCGCGGCCGGCTATCGAAACAAACCCATAATGTTTGGATACAGCATTAATAGTGTCCTGATTGACACGGTCACATCGTTTAAATATCTGGGCGTAAAGTTTCAAAGCGATATAAAATGGAACGAGCATGTGAGGATTGTGGTAGGAATTCCGAACGGTCCTTCGGTTTATTGGGAGAATTCTAAGAAGGTGTGGTTCACCTGTAAAGGAAACCGCATCTAGGGCGCTAGTGCGACCAGTTCTGGAGTACTGCTCGAGTGTCTGGGATTCGTACCAGATCGGATTAAAGGAAGACATCAAAGCAATTCAGAGTCGAGCTGCTAGATTTGTTACTGGTACGTTCGAACAACACTCAAGTGTTATGGATATGTTTCGGGATCTGAAATGGGAATCTCTGGGGGATAGGTGACACTCTTTTCGTGGAACACTACTGAGAAAATTTAGAAAACCAGCATTTGAAGCTGATTTCGGAATGATTCTGTTGCCTCCAGCATACACTGCGCATAAGGACCACGAAGATAAAATAGGAGGAATTAAGGTCTCTAGTGCTTACAACCATTTTTGGTACACTCCGCCACGCGCCGAAAGGTGGTCTGAGGAGAATCGACGTAAATATAGAAGTAGTAATGCCACTATGAGGACGGAAATCGGGTTTGCTTTAAATATACTCTGTAACGGTTGTAAGTGATAATTACCGTTGAGATTGGACGTGGTAACTTTATGTTAGTCAAGAATGCATTTAAGGCTAAAGAGACGCCATTACCGGCAGCTCACTGAGTTCGAACGAGATTGTGTAATACAGTTACGAGAAGCCAGATGTTCCTTCTACGATACTGCAGAATGAATTGGCATGACTGTACCCACTGTACATGATTGCTGGCAGCGGTGGTTACAAGAATGTTCCGTCGCAAGAATGCAGGTCTCTGGATGGCCATGTGCCCGTACCAAGAGGACAGATCATCGTGTTCAGAGTATGGCTCTGGATCATCGTCCTGCATCTGAAGCAGCAGTTTGAGCAGCAACTGGCACCACAGTGATTCAGTGAACCGCTGCAAATCGGTAACTTCAAGGACAGCTCCGATCTAGACGCCCTTTAGCGTGCGTTCCACTGACCCCAGGCCAGCGCCATTTGCGACTTCAGTGACGTCAGGGGAGAGCTCATTGGAGGGCAGGGTGGAGGTGTGTTTTGTTCTGCCTCGGTGCCAGTGATGGTCGTGTGTTGGTTAGTAGAAGGCCAGTTGAGTGCCTGCAACCAGCAGGAGCACTCTCGGGGTTATCCCTCGCACCTTGACTGCAAATTGGTGTGTTATTCTGGTGATTCGACCTGTTTTGCTGGTATTCAACAACAGCGTCCCAGTGGGTGTTTACCAACAGGATAACGCTCGTCCACATACCGCTGTTATAGCCCAGCATGCTCTACAGATTGTCGACATGTTTCCTTGGTCTACTCGATCACCATGTCTTTCTCCATTCGAGCACATATGGGAAATCATCGGGCGACAACTCCAGCGTCATCCACAAACAGTATTATTTGTCCCTGTATTGACCGACCATGTGCAACAGGCATGGAACTACATCCCACAAACTGACATCCTCCACCTGTACAACACAGTACATGTACGTCTGCATGCTTGCATTCAACATTCTGGCAGTTACACTGGTTATTACTGCACGAGTATATCATATCTGCAGTCGCTTATTTTGCGCATACATTAACCTGCAATCTTGGAATGTTAATCACATAAATATGTTACCTAAACAAACGTATTCCCGAAATTTTATTCCTCGGTGTATATTAGTCATATGTATGAGGATGAACAAATTCTGTATCAACATGATTAGGCTATAAAAAAAACTGATGCGTTTACTGGCTAATACTTCAAGGCATGTCGGTAGTTGTGTATCACGTATTAATTTCTTAACATACGTAGATTGCTACGACAGCAACAATGAACCAGCGTTTTTCTATCCGTTTACCATACCAAATTATTACACTGAATCGTCACAAATTCAGTTCGGTGGTAATTTGATGAAAATTTATTGTGAGCATCCAGATCTGTCAGTCATATATATGATGGTGAAAGTTATTCTCTTGGACGGTATTGCTTGGGGGCTCAAATAAACTCCCATATCTGGATATACAATGCTATGAATACACACTTATGGACTGTTCTTGCTGTTGTGATGTGTACAACTGAGTGTGGAATACAAACATAGGGATGGGCGAAAACTTACTGACAGATACTGTAGCACATTGTCTTGACGGTTCAGAATTAACTTGCTACCTTAACGCCAGGAAGGCACACATTTTCATTTCCATCTGTGTATTTGCACATCGTCTTGGCATGTTGGAGCTAGCACTGTGCGGTATTGGCCACTAAGCGGCCGGCTCCGCTTTCAAATACGCGCGCCACCAGTTACGCCGCCACGTCTCCTACAGTCACCACCGCTGCACGAGGGCGTTGCCACGAACGATTACGCCGTTGCCAATGAGATGGAAGCATACCCCCTCTGCAGCACCAGTGGTGGTTGCATTTAAGAACATTCATCCACCGACCCCAATTTGTGTGTTTGCCATTTGAATTACATTTAAAAGACTATTATCGTGGCCAGGACTCTATATCTTCTGAGCAGATATTATATTGAAGAGTGACAGACTTATAAACCATTTGTATCTGTATATACACTGAAGCACCAAACAAACTGGTATAGGCATGCGTATTCAAGTACAGAGATTTGTATACGGGCAGAATTCGGCGGTGCGGTCGGCAACGCCTATATAAGACAAAAAGTGTCTGGTGTGGTTGTTAGATCGGTTACTGCTGCTACAATGCCAGGTTATCAAGATTTAACTGAGTTTGAACGTGGTGTTATAGCCGGCGCTCGAGCGATGGGACGCAGCATCTCCGAGGTAGCGATGAAGTGGGGATTTTCTCGTACGACCATTTCATGAGAGTGCCGTGAATATTAGGAATCCTGTAAATCATCAAATCTCCGACAACACTGCGGCTGGAAAAAGATACTGCAAGAATGGGACCAACGGCAACTGAAGAGAATCGTTCAACGTGACAGAAGGGCAACACTTCCGCAAATTGCTGCAGATTTCAATGCTGGGCTATCAACAAGTGTGAGGGTGCGAGCCATTCTACGAAACATAATTGACATGGGCTTTCGGAGCCGGAGGCCCACTCGTGTACCCGTGTACGACAAAAAGTTTTACACCTCGCCTGCGCCCTCAACACCGACATTAGACTGTTGATGAGTGGAAACATGTTGCCTGGTCGGACGAGTCTCGTTTCAAATTGTATCGAGCGAGTTTATGTGTACGGGTATGGAGACAACCTCGTGAATCCACAGACCCTGAATGTCAGCAGGGGAGTGTTCAAGCTCGTGGCGGCTTGTGATAGTGTGGGGTGTGTGCAGTGGGAGTGATATGGGACCACTGATACGTCTAGATACGACTACGACAGGTGATATGTACGCAAGCATCCTGTCTGATCACCTGCATCCAGTCATGTCCACTGTGCATTCTGACGGACTTGGGCAATTCCAGCAGGACAATGGGACACCCTACACTCCCCGAATTGCTTCGGAGTGGCTCCAGGAACACTCTTCCGAGTTTAAACACTTCCGCTGGCCAACAGGCTCCCCAGACATCGAGCATATCTAGGATGCCTTGCAACATGCTGTTCAGAAGAGATCTCCACCCCGTTGTATTCTTACTGATTTATGGGGAGCGCGGCAGGATTCATGGTGTCAGTTCCTTCCGCCAGTACTTCAGACATTAGTCGAGTCCATGCCACGTCGTATTGCGGCACTTCTGAGTGCTCGCGGGGGCTCTACACGATGTTAGGCAGGTGTACCAGTTTCTTTGTCTCTTCACTGTATTTCTGCATTCATATCTGCTGTTAGCAATTGGCAGTGCAAATACAGTAGCAAAGTTGTATATTATTTTTACTATTTGATATTAGATGTAGAATAAATTAATATCTGAATTCTCTGTTCTTGAGCAGCATCTTTTCCTCGCTCCTGTATCCGGTAAAGAACCACACAGGCTGCAAACGAAGTCGTAACACATTGTAAAGTATACAGCTAGGTTTCGAATGCTAGGCATACTTTTGATTTAACTATGGTCATTACGGAATATGGGGAGTAGTTGACAGTTGGTTCACCTCTTACAGCATAAGTCATTATTCACAGTGTTGAGAATGGCTGTGATGTGGATCTGAATGAGGTACGGTCAAATGGGGGTGCCCCAGGGATCAGTGTTGGGGCCACTCCTGTTCCTCATTTATATAAATGATATGCTGTCTAACAGTTTCTGTTTGCTGATGACACTAGCTTGGTAGTAAAGGATGTTGTGTGCAACATTGACTCTGTTTCAAATAGTGCATTTCATGGTACAAGTTCATGGCTCATAGATATTAAGCTTACGCTAAATCACAGTAACACTCAGTTCTTACAGTTTCTAACACACAATTCAACAAAACCTGACGTTTTAATTTCACAGAATGGCCATATGATTGGTGAAACCGAACTATTCAAATTCCTTGGTATTCAGATAGATAGTAAACTGTCGTGGAAAGCCCACGTTCAGGATCTTATTCAAAGACTTAATGCTGCCATTTCATTTTTACTATTCGAACGGTATCTTATGTAAGTGATCGTTCGACACGAAAATTAGTGTACTTTCCTTATTTTAATTCGCTTATGTCGTATGGTATTATATTTTGGCGTAGCTCTTCCCATTCTAAAATGATATATTTGGCTCAGAAACGGGCAGTTCGGGCAATAAGTGGTGTAAGTTCTCTGACCTCTTGTCGACCCCTGTTCGCTGGTCTGGGAATTTCGACATTGCCCCCTCAACACTGTCGTCTCTTGTTTGCAATATGAGCTTATTCCCAAGAATTAGCAGCTTTCACTCAGCTAATACTCGGCAGAAATCCAATCTGCATTTGGGTCGCACTTCCTCAACACTTGTGCAGAAAGGTGTGTAATATACTGCTGCATCTATTTCCAATAAGCTACCACAAGAATTAAAAAATCTTAGCAGTAATCCACGCGCTTACAAATCAAAACTGAAGAGCTTCCTCACGGGTCACTCCTTCTATTCTGTTGAAGAGTTGCTTGAAAAATTAAACTGATTTCTACATTTTTGATTGCATTTACTTAAACTTATGGCTTGAATTTCTTTGGGTTCATAAACATTTTATTATATCTGCTATCACTTTTGTGTTGTAATTTCACGTACTGATACTTTCCATGACCTTGGAGATTTGCTCCTCAATTTTTGTCCTAGACGTGTAAATAAATGAATAAATAAAGGTAGTTATTTTGAAGGTGTTGAAATATACGCCATTCGTTACACATGTCATACGCCATTCATTGGTGTACTGACACATGTCATATGCAATAATACACATCGTATAAGTGTGTTCGCGAAAAAATAATAAACCGCTTAATGTAATTCAGGTGGAGGTGTATGAATATACTGCATTCATTACGTATTTTAGGCGGTGTATTTACAAATTTCACCAGATAAGTGAGGTAGAGGTATTTGAAAATACACAATCCGTTACAGATTTTAGGTGCCATTTTACACATGTCATATGCCATTCGCCTGTATATTTACACGTAGTGTCGGCATTTTCACAAAAATAGTTCAAGTTCGGTGTGTTATCGATAGCCACGACGCCAAGGCGCAGGTACAAGTTAAGTTTGCACTACGACAGACACCGACGACAGCGCCCTCTAGCAGGCGCTGTTGAGGTCTACGAGCGCCGCTGCAGATTCAGCCCATTTCATCAAGAGCAGACGGTCTGGAAACATCGCTTCAACCTCAGCTTGCTATTGAGACTTTGTACTACGTACGACGGGAATACTGTTTCGAGCCTATGGGCTCTTCAGTCTAAAGTTACGTATCTCATTGACTAATAATTAAATGTACTTTCACGTAAAAAACTGTACCGAGAATCTTACATCACCTGCTCCTGCTCACTTCCTACATTCGGCCTACCCATTCCGTTTACAGGAGCAGACCCACGCGCCGCATTCCAGGCGGGATACAAAAGTTGGCGACGAACAGGGATTAATTTTTTTTCCTCTTCTCCTACCATTTCCTTTTTTGCTCGGTACTGCTTTAGCTTTTTTGAGATTTCACCGTGCGTCAGTGTGGATGTATGACTGTTTCACCCAGTCGGTATAAGACTTTAATTTGTGTAAACCATGGCTTCGCCACAGGAACAGGCCCCGCTGTCCGATCTTGCGCGTTTTCAGGCTCAGCAAATGACGCAGCTGCTTGCATCCATAAACGGACTGGTCACACTCCAAACTGCGCCCAGCTCGAGACACACTTCGCAGCTTACAATATTCCAGGTACAGAGCGGCTTGCCGTTTTCATTGCTGACGCGGGTGTTGTGTTGTAGCGTGTGCTCGTGGAATTGTTTCCCACCACCCGCCCAGATACTAAAACGTACGACGAAGTGATTGATGCTTTGAACTCCCACTTCCGTGACAGTGTAAATGTGGTAGCTGCACGCTACTCAGTCGAATAAATCTTGATTAGCGGACCTTCAGGGACTAACATCTGATTGAGACTTTAATTGCTCATGTGGACGCTCTTATGCGGATATAATGATTAGAGACGCTATTGCGCAGAATGTGGCGGATCACCGAATCCGCGAACAAATCCTCAGATTTAAAAACCCGTCTTTGCAGGAAGTAGTGGACTTACTAGACAGACAAGATACTTCAGACATGACTACTTCCGCGTTCGACGTGACCCCGGGTGTGTGTACTGTTAGCGCGGCAGAACACGTGCCCTCCCGCCCGGTCCCCGCACGGACAGCCACAGCGCGCCGCTCGTGCGCAGGTAGACACGTTTCAAGCCTGGCACCCTGTAAGAAACTGAAATCATGTCCGAACTGCTTTCGTGCCCACCCACGGGACAGTTTCCCATCCCGTCAAGCACAGTGTTTTTTTATAAGAAAGGACATGTGTAAGCTGTGTGTAGTAAGAGAAACACTAATTCACATCTTGTCTCTCTTTCGCGTGACTCGTGTGGGCGTCACTGCAACGGAAACCACCGTGATCTTGATTCACATCAGCTTATGGACGTTAATGCCATTTATTCCAAGCCTTCTGCTTCACGTGCGTCTACAGCTCGTCGTGTGAAACAAGTTTTGCCAGACACTTCCTGGTCGGCCGTAGTGGCCGAGCGGTTCCAGGTGCTTCAGTCAGGAACCACTATCCTGCTGCGGTCGCAGGTTCGAATCCTGCCTCGGGCATGGATGTGTGTGATGTCCTTAGGTTAGTTAGGTTTAAGTAGTTCTAAGTTCTAGGGGACTGATGACAACAGATGTTAAGTCCCATAGTGCTCAGAGCCACTTGAAGACATTTTCTCTCTCATTCAGCGCGATGCGAGGAAACTTTTTGTGACTTTGAACGTTTGTAGACGTTCTGTTCGCCTGCAGCTGGACACTGGTGCGTCAGTTCCTTTACTGAACAGATCGACGTATGACTTGCTTGGCTCGCCCCCGCTTCGTCTTTCGCATTCCACGCTGACTGCGTTTACTGGACAGGAAATCTGTGCTCGGCGTGTGTAGTTTGCTAGTCACTTATGGTGCAACGACCCGTACAGTGTCTTTCCATGTGCTCCGCTCTAGTGGTGCTACGAACATTTTTGGCATGGACGCATTTGAACTTCTTTGCCTCGCACTACAGGACAATGTACTTTTCATTAACGCTAGTGACAATGCAGACAGTGTTGCCGCACTATGCGATGATTTTGCTGAACTCTCTTCTGGTGGCCTTGGTTGTGCCACGGACTTGGAGCGCATGTTGTAGTTAAAGACAATGCTATGCCTATTTTCCGGCGCGCCCGCCCGGTACCGCACGCACTGCGCGACGCCGTAGCTGCTGAACTTACGCATTTGCAAGACAGTGGTGTCATTGAACCTGTTTCTGCTTCGCCATGGACTTCGCCTATAGTGTGTGTGAAGAAACCAAACGGTCGTCTCCGTATATGTGCTGACTTTATGTCTACTGTAAATCCCCAGACAGTGGTAGCTAAATTTCCCTTACCGCGTCCTGAAGAAATTTTTGATGAGCTTGGTGCGGGAAAATTCTTTTCCACGACTGACGTGTGAGACGCATACTTTCAGATTCCGCTTGACGAACGGTCGCAGCGCTATTTTGTGATCAACACCCACCTTGGCTTCTTCAAGTTTCGCCGCCTTCCATTCGGTTTTGCTTCGGCTCCTGCTATTTTTCAGTCTTACTTGCAGCAGTTGTGTGCCACTGTCCGTGGTTGCTCAAATTATCTGGACGATACAGTTGTATCAGGTCGCACCTCTGATGAACGTTTGCAGAATTTGCGTGCCTTGTTCACTGTACTTTTGCAGGTAGGACTCAAGTGTAACAGAGACAAGTGCAAATTTTTTCAAACTGATATTCAGTATTTAGGTCATATGGTCAACGGACAGGGTATTCACCCCTCGCCGTCACATCTTAGTGCGATTAGAGACTTGCCAGCACCCAGGAACTTGATATAACGTCAGTCTGTGTTGGCTCTGAGCATTAAGGGACTTGACTAAAAATGGTTCAAATGGCTCTGAGTACTATGGGACTTAACTTATGAGGTCATCAGTCCCCTAGAACTTAGAATTACTTAAACCTAACTAACCTAAGGACATCACACACATCCATGCCCGAGGCAGGATTCGAACCTGCGACTGTAGCGGTCGCGCGGTTCCAGACTGTAGCGCCTAGAACCGCTCGGTCACACCGGCCGGCAGTCTGTGTTGGGAAAAATTACATATTATATTTGGTTTATACCAAATGCAGCGCAGATTGCAGCGCCTTTGCATCACCTTCGGCGTAAGAACGTTACTTTTGTTTGGTCTTCGGAATGGGACGTTGCTTTCCACAAGCTCAAATCTGCTTTGTTGAGTGATCGCTGTTTGATTCCTTTCGATCCTTCGAAACCAGTTGTTTTGGTTGTTGATGCATCTTCTCACGGCATCGGAGCGGTTCTCTCGCACCACATTAATTCTGTTGATCGCCCGATCGCTTTTGCGTCTAAGTTGCTCAATTCTGCCCAGCAAAACTATTCTCAAATCGAGAAAGAACCTTTAGCTATTGTATATGGAGTGACAAAGTTTCATGATTTTTTTGTACGGTCGCAAGTTCTATTTGGTCACCGACCATAAGCCTTTGACTTTGTTGTTTCACCCGTCAAAACCATTTCCGTCCCGTACGGCACAAAAGTTGCAACGTTGGTCTTTGTTTTTGTCTAACTACAAATACGGAATTTTGTTTCGGCCTACGGCCCAGCATGGCAATGCTGATGCTTTGTCTCGTCTACCTGTTGGTCCTGACGGAGTGTTTCATTCTTCTGAATTGTCATGCATGTTTATTGATTCGCAAGATCAGGAATTACCTAATGGTTTTCCGGTAGATTTTCGTCACATTGCTTCCGCGACAGTCGCCGATGCTTCTTTGCAGATTCTTTTCCAGTATGTTCGTACTCAATGACCTCCATCAGCTACGCAGATTCGTGATCCACTTGTTCGACGTTACTTTGCCCAATGTCACAACTTGTCTGTACACAACCGTGTTATCTTGTTGTGAACTGACAATGATCAGTCTCGTGTGGTTGTACCTCGTTGGTTGCAGTCAGAAATCTTCCGATTGCTGCACGCTGGTCCTTGGGGTATAGCACGGACGAAGCAATTAGCTCCTCGTCACTGCACTTGGGTCGGCATTGATAAACTTATTGAGAATTTGCTTGATAACTGTCGCTCTTGCACGGAGCATCAATGTGCTCCCCGCCAGCACTTCTTTGCGCGGCTGACTCCTACTGCACCTTGGCAGCGTGTTCATATTGATTTTGCGGGTCCTTTCTGGGACACCCGCTGGTTGATAGTCATTAATGCGTTCAGCAACTTTCCTTCTGTTGTCCCTATGTCTTCTACTACATCTGCCAGTACTATCCGGGCTTTGACGTCTATTTTTTTGTACTGAGGGCTTTCCTGAAGTTATTGTCTCCGTCAATGACCCCCAACATTCGTGTCCTCAGAGTTTGAAGCGTTCTGTGCTGCTAATGGCATTCGCCATCTGACATCAGCCCCGTTCCACCCCCAGTCGAACGGCGAGGCTGAACGCTTTGTGCGTACGTTTAAGTCGCAGATGAGCAAGTTGCGTCACACACTCTCGCTCTGGACTTTCCTTGCTTCCTATTGCTCTCAGGCGCGCGGCACCCATTCCCCAGCAGAACTGCTACATGGCCGCACCCATCCGTCGCTCCTGCAGCTATATCACCCGCCACCGCGCGCTCCCGTTGCTTCACCTCGTTCTGGCTTAGCGCCGCACGATTTGGTGTTCTATCGCGTTTTCTCTGGCAGGCAGCGCTGGGAGCAGGGACGCATTCTTTGCCCGCTTGGCTGCGCCTTATTTGTAATTTCTGGTCCCTCCGGCACTGTCAGATGACATGGGAACCAGATGCGTTTGTGCCGTCCTCGATTTTCTGCCGCTGGTTTTTTTCGGTAGAATTGGAGGCTTCGCGGCTTCCGCCGCCTCCGCCCACGACCCCACCGACGGCGCCTCCGCCGCTCGCACCTCCGCGGGCGCGGCTGACGTCGTCACCCCTGCCGGTCCGGTCACCTGCACCGGACGGGAGCCCTTCGCCGCCGGCACGGCCCCACCCCCGGCCGCCGCCGCCGCCATGTTCCTCCGTGGTGCCAGAACCGATGGACGCTGAGGCTGCCGTCACTCCGCCGCCGTTGTCGCCCATGGAGGTCGCTGCTCCGCCTCCTCATCCGAGCATAGCCAGTGGCAGTGCACGGCCTGGGCAGGTTTTCCACGGTGCGTTTTCCTCGCCCCCCCCCCCCCCCCCCCGCCGATAGATTTCAGGACCGCGGGTGGAGAGCGCGCCCCGGATATTCCACTGTCCGGGTTTCCGGGTTCGATTCCCGGCGGGGTCAGGGATTTTCTCTGCCTCATGATGACTGGGTGTTGTGTGATGTCCTTAGGTTAGTTAGGTTTAAGTAGTTCTAAGTTCTAGGGGACTGATGACCATAGATGTTAAGTCCCATAGTGCTCAGAGACATTTGAACCATTTATTCCACTGTCCGTCCCCACAGCTGTTCCGCCCCTTGGTCTCTCCACCTGCCGTCAGAAGCCATACTCAACGACGATGCATCGTTTCAGGGGAGAGAGATGTGGTATCGATAGCCACGATGCCACGGCGTAGGTACAAGTTAAGTTTGCACTACGACAGACACCGACGACAGCGCTGTCTAGCAGGCGCTGTTGAGGTCTACGAGCGCCGCTGCCCATTTCATCAAGAGCAGGCGGGCTGGAAACATTGCTTCATCCTCAGCTTGCTATTGAGACTTTGTACTACTTTCCACAGGAATACGGTTTCGCACCTACGGGCTCTTCAGTCTAAAGTTACGTATCTCATTGACTAATAATTAAATGGACTTTCACGTAAAAAGCTGTACCGAGAATCTTACCTCACCTGCTCCTGCTCACTTCCTACATTCAGCCTACCCATTCCGTTTACAGGAGCAGACCCACGCACCGCCTTCCAGGCGGGATACAAAATTTGGATAGCGTTGAGGGCACCACCTTAATAATATCGCCATTTTTTGATAAACGATTCAGAGCAAATTGCCTGAGTACATGGGGTCCGTCGACTAATATTATCCACTATCGTGCATGCCATGCTATGACGTCATTATTTTATACTCTCAAAGTGTCGTACTTAACCATTTTTAACTTTGATTCTCATTACAATGAATGACAGAACTCAAGTAATTTGTATAATTTGTTTTAAGAAATACCCTCACTTAAATCCTCTCACTACAGAGCACTGAGCTAGAGTGGAGAGGATATCGCTCAGTAGCAGTGGAGGCCCTGCATTCTCTCAAAATAATAAAGTGCAGGCATCAGATGCTGGCATTCACGCAGTCTAATTATAAAAATTAAAAACGGTTGAATGGTGGGGGCTGCACTTGCACGCCATTGGCCAACAGTTCGGTGCCCTGTGGCCCCACAGCGATTGCAGACAGCACAGTTACATCGATGTTAAGCGATTGGCCCACCTCCTCCACTTCCCCTCTTCCTTCTCCTCCTGCTCTTCCTCCTCCCCAACCCACCGTCCTCCTACCCGGTGGTGACCTTGACTCGTGACACCAGTGACACTGAATATGACATCCACAACTGCATCAGCTGCTATATGACACATGGCGAAAGTGCTCATGTCAGCGACTTTTAGCCCAGAACATACACTGCTACCCCATAACCAGGAAATATTAAGGAGGGTTAATGCTCAGGGAGACTGAGACTGGATATAAAAGTTGACGTGAAGTTTACAGAAGTGACGTAAAGAGCTACATACACTTGCGTGAGATATGAACCAAGTACAAATCTAGAGTACATAATTTCTTCGAAATATAAAGAAATGCAGGCAACGACGAATAATTATGGAACAAACAAATAAATTCTTTTCGAGTTCCATAGAGCAAGATGCCAAGTGATGACGATGAGGTCCAATAAAAATGGAGAAAACCTCACGTAGTTAACTGAAAGGGCTTCTGTGTAGTTAGGAGAAAGTAGACTGAGAGGTGCACAGAAAGTTGTGCAAGTAGACGACATTGTATAAGAGAGGAACTACTAGCCAACACGGAGAGAAAATTGATTGTAAAGTTGATCTTATTGTATAGTGGGCCAGGCTTAATGAGGACTGTTGTAGCATTGAATGAATATCAACATCTAGTAAGAAGATGTGAGAAATATAACGCTAAATGACTATCCCTCAGTAGAGACCACGAGAGAACTGGAAGATTCAGAGAAAGAAAAATGATGGAATGTTTATCAGTGTGAGACAACATTTGTTACGAATGTGAGATGGTTCAAATGGCTCTGAGCACTATGGGACTTAACATCTGAGGTCATCAGTCCCTTATAACTTAGAACTACTTAAACCTAACTAACCTAAGGACATCATACACATCCATGCCCGAGTCGGGAATCTAGGCGCTTCCAGACTGAAGCGCTAGAACCGCTCGGCCACAGCGGCCGGCGCGAATGTGAGACTAATTTTATGTAGTGATAGAGCAGTGTTGCAGAAATCTAGTAGGATGAATCTCGTATGTTCTTTTTGTGTGGAAAAGTGATGGGTGAAATATGTCCATAAGGTAAAGAATGCAAAGGGTTATACAAGCAGGGGCATCCTGCAAACATACCGTCGTTTGAACATCACGTAGAGTCTCATATGTACGACATAGTAATAAGCATCCCTGGTGTAGAGAAACAACTGAAATAGTTGAGAACATATAAGTAGCCAGGTCCAGATGGAATACCAGTTCGGTTTTGCAAAGAATTCTCTCCGGCATTGGCCCTTACCTACCTTGCATTTATGACGCATCTCCCGCCCAGCGCTAAGTCCCAAGCGACTGGAGAAAAGCAGAGATCACTTCTGTATGTACAAAGCGTAAAAGAACGGACCTACAAAAATTACGGACCAGAATCCTTAACATTGGTTTGCCACAGAACTGTAGAACATTTTCTGAGTCTGAATATTGTAAGTTTCCTAGAGACCGAAAAGCTTATGTCCACGAATCAGCACGGTTTTAGAAAGCATCGCTCATGTGAAATTCAGCTCGCCCTTTTCTCACATGACGTCCTGCGAACTAAGGATGAAGAGCAAGAGGCCGATTCCATATTTCTTGATTTCCGAAAAGCATTCTACATGGCACCCCACTGAAGATTGCTAACCAAGGTACGATCGTGCGGAATAGGTGCAAGATATATGAGTGGCTGTAAGACTTCTTAAGTGATAGAACCCAGTATGTCGTCCTCAAAAGAGAGGGTTCAACAGAGAAAAAGATATCGTCAAGACTGCCCATGGGAGTGTGATAGGACATCGATCATTTGCTTTGTACATAAATGATGTTGCGGACAAGGTGGGCAGCAATCTGCAGTTGTTTGCTGATGATGCTGTGGTGTACGGGATGTGTAGTGAATGTTGCAGGATACAGGACGACTTAGACAAAATTTCCAATTGGTGTGATGACTGGTAGGTGGCTCTAAATGTAGAAAAATGTAAGTTAATGCGGATAAGTAGGAAAAACAAACCCGTAATGTTTGGATACAACATTAATATTATCGTGCTTGACACAGTCACGTCGTTTAAGTATCTGGAGGTAACGTTGCAAATCGATATGAAATGGAACGAGCGTGTGAGGATTGTGGTAGGGAAGGTGAATGGTCGACTTCGGTTTACTGGGAGAGACCGCATATGGAACGTTAGTGCGACATATGCTTGAGTAGTGCTTGAATGTTTGGGGTCCGCACCAGGTCGGATTAAAGGTAAGCATCAAAGCAATTCAGAGTCGGGCTGCTAGATATTTTCCCGGTAGGTTCAAAATTCACTCGAGTGTGACGGAAAGGCTTTGGCAGTTCAAATGGGAATCTCTGGAGGGAAGACGACGTTATTTTCGAGGAATACTGTTGAGAAAATATAGGGAACTGCAGTTCTAGCTAACTGCACACCGATCCTACTGCCGTCGGTATACATTTCGCGTAAGGGCCACGAAGATAAGGTACGGGAAATTAGGGCATATAGACAGGCAGTCCTTTTTCCCTCTATCTGTCTGCGAGTGGAACAGGAAAAGAAACGACTAGTAGCGGTGCAAGGTACCCTCTATCACGCACCGTACTGTGGGTTGCGGAGTATGTATGTAGATGTAGATATATAGATGTAAACTCGTGCGTAATGAATGGTGAGCGGATAATAACAATTGATAGATAGCTAACGTGCGAAAAGAGTTTGTTCAGACTCTGCATATGCAAAGAAACACTTTTACACACTGGAAACAGTGAGAGGGTCTATTATCAATATCATTTGGACGAACTAACAACAAAGAGAAATTTTTTTATTTGATTTCATATTTCTTGTTTTAGCTAGTTGTGTTTCTTTTGATGGATATTGTTTTCTTTATGTGTATAAAAGACCATACTGATCGTTTTGTAGTGCTATAAATAGCTTATAATTGGTCCCAGACTGATATGACTCTTTACCGCTGACATAAAACGTAATAGTTAATAGTGTGTATGAGACGGACGGTTGAATGAAATCAATGCAATAAGATTGGTCGACGTAGTGACGTGAAGGAATCGTTCAATAGGGCTATCGTATTTCGACCACTCGTGACCACACTGTGAATTAAGATGTGTGTTTTGCCGGTTCATCAGCGCGAACTGTTTACTGTGTCTACAACGAATACTCTACCACTACTCGCAGCTTAGATGTCGTATGAAGAGTGGTCGTAAGGACATATTAACCTACAAGAACCGGCAGCGAGAACCACACCTTGTCAACAGCAATCGTAGTCAAACCTGTAAGTATTTACTGCTCTCTGTGAATTCAGGCCGACCTCTACCAGTTTCTGAGCGAAGATTGCGAAGGAAACAGCATGCAACCTAGAGTGGTCTCCAAAATTAAAGCAACAAACGGAAATTTTGCAAGGTAGCGTTTATTTTGTGACAAAACAGTATAAACAGGTGATAGTAAATGAGAAACAATGTAAAGAATATAAAGCTTAATCAACTGCAACAAGCACAACGGTAGACAAAAAGATTCTTCATTTTCTTCCAACATAACGAATTTGCGCACACACACACACACACACACACACACACACACACACACACACACTCACACTCACTGACAACTGGTTAATGTGCTCAGCGTGGTATGTGACCACCTCTGGCACTAATACAGACATAACAAAGACGGGACATGCTGAGAATGTTGTCATCAATCTCATGTTGAGACAACAACGCCCATTCTTCCTGCAGAGCTGCTCAGAATTCTTGAAGAATGGTTGGTGGATGCCGACGTGACGCAACCCGTCTCCCTAGTGCATCCCACATGCTCTATGGGATTCAAATCGGGATAGCGAGCAGGCCACGCCATGCGTGCAATATCTTCCACTTACAAAAAGACATCATCCACCCGTGCAATATGAGGGCGAACATTAGCGTCCATAAATAAGAAGCCTGGACCCATAGCACCTCGCAACAACCGCGCATGAGATCCCAAGATCTCCTCATGGTACCTGACAGCGGTTAAATCCTGCCGATTCACCCGTAAAATTTCATGAAGAGGTGTTAGAGTGATCAGCATAATCCCTGCCCACACCATTAGCCCTTTGACTGCTAAAGGCGCGCCACCTGCTTGGCGCTGACGCGCTGAGGCGCCGCGGCCCTCGGCGTAATCCGTCTACCTGCGCTGCGTCCCTCTCTCGGAGCCGCCGCCGGGACCGGATTGGCCCACGCTGCTCTACCCGCACTGTGCTGAATATTTCTCGGCCGAATACGACACGCGCAGAGCCAGCGTGAATTTTTGGCGAGTTTTAGGTGTAATATCTCGGGCAATAGTTTTTGTAAAGAAATAAAATTTGGCCACCTTGTACAACATTAAGCGTTCTCTTAAGAATAAAAATGAAAAGAATTTTACGAGCCATGTTGAGCCAGAATATTGTAGGTAAATCGGCCAAAAAAAAAAATAGGCGCCCGAAAAAAAAAAATTCGATGTTTGGATTCTTGCATCTCCAGAACTAATGCTATGACGAACGTGAAACTTGGCATATAGTAACCTAACAACACAAGGTCTTAAACATAAAGTTTCATTTCCATAGCACTTTTCAGTACTGAATGAATTAAGCACAAAATTGAAGAGCCGGCCATTGGTGGCCGAGCGGTTCTAGGCGCTTCAGTCCGGAACCGCGCGACTGCTACGGTCGCAGGTTCGATTCCTGCCTCGGGCATGGATGTGTGTGATGTCCTTAGGTTAGTTAGGTTTAAGTAGTTCTAAGTTCTAGGGGACTGATGACCTCAGATGTTAAGTCCCATAGTGCTCAGAGCCATTTTTGAACAAAATTGAAGATTTTGTAAAAACGTCAAAAATGCGGTATTTTCGTTCCCATTTTGTTAAAAAACTGTGCTCCATAAACCATACCAAGCTGTACAACTGTAATGAAAGTTGGGCTCTAAAATCAGGCCCGAAAACAATGTAAACTTCGGGTTAGCATGTCTAGTAGTGTGGACGCATGACGAAAATGAAATTTAGACTGCAATAGATTGACTGCTTAACGATAATGAATAAAAATTTTTATTCTCTTACTGTTTTCCAATAATCTACAAATTAGACGAAAAGATGTTGATTTTTATGATGTGATGAGAGCAGGGTGTATTCGATACTTCTTTTTCAAATACCGTTTTCTATTAATGCTTCAAAGCCAGTCTCATTCGAACAACAAATTTTAAGCCCCCCACCCTCCGCAGAACACAGAGTTTAATTTTCAATATTGGCTAACAACAGAGACAAAGTAGCAAGGAAAATCGCATTGAGAAAAGAGTTTTAACTTTGGCATGTTTTTTCTCTTTGATCAAAGGCGTTTAAATCAGTTATGAAAACATGTTTTGTCTAAGTAGACCGAGTGTGATCTACATTTGCACTACTAAGGATAAAATAATATAGCTGACCATGTTATGTGTTCATAATCTAAATTTATCGTACGCAGATTAATGTGTGGGTTTTGTTATCCTGGTGCAATGTACTCGGCGTAATTACATTTGCCACAGTATAGATATTGCTCCATCTCAATCAACAAGTCCGTTCATTTGCCAGAAAACTGCTACATATGAATGAGTCAGGCTTCGTTTGAATAATTTTACACCTATTGCACCTATTTCCCATCCTTATTTTCGATCAGAGCTTTGGACCGGCACTGGCGAAGTTAAAAATAGATATATATGTTTTTTTTTTACAATTTTACCTTTTTTTAATTTTTTAGTAATTCATTCAGAAGCGTCAATAAATTTTCTCAGATTTAGTTCCCAATGGTTAGTAACGCTTCTTTGTATGATAAGTCTCAAAGCAGGGTGCAACACATAATGGAACGTTGCAAGTTTTGCATTGGTATCTAGTTTCCCGGCGCATTTTCTGTTGCGTGCAAACCACGCATCTGCGCATTACCGTGCTTTTCTGCAAATGTTCACTCACGATAACAGCCGTAAAATGTCAGTGTGTAATTGGCATTTGTGTGCTGAACTCAAGTCATCGAAGTAATGATTTAACGGCTGGAACTCGGTTTCTTTCCAGTCAAATATGTCACGCGCGCTCTTTTCTGAAGCGTTTCACTGTCACTTTCTGATTCCTCGCATTTAGAGGAACTGCTAACTGTAATTCTTGCTCTCCCCTCTGATGTAAAGGGCTGAGAACTACAGCTACGAGATTCTGGTGAAGACTCATCACTGTTAGCAACGTCAGATAATTCACACTCACTGTTGCTCTTTATCTGTGCAGCCACGGAGACGTGACATTTCTCAAGTAGAAAACAAGAAAACTGACGAAAGGAATCTAAGTCGAATTCTGCAAAGAGCGAACAAAGACATACGCACTCTCGAACTACACAGTCAGGCCGCTGAACAGCTACTAGAAGAGCAGGGCAGAAAGACAGCTCTGCGTGTACACACTTCCGTAACGCTCAGGTAACTGTGACTCAGTTCGCCAAAACTCGTCCCTAGCGGTGGGAAGGCCGGTGGCGCGGGACGTTTAAACACGTCCTTAGCAGCAGCGCTGCAGGGAAGACCCTAGGCCGCGTGTATGGTGTCCGGACAGTTGCCACGCCGGACATTTGCCACGGTTTTACCTGCTCCGAAGGGTTCGGTCCCTTGTCTCCCCCCCCCCCCCCCCTCCTCCTCCTCCAACTCCACCACCACCTCCTCACCCGCCCGCCCAGTTTGCTTTCGAAGTTCCTAACGTGACCATCAGTGTGGAAGTTATTACAACGAACAAGGGCAGGCCTCCTGCTCATTAGAAAGGTTACGCGTATCTTAAACAGAGGGAATCTAAAGAAGGTGTTGTTACATGGATGTGCTTACGCCGAAAGGCGGATCATTGCAAGGGAAAGCTGCTTTCGAGGAACGGAGAAGTGTTAAGCGTATTAGAACATCTCTTTGGACCACCTGACGATGTAGCTCTGAAAGTGAGGAAGCATGTGGAAAAAAAATGGCTCTGAGCACTATGAGACTTAACATCTGTGGTCATCAGTTCCCTAGAACTTAGAACTACTTAGACCTACCAATCTAAGGACATCACACACATCAATGCCCGAGGCAGGATTCGAACATGCGACCGTAGCAGTCGCAGGGTTCCGGACTGAGCGCCTAGAACCGCTAGACCATCGCGGGCATGTGGAAAGAGCGAAGAGAAGGTCTAGAGAAGAAACTACACAGTTATCGGAGATATACGCTGATGAAATGGGAAATCTACATAATAAAGTTTATGACTTTGTTACAGTGATGCCTAATTCAGAATCTATGCGTCGTCGATGGAGTTAAGAGTGGGGGAACCAACAAGAGCCTTAGAACTCTTATTAAATTGATCTTCATGAAGATCTATTAAAAATGGGAGATGGCAGTAGTTTTCTTCTGGAAGACTATAGCTTAGGCGTGAGAGTAATGATTTTTAGTGGAAGCAAAGGAAAAGAAAGTTTAAAAACATGTTCCCATTTTTTTATGGATGGAACATTTAAGAGATGCAGCAAGCAGTTTGCACAGATCTACACCATACACATAGACTTAGGAGGCCCGATTAAAGAAACAAACATTCTTCCTACTGTATTCGCACTGCTCCCTGATAAGAAGAAAGACACATATGTTCGTCTGCTTCGTCTGATAAAACTGGCAGTCTCTGAGTAGTGTCCCAAACAAGTAAAGGTGAACTTTGAGGCAGCTGCGATATCGGCCATTCGTTAAGTTTTTCCCACAACTGAAATAAATGCATTCTATTTCCATATCAAGAAGAGTTTATGGAGAAGAATTCGAGTTCTCGGTCTAACTTAGGAGTACCGCTAGAACGAGGATTTAAGACTTCACGTCAGCATGTGTGCAGCGCTGGCAGTTGTAAAACCGGAGGACATAAGCAATGGATGGATTGAGATTCATGCAGAAGCTCCTGATAACGGAAGGTTCTCTCAATTTTTTGACTACTTTATGGATAACTGGCTAGAGAATGGGGATATCACAATAGAAATGTGGGACTGTTACGGAAAAAGGCACCGAATGACGAATGCAAAATAAATAGTATTATTGGAAACCCTCACCCTAAAATCAACTATTTGGTGGAGTGCTTGAAAAAGGAAGCAGAGCTCACAAATTGCATGTACATGAAATTGGAAATGAATCTTGAAGGTAAGAAGAGGAAGAAGTACTTGAAGCTGGACAACAGGATAGAGAGAATCGTAAAGAATTGTGAAGAGACTGCCAACATTAGGCCTTGCTTGAAAGCCACTGCCCATATGGTCTAAAATACATTAAAAATAATGTATTAAAATCTATGAAGACTACTGACTCCTCGCAGGTTACTGAGATAAAATTATTAAAACACTGAAGCAGCATTATCGGGGCTAATATTAAGTTGTAATTGTAAATAGAGTGTACATTAGTTCAGCGTGTTTAGGCTGATTTTACACACGCCAGAATGGTAGATGGTCATTTATCATTTCCACGGTCCAAAGCCTGTGCAAAGTGTGATGCGAATCAGCCTTAAATGTAAAAATTATAAAGTGTTTCAAGCCTCACAAAAGTATCCCTATTGTTGTCACGTTAAGATAACTTTTTTCTACCTTCCAATATTATGGCCATACTATTAAATAATTGTGAGTTCTAAAATAATTTTCTGAAGCTTCAAAATCGCAACTATCACCTAAAATATCATGGTTTGTGAAACTGATAGTATACGCTTTCGTAAAAGAAAATGGGAACTGAACCTTTGAATTGCACCTAGAATTGACATCCCAAAACTGATCTGATGCTAAGGTTGGCAATTTTGGCACCTCAAATATTTTTTACTTAAGTTTAGCTGCAAATATTTATAGTAGATGTAAATCTACTTAAGTACATTTAGATATAGTCCTTTAAAAATTAAAATTTCCAACTAAATTGTTGATTATCTTTAAACAGGTCAGTAAAACCAAGGACCTTACTACTGAAAATTAAGTGTCACTAAAGAACATCAGAAACAAATGTATTACACCTACTTTTCTTATACATTACAGACTTTTTGAAAAGATATTTGATCATTTCCTCTGTCACTGACAGTGTAATTTCAGTTGCTTTGCAACACCAGAGATATCTACTTCTAAATTATGTTTGCAGCTGTTCTCATTTCGAATTCTGGAATATTTAATTCGTATTCTTTGGTGAAGGAATTTCGGAAAATGCATTTACTAACTCCACTTTAGTGGCACTGTCATCAGTAACATTACCGTCGCTGTCGCGCAGTAAAGTTACTTACTGAGCCTATCCGCTGGTATACTTAAAATGGGACCAGTATCTCTTTGGATTTTCCGCCACATTTCTAGAGCGAGTTTCGTTGTGGAAACTATTAAATGCATCTCGCATTGAAATCCGTTCAAAATTTCGAGCCTCAGTAAAACTTCACCAATCTTGGAGATTTTGCGTTCGTCTAAATTATATGTGCCTTTTGCGGTGCTCCTGCAACAGCTTTCTGTCGTGTTTTGTGTACCACGGGGGATCAGTTCCGTCTCTTATTAATTTATTTGGTATGAATTTCTCGAGTGCTGTTGACACAATTTCTGTGAACTTAAGCCACATATGGTCTTCATTTACATAGTTTGGAAGGATTGAAGACTATCTCTTAGAAAGACGTCACCCGAATTTTTAGCTGCTTTTATAAATAGATACACTCCTGGAAATGGAAAAAAGAACACATTGACACCGGTGTGTCAGACCCACCATACTTGCTCCGGACACTGCGAGAGGGCTGTACAAGCAATGATCACACGCACGGCACAGCGGACACACCAGGAACCGCGGTGTTGGCCGTCGAATGGCGCTAGCTGCGCAGCATTTGTGCACCGCCGCCGTCAGTGTCAGCCAGTTTGCCGTGGCATATGGAGCTCCATCGCAGTCTTTAACACTGGTAGCATGCCGCGACAGCGTGGACGTGAACCGTATGTGCAGTTGACGGACTTTGAGCGAGGGCGTATAGTGGGCATGCGGGAGGCCGGGTGGACGTACCGCCGAATTGCTCAACACGTGGGGCGTGAGGTCTCCACAGTACATCGACGTTGTCGCCAGTGGTCGGCGGAAGGTGCACGTGCCCGTCGACCTGGGACCGGACCGCAGCGACGCACGGATGCACGCCAAGACCGTAGGATCCTACGCAGTGCCGTAGGGGACCGCACCGCCACTTCCCAGCAAATTAGGGACACTGTTGCTCCTGGGGTATCGGCGAGGAACATTCGCAACCGTCTCCATGAAGCTGGGCTAAGGTCCCGCACACCGTTAGGCCGTCTTCCGCTCACGCCCCAACATCGTGCAGCCCGCCTCCAGTGGTGTGGCGACAGGCGTGAATGGAGGGACGAATGGACACGTCTCGTCTTCAGCGATGAGAGTCGCTTCTGCCTTGGTGCCAATGATGGTCGTATGCGTGTTTGGCGCCGTGCAGGTGAGCACCACAATCAGGACTGCATACGACCGAGGCACACAGGGCCAACACCCGGCATCATGGTGTGGGGAGCGATCTCCTACACTGGCCGTACACCACTGGTGATCGTCGAGGGGACACTGAATAGTGCACGGTACATCCAAACCGTCATCGAACCCATCGTTCTACCATTCCTAGACCGGCAAGGGAACTTGCTGTTCCAACAGGACAATGCACGTCCGCATGTATCCTGTGCCACCCAACGTGCTCTAGAAGGTGTAAGTCAACTACGCTGGCCAGCAAAATCTCCGGATCTGTCCCCCATTGAGCATGTTTGGGACTGGATGAAGCGTCGTCTCACGCGGTCTGCACGTCCAGCACGAACGCTGGTCCAACTGAGGCGCCAGGTGGAAATGGCATGGCAAGCCGTTCCACAGGACTACATCCAGCATCTCTACGATCGTCTCCATGGGTGAATAGCAGCCTGCATTGCTGCGAAAGGTGGATATACACTGTACTAGTGCCGACATTGTGCATGCTCTGTTGCCTGTGTCTATGTGCCTGTGGTTCTGTCAGTGTGATCATGTGATGTATCTGACCCCAGGAATATGTCAATAAAGTTTCCCCTTCCTGGGACAATGAATTCACGGTGTTCTTATTTCAATTTCCAGGAGTGTATATTTCGCATTTAGTTTTGGTGAATTTCTTTGCTACGGAAGTGAGCCTCTCGACGACTGCGTGTTCACTAATCCCTGTATCCGTCGTGATGCTCAGGATTATTTGTGGCTAAGAGGCCAAGTGTGTTTTCGTAACCATTTACAATTTGAATGGCCTTGTCAACTAATTGTTAAAAATAATTTAAAAAAAGCATTTAGAACAATTACAGAAGTTGTTTTCTATTTACAATAGGATATGAAAATGTATTTTTGTCAACATGCAGAAGGTAGATTGAAGTAACTGCCAACTATTGAAAGGGTACAGTACCGCCCGACATTGAAAATAGTTACAACATTCTTCGTTATTCTTGTCAGAACAACATATTTTTTGTAATAATAACTCAATTTCACTTAATACGCCGAAGCCTGATACCAATGTAGGAAAGAATGACAATTAGTTATTTAACTGATCACATGTGCACTCCCACAAAATAAATCCCTACATCCAATTTGGTGAGATCTGAGAAATGAATGAATGTATGGTCGTCTGCTAACCACAGATAGTGAATGTGCAATATATGATCATCTTTGAGACGGTACTTGGGTCACCTTTGGTGAGACCAAAGAGATGAAATTTACCTGAGCTTTGAGCGCCTGAAATGTGGCTGACAAATACGGTAGTATGGTGCTCCCCCAACCTGGCGGAGGTGCTAGATAGGCCATGTTTCAGCACTCTGCCGCTGGATCTAGTGTTGGTAAGACCTGTCTTAGGTGTGCTCCGTAAAGACAAAAGAGTGGAGACATGGTATGCATGTGAAATACTTAAGAGTAGTTTGCAATAATAATTTCTCTATTTCAGGAACTTTAGTGGGGAGAATTAAATGTCAGGCAGGTAATATTAAGGGGATCGTAGTAGTCTTCGGAAGTGACCAACGGTCACAATGAAACCACGTGTGGCAATAAGTTGAAATTCTTCCGAGTGCTTAAGTTAAGTTGAATTACTAGCGTGTGTACTATAAGTTGGAAATATTTAAGAAATGGCGTGTGCAGGACTTGAAATTAGAGACGAGTACTTCCACGTGGTGAGTACTGTGTGAGTCTCAATCTGTGTATGAGACAAAGGATAAAGAGAAGTACTCGTCCATGGTATCAGTTGAGGACTCGCGTGTGTGATGAAATATGTTCTTAATATTACTTTGCGTGTTATGTTTCCGTGTGACGCTTGATTCAAACTATAATACTCTGAGAGAGAAGCAAGGTGAGTCAGCCGTCTATCCAGCAGGGCCACTTGGCTTGCATTGCACAGGAAGACGCGCATATATCCTCCTGAGTTCATAGTAGGAAAGAAAAATTACGAAGTGAAGCAGTGTCGTGTGAAACTGGGATAAATACTAATTGAAGTGGGAAAGCTGAAAGTGTTGTGATTATAATGTTGTGACTATTCTTTGTCTTGTATGTTGCCAGTGTGATGTATTTCATGAAATTTAAGTATGTGTGGTTGGGTTGGGAAAGTAACAAGATAGTTTCAGAGGCAGTGGGTTATGCATGTTCCTTTTTGTACCGCTCGGTCTGGAGGAAATTTTCGTAATGATGGGTGTGAGAGTCGAAGTGTGAGATATAGCAAAAGATCCACCATCCTATCCAGAAAGTGCACTGTAGCGTTAAATGACCACGAGACCATAAGATAGAGAATCACCAATGTAAAGCCATGCCCACTGGGCGGAATTTCTCATGTGTTATTGTTGTAGATAGTGAAAAGAAAGGGATTGGTGGCCTTTTCCTTCGAATAGTATGTTGTCATGATACCCAGAATTTATAATGTGTGCGTCATTCATATTCAGTGCGATGGCCACGTGTTGATCAAAGCTGTTAAATAAGAAAGAAAATGTGGTATTGCCAGTGCGTAGTGAACAGTCAGAGATGTGTAAATTACTAATAGTCAGGTTTGCATTTCCGTACCCGTTGCGTAATATTCAAACAGGAGAACAACTTGTAACTTAATTGTGAGTACTAGACTTCATGTTACTTGATAAATAAGAATGAGTCCACTCGCTTGGCAGACCACTCATCTTGCAGGCCTGACTGCTTGACGCCACAGTATGAGCAAGGCATGTGGGTGCCTCTCACTATAATTGTATGAGTAGGGTACCTATTTGTGATGAGACTCAAGTTTTCTTTTCTTTGAACTATTCAGCAACTGTTTCATCTGAGCTAGGGGGTCGGTAAAAGGAGCCAGTTATTAATTTATTCCGGTTGTCGGATATAACCTCTGCCCATACTAAGTCACAGGAACTATCTGCTTCAAAGTCGATTGTGAGCTTACATTATTTTTCCTTAAGTTGTCCTTCTTGTTTCTGTTGTAGTGCAGATAATTACAGTTACAGCTTTTCCCTCCAGAACCTAAGATGCTTTCTCTGTGACCCTGTAAATACCAGAGCTAGAGAATGTAGAACAACAACGTACGTTACAAGCGTAGCATTCTGTATTACTTCATTTCCTTATTTCTAACATTTTAAAATTGTAAGTCGACTTTTGATGACATGTCTATTATAGATGTTCTTATCTCTATTTAGTGAACGTGTTTTCAGTTATGTTTTGAACATTGTCCTGCAACACTTTATTAACTAATGTTTTTAGAGAGTAAATTAATTTGGAGTATGTCGTTCTTCTTTTCAAACATTCACAAACCCATTTATTCTTAACCTATTGTCTTTTGGGTATGCAGTTGTAGTAATTAAAGTAGGCACAAATGCAGTGATAAAAAAGAAATGATTAGCGTACATTTTCATTCTCGTTTCATCGTTCCTTTCTTGTTGCTTCCATGCCGATGGACTATTCCTATCGCAATCAGTAAGCGTGAAAGGAAGCTACCGTACAGACAGAGGAATCTATATTTATACTTGGCAGAACTACTTACATACTGACATAATCGTCGGTATTGCTTTCGTTTACCAAAAGTTATAAATATTTCGATTTTGGAAAAGAAGCTCTGTATTTGGCCAAGACGTCGAAGAAGAAGGTCCCATACGTACTGGTTGTATCGAGTAAGATGTGGAGACGGCGGTTTGGAAGCGGACAGAGGTAGTGCGGGGAAGGGCGTCCCTTACCTGAGGGATCGCTACTCAAGCTACCTGGCAAATGTCCGGCATTCGCGTGTGTACACGTCAGGCGCGCCAGGGTACCGGCGAAACATGAGTTAACACGTCCGCGGCAGTCAAATGTTAGGGATCCTTCGCAATACTAGTCCCTTTTACAATATTTGGGTCATGAAATCGTGTTTCACGTGCCCTCCAGATGCGAATCCGTGGAATATCACTCTGCAGACCAAACCGGGACTCATCTGCGAAAAGAGCATTGGACCACCGTTCGACAGTCCAGGTGACATGTTGACGACTGTTCTCTGGACGTTCCCTTCTGTGAAGGCACAAAAATGGTTCAAATGGCTCAGAGCACTATGGGACTCAGAATCTGAGGTCATAAGTCCCCCAGAACTTAGAACTACTTAAAACTAACTAACCTAAGGACGTCACACACATCCATGCCCGAGGCAGGATTCGAACCTGCGACCGTAGCAGTCGCGCGGTTCCAGACTGAAACACCTAGAACCGCTCGGCCACAGCAGCCGGCCTTTGAAGGCACACCAGAGGTAAACAGACAGCAAATCTAACAATAAAGGTCACCTGCTGAAGCGTTCTGTACATCATTTACCTCGATACAACACATCTAAGGGATGCTGGGAGGTCAGATGGCAGTTGCAGTGCAGTAGTAAGCCGGTACCGTCCTTTTGTTACAGCCAAATAACGGTCCGCTCTTTCTGATGTCACATGTCGTCTCCGAGATACAGTTTTGGTCTCTATAGACTGTCTCCTCATTCGAGAAACAACAGGACGAATCACATTAAGCCATCGGGCCACATCAGTTTGGGACTTTCCTGCTTCCATTCGTTCCATGTCCCTCCACAGCAGAGGGTCTGTAGGCGTCTTCTTTGTGCCATACTGCACTGTTTGTGACTGTGTACACAGCAACTGTGGACTACCCTGCAAACACCACCCCGCTTGATAGGTGCCCTGACGTCATTGCTGCCGTGGTTGACCGTTGATCGGAATGCCATCTTCCATGCAAAACACGATCGTAACGACTTCTGTTGATAGTTTGTGTGATTATATCGTGAATAAGACACAGGACGGGAAAATAGCACTTTGTTGGTTTAATTTTGGACACTAGTGTACATCTGAGGAGGTGACATCCAAAAACGGATATGTCCATAAATGCAGCTTTTCACAGTCAACATAAAACTTGTTTCAGGCATGTATATGAGTGTAAATGACATATTGTAATCCAAACGCCTTTACTTATGTGCCAAAAGTAAATCAATCTGTAAATCAAACCTACAATGAAGACAGCCGGCTGGGGTGGCCGAGCGGTTCTAGGCGCTACAGTCTGGAACCACGCGACCGCTACGTCGCAGGTTCGAATCCTGCCTCGGGCATGGATGTGTGTGTTGTCCTTAGGTTAGTTAGGTTTAAGTAGTTCTAAGTTCTAGGGGACTGATGACCTTAGAAGTTAAGTCCCATAGTGCTCAGAGCCATACAATGAAGATATTCATTTAAGAAGTACATTTAAGAATTGACATGTTCTCATTTGCACGAACCATCTGCACACGATTTTCGAAAGCAAATATCTGTTTCCTTTTTCAAGATAAATTACATCTTATTGCATAATGCCCGCTGTGTTATACCATTTTAAGTATTTGTAACAATTTAAAATTTTATATCACGGAAAAAATTATAAATTGACTGTAAAATTGGTATTCCCTTTTAGTATTTTACCGAAAGTCCTGATTTTATCGTTGCTTCAGAATTATTTAAAATATTTAAATTGCATGACAGAATGCAACGATGCAACATTAGGATTACCTATTATTAGAAAGATTCTTAGAGGTAAGTGTTGCACCTAAACATGTAAACCAGAATCATCTTCTAGACAACCACAAGAAATTTCCTTACCTCTGTGTTGCGCAACATGGGTACATCGTCAACTGTGAATTATATCAAATGAAATCCTCTTGATTTCGCCAATCTTGTCCGAAAATAGAGTGCAGTAAACCATCAACATCTTTCTTTTTGTCATTTGAAAATTGGATGGTTGAGAAGTACTTCAGCTCATGGCTAATAAAACAGTTTCGTAATGGTAGATCAGCGTTTCATAAGATACTACCGCTCTTGCACGACTTGGTGGGACCTGTACAATACAGTTGCCTCAATATCAATATCAGGGTGTTCCATAGCTTTGCACTTGTATATGAAAATTCGTTTCATATATCTTCTGTGCTGTAATTTCGCGTTTCTTCATATAGGTATTGTGGATCCTGCCCACTCGTTTAATACAGGGTGCCTAGGAAGCTGTTTTCTCGGATAGCTAGACAACATTCAAGCAAATCTTATTTATCGTGTTTATTACAGTACAGTAAAGTGACAATACTTAACTGTGTCTTTTTACAGACAGGTCTCGCAAGCAATTGGCGACATGCAAATAATCAATGTTCTTCAATATATACATTTTCCATGCAAGTAAATAATGCAGTTCACAAGCCACGGCTCGTCTTTTAATGCGGGTTTTCTAGCGCAGCCGAGGCTATGCGGAGCGGCGCGTATGTTCTCTACATACAGAGGCCACTCCTGTTGTGGTGTCCTACTCAACGTACTATTGGCTGACGTCGTCTCACAGCCCTCTCTGCTGCATCGCTCCAGGCCGAAGGGGCGGCGCTTGATGTTACACCGGAACAGGTATTTCACATATATCACTTTCCATTGTTTACAAAGATTTCTTACTTCACCCACTAACTGGTAAACCACATTATATTCCTCTTTCTTACAATTTTTTGGCATTTTTCGTAGATGTTTCTCTACTCTACCGAAAATACTGTCGTCAGGTAAGTAACAGTAATTATTAGTATTATGCAGTACTGATACGAGGAAACACAGAAGCACAAATTGATGCTAACAGCTTCTCTGTGCGGGAACATTCGGCCGTGACTAGATTATTGTCTCCTATTGGTCGTAATGGAATTGTCCATCTTCGTAAGAAATGGTTCAAATGGCTCTGAGCACTATGGGACTTAACATCTGAGGTCATCAGTCCCCTATAACTTAAAACTACTTAATCCTAAATAACCTAAGGACATCACACACATCCATGCCCGAGGCAGGATTCGAACCTGCGACCGTAGCGGTCACGCGGTTCCAAACTGAAGCGCTTAGAACCGCACGGCCACACCGGCCGGCTCAGGTTGTGTATTTTATTATTCTTGGTGTGGAAGTGTTGCCCTTTCGTCTACTTCTTTTTGATGAATATGCTGTGAACACTCCTGTCATCCAGTATCACAACAGGGCTGCACGCATACCTTTGTGGTTTGATAAACATGCAGGTGCCCTACCGCACTCGACTGGGTCGCTAAAAATACCGAACTTAACACCACAGGAAATGTTTGGGACTATGTGGAATAGCGGGTTAAACGTAGCAGTTAATACGTCAGTCATTTCGTATCTCCACGGGATCCATCATCAATGAATCGTCCGCCCCAGACAGCTGAGTGATCAGCGCGACGGAGTGTCATATCTAACGGCCCCGGTTCGATTCCCGACTGGGTCGGAGATTTTCTCCGCTCAGGGACTGGCGGAGTGCTGGTGAGTGTCTTCAACACGTGGCGAAAGCAAGGATAAAGCACGTCCAGACGTAGTGGGGCTGGGTGGTCACCCATCACTACAGATGCAGAGCCGACTGGTAAAACAGGACAAGTGGCGAACTGTGGCGGAACTAATATCAGGTGTTGTTCTTATCATCATCATTTCATCCCCATCGACAGGCAAGTCGGCGAAGTGGCGTCAACTCGAAAGACTTGCACCAGGCGAACGGTCTACCCGACGGGAGGCCCTAGCCACACGGCATTTCCATTTATCAATCAATCGCTTCAGCTGGATATGCCATATTTAAAGAAACTCGTGGAATCTTTGTATTGAACGTTGTGCCAGAATTATGATTATGTGGCACAGTCGTTAAGTCTCTGCTGAAATGTATGTGAGTAACTCTCTTAGCAGAGGTGGTACCGTGAAGTAAAGGAGAGACTGTTAAGACTTGATCTAATTTGACCATTGCCCCGACTCAGGACACGTGTTAGTGATGGGAGCAGCCGAATGAAAGCAGTTAATTCAGTCGGTTGTTGGAAAACAGTCAGCTCATTCTGTTGTAGCTTTACGTATCGGTTGAATTAATAAACGTTTCGAAGATATTTTCTCCAAACCTAATAGGCCGAATTACCTTTCGGGGTGAGTTTTACCCCTTAAAATTGAAATTGTGCATCAACAAAAAATACATACTGGATGGATCATTCTGCCTCCTCTACACACCCGCCAAGTTTCATCAAGGTGCTTTATCGACATTTGGGAATGTTCTCTTGTGAGTGAAAACAGTCTGTAGTACTTTCATTAGAGGGAAGTAAAGCAGTGTTACAGAGTACAAACGAGGGGACACGAGCCCCCGGAGGGTGGTCCCAAGCCCAGGTCTATGCAAAGACATCTCGGTGGGTACGCCAAAGTTAAAATAAGTAATATACATCTTCATTTAGTTATGTATCGAAAGACTAATTCTTCTTTCCACCATTTAAGACTGATAAATACGTTTCCGTGCATTTAATTGCCCCAGGTGCAATTAACTTCTAACTAACAGAGCTTTTTTCGGAATACAAAGTTGTGCAAGAATAGAAGTTCTCTTAGGCGTATGTGAAGAAGAAAGGAACACTGCCAAATTTTTGCGAATGTTTGTATTCCGTTTTACTGAAAATGTGTGATGATGTCCATCAATTATAAATCCATTTTAATGGAAAAAGTTTGCGTCTGCGCCCTCGTACACTGCACGACAGTGTCCTGCTGTAGCCAGGGTCAGAGCGAGGGCCAGGTTGGCAAACGACGGGAGGAGTTTCCAGCCATCACGCCATCTACTCGCGTCGGTTGCAACCCTGGCCCTGGCAGCAGCAGGAGGAGCTGCGGTGGCCGCCCCCAACAGAAAAGTGTGAAGAGCATCCACTCAAACCTGCACACTACGTGAAAACTGTCTTATAACTGATGTAACTGACAGATATTTGTGTCAGTCGCATGTGTCACATTAAGTGGAACCTTTCAGATCTGGAGTATGCAAAGAACTGTGACTGACTTACATGCATTGACAATAGAAAATAGTGCATTGAGAATGGCTAGCTACTAGCCGAAATCTGGATTTGGGTAATAAAATCTAAAAAGAGGACGACTGGTTGCTGCACTCTATAATTTATAGAAAAGCATTTGTTACATCCAAGTATATACTGCAGTCATGCGAAAAATGAGCAAAGTCAAATGCGTGTATGCTTCCCTTGTGAGTTGTATGGTTTCAGGCCGTCACAAGCTGCTTCTGGAAAAACTTCGAATACCCCAGCATGGGTCAGAGCAGAGCAACTGATGCTTGCGAGTGTAAAATTGATTGAATGGGCACGACTTAAAAGCTTACGAAGTGCCGTCGAAAGTGAAAGTTAGCGAAAATTTCAGTAGCCAAGAATCGACGAAGTGTTCGGCATTTCGAAAGTTACAGTTGCAATGGAGAAATTCACAATACACAAATTGCATCTCTGATAGTCATTTAACAAATACTTATTGGACTTGCATTACCAGCAGTGATTCACATCATGATCATAACTAGACTTCAGAACTGAAATTCACAACTGATCTATGTATCCATCTTATCGAAGTGCTGAAGCCAAGGCGTCGTCGATAATCCGTCCGGTAGCAAGGGCATCCGTTACGCGAGGCGGGCTGCCGGGCAGTGCGTTTTATCTCTCTCTTTGTTTCTATTTCATTTCATTCTTTTTTTCGCCTCTTGGGGAAGCGGACTGGCTGTCCTCTTTTGCAGCCGAAAGGCTTAAACATTCCCTACTGACATGGCTGGGGCAGATAACAAGGAAAACATCAGACAACGTCCGAAGGCCAAATCTTGAATACGTGGAAGTTGTGGGGAGTACGGGCGGTCACACTTTCTCTAATAAAGGTTTTTTTAACTTTAGAATTTTACAACTTTATTAACTTGATTTTATGATAGTAAGTGAACATTCGTTATCACTAACAGCAAGATCCTCAATAGAGTTTCTTAATGAAAGTTCCTTAAGCATTACTTAACCAACAGTCTCTTGAATAATAACAGATCAAAGAACAGCTCTCAGAATCAATTTATAACGCTTAAAACTCAAAATATTTTTGTAAGCAAAGGAAAAAAAATACAGATTGCATAATGCAAGGCTAAATAAAAGATTCCAACGCCTAATGGCAATATCAGAATTTTCCTAGATATCACCCGTGATCTCTAAAGGCAATAAAATATTGATCACAAAATTTTAATTAAAACAACAACTTAAATGCAATAAAATCTGATTATCACCAACGTACACTGAAACCCCGTAGCCTCTACGATGCGCACCGTATCACAAAATATTTTCCTTCCTTTTAAACACTTTACACTATAAACCTACCTACATGCATACTACACCCAACGAATTATGACAAATAATATAGCCTAGCTGTTATAATTAACCAGCCATGTAAATTTTTTCCTTTCAAAATAAATAAAAAGAAACACACACATGCAAATCAGTTCTTAAGCTCAGTGGTTACATCCGTTAAAAAAAATATATACAATACATATCTTTTGATTTCGCCGTGGTCATGCGCTGCTGTGCACCGTACTGTCCTTCGGGATCACATGCGGCACGGGAAAGATTTTCCACGATGTACAAAACGTTAACAGGGCGCAACCAACTTACACAAATTGCATACTGGGATTGTACGCCGATATGGATGCGGCTCGCAAATCTTAAAACGGGCGAAGGAGTAGATGCTGTACTACTGGACACTTCGACTATACCGCACCGCACCAAACAGATGTACGGTGGGGTAGACAAGAGACAAATCAACAACTGTTGCAAGGCAGCCTCAGAAAAGGCAGTAAGAAAATATTTGGGCGTTTAAACTCTTGGGAGGGCCACACCAAACCACAGAATGACATCCCAAGCTGAATTATGAAAATACTATCGGCGATTTCGCCACGACAAGTAGAACCGTAAAATACCGTAAGAAGTGAACTGCAATTAACACGATTCATAAGCGTCCGACTCTAAAGCTCCACAGTCAATCTTTCCAATACAACAAACACTTAACGGTACCTCCAAAGTTCACTCATCCTATCAGAGTGCCAAATTACTCGTTATAACTGTAAGATTAGGTTTCTTAATAAGACAAGCAATGATTCGATCTATCACTTGGATCCACGTTCGATCCACAACAGTCATTTACTCTAAGGCAGCTAAATAGATGACAGTGCCAATATCAACGATCTCCTCCCAAGCAGCTCTCTAACGGGAGACTGCAGTACCGAAGCAAAGTTTACACCACTCACAAGTCTGATATACGCCCCACCAACGTGCACCTTTTTAGAATACTTATGTTCACCTCATACACCAAACTTGACGTGAGTCTTCGTCGGAATCCAAGTGCAGAACCAAGAAATCACTTCGCAGCCATTGACTAAGCACACGATGACCGCCATCGGGACAACACCGGCCCTCCACACTAGGATCTGCAAGCCCGCTGCGTTCCGTCCCCAACCGACTGCTTTCGCGGGGCCCACTGACCAAGCGGCCTTGCCCGCCGACACCGACGTCGCCGTCGCCCAACACGCAGTCCAGAGCTAACTCCCAACAGCCCCTTCTTCTTCGTTCTGTAGCCTCGCGGGGCAACAGCCTTGCCGCAGTGGATACACAGGTTACCGTCATATCACCGAAGTTAAGCGCTGTCGGGCGTGGCGGGTACTTGGATGAGTGACCATCCGGGCCGCCATGCACCGTTGCTATTTTTCGAGGTGCACTCAGCCTCGTGATGCCAATTGAGGAGCTACTCGACCGAATAGTAGCGGCTCCGGCCAAAGAAAACCGTCATAACGACCGGGAGAGCGGTGTGTTGACCACATGCCCCTCCTATCCGCATCCTCATCTGAGGATGACACGGCCGTCGAATGGTCCCGATGGGCCACTTGTGGCCTGAAGACGGAGTGAGTTGTAGCCTCGCGGAGAGTGGGAAGCCAACTCTCCAAAGATATGCAGCGATCCGATCTCGATCACGGCGAGTACTGAGAAGGCGGGTGATTTCAAAAACAAAAGAAATTTAAATAGCGAGCCGTACCGGCTCACCTACCTGTTTTCTTTATTTTACTTTTTCATAAAAAAAAATGGCTCTGAGCAGTATGGGACTCAACATCTTAGATCATAAGTCCCCTAGAACTTAGAACTACTTAAACCTAACTAACCTAAGGACATCACACACACCCATGCCCGAGGCAGGATTCGAACCTGCGACCGTAGCAGCCCCGCGGTTCCGGACTGCAGCGCCAGAACCGCACGGCCACCGCGGCCGGCTACTTTTTCATAGCCGGACAGTGAGAGGGTAGCGCTACTTACCTCGGGCCCTGGTAGGAGTGGCCGTTGGTGCGTGACAGAGGAACCTGTAACGTTTCCTGGTGGAGTCCCCCATCCCCGTGGCCGGCCGGAGTGGCCGTGCAGTTCTAGGCGCTACATTCTGGAGCCGAGCGACCGCTGCGGTCGCAGGTTCGAATCCTGCCTCGGGCATGGATGTGTGTGAAGTCCTTAGGTTAGTTAGGTTTAATTAGTTCTAAGTTCTAGGCGACTGATGACCTCAGAAGTTAAGTCGCATAGTGCTCAGAGCCCTTTGAACCATTTGAACCATCCCCGTGGCAGATCAACAGTGCACTATCCTCGAAGCTAAATATTTGGAAGTTGCAATATAACGACAAGAGGTGTAAGTATAACATGATACTGAATTACTACAAGGCAACAAATACCACTGAGATGCTATTGGTAGTAGAGGGAAGGGTAAGAACACTATTATTGTTTGTGCACACCATTACTACCAACAGCCTTGCCGCAGTGGTAACACCGGTTCCTCTCAGATCACCGAAGTTAAACGCTGTCTGGCTTGGCTGGCACTTGGATGGGTCACCGTTCGGGTCTGCCCAGTCCTGTAGGCAAGTGGAGTGCATTCAGCCCTTGTGAGGGCAACTGAGGAGCTACATGACTGAGAAGTGACAGTATGCATCCGGTGATGCCTAAGGGCTGAGGAAGACACGGAGCTCGGTCGATACCGTTGAGCCTTCAAGGCCTGTTCGGACGGTGTTTTTTTATTTGCTTCTTGTAAATAATAAATTACGAACAAATATCATCACATATAGCAAATAGTCGAGCCCAGAGAGAAACGTTTCCTACCAAAGCGACTTCAGACATATTACACATCCCTGTCAATACGTACATACCTTACGAGCAGTTTGAAATGCTGCTGTTTGTTGGCGTCTTACGCAGTACAAAATCAAAATACAACAGCGATTTGCTGAACAGATACCAATGTGTTTCGGCTAGTCCAAGGAATTTAGGTGCCAACGTAAGGGACTGAACTAAGACAGACGTCTCTGCCTATAAACCGAATTCCGATGTGCATAAAAATTTGTTCCATTGGGTTTCAAAAACTAGCAGTGACTTACACTCCCAGAGTCACATCACCATCATATGCGTTTCGGCTGCCTTTAAGGGGAGCGATGTGCTAGTACATCTTGGTCTAGTTGTGTGAGTGTGGCTTCATGAGACCTGTTGACGTCTCAGCATATCTTAAGCACTCTTTTGTTAACACTTAATGTGGGTTATTACAAGCAAGAATAAAATTTGGTCATGTAAAATCGATAGTGAGAGATGTAAATAATGTGTGTTAACAAGTGAGTGTATTTTTACCTGCTTGTGGGCGTTTGTTTCCTATACCTAACATACTAATTTCCAGAATACTGGAAGGCACGACGTCAGCAACTATTCTGGTTAACCAAATTATGCAGCAAATTGCAGAGGTCCGTGAAAGTTGCAATACTAAGTTCCTTTATTTCTTCACGACTAGTTTTAAGGATAAGGTCATTATCGAAACATTCAATAAGATGTAAAATAACGTACGACACTCACATGAATGTTCATCGTAGTTTAAGTATATATATTACTGCTTAGCTTATTGAATGATTTGATAATGAGCTTAGGCTCCAAACTTGTCATCAAGTAATAAAGGAAATTAATATTGCAGTTTCAACGGTTCTCTGCAATTTAATGCATAATTTAGTTAACTGAATATGTGTTTGAATGTGGTTGTACTTTTGCAGGTGTCTGTGTGGTTGTATTTGTATTTTAGTGTGATTGTATGTGTAGGTTTGTAATTGTGATTTTAAGCGTGTGGTTTGTGGAAGTCCTGAGTCTGAAGGAAATGTCAGCTGAGTTTTGTAATTCTGCGACGGTACGTAAAAGAGACGGTGTTTTTGTGTGGGGAAACATAAGTAAGAGTAATTCGACAAAAACTTTGAGGAAAAGAACAAAAGTGCCTACACATGTAACAGAAAGCAATTGAAATTAAGCTAAGAAAATGAAGAGAGTAATGTAATTTGTGAATAATGGCTTCATAATAAATATCCGGAAGTGTACACCTTTTACGTGAAAGTAATGGTGCACTTGTGATATTGACAAAACTGTAAAACACTTTCTCCTTAGGACTCGAATTCTGGACATACCTGGTATTGGTGAATTTTAAATTCCCCAACATTTTCAGTCCTCTTATGTGTCTTCCCGCTATTTTAATAAAGCACACGTGCGTATGCTCCAAAGTATTAGATTTTTATCGCCAGGTTTGATAATTAGCTCAGTTGACTTATTTCAGGTCTTTCTGTTTTATAAGGAATTCGAGCATTTCTCAATGATTCATCCTGCAACTTAGGTAACAACCCCACATAACGACGTAGTACATTACTGAAATTACCCAGTACCAAGTAAAAGAAGGAGATAATGTGGGGAGAGATGTATTGTACACATTGTCACAATTAAGGACGACATATTCCAATCTTTTAGGTGACAGAAAGGCTAAATCCCACGCTTAAGGTAATGGAATTAATAGTGTTCTCAAAGTTAAAACAACACTGCAGTGGAACAATAGTTATACAGTCACTCAGCAGAAATATACTCTTCAGCGAAACTTAAAGGATGGGATACATAAAGTAACACAACATACTAAGTACTCAGTGAGAGTGAATGAAAGTGCGCAAACATGTTGTCGGAGGTCTCCCAGTCATGCAAAGAAAGTTGTACGTGACATGGTGTGAGGTCAGCCTGACTACAGCGCCAATGGGGCTGGCCCCACAACACGATGCGGTAGAAGGAACGGGAAAAGACAGTGTTTGTCAAACGGCGAGTAGTAATGGTGCAGCGTGGTCGTGCTCTTCATTACAAAATGGCCCGGAAACAACTTTTTGCTGATTTCGAACATGGAAGAATCACTGGGAAACTGGAAGGATGAAGTGTAAGGCGTATAGCCAAGTAGTTTGGTAGTGTTCACAGCATTGTTTCACGTGCATGGGGAGCGTTCCGAAACACATGTACTGCTGTCCGAAGGACAGGAGATGGTCGACCACGTTCAACTACAGCAGCAGATGATCACTGCACATTGCGAAAGGTAAGAACGGACCCACATCAAACAGCGGGTGCAATTGTAACTACCTTTAAAGGGCTACAAGGCACACAATCTTACGCTCCACAGTCGCACGCCGACTGCATGAGGTTGATCTCTTTGCCCAACGACCAGTACTTTGTGTTCTGTTGAGACTCGCACATCTGCGGCACCGTTTGGACGGTGTCAAGAGAATGGGACACGCGGGGTAGCCGCGCGGTCCAGGGCGTCTTGTCATGATCCGCGCGGCTCCCCAGTCGGAGGTTCGAGTCCTCCCTCGGGCGTGTGTGTGTTTAGTCCATAGTGCAAGTTAGTTTAAGTTAGATTAAGTAGTGCCTAAGCTTAGGGTCCGATGGCGTCAGCAGTATGGTCCCATGAGACCTTACCACAAATTTCCAATTTCTAGAGGGCCGAACCAACAAGGATTCGTGTGGTGTGATCTTCTCGGATGAGAGCAGATTCAATATGAGTAGTGATTCTAGGCTTACCTCATATGGCGCTGGATGGGAACACGTAATGCACCCAGGAACATTGTCGAACATGACCGTTTTGGTGGTCCATCGTGTTATGGTCCGGGGAAGCATGATGTTACATGGATGTATTGACTGCAAATCTTTGAACACGATTCACCCACCGCTCAAAGTTATTGTGATTCTGTACTCCTTGCCCACGTGCGTCTTTTCAGGGGTGCATTCAGTCCTGATTTCATTGTTATGGATGAAAATTCGCGACAGCATTGAACTGCGTAGGTAGAGGAGCTCTTGGAACGAAAGGATAAGCGCCGAATGGACTGGCTTGCCTGTTCCCCCGGCTTAAATACTACGGAGCACGTGTGGGACGCGTTCCGGAGATGTATTGCAGGACGTCCACATGCACCAAACACACACACCATCCAGCAGCTTGCAACCACAATGGTGGAGGAATGGAACGCCCTACCGCGAGGAAACATTATTCTCATGCTCACAATGTGACCACGTTGCAGGGAGTGTACTGTGTCCGTAGTGACCACACACCCTATTAAGTATCATGTCATGCCTTTTTTAATGTCCAGTGGACCTTCATAAATGGCGGTGATTTCAGTGCGACTACTGCCTTTGAACAAAAGTGTCATTTGTGTTCGTCTCACTGCGTATTTATTTCAGTTACCTTCTGTACTGTATTGTGCTGCAGCAATTCCTTCTATATATGGTCCAAGTTTCATCGAGCTATATTACTAGGCAGTGACAAATCGTGCGAAAGCTATTTTCTGCACTCAGTTTAGCTCACCAGTCTAGTTCCAGTGCGACAGTTCTCCACACATTGATAGGGAGGACGTACACGTGCTGCTCTTTCCTCGTGCCTTTGATTATGAAATAGCTGTCTCGTTTCAGGTGGAAAGAGAATTAATAACTTTGGTAAAAAAACAGGAGGGATGTCAGTTTTGATATGAGTACGAAAATGAAAACATTTTTCTCCTAATAGGATCAGAAAACAAATGCCATAGGCATGGAAATTGTTAAACTGTAGCGACGTAGATATCATACTATTAACTTCATTTTACAGGTTCCACAAGACGTACGTGTAAGCCGACTTTATCAGTTGGTACGTATTTGTTTAATTTGGTTAAATTTCATTTGAGCAGGCTATTTAGAATGAAAAGTCTTGACATATTACAACTAAGAGCCACTTTAGGGCTCAAATCTAGTTATCTGCTCTTCGCAGGCAAATATATCAGCTTTGATCGTTTCCTACAAAAGGCAGGAAACTCTCTTCAAGTGCGTGCCTGGCAAAGTTTTAATTCTTCAGAGAGTTTCATTACAATGCACACTTCGTTACAGTATTAGAGATTCATTTTGAACTTAGACGAATTAAATGGCGAACCTCAAGTAATCTGATTTCGCTACTTCAGAGTTTAAGATAGAAATACAGTAGTAAATTGGGGCCATTGAATACAAAACCCAATACGTTTCGTCGAGAAAGATATTTTTCTACGACCAGTTTATCTACTTTGGTTTTCATAGCCATAATATACTTTCTCAGGACTAATTCTACAGGTATTTGGCCATAATGGCTACAAACTTTCTTCAAAAAATGTGATTAAAATTTAGAGCCTTGATGGAAGAGTGATATTACTCTTCAAAAATTATATTATGATTGGGGAAAACAACAGATAAACTTATCCACTTATTGCCACGTAAGACATTGGATCTAATATTGCAATAACCTCGAACTAAAATTGTAAAATAAAAAATCATAGAGTGCAACAGATCCAGGAGGAGTAAATAATATCTATTGAGAAAAGTTCTTCAAAAGTTAGTTTCCATTAAGAAAATTGGAATTGAACATTTGCAGCCTGAACAAAAAAATTGTGTTATGTTCACCAGACTTATTTATACATATCACCAATTCCATGATGTCATAGAAAAAATCTTTCAGTTGCTGAAATTTTATTAAAGCGCTTGAGAAACAAACAAAAATTTTGTTGAGTGTCCTAAGAATCCATTTTAATTTAGTAATTATGGAGAGACCTTTCCGTGTGTTTCAGATTTTATATAAGCTTATATTTATGAAAGAAAATTTTCAGTGAGTAAAGCATGCAGTAACAATAAAGTGTTTGAAACTATCATTATCTTATCGATAACCTTTAAAAAGTTAAGTATATGGCTGCAGTATCAGACATAGAATTCCTTACAAATACCTACGGTACTGAAGTTCAGAAGGACTAATAATGTGCGTCATTACAAATCAGGAAGAAGAGAGACCATCTTCAGTTTTACCTTATACTAACTTAATCTAAACATGGACAAATACTGAAAGTAATGTAATGTTTTCTTCCTTACCTAATGGCATAAAATGTCTGACAGACAGTAAACCTAAATTTGTAAACAAACAGCAGTAGTAACTATTCAGGAACGACGCATTCCACAGAAAATTATACATATACGAGGATTGGAAACCTGCCAGGGTGGTCTAGAGCGTTAACGTGCTGCTTCGTGGTCTCGGGTAGGCGCGCTTGCCCCTTATCGAATCCGCCCAGCGGATTAACGATGCGGGTCGGTGTGCCGGCCAGCCTGGATGTGGTTTTTAGGCGGTTTTCCTCATTTCGCTAGGTGAATGCCAGGCAGGTCCACACATTCCGCCTCAGTTACATGGCTCGCAGACATCTGAACACATTCACACTATTCCATGAATTACACTACACGCAGACTGTTGGGGTACACAATTCCTTCCCAGGGCATACGGGGTGGCGACAGGAAGGGCATCCAGCCACCCCTTAAAATTAACATGCCACATCCGATTAACCAGCAGATCCTGCGAGTCGGGATTGATGCTTGAAAAGAGAGAGAGATATACGAGTGTTGGAACTTTAATAGTGGCAACTATTTATTTACAGCTCATAAAAAATAGGTACGTCTTTCAGAGATTTACTGACCTTCAAAGTAGTCACCAGCATTGTGTATAACCCATTGCCAGTGATGTGGAAGTCGTAGGATACTCTTAGCAGTGCCAGTTGTGTTGACAGTTCGAGCGGCGTGATCTATTGCCAGACGAATTTGTAGCAGTTCTGAAGCGAATGCCGTGAAGTGTTTCCTTCATTTAGAAATCAAGTTGAACTTACGAGGGCCTAAGTCAGGGGACTTCAGTAGGTGCTATAGCACTCAGCAGCCCTATCAGTCAAACAAATCAGTAACAGCTTGCACTGTATGTGCTTGAGCATTATTCTGCAAAATAATGGTCAGGTCCTGCAGAAAGTGTCATCACTTCTATATCTGTGCTGTTCATTTTTGGAACACGACCTACGACGTTGAAACATGTCGTAAAAAACATCACAGCACAGCAAGAAAGAGCACAGTGGCCAGAAACGGCTTTTGCGGGGCGAACATTGCCTAGCAGGCGTCTCCGGCCAGGCTGCGTAGTTTTATACCTTAAGGTAGGCCTGTGCTACGAGGATAAAACTATATTTCCTCTTGACCAAACTTACGGCCTAGATGCAGGTTCATCTACGAATGTTTTATATGGAAGTACCGATATAGGCTACAAACTAGCATATGTCAAAGAGCTTAGGAAAACTATTTCACATTTGTGTATCCTCCCAGAATTACGTGAGTTCAAACAGAGAAATCAAGTGTTCATTCCACAAAAATAAAGACATCTCCTACGCTGCAACTACTGTAATACTCGCGGTTCTAGGCGCGCAGTCCGGAACCGTGCGACTGCTACGATCGCAGGTTCGAATCCTGCCTCGGGCATGGATGTGTGTGATGTCCTTAGGTTAGTTAGGTTTAAGTAGTTCTAAGTTCTAGGGGACTTATGACCACAGCAGTTGAGTCCCATAGTACTCAGAGCCATTTTTGAACTACTGTAATAAATATCTAAATTTTAGAAGGAAGATATGACCTATGTTTTTCTCTGCGTGGTTGTGTGCTTCTTAGAGGTAAAGTACATGTTGTCTCTGCCGACACTGCTCTAATTATTCTTCTCAACGAAATGTCGTTTCATGCTGAACGTAAGCGCGTAATGACTGTGTTACTACTTATGTGCAATACACGTTTTGTCGACTTATTCGAGTTTGCAAATCAGTTTCGTAGACACGTAAATGAAATAAAGAATTTACTAACAATGATTTGGCAACAACCCAAATCAGATAATATAAATTTTGCCATCCTAAAAAATAACTTTGTACTTTATTTAAGCATGTGTTCAAACTATTGACCATGGACCGAAAGGCACATCAGCAATCGCCGTTTGAAAAAATTATGAACAGATGTAATTACAGTGAATGATATGGTAGAGCATGCACTGGCGATTCGACGACACATATAGTCTGGCGTAATTGCGGCTTTGTCATAGACTGCAAAGAAATCAAGAGGAGTCAAATCGGGGGAACTCGCAGGCCATTTGACAACAGAATTTCGACCTATTCAGTGTCCAGAATATTTCTCATTCAGTACTCGCGTTGCGAAACGGGACGAGTGAGCTAGACAACTGTGGTGTTGTAGCCACATACACTGTCGAATATCCAGTGGTACCTGCTTTAGAAGAATTGGCAGAATGTTGGTCAGAAAGGGTGCTTACGGATCTCCATTTAGAACGCCTGAGATGAAGTAATCCCCACAATGCAATTTTATATGACGCGGCTCCATACGTTTGCTCCCCATGTTGCACCTGGCGAAGCTAGTGTGGATTTTGGGCTGCCGAGTAGTGCATTTTATGCAAATTTATATTAGCGTAGTTAGTAAACGTTGCTTCATCGGTAAAGAGCACACGTTGGAAAAACGTACGGTTGTCTCTCAGTTACTGAAGGGCAAATCGACACAATTCTGTACGACATTCGAAATCACGGTCTTCCAGTGCCTGATGTAATGACAGATGATAGAGACGAAAATTCTGACGATGCAGGATGCGAATGACACTCGTCTGTCTGATTCCACATTCATTGGCAGTATGTCACGTACTACTGTGTGGATTCATTAGCGTCGCAGCCAGAAGTGCTTCTTCGTGTGCTCTGTCAGTTGCAGTCTTCTTTCTTGTCCTATTTTTGACGCTCAAGCAGCCTGTCCGCAGTAACATCTTAATAATTCGTGCACTCGCCTGGCGCGTCGAACATTGGCGATCCGGACAGATAGCTCTATAACGCTGTACTGATTTTACGGAATTTATTTTACACTCAACATATAAAAGTAGTATATCCAACTTATCCTCATTGGCGTACATGTCTCCACGCTACGAATGTTGAAGCAGAAATGAGCGGCCTGCAGTGCTGACAAGTAAACATGCAAAATGTCGACTTTTTTTTATCTCATTTTGTTCGCTTTTGGTCGTTGCGTCTGACGTCGTAAGACATCCGTTTAAGTTCATTGTTGATCGATTAACTAAGTTTTTTTTTTTACATTACAGAGGGTAGCTAACCCTCTGACCGAACACGCTGAGCTACCGACATTCTGACAGAGTGTAGCACTAGATTTCTGTTTGGCAGTGTCTGCACCATTAATGTCGACTCCGGCTACGTGCCCTGAAATTGTAGGACATTTCTCGAAATCTTTTACGACAGCCTTCAACATCAACATTAACGAACGCTATATCACTTTAATTGTCTTCTCAAGAGCAATAGAATGCAGTTACAAAAAGTATACGGTTCCATTTAAAAATACTTACTTTGAGAGGCACCCACATGCCTTGCTCATACTGTGGCATCAAGTAGTCAGGCCTGCAAGATGAGTAGTCTGCCAAGCGAGTGGATGTATTCTTATTTATCGAGTGACATCAGTGACTGATTACGAGCTCTAGTACTCACAATTAAGCTACAAATTATTCTCCTGTTTGAATATTACGCAACGGAAACGGATAACGCACATCTGACTATTAGTAATTTACACAACTCTGATTGTTCACTACGCACTGGTAATACCACATTTTCTTTCTTACCCAACGGCTTTGATCAACACGTGGCCATCGCACTGAATATGAATGGCGCACATATTATAAATTCTGGATATCATGACTACACACTATTCGAAGAACAAAGCCACCAATATTTTTCTTTTCACTATCTTTTTTATTCCGATAAATTCTATTATGATTCAAAGATAACCTAAACACACCATTACATTTTATACAACAATTACACATGAGAAACTCCGCCCAGTGGGCATGGCTTTACGTTGGTGATTCTCTATCTTATGGTCTCGTAATTATCTAACGCTACAGTGCACTTTCTGGATAGGATGGTGGATCTTTTGCTATATCTCACACTTCGACTCTCACACCCATCACTACGAAAATTTCCTCCAGACCGAGCGGTAGAAAAAGGAACATGCATAACACACTACCTCTGAACCTATCTTGCTACTCTCAAATGCAAAGGAATGGAAGGATGGGTTTTTTATAGGTTTTATAGGTTTTTTATCGAAAACAAAAACACATTTGTTAACCACTGAGATAAACAGTTGAAAGTTTAATACTTTGATAATGCATTTTAATGATGGACTCTAACCCTGGCACAGGTCGGTGAACACTATAAATACAAAGTAATATGTATAATACACGAATACGACCAGTGACTGTAAATCCCAGGCAAATTAGTAAGAAAATAAGCAAATGGGGGAAAATGTATAAAGTTTTGAAACCTCAGGAAAATACTCATATGTGGTGTAGTAATAAGAAAATGAGAAGTTCCCCTTCTTTGGTTGGTGGAGAAGGGGAGGGGGGTTCTCATTTTATCCCTCCAAAAGTGAATTTGTACCATATTTTAAAATTACACGCAAAAAAGCTCATTTTTCCAACGGAGCTCTTAGTAGTAAACATATTCCTTGCAACATTGTACGTCTTTTCATTTCTACGAATGGTATTTGAGGTATAAGAATAGAATAGAACAGAATTCCGTAACGTAACAGTTTGCAGTTCGTGTTACTTAGCAAAGTATTTAAATGAAAATCGTAATCAAGTGTGCTGAAATATTGCGTAGCCTATATATTCTACTTGATGATATCTCTTTTGCGATCAGTATTGTTGAAATCAGGGTAACCTGCCACCAACGAAAAGGTCAAATTACCATTCACATTCATTCAGCTCTCCCCTACCACTATTGTCGCTGGCGTTTCTACCTACCCAGTGTCCAGTTCAGTTGAGTTAATATTGTGATCTGTAAAAGTAGTGCCAGAGAGTACTGTTTTGTGGCAGTATTTATCAGTTTGTGACGTTATGTAGCGCTTATTATTAGTCTCTTTTCTTTTCTCTGGACTGAGGAAATAATAATGCTAGACCCTACTACCTATTTTATTTGTGGTAAATCTGCTTTGGAAGAAGAGACATCAATGGCGATGAAGGGCTTGAAAGCTCTTATATGCGTCAGCAAGGAATGGAAGGATGGGGCTGATAATCTTCTACAGAACGCTGGACTGATTGAAGTGAATAAGGTATGTCGAAGTGAATGTATTAAGGAACATAATACAAGGAAACTAATTAAACAGAACGTTGCACAAGCAGATGATAAAAGTTTGACATCCACTTCCTCTTATCCATTCAATTTGAAAAAAGGCTTTTTCATATGTGCTGTAAAGTGTGACATAGAGGTGGAAACAAGGAAAAAAAAAACCACTCCACAAACGCCGTGGAGTGTTTGAATTTCGCTCTTTAACTGTGAAACACACGCTGCTTGAGAAAGAAAACGCGATGATGATTTCGGTAGGAAGGTTGCCGAACGCATCGACAGTGTTTCGTGTTTAGTAGCTGCAGAAGCCCGTTATCATCAAGATTGCTATGCCAAATTAGTGTCGAACCCCTCCTCTGTTCGTAAAAGAGGCCGTCCTCAAGATACCAACTTTGATGCCACTTTTCAAGAATTATGCAAATTTACAGATAGTTCAGAGGAATGTCAATTTTCATTGGCCGATCTGTTGCAGAAAGTTAATGTCTCCCAGAAGGAGAGACAATGGCTATAAAAACTCTGAAAAACAAACTGGCTGAACGCTTCGGTAACGGGGTCCTGTTTGCCACAACACCAAAAAATTCCTCCAGTTGTATGTTTTGGTTGCAGTGGCCACAAACCTTTGAATCAGTGGTACAATGAATGAACTGTTAATGAAAAAGATGAGACAAAGAGAATAGTAGAAGCAGCAGCAGCTATCATGCATGAAGATATATGAATAACTCCTTAAAGTACCGCCAATTATCCAGATATCAATGACTAGACAGAGAATGCTTAAGTTATGGTTCCTGAAACTTTACACGAATTTTTGAAGGGTGTAGTTTTGTCAAAAAATAAATATAGTGAACAGTCCATTTTTAAAAAATGTACAGCAATGTCCCATACGATTGCGTCAGCTACCAGGCCTCGTTCTTTTATCTCCCCACTGCAACTTGGTCTCGCAGTGTACTTGTTTCGTCAAGCGGGATCAAAAAACATTGTGGCATTGCCTCGAATATCGGTTTCTGCTCTTCATATCGCACTATGGCTTTATTTGAGGCTTCTGCCCTTCAATTCTGGAAACCAAATGTTTGAAATGATTCGTTCTCGGAGTTCGTTTTCGACAGTGCTGAGTTAAATATTACAACAATGACAGGCAAAGGTACATTCCATGATATGGATGGAATAAGGTCTGTCACTCCTGGGAGAGCGATAGAACATCAGAAAGTAACTAAACTCTCTGTCATGCCGAGCTCTACTGAAACAGCAAGTGCCCAAAAAATTAGTCTGCTAACATTCCGAAGGCAGAATAGAGTTGGAATTGAAGAAACTGTTCTGCAAAATGTCTACTCAGAACAATCATTCTATAAAGCAACAGTGCTTACCAATCACGATTTTACTTGGATGATGAAAAAATTTTTACAGCTTTCTACTCCTGCATGGCAAGGTTTAATGGAGAAAATCACAACTACGGAATTTTATACGCAATCAAATGGTTAGTGCTTCCATTCATCAACAATCCACCCACAGATTATAGTACTATTTCAACTGGTTTAACTCGTGCAATCATGAAGAATAAGAAGACCACACAGCAAACCACTCTACTAGAAAGCTAAAGATGTAGCTGCAGTGGAGGCTAATCGAGGGAATGAATTATTCATTAATTTAGTTATTCGATAAGGAGGCTTTAACTTGATAATGCCTTTTTTTTATGAGCAATAGGATTCTTAATGAGAGACGGTGGACTCTCTCAACTTTCGGAGAGTGCATATGCTGCAGCTTCTGTTCCCCATTTACTTTCTGGTCGTGCATACACGAGAGCATTTCAGGCTCACTCTGCAGTCTTCCCATCATAATACTGGAGGAAATGGCAGTCATGAAGGAAGAGAAGGAAACGTTATAGACCATATTTATAATTTGAGTGGGAACGGTGCATCTTTCGGCGATTTGGGGAAAGTTCAAGTGATTTGAAAAGCTGAAAAATAAATTTGTCAACACAATGGATGATATTAAGCAAAGAGGGAAAACCTCCCAGTTATGGGTACAATACATTCAGCTTGTCATCTTGGCATCGCATTTCACCCAGGCACAGCGTATGGGAATTGGGAGCTCCATATAGATTGTGTGAGAGCTATGCTCCCAATATTCTATGCAACTGGACACTTTCCTTATGCTAAGGCGCGTCATTTGTACCTCAAGAACGTGGAAAAACTGAAAGAAACCATGAAACCCGAGTAGTTCGATAAATTCAACAAGGACAGATACTTTATGGTTCGACGCTCTGGTAAGTTTTAGTGTGGAGCATGGACCGACATGACGATAGAACAAACGCTTATGAGGAACCTGAAGAGTGTTGGAAGTATTTCACACGGAAGAGGTTTCACCGATAGTGTATCGAGCCGATGGATTTGCTGTATACCAATAGCGCACCACATATGTGAAGCTGTGGAGCAGTTCTGCAATTTACATTCGATTTCGAGTGATCAACATGTTGAACTGTGTAGTGGGAAGATAGAAACCGACGAGAAAATTCGCAGAATATTTCAGCTATGGTTGCAACAACACACTTCGTTTGTTTATAAGGAGCAATTGCATTCATCAGGTTCTGGATTAGTAGCTTCTCAGGAAGTAAACTGCTACAAAGCTGTGTCGGTTGGTGAAGAAGCTCTTCGAACCATAGTTACTGTCCCGCCAAAATTTGGTCCTCCGATCCAGCATGGTTAGGACAATGTGCATGTCATTGTTAGGCTTGAAAAAAATATAACTGGAGTAGATACAACTCAGTCATTTCAGAGAAAAGAGTGCACGTTTCATTCACTTGATGATTTAAAGGATTGCTTCACGTGCGAATTTTCGAGTGTACCAATGTCTCTATTTGACAGCAGTGGATTGATGAGAAAAACAGAAAAATCGACGCTGTACAATCTTTTCAATCAAGTACCTGAAAAGAATATCAACAAAAAGATTCGAAGTTCTTTGTTATAGACGGAGGGTTTCTTATCCACCATGTCTTGTGGCCCGAGAATGGAACTTTTGGTGACATTTATAAAACGTTAATAGTATATATTCAGAGACATTATTAAGATGATGTTGCTGTTGTATTTGATGGGTATTCACAAAGTTCTCTGAACATAAAAACTATTAAACGCCAAAGGCGAACGATGAAGCGGACCTCATGACCCACGAGAAATTTTCTTTAATCACGAGACATTATGTATTGAATCAGAGTCCGCCTTTCTTAGTAACCTCAGCAATAAGGAAATGTTTATTACACAGCTTGTGCAAAAACTACACAGTTTTGGTATTGAAACCAGGATTTTGGACGACGATGCAGATATTCAAATTGTTTGCAAAAGCAATAAATGCCTCAAAATTTTGGCAGCAAGTGATTATAGTGGGTCAAGATGTAAATCTTCTTGTGCTACTTATCGCTCTAGCTCCAGACAACACAGGAATGATCCTGATGAAACAAGGTGTTACAGTTCTAAAGATATACGTAACTCATCAGTCATTCATGAATACAAGAATTCAATGCTGTTTCCTCATGCAGTAAGTGGTTGTGACAGCACTGCAGCCTCGTTTGGGAAAGGAAAGCTGCAGGCTTTCCAACTATTTAGTCGGTATCCCCAACTTCATAATATTCCAACTATATTCAACGATCTTGCTTGCTCTCCTGATTCCACTGCAAAAGCAGGAGAGAAATTTATACTCTGTCTCTACACAAAAACAGCAGAGTGTTCTTACGATGACAACTTGTACGCCATTCGATTTAAATGTCTTAATGTACTTGTGGGCCAGGCAAACTATGCTGTCATGCGCTCTCGTTTGCCACCCACTACTGATGCAGGACGCCTCCAATCTTACAGAGTTTAGCTACAAGTCCAGCTATGGCTGGGGAACAACTTGGCTCCCAGAAACTGGGGCTGGAGGAAATCAGACTCAGCCCTCTCCCCGATTCACATGAAACGACCACCTGCTCCAGAGGAAATACTGCTACTGATTTCATGCTGGTGCACTCAAGGCTGCGGAAGAAAGTGCGGATGTGTGAAGGCTGACCTACATTGCACAACAGTGTGTAAAAGGTGCCGTGGACAAAGCTGCACTAATGTGCCTCGCAGTGATTTGACTGAAGATTTGGATGATAATCATTACATTTACAAGAATTTATTTGTTTGATAGATATTGTGGTATTTTCATTGTCTACCTGCTGTACATATGATTGTAAATGTATTACAACAAAAGTAATTGTTGATCAGTTTTTCATTAAGTCTTAATTTCCATGAAAAACAATTTTTCATACCAATAACTTAAGTTGCATAACTCTAAAGTAAAAGACTATAAAGCAAAATTGCTCCGTATGAATAAAAATCTGTTTAAAAGAAATTTACCTACAAATTTTAGCACTCATAAACTAATTACCTTGCTTAAACATGCTTTTGACCTTCCCTGAGTAGAATTTCACCAGAAATATTTTCTGTCATGTAGACAACTTCGTTAAATGAAGTATTTTCGTAAAGCTTGAAAAAAGGAAAATAAATTTCATTAAGGGGTGGGGGAGGGGGAAGCTCCCCAGATAGGGGAGGGAACTTTTCTGTTTTGTACTTCTACAAAGAATGTTTCCCCTAAGAGTGTTTTCCCAAAGTTTCAAAACTTTTTAAATTTTTCCCCCCATTTTCCTAATTTGCCTGGGCTAGTAAGCATGGTTAGTAAATTACGTGGAGAATAGGGAGAAAATAGGATCGAACACCAGTTACGTCACCAAAGCACATACTTGAAGCAAACTAGCTGGTTGCGAAGTATTAAAGTGGAATAAGTGGTTCCTGAAGTGAGTGAACGAATGTTGCTTCCCTACGAAATTAACAATTGCAACGATGGTCCATCTTAACTAACCGTCGTAGCGTAATGAGGACAGCAGTGGCGATAGCGGCTGAATATTATGAGTTCAGCTCCCTCTCTGTACTCAGCTCCCAGTTGGGAACATAGTTCTGTGCAGTCACGAGGATCACCTTATCAGTCGTCCAGTAACAAGTATTTACTCGTCAATTTCCTAATTTGAAGTCATTGCCCTTCTGTTGTTTAGCGTGAAGTATTTACTTTGAAAAAGCCTAACGTGAAGTGTTCTCTTTCTGGACGCTTTGTAACCTCGGTGTCTCTGTCAGAGCACGGATCTCGCCGGCTAGTTGTGACAGAAATCGCGAGTTCTGTCCAGTAAAACTTGAGTAAAGATGTTAATCAATCTCATACTCTTTCACATTTTTGCTATTTCAAACCAGTAGTGCTCTGGGATGGTGAGGAAGGCAGAAAATCACTACCACTCCATAGTAAAACTTTGTAACAGACCTATGAGGCAGCCACGGACGGTAAACTACCTGCTCTACAGAAAACAAAATTACGAAGTAACCAGGACGTTGGATCTGATAATTTAAGTTGAACGTCATTTTGTGTCGTCGCTGCAGAGTAACAAAGATTCACACGCTAACTTCTGGGAACCGCCACTCGGCTAGAGATTCTTTATCTTGCTAATAGGTATCTATGAGCAATATTGTGTTTGTTTCGACAGGAATAAGCGTCTTGTGTCCTGCCCTGGGAGTGTGAGATAGGGGCGCGAACAGACGCAAATGCTGTTCTGTCTATCTGTGGCTGCTTCCTGTGGCTTCTACTTTGTCTCCGACTCTGAACATTCTTATGGTACCCAGATCCTTTTGCTAGCCATTTCGTAAGCTCCTTACTGTGCAGTCCCTTCACCGTACTAGAAAGAGTAGTGGAAAGAAAACCATAAAAGTGGCAGTTATTAGAGGTACTGAATCTCGATTGCAGTTATTACATAGCGTTAGTGATCGACTATTTGATCAAGGGTAATGAGCATAAAAATGTTCTTAAATAGGTTGCGCGACAGTTTCAGACAAAAATGGCCACCTAACAGCGATGCTCAAAATCTGCACTGCATGCAACAGTTTTGCATAAATTCTATAGACATCTACTCATCACACGAACGGAAGGTTGGCAGTTCCTCATGTGTCTGTCTGCCGCGTTTTGCGACGACGTCTGTGTTTTAAACTATGCAAGACTCAGTTGTTACAAGCCCGTCATCATGGTCATATAATGATGTATGAGGTTTTGTGAATTCATTCGTTCTAGGTGTGGAGATGAAAGATAAAAATTTCCTTTCATTTCTAGTTTTCAGTGATAAGGTTACATTCCATTTAAGTGGAAAAGTGAAGCTCCACGACGTAAGAACAAGGTGAACATTGCAGCCTCATACCATGGTCGAGCACGACACAGTCCAAAGCATGAGTTTTGCGCTGGTTCTCGAGAAAAGATTTACGGATCTTTTTTTTTTTTACGGGAAAAAGTGTTACAGGACTCACCTGTCTGGATTCCGTGGAGATATGTCTTTTTTCACGACAGAGAGAACGTGCCGAAAATTTAATTCTTCTACAGGGCGGAGATGCATCGCACTGCCACCCACATGAAAGAGTATTTCGTGACAGTGAGCTGCCCCAACGATGGATCGGCCGTAGCGCGTACGTATGTCACATAAAACTGCTGGAGTCCTAGATTGCCTGATGTCAGGTTATATGAAATTTTTGTGGGGTTTGTCAATGTAACTCCCCTTCTATATACTTTAAGTGAACTGCAACAGCTCACAACGTCGACTGTGAATTCTGCAACTCTAGGCATGCCCCCAAAAGTGTGGGACAAGTTCGACGATCGCCTGGATGTTTATTGTTCTTTGACATTGTCAAAGGGAAACTACAAGATTTGTTGATTTAAAACATGTCTAGATCGCAAGTTTTCTTTATTGGTTACCGGTTTCGGCTCATTGCGAACCATCTTTAGATGAATCTAAAATGTTGTTCTTTGTGTCACGATCTTTACACTTCATTGTATGCTTAAAGCTTGTAACACCCCACCTATAGCTTATCTGGTTTTGGTGTGTGTTCACCCCAGGTAATTGACTAACAGATCAACAGAGAGTGCAGAACTGCGGCAATGTCGGATGACGCAAAGAAAGTAATAAGGCCCTGTGACTCCTGATTGAACTGCGGTGGCAGTGTTGGCATTAATTGATTCAGAATTGATCCCTTTTAATTAAAAAGGGGTGCACATTGATGTTATATTCAGCTATTGAACACCAGATACAAATGTTTAACATAAAATTAATTAAGAAAGTGACTTGGGATTTCAACTACTTGATTGAAAACAGATGCAGTCGATTAGCACAGATTTATTTTAACTCACGACCTTCAGTCATCACACTACATGACTCGCCTAACAAGCAGTGGAATAAATTGCGTTTGCGTGGAGTAAAGCGTGATAAATCAAAAGTAATTCCTATCGACTGACCCAGGCGTAATGCGAAGTGTGGGAAGAATTCTACAATACACGGCCCATGAAATCCTCGTGGAAACTTTGCCAACGTGATCCAACAAATTAATCAGTGGCCGGAGCGGGCGCAATATCACCGAATTCAGCGTGGCGGGGCGTCGTCGTTATGCGGATGTCGGCCGACCTCATGGTGCTGCAAGGCTGTGCTCGTCTATTCACTTCTAGCTGTCTTGCTCAGTACATAGCTGAACGAAAACTTTCTATCTTCAAGCTCAATCGTTCCGTTTGCTAAGTCCTAAACTGCAGGGATGCTCACTCTCTCTCAGGCAAGCTGAGTAAAGAACGCCACGTCTGCACTCTAGGCAAGCTTGGAATGGAAGACAACTATGGAGACTTCTCCCAGTTCACTCTTTGCCTCGGTTTCCCCTCTACCAAAATCACTTACGCCAATTGCAGCGCAAGTCACGTTAATTATGCGTCGCTTCCCAGCGCCGGCCAATGCCTGCTCTGGGAAGTGAACAAATTCCCACAAAACTTCCCTTCCTCTCAACTTCTGCTATTTAGCTCCTCCCAGGCCACCAATCAAGGCTAGCGTCTGCACAGAACACCAATTTTTCCGGAATTCTGATTCCCAGGAGAGTACTTCAAATTCCTTGTTCCTATGTTTCCATCGAAGGCCGGCGTATTTCATTCTGTTGCTCTTCACCTGATTTACTTCAGACTCTGCAACCCGTGAATTCAGCGTGAAGTTGCTATAGTCACGAATACCCATATTTTGGCCTCTGTTGATCACTCCACCGTAGCTTTCTCACATGTTTCACTGAAAACAGGACGACGGACATTTATCAACAGGCGTACAAGTTCTCCGTCTGCTTCCTGGTACGCCAGCATGGGGTCAACCAACCACTCATTGTCACTCATCTTAAGGCAGCTGGAGGCTGCGCCCCGTTACCAATTTCTCAGAGCTTCAGCTGCCCTAAGCTGCCTATTGTCACTTCCCTTCTCCGCTCCCCAGCTGGCCACGGTCAATTCTCAAAACTTCCCTGGGAAAAGCTAGCTTCCAGTAAATCCACGCATTTCCACAAAGTTTTCTTGTCATGTGAATTACTTTAAAACCATCACCCGACATTAATTATTCCAATATGTCAATACTATACCCTCTACAAGATGCATTGTGCCTTGTCAGTCATTTTTGTTCAGCCTTACTGTTCGCTCAACGTGAGTTAGGTGATCTTTAATGGCTTCATGTAAGGGGCATAGTGCTTGCTTACAAGCTAAGTGGCACTAAAATGAAAAATCATTGTTGGTTTTGTAAACTGATAATGTTAATCACTAATTAAACATTGTTACAGTGCCCATTTTCCACACATGTGTACGCCGGCCGTTGTGGCCGAGTGGTTCTAGGCGCTTCAGTCCGGAATCGCGAGACCGCTACGGTCGCAGGTTCGAATCCTGTCTCGGGCATGGATGTGTGTGATGTCCATAGGTTAGTTGGGTTTAAGTAGTTCTAAGTTCTAGGGGACTGATGACCTCAGAAGTTAAGTCCCATAGTGCTCAGAGCCATTTGAACCATTTGAACCACACATGTGTACAAACGAACGACAGCGGTGAGTGGACGTAAACAAAATATCGCTTCTAATATCCGTAACAGGAACAAGGAAGTGTCTGTGTGCATAAAATCAATAGACCTCTACTGGTCGTGCCAGCCGAGGGTTAGCTGACGCTCTCGCACAGATACTTCCTCGTTCCTGTTATGAATATTAGATGTGACACCTCGTTTACATCCTCTCGTGAGCGACATAACTATCATTGCTCTCGATCGTTTGTGTACGTATCTGGCAATATGGGAACTGTGACAATATTTGATTATTGATTACTGTTGACAGTTTACGTAGCTACTTATGATTTTAGGGCGACTTAGCTCTAAGAATACGACGATATGTAATGATTGTCACACACTGAAAAACATTTTAGATTGACCTCAAGATGTCTCGTAACTGAGCCTAAACCATTAATTAGTTGAGAAAATTTGCGATGCTGGCGTAGAATTTTTATCCACACATGGATGTTTGTCGCTCGTGCAGTCAACGGCACATTGAACATTTCTGAAAGGTAAATGGAAACTTTAGTTCTAAACATAGTTGTGAAAAGTACGCAAATGTTTTATGCACATGCATGTAAAAGATATACCCTTGTGACGTCGGATGACTATTTTGAAAATTAAACGCAAGGTACAATTAACTCCAAGTATTCATTCATGTAAGAGACATAGACTTGTGATGTCTGATGAAACTTTTGGAGCTTTCAGTACATTAGTAGGTGACATCAGAGGAATTGTTATTTGTGTGGCCGAGTGGTTCTAGGCGCTACAGTCTAGAACCGCGCGACCGCTACGATCGCAGATTCGAACCCTGCCTCGGGCATGTATGTGCGATCTCCTTCGGTTAGTTAGGTTTCAGTAATTCTAAGTTCTAGGGGACTGATGAACTCAAGTTACGTCCCATAGTGCTCAGAGCCATTTGAACCATTTTTAATTATTATTTCACAGCGAAAATTGAAAGTTATATGTACAATAAAAATAAGAAATAAAACTGGCCCAAAACGGGAACAACTATCCATCTCGTTTATTCAAAACCTGACACAAATTTTCCAGTGCCCAGTAAAAGAGTGTTCTGTAATGCCGTGTTGACAGCGGACGCGGTTTGATGGTGAGAAATAGGAACTGATGGTACGAAACAATCTCAGCCCAATTTAAACTCCATGTAAGAGCTGTCTATAATTTTGGAGAGAACGGTGCGTATAAAGTGTGCATTCAGCCCAGGAAAACTTGGTGTAATCAGTATTTGGAGGTGAAAGGAAAAACTCCTCTCTTACTAATGCCTGGTGATGGCAGTAAATGTAGACACAGCGTAGTCATCAAGACTAAACCGTACCCTACAAAGTTTTGAACGTTTTCGGTTATTTCATAGTACCTACGTTTTAAACACGAAGTTCAAATGTAAAGAGGAGAGTTATTCCTTTGCATTCCTTTTTGTGTTGTTTACTTTGTCTCATCTTGAAACTTTTATTTTTACGAAGAAGGTGGTTCAAAAATGGTTCAAATGGCTCTGAGCACTATGGGACTTAACATCTAAGGTCATCAGTCCCCTAGAACTTAGAACTACTTAAACCTAACTAACCTAAGGGCATGACACACATCCATGCCAGAAGGAGGACTCGAACCTGCGACCGTAGCGGTAGCGCGGTTCCAGATTGTTGCACCTAGAACCGCTCGGCCACCCCGGCTGGCTTTAGATGATAGCATTCACTTTGTATGTGCTGCAGTCTTTTTCTAAAATTACAAGAATTATTGGGGAAAATTGAGGTTCTGCGAAATGGTGAGACATATTCCAAGGTACTACATGGTCACGTACTTAGGAAAAAACACTGTCTTCTAATTTAATTGCTTTGCAGTCGAGAAAATCTAGTCAGTACTGTATTTCGCCGTCTATTTGTCACATAATTGCTCTGCTACGCAACAATAATCAGTAAGTGAAGTCAAATTAAACAAAACTACACACATAAAGTATGTTTTGCCTCACCCCAGTTCCCAGAACTCCTGAAGACAGACGTTGACTGTGGATATTGTATCACAGACACAGTCCCTTTGACTGTTCAGAGGTGTCACTAAATCTTCCCAAAGATGCAAACAACCATGCATGAGCAGCGCCTATCAGACGGAGGGGGTCTGACAGCAGATCAGTTCCAGTTATTCCACGAGGAAGGAGGTACACGGCTCGTGTTGTCTGTAGTTCAACCATGCCTAGACGGTAAATACTGCGGTTCGATCACGTCCGTATTGTTACTTTGTGCCAGGAAGGTCTCTCAACAAGGGAAGTGTCCAGGCGTCTCGGAGTGAATCAAAGCGATGTTGTTCGGGCATGGAGGACATACAGAGAGACATGAACTGTCGATGACATGCCTCGCTCAGGCCGTCCAAGGGCTACTACTGTAGTGGATGACCGCTACCTACGGATTATGTCGCGAAGGAACCATGACAGCAACGCCACCATGTTGAATAATGCTTTTAGTGCAGCCACAAGACTTCGTGTACGACCCAAACTGTGCGCAGTAGGATGCATGACGCGAAACTTCACTCCCGACTTCCATGGCGAGGTCCATCTTTGCAACCATGACACGATGCAGCGCGGTACAGATGGACCCAACAATATGCCGAATGGACCACTCAGGATTGGCATCATGTTCTCTTCACCGATGAGTGTCGCATATGCCTTCAACCAGACAATCGTCGGACTCGTGTTTGGAGGCAACCCGGCGAGGCTGAACGCTTTAGACACATTGTCTGGCGAGTGCAGCAAGGTGGAGGTTCCCTGATGTTTTGGGATGACATTATGTGGGGTCGACGTACGCCGCTGGTGGTCACGGAAGGCGCCGTAATGGCTGTACGATACATGAATGACATTCTCCGACCGATAGTGCAACCATATCGGCAGCATATTGGCGAGGCATTCGTCTTCATGGACTACAATTCGCGCCCCCATCGTGCACATCTTCCTTCAGGATAACGACACCGCTCGACTAGAGTAGCGAACATGTTCTCCAGACACGAACCGTATAGAACATGCCTGGGATGTATTGAAAAGGGCTGTTTATGGACGACGTGACCCACCAACCACTCTGAGGCATCTACGCCGAATCGCCACTGAGGAGTGGGACAATGTGGACCAAAAGTGCCTAGATCAACTTCTGGATAGTATGCCACGAAGAATACAGGCATGCATCAATGCCAAGAGGAGGTGTTACTGGGTATTAGAGGTACTGGTGTGTACATCTGTCTGGACCACCGCCTCTGAAGGTCTCGCTGTATGGTGGTACAACATGCAATGTGTGGTTTTCATGAGCAATAAAAAGGGCGGAAATGATGTTTATCTTGATCTCTATTCCAACTTTCTGTACAGGTTCCGGGACTCTCGGAATCGAGGTGGTGCAAAACTCTTTTTGGTGTGTGTATTATCAAAAACCAGTTATAAATTTAGAAGTTAAACACATTTTGAAACTGAAGCTATTGGAAAATAACAAAAATTTCTGTTTTCAAGACAGGTGAAATCGTCAAAACATTTACGGAACTCAGTTGAATTGCAAATAGCGCATGTTCCGTGACAAAATACCTCATACTGTTTCAAGTTATAAGATGATGCACAATTGGCGAAGTGTGACTTTAATCGTCTACACGTTATACAACCAGTTTTAAAAATACAGAGACTTTTACTTGCCATAAAAATCTATAACTTTTAGAATTAACTGCACATTCGAAGTAGCTTTAATATGTTACACAGCGTTTGCTCCAAGTTACACTATCCTTTAGGTACAACACTCTCTTCTACATACACTGAACTCCGTTTGAACAGGCGTTGGACGGCCCAACCGTACCGACCGGCCGCCGTGTGCCCATAGGCGTCACTGGACACGGATGTGTAGGGGCATGTGGTCAGCACACCGCTCTCCCGGCCGTATGTCAGTTTACGAGACCGGAGCCGCTACTTCTCAATCAAGTAACTCCTCAGTTTGCCTCACAAGGGTTGCCAACAGCGCTCGGCAGACCGGATGGTCACCCATCCAAGTGCTAGCCCAGCCCGACAACCCTTAACTTCGATGATCTGACGGGGACCGGTGTTAACACTGCGGCAAGGCCGTTGGCCTTCTAAATACACTGCCTGAAAAAATGAAGCACCCAGATTACGTGGATGTCAGTGTATCTTCATACATGTTCACACTATCGGCGGCTGTTGAAGAGTTGCAATTCCCTGTGACAGGTGGGTAGGTCACCAGAGTGGATTAACATTGTTACATTTAATTTGTTACTAGCCTGGTAGGGTATATAATGGTTGTGAACAGCGTCAGAGATTGAGTGATCACCATGAAGGACACGGAGAGTGTGAGACAACTAACACCTGGCAGAATTTGGAAGAGGCCTTAATGTGGCTTTATATTTGGCCGCCTGGTCGAATCGTGCAATATCCAGATTTGTGGGGCGTTCGAATGTGACAGCCGCCCAATGTCTGATTGCATGGGAACGTGAAGACAGACCTACTCGACGTCAAGATTCCGGTCAACGACGTATGACAACCACAAGGGAGGACCACCACACTGCGCACTAACCACTTCGCAGCTCCACACATTTTCACCTGCCTTCTAAAAACAGGTACTGCATTCTCAGCAACACTCTGTGCCATTCCACATCAGTGTTCAAAGACTAGTAGCAATCAGACTAGAAAAGTACTGTTTATGAGTAGGCTGCCGTATGTCCTCCACACAAAAGGATGCATTTCATATGGTGCTGTAACCAGGAAGCACGGACTGCTGGTGAATGGCGTCGTACTGTATTGAGCGATAAATCAAGTTCTGTAGTACCCCGGATCTCCATCGTTGGCGAGTGGGGGACGACGTGGGTAGAGGTCCCATTATCTCAACGTTCTGGAGAGGCGCAGCGGTGTTACTCTTTGCGTTATGATATGGGGAGCCACCGGGTATGACTTCTGGTCATGGCTGGTAGTGATTGAGGGAACTCTGACAGCATAATGCTCCGTCAAGGACATAAAGCGTCCTCGTGTGTTACCTGTCATGCAACAATATCGTTGTTCCATTTTTTAACAGGACAATGCTTGTACACACATGGCACCTGTCTCTATGAACTGTCTGAATGATGTTGAGGAGCTCTCATGGAAAACAAGATACCCAGATTTGTCCCATAGAACATGTGTAGTACCAGCGCGGACGTCAAGTTCGTCTTAGTGCCAGTAGTTAATAATTTCAAGGACCAGTTACAAATGTTATGGGCCAGCTTACCTCAGGAGAGAATACAATGACTTAATGACACACTTCCCAACATAATCAGTGCATGCTTCCAGGCCGGGTGTGGTGGGGAGGGGGGCGCAACGTCTTACTGATAAGTGGGCTGATAGTGCCAAGATCTTTGTGAATTTCACTAGATTTTTTAATAAATGAAATAACGAAACACAAAAACCTCTTAAGGGGAGTTAGAACGGATTTTTTTGCACATTTTCGGATTTTTATCTCATTATAAAATTTGTAATTTTCCGAATAAAATGGTGTATATATCACTTATAAACTCACATGGGAAGTATTTTATTTTTTAAATATAATCTACACTGGTTGGAAATGTTAAAATTTTTACGTGCATTACTTCAAGATTTAATAAAATCGGTAATTTCTTATATAGAAGGCTGTGGATTGCTGTGTTATAATGGTCATGTCCAGAAGAGGATGGGCACCAAATTGAGGAAGTTGAAACAGAGTTTGAGAGACAAGAAACTTTCTGATGGTAAAACCACAAGAGGCAGGCTGACCAACAAAATGATTGATGAACTACAACAGCATTATGGGATGGCCTTTAGAAATAATACTGAGGATTTGTCGAAAATAAAGCAGGCTGCATGGACTACTTTCTCCCACAGACTGTCAACTGATGAGAAACCAGTACATCACATTTGCCCTCCTGTACCTGTTTCGCGGTGCAATTACCGCCATGCCCAATACTCAAACAGCTCATACAGTCATAAACATTCCATCCCAGCAGCAGTCATGGATATCATAAAACCTATTTACAGAGACCTGGAAAATCCTGAATTACTGAAGAGGTGTCTGCATACTCAGACTCAAAATCCCAATGAGTCGTACATTAATCTTATATTATGGACTCGCTTAGGGAAAAAGGTTTTTGTTGGAATGAAGACACTAAGGTGCGGGGGGGGGGGGGGGGGGGAGGGGGGCGACGGTGATGTTGTTATTGCTTTTAATGATGGAAACATTGGTAGGGTGAAAGTGCTACAGCATATAGTAATTAATCCTGGAGCAAACTGCATAAGAGGACTTGAAAGGATGGACCAGGTTCGCATTGATAAAGCAGAGTATGCGCCACATATGGTCACTAAAGAGTCCAGTTAAAAGAAAAGAAGAAAAAAACTTGGAAAAAGATCAAGAGGATTATATACAGTATGGAGCAAGGTGCTTCTGAGTGACTAAAAATGATAAATTAAACATATATTAAGTGAGATACACTCTTTTAAAACTTTAGAAGCCGTTCCCACAAAATTTACATTTTCTGTTGCATTTTTCCCTAAATCTTGGAAACCACTTGGAGTAGAGTATTCAAATTTTCAGGAAGTAATAACATACATACTCTGAGTCTACTGAACTAAAAGAAGAACATGATGTTATGTACCATCAAAATTATTTAGGATAACGTACAAAAAAGTACACAAATTTTAACTGTGTAGTTAAAAAATTGTATTTCCGAAAGCAGTAGCTGAAATGCAATTATTGTGGTTCACTAGACTCAGAACATAAGTTTAATGCCCTGTAAAAGTTTCATGTCAATGGCTACAATGGTTCCTGAAATACAGGGAAGCCAAGTCACTAAATTTAACATTGTCGGGATAGGGCGTTCCAGCTCCCCTTAAATCGTGAGGTTTCATTTTGTTTGGTCGTCCACTTCTGTGACCTTCACTTTTTCTTCAGGCAGTGTGTCCTGATTGCATACAGCACATCAAAAGTTTCGCTATGGATTTCTGATGTGTGCAGAGTACATACACAGTAACATCACATTAAGGGCTCACATAGATCCCCAGAGCGGGTACAAACTAGCAATTAACCACTGACTCAACCTTGGGACCACTGTAAGCCAGTAATTATACATGTAACTCATGGATTTAAAAAGAAAAATTGGGAGACTTCAAAAGGCGATGAACATTAAGGCTACAGGGATCGTTCCACTAGCATAGGGAAGGATATCCCATAACACTCTGTTTCATTTGATTGTGGAAAGCATCATTACTGGTTCCTTTGAATATCACTCCACTGCCAAAGCCTTCACTCGCTATATTGAGATGGATATCCAGTGTACATAAAATATAAATAAAAAAAAGAGGAGGATCGAATGTTAGTCTACATCTAGTCAAATCTGAGCAGGTTATATAACTGTTTCCTTCTACAAGCAAGTGTAGTGGAAGTCCAGCCAAAACTTTTATTATACTACTGACTGTTTAGTGTAATAGTGAACCTGTTATTAGTCTTGCTAGAGTTAAACACTATATTTGTGATTTACAATGTCATTGCTTACTTCATTCGCTGGCGCCCTCAGCTCAGCCAGTATTAAGAAATCTATTACTGGAATGTGTGAGGTCGTGCAGTGGTGATGTTAGTGACCTTACATTTTGTTGTTTCTAGTCCAAATCTGAAGAAACCACTTTATAAAAGAATGGTTCAAATGGCTCTGAGCACTCTGGGACTTAACATCTATGGTCATCAGTCCCCTAGAACTTAGGACTACTTAAACCTAACTAACCTAAGGACAGCATACAACACCCAGTCATCACGAGGCAGAGAAAATTCCTGACCCCGCCGGGAATCGAACCCGGGAACCCGGGCGTGGGAAGCGAGAACGAAACCGCTTTATAATTCCTACTATCTCCAATAGTAAAACTATGGAGAACTTGGTATACATTTCCAGTTTCTGAATCTAGGTGGCACTGTGGCTGCACTGCAGTTGCTTAGGGTGAGAAATCCAAAAATTCAAAATGGTGACATAAAAAATTTTTTAAAAATTGTTTGGTGTTCAAATTGGCGGAATATTTTCAAAAAATTGGCTGGAAATTTACCAAGTCCAATAAAGAAGATGGTATTAAATCCAAGAAAATGGTTGGAAATTCAAAACAAAGTCGAGTACAGGGTTAGAGGAAACTGTAAAATATTAGCAGGAGGAAAATAGTTCAGCTAACCCAGTTGTGCTTTGTGTCCTTGCCCCTCCTCCTCCATAGCCGTTCACAACTCCTCACCTCCAAATCTCCAACCAATAAAAAAAATACATGATGATGGAAACATACCAACAGCGTGTTTTATAGCAATCCCCTTCCTTTTTCCAATCAATCAGCGTGTTATATTAAAAATGGCTCCAGATACGCAATAAAAAGGTTATGTAACCTCCAGCTGAAAGTCAAAAATATTCATTATTTCTTTCAGAGTCAAAGAAATTAATTTCAAGCATAAAAATTATGTCAAAATATATTATTTACATTTGGACCAATTGTGTGCTTTAGATCCCACGTCCCCTCACCTTTGAAACCATTCTGAGTGTAGTAATGAAATAATGTGTACACATGGTGTCAAATTACACATCAAACCACACCTCTTCCTCCTCCACTTCTTCCTCTCTCCAACCTGTCAAAAACCCATCTATCTCATTTGTGCTTTACACCTACCTCCCCGTTCTCTTTCCAACCAATCAGAGTCCAATGTTGAAATTATGTCTACAATGTGATATGTGGTAAAACTTACGTAACATCCACCTGAAATTCTGCGATATTCATTCTTTCCTTGAAAGTCAAGCTGTTTTAATTTACAGCGTAAAATTGTGTCAAACTACATTATTTACGTTCATATGTATAACACTGTCGTAATATTAAAAAGATGCATAAGAATGGTGTCGTGTTACACAATTTATGTACACGTATGGGATGTGACTATAAAATGACCGGACTGATGCTCTCACGGAGGAAGCACTTATGCACTAAAGCTGAACTACCAACAGGTCTGAAGCGTGAAGCCTTCTCAAACGAATGCGGCATCTCTGGTGTCTGTAGGCAAATAATTGTGGCTGTGGCCTCAGATTGTGTAAGAGCTTTTATTTTATTTCTGTGGAAAAACAGAGCAACGAATTACCGTGAAGGTTGACATGAAACTTGAGAAAATTGCTACTGAAACGGATATCTTACTAAAAGAAGTGTACGGTGAAGACTGTTTCCCACGGACGCAATTTTCCGAGAGTTTCGAGCGTTTCAAAGATGGCCAAGAAGACGTTGAAGATGACTCACTCCTTGGACACCGATCAATATAAAAAACGGATGAAAACATCGAAAAAATAGGTAATCTTATTCGATATGATATTCAGTTGGGTATTAGATCGATCACTGATACTTTAGGAATTGACAAAGAATACGTAAGACAAATTTTACTTAAGCAATTTCACATGAGAAAAATGAGGCGAAGCTAGAGCCGAAAATTCTCTCGATCAAACAAAATGACGACCAGGAAAATGTTTGTGCTGACGCTCTGAATGCCACTGAAAATGATCCATATTTCTTGGAAAGAGTGATAACATGTGACGAATCTTGATGTATCACTTTCGATTCAGAAAATAAGCGCAAATGCAGGCAATTGAACGACTCAACTTCACCAAGAGCGAGAAAAGCAATAATGAGCAAATGAAGGTTCAAAGCGACTATGATTATTTCCTTCGATGTTCATGGAATTGTCTATCTTCACGGGGTTCCTGAAGGTCAAAAAATTAATCAGCATTACTACCTTGAGAGTCTTGTTCCGTAACAAAATAAGAAAAAAACGACCCGATCTGGGGAAGAACAAGTCAAAACAGTGCACCAACTCATACCACGTTGTCCGTTTAAGAGGTTTCTAGCGAAGTACAGTATCTCATTGTTAGATCACTCACCTTATTCACCTGACATAGCACCATGTGATTTTCATCTGCAATGTAAAATTTGAATTAAAAGGAAAATTATGAAGCTCACAGAGGCAGATTTCCAGCAATATTACCATCAATGGAAAATTCGCATGGAGCATTGTAGGGACAGGGGAGGCGAGTATATTGAGCGTGTCAATACCTAAATACGTATATTGTTGAAATAAAATGTTTTACTGGAATAATCCCGTTATTTTATAGCCACATCTTTTACCTACCTCCGGTCTAATTGATCAGAGGTAGGTAAAAGGTGTGGCTATTAAATAACGGGATTATTGCCGTAAAATAAAATAACTCCAATTTCAGAGATATACACTATATATACGGAAAATGGCGAACACACATTGCATTGTGTTCTGCCTCCCTCCCCTCCCCTCCAACCAGGACTTAGTATTGAACTGAAAGTGCCAATTACAATGTAACCCTATCTGGGCTGCGCTCAAAACTACCCAAACAACTTGTATTATTAAAATAAATATTTTAAACACGTCCCTATCCACTCCTCTATGAGAGCCTACCATTTTAGCCATTATTAAAATTAAAGAGCCAGTTACAATATAGCTCCATCTGGGCTGTGCTCAAAAGTACCCAAGGGACCTGAATTATTTATAAAACAAATATCACACACCTACCTTAAAGCGAAATGACCAGTTACAATGTAGCCTCACCTAGAATGTGCTCAAAAGTATCCACAATATTTATCAAAACATATGAAAAACTTTCTGAATTACATAAAAAAGACAAACTATGTTTGCATTGCTGTCTTCCAAAAAAAGATTGTATATGGTGTGGTTCACAAGCCACAGTTCCAAATTTCAGTGAAAGCTATATACAATCTGTGACGAAATGTTGGAATGAGTACATACACCCTCTCAATAGATCATTAAAAAGCAATATTTGCTTATAAAATGTAATTAACAAATTAGTAATACATAGTTCAGAACATGCGTTTTACTTTGAGTACTATACCGCAAAACTGGGAAACGTGATGCATAATCGATAGCTGCTTTATATCACAGATTCTTACTGTCACTAACAGATGGCTGCACTGGTAAAAACGTTAAAAGTTCGATCTTTGTTCCACAAGTTACTTACTGTCACCAGAAGATGGCTGCACTGTTAAAAACCCATCCAAATATCGATATGTGGACAACACTCGGTGTAGATGCAATAGAGCCTTAAATTAATTATTTTCTACGTATATGATGTTTGTCAAATGTCACAATATTCTAAAATGTCTCCAAAATAAATTGGCAAAACATGAGAAGTGTGATGTATATGTTGATTATCACAATGTTTGCATCAAGTTATTTTCCACACTTATCCGCCAAATTTGTGTTTATAAAACATGATTGTGAACGCTAAAGTATGTGTTAGGGGAGAGCAGAACGAAGATAATGCATTACTAGAAAATGTAATCGATAACAATTATTGTAAATGTTTGGGACCTATTTGAAGTGAAGTACAACCACTGTAAAGCTTAAATTAATTATTTTACCTCATCTATGGTACTTTCCAAACGCCACAATATTCTAAAATATGTCAGCAACCAAGAAAACGTAATGTTTACATTTCAACAGTATTTATATATTTAAAGTGTATTCATTTTTTTTTTTTTTGTTGATTTTCGATTCCCCCCACACCTGGGGAGGGCCGGGCTGACAGCAGCTTAATACGCTGCTCTACAGCCGAGAGAAAGTTAAACAAAACAATGGTGAGAGAACAAACAATATAAAAAGGCGATAAAATGGTGACTTTGTTAATAAAAGTAAAATGGCAGAAAGCTGAGGAGCTTCAAATACAAACACGGCGTTGACGATGCGGATGAAGACACACAGGAAGGAGAAACGTACTATTAAAAAAAACACGGCGACAGGCTGGTCTCTGTTCGCACGAGATAAAAACACAACTAGCGACAGTATGGTGGCTGTTCGCAACACTCACAGGGGACGCACAACACTGAACACTGACTTATAACAGCACTATACAGGTGACACGGTGGCAGATGGGGGAGGGGGGGGGGATGACGCCGACCTATGAGGGGGAAAAGGGGGAATGTATTCAATATTGACGCAATCTATAAGAATGCTATATTTTTCCAAGTATGGGGAAAAGCTTATCCGTAACTGAATAGAAAATGCAGCATTCATCCCTCCATCGTGTAGTGCAACTCATGGTGTGGGAGAAATCCTCGTGTATAATGGTAATACATCCGCATTCATCTCCCGAGTCAACACTTTCGGCAAGCTGAAAGCATGATGCGAGAAACATCCATCATGACAGTAAGCAACTCCTGGTACAGAGATCGAAACTACCAGTGCGGCCATCTGTTGATGAAAGTAAGCAACTGGGAGATAAAGCAGCTGTTGATTTTATTTCGCATTTTCAGGTTATGCAGAACAGTATTGAAAGTAACTCATGTTTGGGAAGTATGTATTACTAATTCATTAATTACACTCCATAGACAAATGTCACTTTTTAGTCGTTCATTGAGAGTATGTTATTTACTAATTCCAGTATTCCATAGCGAATCAGATATAACTTTCAATGAAATTTACCGATGCGACTGGTGAGCTAGATAATAAACACTTTTTTTGGAAGTCATTAATGCAACATAGTTCGTCATTTTTTACTCAGTTCAAATACTTTGATGTAGTTTTTGATAACTATTTTGGATACTTTTAAAAACATCGCATATGATGCTAAAATGTAACTGTGTATTTAATTTTAATGACAGCTAAAATTCTAGTCCCAGAGTGGACAAGAGGAGAGTGAGGTATATGATGTATTTTGTTCAATTAATTAAGGTCGTTCAAATACTGTGGAACGTAACCCAGATGGAGCTACACTGTATGTAACTGGCTCTCTCTCATTTAATAGTAGGTTCTAATGGAGGAGAGGAGAAAGAAGTGTGTGCCATATTTTCTTTCGATAGACAATTTAAGTCGTTTAGGTACTTTTGAGGAGAGCTCAGATGGGGATACATTATAATTGGCTCTTTCATGTTAATATTAGTTTCGGATTGGGGGAGGCAAGAGGAAGGTGGAACATTATGCAGACTGGGTCAGCCATTTCACGCATATGATGCACATCTTTAACCTAGGAATCATTTTAATATTACGCCAGAGCTATGCATGTATACGTAAACATGACATCATCAGTTTCATATTGTCAGAGGGATACTGCACGTGTATTTGTAAATAGTGTAATTTGACATCATTTTAAATGTATTTTGGAAATAATGTATATCTTTGACATTCATATGAGCCTTACGTAATTTTTAGTGCATATTTGGGGCAATTTTTTAATACAGTGCACTGACTTGTTAGAGATAAGGAGGGGGACAACGGGAGGATGGAAGGGGGAGAGGGTTTTTAATCTTCCATTAACAAAGTAAGGTTATTTCTGCTGGCTTGGATTTGTGGTATAGGTACGAAAACGGGCATGCCCTGCTTTCAGCTACTTTTCAGTATCACCCAACTACCCACTTATATCACTACTTTGTAAGATAACCATCCTAAAAGAATCTTATCATCGAGTGTTTCAGGGCGATGGTCGAGCAAAGTAGTCGAAAATGCATAGTTGGGCGGCCTTGAAAAGTAGTTGAAAACAGGTAGTTGAAACTGCAGTATTCACAATTTCGTACCTATACGAAATATCCAAGATGGTAGAAATAGCTTAGATTTATTAACAAAAAATTAAAATCACTCTTCCCCTTTCCCCCTCCCCATATGCTGCCTTACCTCCAGCCAAACATAGTACACTATTAAAAATCCAGAATGATGGAAAAGATAAATTATTGTGATTTATAGCCCACGGCCCATCATCTTACCAATCACTCTCAGTGTACTATTTAAATAATGTGTAAAAATAGCATTAAATTACATTATATCCAGCCTACCCTTCATCCTTCCTATTTCCAACAAATCAGAGTGTAATATTAAAAAATAGCACCAAATATGCGGTAAAGTTATGTAAAACCAATATTAAAGTCATAGACATGCATTATGCACGCCAATGGCTCACCTACGCTGTATAGCGCAACACCTCCCTTTCCTCTGCTGCAATCAGAGATCAGCATTAAAATGAGAAAGCCAATTACAATTTAACATTATCGATCTGCTGAAAATTATCCAAAACATTTGACAAAAAATACCTCAAAATATCTGTATTGCATAGAAATTGAGAAACTATATTTTCATTAATTACTACATCACCAGTCACACTGGTAAATTTCATTCTAATCTATATGTCCTTTGCTATGACATATTGGAGTGTGTGTATAACATAAACTGCGCATCACAAGTAAATGGTAACTTTTTCGAAACTCTGTAAGTGTTTCCTATTGCAACACAAATGTCTTAAATTTGGCTCAAAGGAGCCTACAACCTACTCTGTAAGGATGCAAACGTGTGGCGCTCTGTGGCGTCACCCATTGCGACACTTCAAATAGAGCATCGACACATGCGAAGAAAAGGCCACAGCTTAGAAGTTCCTGTGAGGTGTAAGCTGGGTTAGAGATGTCACGTTGACACCACACCTCACCACAATTGTGCCCAACGCCATTTTAAGCGTGTCGCACGATGGGAAGGTCGCCACACCTCCTCTTACCCCCATTTCACCCCTTCTCAGGGGTTGGCATCAAGGGCGACAACGAAACCAGCGTTGATTCCAACACATTTCACCGCCGCAAACGACAGTTCGCAGTGCCATGAGCAACAGGAGGACGTTCTTGACAACCTTGGACACTAATGACGCCACCGAGTGTTGTAACTCTTCTCTAAGATCGTTGGGGGGGCTGCATCCCCATTGAACATGATCGCACTCCCTTGCAGTGCAGCACAACTGCGATTTTTGCCCTCTTGAATAGGTTGGAACCGTTAGAGACCGTTCAAAATCATTCAACGAAATTTTGATCCGAAGCACTGAATGGTGCTTATGCTTTTTAATCTTTCTTGCTCCTGTTTGGCAGCACCCTCAGCGCCTACCGCATCCATTTCTTGAACACTTCAAAAATGTGCCTGTTCAGAAATGGATTCCAAGGCAATTTCTGGCAGCCAACCCTGTGACACCCCACAGATGCTGCAAGCCTGTAAGCAGGCACTGGAGCAGCAGTGTAGGGCCACTTTGTTTAAGGGTGTCAATGTGACCCTGCTTACAGGGCTGAAAGCAGGCACTAGAGCAGCTTTGTAGGGCTACTTTGTTGAAGGGTGTCAAGATTTCCCTGCCTGCCGGCACCTAGGAATCCATCACAGGATGTCCTGCTACCATGGGTGTCTTCGAACTTGCGAGTCTTAGAGGGATCCTTGGCTATTTTATTCATTCATGTGTCAAAGTTGCATGCAATAGGAGGGCACGTAACAGGGAGGCCGAAAAAGTATGGACACCTTTTGCTACTTCAGATCATGCTCATATTTCCTCGAATGGTTGTGAACCGTCCCTACTGATTCCACCCTACACCGCAGAGCAAAAAAAGCGGTCGCACTACGCTCCAAAGCGGTGTGATCATATTCAGTGTGGTTCTAGCAGACAATGCCCCTAGAGAAGGATTGAACTAACAAGAGGGTGTCAGCAATGTCAAAAGTTGTCAAGAACTTCATCCTGTTGCTCATCGCAATGCGGACTATCGTTTTCGACCGCGAAATGTGCGGGAACCAATGCCGCAAGTGAACTTATGATTTTCTTGATGCCCTTTATGACCCCTCCCCGCCACATCCTTTGGCGTTCATGTGTAGATTCTGAGCGGCGGTGTGCCTGAAACGTTTTCCCCTGACACCCATAAGGAAACAGCGTGATTTGCACTCTGGGTGTCGCGGTCTGAGCTCCATCTCGAAGGCGTCAGAGAAGAGGTGAAATTTGTATAAGACGGGTTATAACGGAAAGTTGGTGCCAATGAGACATCATTAACCCAACTCATATCTACTTCTGAGCTGTAGCCTCTTTTTCGCATATAGTCTAGAATATGCTGTTTGAAGCATCGCCAAGCCCGAGAGTGGTGTCGCATGGTGCCATGCTTTTGCACCAGAGGTTGCAGGCACCTTTGAGCTAAATTTCAATCTTTTGTGCAGTAATGGGAGACAGTTATGGGGTTTGGAATAAATGGCCCTTAAATTGTGGTTTGCTGCGTACTCACTAAAAATGGTTAAAAACAAAGTTTGCTTGTGAAATGTTATTAACGCATTAGTAATACATATTTGTCGAACAAGAGTTAAATATTATTACACAAACCCTGAAAACACTAAATAAAATCAACTACCGCTTTATGACCCAGTTGCTTACTGTCACTAACCGGTGGCTGCACAGGTAAATCCCCCCATCGCGGGTTCGAGTCCTCCCTCGGGCATGGGTGTGTGTGTTGTCCTTAGTGTAAGTTAGTTTAAGCAGGATTAGTAGTGTGTAGGCCTAGGGACCGATGACCTCAGCAGTTTGTTCCCATAGGAACTTTACGACAAGTTTCCAAAGTTTGCGCAGGTGAAACGCTAAAATTTCGACAGTGTCTAGAACACCAAAAAGTGTCTGTATAGCGACCATTGATGTGGCTTCGACTGAAGCAGCAAGAGAGAGCGGTGTATCGACAGGCTATATCCAACTACAACAATGGTCAAACGAGTAGCACCCCTGTCAGCTTTGTAGACGAGAACTCGTTCTGAAAACAGAATCACTATGGATGTATCCGAGTCAGGAAATTCCAAGAAAAATGAGCGTAGCCATTTTATATTCACCATCCTCATTCGAGCACGACACTTGATGTAATGGTATGGGCTTTCATAACATACACAACACGACCACTTCTGGCCCACACAGGTGGGAATTTGGGAAGCAACCATTAAATATCTGATGGCTTTAACACTGTTGGCTATGCGACAACTCTTAGCTCTCCTTCACGTTATCTTACAACCAGAAAACGCAAGACACATGTTGACATTACTGACATGACCTAACTTCAAACAGTGACTGTTTAACTAATGACCGAGCCAGCACGTTCTGCAGATCTCTCAACCACTGAAAACTTGTGAACATGGATTGCTGAGAGGGTTACACGCCACCACTCGCCAACCACAGCTAGGGCTGAAGCAGCTTGCAATGACGTACGTGTTCAAGTCATTCAAGTTTATTTCCACTCTAAGCACAGGTGCGTTAAAGCCGTTATTTCAAGAAGTGGCAACTTTGTGTACCGAATTTCTCATCTCGTATACCGTAAATCATCTTCAAATATATAAACACATTCTTGCCGACAGCTGAATAAGAAATATCCCATTCTTTCCTATACTTGCTGTTCTTGAAAATTGAACCATTAGTGTCATATGATTCTACAGATTAATACAACATGTCATTTTGAGGTGCCCTTTTATATGTTTTTCATTGATGGTGTGAAACTTTACATATTTGATGGTACTTTTGGATTACTGTCAGTTTTATTAGCCACCGCTTAAATTAAATGCTAATTTTATCATGAAATCAATCGTACACCTACAACCTTTCTGCATAAGAAGGTTGGTAATATGTATTCTTACATTGTGATATCATCTTCATACACGTTCATTATTTCTTATTTCAAATTTGTTCTGCAGAGTCTAAACTGCTCAGTGAACCACTGAGATAATTTGATCATATGTATCTGTTGACTTTAGCCACCTTTACGTCTGCATAGCTATACAAACACAGCAATAGTTAAAATTTTCGTAATTATTGTATTTATGTATTGGTTTTATTCTCATCGTACAGATTGCTGTGAAATGTTAATGATCTCGTCTTAACAAGACAAATAAAAATGTGTGGTCAGCTTCTTCGCAGAATTAATTTATTATATGTGACTTGCTACTCGGTGGATACAATGGCTACCCATTTCACATTGTTCGCAGTTACCCACGGATATTTTTGCAGACCACAAACCACTACTGATTGTAGCATTTCAAACTCTCCACAACAATATAACAATAACTTTACATCGAAACAGTCATATAACTATAGAGACTGCGGCATGTATGACCGGGAAATAGGAGGCTACTCGTCTCCCAAGTATTGTTTCTTTCGTTGTTGAGGTCTTCAGTCGGAAGACTGTTCTGATTCAGACGAGCAAGTTCCTTCCTCTCCGCATAGCTCCTGCAAGGTAAATCCATCTTGACCTGCTAACTGTTGCCAAACCTTGTTCTTTCTCTACACCTTTTACTCTACACATTCCTCCATAAAAAATTAACTCTTTCTTAGCCTCATGATGCGTCCTATTAACCTATGCCTTCTTTACACAAGTTGGGCCAAAGATATTTTCTCTCCTCAACTCAGCTCAGTACCTATTTATTAGTTATTTGATCTGGTGACATAATATTTAGTTAACTTGTCATGGTTGGGCTTCACAGTCATATAATATTTCTTAAAAGACATCATAGTCGCCGTTGACTGTATAAAATATTTATTATTACGATTGTAATTTCGGCCTTAGGGCCATTTTCAAGTAACACTGCAAAAGTTACATTCTGTCAGAATATAAGACTATCTGTCATGAGTACATGTCGTCGTCAAAATGTAAACAAATAAAATACATATTTTATACAGTCAACGGCGACTATGATGTCTTTTAAGAAATAATATTTGGTATTTTTCTGTAGCATCACATTTCAAACATTTTTGTTATTGCCTGTTCTGTTTGTGACATTGTAAACGGCGAGCCTGCTAAGCAATGTATATAAAAAAACTGAGTATTTGATTGAGCAGTGTGTCTTTGGTAATTCGATGTTAAATGGGTGGGTCACGTAAGTCAGAGTGAATGCTGGCCAAAGTACGCAAGCTGTTCCAGCGAGATGTGAACGGAGGTGTGGGGATGCTCGAGTAGTTACAGTGGCAGATCAACTTGCAAATCCACAACGTGCTTAAGGAAGTGATGCAAAATGGCGCAGAAACTATGTTAAAACTGTAACTTAAAATATTCACTGGAAACTATGCTTCCAGAAAAGCTACGAATAATCTAAAGACGGCGTCGAATTCTTGATACAAAGACGAACTGGCTTCAATTATTACCATATGTGTGAAGTTATTATTAACAAACATATTAACATTTACATTATAATTGTTTGTAATGTCAATATTAATGATACAGACCTTCAACAGATGCATGTGACACATATTTAAGTGGATATTGATATCAGCTCGGCATCACCATATATCTACTATTGTTAAACAGATACGCAAATGGCTGGAAATTATTCATTGAATAAATCGTATAAGGATGACAAAACCAACGTTTCTACACACGTACGCAAACCATTATTGCCAGCATGAGACGGTTGTTCCATGATATTATCAATCCTTACGTTAATTAATCAGATTTTGGTAACTTAATGGATGTAAGATTGTAATCTGAGTAATATAGGACGCCAGAGCCACGAAGAATAAAGCTGTTAAGTTGGCTAGACTTACTGTAGTTCCATTTTTGGTGCATAAAACTGAATAAATCCAGTCATTTTGCTATGTTTAAAACTGAGTAATGTGGCACAAAGTTGCTAATACACCGAGAGCTTGTGATGTATATATAAAAAACGAATAACTATTATAATGTGTGTAACGCCACGAGAGGTGATCAAGTTGCAAGTTGCTGTGTGAGTGAGGTTGTTGGTCACACGATCAAGTTTTTAAATAGGCAGGCGGGGCAGAGTATTAGTGGACAAAGAGGCACAGTTGACATAACAGTGAGTAAATACTTCAGCCAAGCTGAATATTTCCAGAATGAGATTTTCACTCTGCAGCGGAGTGTGCGCTGGTATGAAACTTCCTGGCAGATTAAAACTGTGTGCCGGACCGAGACTCGAACTCGTGACCTTCGCCTTTCGTGGGCAAGTGCTCTACCGACAGAGCTACCCAAGCACGACTCACGCCCCGTTCTCACAGCTTTCTGCAAGGTTCGCAGGAGAGCTTCTGTAAAGTTTGGAAGGTAGGAGACGAGGTACTGGCAGAAGTAAAGATGTGAGGACGCGGCGTTAGTCGTGCTTGGGTAGCTCAGTCGGTAGAGCACTTGCCCGCGAAAGGCAAAGGTCCCGAGTTCGAGTCTCGGTCCGGCACACAGTTATAATCTGCCAGGAAGTTTCAAGCGGAATATGTTAATGTATAAAGATTTGTATGCACCGGTTATACTTTGAAATTTCTTGCAGTTTTAGTGATTTGAAACACCGCTCAGTGCATTTTGTTCACATTCGTTACTGCCCACGAATACTCTGCTTGCACTGCAAAATTAATCATTTTGGTTTCATATATCCACATCTTGTTCAATAAGAACCCATGTGAAATTACCATTCGCAGTAACTTTGTGTGTGATTTAAATAAACGAATAATCAAAGATCAGTCCTCTGATTGTAGCACACCACATTGTTACTCTATAGGATCATATTTTTGATATTTTCCCTTTAATAATTATAGTCCAGTTATTGATTTGTTTAATTAGTTTACTGTTTACTCACTGCTAATTTAATATGCCTCATGAATGATCCCTGCTTCTACACGGCCTTAAAGCAACAGTGCATGACCGAAACCTTCCTTCGAGATGAACGTGTTCACTGCCCACTTGCTTTGCAAGTTCACTAGGGCTAGTAGCTGATAAAATGGTGTGAAATTAATCACCGCTTGGGATCAATTTGTTGCTACCTAACCACCAAAGGGCGAGTGCACGATATTAAATTTATTTATGGATCATTTGTAAATTATGTATTCTGTCATACACTGTTTCTTTAAGCCCTTATACAAGCATCGATGTTGCATGAAGCACATTAATTTAGCAGAGACAGTCAGTGAAAATTTTATATATTATAAATGTGGGCAGCTTAGTGACTGAGGAACTGCTTTGTGTCAGAAGTGCATTCGATATACCTCTGCTGGAGCGTGCTTCTCGCAAAGTGGTACTATTAGTGATGGAAGCTACAATTTTATGTATTACCCTTGAGCTGGTGACAAAGCCATTTTGCTGTAAGTTATAAAAACGTGTTTACAGATCCCTCCGAAACTTTCTGCTGCTCTTAAAAACTTTGAAAAGCTGACTAGTTGAAGGTGGCAGATTACAGAGCTAATTTTGTGACAGCACAAATAAATGCAGAAACAAATGTAATAACTGGAGATTTTTTTGTGTCGGCTTCTGTGGGAGCACCGACACAAACAAGGAAGGAGAGAAGTTCTGATGGCCGGTGGCAGGAATCCAAAATGATCTGTAACATTTGCAGATTAATAGAACATTTTATTTATAAAAATGAAAGAAACATAACTTATCTTCTCGACATGAGTTAGCTTGATGTGCTTCCTGTGCCTCCTAAATGCAATTACTTTTACACACTATTGCTACTCCTAGAACACAGGCTAAGTATCATCTTCCTACTACTCAATACTGATGCTCCTGAAGTCTATGACCGAATTGGGCCCGACCAGTGATGGGCAGCTGGTTAAATCAGTGTTGACAGGGGGCACTGCACTCGTCTTCGTGGAGGTGTGCCGCTGCCCGTTCGTTCCACTGGAACGCGGGTCAGCGTCTACTTGATTCCATTTCGCGCTGCTGCGCTGGTCAGTGTGAAATCGATGCTTTATAACTGCACAGAACTGTAGCAAACGTGTCTTGTGAATTAAATTAGGAACATCTGTAAATGGATTAGTGCAGGGATTAGTTTTCAGTGGGGTTCGGATTCGGTGTAAAATTTTTTATGGAGGTCCTGAAAAAAACTAGTAATTAGAAGGTACTGTTTTTTATTTTGTTTTCAAGTCGAGTTAGTTTCCAAAAAAGGATAATCCAAGTAAAACAAGTAGTTCTCAGCTAATATTGTAATATATTCAATGTGAGAAACTACATCGACGGTCTTCAGCCAGTTTTTTAAAGTTCGGTGTAAGAGGGGTACAGCAAATGCGAAGTATGTCTTCGAGATGGGCGTCCGTCAAACTTGGCCGATATGTGTTCTTCGAAAAATTCATTTTCGAGAACGACGATTCGCATATACAGGGTGAGTCACCTAATGTTACCGCTGGATATATTTCGTAAACCACATCAAATACTGACGAATCGATTCCACAGACCGAACGTGAGGAGAGGGGCTAGTGTAATTGTTTAATACAAACCATACAAAAATGCATGGAAGTATGTTTTTTAACACAAACCTACGTTTACGAAATATACCCAGCGGTAATGTTAGGTGGCTCACCCTGTATATGACGAACCAAACATAGTGGCCAGATTGATAGCTACTTTCTTCCAGTTTTCATATTTTTCTGAAACATGTTTACCCCAAAATTCATCAGTGGATACAGTTTTATACATTTGCAAAGAAATATCTTCTTGCAAGTCGATTATCTCCACTACAAGTGAAGACTTTGAAACGAAAAACAACTTAGCAGCCACATCAGTCCATTCTGCCGATGCATCAACTTCATAAGGAAATTTTAGGAATTGAGACATCTTTCCAATTTCTGCAGTCTTGAAATATTGTAGCAAATTCGTCCCTTAGATCAGACAGAATTCTTACAAGCACTGCAATGTCTCCTTCAGAGTTCTCTTTTTTATACTCATGAATTGTTGGGAAATGAATAAATTCGTGCCTTGCAATATCTTTTTCAAAAGTATCCAGCTTATGACGAAAAGCGGACACGCTTTGTATCAGATCACATATTAATTTCCCATTCCCTTGTAACTCTATGTTGAGCGCATTTAAATATTTCAGAATATCCTTCAGAAAAGCCACAACTAGCATATTGCGCTCGTTTGTTATGAACTTTAAGTGCTTCTTTTCTCCCTGTGTATTCAAGATTTGCAAGAAGGAGGTTACTTCTTCCTTTATTAGCCAGAAACGTTCAACAACTTGACCTTTACTTAATCAACGAACATTGTTGTGTTGAAATAAGTCAGAATACGCTGCATCACATTCTGAAAGAAACTTCTTGAACTTTCGGTGTTGAAGAGAAGAATGAGATCTCATAAAATTAATCAACTGCACCAAGCTGTCCATTACTTCTTTCAGTGTAACACTGAGTTTTCCACAAAGGGCAGTCTGATGAATTATACACTAATACGGTATTAGGCCTGGATTTTGATCCCAGATTTTCTTTACTACACCTTTTTCTTTGCCAATCATCGCTGGGGCGCCATCAGTTCAAACCGACACTATTTTATCATAACGAATGTTGGAATTATTAATAAATTCGTCAATAGCTATGAATAAATCTTCTCCTCGAGAGTTACCTTTCAAAGGCAATATTGCGAGCAATTCTTCCCTGAATATCTTATTTTCAATGTCGAAAAATCTCACGAAAATAGATATTTGTTCATCACCAACAATGTCACATGATTCGTCAAGTGCAATGGCGTAGCATGGTGCCATTTCCAAAAGTTCAAGCAGAGTACTTTTAATATCAGTAGCTAAAATTTCCTTTCTTCTTGTATTACTTTTTGCCGACATTGGAATACTTTGAATTGCAGCGACAACATCATTTTTGTTCTTCAAAAAGTGCCGAAGCTACTTCCAGCATACATTCTTTCATTATTTCAGAATCTGAGAGTGGTTTTTGGTGTTTACTAAGTGTCCAGCATACACGTAACGCTGCTTCTTGCTCACTCATGCAGCGAACCAGCGATTTCGTGCTTTTTTCGTAAGAAGTGAGATATTCTTGTAATTTAAATTTAAATTTTATCGTGATAAGTTTACAAAGCAGTTATACATATCACATTTATACATTATCTAATAGAATTATATTACCTATAGTTTTTCTTTACGAGACTCACTGCCAAGAGGAAAGTTTTTGTGGAATTGCTGATGAATTGTTTCATAGTGTCGCTTTAAATTGCCACATTTAAAACAGCGACAGTTTTATTACATATTAAGCAAACTGGAACTGCTTGAGGTCTATCAGGTAGCGTAAAACAATATTGTTCAGTCCATTCAGTCAAAAATCTCCTATTTTCAGTGTCCACTTTCGCTTTTTAGGACCCATTATTAATGTAGGTATGCATGTACGAAAAGGTTTTTCACACGACAAATTATAAAACAAATGAATTGCTCTGCGGCCTGCGTGCGATTGACGAAACGAAGTAAAGACCGACCGCCCACTTTGCCCTCTTTGACTAAAACGACGGGTTCAGACTTGTTTAACAAATGAACGAGTGAGTAGTGACGAGTGGTGGGAGGCGCTACTTGTGGTGTCACCGCCAGACACCACACTTGCTGGGTGGTAGCCTTTAAATCGGCCGCGGTCCGTTAGTATACGTCGGAACCGCGAGTCGCCACCATCAGTGATTGCAGACCGAGCGCCGCCACACGGCAGGTCTAGAGAGACTTCCAAGCACTCGCCACAGTGGTACAACCGACTTTGCTAGCGATGGTTCACTGACAAAATACGCTCTCATTTGCCGAGACGATAGTTAGCATAGCCTTCAGCTACGTCATTTGCTACGACCTAGCAAGGCGCCATTACCAGTTACTATTGATGCTATAAAACATGTACCGTCAAGAGCGACGTTCACCATTTATGGATTAAAGTTAAGTATTCCACAGCTACGTCCTTTTTTGCTAAAGTCTAATTCTCTTGTCCTGTTCCAGACCTCACGCCAGCCTGCATGAGCTAAAACGCGTGCCTTTCGGCTTCCTCTCATACCGGCGTTGGCTCTCCTGCCAACCCAGAACACTACTCGCCGAGAAAAATAGAATGAAATGGATCGACTCGACTAAATGATTTGCTTATCTACTCGACTTAATTTTTGTTTTTCATACACGTTTAGTTACTAAATTACTCAGTACTCGACTAAATTACTAGCCTAGTGCGAACGAGGCGCCGGGATTCTTAGTTGGACGTCGGACTGTATTTAAAAATATTTGGCGGTCCGAGGTTCGACCTTCCGCAGTCCGTATACGGACCGCGGTCCGCCTGTTGCCGATCTCTGGTTTAGTGAAAAAGACAAAGTTTTATTTCGAACTGTTACTTTCTTTCAAAATATAACATACAGTTGCTAAGAAGAGTGTATTCAATGTATCATGACGTTTTTCTCACACCAATGACATTGCAAGTAATTGTCTAATGGTTTCAAATAATTACCTTGCTTAGAGTATTTTGTGTTAAACGCAGGGGTTGTGACCTGTCTTTCTCTTCTCACTGAACAGATCCATAAACAAGTGTGTAAAATTTTGCTCTATTATGCTGAATAGTGAAGGTCACTTTACTCACTCTTATTTTGTTTCAGTGAGTATACACTCCTGGAAATGGAAAAAAGAACACATTGACACCGGTGTGTCAGACCCACCATACTTGCTCCGGACACTGCGAGAGGGCTGTACAAGCAATGATCACACGCACGGCACAGCGGACACACCAGGAACCGCGGTGTTGGCCGTCGAATGGCGCTAGCTGAGCAGCATTTGTGCACCGCCGCCGTCAGTGTCAGCCAGTTTGCCGTGGCATACGGAGCTCCATCGCAGTCTTTAACACTGGTAGCACGCCGCGACAGCGTGGTCGTCTGTTAGGCTCATCGAGCTCGAGGCGCAGGCGTCGGCTCGTAGTGGCGTTGGGGCAACTGTGGTGAGACCTATGCCTACTTCGGTGGCCTTGGACTCACATGGAACCCCTGATGTCGCTGCGTCTTCCGGCAGTGAGCATCTTACCGGTCAGCCATCACTCCAGGGTGAATGGCGGACAGTGGTGGGCTCGCGCGTGCCTGGCCGAAAGGCGAAGGTGGGATCTGGCCGCGTGGCAGCTGCCTTACCCCTTTCCAACAGGTACGGGGTGCTTCCTAGTGGTGATGACATCGTTTCCGAGCCACCACAGGATGCCTCGCCTGTTGGGCCAGTGGCCGATTCTCCGGCAAGGTCCCGACAGTCACAGAGGGCGGGCCTATTAGTTATAGGGAGCTCCAACGTTAGGCGGGTTATGGAGCCCCTCAGGAAAATAGCGGGTAGGTCGGGGAAGAATGCCAGTGTGCACTCGGTGTGCTTGCCGGGGGGTCTCGTCCGTAATGTGGAGGAGGCCCTTCCGGCAGCTATTGAACGCACTGGGTGTGACCGGCTGCAGATAGTAGCACATGTCGGAACGAATGACGCCTGCCGCTTGGGTTCTGAGGCCATCCTTGGTTCCTTCCGGCGGCTGGCTGATTGGTGAAGACAACCAGCATCGCACGCGGAGTGCAAGCTGAGCTTAATATCTGCAGCATAGTGCCCAGAGTCGATCGCGGTCCTCTGGTTTGGAGCCGTGTGGAGGGTCTAAACCAGAGGCTCAGACGACTCTGCGACTATAATGGTTGCAAATTCATCGACCTCCGTTATTGGGTGGAGAACTGTAGGGCCCCCCTAGACAGGTCAGGCGTGCGCTACACACCGGAAGCAGCTACTAGGGTAGCAGAGTACGTGTGGCGTGCACACGGGGGTTTTTTAGGTTAGAGGGACCCACCCTTGGGCGAAACGATAAAATACCTGACGGCTTACCAGAGAGGACATTATCATCGTTGATAAAGAACGTCCGTCCTCAGAGACCAAAAACAGGAAAAGTTAACGTAATATTGGTAAACTGCAGGAGTATCCAGGGCAAGGTTCCTGAATTAGTATCTCTTATTGAAGGAAATAGTGCGCATATAGTATTAGGAACGGAAAGTTGGTTAAAACCGGAAGTGAACAGTAACGAAATCCTAGACACAGAATGGAATATATACCGCAAGGATAGGATAAACGCCAATGGTGGAGGAGTATTTATAGCAGTAAAGAATTCAATAATATCCAGTGAAGTTATTAGCGAATGCGAATGTGAAATAATCTGGGTTAAGCTAAGTATCAAAGGTGGGTCAGATATGATAGTCGGATGCTTCTATAGACCACCTGCATCAGCAACCGTAGTAGTTGAGCGCCTCAGAGAGAACCTGCAGAACGTCGTGAAGAAGTTTCCTGATCATACTATTGTAATAGGGGGAGACTTCAATCTACCAGGTATAGAATGGGATAGTCACACAATCAGAACTGGAGCCAGGGACAGAGACTCTTGTGACATTATCCTGACTGCCTTGTCCGAGAATTACTTCGAGCAGATAGTTAGAGAACCAACTCGTGAAGCTAACGTTTTAGACCTCATAGCAACAAATAGACCGGAACTTTTCGACTCCGTGAATGTAGAAGAGGGTATCAGTGATCATAAGTCAGTGGTTGCATCAATGACTACAAGTGTAATAAGAAATGCCAAGAAAGGAAGGAAAATATATTTGCTTAACAAGAGTGATAGGGCACAAATCGCAGAATATCTGAGTGACCACCATCAAACGTTCATTTCTGAGGAAGAGGATGTGGAACAAAAATGGAAAAAATTCAGAAACATCGTCCAGTACGCCTTAGATAAGTTCGTACCGACTAAGGTCCAAAGCGAGGGGACAGATCCACCGTGGTATAACAATCATGTACGAAAGGTACTACGGAAACAAAGAAAGCTTCATCATAGGTTTAAGAGTAGTCGAATCATAGCTGATAAGGAAAAGCTGAACGAAGCGAAAAAGAGCGTAAAGAGAGCAATGAGAGAAGCATTCAACGAATTCGAACATAAAACATTGGCAAACAATCTAAACAAGAACCCTAAAAAGTTTTGGTCATATGTAAAATCGGTAAGCGGATCTAAATCCCCTATTCAGTCACTCGTTGACCACGATTGCACCGAAACAGAGGACGACCGAAGAAAGGCAGAAATACTGAATTCAGTGTTCCGAAACTGTTTCACTGCGGAAAATCGTAACACGGTCCCTGACTTCAGCCGTCGCACGGACGCCAAAATGGAAAATATTGAAATAAACGATATCGCAATTGAAAAACAACTGCTATCACTTAGTAGCGGAAAAGCATCCGGACCAGACGAGATACCCTTAAGATTCTACAGTGATTATGCTAAAGAACTTGCCCCCTTTCTATCAGCAATTTATCGTAGATCGCTGGAAGAACGTAAAGTACCTAGCGACTGGAAGAAAGCGCAGGTCGTTCCCATTTTCAAGAAGGGTCATAAATCAGATGCGAATAATTATAGGCCTATTTCGCTTACGTCAATCTGTTGTAGAATAATGGAACATGTTTTGTGTTCTCGTATTATGACGTTCTTAGATAATACAAATCTCCTTCATCATAACCAACATGGATTCCGCAAACAGAGATCATGTGAAACTCAGCTCGCCCTATTTGCCCAAGAAATTCACAGTGCCGTAGACACTGGCGAGCAGATTGATGCCGTATTCCTGGACTTCAGGAAGGCATTTGATACGGTTCCGCACTTACGTTTAGTGAAAAAAAATACGAGCTTACGGAATATCGGACCAGGTTTGTGATTGGATTCAGGATTTCCTAGAAGAAAGAACACAACATGTCATTCTTAACGGTTCAAAATCTGCAGATGTAGAGGTAATTTCGGGAGTACCGCAAGGAAGCGTGATAGGACCTTTATTGTTTACAATATACATAAATGACTTAGTTGACAACATCGGTAGCTCCGTGAGGCTATTTGCAGATGACACGGTTGTCTACAAGAAAGTAGCAACATCAGAAGACTCGTACGTACTCCAGGAAGACCTGCAGAGGATTAATGCATGGTGCGACAGCTGGCAGCTTTCCCTAAACGTAGATAAATGTAATATAATGCGCATACATAGGGGCAGAAATCCATTCCAGTACGATTATGCCATAGGTGGTAAATCATTGGAAGCGGTAACGACCGTAAAATACTTAGGAGTTACTATCCGGAGCGATCTGAAGTGGAATGATCACATAAAACAAATAGTGGGAAAAGCAGGCGCCAGGTTGAGATTCATAGGAAGAATTCTAAGAAAATGTGACTCATCGACGAAAGAAGTAGCTTACAAAACGCTTGTTCGTCCGATTCTTGAGTATTGCTCATCAGTATGGGACCCTTACCAGGTTGGATTAATAGAAGAGATAGACATGATCCAGCGAAAAGCAGCGCGATTCGTCATGGGGACATTTAGTCAGCGCGAGAGCGTTACGGAGATGCTGAACAAGCTCCAGTGGCGGACACTTCAAGAAAGGCGTTACGCAATACGGAGAGGTTTATTATCGAAATTACGAGAGAGCACATTCCGGGAAGAGATGGGCAACATATTACTACCGCCCACATATATCTCGCGTAATGATCACAACGAAAAGATCCGAGAAATTAGAGCAAATACGGAGACTTACAAGCAGTCGTTCTTCCCACGCACAATTCGTGAATGGAACAGGGAAGGGGGGATCAGATAGTGGTACAATAAGTACCCTCCGCCACACACCGTAAGTTGGCTCGCGGAGTATAGATGTAGATGTAGATGTAGACGTGAACCGTATGTTGTCGCCAGTGGTCGGCGGAAGGTGCACGTGCCCGTCGACCTGGGATCGGACCGCAGCGACGCACGGATGCACGCCAAGACCGTAGGATCCTACGCAGTGCCGTAGGGGACCGCACCGCCACTTCCCAGCAAATTAGGGACACTGTTGCTCCTGGGGTATCGGCGAGGACCATTCGCAACCGTCTCCATGAAGCTGGGCTACGGTCCCGCACACCGTTAGGCCGTCTTCCGCTCACGCCCCAACATCGTGCAGCCCGCCTCCAGTGGTGTGGCGACAGGCGTGAATGGAGGGACGAATGGAGACGTGTCGTCTTCAGCGATGAGAGTCGCTTCTGCCTTGGTGCCAATGATGGTCGTATGCGTGTTCGGCGCCGTGCAGGTGAGCGCCACAATCAGGACTGCATACGACCGAGGCACACAGGGCCAACACCCGGCATCATGGTGTGGGGAGCGATCTCCTACACTGGCCGTACACCACTGGTGATCGTCGAGGGGACACTGAATAGTGCACGGTACATCCAAACCGTCATCGAACCCATCGTTCTACCATTCCTAGACCGGCAAGGGAACTTGCTGTTCCAACAGGACAATGCACGTCCGCATGTATCCCGTGCCACCCAACGTGCTCTAGAAGGTGTAAGTCAACTACCCTGGCCAGCAAGATCTCCGGATCTGTCCCCCATTGAGCATGTTTGGGACTGGATGAAGCGTCGTCTCACGCGGTCTGCACGTCCAGCACGAACGCTGGTCCAACTGAGGCGCCAGGTGGAAATGGCATGGCAAGCCGTTCCACAGGACTACATCCAGCATCTCTACGATCGTCTCCATGGGAGAATAGCAGCCTGCATTGCTGCGAAAGGTGAATATACACTGTACTAGTGCCGACATTGTGCATGCTCTGTTGCCTGTGTCTATGTGCCTGTGGTTCTGTCAGTGTGATCATGTGATGTATCTGACCCCAGGAATGTGTCAATAAAGTTTCCCCTTCCTGGGACAATGAATTCACGGTGTTCTTATTTCAATTTCCAGGAGTGTATATCTATAATTATTTGGATTTTAACAAAATTTAAAAGAAATAAATCTTACCAAATTGGAGGACTTGGTGACACATGTTTCTGCTGTGTATAGACAAATCGAAACTCGTTAAATGAGGCAAATTTGTAACAAAAGTTACGAAATTTTCTAAAAGCGTCACGAAGTTGCCCACTTTTATGTAACAAGACAAGTTATTAAACGAGATATTTAATGAATGATCCCTTAGACCTAACCACAGGATTAAAGTTCAGTATTAGTTTTATTCACATCAGTTCCAAAGTTACTTCGAATGGCCGCCTTACACAGGCTGATACTTAAACAAAGTATAGCAATCAGACATCAACTGATTGATTAAACAGAGCAAGTAGAATGTTAGCAGGCAGTAACGAATGTAAACCAAATTGTGCAGTGCAACAAATCATCCAAACTGAAGTAAATTCCAGAAGTCCAAAGTTCAGTTACTGACTGCTATACTGGCACTTACTGTTCAAACATTTCCTAAGTCCCGACTCGTTACAAGAATTGTTCCTCAGTCACGAATAAAGGATAACTAAAATATTTCTATGCCCAACCAACACTTAAACTCACGAGGCTCACAATCCGTGCCAATCTTACCAAACCACCTTACCCACCAAGACACGGAACACAGAAGACCACGAAAGAAAATGACTCTGAGCACTATGGGACTCAACTGCTGAGGTCATTAGTCCTCTAGAACTTAGAACTAGTTAAACCTAACTAACCTAAGGACATCACAAACATCCATGCCCGAGGCAGGATTCAAACCTGCGACCGTAGCGGTCTTGCGGTTCCAGACTGCAGCGCCTTTAACCGCACGGCGACTTCGGCCGAAGATCACGAAACATGCTCTGTCTGCCTACGTAAAAAATGTGTCACGTGATCCATCACTAAAGTCAAGTGAGTAACATGTATTTAGAGGATTACAAATTTTACAACCTTCACACATTTCCGATTTACATTACAAACACTTTTAAATAATTTGCAGTTTGGTATTATATTATTAGACGCAAATGTCGCAAAAGATCAACTTTTTAGTAAAAATAGAACTATGTGATGTATGCATACGTAGCTTGTCTGTAACATTTGTTATTGATTTTGTACGAAATTGTTAGTAGCTTTATTAATATTTACTTCACATATATGGTAATAATGGTAGTGATTCAGTGTCTTTATTGCAATGTCAACGCAGTCATTAGATTTTCTGTAGAATGTCTGGAAATGGTTTTTGTGTTCTTAGTGAACATTCCAAGCTCTAGTTTTTGACACTCAGAATCTGACCACAAGGCTTAGCGTCCACAAGTAGGTGTCAGCACAATTTACACAACCGCTACGAGATTTGTAAGCAGCGGCCGCACAACGGCCCACTGGACAGCTACTTCACCTCCTTGCAGGGCTCACTACAGTGATTCGGAAAACTCCTCAGTGTTCGCCTACCTACCTGATCCATTCACTACACAGTAACTGGCCACACACATGATACTCAACCAAAACCTCAGTTTTAGAATACCTGTCACAATGAACGCATCACTTGTAACATTACAGCTTCTGTAGAACAGTACACTTAAACCAGACACCTTCAGGAGAGACTTCATAGCACTTAAGATTTTTATTCGAAGATAACTAAGTTCTTTGTTCTATAAAAAAATTTCTTGCTACTGCCATTCTTAATTTTATAACTTTTCTATCGCGCTTGACATCAGTTATTTTGCTCCTCAAATAACAAAATTCATCTAGTACTTTTATTGTCTCATTTCCTAATGTAATACGCTCAGCACCACCTAATTTAATTCGAGCACATTCTATCATCTTTATTTTACTATGGTGATTTTCATCTCATAACCTCTTTTGCAAAAATTGCCGTTTCCATACAACTGATCTGCAAGTCCTTTGCCATCTCTGATAGAATTGCAGCAGCAATGGGAAACTTTGAAGTTTTTATTTCTTCTCAATGAAATGAAATTCCTTTCCAAAATATTCCGCTGGTTTTCTTTCTAGCTTGCTCTACTTACAGTTTGAGTAACATGGGGGCTGGGCTGCTATCCTTTCGCGCTCTCTTCTCAGTACCACTTCTCATTGATGGTCGACTCCTATAATGCAGTCTGGCTTCTCTAGAAATTGTAACTAGCTTTTCGTCCGCTACATTTTTAGCATTTCCCACACTTAATAATATTTATGTGGAAACGTTCCGAGGAAATACAATAATGATATAACGAGCGGATTCAATATTACAGACACATTTCTGCGTTTTCTTCTAAACGATAACGATATGGTGATTAGATAAAAATCTGTTTTGATTAGTTGGTTAATTTGGGGCAGGGGACCAAATATCTATAACATGATCTATGATCAACCTGTTAATTTATAAGGACATAAAGACTCTGTAAAGTATTCAGCCATCAGTTTCATATGAAAATGTTGAGAATTCTGTCTGCTTATATCTACGTATAAAGTACACCCGGCTCTACTTCATTAATCTGTTCACTGGTGCATATACACTGCTTAATAAATCTGTCACACCACCTGCGTATTTACAGACGTAAAGGGGCAGAGATTCAAGGGAGGCAGAGCATTTAAGAATAAGCCTTATAAAGAAATTAGCTTTACTGTGGAATAAAAACAGAATAGTAACCAAAATACACGCAATCTGTGCTAAAATATACATCTTTACATAGCCATCAGATCAAAATATGTCTCTAGGGGACGTTCAGTAACACTCTGCTCTCTCCCTTGCACTCTACAGCAGATCATCCAGTGACTGTTTAAGGTCCTGTAACAACACACTGTAATTTTAACTGATCATAATCATATGCAGTAGGGTTCATGTGAACAGATATTGCAAGGATTTCATTTTCTTGCCTCCTGGAGGAAGGTACTCACGAGGCAGGCGCAGCGTAGTAGCATTTTAGAAGACGAATCCGTCGATGAAATATTTACTGCACGGCTGGACAGTAGGTTAAAACATCCTGTCATGATATTGCACGGCCTGAAATAAACCTCATCTTCGTTGAGAGGAATACGACACTCGTAGAAGACACTGACCCGAGGCACGATAAGCCCATCTATCTGATGAAAGCGTCGGGCTGCAATAATACCTGGCCGCCTCCGCAACTACTACGACGATCATTAGGCGTCAGATAAAATCTTCAGTCCTTGGTGAAGAGATCCCGATGAATGATTAGGAAACGCGGGTTCCGAAAAGCCAAAACATCACATAAGATGAAAGTTCAACAAAGTTTTTTCTATTCCAACTTCGGTGAACAAACTGTCGACTTCGATGCGTGTAAAAAGAGGCCGTTACCGCCGTATCTGAATAATATACAACATTCATAAGGAACTACTGTTTTAACCTAGAGGTATCAAAACGAATGATTGTATTATGAGTGCCAAATTTACAGAGCTACCACTGACTGCGTTCCACAAATAACAGCTAAATGAGTCAGGCGTAATACTCTGTTAAACTGCAATATGTCATATAATATAATTAGAAGCAGAATGTCATTAAATAAATGTTGAAATTTAAAACAAAATTGTTTTTGACAGTTTTCATGCGAAGTCCATCATCCCTTATTGTTCAACACATCGCTGAATCAAGGGATCAAGGAGACTAATGAGGCACAAATATGATGACGACGTCTAAATCTGTCCCACATAGTACAAACACGATTGCAACCCACTTAATGATTTCTGATGCAGCCCCCATTGTCAAAGTATAAATAATCACACATCCTCTGGAAGTGTTTAGAGACATCGCGTTTCTCCAAATCCACTGCTTCTAGGTTTCTGTACAGCCAATTTTTGGTAACTTCCGGCGTGTGCACACCGCTGTTATAATGCACGAAACGGATGATAGGTATATCTTATGCTTGATAATAACGGTTGGGAGTTCACTTTCTTATAAGGTGATTTTATCTCTTCCAGTGTCCGCCCCCGGTAGCTGAGTGGTCAGCGCGACAGACTGTCAATCCTAAGGGCCCGGGTTCGATTCCCGGCTGGGCCGGACATTTTCTCCGCTCAGGGACTGGGTGTTGTGTTGTCCTAATCATCATCATATCATCCCCATCGACGCGCAAATCGCCAAAGTGGCGTCAAATCGAAAGACTTGCACCAGGCGAGCGGTCTACCCGACGGGATGCCCTCGTCACACGACATTTCATTTCATCTCTTCCAGTCCATCCTGGATGTAACCTCTGCAAATTCTGCCACCCTGCCTGCACTTATTCACTTTGAAACAGCCACGATTGTCACTCAGCTTCTTACTGTATCAAAAAATGTGATTTTGACGAGCAGCGAGTGGTTTTGGATTTCAGTAAAGACCCTCTGCCATCCACGTCCGAACGAAAACGTTTCCGTCGGGCTGTACAAACAACCCCTAGAAATATATGCCAGCTGAGAGGTAAATGAAGTAGAACGCTATGGGTGCTTCTTGATGAGGAGATGTAGTGGCTTATTTTCTTGCACGTTTCGAGTGCTGAAATGCAGACAGCAGGAATGCATAGGCAGACAATCGCTGTTATTTGCAGATCGAGCTTTCTGCCCACTCTCGACACTGGCATCGAAATTTATTCGATCTTAGGCCTTCCCACAGTTTGCGAAGAACGAGGACATTCTTCGACGTCTTCATATCTCAGTATATGTACAGGGTGATCCATTGATCGTGACCGAAACAAATATCTCACGAAATGAACGTCAAACGAAAAAAACTACAAAGAACGAAATTTGTCTAGCTTGAAGGGGGAAGCCAGATGGCGCTACGGTTGGCCCGCTAGATGGCGCTGCCATAGATCAAACGGATATCAACTGCGTTTTTAAAAATAGGAACCCCCATTTTTTTTACATATTCGTGTAGTACGTAAAGAAATATGAATGTTTTAGTTGGACCACTTTTTTCGCTTTGTGATACATGGCGCTGTAATAGTCACAAACATATCGCTCACAATTTTAGACGAACAGTTGGTAACAGGCAGGTTTTTTAAAATTGAAATACAGATCGTAGGTAAGTGTGAACATTTTATTTCGGTTGTTCGAATGTGATACATGTATCTTCGTGAATTTATAATTTCTGAAAACGCATGCTGTTACAGCGTGATTACCTGTAAATACCACATTAATGCAATAAATGCTCAACATGATGTCCGTCAACCTCAATGCATTTGGCAATACGTGTAACGACAGTCTTCTCAACAGCGAGTAGTTCGCCTTCCGTAATGTTCGCACATACATTGACACTGCGCTGACGCATGTTGTCAGGCGTTGTCGGTGGATCACGATAGCAAATATCCTTCAACTTTCCCACAGAAAGGAATCCGGGGACGTCAGATCCGGTGAACGTGCGGGCCATGGTATGGTGCTTCGACGACCAATCCACCTGTCATGAAATATGCTATTCAATACCGCTGCAACCGCACGCGAGCTATGTGTCGGACATTCATCATGTTGGAAGTACATCGCCATTCTGTCATGCAGTGAAACATCTTGTAGTAACATCGGTAGAACATTACGTAGGAAATCAGCATACATTGCACCATTTAGATTGCCACCGATAAAATGGGGGCCAATTATCCATCCTCCCATAATGCCGCACCATACATTAACCCGCCAAGGTCGCTGTTGTTCCACTTGTCGCAGCCATCGTGGATTTTCCGTTGCCCAATGGTGCATATTATGCCTGTTTACGTTAATGCTGTTGGTGAATGACGCTTCGTCGCTAAATAGAATGCGTGCAAAAAATCTGTCATCGTCCCGTAACTTCCATTGTGCCCAGTGGCAGAACTACACGACGTTCAAAGTCGTCCCCATGCAATTCCTGGTGCATAGAAATATGGTACGGGTGCAATCGATGTTGATGTAGCATTCTCAACACCGACATTTTTGAGATTCCCGATTCTCGCGCAATTTGTCTGCTACTGATGTGCAGATTAGCCGCGACAGCAGGTAAAACACCTACTTGGGAATCATTATCTGTTGCAGGTCGTGGTTGACGTTTCACATGTGGCTGAACACTTCCTGTTTCCTTAAATAACGTAACTATCCGGCGAACGGTCCGGACACTTGGATGATGTCGTCCAGGATACCGAGCAGCATACATAACACACGCCCATTGGGCATTTTGATCACAATAGCCATACATCAACACGATATCGACCTTTTCCGCTATTGGTAAACGGTCCATTTTAACACGGGCAATGTATCACGAAGCAAATACCGTCCGCACTGGCGGAATGTTACGTGATACCACGTACTTATACGTTTGTGACTATTACAGCGCCATCTATCACAAAGCGAAAAAAGTGGTCCAACTGAAACATTCATATTTCTTTACGTACTACACGAATATGTAATAAAAATGGGGGTTCCTATTTTAAAAAAACGCAGTTGATATCCGCTTGACCAATAGCAGCACCATCTAGCGCGCCAGCCATAGCGTCATCTGGTTCCCCCCTTCAAGCTAGGCGAATTTCGTTCTTTGTAGTTTTTTCGTTTGATGCTTATTTCGTGAGATATTTGGCCCAGTCACTATCAATGGACCACCCTGTGTCTTTGCGGTTACGCCTGAAATACTAATTGCTTCTGGAATACGTGTGATCGCGAGAACATATTTGTACCCGCCGACGATGCGGCTCCTAATTACCTCATTAGTAAGGCAGAGTTCGAAAAGAACTCCATGTTTTCACTTTCTCATCTTTAGATAACCATTGACGTAATTTACGTGTAATACCTAAGGAAACTTCTCGCTGCAGTGCCGGAGGTAACGAAGGCGCCGAAGTCGCGTTTATTGAAAAAATGAGGATGAAGAACGTCTGTGCACAGCTGCTATTATACCCAGCTGTTACCGAAAGATACTTTTGATGAGGGCTTCATACAGTTCAGCGACGTTTTCCAAGTAGTTGTTAGCGGGAAGATCTGTATTTCCCTGTTATACCCGTAATTCACATCCCTTCCTGGTAACGGTCCTGGGCAATTCTCAATTCACGAAGGCAAAATTAATTTTTAAAGCTTTAGCTCCTCTAAATTTGTGATTTAATTGTGAGTCTTCTTTAATAACATTATCAACTGAGCAGATGTCTATAGTGTAAAGCTAAATAAATTATTGTATACCGTTTTCACTAAGTGTCGTTATTAACGGTTTGTGTCGTTTTTCAGGTAAAGGAGTTCCTTATTAATTAAGTTAATTAATGTAAATTAAGCATTTAACAGCAATTAAGACTACCACAAACGCTACTGTCATAACGGGAGGACAGATATTAAAAATCAGTGTCTTTTCCTGTGCCAGAAAAGTAAATTTTCTGTTTGCACAATGATAAAAGTTTCCAGGCCGCTCACTATCTTTGTTTAATTTAGCAAACTAGGTTTCAGTGTGATTAAAGATGGAATAATTATGCTTCCATAGCTTATGATAAATTGGGAACCATGTAGTGATATGGAATAAATTACGGAGGGAAAAGCTACGATCAACCGGGAATTACAGAACACACTCCTCTTATTTTGCAAAATATTTCATCTTTGTTAAAATCGAGATTATTGTGTTTTTCGTGGAACCTCCCGTCAGATTGAGTCTTTTTTCCAGTTGCGGCTACACACTGAGCCACTGGCTCTTTACCAAATAATTGCTCAGAATATATTTATATTTAAAATTATTTTCCTCGTTTTATTGGCACTTGACACAGCTACTGCCAATCTAAAGTCTGGTGCACACTATAAATTCAGTTCATTTTAATTCCATATATTTTTTCTTCTTTATTACATTCAGTCTCTTCCAGAACAGATCTTTCACCCTGAGGCTTTCAGCAGATAGCTTCAGTCTGTCAGAAAGTTTCAAAACTGAGCATACTCCAATGCAGAATGAAAAACTGATTCAGAAAATAAAGCCCTGGCTATGGCTAAGCCATTTCTCCGTGATGTATTTTCTTCCTGGTGAGTTAATACAGCAAGATATGCAGGGGAGCCTCCGTGAGGTTTGGGAAACAGGGGAACGCTGCTGGCAGAAGTTCGGGTGTGTGGGGGAGGAGGATTACGGGATGCCTGGATATCTCGATCGCTAAAAGCTCTGCTCGTGAAAGACAAGGCTATGAATTCAAGTCGTAACACTACAGCATAGTGCTCAATTACTTTCACAATGTGTCTTTTCGCGTTTTTTAAAGTAACTTAGAATCATTAGTATATATGCTGTCATTTAGTTGTCTATACTGATTATTTCAGTTACTGTAAAGCAAACTTTTTTTACAAATCATTTGGAGAAATATTGTAAAAATAGATACTTTGGCAAAGTATGGGCTTTAGGTATGTATAATAACAATCTACTAAACCCACAGAAAATCTCAATTTTTTCTATTTCAGTGAAAAGAGTGTATTTGAAACGTAATTGAATGTCCTAGTCCAAAATTTGTAAATCTGACTACATCCATTATCTTACTGAGGAAGTAATGATCAAGTATTAAAATCAGTTCCCATGACTAGGCACAGTTTGCTAATTAACGGCACTGTATAATTGTGTGTACTTATTTATGCGTGGTGTGTTTCATGGGTTTCGGCCTTGCCTATTCTGATTGCTGCAAACTGTGACATATCAAGTGTTCAGTTATAATATGTTATATGAGAGTGCAAGCGTTCTCGGCGAATCTCGATGGTAAAATCTTTTCGAGTTGACAACCGACTCAATGTTGATAGTGAGTTTCGTTTATTGGAAGGAAATGATTAGTGAAACCTAAAGACAGTGAACACTATAATGAAGTAACTTTTCTCTATCAGTAGCACATTACACGTCACAGATAGTAAATGACTTTTGATTTTGAAAACCTCAAGAAGCATTTTGATTGTGGGAGTCAGAGAACGTTACCATACTTCCTGCAAATACCAAAGCCGGGCCTTTGTTTTGTTCCCTTGTTCTTCTATTATCTGAAAATTCCTCCATACAGTTTCTCTGATCGTACATCATAGGTATTTTGGAAACTTTCGCGTTACGGATCCTATAACAGTATAATTTTGTAACAATTTTTTCTGAAAGGTTTACAGAAACTATGCTAAAAACTGCAGACGTAATAAATGAAACCCCTCATCGCGCTGTGCTTTACAGATAGGCTCTACAGCTTACGCAACCCTATTTTACGGGAGCATTTATAGATTAAAAAACGGCTTACACTTACTTAATCGGAGCGTCAATATGAGAGCTGTTAACAGCCTTTCGGTTCTATTGCCATACGCACTAGTTTCTTGTCTCACGTCCTGCTGTTGAAATTGTAGATCACAGACCTGAAAGATAAAAATGCAGCACGTCACAGCTATTTCTTAATGCACCTTATTAAATTCATGTGAAGGGACTAAATATACATAATTGTTTTTACAAATAGTCGTATAGATTTAATCTGGGCATGTTCACTGGCTGAAAGTTGTAAATACAGACCAATAGAATACATTCCTGCAGGTCTGTTTCGTCTTTTGTAGTGCGAAACACGCTGACTTTTGGGCTACATGGACGTTTCCCTTTGCAGTTAGACTATGGAAGTGTGTAAAGTATTTCAAATTGCAGGTTGTGAGGAGAATGTAATATTTTACACTGGGAAAACAATCGTTCAAACCAAAGAAAACTAAAGGTACGAGTCACTTAAACAGTCACCAATCAATGGATTATCTGACATGTATTCGCAGTTGCGAATATCGACAACCATCCGCTTTATCATGGAATGAGGACAATGAAAATTTGTGCCGGACCCGGACTCGAACCGGGATTTCCGCTTATCGCGAGGGGTTGTCTCTCCATTAGGCTGTCCGAGCACTACTCACGGGCATACCCAAAACTTCATACGTCGCCGACCATGTGTCTTCAACCTCTGAACTGGTATATTCATTGTGTATATTACTGTACAGAGGGGAAGTCTCTCGCCCGGTGTCCGCGGATAAGAACGATTTTGCAGTGCCTGTATTATTCAGAATTACGATGTAATGTTCCTTGCAATGTTTCCGCCTTCGATAGGTGGAAAATCCGGGTTCGAGTCCCAGTCCAGTACAAATTTTCACTGTCGTCATTCCATTATACAGTGGATGGTTGTTCATATTAACAACTGCGAATGCATATCACGTATTTCATAACGGTACCAGTCGCCACAGTGCCTGTTTTTTAGACATGTATGCATGCGTGTCCAAAGGAACATTGCATCGTAATTTGGATAACACAGGCACTGCTGTATCGTCATCAACGGACTTGTTGATTTGAACTCCAGCAGTGTTGAGTAGCGCTGGTTACGGAGTGGTTTCCCTTGAGGCAGAGACTACATTTCATTTCACTCGGAGTCCAGACTTCCTTCTGTTAATTAGGGAGCCAGGGAATATTCAACAATCATCGTCATTGGTGTCAAGTTAGCTTCACTTTCTCGAAGACCATGTATGAAGGATGAGGTTTCTCTTCCACTTAAGATGATTTTTGATACGTTACGGATATTAATAAGCTATTTTCACGAATAGTCACAAAGGGCCATAAAATAGCGACCAGCATGTTTCCGTAACTTTATTTTTCACAGAGATGCAGACATGATTTTTTTTCTTTTCTTTACATTTTCTTTCTTTTTTACCAGATGGATCATGCAGTCATTTACATCTAGATTAATTGTTCTTTATATTTTCTCTTCTTCTCGATACATTTCTTGAGATCCCTCATATGTTGGTACCTTGACCACCAATTCTTCATTTGTAGAAACCATTGTAAGCATCAAAAATTTTAAAAGCTAATAAATCTTCTTACAAAAAATGGTTCAAATGGCTCTGAGCGCTATGGGACTTAACATCTGAGCTCATCAGTCCTCTAGAACTTAGAACTACTTAAACCGAACAAACCGAAGGGCATCACACACATCCATGACCGAGGCAGGATTCGAACGTGCGACCGTATCAGCCACGCGGTTCCGGGCTGTAGCGCCTAGGACCGCTCGGCCACCACAGCCGCCAATCTTCTTACAAACTTTAATTTTTTGAACTGAAACATGTCACCAAATATTGGTATTCTATAAATCTCTGATTTCACTGTACTTCGTAGAAGCATTTTATTGTTGAAACAAGTGTACAGTTTCGGATGTTGCACCATTCATCCCAACACAAGAACATCAGTTACATTTTATTTTAAATATACTGTAAATATTAGCAACCAATTCAGTTATTTAATGATGTGGTCTCTTCGTGTGGACGTGCTACATAGGATGCCACTATATTTCTCCATTTTTGCCCATCTTGAGCTTCTCGTTGCCAGTTAAATCTAGTTGTCTGTCTGAAGTCTCTCTCCCATCTGTCCATCGATCGTCCCCCTCGGTCTTTATAAGTTAACTGGGCTCAGATATAGTTTTTGTTTTCCGGGTGTGTCATCTTTCCATCGAGCGACGTGACTAGCCCACTGCCTTTTCAGTCTATTTACTCTTTCCACTATATCATTGACCTTTCGTTGTACTCTGATATATACGTTTTTTTTTTTTTTTTTGTCTTGTGAGTTTCCTTTCACGTGAACATGTTGACTCAGATAGATATATTGTGGCCCTTTGCAGTTGCGTACTTTCATCACACATATTTCCGTACGGTGTCCATTCATTCATCATGATCTTGGTTTTGTTATAGTTTGTTTTTGCACCAGCTTCAGAGCAGGTTAACGCAAGTTACCAAACTGACTTTTCAAGTTCGTCTTTATTATATGCAGATAGAACAATATCGTCAGGAGATCTCAGTTTTTTTTAAGATCTCTTGATACCTTCAGCTGCCATTCTTTTTATTTCATGTAAGATTGCACAATTTCAGCCTTACGCAATTTTCGAGTATCTAAAACGGAAGTAATCATACATTTTATGCATTACTGACACTTGCGATTTAGTCATATCTGTAGATATACTAGGCGCATTATAACTTACTTTATGGATGATATTTCAGTAGTAGATTATGTCATGTACGTCGCTGCTCCTATGACGTCATGTTATGCTCATAAATAAATCCGAGGTGTTCACGCTATTTTAGGAGCACGTTACATTCATGTACATTTGTAAGGTACAGTGGTTCAAACATTCGACTAAGACATAAAAAGAAGATATATTGGATCATACAAGAAAAAGATTTAAATACACCCAATGAAAATAAATATCACATGCAGAGAAACTCCAAATTCTTCCAGATGATCGAAAATCTGACCAACACAGAACTGAACGAATAAAAAAACGACCGAAGATTTAACATACAACCACGCCTTGGAAACAGTATGATTAAAAATATTATTGCAAACACTAAAGTTGCGCTTGATATGACCCAGTTGGCACCTCATGGGCAAAACTACATTACTTTTAAAATTTCAAAAATAATAAAAATACAAATAAAACGAGAAAGTAGGACCAATATAAAAGGGAAGGACAGTAGTAATATACGTCAGATAAATAATAAGCTTCAAGAAAATAATAGAATCAGTCTAAAACCAGATAACGAAAGTACATTGACAATAATTTTAGAAGAAGATTACAATAGGAAAGTACTAGAATTTTTCGACCAAAATAATATGAAAATTATCAACCGGGATCTAACCAACAAATTTAATGCACAACTAAAGAAAGCACTAACAAAATGTAAGTTCATATTCACAAAAAAAGATCTAAAAGATTCCATTATAATTAATCCAACAACACTATCATTGCGTGCCCAGCCCAAGATACATAAAGAATAAATCCTGATTCGTCCAATTGTTAACATGGTTAATAGCCCAGCACATGCTGTCAGTAAATAGCTCAACATACTCCTTAAGCAATATTACATATACGAGAAAGAATACACTACAAAAAGTTTTTACGTTATTGTTAATAAATTTAAAAATATAAAAATACCAGGAAAAGGAATACTCTTATCACTCGACATATCTAACATGTACACAAACATTCCAGAAACAGAAAATATAGAAATCAATAAAACCAACTTTCTCAAATATAAGACAATCACTGAAGCAGAAATCTGTGAGATAATAGAAGATCTACAATTAATCACTTCCTAGAATTATTTCTCATTTCAGAACAAAATTTATCTCCAAAATGATGGGGTAGCAATGGGATCATCTCCTATTCGATGGCACAATAGACGAGTGCAACGTCATACATTCACAATTCAACAGTTTGCATCCACAAATTAATTTCAGTATGGAAAGAGAAAAAAATAAGAGCATAAACTTTCTGGATTTAAAAATTTCAAACCAAAAATCTGAACACATATTCGATATTTTTCGTAATCCAACGACAACAGACATAATTATTCACAACCAGTGATGCCACCCAAGAGGACACAAGCTCTCATATTTTCATTCTATGATACACAGACTAAACAACTTGCCATTGAAAAAATTAGAAACTGAGAAAGAACTAGATCTTCTCCGAAAAGTAGCTACAGGCAATGGTTATCCTAAAAACTTAGCAGACCCGTTATTCAAAAAGAAAACCAATCAAACACATGCCAGTACCCTAGATGAAATAACTTTAACTAGAGACAAAAACGAACCACAAAAAATGAAGTTCTTGTACAGCCAATCTAGGTATTATTTACGACAAAATTACTCGACGTTTCAAGAATGCAAAATCATACACCAGTTACAGAACCACTAGCAATTTACAGTGATTATTGAGTCACATACCACGTGAACCAGAACCGTCGGCGCAAGCAGGAATCTACAATATTGACTGCGAAGAATGCCCAGAACTTTGTATAGGACAAACAGGAAGAAAAGTTAGTACAAGATTTAAAGAACACACGACAATAAGCGACAAAAACACATCCACATTTGCTGCGCACTTAAAAGACACCAACTACGAAATACCTAATATATATGGACACTTCAAATATAACATAAGTTAAAGAAAGAAAAAAATCATAGATGTAATGGAAGAGATTGAAATTTACATCCGTCTAAAAGCTCAGTCAGACAGAGTTTTAAATGAGCAAAAAGACCTGCGAAATGAGAAATTCCTAGACAATTTTCTACCAGTTCCATGGTGAAGCATTATAGAACCATATAATGTAAAATTATAGCTACATTCATAAAGAAATATAACTGTAATGTGAAACATCACGCAACCATAAAGCAGTTTTTACTCGACTCTCGTAGTTCTCAGCCGTGTTTCATTACAGTGCTGCGACAGATTTCATATATAAGATCTTTGTACCAACTATTCAAAAGTGATGTGCTCCCAAAATAACAAAACAAATACACTCCTGGAAATGGAAATAAGAACACCGTGAATTCATTGTCCCAGGAAGGGGAAACTTTATTGACATATTCCTGGGGTCAGATACATCACATGATCACACTGACAGAACCACAGGCACATAGACACAGGCAACAGAGCATGCACAATGTCGGCACTAGTACAGTGTATATCCACCTTTCGCAGCAATGCAGGCTGCTATTCTCCCATGGCGACGATCGTAGAGATGCTGGATGTAGTCCTGTGGAACGGCTTGCCATGCCATTTCCGCCTGGCGTCTCAGTTGGACCAGCGTTCGTGCTGGACGTGCAGACCGCGTGAGACGACGTTTCATCCAGTCCCAAACATGCTCAATGGGGGACAGATCCGGAGATCTTGCTGGCCAGGGTAGTTGACTTACACCTTCTAGAGCACGTTGGGTGGCACGGGATACATGCGGACGTGCATTGTCCTGTTGGAACAGCAAGTTCCCTTGCCGGTCTAGGAATGGTAGAACGATGGGTTCGATGACGGTTTGGATGTACCGTGCACTATTCAGTGTCCCCTCGACGATCACTAGTGGTGTACGGCCAGTGTAGGAGATCGCTCCCCACACCATGATGCCGGGTGTTGGCCCTGTGTGCCTCGGTCGTATGCAGTCCTGATTGTGGCGCTCACCTGCACGGCGCCGAACACGCATACGACCATCATTGGCACCAAGGCAGAAGCGACTCTCATCGCTGAAGACGACACGTCTCCATTCGTCCCTCCATTCACGCCTGTCGCCACACCACTGGAGGCGGGCTGCACGATGTTGGGGCGTGAGCGGAAGACGGCCTAACGGTGTGCGGGACCGTAGCCCAGCTTCATGGAGACGGTTGCGAATGGTCCTCGCCGATACCCCAGGAGCAACAGTGTCCCTAATTTGCTGGGAAGTGGCGGTGCGGTCCCCTACGGCACTGCGTAGGATCCTACGGTCTTGGCGTGCATCCGTGCGTCGCTGCGGTCCGATCCTAGGTCGACGGGCACGTGCACCTTCCGCCGACCACTGGCGACAACATCGATGTACTGTGGAGACCTCACGCCCCACGTGTTGAGCAATTCAGCGGTACGTCCACCCGGCCTCCCGCATGCCCACTATAAGTCCGTCAACTGCACATACGGTTCACGTCCACGCTGTCGCGGCGTGCTACCAGTGTCAAAGACTGCGATGGAGCTCCGTATGCCACGGGAAACTGGCTGACACTGACGGCGGCGGTGTACAAATGCTGCGCAGCTAGCGCCATTCGACGGCCAACACCGCGGTTCCTGGTGTGTCCGCTGTGCCGTGCGTGTGATCATTGCTTGTACAGCCCTCTCGCAGTGTCCGGAGCAAGTATGGTGGGTCTGACACACCGGTGTCAATGTGTTCTTTTTTCTATTTCCAGGAGTCTATTTACAAGTTATTTTTAAAAAATTACATACGGTCATACTTACACCAACGACGAACGATAATTAAATATAACTGCGAACAAAAGCATATGGAGTTTAAGTAGCAAATTTCCGTGAAATAATTATAATCTCCCTAATGTTAATTACCTTAAAATATAGGCCTTTTATATAAGAGCTTTGCGACAACTGCTCGAGAGTAACGTGGATTTATTTTATGAGCATAACATGATGTCATAGGAGCAGCGACGTACTTGACGTAATTTATTACTAAAAATCATCCGTAAAGTAAGTTATAATGCGCCTAGTATATCTACAGATATGACTCGTTCCTACATTAAAATCCCAAGTGTCGCTAATGTATCCAATGTATGATAATTCTGTTTTAGACACAGCTGTACAATTTTACATGAAATAAACAGAATGGCAGCTCAAGGCAAAAAGAGATCTTTCAAAAAATTCATCGCAGCAGCGGACCCCGTCGCTTTTAAAATTATCTCTTTCCCAGAACTTGAATTCCATTTATTTTCCAATTCAGTTTCTACACTGCGTTTCTAGGACTGCTGAATATAGTTTTTGAAACACAGTGTTGCCTGTTTTCACACCCTTTCTAATTGTAAATGCATTGGTTTGCTTAACTACGCTCACAAACGACATAAAGCTTCTGTATATGTTATACAAGATTTTAATATAGTCCTATTTTGCACCTTGTTCTGTAAGAGCCTCAAGTACAGTTGGGAAACTGATCAAACCGAATCCCCCTTCGAAAATATAAAAGCAAGACAAGGAGGTATATGGTGCTCGTTTGTTCCACTATTTTTGTCGTGTGGAGTGAGGACATGGTCAGCTGTACTAAATCCTGTGCGGAAACCATCTGTCTCAGTGGGATATGCCAGGTCAGTATGGTAGCCAAAATTCTAGTATATCTTAGTGCAGTGTGAACAGAAGGCTAGCAGGGTAAAAGCTCTTCATATCTACAGTACTATCCTTTTATGTACAGCATTTGTTATGCTTTGTTCCATCCTCTTGCTAATGCTTTACTGTGCAAACAACTTGAAAATATTTTAGCTAAATGTTTTATAGACTCCTCCTCCATTGGCTTTAAAATATCGAGTTAGAGGTCATCACTATTTGAAACAGTTCCTCTTTTCATCTTGTCCACAGCGTTCTTGATTTCTCAGGAGATTATTTCTGAGATCTAGGGGACATAAGCATCCAATTCATCTAGGATTAAGGTATCATCACTGATTTTAGAAGAAATATTACGACTTTACCTACGGTTACTTTAACACTATGTGACTGGACTGTGCACGGTATTATTTAAAAAGAATGGCTCGAAAAAGTCTCAGTGTCGAGCAGTACAAATGTGATTTCATGCCCAACAACTACCTCGCTGCAAATAATAACCCGTAGCCGTGATTCTGCAGTCAAATAAGCTATGCATTGGCTATAGCTGCAAATTAATAAAATAATGGGAAATATTAATTAAAATATAAATGAGTAACTAGTAAATGGATTCTATTACAACGTCAGAAATTGATGTAGACTACGCTAGAAAATTGTGTTGAATAACACTTCATCAAATAAGTCATTTCAGATAAATGGAAAGTGGTCCAGCAACTACCAGTTATAAGGCAGCCAGAAAGATGACGTTACTAAAATCCAATAAAGTTTTGTTAAGATCGTTACAAGAATGGTAGCAGAATCTCCAGGCTAAATACTCATCCAAGGCAGTCGAAAAACTAAGTTCATTTCTTGAACACAATGCGCAAAGTATTAGCCAGCTCAAAATAATTCAGTGTTCAGCATGACGATGTACTAATTAGCACGGGAGAGATAGCAAGTAGGAAGTCATACTTTATCTATTGTCAAGTCCATAATGCAAGTGGAAAAGTTAAAGTTCTGCACAAGAGCATATTCAGATCTCATAGAAGTTACAAACCTCTTCAAAAGTTACACAGTTTTCTAGCGGCCGTTCACTCCCCAGAATCTATCACCCACACGGCCGAATATCACACACTGCCTCAGGCGGATCTACCTTCTTCCAGATATAACGTAAATAGTCTGGAATCGCTCCCTTGAGCGCACCACTCAAAAAGTGTCTGTCTTCACTTTACTTCATAGGGTTTCACCACTGCCTACTTCTCCATTGCCTGAAGGCCATGCCCATGAAAAATAAAGCGTTCTTATGTATTACGTCTTCATTCTCGTCGTCAAATATGGGTTGTTTAGGAAGCCTGCCTACTCGGATCACTAGACAAACCATCAGACCAATCGTATTAATGAGTATTATTACGACAAGAAAGGAGACAGTACGTAACTTTGTCAATTACACTGATGTGTCGCAAACAAAGGGCGATAAACAAAATAATCAAGCTTCTTCAGTATAAAAAATCTGAAGTCGGTGCCACATAGAATGTACAAGCGAAGTAAATAGTGTTGACACTTCTGTTCAAGTCGCTAGTCTTGAAGCTGCTATGCAGCTGATGCGTCGCCAGTCGATCGCGGCGCTTATGTCCTTTTCACATAAGGGCCACTGCTGTCACGTTGTCATCCTGGAGAGGGGTCGGTCAGCGTGAGATTGGTTGACGTCTTCTCACAACCATCTCATGTCCATCGTTCTCGACTCTCGTGCCGGCGCTTGACTTTACGCCGTTACATTATGTTCTATAGATGTGATTTGACTCAACTTGACCTCTTTTTACACTAAACTAATATATTTCTAAACTAATATATTAATTACAACATTTTAAAAAAATGTTACAAGCATTCTGTCACACTCAAACCATTTTCGATAAATATAAATAGTAGTTTTTTCATAAATAAGGGAGCTATCATTATTGCGCATGTGCACTCACGTTAAATAACAGCAAAATGTTGTTAAATAATGTCTAAGCAATTAGTTATATCTGTTTTAATGGAGGCGTCTGTTGGCATTCTTTTCAATCTAGTGTCAGCTAACACACGCAACTATTCACTTTTAAATTACATTGGTTTTTTAATATTGATTGCAATCATATTTAAATTACGTTAATGGCAAATATACTATCATATTCCTTAAATAACTACACAAATATGTCAAGATATGAGGTATTCATGCTACATTCAGTTCCTATGCTATTGTGGAAGATACAATGTTGTAACAAACATTTTCATAATGAAAACGGTATAGAAACGTAATAAATCTATAAATAAAATAGATACAGATGAGTGCTTTTCAGGGATGATAGCTATAATGCAATGCGATCATCTGAGATACCATTTGTTGAAATCAGATGAAGCATTTAAGAGCTGTTGATTCTAAAGTTCACAGTGAAAATATTTAATAACTGCAAAATATTAATTTTCGTAATTTTAAGATACTGAATATATTATTGTTTCACTGAATGCACCTCAGTTTTCTGAAATCGCAGATGTGCTAGGATTTGCTTTATTATGTAACTGTAATTTGTTATTGAAGTTGTAATAACTCTAAGTAAACGTATTTGAGATACCGGAATGAGATTTTCACTCTGCAGCGGAGTGTGCGCTGATATGAAACTTCCTGGTAGATTAAAACTGTGTGCCCGACCGAGACTCGAACTCTGGACCTTTGCCTTTCACGGGCAAGTGCTCTACCATCTGAGCTACCGAAGCACGACTCACGCCCGCTCTCACAGCTTTACTTCTGCCAGTATCTCGTCTCCTACCTTCCAAACTTTACAGAAGCTCTCCTGCGAAGTTTCATATCAGCGCACACTCCGCTGCAGAGTGAAAATCTCATTCCGGAAACGTCCCCCAGGCTGTGGCTAAGCCATGTCTCCGCATTATCCTTTCTTTCAGGAGTGCTACTTCTGCAAGGTTCGCAGGAGAGCTTCTGTAAAGTTTGGAAGGTAGGAGACGAGATAGTGGCAGAAGTAAAGCTGTGAGACCGGGCGTGAGTCGTGCTTCGGTAGCTCAGATGGTAGAGCACTTGACCGCGAAAGGCAAAGGTCCCGAGTTCGAGTCTCGGTCGGGCACACAGTTTTAATCTGCCAAGAAGTTCTGTATTTGAGATTGTTTGATACTCTGCCATTTCTAGTGCATCTTCTGTCCTCCACCTAGTGGCCAATCACCGTGAACATGGTCTGGGATTTACTCACATGCTCCCACACTCTCCCTGCCTGGTACTTACGCTGACTAGCAGCGGTCACTTCGGCTGGGCCGGTCTTGCCGCGCCTTGGGTCCTGGTCCCAGTGGCTAGCGCTCAGCCTTACAAACAAGTTTTCCTTACCTCCTACCTTCTAGGTGGCCGAATGACTCGCCAACATATGTGTAACTGGGCACACCTCCATTTAATGTGACACATTGGCTTACTCACTTGGGACATTAAGTCGCACCAAATTTGACACAGTTACATAACGTAATAAATAAAACACATAGTATAATATATCGAATACACTACTTGTCTGTTAGAACAATCGTGTAAATATATCCGTACTTTTGTATGAAACGGCATATCCATCCTAGGATATGTCGTAACCTATTTTATCAGCACAAATTAATTATAAATCTACATGTACGTGATTATTCTGCTATTCAAAATTAAGTGCCTGGAAGAGGGTTCAATGAACCACCTTCAATCTGTCTCTCAAGCGTTCCACTTTCGAACGGCGCGAGGGAAAAACGAGCATTTAAATTTTTCTGTGTGAGCCCTGATTTCTCTTGTTTTATCGTGATGATCATTTCTCCTTATGTAGGTGGGTACCAACAGAATGTTTTCACAATCGGAGGAGAAAACTGGTGATTGAAATTTCATGAGAAGATTCCGTCGCAACGAAAAACGCCTTTGTTTTTATGATTGCCACTCCAAGTCACGTATCATATCTATGGCACTATCTCCCCTGTTTCGCGATAATACAAAACGAGCCGCCCTTCTTTGAACTTTTTCAATATCATCCGTCAGTCCCACCTGATACGGATCCCACACTGCACAGCAATACTCCATAATAGGGCTGACGAGTGTAGTGTAAACAGTCTCTTTAGTAGATCTGTTGCACCTTCTAAGTGTTCAGCCAGTGAATCGCAGTCTTTGGTTTGCTCTACCCACAATATTAACTATGTGATCGTTCCAATTTAGGTTGTTTGTAATTGTAATGCCTAGGTATTTAGCTGAATTTACAGCCTTCAGATTTGTATGACTTATCGCGTAATCGAAATTTAGCGGATTTCTTTCAGTACTCATGTGAATAACTGCACACTTTTCTTTATTCAGGGTGCTTTGCCACTTTCGCACAACACAGATTTCTTATTTAAATCATTTTGCACTTCATTTTGATCATCTGATGACTTTACAAGACGGTAAATGACAGCATTATCTGCAAATAATCCAAGAGAGCTGCTCAGATTGTCTCCTATGTCGCTAATATAGATCAGGAACAATACAGTACCTGTATTACTTCCTTGGGGAGCGCCGGATATTCCTTCTGTTTTACTCGAGGACTTTCCGTTATTACTACGAACTGTGACCTTTCTGAAAGGAAATCACGAATCCAGTCGCACAACGGAGTCGATATTCCATAGGCACACAGTTTGGTTAGAAGACGCTAGTGAGGAACGTTGTCGAAAGCCTTCTGAAAATCTAAAAATATGGAGCCAATTTGACATCCCCTGTCGATAGCACTCATTACTTCATGAGTATAAAGAGCTAGATACGTTCCGAAAGAACGATATTTTCTGAATCCTTGCTTACTATGTGTCTGTAAATCGTTTTCTTCGACGTACTTCATAGTGTTTGAATACAGTATATGTTTCAAAACCCTACTGCAAATCGACGTTAGAGATATAGGCCTGTATTTCAGCGGATTACTCCTATTTCCCTTTTTGGGTACTGGTGTGACTTGAGCAACTTTGCAGTCTTTAGGTACGGAACTTTCTATGAGCTAGCGGTTTTATATAATTGCTAAATATTGAGCTATTGCATCTGCATACGCTAAAAGGAACCTGACTAATATACAATCTGGACAGGAAGCCTTGCTTTTATTAAGTGATTTAATCTGCTTTGCTACACCGAGGATATCTACTTCTATGTTTCTCATCTTCTCACTTATTCTTGATTGGAATTCGGGAATATTTACTTCGTCTTCTTTCGTGAAGGTGTTTCGAAATACCGTGTTTAATAACTCTGCTTTAATGCACTGTCATCAGTGACTTCACCGTTGTTATCGCGCAGTGAAGGTGTTGATTGCTTCTCGCCACTGGTGTGCTGTATATATGACCAGAATATCTTTGGGTTTTCTGCCAAATTCCGAGACAGAGTTTAGTTGTGGAAATTACTAAAAGCACCTCGCATTCAAGCACGCGCTGTATTTCGAACGTCTGGAAAACTGGCAGTCTTCGGGATTTTGCGTTCTTTTAAATTTGGCATGCTCTTTTCTTTGCTTCTGTAACAGCGATCTGACCCGTTTTGTGTACCATGGGGGACAGTACCATCACTTACTAATTTATGTGGTATATATCTCTCAATTGCCGTCGATACTATCTCTTTGAAATCAGTCCACATCTTTTTTACGCTTACGTGAGCAGATCGGATGGAGTGGAGACTGTTTCTAAAAAAGCGTTAAGAGCATTTTCTTCAGCTTTTTAAATAGATGTACTTTGCGTTTCTTTTTAATGGTTGTGATTGTTACGGTATTCTGCCTAGCAGCAACTGCCTTGTGGTCGCTAATCCCTGTATTCATCATGACACTGCCTCTTTTCCTGAATTATTTGTTGCTAAGAGGTCAAGTATGCTTTCGCAACCATTTACGCTTCGAGTAGGCTCATGAACTAGTTGTTTCTGAGGAAGCATTCAGTACAATTTCAGATGACGTTTTATGCCTACCACCAGCTTTAAACGTATAATTTTTCCATTATATCGAGGGTACATTGAAGTCGCCACAGACTATAATTGTTTGAGTGGGGTACCTATTTGAAATGAGACTCAAGTTTTCTTTGAACTGTTCAGCAACTATATGTTCTGAGTCTGAGGGTCGGCAAAACGATCCAATTAACAGTTTAGTCCAATTGTCAAGTATAACCTCTACCCATACTATTTCGCTGGAATTATGTACTTTTATTTCGCTACAAGGCAAACTACTTCTGACAGCAATAAATACTCCAGCACCAACTGTATTTAATCTATTCTTTCTGAACACAGTTAGATCGATTGAAAAAATTTCAGCTGAACTTATTTTCGACTTTAGCCAGATTTCTGTATCAACTATTTGAGCTTCAGTGCTTTCTATTAGGGCTTGGAGGTATGGTTCTTTCCCAACACAACTACGACAATTTACAACTACAATACCGATCGTTTCTACAACTACCTTACTGTGTTTTACCTGCCCGCTTTCAGACTGACGGCCTTTCTGTGGTTTCCCGAGATCCTCTAACCTAAAAAACCGCCCAGTCCCTTCCACGCAGACCCAGCTATCCGTGTAGCCGCTTCCTGTGTGTAGTGGACTCCTGACCTATTAACCGGAACCCGGATACCCACCACTCGATGGTGCAAGTAAAGGACTCTGCAGCCTACACGGTCACAGAACCGCCTGAGCCTCTGATTCAGCCCCTCCACTCGGCTCTGTACCAAACGACCACAGTCGGTTCTGTCGACGATGCTGCAGATGGCGAGCTCCGCCTTAATCTCGGAAGCAAGGCTGGCAGGCTTTACCATTTCCGACAGCCGCCTGAAACCAGAGAGAATCTCTTCCGATCCAAAGCGACACACGTCATTGGTACTGACATGGACTACCACCTGCAGTTCGCTGCACCCTGTACTCTTCATGGCATCCGGAAGCACCCTTTCCAGATCCCGAATGTATCCCCCCGGTATGCACACGGAGTGTACACTGGCTTCCTTCTCCCCTCCCCCCCCCCCCCTCCTTGGCAGCCATGTTCCTAAGGGGCCCCATTAAGTGCCTAACGTTGGAGCTCCCAACTAGCGGCAAACCCACCTTCTGTGAATGCCCAGACCTTGCGGGCCCGGAAGCTTCCTCTGGAACAGGGTGGACGACTGCATCCGGGTCAGAGACATCGACAGCCACAGACAACGCCCGACACCTGTTCGTCGAACGAACCAGGGAGGCCCTACGATCGGCGCCATGGAAAGTCTTTAACTGCCTGCCAGACTTTGGAATGATCTCTCACTCGACCACGGGTGTGGGGTCAACCTCAGTGCAGGCAGGACCCATGGCAGCCACAGCAGTGGATCGATCGGAGGACACGTGGGTCGTGCTCGACGTCCCTTGCATCCCCGCGTCCAACCCCCGACACTGATGCCCCTTGGCAGCAGCCTCAAGCTGTGGGATGAAGCGAACACTGCCTGGAACTGTGAGCGAAGGATCACCAACTCAGCTCCCATCTGTACACAGCATAGTGCCTATCCCTTTCTGAACTAGCTCCTGTTTGAAACTGGTAAAGATATATAATAAATGAATGACGTACTCACTTTATTAGCAGCAGGAACTAGCAGTTTTCTCTCACTGACGGTCTAACCTACACTAAGCTATTCTAAGTGAAACAAACGAAAGCCTGTACGATACGAGGGTCGATACAGTGGTCGATAGCAACGGCGGTACTCTACGCTACACTGTTTTAAGGTTGCTCCTAGTAAGCACTCAAACACGCAAGAAATTACAAAAATACAGTAGTAACTACAAAGGTAACTGAAAAGAAGTTGCTCCTTTTTGAAGATCGTAGAAATATGTAATAAACAAACGGTGTACTCGCCTTATTAGCAGCGGGAACTCGTGGTGTTCTTTCACTGACGGGCTAACACAAATTATAAAATTACAACACATTAAAAATTCTCAAGTAAGCATAAAACATACAGATTTGACAAAATTTTAGAGTCAACTCGAATTTTAACAAAGGTTTTTAGCGTTGTTGCACTCATTTGATAGCACTTTCTGTTTCTATAACTATTTCATCGTTGCTCTTCACTACCACGATTTTTTACACAGCACAAGATCAGTGTTCTATCGTCGAAATTTATACCTTTGCAGACCAGCCGCCTCTGCAGAATCTCATGACTATATTGGCAATGTACTGCGCTGAAACATGCGTCAATCTGCAGCCACTGTCAATGTTGAAGGACGATAGCTGTCGAAATATGACTGTTTTGTCGCTACCAGTAATCATTTGACATCTTGAATCCCCATCGATCAGGCACGGAACGCTCTCCTCAGTGGAATCGATAAATTTCATAAAAAGGATAACAAAGCAAAATCTAATTTACAGCTTTGTAAAATACATTTAACTTAGTTCGACATTTCAAACGCTCTGTCCATGTACCCACTAGAAAACATATCTTTCGTGCGATGAAGTGTGTTCGGCACCATTAATCAACTATTATTTTATCGTTTCTTACAGTCTTTATCATATATAATCAGAAACGTTAAATACTGAAACAGATCTGCGAAGAATTCTCCCACTCACCTCTCTTTTAACTCAGCAGGTTAGTGAATAATAAATTCATCAAATATTCATTCACATTTGCATTATAATACAGTTTATCCCCAGAACTTATTCTCATAAACATGTTCAAGAACCTTCCAAAATAACATGTATTGGACCCTATGGAATAGACCCAGCGAAATATACCCCCAAAAACATTGCTTATACTTTTCAGGAAACTACATCTCCACAAACAGTCAAAATGTTATTGAGATCTAGTTACCTCAAGGTACAAAACTTCTGAGGACAATAATTACAATTAAACTTCATATATCGCATGAGAAATCCATCCAAGTAACACATGTTAATAACCCCTTAAAATTTCCCACAAATCTTACGTACAGTACAATATAGATTCTTCACTTTTATACATAATGAAATTAATCACGGTCTGCCGAGCTCTGCCCACCAGATTCTACTAGCTATTACACAGAAACAGAAACAACAACCTAAATTCTTAAATACTACACATGCAAATACACTTATTTACAAACTTACATTTATACACATGCCGCGTTCTTGTTCCACAAGGTGCAACTCTGCCCCCGTCGCCTCATATAACATTTTTCCCTCCAGTGTGAGTATCTTTTGAACCTCATTTTTTTGCACTTTTTGATCTTCTGAGATTCGAGAGCTCTTTCCTCTTCTTCAATTGTCTCGTACATTTACCCACAAAATTTTTTCAGCACCACTGTAATACCACTTCTAGATTCAAGAAATCTACCCTTTCTTTCTTCATAAACATAATCTCCTAAACCAATGTTTTCGTCATTACCCATTTCTATACTCTCCTGATCTACATTTAAATCATCTTTAGAATTGAAATTATCCTCTAAATCCGTCATTTCATCGTCCTCTTTAGCATTAAGTAAGCTGTTCCATTCCTCAAAAATAGAGATATCAGTAGCTGCAACGATTTCACAATTAGCACAGGACTTACAGCTTCATCTCCTTTAAACAACACCTCACTTATTTCCGCCGAATCGCAACAAACCTTATCACAAGCAACTCCATTAACATCCGCCGGTAGCGCATAAACTTTATTACATCGATCGATACATTATAAAAATCACAACCAATAACTCCGTCAATCTCCTCCGGTATACCACACAAATTGCCGCTACTGCAGTGCACCTCATCAGAATTCACAATGCATTCGAATTACACCTGTCTCCGAAATATCTTATCTCCTCTCAGATTCATCCTCCACATTAAATTTTGTCCAACCGTCTAAGGCATAATTTTCACTTCGTCCTTCAACATGCACTCACAATTCATATTTTCATCAAGGTGCATAGGTTCACTTCCATCACTAGAAATAAATGAACGAATTCCTTCCCACGAGATATCTAAATCAGCAGCTTCAGCCACAACAACTTCAGCACGTAAAACGTCATCTTTACTTCCCTTTAGCAATATATCACCAACTTCCGCCAATAGATAGTAAAATTCATCACCAGCTGCCGACACTACCGCTACTTTGTACCTTCACACAGCTCCGTAGACACACCACAAAAATCATCTCCAGGTGACGAGACTACTACTAAGCTGCCTTCACGGATAGCTTCACCTATTTCCGCTGACGCAAAATCATGTACATTACTATAATTGTCGCGACTGACTAGTAGCTCAGCAGAGTTAATCATACGTTCCACCTCTACCAGATTCAAATCTTCCTCAGTCTCACTTATGATCACAAAATTTTCCATCAAACATACGATCATTCCAACTTTCACTTCCATATTACAAAATAAATTTTTCAGCCTTATATTATGAAATTGCTCAACGCATATTACCATCTTTCTGGTGGTTCCGCTTGCAGTAATTCCCCATTTTACTCTTACTTTTTACCACGTCCACTTCCAACATTTTTGGCTTTTTTGCTGAATTTTTGATAACTACAAAGTTTTTAAACTAACGCGTCCTTTCCACAGCCTGTTTCTTTTACCCCTTCCGGACCTGAGATGCAGCATTCTCTACTTTTCCGATCTCTTATTTTGTTGTTACATTTCATAAGACACCTGCCCCTCAAGTCTTCGTTCCTGGTTTTGACTCCCGTTGTTAAAATTCCCATTTACATTTGCCCTGTGAAAATTATTGTGATTATTGTTTCGATTATGCTCACGATAATTATTTTGGTCATTATTATGGTTCCCATAGTGACACCCATTTATCTGTTAATGTTTGCATTATCTGGCTTGAAATTCAATGAATACTCTATTTTTTAAAATAAGATCTAGAAATTCATCAATAGAATTTTTCAGACTGTGGACAAGATTCCATTGGAAAATTCCGCTGAACGTCTCTTGATTATCGTGATTTCTGTCAACACTTCCAACAGATAATTTATATGTATCAATTTAGCCAGTTCACGCATACAAAAATGCCACGTCGACCCGTGCCCTGCTTTGAAACTCGGTCCGTTTAGGAACTCATTCTGAAGTCGCGTTTACTTCACATCAGTCCAGATTGTTCGAGTAACAACACTTCATAGATAGTTAATGAAGTACATATTAAATTTGCTCATAATTGTGCGCTGCCCTCAAGATCCCTTTCTGAGAATTTATTTTCTTCTTCCAACATTCCTCACAAAGAACTACCTTCAAACACAGCAATAAAATCGACTGAATGGTATTTTCCATTATTTGCAAAACATATAGTCGTCCTGAATTAATCCACGATACACCCGTCACAGTAGTTCCCTGATTCGCTGCTAAACAATTTAATGATGTCCGTGCATCTTTAATATGCTGTTCCCGCTGAAAAGCTTCGTTATTAATTTCCGCTTCCAATTGCTGTCTGTTTCTCACCACCACATATTTTGCATTCTTTACATCGCCACATAGCTCGTTGTGTGTCTTTTCCCACTTGTCTCTGAAGTATTTTTCCACTGTGTCGACTCTAGTGTTAACTAGTCCAACCTCCTCAGAAATTTTGTTTGTGTTTGCCCTTATAACGTCTGTTTTTGTCTCAGTCATCCTTTCACTATCTGATTTAATTTGTCACACTTCAGTTTTCATATTTTCTACATTTGACTCTACGTTCTCAGTTTTTCCACTTAGCCCTGCTTTTTACTTAGCCTACCTCTGTCGTAACTGAACTTAGCTCTGTATTTACTGAACCTAGCTCCGTTTCTACCCTTTCACTAATTGCACTGGGATCAGAATTTCCATGATCCATTATTGTATTCAATGCCCCTATACTAGATCGTAGTTCTAGCAAAATTCGCATCATCTGAGACGATGAATCGTCTAAAAGCTTACATTGCCTCTCTGACTTTGGACTATCTGCCCCATTAATAAGTTCCACAGCGACACTATCATGTTCAGATTTAGAACTAACTGGTCCACTAGCACTATCTGAACCAGCCAGACTGATAGGTTGCTTATCTGTTGTAAGTCTCAAATCCTGCTGGTTAACACATACTAACACTATCACCGCCACTATTTAACTTACGGCTCATGCTGGCTGCTTCTACTTTACTGCTGCTGCTGAAAGTGTGGATGCTGCCGATTCTAAGGCCGAAGCTCATGAATTTGGAGTTCCCGAAGTCGTTGCCGGTGGTCCACGTTGCTGTAGCCGCTGCTGCCTCTCGTGCCGCCGTTAAAGTCTTTGCTGCTGGTCGCTGCAGTCTCTAATTCAGTATAGCTCCACCTACCCTTCTTCATCTTTCATAAAGTTTCACGCCTAGCTTCCCGGCACCTACTTACTGCTACCGATTCTCATGGTCTCAACTGTTGCAAAAATGTGATACACGGAGCCTCCACACAAACTGCCAATCATGCGACAGATTTGGGTCCCAGCTCACAAATTATTACGAAATGTCAGAATTGCAATCGCTATTCTAAATGTATTAGACTCATATTCTGGGCCAGAAAACCCCAACTGCGAATTTATCTGTGGTTACTTGATCCTTAGGTAATTGGGTGATGCACACCTCTGTTTAAAAAAGATGACACCATGAAATCATAGGAACGAGCTGTACAGGTCTGTTTTTTTGCCCAGCGCCTAACTCGCTGCAAAATAATAACCTCTACCTGTGGCCCTGCTGTCAAATAGGCTATACATTGGCTAGAATTGCGAATTAACAATATAAACAGAAATATGAAATAAAAGAAAAATGCTTAATTATTAAATGGGTTGTATTATAACGTTTGAAATTGATGTAGAAGGCATTATAGAATTGTGTTGGATAATGTTTATACAAGTACGCCATCTCAAATAAACGGAAAGTGCTCTTACAGTTACGAACTATAAAGCAGCTAGAAAGATAACTTCATTAAAATGCGTTACGATCCTTACAAGAACGGAAGCAGAATCCCGAAGATAAATAGTCCTCCAAGGCATCCGAAAAACTAAGTTTATCTCATGAACACAATGCACGAAGTATTCCCCAGCTCAAAATAAATCAGAGTTCAGCATGACGATTTGCTCATTAACACTTGAAAGAAGGCGAGTAGGAATTCATACTTTGTTTATTTTCAAGTCGGTAATGCAAGTGGAAAAGTGAAAGTTCTGCGCAGGAGCATATTCAGACCTCGCAGAAGTCACAAATTATATCCAAAGGTATAAAGTCTTCTAGCAGCCATTCACTGCCCACATCACCCACATCAGCGAACATCACACGTTACCTCACAAGGGAACCTCCCCATCGCACCCCCCTCAGATTTAGTTATAATTTGGCACAGGGATAGGCCTTGAAGAACTGAACACAGATCAATCGAGAAAACAGGAAGCAGTTGTGTGGAACTATGAAAAATATAAGCAAAATATACAAACTGAGTAGTCCATGTGCAAGGTAAGCAACATCAAGGATAGCGTGAACTTACGAGCGCCGTGGTCCCGTGGTTAGCGTGAGCAGCTGTGGAACAAGAGGTCCTTGGTTCAAGTCCTCTCTCGAGTGAAAAGTTTAATTTTTTATTTTCAGACAACTATCAAAGTTCAGGTACTCACACATAATAAACTTCGCTCTCCAAAATTCCAGGACATGTTCAGTTTTGCTTGGACATATGCAGGATTTGACGGTCTACACACGGAAACATTTGAAAACGTAAAAAACATATGTTTTGACAGAGCACAGGGAAAACTGTGCGGCTGTGAAACTGTTGCATTCATTTGTTGCAGTTTATGTGACAAACTGTTATGTTTTCATCACTTTTTTGAGAGTGATTATCACATCCACAAGAAAAGCTAAATCGGTCAAGGTAGAAGAATCTTTTTACCCATTCGCCAAGTGTGCAAGTTAGGTGGGTCAACAACATATTCCTGTCATGTGACGCACATGCCGTCACCAGTGTCGTACAGAATATATCAGACGTGTTTTCCTGTGGAGGAATCGGTTAAGCTATGACCTTGCGATCAAATGTTTTCCGTTCCCATTGGAGAGGCATGCCCTTTCGTCTACTAATCGCACGGTTTTGCGGTGCGGTCCCAAAAACAGACACCAAACTTATTACAGTGAACAGAGACGTCAATGAATGAACGGACAGATCGTAACTTTGGGAAAATAAAGAAAGTAAAGTTTCCACTCGAGGGTAGACTCGAACCAAGGACCTCTCGTGCCGCAGCTGCTCACTCTACCCACGGGACCACGGCGCTCGTAAGCTTATATTGTCCTTGATGTTTCCTATCTTGCGCATGGAGTACTCAGTTTGTATATTTTTGCTTATTTTTTCATAGTTGCACACAACTTATTCCTGTTTTCTCGATTGATCTGTGTTCAGTTTTTCAAGGCCTATCCACTGTGTCCATTTATAACTAAATCTGAGGGGGATGCGATGGGGAGGTTCCCTTGTCAGATAGATTTCCTTTCCTCCAAATCTAAGGTACAAGTAAGACGAATGTTATCAAAAAGGAGATGTATGAGCATAGCACTCGTAACGAAACGTAACCGAGCTGTAATAAAAGGATATGACATTTAGATTCTTGTGTTGTTCACTCCGATATTTTCGTGGTCTTCCTATATTAATTAACGAAAAAATTATGGAGGCACTGGTCATGTCCGCGAATTATGAGTGTAACTGTGTTGCATCCTCCCCTCTCACCTGTGCCACGGTTATGCTTTAGTGTTATTATCCCTTGTTCGTATGTCAATGTTTCTGTTTAGTATATCAACGGGCATATTCAATGTTTAAAGACAGTAGATCTAATTGTGACAGTGACCACTTGTTTCCATTCATAGCTAGAAGATACCTCTTCCCATTAATATACACCGATGCAAAAAAAATTGCAGTATCAAAAAATAATAAATGTAGAGTAATGAAATTTCGGGAATACGTTTGTCTGAGAAACATATTTAAGGGATTAAAATTCCAAGATCACAGGTTACTGTTGGCACGAGATAAGCCACTGCAAATGTGAAATGCTGGTACGTGAATCGCAGGTGTGGGATGGTGTTCCAAGCCTGTTGCACTTCGTCGGTGATACTGAAACAGGTGTAGAGTCTTGCAGTTCATCATTTTACACCAACAGAATATACATTCTTTAAGAGCAGATGCGTAGCTAAACGTCCTCCACGCTTTGTAACTTCCAACAAGTTCGCCTTCGATCTTAATGATACGAACCTTCGTGATCACTGTGGTGCGCCGTTCTTCATTCGGTGTTCATGGTGTAGTTTAATGATTTGTGTTGAACATTTCTTGATTGTCTACGATGTCATTTTTTGAACTGTAGTACATACATCCCACAGAATGTTGAACTATGCACCTCCCGGATACTTATTCCCTATCGCCCTTCTGATGCACATGATGAGTCATTAGCAGTTAATATTTTTCCTGTCATAGCTATTAACACAACATTTTCAAATGAGCCTTACTAAAGACTAACGTTGCTAGCTCGCATTCAAGGGGTTCCTTGTGAGTCTGTCCTCACATCACTGGAGTGGCGGAGCCTAAATTAACTAGTATCTTCGGAAGCAAAAGTTGGTCTTGGTGGTCTAGCGTGTACATTATTAGACTCCGGTCCTGGAGGTCCTGTATTCAATCCCGGATAGCAGCGGGGTGTTTTCCTCGTTCCTGTCCTCCAGGACGGCCTCATGTCCACTCATACCGCTTTCAAATGAGCACCGGGAATATTTCCCAGAACTAAAAGGCTGCCAGGGCGATGGGTCCGACACCCTTCTCCTCCTAGTGCATCGGTAAAGGAACGCTGTACACTACCTCTCTGGGGAAGCAAAGGGAGACAACACGCTCTGTGCTACCAAATTAACATAACAGTCACTAAAAAAATCTATGCAGGTACTACCTGTTCGTGAATTTGTTCAAAATTAAATTAAATCCTCTCCCACGAAGATTCCCTACCCGTTACTCTTATCTACGCATAAACTGAGAGCCAGGTCATTCAATTCATTCCAGAAACGGGCCAAGTTTTAATGGAAGAATAAAACAAGAGGCTTGATAAGTTGTTAACTGGGACCCACACGTCTCATAAAGCACGAGTGTTTCTTTTTATACTACTAGAATCACAGCACCGCGTAGCATGGATGGGTTTATTACATTGCACAGAATTGACCTAGCTTAGAATGGCTGAGGCATTCACATCTGGAGCAGGGTGCGTTATACCAGATACGTAGAGCAAGCCGCAGCGGTCCTTCTGAGTGTGGCAAGTAACTGTGATTGCGGGACGCAGCGCTGGGCACTATTGTTTGTGCAGCTTGCTCGAGGCTAGTGCCGGCTCGCAGAGCAGTATGGTCATATGGTACACAGCTGTGGTACACTCACAGCACGTGGCCACCAGTTCACTTCTCGCGGCCTGAACTTACTCGATTGCTGTGACGTTCAGTACCACTATGGCTTATGCTGGACATGAGTATGGGCTGGCGGACTTCCGCGCTACCATAACCCGGGTCTCTGACGATGATATGTCTATAAGGATCACTGCACTTGGGGACTCAGTCAGTGGAGTAACACTATACACAATAAAACTCAGTGAATAAGACGTAGCGAAAAAAGACGAGTAAAACTTCTCCTTTCAGTGTCTTGAGATTTGATGGTTTAGGCTGTTACTTTATCCTCCTCTTATTCTGACGGCAACATCCAAAAATCTTGCACCATATGTAGGAAGAATACTGTAATAGTGGAACACAGTTCGTTTGGTACCAGGCTGCATTGTTGCTAAATTTATTCATGACAGCAGCTCTTCCTCGGTGTCACCCCACCTCCTTACAGTGGGCAGTAGATGTGGCAATGTCACGTTGTTGACGTTACCACCCATAACTCCCCCCGCTTCCCAATACCCTCACCCACTTAACCCCCCTTCCTCACTTCACCTTCCCAGCCCCCCTTGTGAACTGGTGGGAAACAGACTCAGTCTGTGTTGAGTTGCTAGAGAGGAAGGACATAAGGTACTGTCTTTATTTATTTATTTACTTATTTTTGAGGAGCAGGGGATCTGAATTGATTATCACCCTGCAGCCTTGCTGCTTGAAATTCAAATAGATACATCTGCTTAAAATTGGTGGGAAAAACATTTGTCTCATGACATGAAATGGACATAAATTCGAGCAGTATATTGTTTATTTACTGAAACATTAATTTAATTAATTAATCTAATTTCTGGGAAATGTGATCACCTGAAAATATGTTGGTGTGGGGCAGAGAAGAGTTTAATACGTCTAATACCTGTAATCATACAGCTGAGGACTGCATACATAGCCTTATACGCGAGGAATGGAAGGAGGTGATAACGTATGAGCGTAGGGGGTATACTTTTTAGCAAATAATGGTGATACAGCGGGAAGGACTGAGGATGCATTTTCCAACTCATAGAGACTACTGCCTGTGCTGGAGCTTTTTTTAATTTTTTTTCACAATACCACTAGAAACTGGCGGGGAACTGTCCTACAGCTGCTGCCATAAGAATTGCCACCTACCGATCTAGAAGTGTAAAGCTGCAGAGAAACCTCTACACAGATACATGGTAAGAAGGGAGAGGATAGCAAACTCTCTCTGAAGTATAGAAAGAGTTGGCTCCTCCCGATTTACAAGTGTATAACTGTTGAAAAACTTGTACATACACATACCTAGATCGTAAGAAGGGATAGGGAAGCAAATTATCACTGAAGTGCAGAAAGGCCAATACATGCTACCACAATTGACAGAAAATGCTTCGCTGCTGTAACATTCTGTATGTGTCGGAACTGTCTGAAGGTGATCATCGCCTTATTAAAATCAGTCCCATGTAGGAAAAATATTGAAGTATATGTCCTGCATAAATGTCTCTTTATACTGCTCATCTCATTGAGCACCGATCTGCCCCGACAGGTGGAGAGCAGTGCCCCCCTCACTATCCTCCACTGTTGTATGCGGTTATAACCTGTCACCACTCACGTTTATTCTACTTCTTCAGGTTAACTCTCCAGAGCCTGACTGATAGAGGCTTCAAATGCTCCACTGTACTGATTAACAGCTATCTGTGAGTGTGTGTGTGTGTGTGTGTGTGTGTGTGTGTGTGTCCGAATACTGTGGAAGCATGTGATTCATGCCGTACATGCAGCAGAGGACTAGATAGTGGATGATTTTTACACAGGTCACTTGCTCCTCCTCAAATGCCACACTGCGTGTCTGCCTAAAGTGTTGCCATTCTTAGAATTTCTACTGGTGTAATGTCAGCTCATCTATTTAAAAAAAAATACACTGCAGAAACATGAACACTCATTTCTTGAGTGAAGTATTACCGTCATGTATTTTCCAGGCGTGATTCTTATGCTTCCTACAACGAATACTGTACCGACAGACCTTATCTCATACCATGTAAAGGTTGTAGTCTTACGTTTTTAGAAACGAATACTGCGACAGTGTCGGTGCAGTGAGGGAGAGAGGGCGTGGGTCCCACGTGGGAACTCAGGGAATGAAATAGCTTAATTGCATAGTGTTTACAACAGAAGAGCGTCAGCCTTCTAAGCCCAAAAAGCGATCGATGTACACGCGTTTTATCGACGAACTGTAGATAACCCATCTGAGTTGTTGGGCATATATCAGACAGACTTTACCTCACATCGTGTAAAGGGTGCAGCCTTACGATTTTAAATCGAATGTTGTGGTGGTAACGGTGCAAATAGTGGATATAGCACTAAAATGAATGAAACCTCCAGCTAAATAAGTGTAAACTCACACTTGTGGTAAGATCATTTGCTTACTGCAATGAATATTGATCCGAGAACATTGAATTTCACGTTGAATATACTACAAAACAAAACACTTAACACCATTCAAGTGCGCTTAAACATTCATTCAGCTAGCACAGCATAGAGTATATTACACTACGAGTGCATACCGGCGTTGGTTCTACAGGAAGATCAAACACTGTAACAACATCACCAAAAAAAAAAAAAAACTGCTTGTGTCCTCACATCACTGTATGGATACAGATTAAGCGGCTCTTAGATCCACTTATAGCCCCCTCCTACCTCCACTCCTCCCGCCCACTCCTACACCTTAGGTAGGGATACTGGTTTTCCAAGCCTGTTCTATCTTGATGGTACACAAAAAGCTACCTCCACTGCAGATGCCCGGCTTTTGTTGGTGTTGGTAAGACAATGATATAAAGTTTCCGGTCTGCAGCTGGAACCTCCCATAGGTAGTGGTTCTGCTTTCCCATGTGTTCTGTCCTCTCACTGATGATACACAAAGAGATTCATCTACTGGCGATGCTCTGCTTTGGTCTGTGTTGGGCTGTCGAAGATATACTGTTTCAGATCTGCAGATATCAAACATATTTCTATGAAATGCCGACAGCTGGAAAATACTTGACTATTCGACGAGTCAATGTCAACTTTCTCCGACAGAAGAATGGCCAACAGCATGCTACGGCCCTCAGCTACATCCCGCATTGTGAAGATGCAGCTCCAGGGGTTGCAATCGCGAGAGCGGTGGGCGCCGTGACCTGCGGCTGTTGAACTCGCTATGGGCGTCGCTATTCAGTATGGAGGTGCCGGCCACACCCCAGCTGCCTTCAGCCATTTCCAGCAGCAACCTCCCATCGGTCTTGCGCAAGCTACAATTTGCATCCCTCCCTCCTCGTTATTTCTTAACATCCAAACATCCAGCTGCGTAAAACTGCGAACTCAGCCCACGATAATATTGTCGATGGCGGATTAGCAAATTTCCGAGGCTGAAGCTCTTTAACGATCATTTTTATCGTATTTTCTTCAATTCTTCGCATTTTACATCAATTTTCGGAATTTTATCAGGTTATTCCATAATTTCAAAGCATTTTACCCAACTACTCGAGTTCCAAACCATTGCTCCTGACGACGTGTCATGTCAATGAAACGTCTCATCGTGTACATTTTGTGATGCTGTCACCCAATGACGTTGCAGAATGGTTCTCAGTTTCTGTATCATTGCTAAACCACACACTCCATTGCTTTGCGAGTGCTATACGCATGTGTACTTACCGTGAATCTTGTTACACTGCCTGCACCACCTGACACAAATACTGTTTTTTAGTGTGGGAAATAGCCAGCAGCAGAGTGGAGTTGCAACAACTACGTTCCTTAGGCGAAACACTTTATAAATTCGGTCAGATTTTATTACGACTGGCCATCTCTCCCTATGTGGATAGAAGTCCGAAAGTATTCTTGCATTCGTAGGATAACGTCAGAGATTGAAAGATTTCACTAACACCTTTGACGATTATCACCCAAACAAACGAATCATATCCATTGCACAATTAATAAAATGTTCTGGGCTATTTTGTCGTGGTCGAATGGATTTCACCTTCAAACCCAACGTTTCGTCCTCATCTGCGGATGACATTTTCAAGAAGGATCGTAGCTCCTTTAAAGTCCGATTCACACTGTGGCTCGCTGTTGGCCGCAGTAAAATTCCGCTTCCGCGCAATTGCGTGATCTCTCGTGTTTTGTATATGCAAGCGCAACTGGTCGTTGTCGAATGCCGTCGTCCGCTGTAGCAATCATCCCATGGTACACATCTTCTTCAGCATCAGAATCGAAATGTTATTGAGTTTCACCCCATCCTCCTTTCTATTGTAATTCCTAGGGTGTTTGACAATCACTAAAGCCCCTCTGTATAGCCTTTCATGGTATCCGTTTGTGACCACCACTACTTGAGTTCTATCAAAATGAATATGGTGGTCTCCTGGCTGCAAAGCATGTTCCGCGACAGCTGATCTTTTAGTTTCCCCTCTTCTGTGTTTCACCTTGTGCTGTTCTAGTCGTTTCTTGACCGTTCTTTTTATAGTACCAACGCACATCTTATCACTATTTCACGGAATCTCATAAATTTCAGATTTCTCCAACGGATGGCAAGCATTCTTGGCCGATTTTAGGTGATCTTGTATTTTCCATGTGGATGTGTAGATTACAGCGATGTTACGCGTTTTCAAGATTTTTCCTATGCGGTCAGTAACGTCCTTAAGCGGATACCATGAAAGGCTATACAGAGAGTTCATAGAGATTGTAAACCACCCCAGGAATTTCAGTAGGAAGGAGGAGGGCATGAAATTGAATGACACTGGGATTCCGGTGCTGAAGAAGATGTGTACCAGTCTTCCACCAAGTGATTATAGCAACAACAGACGGTGGCAGTGGGCAATGGCCAATTGCACTCGCGTATTGAAAACACGTGACGCCACCCCACTGTGTGGAAGCTCGGGGAAGCAGAAATTTGCTGTAGCCAGTACCGAGCCAGTGTCTGAATCGGAATTAAAAGAAGCTACGATCCCTATTACAAATGACCGCAGATGGGGACGAAACGTTGGGTGTTAAGGTGAAAACCATTAGACCATGGCATAACATCCCAGAACAATTTATTAAGTGTGACATTTCCGGCCATGAAAGTTTACATTTTACACATATATTCATAGAAGCACTTTGTCTTCTAGTTTTAAACGAGCTACCCTTTCCTTGAACCTACCGGCTAAGGACCCTGAGAAAAGCTCTAGATAGTCTCTCTCTGTATGCATCTTGTAACTCTTCCCCTGTCTTTAACCAACCCTTCCTGCAGCATTGTCTCCGCATTAATTTGAAACTGACCAGAAGTACGATGGCACTACACCCACTCCATTCAATGTCTCCTGAAGGAACAGAACGAGCTGAGTATCACGTAATCAATATACTTCAATAATTTGTTTTCAGAAAGAGCACAAAACTTATTCGAAACTTGCACAATCTGTTGTAACCGCGACCGGACCGGTTGCGGGGTGTCCGAGAAAGAGCGGCGGGACCAAACGGAGAGCGGCCCGCGACGTTTGTTTAAAGAACGGAAACGACGGACACGAAACAACAACGGACGATCGAGAGAGACCTTACGACGACAACACGCAAGAACCAACGGGGTGACAGAGACAGCCAAACGAATCCAAGACGTCCACTAGTAATGAAAACAAAGAACGGTAAACACGCTGTCTGTCGTCGAGGCGATATGTCAATACGCACGCAACGATGATACTCAGTGGCTGAGCTTTTTCTTTTGTTTTCCTTTATTGGATTTTGATTACCCCGAAGGGGGCGGGCTGGCAGCACCTTAGTACGCTGCTCTTCAGCCTACAGAATTTTTAAAACATAAGAAGATACGAAACAATTAATGCAGGCCATAAAACGGTGACGTAAATTGTAAAACGGCGAAAAATTGTGGAAAGTTAAAACATGAAACAAATCGTGAGCAATGAGAATAAAATACACGGGAAGCACAGAGGGAAAATAGTAGACAGATAATTAAAAAAAACATGGCGACAGTCTGGTTTCTGTTCGCAAGAGATATAAAAATCACACCCAGCTACAGTATAATGTCCGTTCGCAACACTTCGGAAAAGACGCACAACACTTAACAATCACTGGAAACACTGCACTAAAAAGTCGGCACGAAGATGATGACACACCACAGGCAAGGGCAGATGGGGGGGGGGGGAATCTGGACAGATGAGGGGGAAAAAAGGAGGGGAGGAAAAACGAAAGGTGGGGGGGAACCGACAGAGGGAGAGGACTCAGAAAGGTGGCAGCAGGGCAGACACGAGAGGGAATGTGGAAAGGCAGAGGAAGGAAACGCAAAAAAACCCAGGAGGAAGAAGGGAGGCCGAGAGAGGGTAGGCGGGGAAAAAACAGGATGGAAGGGGGGGGGAAGAGGGAGCCCAGAAAAAGGACAGAGGAAAGGAGGGGGAGGTGAGGATCATAGTTGACAGGAAGGATAAATGGAGGGAGAGAGGGCATCATCCGGGAGGCGGAGTTGACAGAAGCCACCATGGGAAAGTAGATGAAGGGTGTAGAGATGGAGGGTAGGGGGACACAACAGTGAAGGCACAGCAGAGGGCAGGGGTTGGAGAGGAGAAGAGCAACCAGGGGATGAGGGGGATCAAGGCGGCGGGAGGTGTAGAGTATGCAGATATGTTCAAGGAATAGGAGCAGATGGGGGATAGGAAGCCGGCCACGGTGGTCGTGCAGTTCTAGGCACTCCAGTCCAGAGCCGCAATGCTGCTACGGTCGCAGGTTCGAATCCTGCCTCAGGGATGGATGTGTGTTAGGTTAGTTAGGTTTAATTAGTTCTAAGTTCTAGGGGACTGATGACCACGGCAGTTGAGTCCCATAGTGCTCAGAGCCATTTGAGCCATTTTTGGGGATAGGAATCAGGTCATAGAGGATATGCATGGGGGACGGGAGGCATATACGGAAGGCGAGGCGGAGTGCATGGCGCTCGAGGATCTGGCAGGACTTATAGAATTTTGGGGGAGGGCGGATATCCAGGCAGGACTGCCATAACAGAGGATGGGACAGATTAAGGATTTGTAGGTGTGGAGGATGGTAGAGGGGTTCAACCCCCATGTCCAGCCAGATAGGAGTTTGAGGAGTCAGAGGCAGTTGTGGGTTTTGGATTGGATAGAGAGGAGTTGAGGGATCCAGATGAGGTGATGGTCAATGGTGAGGCCAAGGTAGGTGAGGGTGGGGGAGAGGCAGACAGCACGGGCGCAGATGGTAAGGGAGAAATCAAGGAGCCGGAAGGAGCGAGTGGTACGACCTACTATGATCTTGGAAGGATTGATTTTCAGGAGCCACTTGTTACGCCATGCATCAGAAAGGTCAAGGTGATTCTGGAGAAGGCGTTGGGACCGTTCGAGAGTAGGAGCGAGGGCAAGGAATGCGGTGTCATCGGCATACGGCAAGAGGTGTACTGGAGGGGGGGATTAGTTAGGGGAGAGGACAGAGCCCTGGGGCACACCTACAGTGGGGTAGAAGGTGTGGGAATCGGCGTTATGTATGGTAACGTAGAAGGGGCGGTGGGAGAGGAAGGAGGCAATCAGACGGACATAGTTGACAGGAAGGGCGTAGGTCTGGAGCTTAACTGGCTGAGCAAGAGCCAGGCACTTAAATACACGATCGGGGGCGCCGCTATTGGCAACAATGCAGAAGGTCGAGAAACGAGCTTTGTGCCACTACTTACTGTCTTTCCGCTAACTGCTAAAATTGTAGCAAAATGTTGATTTCTTTCTGTTTTGTTACACATTTCATAACGACTGCATTGCGCAGTTCAGGTTTACAACATCTGATCGAATATCTGAAAACTCCATACGCATATTTATTATAATTTAGGAATGAGAGTGCCGTTCTATGAAGGAACAGCCATTGTGAGAAGGAAAGAATTGTACATTGGCTGCCAAGGTAAATTACTACACTAACAAACTCAGTTTGAAATATTTGTGTTTCCTTGAAAGACATGCTAAACTAAAACTAAACTAAACTCCTCCCGCACAGGCCATGAAGGCCCAAAGGTACCGACTGGCCTCCGCGTCACCCTCAGCCCACAGCCGTCACTGGATGCGGATATGGAGGGGCATGTGGTTAGCACACCGCTCTCCTGACCGTATGTCAGTTTCCGAGACCGGAGCCGCTTCTTCTCAATCAATTAGCTCCTCAGTTTGCCTCACAAGGGCTGCGTGCACCCCGCTTGCCAACAGCGCTTGGCAGACCGGAAGGGCACCCATCCAAGTGCTAGCCTAGCCAGACAGCGCTTAACTTCGGTGATCTGACGGGAACCGGTATTACCAGTGCGGCAAGGCCGATGGCAGGGAAGACATGCAACAAGCGGAAACGACTGTGGCTACGGCTCGTAATTCACATTGTGGGTTTTTAGGAAATTCTATTAAAAGCGTCTTTTTTATGTGCAAATTTCGGAATTCAATAGCTATGGCTGGATCTTGACTGCTGACATTCTGAGCTCATTGCTGACTCTAAATCCAGGATGTGGCCCTTTTCAACAACTGTTTATTTTCTAAGAATTGAATAATGTCAAAAGGAAGAATACCTTTTATTGTTTATACAATGATTATTTAGTGTGTCAAGCTCGCCTTTGCCTGACAAAAAGAGCGAAGCATCCAGAATGTATGTTCGGATGTCAGTGTAACTTAGTGCACATACACACTATTGGCGTGTATGTATATGATTATAGTGCATTAGTGTCGTTCATATTTAATGTTTCCAAGCCTGTTATGATAGCCGGCTGCTGTGGCCGAGCGGTTTTAGGCGCTTCAGTCCGGAACCGCGCTGCTGATACGGTCGCAGGTTCGATTCCTGCCTCGAGCATGGGTGTGTGTGATGTCCTTAGGTAATAAGTTAGGTTTAAGTAGTTCTAATTCTAGGGGACTGATGACCTTAGATGTTAAGTCCCATAGTGCTTAGAGCCATTTGAACCATTCTGAACCTGTTATGATACGTAAGGAGCATTAACGCCTTCAGATAATAAGTGATCACTCTGAAGGACAAGGAATGCCGCTGAATCGCGTGAGACTGCGTTATTAGGAAGGAAGGAAGGAAGATTGGATTTAACGTCCCGTCAACATGTCAGCGTTATCGCAACCTTACAGGGTGTTCTTCATTTGACCACCCAGTCGAATCGTGCAATTTCAAGATTTTTCTGACATTGGAATGTGACAATGGCCGGATATTAGATTGCATGGGAACGTGAGGGCAAGCACACTCGTTGTCAAAGTTCCGGTCGACCATGTCTGACCACCGTAAGGGAGGATCACCGTATTCTGCACTACTGGTATCCCGGCTCGGCGAGTCTCAAAGCCCCCCGGAAGCATGGACCTCGACGACAGCCATTAGACGGTACTGTTGTGCTCTGCGAGCAGCTTTTGTCGCCTCCAAAGCGTCTACGGAGACACGCCCGTCCTGTTGGCCTGTCAGTGCTCGCGGCTGCCCTCTAAGGCCAGCAGCGCACCCGCTCAGTTAGTCGTGATTTCACAGCGCTGTTTCACCGATCTCGCTACACATCGTGGTTCTGCTTCTGAATCACTCCGTCTTAGATTTTCGGTCCAGCGTTACTCACTGGACTTGTCATTGTACCGTGCTATCCACGTTGTTTGTCCTTCTCTCGTTTTTGTCCACTTATTTACTTTCTGGCGACTCACTGTTCTGAAACTCTCGGTCAGTAGGCGAGTCTCCGAAGATTCTCGAACCGTTCTCGGTCATGTCAGATTCCAGGCGCTATCTACATCAAGCAAACTGTAACTCCTTCACATCTACGCGTGAAGCCGAGAACAAATAATGGACTCTCTGCAACACTTTATCTCATACCAAAATATTGATTGGAGTCTAGCAGCAACCTGAGTAGAGAATTTCTGCCCTATGAGTTAACACCAACACGCAAACGGCTGGTTTAGGGTGTGTTATGACCAGGAACTGTGGCTTATGATGAATGGCGCCGCAATGCGTTCAGCGATCAAACGCAGTTCTGCGCTACCCAGGATGAAAATCGTCGGCAAGTATGATGTTGACCCGACGAGAGGTGGAATTCTTCCAATGTTTTGTAGAGGAATTGTAGTTTTACTCCTGGCGTCATGTTGCAGGGATGACACAATGGCACTTAACGGACATCCTGAGTTCTCAAGTGTTACCTCTCAGGTGACAGTAACGTGGTGTCATCTTTCATCAGGACAATGCTTGTCCACACATGGCACCTGTCTCTTTGAGACGTCTGCGTGATTTTGAGGTACTCCTGTGTACAGCAAGATCACTAGAGCGTCCCCAGTAACAAATGTGTTGAACAAGCTCAGATATCAACACCACCCAGTACCAGTATCAAGAATATAAACGGCCAGTTACAACAGTTGTTGATCATCAGTAGAGAATACAACGGCTTTGTGGCGCCCTTCCCAACCGAATCAGTGCATTCACCCAATTAAGATGGGTTGCAAGGTCATACTACTAACTGGGCTGATAGTATCAAGTTCTTTGTGAATTTTACTGGAATTTGTAATCACTGAAATAACATTATATACCCTCTCAATCCGTGAAGTTTCATTTCGTTTCCTTCCGCCATTCTGAGTGCTTCCCATTCTTTTTTTTTTCAGGCAGTGTAATTGCAACGATCGTATGACCACTTTCAGAATATTATCGCCACATTTAGATGTTATCAATACAGTAACAGCTTCTTCATGTTATATGTCAGTGGATTGATGAGGCCGGCCGGTGTGGCCGTGCGGTTCTAGGCGCTTGAGTCTGGATCCGCGTGACCACTACGGTCGCAGGTTCGAATCCTGCCTCGGGCATGGATGTGTGTGATGTCCTTAGGTTAGTTAGGTTTAAGTAGTTCTAAGTTCTAGGAGACTGATGACCTCAGATGTTGAGTCCCATAGTGCTCAGAGACATTTGAACCATTTTTTGGATTGATGAGTCTTAAGATGACAATAAATTGCCGAAACAGGTAATGTCAACACTATAATTACAATGCGATCTTGGCGTAATAAACAATCATTGTATAAACTGTTTGCTCCCTACATGATCAGTTGTTGTTGTTTCCAATGTGAAGCTGTGTTGATGCTGCTCTTCACGCTAGTCTGTTTTGTGCAAGTCTCTTCATATCTGCATAACTACTGATACCTACGTCCACCGGAAGCTGTTTACTATAGTCACGTTGTTCCTCTACAACCTTTACCCACTAACCTACCACACTGTCTTCCACTACAAAACTGATGATTCGTTGACTCTCAGGTCGTGTCCTATCAACTTATTACATCATGTAGTAAAATTAAGTCGTAAATTTCCCTTTTCCCTAAACAGATTCAGTACCTCCTCATTAGTTACTCGATCTACGATCCTAATATCTAGTGATCTTCTGTAACACCATATTTCAAAAGCTTCTCTTCTCTTCTTATCTCAATCACTTATCGTCCACGTTTCACTTCCGTGCAACGCTACATTCTAGACAAATACCTTCAAAAAAGACTTTCTAACATATACATTTATATCCGATGATAACAGGTCCACTGTTTTCAGAAATGTTTTCCTTCGTATTCCGTTACTGGATTTTACATCTTCTATGCGTCGCCCATCATCAGTTATTTTGCTGGAAAATAGCAAACTAATCTACTACTTTTAGTGTCTCATTTCCTAATCTAATTCCTCAGGTTACCTTCCATTCAGTAAGTGTTTGCACTCAGCGACTGTTAAGTGACTTATAAATTATACACTGCAGCAATCAGTGGTCCTATTTTAGATTTTATTACGCTAATCCAGATTTCGGCTAGTGGCTAGCCATTCTCAATGCATTATTTTTTATTCTCGATGCATGTAAGTCCCTGTTGTTCGGGCGTTAGTCACATTTCTTTGAATGATTTATAATCTAATTCCCTCAGAATCACCTAGACCAGATCAGTAATCTACTGCATTGTAAAACATTACTGGAATGTTAGTTGATGGCGGTTCTCACAACATCGAATACTTTAGTTGTTCTCTGTGTGTAGTGTCAGTACATGTACAGTCCTAATAGGATTAAGAAACATGGGACGGCTACACACACCAAGGTAATGGCAATATGACAATGTCGAATGGGAATTTTGCAATGCTATGCGGCATTAAAACAACTTATTATTCATCAGGTTACTCCCCATTCAGGGGCTGTTGCACGCAGCGAACGTTATTTTGATTTGTAAACAATAGATTTCAGCTATCAAAAACGGCTCAAATGGCTCTGAGCACTATGGGACTTAACATCTATGGTCATCAGTCCCCTAGAACTTAGAACTACTTAAACCTAACTAAACTAAGAGCAGCACACAACACCCAGCCATCACGAGGCAGAGAAAATCCCTGACCCCGCCGGGAATCGAACCCGGGAACCCGGGCGTGGGAAGCGAGAACGCTACCGCACGACCAAGAGATGCGTGCTTTCAGCTATCAGTCGTCCTTTGAAATATTTATTGGCAGATCTAGATTTAGGCTAGCAACTAGCCATTCTCAATGCACTATCCTTTTTTGGTCAATGCATGTAATGCCTGATGGTCTGGCTTTGTACACAGCTCATGGAATATAGTGCATTGAGAATCGCTAGTTGCTAGCCGAAATCTAGATCTGCCAATAAATATTCCAAAGGACGACTGATAGCTGAAATATATTTTTTACAAACCTTATTATTCATTAATACGGCGAAGATATCATATAAGACTACTAAGATCAAGCAACATATGAGATTTTACGTGAGCCCAGGTAGTGACTGCTTGGCAGGTTGCCTCCGGGGTTCATTGCAGTCTCTTGCCGTCTACATAGCATATCTTTTAATACATGGCAAGTTAATAGCTCTGTAGATTTATCGCATACAATGGAGAGAAAACTCGTCCTTCATCGGTCTTGCTATTGCTCTTCTTACCTCTATTGTGGCTAGCAGGTACCATTTCCTCTCGGCGTCGCACAATAGGGCCGAATCCCCAAAACGTGGGCGAAACCCCAAGAAGACCTTTAATTCATACAAAACGAACCACGCCGAGGTTTTTGTGGTCGTTGATTACCAAATTGAAGTTAAAAATTGTCTAAACAATGTGGCGGTTCCAATATAGCAACGTGACGCATGAAAACCCGTTATAATATGTTAATAATAGCGTATGTAGAGGATTTGGAGATCAATAATTACAACAATTAACACAATGACAAGGTGAATTGATATTTAGCCAGAATACCAGACTGTTCATCGAAAATGTATTGGAGAATAACACTTGTTCGATACCACAAAAATTGCCGTATAATAATATAATAGTACAATTTTCAAAGTCGGTGATTAAATACAACTAATAAACATAATAGTATAATCAACAATATAAGTAATTGTGATAATAATAATAAGGCAATCGCTCTTAACATTCAAAAGGTAATCTGATTGATAATGAAGATGTTGTTCCACTGCATACAAAATGATGTGAGTGGTTTCGTATTTATTAATCCGAATCAGTATCGCTCTCGAAGTTCTCAAAGTCAGAATTCACTTCGGAATCTTCTATGATCGGTCGTGGTGTTACCAGAAGCCGCTCGAAAACGTCTCCATTGCTTTTACTCGTGAACACTTTCTGGAAAAGTCTTCGCGATATCTTTTAATATCTTTGTTCCTCGCTTCTTGTGCTTCTTCGGATAACTGACCGATTGGTAGCAATGTGTGGACTATTATTTGTGGACTGTGAATCAATAGCTTATGCACTTTAGTGGGCATATAATACTATGGATACAGTTCAACGAATCTTCTCGCAGTTGCCACCTTACAATTGTGGAACCTACCATCACTAATTTCATGTCCACTCGAAATGGCTTGTAAGATGATGTGAAACCGTTCTATCAAATCTATGTCCAATGATGTAATGAGAACAGATGTTTTCGAATTTTCAGAAAAACATCGAGCTGTATTTCCATCGTTGGTATTTCCGTAGCCAGCTTTCGTAGGATCGACAATAAGTCCCAATTTTGAGATGAACCGCTTTTGTGTGATCTTCTTGGGCGTTTCTACCATTTCTTTTTCTTTGGCACTGCGTGCTCGCTATTTTCTAATCCCAAGTTTGTATGACAAATACAAGCACAAATGCAAGCATGTAATGGTGATAGTCCAAACCTCAGATCGTGTTCGTTGACTTCTTTCTGTAAAACATCATCGATGTTATTGAAATCGTTACTAGTACTCTCACACAAATAGCACGAACTGACTGGTTTCTTCTGCATTTTGAGCTCCTGCTCAGTGGCGTAAACTCCCCAGAAGGACGGCCACTGAATTTACCAGTCGATGGCAGATCACAGTCAGCCTGATACCGGCCACTTACGATTGGTGCCGGAAATGGAACGGGTGCATTAAGCCATTCATTGTTTTGTTCCAAAAAAGAACTCTCTGTCCTTTTAGCCTTTTGAAACCTTATTCTCAGTTTACCAAACAATGAGGAGACAGAGACTTCCGTATCCTCTGGTACCTGCAACGATCGAACAGTTTTGTCGAAAAGTTGTTCCTCCAGGTAAGAGAGTAATGCAGGTAGGCTATCATTTAACCGGTGTTTAACGATGCTGAGTATTTCTTGCTGAGTGAATTTTACGTAATCTTCATCCGAACCTGCGCGAAAAATATTACATTACCACTAGCAACAAATTAAGTACAACGAAGTAGTCAAAAATCGTAAACGTGTTGCACGGAAAACATGTTTGTGAAGCCAGGCGCGCCGTGCGCTACATCGACCGCGGCGCAGCGCGGTGCTGTGATGCGACGCATGGGACGCACGGGCCCGAAGAAATATTGATTATACAAGAGAACAGGCAGATTTAGGCAGCTGATTCTTGTCAGTTCCATCAGATAATTGATCGATCTATAGTCTGAGAGTTGTAATTCCGCGGTATATTGTGGTATATGCTACTTTTGCCCCCGTACAAAATGCAAGTTCGGCAAATCATGGTTGTTTTGTACAAGCATCCAAAAAGATATAATATAAATAGAATAACAATGAGATTTAAACTGCTACAGGCGTAGCAATCATTTCCATTCTGTAGAATTTTACTTCTTCGCTTCGCCGGATGCAGTGGCCGAGCGGTTCTAGGCGCTTCAGTTTGGAACCGCGCGACCGCTACGGTCGCAGGTTCGAATCTTGCCTCGGGCATGGATATGTGTGATGTCCTTAGGTTAGTTAGGTTTAATTAGTTCTAAGTTCTAGGCGACTGATGACCTCAGAAGTTAAGTCGCATAGTGCTCAGAGCCATTTGAACCATTTTTGATTAACCGATCGTAAATTTTCCCAGTTGTCACCTTTGAACTGACGTAATTCGACAGGTATTGAAGGTATGAACCTATCCTTTTGGGATCAAATGCATCAATACTTCCCCAACCTAACCCATCCCTCCAAAGTCCCAGAATCGAAAATTCATTTTTCGGGTGTGTGGCCACGTTTTGGGGATTCGGATCCACCGTGCGTCGCCAGACCCCGACAGTGGGTTAGTCCCCCTATCTTCCAAGCCATATTGGGTTGGGGTTGTTTGGGGGAAGAGACCAAACAGCGAGGTCATCGGTCTCATCGGATTAGGGAAGGACGGGGAAGGAAGTCGGCCGTGCCCTTTCAAAGGAACCATCCCGGCATTTACCTGGAGCGATGTAGGGAAATCACGGAAAACCTAAATCAGGATGGCCGGACGCGGGATTGAACCGTCGTCCTCCCGAATGCGAGTCCAGTGTGCTAACCACTGCGCCACCTCGCTCGGTCCCAAGCCATAGTTGTAAATACTGAGACGACTTTACGTTCATCCACTGCGCAGTGCACCTAGAAAGGTAAAACTTCTGAGTATTAGGTTGTGGCCGGCCGGGGTGGCCGAGCGGGTCTAGGCGCTATGGTCTGGAACCGAGCGACCGCTACGGTCGCAGGTTCGAATCCTCCTCGGGCATGAATGTGTGTGACGTCCTTAGGTTAGTTAGGTTCAAGTAGTTCTAAATTCTAGGGGACTGATGACCTGAGCTGTTAAGTCCCATAGTGCTCAGAGCCATTTGAACCATTTGAATATTAGGTTGTGCGCCAGCAGAGTAACTCCGTGATAGCCAACTGTATAGCATTTCGCTTCATCTAAATGCTATTTTAATTCCTTCGTTATTGTGGAAATGGGAGATTATTTTAATCTAGTAGACCTTGCTTTCGTCTTTCTAGACTCACTGATCCATAATTTTGTGTCCTAAGAACACATCATCATTATCTGGGTGCAGTATGAGATTATTTTCCAGGAATCCGGCCAAAACTTCACGTAACTTGCCATTCTCATCTTTCTGTTGGAATTCCTGGTATAATTACATTCAAAAGTAGCCGAAAAGTAACTGACGCCTCGGTAAGTTCTATTGCCATTCTTTTGAATTCGTGATGTAAAATCGCAACGGAAGATGTTTTCTCTTGGTCTTTTGCATCTCTTGGAACTAGACGGGATCTAGTAGCTAGGTCCAGCGTCGAAAAATGCTTTAGCGTTTCTCAGTTGACTTAATGTTTCAGGTATATTAAAAATGGAAAAGCGTATATTAGATTTGAAAGATATCGTTATACTCACAGTACTGTTCTCTAAAGTCATCATTCCGTCGCTATTTAAACGTGTTGACCTTTATCCAATGATATTAACTTATTCCATATTACGTGTCCTTTGTTGTAGCTTTTCTGTGCGCGACTTACTTTTTCTCTCGCTATCAAGTGTATAATGCTAGTATCTTTTAATTTCTGACGGGTTTGTAATTTACTAGTCATGCACTTCCACCGATGCCCGGGTACTAGAGCTTCTGGTATGGACCATCCTGGTAATATTTCTTACCTCTGAGTTACGACCATCTGATCTTATTCTGACTACCTCGTCACGACAATTATTTACGTAATTTTTTGTTCCCTTCGGCCAGTTTCCTAAATCACTTATGGTTGGTTTCTATTCAGTACCACAACATCTGCGATGTGGTTACGATCCGAATTAGCTAGTGGATACTTCGGCATACGAACCACTTCGTCTCATCGAAATCCTTTACTTCGTGCTTTTTTCCTGTGATTTAAAATTTACAGTTCAACTACTAAAGGAATTCCCTGTCTTTGTGTTATTCGTTTCCCATGATGGATGGTTACTTTCTTCTCCTAAAAATGTCTCGTTCCATCTGACCAAATTAGCTCTCAGAATCTGAGCTCCGGTATCTGAAAGAACCCGTAATTCTTTATTGGAAATTTATCCCGTAGTCTTTACGAGCGCGTTCTCATTTGTGTCATTCAATAGCAAGAATTCCTGTGATTTCACACTAGCAACACTCGACCGCTTACGTTTCCAAGCTCTAAGTCTCCTGATTAATTTACTCTTCCCTCTTGAATACTTTCGTGAATTGGCCACATCTCCTACGATGCAAACACTGAGGTGCTTTAAGGTTTATCGCTGTATACTCTCATCACTGACACCTCTCCCACCTCGGTTGAATATATTTTCACGTCTTTCTATTTAATATTAAAAATATGTTATCCAGAGAGATGACTTCTCGCTGTTCGCGAAACGCTCCGAAACATTGTATAGCCACGTTTCGCGACGACCTACGATGAGGCGACGATTTCCGTTATAGTTCTTACTTTCTTGAGGGGGCTAAGGACGTTAGAGCTTCACTAGTTAGAACCAATTGCTATTATCTCCTCAGTTATGGCCATCAGTTAACCTGAATATAAAGGAAGATACAAAAAAAAAAAAAAGACTCATACGATGTCTTTCACACAGACGACAATACAAAATTTGGGTACACTTTAACTGAAGCATCGAAGCTAATAGTGTACATTGACAATAGTTGTAAGTTTCTGGTTGAAGTGATTGCCAGTATGGGTCACCCTGGTGCTGCTAGCTCGATCGATAGCTCCCTCGGTAGCTCACTCACTCGTTCGTTACCCAATGGTCACTCAGACTAGATTATGAGTTTATGGTAACACAGCAACAACAGAGGTTTGGGTTAACCATTTCAAATGGTGTAGCTGCATGTAAGGGTATTTGTTGACAATGACCTGCCTCAACGACGGCTCGGTAGCATGGCACTTACGGATCTTGTGTTGCACCATTGGCCTTCAGTGTCACCTGACATCACAGTACATTATTTTCTTTTCTTTATACGGCATTTTTTCAAAGACTACGTCTATGTGCCCCCTTTCCAACAACTTCAGGATGCAACAGTGTAAAACCAGACACGCTTGGAAAAATATACAGTAGCGGAAATCAGTGTAAATGCATGAGTATTTGTAGGAAAATAAACATTGTCGGCTGGGATAGTTGTGCACAGAGTATATGCAATAGTCTGAGATACAGAATACTGATAAATTCTGTCCAAGGGTATCGCTTTTGATATCAGTAGTACAATATGTAACAAGAGACGAACAATTCAGGTGGTAGAGGGTGGAACTCAGTATAAAGGCAGTTGGCTCTGTGTAGTTTTAATATATGCGTATATGCCTTTCCACCAATAGCGACGTGTGTCTTGCGTACATTAACCAAGACCGTGATACTGACACGCGGAAAACAGTTATCATGAAATAAAAAAGCAAAAATCAGTACGTACAAGACAATGGGACTCCGTAGTCGTAAAATAGCCCAGAAGTTGAACCGTTCAAGTGCAGTGACTGATAAACTCGTCAGATTGGGACAATGACTTGGACAGAACGGAAAAAAGGGCTAAATAAAAAAAAAATTATTTGTGGCCTCAAACGGTTCCTTTTGCTCAAAGCAAGAACCACAAACCGTTCTTCTTCTCAACTTGTTGCTGATTTACAGTTGACAGTAACTGCCAGATGTGTATGACAAATTTTGTCAAATGACAAACATCTTGCGACTGCAGAAACCTCCTGTAACACCAGACATAAGCAGGCTATATTTGAGTTTGTTGTCAAACATAGGTCATGGGCTTGAGACTGGGATAAAGTGATATTCAGAGATGAGAAGGAGCTTAATTTAGACGGGCCGGATGGATTTCAGTATTATTAGCATATTCTGAGAACAGAGCAGCAGGTAACAATGAGCAGAAATTTTGGTGGTAGAAGTGTTATGCTTTTGGTAGCCTTCTGCTCTAAATGTAAGTCACGCATTGCTTGGCTGAACACTACAATGAAATCAAACATGTACACGGAGATGTTAGAGATAAAACTGATTAGAATGTATGAGGACCTAGGGAAAGAAAGTCTAATGTTTCAACAAGATAATGCATCTGTGCATGTTTCTCCTACAACCAAGAAGTGGTTTTGAAGATAAAGATATCGATATCTTGCCATGGCTTGCAGGAAGCCCGGATATGAGCCCCGTAAAAAAAAACCTTTGGAGTATGCTTGCAAGGCAATGGAAAGCAATCTGAGGCCGTATGTTAGCTGAAAAGTGCGATGCGAGAAGAGTAGCGACAATTTCACCGCGGGAACTACAAACCCTAATGAAATCAATGCTGAAGAGAATTTTTGAGTTGATTGGGAGGAACAGAGATTGGACAAAATACTAACACTGCAATAACACAACAGGACAGCGACTGGATTTATACCGGTTACCACCCAGGAAATGTAAACACCTTATTTGGATACTTGTGGTATGAAAGAAACTTTGTAATCCCGTCATGACTGTTAGGGGGAGGGGGGGGCTGTCTTGTATGGATCTACTAAATTCATAATAAATTCAGTACAGTATGCTGCAGACACTGTACAATTATTTTCGTAGAAACCTTGCCTCTATACTGATTTCCACTCTCTAGGACGAGTTCGACTATTGCCTCAATGTGTGGTGGGCGCCCGGTGGAGGGTAAACTAAACATTCGTGTAACGTAAATGAAAATTTTTATTTTAAGTGTAATCGCAAAAATTACACCAGGACCGTATGTATATGCGTGTAAAAGATTTTAAAATCGGATGGTCCTCATTTTTTTGTAAAAAAAAAATTACCAGTTTCATGTGTAATTTAATATGTACGTTAAGTTTCTGTCTTCATTCTTAGGAAATGATAGGTCTCTAGTCGAGTGAAATCGGATGAATGTTTTTGAAACATCTTGTACAGCTGAAAGTTACTGGAAGATTAAAACTTTGTACCGGACTGAGACTGGAACTCGGAACTGTCCTGTTCTGCATCAGTTTCTCCTTCTCTTGTTTAAGCTAATTCCAGTATTCTGACTATATGAATTTTTAATAGGCATTGGACTTGAAGGTTACGGCAGCACGGGGAGCAAACTTACTCCCAAGGTATACGTGCCAGTTAGAGGTAGTTCTTAACCGTGTGCCAGCTGACACGCGCCCTATCTACAATACCCATAATTTTAATCAAAATTCCCGCCAAAATACTATCATTAATGTGTCCCGGTTAAATGAAGTTCACATTGATTTGACACCACACGGTTTATTGAATTTTAATCACAAGCAAGATTATCTCTACGAGCCTAATCACACTCGCTCTGCAGCCGCACCCATGCGGCTTTTTGGAATCGATTTTGCCACTGCTGGTAAGTTCCATACGGTCGTCCATAGTATAAAATCATCTCATGACTATCTAAATAATTTCAGTTCCACAAATGAATGTCTTTTATTTACTATCGTGTACCACTCGCATACACGCAGTCCTCTCTTTAAGAACGTTCAGGTGGGACTGACTCATTTATGCGCCAAAGCAAACGGCGGGTGGAAAGCTGAACCCTTCTGATGCATCAGTTACTGTTGGTTATACGTCTTGAGCCCACTGCAATTTAAGTAAAGAGAATAACACCAGACGCGTTTCGCTTTTATGTACAAAACATCTTCGGTGGTTATCGGTGTTTCTTTACATATTCTCCTTCTTCACTCCTTGCTAGCAGCGGATGATGTCGAAAGACTTCGATTCACATATGCACTTGACAGTTTTAGCCATTCTTCAGTATTTCTTGCGCTGCATTATTTACACTTCACTTTTGTACATTGAACTAAAGTTGTGTGGTTCTCATTCTGCACAGTCTGTTCTTCTAGTACATGGTGATTACATTTAAACATTCGCTACTTGAGCCATTGTAGACGGAAAACTCTTTATTGCATCGGTACCAAACTTTATAGGAATGATGTTCGACTATACATTGCAGGATCTGCGTTGTTAGTAGTGTTAAGTGTTGCTACGTAAGGGTGAAACAAAAGCATCATCACACATTACAGTTCCAGACAATGAACAAAGGTCTGGATAAGGTGAGCAGGACTTTACTCGTAAAACTGTTATACCATAACAAGAGCAATATTGCTGCAGCACTTCGCGAGTATCGACGCATTAAAGGAGTACGGAAACGTCCTCTTTGCTCTTCAGGAATGAAGAACATGATTCGTAACTTCGAAAAAGCTGGCGATATGGGAATTGCTTCTGGGAGAGGCCAACGGCCAATTGCGCCACAAATGATTGAAGAAGTTACTGTCTCGCTAGCTGAGAATGCTGGACGCAATGTCCAATCTTCAAGCAGAGCACGAACTGTGTCATGACAGCTGAACATTCCATGGTCCACCGTTTCAAAAGTGCTGCGAACAACTGTGAAATCGTATCCGTACAAATTTCCAGGCTGTCGTGGATGTAGATAATCGTCGCACTGGGTAACGTTTGTAGCTTGGAACGTAACCACGGTACGCAATTAACAAATGTTACCCAATCATGTTGAAACTAAAATGTGTTTCTTTCAAAGGTTTAACTGTTATTCCAAGTTTTTACAAATGTTTTCACAAAATTTCAGTGTCCCACGATCACTCGTTTTCCAAGGGGGCCCTCTCGAGTAGCGAAAGTTTAATTATAACCACCCTGTACAATGGTGCTTTTCCAATAGACGCTAATTAGGTGATCAAATGTGCGCAAGGGTACATTCGATCTGTTCACGACAGGACCGATATCTGTACCCTTAACATCCCCTCACTTAATGTTTTCAAAATCAACAAGGTTTAATGATTTTGGAAAAAGTATGAGTAGTCGCCCAGTGTAATGAAATGAGGGAGAGGAGACAACAAAACAGCCCAAATGTGATAGAAATATCCCAGAAACAGAAATCTAATTACGGACAGCCATGACTCCCTCATTTTCATATTAATCGTCGGAATGTCAGTATTTTAAAAGAACGCACACATCACATTCATCCTTTCTTACCAATTTATAATTCCTACAAAATTTGTTTATACGTGACACGAATTGTTTAAGAAAAAGTCATAGCACCTTAAAGTCTTATTTAGTTTCAGTCCATTTCCAAATCTCTTGGAACCTCTCGGAGTGCTCTTTTGGAGCTGCAAGAAAAAAGTCTGTTAAAGACTTACATGTATATATGAGGGGGGGGGGGGGGTTGGGTTGTTTGGGGAAGGAGACCAAACAGCGAGGTCATCGCTCTCATCGGATTAGGAACCATCCCGGCATTTGCCTGGAACGATTTAGGGAAATCACGGAAAACCTAAATCAGGATGGCCGGACGCGGGATTGAACCGTCGTCCTCCCGAATGCGAGTCCAGTGTGCTAGCCACTGCGCCACCTCGCTCGGACTTACATGTATATATGAAAATTCAAAAACAGACATAAATGAAATTATCAAAGCTTACAAGATGTTCACATTAACAGTGAAGTATTTTTTAATTATATGCAAAGGCATTAATCTGTTGCATTCTAAGCAGTCTTGCCGGCCGCGGTGGTCTCGCGGTTCTAGGCGCTCAGTCCGGAGCCGCGCGACTGCTACGGTCGCAGGTTCGAATCCTGCCTCGGGCATGGATGTGTGTGATGTCCTTAGGTTAGTTCTAAGTTCTAAGTTCTAGGGGACTGATGACCACAGATGTTACGTCCCATAGTGCTCAGAGCCATTTGAACCATCTAAGCAGTCTTCTTCAGTGTAACAGTTGAAAAATAGGTAAACATTAAAGACAAAGTTTGATTAAATGAAATTTTTTCTTAAAAACGCAGTATTGCTAGAAGGAAGTACAAAAAAGAAAACACCATTGATTCTGTGCACTGAATAGTACATCTTTTTATTGTAAACGGGGAAGACACTACGGTTAGTATGGGGGCCGTGCACATACACACACTTCACTATTTGTGAGCTGCCAAATCGTCTTCCTATGACGCCGCTTAGAATGGCGCTGCACTGCGTAACTACTGTTACAGTGAAAAGGCAGCACACCGCACAGCCCATCTGATGGAAGTCGTCGGCCGTGCCCCGCTGCGAGGCGGAGTGCTGCCTCCCCTACCCCTGCTCTCCTCCTGGGCTACCGAAGCTCCGAACGCTGCCGCTGGCGTAGATGATCACCGCCCTCTGCTCGGCTGTCTCTGAGTTGTGTTCCCTCATCTTTGGCTCGTCCCATATAACAGTCTAAATAAGTTGCTACGAGCTTAAATACGTTTAAAGCGATTTAATTTTAACGTATTTCGAGTATACACATACAACACCTCTTTCCATATTCAGTAACAAAATTTAAATAAACACATAGCACTTTCTTTAAAAGAGGCATATCTAATCATAAATATATTTATGTTGTTCCCTCACGACACTCACTCATAGATGGTATCTAAGACTGCTATTCTATATCCCCAGAAGATTTCGGCAAAGAGTCTAGAAGATACGCAGCGATTACTTTCTTAAGTTCGTTTTGCTCCACCGCTTTCATGAAATCTTTGTACTGTACTGCCGTTGCTTTCTTCTTCTGCCACACATCACAGCTTGGTAGTAAATGTCTTGTTGGCGTCGATATACTAGAGAACCAACAATTTAGCGGTATCTTTTCTACACTCTTGTTTGGACCGAAATTGCTGCAGCTGAGGTAGCTACAAGACACTACAGTTTCTATGTCCTTTTTGGTTATACAGACTCTCCGTCCTTTATTTTCGTTACTCCTGAGGTACACCTCGATGTCATGTGTCGGATAACAAGTCCTAACTTTTTCTTCATTCGCACTGTTGTATTTCATTTTGATTAGTATCAATTTCTCTTCTACATTCTGCTCTCTCCTAACATTCTTTAACATTTTCCATATTGTTCCTTCGTGCATAACCCCTTTTATCAGACAAATTTTATAACCCTGTACGTCTGGAGCTGTGGGTTCATTTTCTAGACCCTGTGGTAAGCATGAATGTGCATCTGACACCATCTGTCGCATGCCTGATACGTACTGTACGTCAAACTCAAATTCTTGAAGAGCAAGTGTTCTTCTCGTTAATCTGTTACGTTGCAGCTTACTTGTCAACATAAAGGATAGAGCTTTGTGATCTGTTACTAGATGACTTCCGTCCAGCAAGGTAATAACTGAACTTCGTGAAACAGAAATCTGCAGCCAACGCCTCTTTTTCCATTACAGAATGGTTACGCTCGCGCGCGGTTAACACATGATTGCTGAAAGCCATTGTCTCTGCCAGTTCTTCTCCATTCTCTTCTTTTGCTTCAACTGGACCCCCAGCCCTTAGTCCGACGGCAAAAGGTTTTAGTTCCGTCGGGGTACGATAGTATTGGTGCTTCACACAGTTTCTTTTTATTTCCTCAAAATCTTTTGTGCAATTCATCTTGCAAGACCACGCGTTGTTTTTCTTTAATAGCTTGGGTGGTTTCTCACTATTTAAGACTTGTTCATCGACAAATCGATGGAAGAAACGGCAGATACCGAAGAAGCTTCTTAGTTGTTTCCATATTTTCGGTATCCGCGCGAAGATTATTCCGGTTTGTTCTACGGTTTCGATTATCATTACTATCAGGTGGCTAGGTATTTTGTGCGGCAGTCTTTGCACTACGCAACACACTATATCCCTTTCGTCATACGGGGTGTGAAGACAGTGTTTCTTTCCTGTTCTTTTTCTAAGAACTCGCTGTATGTCCCATCAAACCTTGTATTATGCGGGCGGCTACATATCAACATTATAATATCGCCCTGCTTGCTCTTGGATCAGTATTCATTTAATAATATGTTCTCAAAATATGCATAATTGAAACGCCCCTTCTCCAAACTCTTAGCCCAGTTACACTGGTTTCCAAAATTAAAGCAACAAACGGAAATTTTGCAAGGTTGCGTTTTTTTGTCACAAAACAGTATAAACAAGTGACAGTAAAGTAGAAACAGCGTAAAAATGCAGAACATAATCAACTGCAACATTCTGTACAGCGTTTGCCTCGACACAACTCGTCCAGGGGATGCTGAGAGGTCAGGCGCCAGTTGCAGTTCAGTACTAAGGCGGTACCATCGTGCCCTTACAGCTAAATAACGGTCCACTCTTTCTGATGCCAAACGTGGTGAGCCCTGTCTTGGTCTGTACGATACAGTTCATTTATGGCTCTGAGCGCTACGGGACTTAACATCTGAGGACATCAGTCCGCTAGAACTAAGAACTACTTAAACCTAACTAACCTAAGGACACCACACACATCCATGCCCGAGGCAGGATTCGAACCGGCGACCGTAGCAGTCGCGCGGTTCCGGACTGTCGCGCGGTTCCGGACTGAAGCCCCTAGAACCGCGGCCGGCCGTACGATACAGTTTCGATCGCTATAAACTGTCGCCTCATATGGGAAACAGAATCTGTCACTTTTCGATCGATTTCGTTTACACATGCAATGATTTCCTCTTGCTTTTTCACATTCGGATTTGTCAGAACTGCTATCACGTCCGCTTCTTTTGTTACTTTCTGATGCTGCTGTTTCTGCCGTTCTCGCATGTTCTTGATTGCTGTTTTCTACCTCCTATTTGTTCATTCATTTTACCGTCCGTTCTCTTCTGTTCTACCCATCCTACTTTTATCTTCTCATTCACCCCTTTTCCACATGTTTTAAACATTTCTGTAAAAGTTTTGGCTGGTGTATCCTGATTCTGTTTGATTGCTCGAATTTTCGACTTTATTTCTTTTATTTTCTTATCGGATTTTTCGTCTATTACTACTGACGATTTCATTTCCCTTAATGCCTTCATTATTAGGCTGAGGTCAACACTAGTTCCTACCCTCGTCTTTGGAGTTTCTGCGTATGTGTCATAGCTATTATTTGTGTGAGCCACTACGATTTCCTGCTTTATGTTCTCTGCGTTATAAGCACTTACCGTTTGAAATGAGGTCAGTTTTTCCGCAATGTCTTGTCCCACGCTATTATCAAAGGAGGATTTGTCGAGGTACCGATCGGATAATCCTCCTCATCGGATCCAATGTCCTGTTTACCCTAAATCCTTAATAACAATTGTTCAAGTTCCCTACATTCAACTGACAATCGTCCTCATCTGACAGTAATTCCTGCTGGGTCTTATCTACTGGTAATATTGGCTCCATTTTCACTATTTTAAGTTTCCTATTACTTTCCTGATTATTTCCGAACTTTTAGGATTACTTAAAATTTGCTCATACCACTTTTTGTGATATACTGTTTTGAGTGCACTAATTAGCGTATTGTAGCAACTACCATTGCTCTCCTACTGTAGCACTGTTACACTCTTTGTATACAGCAGTAAACTGTCTCGTTAATGGCCTACAGCAATATACAACACTTCCATTCATTGTTTACTGGTAATGTTGGCTGTTGTGTGCTGCAATGTAGAATCTACTTGTTGCATTGGCTCGCTCTGTGGCCAGTTTTCTTCTTTCTTCTTTGTTTTATCGATGTTCTCGTCATATCCAAATGTTTGGAACGTGTTACTTCACTCGTTATTCTTTTCTCACCGTCTCAACCAAAGATTAAACCCGTTCACGTTCTCTCTCTTGTCGACAAATGTAAGAGGGTCCTCCTCTTAGTTAAGATAATTCACGTATTTTGGCTGTCTGAATTCTCAATAGGCAACCGGATTTGATGGTTACGACAGCACTGAGGGCGAAGTTTACCGAAGAAGATGGGCAAGTCCGAGGAAGTTCTTAACTGTGTGCATGCTGACAAGTGCCCTACCTACAAGTCCCATAATTTTAATGAAAACCCCATAAAAATACTATCTTTAATACGACCCAGTTAAACGAAGTGGGCACATATTTGACAACACTCGGTTCATTTTAATAACAATTAAGATTATCCCTACGAGCCTAATCACATTTGCTCTGCAACGCCATTCATGCTTCTAGATCGATTTTGCCATTGTTGCTAAGTTCCTTACGGTCATCCACAATTTAAAATCATCCTCTGACTTCCACAAATTAATGTCTTTTATTTCTGGTCGCGTACCACGCTCACACTCGCGACCCTCAGTTTAAGAAGGCTCGGCAGGACTGCCACATTTAAATGCCAAAGCAAACGGTGGGCGACAAGCAGCACCCTTCTAGAACGATGGTGCCTTCCCATCGGCGGCGTTAGCTCGCTGGGACAAAGACACGTGCCTTCCGCTGTGGTCGAGCGGTTCTAGGCGCTTCAGTCTGGAACCGCGCGACAACTACGGTCGCTGGTTCGAATCCTGCCTCGGGCATGGATGTGTATGATGTCCTTAGGTTAGTTAGGTTTAAGTAGTTCTAAGTTCTAGGGGTCTGATGACCTCAGATGTTTAGTCCCATAGTGCTCAGAGCCATTTGAACCATTTGAAGTTGCATCTGTCTCAGTCCCGGACTGTAGCGGAGCGGCGCAACAGAGCAGAGAGGAGCTACGCGTCGGGCAGGTGTCCAGACAGAGTCGGGCCGGCAACCGACTGACTCGCTTCACTGCGTGGACGGCAAACGAGCAAGCCGACCGGTCTGCATTCTTCCTCGAACGATTTTAAAGAAACTAATAGGTAAAAAATCCCCTTGCTTTATTAATTAGCTTCATTATGCACTGCTTATCATTTCGTTAATCGTTACAGTTATTATGTAATTTGAAAATATGTTAAACTACTGCAGGAAAGTCGAATAATTTGCAATGAAAAATAGAGGTCGCAATGAACCTGCGTTTGGTGCATATTAGTTCATATGTTCTGCATACCAAATGTAGTTAACATACTGAACTATTCTCTGAACTTGGGATGGGCTCTATAAATCACTCTATTCTGGAGAAAATGGATTCTATGTAGCACACACTATTTCACTCGAGCGTCCTGACTTGTGTCTCATAAACGGTTTGAGATACTGAAACAAGTTTTTGGGAAATGGTAGCATGCAAAGAGGAGAATAGGTTCCCATAAGGTTGCTTTGCGTATATTCCTTATTGAGCGCGATAACATACGAATGTTTTCAACGGAATAATGTTATTTTTTAGGGTTATCGACAGTTGGTGAAACTAAAATTGCTACTAGTACCAACAACCAGAAGAAGTTTTTGAGAGGTGGCTCTGACATTCACAACAGGATACACAGCCATTGTAAGAATTGTGGAGTCAACTAGCAAAGTGTTGTGGGACTGCCTCCAGCCACTACACATGAGAGTGATTTCTGAAGATGATTTTCTAAATATTGTAAATGAATTATTTAAAACACAGAACTTTCCAGATGCATTTCACAACACCGTCAGAAAATGTTCTCCACAGCACTGTCACTGACAGAAAAAACATTTTTGTAAAATGCCCAGTAAACTCTGGGATAATTTTCTATAGTTATAAACATTTTCATTCAATCATACTACAAGCAGTTGCAGATCATCACTGGAAATTGATTGTAATCGATGTTGGGGGATATGGGAAGGAAAGCGAAAGTGGTAGATTTCATTCTTTTAGTGTATTTCGCTTTACGCAAGAATGGGAACTTAATAACCCGCCAGACTCTTCACTATCAAAGACATCAGTTATATTGCCTTTTGAGATATATCCATTGATGAGGCATTTTATCAAATATTGCAGTCGATGTGTTTTAGATCCAGGGAAAGAATATTTCAAAAAACGCTTTTCCATACTACAACAATCAATTGAATGCGTTTTTGGAATGCTGAGCGCTAAATGTAGCATATTTGGCAAGCCCATAGAAACTTCACCGTATTTTCTGACGGTATTGTGAAATGCACATGTTCTCCACAACACTGTCACTGACCTAGAAGGATCTCTGAGAGTCGATGAGCAACATACAGCAGAAATCATGCGTTCTATGCAAGGTACTTACCAGACAAGACGAAACTTGAACATAGCTGCAAATGAAGGTATCAAACTGGGACGGTTTTGAAAACTTTTTGTCGCACAATAAAACATGATTTCCGTTTTGTGTTTTTCAACTATGCTACCTCAACTTTTTTATTGCCTCTCGTTCAGAGTCAATGAAAGAAATAAGAGATTAAGCAAATGTGTTATGTACTTGTAGTTTATAATTCTGCTGCCGCCACATCAGATAACTTGCCAAAAATAAATCAGTTGTGATAGTAAAAAAACACAAGGAACAGCTACAGTTCTTATTTTGCCGAAAGCTGCCGGCGTTGCCCAAACGCAGCCGGATTTACTCGAACACTCTGGCCGCCGCGTTCAGAAACAAACATGTTTGATTCACCTACCGCCGCTCTGTCTCTCTGCTCCGTGCCGCTCTGCTTGCAGCGCCACTGTAATCACGCGAACTGAGTAGCACTGGTTTGTTACGCCAGCACCGCTCTGCCGGCCGCGCTACGCTGCACTGGTAGTGCTGCGCCAATCCGCCACAACCGCAGCCTGAAGCCCACTGTCAAGTGGACGGACATTGATCCGCCTCTCTATTTACTTCTACAACTAGACTCGAAAGATCTAGAAGTCGTACCTCACAACTGGAGTCTAGTGAATGTCAGAGGGAATAGATGTTTCTAATCACAACAAACAGTTACAAGAATATGAGCAAGAGGGCAGACGGGGAAGCATTGGTTCAAAATTTTGGGATCAGTCTAAAATGGTATTGACTTGGTATTTATATAAAATACATCGTATTTGTTCAATAAGAGTTTACACATTTATTCTGGCTACAGTAAAGAACTATTATTCGCTGCCATACCACAGGCTAACTCCCTGTAAGACATGTGGCACACATCTCTGGGACTGAGTCAAAGCCCAGTCAAATTAACTGATGTTGTTGCCTAAGTTCCACACACCAGAACAGAATAGACTAGCATCTGAACACGATCTGAATCTGAGGAACTCCACTGATGCGTACATGTGGCTACTCTCAAATTGCAATAATATAAGAACTTTCAGAGGATGTCAGTTCGAGGTAAACCTTCCTTACGTATCCACACGACGATCTGGTTGTTCCCCCCTGAAATGTGACGTATGTAGCTATGCGCCGACTCTAGGTTGCCTAAGTATATAGAACGTTCCAGGGCCTTCTTGGACATTTTGATAGCTCGCAAAGGCCTCGAAATCCCCACTCTCTTTCAGTTCAAACTCTGTGACTTACGAACCACTGAATATGTGACCTATAGCCATCTCATGAGATCACTTTACGATATGTTCATAAAGTACCTCGTGGACCGCCTACCTCAAAGCTACATATGGCGGCTCTAGTTGATTTACCAGCCGCCTCCTTTCCCCATCTAACACTGACTGAGGATCTAAGACTTTGTGGAGTGATCAATGCCCCATCGAAAATGTATACACATTAATATTCTGTGACACCTCACCTTATTATGCAACATACGTTTTACATTATTAAATTCAAATGGCTCTGAGCACATCTGAGGTCATCAGTCCCCAAGACTTATAGCTACTTAAAGCTAACTAACCTGAGGACATCACAGACATCCATGCCCGTGGCAGGGGATTCGAACCTACGAGCGTGGCAGTCGCGCGGTTGCGGACTGAAGCACCTAGAACCGCTCGGTCAAAACGACCGGCTATTACATTTTGCACTTCGTACATAGGGTGATTTTACTGCATGTGCACAAACTGCAGGAAACGAGACTTGAGAGGATAAAAAGCACAAAAGTCCATATGGACATATGGACTTAAGTGAATTCTTACAGAGTTACGCCTACTTGCAAGAGGAGATAAAATATCTTTGATAGTGTATGTTTCAATGACTGATAGCACATATGAGAGCACAGTATGCATGTGGGAATGTCATGTTTGTACTAGTGTTTTAGATTTACATGCAAGAGGGTGACTAAGACGACAACAGCAATGGAACGAATGCCTCCTAGTACCGGTGCGTGAAAGCGCCACTGTCGTGGACAACATTACTGTCCTCTTGTGTGTCAAGCTAAAACGCTAGTATAGATAGAGCATTCCCACTTGTCTGGTGAATTCTGATGTGTGCTTTTCCTCATTGAAACTTAGACTGTCAATTATTTTTTATCTCCACTTTCAAATGGGTATATCTCACTTAGAAACCATTTCTAGCCATGTATCCATGCTACCTTTTTTGCTCCTCATACTCTCAGCTATCGTTACCTGCAGTTTGTCCCCATTTAGCGAAATCACCCTGTAGAACACAGCACACCTTTCGGAATTATTGTTTCATTATAAAATGTACGAAATACTGTAGTCTGTCCACAAGCAGATGCTGCAGCAACAAGACATGAAAAAAAAATTGTTCAAATGGCTCTGAGCACTATGGGACTTAACTCCTGAGGTCATCAGTCCCCTAGAACTACTTAAACCTAACTAATCTAAGGACATCACACACATCCATGCCCGAGGCAGGATTCGAACCTGCGACCGTAGAAGACATGACATACAGCTGCAATTATAAGAATATATTTTCTAGGAAGCCTGTTCTTACGAATCAGTACTTGTGAATGAAATGTGTTATAACAAGTCCGCAGCTCGTGGTCGTGCGGTAGCGTTCTCGCTTCCTACGCCCGGGTTCCCGGGTTCGATTCCCGGCGGGGTCGGGGATTTTCGGCCCAATCTAGCTGCAGTTTTGGAATGATACTCTTATAGTGCATTTAAAATTAGTTGTGACTTTTCACGTTTGGATCACTGGACGGGATATTACGCCGTTCTCCGGGTAACACCCATGGCGAACCGGTTTTCCCTATCATGCCACCCTATCAATTGGTAAAGAGCCCCTATTGCCATGGAAAGACAGTACTACGTTGTGTCACGCGTTAGATGAACATATGTTCATTAGCCCTCATTGTAAAATGAAATTTTCTGACGTTGTAGTGTTCTGCAGTCATCACGTATTGGAGCAAGTGTTTTGTGTTGGCGTCGCATTAACAGTAACAGTGCAGGAACACGTACACCGGTTGTAAAGGTAATGCTGTGCTACAAAATATTCCTCCGAATTCAGCAATAGTAATGGACAGTGAGCTATACCACTCTGTTGCATGGAGAAATGCGGATATTTTGCTCTGGTTGTTGTCGAAGAACACGTACACCGGCTGCTAAGGTAATGCTGAGCTGCAAAATATTCCACCAAACTCGGCAATAGTAATGGAAGTGAGCCATACCACTCTGTTGCATCGAGAAAAGCGGATATTTTTCTCTGAGCACAAAGAAGTGTTCCATTGGATAAAGGTGAAGTTAGACTGTGTAAGGCGGAGTTAGTGGAACTTTTGCACAAGCCATATCTCCACGCTACTAGGTCGACAAATGCTAAAGGGCGTAATTTAATCAGGCTTCCTCTGTGTCATGCTCATTTAAATCCGACTGAGAATATATGGGCCTGAGTGAAAAGTAGTGTGGCTAAAACAGCAAGAAATCTAAGCTCAGTGAGGTTGACATGCTGACAAAAGCAGGTATTCCAAATGCTACATCACAGTCATACCAAGAAGGTACTTGAGGAGACATTTATTAATGAAGGACTGTGACGAGTTTTGAGTAATACGTAACTTCTCTTGTGCCATGCATAAACACAGCGAAGTGTAGATATTCATCTCTCTAACACTATAATATAGTTTAAATTGTTACAGAATCCTGAAACAGTGTATTATTAAAGTAAAATCTGAGGGCAGGACAGGTCAATAGTTATAAGAAAGCCCATTTTCAGTATAAAAATAAACGGATAAGTTGTTCACTTACATTGCTGAAAATTGTGTAACGCTGATAGTGTAACGCTTTCTCATAGAAATGCTGTCAACGATTTGGAGTCAAGTTTCTCCACTCAGCCACATACTTGCGTTGGATCCTATGGAGACGTAATTTTTAAAAATTACTGCCACGGGTGAAACATATTCATGCCACACTCATATTTCGAAGCGAGTCACCTTTTAGAACCTATCTGCTACAGCAAAACTCCAACGTGGTTTTCAACATTTCCTCTGCATCTTGTAACTGATCCACAGTGTCTTCCCCAGCCTCCCTGCAGCCTCGTCCATGTGATCGTCCCAATTTAAGTTGGAAATGAACGGAAGTCGCAGAGCGCTATATCCACCATCTGCAACTCGTGTAGGAACAGTCTGAGCTGAGTTAATGAAACAAGACCGTCTTTCTTGACTACTCGGTGGAAATTGGAACATGTTATCTTAGCTACGCCAACGAAGCTGACCACGGAAAGATTATACCGCCGGCAACATACATTATGCGTAAGGACCGCGCTATTAGAAACACTATCACAACGACTGTGTCGACGTCACTCTGTTTAAAAAAGCGGCCTTGATTCTACAGGTACACATAAGAGTCGCTGATGGTGTTACGCTTTCTGGTAGAAACTCTGTATGCGATTTGGAATCAAGTCTTTCCATTTAACAACATACCTGCGATGGATTCTATGGAGATGTCTTTTAACGTCTACAGCCACTGGAGAATCATAATCGTGGCACTCTCATATCTAAAAACGAGTCAGCTTTATCGAACTTATCTGCTACTGTAAAACTCCAACGTGGTTTTAAATAGTCCCTATGCTTCTTGTAACTGCTCCTCGGTCTCTCTGCACCACCCCTCTAGCTTTGCCGTTGTGATCGCTCCAATTTCAGTCGTAGCTGAGTAGAAGTCGTAGAACGGTATATCTACTACCTTCTGCAACCTATGTAGAAACATGGTAAGCTGAGTTCATGCGACAGGACCGTGTTTAGACGACTCAATGGATATGGGAACATGTTTTCGTAGCTTCGCCAACGATGTACGATGTGTAAGGTCAGTACCAAAGCGAAGCATTCTCCTGCAACATGAGGTAGTATAAAAGACAGTACGAACAGTTCAAATGGCTCTGAGCGCTCGGGACTTAACTTCTGAGGTCTTCAGCCCCTAGAACTTAGAACTACTTATACCTAATTGACCTAAGGACATCACACACATCCATGCCCGAGGCAGGATTCGAACCTGCGACCGTGGCGGTCGCGTGGTTCCAGACTGTAGCGCCTAGAACCGCTCGGCCACTCCGACTGGCACGAACAGTTATTGTGGTGTTTCTTATCAGGAAATTTAGGAAGACTTCACATCATTCAGGAACCGGAAGAGGGACGAGGATTTTGTTACTGCATTGCGATGCGTTTCCAAACTACTTACGTTCACATCTGTCACCCAAGATTTCTATCATCGATCTTTTGTGCAATACAACAGAGAATAAAAAACTACCAACTATAAAAACTCTGCTACGTTCATCCAACAGAGAACTCGGTAAGACTCTAACTGCATCTCTCTCTTCCGATATAATGAAAACAAATACCGTCTGCATGCAGCATCAAGCATATGGAGTGATCCTATTAAATAGATAGGTATTGTTCCACTCAGTGATCGATGTCGCCTGCAGAGACAAGAGTGAAGTGTCATCAAAATGGCTCTGAGCACTATGGGACTTAACTTCTGAGGTGATCAGTCCCCTAGAACTTGGAGCTACTTAAACCTAATCAACTTAAGGACACCACACATATCCATGCCCGAGGCAGGATTCGAACCTGCCACCGTAGCGGTCGCGCGGTTCCAGACTGAAGCGCCTAGAACCGCTCGGCCACCCCGGCCGGCCGAAGTCTCATCGCCTGTACTGTAGGAGGACCATATCCCAAGGACTATCAGTTACAAAAGAGGGTCCCTGTTTTGTTGTCTGATACATTTCTTTTTGTTCTGCCGTAACACACTTTGTACACCGCCATACATTTTGCTTTTTCCGCCACGACTCCAAGGTCTGTGTCATGCTCTAAACTCACATTAACACGTTTTCATCCGTTGCCTCTCACAGAAAACTGGACATCGCAAGGTGTTAACCATGTTGCTGCTGCTCCCACAACACACACACTGGATAATTGAAACAAAAGACAGTTACAGCATAAGGAAAATGGAAAAGTTTTTTTGGCGTTGTGGAGCGTTTCCAAAATGCTGTCCGAAGGTGACGGACGTCCTCTACATTTAAACTCATCTTTCAGAGTGACAGGATATCTGATGGTTCAGTGTTCCATTTCGATTGATTCCTCATATTGCAGTCATGTATGCGATCACTGTTTCGGTGCTAGCTATTCCTAGAAGGAGTTACCCCTGCACCGACGAATTTGTAGCAGTTCTGAAGCGAATGCGGTGAAGTGTTTCCTTCATTTAGAAATTGAGCTCAACTCACGAGGGATTAAGTGAGTGGAGTGCAGTATGTGGTATAGCACTTAACAGCCCCATCAGTCAAACAAATCAACAACAGCTTGCACTGTACGTGCTTGAGCATTGTTCTGCAAAATGTTGGTCAGGTTCTGCAGAAAGTGTCATCACTTCTGTCTCTATGCTGCTCATTTTTGGAACACAACTTACGACCAGCTTAGAGACAGAAGCGATGACACTTTCTGCACGACCTGACCATCATTTTGCAGGACAATGCTTAAGCACGTACAGTGCAAGCTGTTACTGATTTGCCGGCCGAAGTGGCCGTGCGGTTCTAGGCGCTGCAGTCTGGAACCGCGAGACCGCTACGGTCGCAGGTTCGAATCCTGCCTCGGGCATGGATGTGTGTGCTGTCCTTAGGTTAGTTAGATTTAACTAGTTCTAAGTTCTAGGGGACTGATGACCTCAGAAGTTGAGTCCCATAGTGCCCAGAGCCATTTGAACCATTTTGTTACTGATTTGTTTGACTGCTGGGGCTGCTAAGTGCTATACCACCTACTGCACTCCCCTCGTCAGTTCGAGAATTAACAATGAATAGACGTACAGCACAGTCATATATCTACATTCGCAATGGTACTCGCAAAAAAAGGTGGGGCGGTTCACCAGGCAGTGATCTACATATTTCTATAACTACGATCATAGGGCGTGATTTACGATCTTTCCGTATGTGGATGGAAGTTATAGAGTATTCTTACATTCTTAGGATAAAGTTAGGGACTGAATGATCTCCTCACATTGCTTTGACCGACTCTTCCCTGCAACACTGTCACTGATTTAATCTGCAGCTGACCAGAGGTAGACCACAACATTCCACGTCTCATGAAGGAGCGGAGCAAACCGAGTCGGTAACTGCTGTCCTGCTCCCCTCCAAGAGCACAAGATCTCTCCAGATGCGAGAATGCCGAGGAGGTTAGAACCCCTTTTAAGTGTATAGTAGATATGAAAGTGTTGTGAATACATAACAGACAGTTCAGAACAAGAAACGGGTGGTTTTTATTCGTGATGGAGCTCCAGACAGACGGAGTTTGAAGGAGTTTACGTAAATCAACTGTGCTCTCTGTGGTGTCACCGCCAGACACCACACTTGCTAGGTGGTAGCCTTTAAATCGTCCGCGGTCCGTTAGTATACATCGGACCCGCGTGGCGCCACTATCAGTGATTGCAGACCGAGCGCCACATGGCAGGTCTAGAGAGACGTCCTAGCACTCGCCCCAGTTGTACAGCCGACTTTGCTAGCGATGGTTCACTGACAAATTACGTCCTCATTTGCCGAGACGATAGTTAGCATAGCCTTCAGCTACGCCATTTGCTACGACCTAGCAAGGCGCCATTATCATTTGCTATTTATCTTGTGATGCATGAACTACTTTTCTTGCTAGTATAATTACTTTACCTGTTCCAGACCTCACGCCAGCCTGCGTGAGCTTAAACGCGTGCCTTTCGGCTTCCCGTCATTGTGGATTGGCTGTCTTGCCAGTCCACAACACTATCAATTCTGAAGTATTGTTCTAGTGTCCGGGGTCAGCAGCAAAAAGGTATTAGTCAGAGAGAACATAAACACCTGCACTTCCGAGGTTACACGGTTCTCCACTTAAAACCCGCTATAATGTTAGATCGTTGCATTTTGCGCGTAATATATATTGCGGGCTGTAGGATCTTTCTGTGGTGAGCTTAAAGTGTCGGTTCTCAATAGTGTTCCTCGAAAAGGACATCGTCATCCCTCGAGGGATTCTCGTTTCAGCTACCTCGTGAGTGTAATCCGACTACTGAAAAAGGAAAATTACTCTGTATGCAAAGTGATTCTCATGATCAATTTAATTAATTAGCCTATCAATTTGATATCAATGATATGCCGCCTGGTGGGTGTAGGCGATGGCTGGAGCACCGTGGATATGATTCTTGACTTTGTATTTTTTCATTGCGGCGATATCTTTTAACGATATTTGAATCCTTCACCTATACAGGGAGAGACAACGATCGTAATAATATCAGGTGTGATAAATAATTTGTAAATTGATACGTAATGTAGAACTTCTATTTACAACTTCTCTGTGATGTTACGTTAAGGGAGTTCGAAAGTGAGGTGGCGTCCTGTGGCAGTGGCAGATGTTAGGAGACCGTCATGAGCCAAAAACGAGTTTAATATTCTAGTCCTGTGATGCATGATGTGACGGATATTTTTCTACCTGTTTAAGGAATACTTAGAGGGAATATACCCTACGCCATAGTCCAGTATAGGATTTTCACAAGTAATGGAACTTCAGCGAAACGGGAGGAATCTACATTTCGCGTGAGAAATTCGAGGTGAATGGTTGCCTTAGATTTGATAAAGTAGATTTTTTAAACTGATGAGTCTATGTCAGGGAGGAATTTTTTAGAACTGCTGTGTATATCCAAGCTGCAGCTGCTTGTTTCGCGGTGCACCACGGCTGCCTGCAAGGGTGGTCTCGAGGAGTTGGCAGTTCAGAAGTGCCGGATTATCTGAGCCTTAGATGTGTACAATAATGTGCATACCTGTCTGATCTTGCCCGCGGCAGCGAGGGCTGGTGAAGTGACAAATGTGGTGGGTGAGCGCGACAGAAGCGGACGTGTGTGTGTTGTGTGAGGGAAGATTTAAAGCGATGGACGTTTGTGCTGGCGGTATTGATAACATCCAAATTCCTACCACTCCAATCATCCCCAGATGCCCTCCATGGCCAGGGTCGTGAACTGTGGCGTATACACACGTTCGGGACTGCAACTGCTGTCACTGCGGAAATTTTCACAGACCTCCTTACGCGGCGCTAGCGGTGTACGTGAGGGCGAGGGCACTGCATGTGAACGTCTGGGAGGTGAGTGCGTGGGATGTGTGAGTGTTTTCCGCTATCCCCGACATCTAGTCATGACAACTGCTGCTACAGGGCTGGATCATGGTGTGAGTGTGTCATGTTTAGTGCTTCTCAATACATTGCAGGGGATTCTGTTTTTCATTGGTACTTGCTGTTGTCTCTATTGCATCACATACCTTCCTCCCTCCATCCGATTGTAGTTATGAGAATCAGTTTAGGAAGTCTGTAGTGCTTGGAGAAACCAGTCGGGATGTCAGATTCCCAATTGATTAATTTATTGTTTCCCACGGTTGTATTGCATCCACACATGCTTTCGGGTGTGGGTCTCTCTCCTGGCCAGTGCGGATGAGGCTACGCTGTAGACAGCAAATGGCACGTGCCTTGTTATCGCTAATTTGTTTGATCGTCAGGATTTGTTTTTCATCAGCTATGGTTACTGGAAATGTTGTGGTGGAGGAGGGTGTTTGTTCCCTCAGTCGTTGGTGTGTACAAGACCTCGGATATGTTTAGCGCTACGATCTATTTGTGATGGAAATTTCATTCGTTGATTTGCATAATGTTTGCGTGTGATACTCAAATGATGAAAATATGTTTCATTATAAAGAAGGTTCACTGTAAGGTGGAAGTGAGTGTTTTAAGTGGTCTATTTGACTCCTGTAAATTGTTAAACAATTAATTTCACAGGGTAGTGGAAATGGCTCATTTCACTGTATTTTTGATATCGAAATTCCGTCAGCTATCCCCCATGTCTCCAGTACTAGCCAATAGGAGTACAGTATTCTGAGGAGAGATGAAAACCTCCATCTTCGTTTCTGGAGACGTTAGTTCACACAGACGAGCAGCGAGTGGCTTCTTGAGGCCGACAGAAACAGGAAGCGAGTCTGGAATTTGTCGATCAACAGATTGTTGCCACTTGATACATTATGTGGTGGTCGCGAGATCAAAGGAGGCCGGCCGATATGTGGCCCGTGACTAGTGGTATTTAGTAACGTGATCTGTAATTAGGACATTGGGCTGTTTTGACTTTCGTGGTGGTGCTCTGGCGATAGACACACGTGTGGAAGACCCAAAATGGTGGTTACTATATCGCACTTCATTCCATTCTCTTGTGATTACAGTTATTATGTCATGGGGAGTAAGGGTGGGTGATGCAGTGATGATGTCTACAGAAATGGGGAACTCCGTCTCCTGCGAACTGATTAAATAAAGAATATGTATCGATATATTATTGACTTTGATTTGAATTTAGTGTCGTGAGATCCTTCTTCTCCAGCTAAGAGTGAGTCTCTTTCCCGATCCCTGCATGTTAAGGTGAGCGTACACAGGAAAATTTTCCAATAAGACGACACTTTCAATCGGCAGCAGTGTAATTGCGCAATTAGGATATGTACTTCCTGGATGTGAGCTTTGCCCACAAAATAAAAGTGAGACCCGGTCCCTGCAAATTAAATTTTTATAAATAAGCAAAATATCCTATGCTATGTACCTGAATTTCTTGTAATGGAAATGTGGAAATGTCGTGTGACTAGGGCCTCCCGTCAGGTAGACCTTTCGCCGGGTGCAAGTCTTTCGATTTGACGCCACTTCGGCGACTTATGCGTCGATGAGAATGAAATGATGATGATTAGGATAACACAACACCTAGTCCCTGAGCTGAGAAAATCTCCGACCCAGCCGGGAATCGAACACGGGCTCTTAGGATTGACATTCTGTCGCGCTGACAACTCAGCTACCGGGGGCGGATATTAATTGTCATGAGATCCATTCTCTCCAGCACAGACGGCAACTTAGAGCTCATAGTGGAACCTATTCTCTGTCAGGAATTTGCCTTCGAAAGAGTTTTTGCATGCATCGGTATTCTGCATAGCCACATGTTTCGACAGGAGTTTGTCGGGTACTTTTGTTCAGGGATTAGTGTGACATCAGCTCTGTCAGTTGCAGGGCCCGAGCGGACACTTTCAGACAGGTGTGTGGCGCGGCCGCGCATTGCAGAACGCAGAGCGAGCTGCGTTATGCGGTGATGCGTGCCGGTATTGGGAACGTTTTATGATCGAAACATTTTTAATATTGTAATTACGTGTGATGGGTGTTTCATGATGGTATTCCTTGCACGATCAGAATAAAAAAAAAAGTGACCGATTCAATTACTTCTTTACAAGACATGCATCTTACCAAAAAGCAGAGAATGATGAGCAAGAGAAATCCAACTCCTGCAAACAGATTTTTTTATAAATAAGCAGTATACCTTCTACCATGTACACTACTGGCCATTAAAATTGCTACACCAAGAAGAAATGCAGATGATAAACGGGTATTCATTGGGCAAATACATTGTACTAGAATTGACATGTGATTACATTTTCACGCAATTTGGGTGCATAGATCCTGAGAAATCAGTATCCAGAACAACCACTTCTGGCCGTAATAACGGCCTTGATACGTCTGGGCATTGAGTCAGACAGAGCTTGGATGGCGTGTACGGGTACAGCTGCCCATGCAGCTTCAACACGATACCACAGTTCATCAAGAGTAGTGACTGGCGTATTGTGACGAGCCAGTTGCTCGGCCACCAATGACCAGACGTTTTTAGTTGGTGAGAGATCTGGAGAATGTGCTGGCCAGGGCAGCAGTCGAACATTTTCTGTATCCAGAAAGGCCGCACAGGACCTGCAACATGTGGTCGAGCATTATCCTGCTGAAATATAGGGTTTTGCAGGGATCGAATAAAGGGTAGAGCCACGGGTCGTAACACATCTGAAATGTAACGTCCAGTGTTCAAAGTGCCGTCAATGCGAACAAGAGGTGACCGAGACGTGTAACCAATGGCACCCCACACCATCACGCCGGGTGATACGCCAGTATGGCGCTGACGAATACACGCTTCCAAAGTGCGTTCACCGCGAATTCGCCAAACACGGATGCGACCATCATGATGCTGTAAACAGAACCTGGATTCATCCGAAAAAATGACGTTTTGCCATTCGTGCACCCAGGTTCGTCGTTGAGTACACCATCGCAAGCGCTCCTGTCTGTGATGCAGCGTCAAGGGTAACCGCACCCATGGTATCCGAGCTGATAGTCCATGCTGCTGCAAACGTCGTCGAACTGTTTGTGCAGATGGTTGTTGTCTTGCAAACGTCCCCATCTGTTGACTCAGGGATCGAAACGTGGTTGCACGATCCGTTACAGCCATGCGGATAAATGCCTGCCATCTCGACTGCTAGTGATACGAGGCCGTTGGGATCCAGCATGGCGTTCCGTATTACCCTCCTGAACCCACCGATTCCATATTCTGCTAACAGTCATTGGATCTCGACCAACGCGAGCAGCAGTGTCGCGATACATAAACCACAATCGCGATAGGCTACAAACCGACCTTTTCAAAGTCGGAAACGTGATGGTACGTATTTCTCCTCCTTACACGAGGCATCACAAAAACGTTTTACCAGGCAACGCCGGTCAATTGTTTATTTGTGTATGAGAAATCGGTTGGAAACGTTCCTCATGTCAGCATGTTGTAGGTGTTGCCACTGGCGCCAACCTTGTGTGAATGCTCTGAAAAGCTAATCATTTGCATATTACAGCATCTTCTTCCCATCGGTTAAATTTCGCGTCTGTGACACGTCATCTTCGTGGTGTAGCAATTTTAATGGCCAGTAGTGTAATTGAATTTCCTATTGTGAGATCCTTCTACTCCACCCCAGTGCAGCGAATTTCCAGGTAGGGGAGGGGGGGTTAGTGGTTTACCAGAGACTGAGTGTTAATTAATTGATCAATTTAATTAAGTAGTCAAACAAATTTATGGAGTGGGAGGGGGGGTTATTCGAATAACTCAGGCATGAAAGAGTACCTGTATCAGTGAGGGGGAGGTCGAGGGTTAGGGGGAGGGGGGAGGGGGAGGGTTGGAGGTTTCCTGAGTCGTTGAGAGGAAGAGATGGAGGGGAGGGGGAGGGGTGGAGGAATCAGTAAGTTAAGGACCTGTCAGTGAAAAAGAAGGATTATCCCCAGGGGGTCATAATCCTCTTAGCAGGATAATAGGTTAAGGACCTGTCAATCAAAAGAGAACAATAGGTTTGCCCCTGACTGTATACTTGCCCCTGAATGTAGGCAACCCACACTACCAAATTGTTCTAAGCTGTCCTTGTCCCACTACTCATCTGGCGATGGCTGGCTGGCTCTGAGCACTATGCGACTTAACTTCTGAGGTCATCAGTCGACTAGAACTTAGAACTAATTAAACCTAACTAACCTAAGGACATCACACACATCCATGCCCGAGGCAGGATTCGAACCTGCGACCGTAGCGGTCACGCGGTTCCAGACTGAAGCGCCTTTAACCGCACGGCCACACCGGCCGGCTCTGGCGATGGGCTCAGGTCCGAAACTAGTAATGGTATAATAAAATCATTTCAAGAAGACTTGTGGGTTCTTGCAATATTTCTTGCAGTGTAATTTAAGAATAGTTTTGTTTGAGAGGTAACCAAATCAGTAGGAATTTTTCCCATGTTATATTATCGTTCTTGTGATCGCTATGGTGTAATGAAGCGAAATTTAAAATTAAATAGCTCTAGAACTAAGAGTTTTAGAGAAAGAAAACATTGTAGTGGAAAAATCAGTTTTTTTAGCTCTGTTTACAAAACGGAAAAACGTGAAATCTCCAAATGTAATAGAACTATAGCACTGAAATTTTAACTATAAACTCATAATTCAGGTTTCTAATAATATCATGTAAAGCATTGTTACTTAGGTGACACATGTGTATTCAACGAAATTTAGATATGTCTCTAAACTTTATACAAGCACTGTACTGTATTGGTACATTTTGTTGCAGATGTGCCTCCAATATTTGACTTTTTCGGTTGGAAGAAAGGTTAGACTGAAAGGGAGAAAGCATTCATAGAACTGAAATTAAAATACCTAGAAGCAACTTCGAAGGGATATATATATATATATATATATTTCTACTGAGCATGGATATGGCTATGAGAACACCCCACCTCACTATTGTAATTAAGGCGAGAAAAGGCATGGAATTCAGGAATTAAGTGATGGATATAAAACTCAAAAACCGTAACAGACCCTTATTATTTGAGAATGGTGATCTTGCAGGCATGCTGCATTTCCTTCTAAAATAAAATTAAAGTGTTGTTTAATTTTTTACTACATCTTATTACTGTCTTAAAATCAAGTTGCCATTTTAATGAATATGGTTTATATTAAGTTCTTTCTCTCTCTCATTCTCTCTCTCTCTTCGTTGCTGTAAACCTGTCGATGGAGAGAGAGTAAATAAGGGCTTTTATCACAGTGATTCAGTGCAATGCAGAAGTTATTACCTAAATGATATCCAAGAGTGTTAATAAACATCTATATTCCAAATGTTTCGCCGTTTTCACCATCAAGGAGAAATATGACGGCATGGAGCAAGAAGGGGTTCAATTACCATCTGAAAACAAGGTGCCTGTTAATCAAAATATTATAACAACCCTCGCTGTTATGTGCCGCAAAAATTCTAATAATCTTCCTCTTCTTCATCAAGTTGAAGAGCAGCGATAATATTACCGTGTCACTTTCTTCTTGTAGTAAAATATCTAAATAGTTCAAAGTCATATTCAATTCGGGCGCGCTCTCTCCATCCTCTTGCCGCTGGTGCCGCAGCTGCACCTCGGCCGCGCCTTGAGAAACAGCGGTGACTTCGGACGAAATTCTGTCGCGTCGCCGTATACCTGAGTGAGCTGGCAGCCCTTTTCGTCGCGGAGGGTCTGTCGCTGCCGCAAGCCGCCGTCGCACCTCGGACAACGCATCTTTAGCCGTAAAACGAAGTACAGGGCGTGAAAATGTAGTCGTTTGGCCTACTTCGTGCACAAGTGCCATAAAAAGCCGACGTGAAACTTCAAAGCGAAAGTCAAAGTGATGTTCACGAGAATATGACCGCAGTGAGGGAGCGGCCATTAACCTGACAAGATGTTGATACGTTGGACACGTGCTGCGACATGGGACTCACGTTCACCGCCTGTAGTCACCAGCGTGTGAGCGGTACGCGAGCCGCGTACGGCTCATCGCAACGTTAAAGCGATGGTCTATCTCCAGGAAGATAGGGTCGACATGAAATACTAGTTGCTGTACATCAACGAGGGAATCATTGTGTCTTGCTTTGAGTCAACTAAAGTTCCGGTATTTAATTCCCGATTGATTCTAAAATTATTTGTTACATAAGATTTGACTTTCTCGTCATATGAGCCTAAATGTGGTTCGGTTCTGGGGTACTTAGGCCTCTTATTGAAAATATCTAATTTAGTTTAATGTAAATGCGATTTTGAAGAGCTTAAGAACGGCCAACATATGAATGTAACAGCTAGGAATGGAACTTTAAAATATATCTTAAATCGAAGAATAATAACTGAAGACAAATAATCACAAATAAATACTTAAACTCACAAGTTACTGTCACTCAACTCCTACATACTGAAATTTTAGTTAACAAAACACAAATTCCGTGATGATTCTGTCAGATCTTTGGTGTGACGTCATAAGCGAGTGACTGCGTGTGAGATCGCTCTCTAAGTTTTCATATATTTTTAGGTTTCAGATACATATTTTAACGGTTTTTGTGATAATATTTACTATATAAGTGATGTATTAGTGGTTTCTTCATTCACCTCTGCCTTTCTTGTGTTGTGACCTGATATTTGTGAGTGTTTCGTATCGAGCAGCTTAACCCCTTGCCTGTGTTTACATTCCGCGCTGACCAGTTGCAGCTGTAGCGGCGCATCGAAAGCCAAGTACTAATTAATTGTTTGTGTATAGTGGTTTATTTAGGAACTTTAGTAGTCTTCAACCGGTGTTCTTGGTGTTTTCTGGTGAAATAATTTCAGAAGAACCTTTTGGGAACTGTTTTCAGCTTCGTTACTGTGTCATTAGACGTATGATTCTCTTTCTGTATTAGTCTTTTGTTATATTCACATTTGTTGTTTATTAATACTGTTAATAACAGTCGTTACTTCCCTTGTAGAGTAAGTTTGTGATGATTGTAGTCAGGTTTTTAACATCTTCTTATTGTAGTAGCGGAACTTAGAAAAAGTAAAATTTTACCATGAGTGAGAAGTGTGGGCTTTGCCGTAGGTTCGTGAGTAGTGGATTGCGGTGTGAGACTCGTTCGAAGTATTTTCACTGGGGGGAATGCAGTGGGGAAGCCAGTGGGCATTCTGGTGAGATCCTCTCCTGGAACTGCAGGTTATGTAGCAAGAGTAAGTTGATCGAGGAGCAGGAGCGTAAGATCTGTGCCCTTCAGGTGCAGTTGAAAAACGCACAGGAGGAGCTAGATAGGATGAGGAGGGAGAAGGGGGTTGGGGAATGGGAGCTGGCTGTTGGCAAGAGATCTGCTAGGAGAAGAAGATTTTCAGATAGTTTTACTATTGGTGTTTACAATAGATATGACCAACTGTCAGAGTCTAGTGGAGAGGAATCTCTAGTAGCTGTAGATGTAGGAAGTATGCAGCAGACCTCAGTAGTTACTGTGCCTAGAACAGTTGCAAAGTCGAAGAGGAAGAAGGTTCTGCTGTTAGGTAGTTCTCATGGCAGAGGTGTAGGCCAGCAGTTGCAGGATGTGCTGGGGAGTGAGTACCAGGTCACCAGCATTGTGAAGCCTAATGCAGGGTTGGCTCAGGTGACTGTTAACATAGGGGGGTTATGGTGGTGGGTAGTGTTTAACGTCCCGTCGAGAACGAGGTCATTAGAGACGGAGCGCAAGCTCGGGTTAGGGAAGGATTGGGAAGGAAATCGGCCGTGCCCTTTCAAAGGAACCATCCCGGCGGGGGGTTATGTAGGGATTTTACTAAAGAGGATCAGGTAGTGATTGTGGGTGGGGCTGGTAATAGTATTGGTAGGGATGGAGGGTATAACATAGATGGTGACCTGGAAAAGATAGCCACTCAGACTGGCAACACGAATGTGCATTTCGTGGAACTGTTTCAGCGTCACGATCTGCCTCATCTTAATACAGCCGTCAGGCATAATAACAGGAGACTTGGGGGTGCGCTGATGACAGAAAGCATGGGTCACATTTCAGTGGTGTCGGTGGAGTCTATCAGCAGGACGGGTTTCACTAGACATGGCCTGCACCTCAACAGGTATGGGAAGGGGAGGTTGGCAAAGCTTATAGGTGACAGCATAGGTGGGGTTGGTGGGACTACTCATGGGAAAATTCCTGCAGTAGTGGGTTTTAGAGCTGCACCTTTTTTAGATGGATGTCAGCTGATACGTATTCCTGCTTAAGGGAAGTCTCTCTAACAAGGGAATCACTTTTGACAAAGCTTAGGTATCCGAGTAATGATGGAATTAGTATATTTCATCAAAATATACAAGGTATTAGAGATAAAGTTAGTGAACTGCTTATAGATGTTGACTCTGAAATTATTGGTATATCTGAACACTTCTTAAATAAGGAGATAATTCAGAGGCTTCCTTTACCAGGATACAGGTTGGCTGGCAGCTTTTCGAGGAGCACTTTGCGGTCTGGGGGAGTAGCCATGTATGTGAAAAACGGCATCCCATTTGAGTCAATTGATGTTTCAAAGTACTGCACTTAAAAGGTGTTTGAATGTTGTGCAGGTGTGGTTAAATTTAACGGAGCGAAACTTCTAACTGTTGTTATTTATACACTCCTGGAAATTGAAATAAGAACACCGTGAATTCATTGTCCCAGGAAGGGGAAACTTTATTGACACATTCCTGGGGTCAGATACATCACATGATCACACTGACAGAACCACAGGCACATAGACACAGGCAACAGAGCATGCACAATGTCGGCACTAGTACAGTGTATATCCACCTTTCGCAGCAATGCAGGCTGCTATTCTCCCATGGAGACGATCGTAGAGATGCTGGATGTAGTCCTGTGGAACGGCTTGCCATGCCATTTCCACCTGGCGCCTCAGTTGGACCAGCGTTCGTGCTGGACGTGCAGACCGCGTGAGACGACGCTTCATCCAGTCCCAAACATGCTCAATGGGGGACAGATCCGGAGATCTTGCTGGCCAGGGTAGTTGACTTACACCTTCTAGAGCACGTTGGGTGGCACGGGATACATGCGGACGTGCATTGTCCTGTTGGAACAGCAAGTTCCCTTGCCGGTCTAGGAATGGTAGAACGATGGGTTCGATGACGGTTTGGATGTACCGTGCACTATTCAGTGTCCCCTCGACGATCACCAGTGGTGTACGGCCAGTGTAGGAGATCGCTCCCCACACCATGATGCCGGGTGTTGGCCCTGTGTGCCTCGGTCGTATGCAGTCCTGATTGTGGTGCTCACCTGCACGGCGCCAAACACGCATACGACCATCATAGACACCAAGGCAGAAGCGACTCTCATCGCTGAAGACGACACGTCTCCATTCGTCCCTCCATTCACGCCTGTCGCGACACCACTGGAGGCGAGCTGCACGATGTTGGGGCGTGAGCGGAAGACGGCCTAACGGTGTGCGGGACCGTAGCCCAGCTTCATGGAGACGGTTGCGAATGGTCCTCGCCGATACCCCAGGAGCAACAGTGTCCCGAATTTGCTGGGAAGTGGCGGTGCGGTCCCCTACGGCACTGCGTAGAATCCTACGGTCTTGGCGTGCATCCGTGCGTCGCTGCGGTCCGGTCCCAGGTCGACGGGCACGTGCACCTTCCGCCGACCACTGGCGACAACATCGATGTACTGTGGAGACCTCACGCCCCACGTGTTGAGCAATTCGGCGGTACGTCCACCCGGCCTCCCGCATGCCCACTATACGCCCTCGCTCAAAGTCCGTCAACTGCACATACGGTTCACGTCCACGCTGTCGCGGCATGCTAACAGTGTTAAAGACTGCGATGGAGCTCCGTATGCCACGGCAAACTGGCTGACACTGACGGCGGTGGTGCACAAATGCTGCGCAGCTAGCGCCATTCGACGGCCAACACCGCGGTTCCTGGTGTGTCCGCTGTGCCGTGCGTGTGATCATTGCTTGTACAGCCCTCTCGCAGTGTCCGGAACAAGTATGGTGGGTCTGACACACCGGTGTCAATGTGTTCTTTTTTCCATTTCCAGGAGTGTAGATCCCCAGACTCCGATTTCACAACATTTTTGTCATAGCTAGAGGAGGTTCTTGGTTCACTTTATAGGAAATACAAAAAGTTAGTTATATGTGGTGATTTCAATATTAATTGTATAAGTGATTGTGCAAGGAAGAGGATGCTGGTAGACCTCTTTAATTCATATAATCTTAAGCAAACCGTATTCTTTCCAACGAGAACGCAAGGGAACAGTAGAACAACCATAGACAACATTTTTGTTCATTCCTCATTACTAGAAGGGCATTCTGTTAGCAAAAAGGTGAATGGCCTTTCAGATCATGATGCACAAATTTTAATTTTAAAAGATTTTTGTGCTGCAACACGTGTTAAATATAGTCATCAGCTGTTCAGGAAAGTTGATCCAGTTGCTGTAGAGACCTTTGTAAACCTTATAAAGGAACAAGAATGGCAAGATGTTTATAGCGCTGATACAGTAGACGATAAATATAATGCTTTTCTCAAGACTTTTCTCATGCTCTTTGAAAGTTGCTTTCCGTTAGAACGTTTAAAACAGGGTACTAGCACAAACAGGCAGCCTGGGTGGCTGACTAGAGGGATAAGAATATCTTGCAGAACAAAGTGGCAATTATATCAAAACGTTAGAAACAGTCAAAATCTAAATGCAGCAGCCCATTACAAACAGTATTGTAAGGTGCTTAAAATGTTATTAGGAAGGCAAAAAGTATGTGGTATGCAGATAGAATAGCTAAGTCTCAGGATAAAATTAAAACCATATGGTCAGTCGTAAAGGAAGTTGCTGGTCTGCAGAGACAGGCCGAGGATATAGAATCAGTGCGTAGTGGGAATGTCCGTGTTACTGATAAGTCGCATATATGTACAGTATTTAATAATCACTTTCTGAATATAGCAGGTGAACTAAATAGAAACCTAGTCCCAACAGGGAATCATATAGCGCTCTTAGAAAAAAGTGTTCCGAGACTGTTACCTGAAATGCTCCTCCGTGATACTGACAAGAGGGAGATTGAGTTAATAATTAAATCACTAAAGACCAAGAACTCTCATGGATATAACGGGGTATCTAGCAGAATACTGAAGTATTGTTCTATGTATGTTAGCCCAGTTCTCAGCCATATCTGTAACTTTTCCTTTAGGAGTGGTCGGTTTCCTGACCGATTAAAGTACTCGGTAGTGAAGCCACTTTATAAAAAGGGAGACATTGATAATGTTGACAATTTTAGACCTGTTTCTATGCCATCGGTGTTTGCTAAAGTTATCGAGAAGGTTGTATATACAAGGTTACTGGGGTCAACAGAAACATCCGATCTCACGCGTCGGCTTTGACCCGTGACGTAAGGGTGTTGTGGTGTGTGACGTCATTACGGCGCGGAGTTTGGTTTGTGAGTGTGGCGTGTTTGTAGATGTTGCCTTGTTGACGTTACCTTAGTAGGAGTTTTAGGGCCTGTAATATATAGTTTACCATTTTACTGTACTTTTTGTTTTAACGTCGTCTATGAGGCCTTTATCAGTTTGCCATTAGATTGCTCAATCTTTATGGTCTATATGTTTTGTCGCTACTCGTTATGTCTAATGAATCAATATTGTTTTTTTCTTTTTTTTATTTGTTTCTTTTTTTTATCTTTTGATTGACCTACACATTGATCTGTAGCGTAGCCCAGAATACGAGGTTAGGTTGGGAGTTTTTTTTGGCGGGGGGGGGGGGGCGGTCAGGGGGGGGGGCGCAGCCCCCCCCCCCTGCCTGGCCTTGAGTACCACTTGTTTATTATTATCTTTGTTTGCTATCAATGTTAGCAGATTGTTCTTGTGAAACCTTTTGTGTGTGTTGTTTTTCTATGTGTTTTCGTCTTTGTGATACGTATGCAACGTTTCTATATCCGCCATATTGGAATTGTCGTTTCCGCTATATTTGTGACGTCATGGGTCAAAGCCGACGGGTTAGATCGGACGCTTCCGTATTTCCGGTTACTGGACCATTTAAATTCACATAATTTGCTGTCAAATGTTCAGTTTGGTTTTAGAAATGGCTTAACAACTGAAAATGCTATATTCTCTTTTCTCTGTGAGGTTTTGGACGGATTAAATAAAAGGTTGCGAACGCTAGGTGTTTTCTTTGATTTAACGAAGGCTTTTGACTATGTTGACCACAAAATATTACTGCAGAATTTGGACCATTATGGAGTAAGGGGAGTAGCTTACAATTGGTTCGCCTCTTACTTTAAGAACAGAAAGCAGACGGTAATTCTCCGCAATATTGAGAGTGGTAGTGGTGTTCAGTCCCAATGGGGCACTGTTAAGTGGGGCTTTCCCCAAGGGGCGGTGCTGGGGCCACTGCTGTTTCTTATTTATATAAATGATATGCCTTCTAGTATTACAGGTGATTCAAAAATATTTCTGTTTGCTGATGACACCAGCTTGATAGTGAAGGATCTTGTGTGTAATATTGAAACAGTAACAAATAATGTAGTTCATGAAATAAGTTCGTGGCTTGTGGAAAATAATTTGATGCTAAATCACAGTAAGACTCAGTTTTTACAGTTTCTAACTCACAATTCAACAAGAACCGATATTTTGATCAGGCAGAATAGGCATATTATAAGCGAGACGGAACAGTTCAAGTTCCTAGGCGTTCGGATAGATAGTAAGCTGTTGTGCAAAGCCCATGTTGTTCAGAAGCTAAATGCTGCCTTATTTACCATTAGAACTGTATCTGAAATAAGTGACACTTCAACACGAAAAGTAGTTTACTTCGCATATTTTCATATGCTTATGTCGTATGGTATTATTTTTTGGGGTAATTCTTCTGATTCAAAAAGGGTATTTTTGGCTCAAAAACGGGCTGTTCGAGCTATATGTGGTGTAAGTTCGAGAACGTCTTGTCGACCCCTATTCGAAAATCTGGGAATTCTGACATTGCCCTCACAGTATATATTTTCTTTAATGTCGTTTGTTGTTAGCAATATTAGCTTATTCCCAAGAGTTAGCAGCTTTCACTCAGTTAATACTAGGCAGAAATCAAATCTGCATGTAGAATGCACTTCCTTGACTCTTGTGCAGAAAGGAGTGCAGTATTCTGCTGCATCCATTTTCAATAAGCTACCACAAAACTCAAAAATCTTAGCAGTAGCCCAAACTCTTTTAAGTCTAAACTGGAGTTTCCTCATGGCTCACTCCTTCTATTCTGTCGAGTAGCTCCTGGAAGAGCTAAAAAATTAAGCAAATTCCAGTGTTACATTGTTGATTTTCTTCATTTGAACTTACGACTTGTCACCTGAATATGTTTTTTTATATTTCATTTTATCTGTTTCTAATATCGTGTTATAATTTCATGTATTGACTCGTTCCATGACCATGGAGACTTCCCCTTAATTTGGTCCCACGGAACAATAAATAAATAAATAAAAAATAAGCAAGGTATAGTTGAAAGACGTTCCTTGTTGCACTATGATTTATTAAATCAGATAACACTGTGTTATTAGGTCTCTTATTAAAATACATAATGTAAACCTCATTTTACTCGTATCACCAAGAAAATTCTAGATAAAGACACACACACACACACACACACACACACACACACACACACACACACACACACACACACACACGAACACACACTGAGAGCGAGAGGGAGAGAGAGAGAGAGAGAGAGAGAGAGCGGGGGGGTGGGGGTGGGAGATGTATGGACATTCCCTCACGCTTACAGCAAAAATTTACATCCCAAAACGTTCGTCTCCTAACATATATTGTTTTCGATTTGTGATATGTCTTACATGCGCAAGTCTGAGTCATGAAACAACAATTACGTTCCGACAACAACTTTTGCATTGAAGTTGGCAAGGGAAGTGAATTTTCAACAGTTCACCTAATAAAGAACTGATGAAGACGAAATAACTCTAACCTTAGCGATCGTTGGCCTAAACAGCCCTAGATCATACGAACGCATTGAAAGCCAGAGTTATATTGTATACGTTAGTCACTTACGCTGAGAAGACACTTGGCACTTGTGGAGCCAAATGTACCTCTCTTTGGATCGCAGAATTCCACGCAATCTGTAGCTACAATGCCGTCTGCATTCTTTTACCACCAACTCCTTTTTTCCCCATTATACCAGCGATTTCATTGCCTGGAATTCCTAAATGTGCCCTGATTTGAGTTCTTTATGGGAATGTGTAAGTAGTTCCAGTATGTCGTTAGGCAGATGGACGGGTACTGCACAAACATTGTTACTCTTCGGAGCTTCCGCAGCATAGGGCGCACACCTATTCACGGCTGTGGCCAGAATACTCTGATGAGCCAAAACGTTATTACCACCTGCTTAATAGTTTGTTTGTCTGTCTTCGGAACGAAATACATCAGTGATTGTGCGTATCAGGGATCCAACAGGTTGTTGGTAGGTTTATGGAGGTACGTGGCATTTGATACCTACTCGCAGATTATGTAATTCGCGTAAATAACGGGCCGCTGATTTGCGTGCGCGCTGATGGCGCCCGATTGCGACCCAGACGGGTTTCATAGGATTTCCATCAGCCAAATTTGGTCTCCGAAACATCAACGTCAATTCACTATAAATTTCAAACCACTGTAGCACGGTTATGGCTCCGAGACACGGACAGTTACACTGCTGAAAGACGACATCACTGTCAGGGATGACATCAAGGATGAAGGGATGTAAGTGGTTTACAGCTGTCATCGATTGTTACCACATGTCCCATACAAGCGCAGTGAGTGTCTGCCATAGCATAATACTATCCCCACGAGCCTGCGTCCATGGTGTGCTAGACGTTTCGAGCCGGCATTCACCTCGACGACGGGGTTTGTGGAGACCACCTAATGTAGCAAAAATGTGATTCACCTGAAGACCCGACACGTTTCCATTGATCGACAGGCGCGTAATGGGGCCCCTTAGGGAAATGGCAGCAAGAGAGGGGAAGAAAACCAATGTGCACTCCGTGTGCATACCGGGGGGAGTCATTCCAGATGTGGAAAGGGTCCTTCCGGATGCCATGAAGGGTACAGGGTGCACCCATCTGCAGGTGGTCGCTCATGTCGGCACCAATGATGTGTGTCGCTATGGATCGGAGGAAATCCTCTCTGGCTTCCGGCGGCTATCTGATTTGGTGAAGACTGCCAGTCTCGCTAGCGGGATGAAAGCAGAGCTCACCATCTGCAGCATCGTCGACAGGACTGACTGCGGACCTTTGGTACAGAGCCGAGTTGAGGGTCTGAATCAGAGGCTGAGACGGTTCTGCGACCGTGTGGGCTGCAGATTCCTCGACTTGCGCCATAGGGTGGTGGGGTTTCGGGTTCCGCTGGATAGATCAGGAGTCCACTACACGCAACAAGCGGCTACACGGGTAGCAGGGGTTGTGTGGCGTGGGCTGGGCGGTTTTTTAGGTTAGATGGCCTTGGGCAAGTACAGAAAGGGCAACAGCCTCAGCGGGTGCGGGGCAAAGTCAGGACATGCGGGGACCAAGCAGCAATCGGTATTGTAATTGTCAACTGTCGAAGCTGCGTTGGTAAAGTACCGGAACTTCAAGCGCTGATAGAAAGCACCAAAGCTGAAATCGTTATAGGTACAGAAAGCTGGCTTAAGCCAGAGATAAATTCTGCCGAAATTTTTACAAAGGTACAGACGGTGTTTAGAAAGGATAGATTGCATGCAACCGGTGGTGGAGTGTTCGTCGCTGTTAGTAGTAGTTTATCCTGTAGTGAAGTAGAAGTGGATAGTTCCTGTGAATTATTATGGGTGGAGGTTACACTAAACAACCGAACTAGGTTAATAATTGGCTCCTTTTACCGACCTCCCGACTCAGCAGCATTAGTGGCAGAACAACTGAGAGAAAATTTGGAATACATTTCACATAAATTTTCTCAGCATGTTATAGTCTTAGGTAGAGATTTCAATTTACCAGATATAGACTGGGACACTCAGATGTTTAGGACGGGTGGTAGGGACAGAGCATCGAGTGACATTATACTGAGTGCACTATCCGAAAATTACCTCGAGCAATTAAACAGAGAACCGACTCGTGGAGATAACATCTTGGACCTACTGATAACAAACAGACCCGAACTTTTCGACTCTGTATGTACAGAACAGGGAATCAGTGATCATAAGGCCGTTGCAGCATCCCTGAATATGGAAGTTAATAGGAATATAAAAAAAGGGAGGAAGGTTTATCTGTTTAGCAAGAGTAATAGAAGGCAGATTTCAGACTACCTAACAGATCAAAACGAAAATTTCTGTTCCGACACTGACAATGTTGAGTGTTTATGGAAAAAGTTCAAGGCAATCGTAAAATGCGTTTTAGACAGGTACGTGCCGAGTAAAACTGTGAGGGACGGGAAAAACCCACCGTGGTACAACAACAAAGTTAGGAAACTACTGCGAAAGCAAAGAGAGTTCCACTCCAAGTTTAAACGCAGCCAAAACCTCTCAGACAAACAGAAGCTAAACGATGTCAAAGTTAGCGTAAGGAGGGCTATGCGTGAAGCGTTCATTGAATTCGAAAGTAAAATTCTATGTACCGACTTGACAGAAAATCCTAGGAAGTTCTGGTGTTACGTTAAATCAGTAAGTGGCTCGAAACAGCATATCCAGACACTACGGGATGATGATGGCATTGAAACAGAGGATGACTCGCGTAAAGCTGAAATACTAAACACCTTTTTCCAAAGCTGTTTCACAGAGGAAGACCGCACTGCAGTTCCTTCTCTAAATCCTCGCACAAACGAAAAAATGGCTGACATCGAAATAAGTGTCCAAGGAATAGAAAAGCAACTGGAATCACTCAATAGAGGAAAGTCCACTGGACCTGACGGGATACCAATTCGATTCTACACAGAGTACGCGAAAGAACTTGCCCCCCTTCTAACAGCCGTGTACCGCAAGTCTCTAGAGGAACGGAGGGTTCCAAATGATTGGAAAAGAGCGCAAATAGTCCCAGTCTTCAAGAAGGGTCGTCGAGCAGATGCGCAAAACTATAGACCTATATCTCTTACGTCGATCTGTTGTAGAATTTTAGAACATGTTTTTTGCTCGCGTATCATGTCATTTCTGGAAACCCAGAATCTACTATGTAGGAATCAACATGGATTCCGGAAACAGCGATCGTGTGAGACCCAACTCGCCTTATTTGTTCATGAGACCCAGAAAATATTAGATACAGGCTCCCAGGTAGATGCTATTTTTCTTGACTTCCGGAAGGCGTTCGATACAGTTCCGCACTGTCGCCTGATAAACAAAGTAAGAGCCTACGGAATATCAGACCAGCTGTGTGGCTGGATTGAAGAGTTTTTAGCAAACAGAACACAGCATGTTGTTATCAATGGAGAGACGTCTACAGACGTTAAAGTAACCTCTGGCGTGCCACAAGGGAGTGTTATGGGACCATTGCTTTTCACAATATATATAAATGACTTAGTAGATAGTGTCGGAAGTTCCATGCGGCTTTTCGCGGATGATGCTGTAGTATACAGAGAAGTTGCAGCATTAGAAAATTGTAGCGAAATGCAGGAAGATCTGCAGCGGATAGGCACTTGGTGCAGGGAGTGGCAACTGACCCTTAACATAGACAAATGTAATGTATTGCGAATACATAGAAAGAAGGATCCTTTATTGTATGATTATATGATAGCGGAACAAACACTGGTAGCACTTACTTCTGTAAAATATCTGGGAGTATGCGTGCGGAACGATTTGAAGTGGAATGATCATATAAAATTAATTGTTGGTAAGGCGGGTACCAGGTTGAGATTCATTGGGAGAGTGCTTAGAAAATGTAGTCCATCAACAAAGGAGGTGGCTTACAAAACACTCGTTCGACCTATACTTGAGTATTGCTCATCAGTGTGGGATCCGTAACAGATCGGTCTGACGGAGGAGATAGAGAAGATCCAAAGAAGAGCGGCGCGTTTCGTCACAGGGTTATTTGGTAACCGTGATAGTGTTACGGAGATGTTTAATAAACTCAAGTGGCAGACTCTGCAAGAGAGGCGCTCTGCATCGCGGTGTAGCTTGCTCGCCAGGTTTCGAAAGGGTGCGTTTCTGGATGAGGTATCGAATATATTGCTTCCCCCTACTTATACCTCCCGAGGAGATCACGAATGTAAAATTAGAGAGATTAGAGCGCGCACGGAGGCTTTCAGACAGTCGTTTTTCCCGCGAACCATACGCAAGTGGAACAGGAAAGGGAGGTAATGACAGTGGCACGTAAAGTGCCCTCCGCCACACACCGTTGGGTGGCTTGCGGAGTATCAATGTAGATGTAGAATCCCGATCGTATCGTGGCTACTGCAGTCGTAATTGACGATGTCGTTGGGTCAACATGTGGTCATGCGGGATTGGTCTTCTGCGGAGCTCCATTTTCAACAATCTACGATGAACGGTCTGCTCTGAAACACTTGTGCATGCACCAGCATTGTGCTCTTTCGGTAGAGACGCCACATATCAAGGTGTATACCTCTTTATAGAGCAGACAAGTCTTAGAAGCTGACGTTCTGTGAAGAGTCGTGGACATCCAACCATTTAGCCCCAAGTGTTAGTTCCACTATCCTTCTACTTCTTTCCATAGATGCTCACGACAGTAGCACGTGAACATTCGATCAGCTTCGCCGTTTTCGAGATACTCGTTCACAGACTCTGCGTAATAATAATCGGCCCTTGGCAAAATCGCTTATCTCAGTGGATTTCTCCGTTTGCAGTGAATATCTTCGTTTGGGTAATCCCTCGTACGTGTCTGCTCCACTTAGTTACTTTTGTTACCGCGTCATGTGCCCGTAACGCCACAAGACGGCATCCAACGTCGTGGTGGGCAGTGGTCATAATGTTTTGGCTATCAAGTGTAGATACACACTTAGCAATAAGCAATGCGCGAGATGAATTAGGCGACGTACTGTTCCGCTGTCTTTCTGGAAACCATTTATTGCAGACCCGGATTAATTTTATACACTGCTGCACGTATACTGTCAGTCCAAATAGAGGTCGCCAGACTCGTTTTGATATGTGACACGCGACTGAAATTGCCACTAATAATGAGCCACTAAGTAACCTCCTGTAGCAGTTCAGCTACCCTCGAAAGACTCATGTCCGATCGGTGGATTGTAAAAGGTACACCTACATTAGTGTCAACACCGTCTGAAACTGGTTTTTAGTCCTTCTCGCCAATAATCTCCTCCATAAACAAAACACAATAACAACCTGAAGTCGGAAAGGAGAAAGACACACACAAGAACTCAGACTTAAAATTTATATTAAAAATTTTTATTTATTATCTTTTAATAAATATGGCCAATTACACCTTTTTCGTTGAACAACACACGCAGTTAGCCAATGACTTTACATACTGTTCCGTGATCTCTTCCCCACAGAATACTTGTACACCCACCAAATGGCAATAGCCGCCTTGGAAACAGGCAAAAGGTTAAGCCAGTTCCCACGTACCTACCCGAAAACGTAGTTAAGGATTCCTTTGAAAGTTATATTTTATTTCTCACTAGCGAACACTCACTACCAATTGCAGTACTCTGAAATACATTGCACAACAGTACCTCCACCCCAGAGGACACAAAACTTGTCCCCTACAATCACAAGGGCTGCAGACACACTTTGAATTTCACGAGCTCCATAATCGCTCCATGTAATTATTTTCGCAATCAGGCCTTTCGGTCAGTCGGTCTCAAATTGGCATTCATTTTCATTGCCCATTTCCAGTTCTCACTAACAGAAAACAACAAAGATCTGCTTAATACCAAGGTTTTCCGCGTTTATTTCTTACAGTTCGAGCAAAACCCCATCCATCCTGAGGAAACATTTGATTTATAAAATAGCATAATTAACCAGTCCGCCAGCCATTTAGCAGGTTTAGGGGAATACTTTCCCACATTATGCATGCAAAAATAAAGGTTCCGTCCCCCAGTTGCCGGAAATCTGTCCTTGGATTACACTATAGGGGCAACAAGGAAACAATATGTTTAACTGCATCCCATTCATAGGTGTTGTAACAGGATAAAATCTTAGCTTCGGTCTCAGAGAACGATACGTTTCCTTTCTGTTGACTGCACTTAGTGAATCACTTAGAACGACAGTAATCTCCATCACTATATTGGTGATGTGAAATGAAAGCTCACTTTCCTCTCAGTTGCGAGTTGTGGGATGCCATAGTCGACCCTGACAACTCTCCTCTCTTTTTGATCCATGAATCGCCTATTTGTGAGCAGTCACGTTTGGACAGATATTCTGCTAGGGTGAAGACAGGTGACGTCCTCGAATGCGAGATCAAGCACTATATCCATCTCCGGGGTAGTGGTTACATTAATTGAGTCACAGGTATACGAATATAGCCTGTGGTCCAGTCGAATGTTGGGGATTATTCACGGATAGTGGTAGGATGTTTAGTTAAATCCTAAACTGGATGTGATGTACACGTTTGTCAAATGTGGAGCGTCTATCACGATTTTGTTCTTTAGGAACTGAATACAACTCTGAAGAAAAGTACTTTGGTGTGTGTCAAGTCGACGGTGAGAAAAACAGGATGCTGCACCGAAACACCGGCGTACGTATACGAAATGTGGGCGGACTGAAACACAGGAGGTCTCTTGGTCGATGTGATGTCCGAAACTGCTTTTCATCCCCATCAAATAAACAACAACACTTCGTAAGTTTTCATCATAGTGGCTGACACGATACAAACAGATCAGACATCGTTGCAGTCCAAGTAATCCGTCAGTTTCCCTTTCGAAAGTTGTATACATTTTGAAAAGTAAACTGCAGGTAACGCAAATGACTTTCAATCTTATTTGAAAGTTTTGGCAGATGCGCCTTTAAAAAGGGTTCCGCCCCAACTCATTGACACAGGTTTCCCACAAATTTATGCTATATTCATGTCTGAACAGTAAATGAAAGTGACGGAAGTGGGAGCTCCAGTTACCCAAGCTTTTGTCACTTTTGGCGCATATCGGGCACCGTTATTTTATGTTAGCATGACATCCAGGCAGTGGTCAGCCCTCTGGAAAGAGCACACAACGGTAATCCAAGTGTCGTGGGGATCGAGTCTCATTCCAGGAACCTTCTTTCAGTTTTTAGTTCTTACGTCACTTTCATGCAAATAAACCGAGATGTGGCCGAGTGGTTCTAGGCGCTACAGTCTGGAGCCACGCGACCGCTATGGTCACAGGTTCGAATCCTGCCTCGGGCATGGATGTGTGTGATGTCCTTAGGTTAGTTAGGTTTCAGTAGTTCTAAGTTCTAGGGGACTGATGACCTCAGAAGTTAAGTCCCAAAGTGCTCAGAGCCATTTGAACCATTTTTTAAACCGAGATAGTGCTCATTATATTGTATCTATTAATATATTCATCAATAACGTGAAAACCAAATTCAAAGGAAAACTTGTGATTGCAAATAAATTTAGAGGCAGCGATTGGGAAACGTATCTTACGCGAGAACTTCATAATAAAATTAGATACTTTTATTATTTTACGTTTGATGATTCACATGTGCTGGTGCAATGCTCATCGTAAAAACAGGACAAAGAAGCAATTTTCTCAGCACCATAGACAAGTTTTACACTTACATCATTTTTTTCTAATCAAAAACAGTGTTGGTTTAAATTCGTAAAATGTTCTCCCTCGTCAAATAGTTTGAAAGTAAAACCATACGTAACATCATTTCGACAAATATTAGTGAGGATAGCCTACGACAAAAGAAAGGAATGTATTTTGATGCAGTCTTCTCGGCATGTGATTTCTTAGCCTCTCTCGGAACAGAAGAATTTGTTCTCTAACACATATTGTTTAATTGCATAAAATACAACTGATGGATATTATCTCGGTTTATTTGCAGTGCAAGTAACGTAGAAACTGAAAATACGGAAGTAGCGGTATGTGGGCTCAATTCGTCAGATTATCGTTCTGTAATCTCTCCGCCGCCCCAACCGCTGTCTGGCAATTACGCTAACAGAAACAGCTTATGTGTCGCCCAACCTGGTCTAAAACCTCTATTTTTTTTCCAAACGTTTAGCCCTCTGAAGCTCCCAGTTCTGTCACTTTCATTTCTAGCCAAGGCCTGCATACATTACAAACTTGGACGAAATCGATGACGACGAGTACGTGCGGTCCCATTGTAAGTAATATCCACAACGCAGGCAAACGTACTGTAGGAAAACCATACTAATTCCACGAGAGACAGTATGCAGAAATTATTTCTGTATAGTATCGATCTGGGTGGCGCCGTGGGTAGCACTCTGGAGTCACATCCGAAAAGACAACGGTTCAAATACCCATCCGGCCATCCAGATTTATGTTTTCCGTGTTTTCTCTAAATCACTCGAGGAAATGCCGGAGTGGTTCCTTTGAACAGGGCACGGCCAATTCCTTCCCCATCCTTTCGTAATCCGAGCTTGCGTCCGTCTCTAATGACCGTGCTGTCGACGGCACGTTAAACCCTAATCTTCTTTCCTAATTTTTGTAGTGTTAAATGTGTCCTTATTTTATGTACAATATTACTTTATGTATTTGCTTCACATTGTTCCACAAGTACGTTATGGCCCAGACTATGAAGTTAATTTAAAAATTTTATGCGTTGAATGCTCTCTTAAAATTTTGCAAAAACAGACATAATGTCTTATGGGATAACAGCAATCAGTGATTTTATAATGTTACTTTAAATCCGTCTTGATTGCAGATTTTTTTTTTATTATTCATATGACCGGTTTCGGTTCATTCAGAACCATCTTCAGATCTGATATTTAAGTTACAGGAGTAACCCGTCCAATTCAGCAACTTTCACATGCTACGTCACATAAAAACTCGTTTTATGTGACGTAGCATGTGAAAGTTGCTGAATTGGACGGGTTACTCCTGTAACTTAATTATCAGATCTGAAGATGGTTCTGAATGAACCGAAACCGGTCATATGAATAATAAAAAAAAAAGCTCTCTTAAAACTTTATAGAATTAGTTATGTCACACGATAAGAAACGTTCTCGATTTAAGGCTTTGTGAAAACGATCGATTATCGTACCATCGTTATTAAAAGCGTACTGTCTTCGTGTTGCTTTGATGTATGTCTGCAGAGACTAAGAAACTGAAATTCACTGGTATAGGGCTTTTCAAGTAAAACTCTTCTGTTTAGCTTCTCGGCTCTAGGAACAGGACTCCTTGATAACCATAGTCGTATTCATGAGTACCAAATTAATGCCACCATTCTCTGTCCACATTATAGCAAACCAACTCGTTAATGTGTTGACAGACCGCAGAGCGGTCTTTACTAAGGCTTGATGGATAATCTAAGGCAACAGAACATATAACAACTAAGAGAAGAAAGCGTCTTATGATTACAGTATCGTGATTGTAACTGTGTTACAACTAAGTGAAGAAAACACATATACATGAGCCAGAACATTGTGTTCACCAACCTACCTGGGCACTGCTCGATATTGACACAGACGACAACTGAAACTTGTCGTGGACTAGATTTTCACATCCATGGTAAAAGGTTGGACTTATACGGCAAAATGCATCTATGCTCAGACAACACAATGCCTATACATTACAAGGTGTTTTAATATGTAAGAGCTGTAACCTTGTATACGCCGACTTTCTCGAGGTGTTCGAAGAATTTATGTCTGGAAAATTAAAATGTCAGGATGTCAGCGGTAGTCTTCATTATGTTCCTCAAACCAATACAGTACTGTTATGTGTTTTTGATGTAATCGAATTCCGTGCAGGAACGTACTTTGTCCGGCAGGGAAGAAATCAATTACAAAGGTCTGCAACTGGCCGTCTTCCGTGATGCTTTCTGTAAAGATCACAGGTATCATGGGAAACAAGGTGCAAAATAGAACCACAGTCTTTGTATGTGTAACAGCACACGTGTCGGACAGGTGTTTTCCTGGACGATGACATACCTTAACACCACTATTGACGCAATTTGACCGAAAGTGCGATTCAGTTCATCAAGATGCTATTTAGTGTAGCTCCATTCTCTAATTTTAGTCAATACAATGTAATCAGTTTCATTTGAAAGATTTATGTCCATCCCACAAATTAACTCAGTCCTATGATTCGTAAGACCTTACTACCGGTTCTGTCTCACAATGAAGACAGGAGCCTGGTGCACATTTCCTTTACGCTTCATGAAGACCTGCTCTTTGCCGTTCAGTAGTTGATCCGGCGTCGCTTTTACTCTGCCGACAGAAACTGTGATGGCAAAACTGTAAGATTCGAGAGTCAACATTCCTTCATTGGTACATCATGCCAGCTACAGGCCAGTACAGACTCAAAGACGCTTAAAGGATGTCACGAAGAGGAACGTTAAAAAACATTTCCAAGTGTTTCTCAAATGGTTGCATTCATAGTGCCCATCCACAAAACTAGACAGAATTGGACGTAACAGGACGTCAGCGTCAAAGTTGGTCGGGAAGAAGGTTTTTACACTGACGGTGGGGGAGCGCGAAAACGACTATTAACTTTGTAAGTCATCATTCTCACTGTGCTCATCATGTTGTAGTAGTGGATATTGTGCTTTTGTTTCTTTTTAAACTTATTTTAGTGTTTGTTTGATATTCGCGACACTTCAAGTAGATTCCTTGGGGACTTCTTCTATGCGTGTTTCTCTACAAAACAGGCCATAATCTGAGAGATAAAACGGGTTGTATGTATATACACTCCTGGAAATAGAAATAAGAACACCGTGAATTCATTGTCCCAGGAAGGGGAAACTTTATTGACACATTCCTGGGGTCAGATACATCACATGATCACACTGACAGAACCACAGGCACATAGACACAGGCAACAGAGCATGCACAATGTCGGCACTAGTACAGTGTATATCCACCTTTCGCAGCAATGCAGGCTGCTATTCTCCCATGGAGACGATCGTAGAGATGCTGGATGTAGTCCTGTGGAACGGCTTGCCATGCCATTTCCACCTGGCGCCTCAGTTGGACCAGCGTTCGTGCTGGACGTGCAGACCGCGTGAGACGACGCTTCATCCAGTCCCAAACATGCTCAATGGGGGACAGATCCGGAGATCTTGCTGGCCAGGGTAGTTGACTTACACCTTCTAGAGCACGTTGGGTGGCACGGGATACATGCGGACGTGCATTGTCCTGTTGGAACAGCAAGTTCCCTTGCCGGTCTAGGAATGGTAGAACGATGGTTTCGATGACGGTTTGGATGTACCGTGCACTATTCAGTGTCCCCTCGACGATCACCAGTGGTGTACGGCCAGTGTAGGAGATCGCTCCCCACGCTCCCCACACCATGATGCCGGGTGTTGGCCCTGTGTGCCTCGGTCGTATGCAGTCCTGATTGTGGCGCTCACCTGCACGGCGCCAAACACGCATACGACCATCATTGGCACCAAGGCAGAAGCGACTCTCATCGCTGAAGACGACACGTCTCCATTCGTCCCTCCATTCACGCCTGTCGCGACACCACTGGAGGCGGGCTGCACGATGTTGGGGCGTGAGCGGAAGACGGCCTAACGGTGTGCGGGACCGTAGCCCAGCTTCATGGAGACGGTTGCGAATGGTCCTCGCCGATACCCCAGGAGCAACAGTGTCCCTAATTTGCCGGGAAGTGGCGGTGCGGTCCCCTACGGCACTGCGTAGGATCCTACGGTCTTGGCGTGCATCCGTGCGTCTCTGCGGTCCGGTCCCAGGTCGACGGGCACGTGCACCTTCCGCCAACCACTGGCGACAACATCGATGTACTGTGGAGACCTCACGCCCCACGTGTTGAGCAATTCGGCGGTACGTCCACCCGGCCTCCCGCATGCCCACTATATGCCCTCGCTCAAAGTCCGTCAACTGCACATACGGTTCACGTCCACGCTGTCGCGGCATGCTACCAGTGTTAAAGACTGCGATGGAGCTCCGTATGCCACGGCAAACTGGCTGACACTGACGGCGGCGGTGCACAAATGCTGCGCAGCTAGCGCCATTCGACGGTCAACACCGCGGTTCCTGGTGTGTCCGCTGTGCCGTGCGTGTGATCATTGCTTGTACAGCCCTCTCGCAGTGTCCGGAACAGGTATAGCGGGTCTGACACACCGGTGTCAATGTGTTCTTTTTTCCATTTCCAGGAGTGTATTTTATCGAGCAAATAAATGTCGACTTCCATAAACGTTTGAAAGACACTTTTCTCAATCCCTCACTTCTCAAAAGTGTGAAATTTACGAAATAACATGCTGGCCCAAGTTACTTAACGCTGATATTATATTCCGAGGTCTTATAACATAGATTTAAAGCTGTCTCTTATAAGTGCCAACTTCCGTATATTATGTTTATTACAGGTTTGCTATTGGCTAAAGATCTTTGCTGTCCTGTCTGCAGCCCGCATCTCGTGGTCGTGCGGTAGCGTTCTCGCTTCCCACGCCCGGGTTCCCGGGTTCGATTCCCGGCGGGGTCAGGGATTTTCTCTGCCTCGTGATGGCTGGGTGTTGTGTGCTGTCCTTAGGTTAGTTAGGTTTAAGTAGTTCTAAGTTCTAGGGGACTGATGACCATAGATGTTAAGTCCCATAGTGCTCAGAGCCATTTGTCCTGTCTGCTCCCAGTGATCGGCTTCCGTCTGTTAGGCCAATTTCTCTGCCTACGATCTATCAGGTGAGAGTGGTCTCAACCAGTGAAAAACGGGGTGCTGAGACCCTACACATGGGTAGCAAGTTTTGAAGGGAACAAAGTGATCTTTATTGCTAGCCTCTTCGTGACTGTTCTTGAGCGAATCTGGAGGTTTTCCTGCGTGTGATATAGTGTGCTAATGAGTGTGGCTACATTGAATTATTCTGAAAAACAGAAAGAACTGTCTATGAAAGCAGCTACAGGTTTGCACTGGTGGAACTATATTCAAAATTATATGCACTGACGAGCCAAAACATTATGACCACCTGCTTAATAGCTTGTTGGGCCATCTTTGTAATGTACTACATCACCGATTCTACAGTTCGTTTGTAGATTTTTGGAGAACTGTGGCACCAGGTGTCTACACACAAGTCACGTAATTCCCGTAAATAGCTGGCCGCTGATTTGTGTAGGCGGTGATGACGCTCCACAGCGACCGAGATGGGCTCATTTGGCGGTCAGGGTATTAACGCGATTTCACTATCATGCTCCTCGACCCACTGTTCCACGATTCTGGCTTCCCCGCGAACAGATATACTGCTGAAAGATGGCATCGTCGTCAGCGAGGCCATCAAGCATGAAGGGATGCAGGTGGTCCGCAGCTGACATGGTGTTTTCGATTACCACTACAGGTCCAATGCAAGCGTAGGAGAATATCTCCCATAGTCTAATACTGCTTCCACCAGCCTGCGTCCGTAGATCGTTGAACGTTTGGAGCAGCTGTTCGCCTGGATGACGGCTTTTGTGGTGATTACCATTGATCTGGTGTAGCCAAAACGTGATTCATCCTACGAACCGACATGTTTCCAATGATACGCTGTCCATGTTCGATAATAACCGAGCCCGCTGCTATCGTAATTGACGATGTCGTTGGCCCAATATCTGAACACTGCTGCGGAGCCCCTTGTTCAACAGTGTGCACTGAATGGTGTGCTCCAAAACACATGTGCGGCTATCACCACTGTGCTCTTTCGCCAGAGGTACCACAGATCGCTCTCTATCCTGCTTTACAGAGCAGACAAACCTCCAAACACCATGTTCTGTGAAGAGTCGTGGACGTCCAACCTTTTAACGCCTAGTAGTAGTTTGACGGCCATTCTGTCACTTTCCGTAGATGCTAACGATAGTAGCACGTGAATGTTCGACCAGCTTCGCCATTTTCGAGATACTCGTTCACAGGCTCTGCGTAATAATAATCTGCCCTTTGGCGAAGTTGCGTATCTCAGTGGATTTCTCTGTTTGCAGTGAATATCTTCGCTAAGATAAATCTCCATCCGTCTCTGCTCGGCTTACATACATTTCTTACGTCGGCAGGTGCCCACAACGCCACCTGGTGGCATTAAACCTGGTCATAATGTTTTGGCTGATCAGTGTACATCTCTTTCCATACGTCTCCGCTGGAACACAAGCTACTGCACTACTTTTCTAAAACTACATGCTTAATGAGCCCTGTTGAAACATTCAGATTTCTTAGGCGGTAATATCCATTAAACAGCAGAGTGATGATTGTGGATATGATGCGTGTGGGGCAGATTCTGTTATGATTATGTACTGTATTTGATTCATGATCAGACCTAGCAAGCCAGTATTTCAGCGCCAGAAGGTTGCAACCCTTGATGCATGAAGTCTTCCCTGACGGTGATGATGTGATGTGCTGGGGTTGAGCCGGCAGCGGTAGCCGAGCGGTTCTAGGCGCTACAGTCTGGAACCGCGCGACCGCTACGGTTGCAGGTTCGAATCCTGCCTCGGGCATGGATGTGTGTGATGTCCTTAGGTTAGTTAGGTTTAGGTAGTTCTAAGTTCTAGGGAACTGATGACCTCAGAAGTTAAGTCCCATTTGCTGGGGTTGGGAAGTGAACATGTCACCAAGATTACTTAAAGAAATACGTTCTGGTTTGGCCAATACACTCATCCGCCCCCCGCCTCCCCCCTACTTTTAACTACCACAGTTCCTATCACACAGCAGACAATTTATGTAGGGAATTATGATATGGTCTTGTTTGTGGTAGGTTTATGAGTTGTACCTTCGACATAATTCTGTTTATGATAATTTAATAGCTGATCACTCATACTGTAGCTGTCGAAGGGCCCTTATAATAAAGATAAAATTCTACTACTAAATAATATAAAGATTTTGGTATCATAAAATGATTTATTATAAGAATTCATAAAGTATAGCACGACACAAATATTGAACGGAATATACACACATCAAAAGACGTTTTGCATAGCCTCTGTTCCGAGAGTTCCGGAACTTGTACAGAAACTTGGAATATATCTACATAAACATCATTTCCGCCCTTTTTATTGTTAATGAAAATCACACATTGCATGTTGTACCACCATACAGCGAAACCTTCATAGGTGGTGGTCCAGATTTCTGTACACACCGGTACCCTGTAGCACGCCCTCTTGCTATGACACATGCCTGTATTCGTCGTGATAAACTATCCACAAGTTCATCAAGGCACTGTTGGTCCTGATTGTCCCACTCCTCAACGGCAGTTCGGCGTAGATCCCTCAGAGTAGTTGGTGGGTCACGTCGTCCATAAACAGCCCTTTTCAATTTATCCCAGGCATGTTCGGTAGGGTTCATGTCTGGAGAACATGCTGGCCACTATAGTCGAGCGATGTCGTCATCCTGAAGGAAGTAATTCACAAGAAGTGCACGATGGAAGCGTGAATTGTTGTCCACGAACACGAATGCCTCGCCAATATGCTGCAGATATGGATCCACTATCGGTCGGAGGATAGCATTCACGTATCGTACAGCCGTTATGGCGCCTTCCATGACCACCAGTTGCGTACGTCGACCCCATATAATGCCACCCCAAAACATCAAGGAAACTCCACCTTGCTGCACTCGCTGGACAGTGTGTCTAAGGCGTTCAGCATGACCGGGATCTCTCCCAACCGGTCTCCGATGATTGTCTGGTTGAAGGCATATGCGACACTCATCAGTGAAGAGAACGTGATGCCAATCCTGAGCTGTAAATGCGGTATTTTGTTGGGCCATGCCATGCCATCGCGACATGGTGTCGTGGCTGCAAAGATGAACCTCACCACGGACGTCGGAAGTGAAGTTTCGCATCATGCAACCTATTGCGCACAGTTTGAGTCGTAACACGACGTCCTGTGGCTGCACGAAAAGCATTATTCAACATGGTGGCCTTGCTGTCAGTGTTCCTTCGAGGCATAATCTGTAGGTAGCGGTCATCCACTGCAGTAGTAGCCACTGGGTGGCCTGAGCGAGGCATGACATCGACAGTTCCTGTCTGTCTGTATCTCTTCCATGTCGGAACAACATCGCTTTGGTTCACTCCGAAATAAAATGGTTCAAATGGCTCTGAGCACTATGGGACTTACCGAGCGAGGTGGCGCAGTGGTTAGCACACTGGACTCGCATTCGGGAGGGCGACGGTTCAATCCCGTCTCCGGCCATCCTGATTTAGGTTTTCCGTGATTTCCCTAAATCGTTTCAGGCGAATGCCGAGATGGTTCCTATCAAAGGGCACGGCCGATTTCCTTCCCAATCCTTCCCTAACCCGAGCTTGCGCTCCGTCTCTAATGACCTCGTTGTCGACGGGACGTTAAACGCTAACCACCACCACCACTATGGGACTTAACATCTGTGCTCATCAGTCCCCTAGAACTTAGAACTACTTAAAACTAACTAACCTAAGGACATCACACAACACCCAGTCATCACGAGGCAGAGAAAATCCCTGACCCCGCCGGGAATCGAACCCGGGAACCCGGGCGTGGGAAGCGAGAACACTACCGTACGACCACGAGCTGCGGACCGGTTCACTCCGAGATCCCTGGACACTTCCCTTGTTGAGAGTCCTTTCTGTTACGAAGTAACAATGCGGACGTGATCGAACCACGATATTGACCGTATAGGCTGGTTGAACTATAGACAACACGATCATTGTACCTCCTTGCTCGTGGAATGTCTGGCACTGATCAGCTGTCTGACTCCCTCCATCTAATAGGAGTTGCTCGTGCGTGGTTGTTTACATCTTTGGGTGGGTTTAATGACACCACTGAATAGTCAAAAGGACTGCATCTGTGATACAATATCCACAGTCAGCGTCACGCTGACAGCTCGGAGCACAGGGATGAAGTTGCAGCTGCTCTCAGTGGAGGTCCGTGCCTGTGGATAAAGACCAGACCGAAATAGTGCAAGTGCGAAACGACTAACAATACCGGCTGTCTTCACCAAGTGGTAACAGCCAGGCTCGGCCAGGACTTCCATGAGAGTAATACTTCTGACTCTTTCAGTCACCCTCTCTCTGGCTGACCGAAAGTGAAGAACCCTTAACATTCACTCTGGCGGTTCAGAAGCTAAACACGACCGATCTCCCTGGCCATCGAGAAGCAAATCCCCTGATCCTCTCACTTAGCCTTAATACCAGTTTTTTGTCTTTTCCCCACCATGCAGGAAAATCTGCAGTCATGGGGGGACACAGAAAAACTACGGATCATACTCTTAGATTCTGCCGCTCCTTTCCCCTCCAAACGATTACAACAAATTTTCTTCCTATGGCGGTTTGTCGCGCCAGATTCGGATTGTGCTCTTTTGGGTCATCACACATCATACTGCTCTACTAATCAGATGACGTTTTTCATCTATGCACGGGAAGGCATAGGCCTGTAACTACTTCTGGGCGTTGGACGCTAGTGGTCTAAATGGGAACACTACTGTCGAAACGCCGTGGACGCAAATATTAAAATTCTCCGAACCGACGCTGACAATGCAGCCCCCCGGCGTCGTCTGTGGGCAAGTGGCTGGCCCCATTGCAGTAAAACGATCTGTGGGGCGGCGGTTCCGACGCTGCTCACATCCTAGACACCCTGTTTGCCTCGCTCCAAGTGGCGAAAACGCTGCGTAGCCCCTGTGGTGCGACGAACGGGTCATACTCTGCTCTTGTTGCTCATGTAGCCGTTCCGTCGCACATCGTCCCATGCCTAATAAGGTGCGAAAGCTCTGTCTTCCAGTTATTACATAAAGAAACTCAAAGCTCTCCTTCCATATTTCATTTGTCCGATGACCGTAAGTGGCCTTCACCACACAAGAAAAAGTTGAACCAAGGAAAAAAATGCAAAGGGACAATCCCCAAGAGCTTGACGTCTTTCATTGGTGTCTTGTAGCAGAATAACTATCTACATCTGCATCTACGTACATACTCCGCAAGCCATCGTACTGTGCATGGCGGAGCGTACCACGTACCATTACTACTGATTTTCTTTCCTGTTGCACTCGCAAGCAGAGCGAGGGAGAGACGACTATCTATAAGCCTCCATATGGGACCTAATTTCTCTTGTCTTGTCTTCGAGGTCCTTACACGAAATGTACGTTGGCGGCAGTAGAATCGATCTGTTGTCGGCCTCAAATGCCGGTTCTATAAATTTCCACAGCAGTCCCTCGGAAAAGAAAGATATCGTCTTCCCGACAGCAATTCTCATTTGAGTTCATGAAGCATATCCGTAATACTTGCGTGCTAATCGAAACTAAGCCGGCCGGTGTGGCCGTGCGGTTAAAGGCGCTTCAGTCTGGAACCGCGTGACCGCTACGGTCGCAGGTTCGAATCCTGCCACGGGCATGGATGTGTGTGATGTCCTTAGTTTAGTTAGGTTTAATTAGTTCTAAGTTCTAGGCGACTGATGACCTCAGAAGTTAAGTGGCATAGTGCTAAGAGCCGTTTTAATCGAAACTACCAATGACAGATATAGAAGGACGTCTCTGCACTGCTTCACCGGAACTGGCGGGGACTCCAAACACTCTAGCAGTTTTCAATGGGTCACAGTAACGTTCTGTATGCCGTCTCCTTTATTGATTATTTTCCCAATAAAACGAAGTCGAGCAGTCGCCTTCCCGACTACCAACCTGACATTCTCATTCCACTTCATATCACTTTTCAACGTTACACTTAGATATTTAATCGATGTGACTGTCTCAAGCAGCCCAATACTAATGCTGTATTCAAACGTTACAGGATTGGTTTTGCTACTCATCCGCATTAACTTACATCTTTCTGTATTCAGAGCAAGCTGACCCTTCGGACATTGTCTCGTATTTCGGAATAACACAGGCACTGCAATATCGTATTTATCCGCCGACACCGGGCAAGCACCTTTCAAGCACAATGTCTCCCGTGTACTGAAATATACTCGTATATACTCGTATGTACGAGTACAGGTTGTAACACATGGTTGACGACATATGGAACTTTCTGCGTGGCGGCGATTCGTGCTCGGTTAGCCAAATGGTAAGGTGACTACTCGCGATAAGTGGGAAATCCTGGTTCGAGCCCTGGTCTGGCACAAATTTTCATTGTATTCATTCCATTAAACAGTTGACGGTACAGTCACTCAACGACACCTTCCTGCTCGCTACATCGTCACCAGCGAAAAACAGCCGTAAATTGCTGTTCACTCTTTCAGCCAGATCGGCTATGTATATACAGGGTAACCCGAAACTATTCGTTCAATATAATACAGGAGATAGAGAACATCAAAACAAATATAATTTGCTGTAGTACATATGGTAGGCAACGGCCTTGCCGCAGTGGATACACCGGTTCTCGTGATATCACCGAAGTTAAGCGCTGTTGGGCGTGGTCGGCACTTGGATGGGTGACCATCCAGGCCGCCATGCTCTGTTGCCATTTTTAGGGGTGCACTCAGCATCGTGATGCCAATTGAGGACCGAATAGTAGCGGCTTCGGTCAAGAATACCATCATAACGACTGGGAGAGCGGTGTGCTGATCCCATGGCCCTCCTATCTGCATCCTCCTCAGAGGATGACACGGCGGTCGGATGGTCCCGATGGGCCACTTGTGGCCTGTAGACGGAGTGGTTTATAGTACATATGGTCCCTGACGGCAGTTTCTGATGCTAGGGACAATTTACACAGAAGGTAGTTTCACACAGAACATCGGTGAAAAATTGGCTGTCGTGACCGTTCGAAAATTTGTGGAAAGTACCAGCAGCGATGGCAGTTCTAGCGACGAGGTCTTCTATCTCCACAACGGCTTCATACACCAGTTGCTTCATATCAGCTAGAGGAAGAAATCCAGACTCGTGAGGTCAGATGACGGGTGTCAGATGATTGCTCACATCAGTGCTGAAGTAGGCTGGCGCCGCATCCTGTTGGAAGTACATGCATTATCTAACATTCAGAGGTACATTCAACCAGTACAGCCAGCCATCCGTACACAGGGTAGTTTTGAATGTCTGTACACATTTCCAGTCTGCTACAGCGCCACAACAGCTTCAGTCAACGCCACTAACAATATGTTCCCTAACACCACAAGTTAACTTCGGAGACCCTACGTTCCTCGTCGCAACATATTTGTTTTGATGTTCACAACCTCCTGTATTAATCTGTACAAGTAGTTTCGGAACACGCTATAGAGAATAATATTGGGCGTATCACACTTACCCGAGGCACTCCCACCGACATATGTCTCTCTGAAGGACACTTGCCGTCGAGGGCAACGTACTGGGGTGTATTACTTAAAAACTGTCCACGACAGAACGGCCCTACGCAGTCAGTGTTTTTAGGAGCATAGTGCGAACTCACGGTGATAATCACAGCGAACCAAAGTTCAACCTCAGTTGGAACGGAAAATATACATACCGTTCGCTGTTATTGTACGCTGTAGATGAGTAGCTTATTTAAGGAAAACAGAGAAGAAATTGAGCTAAGGACTAAAAAGACTTAGTAATACTTGTCAAAGCCTGTCAGGCCAGTAGACTGCACACTCCTAGTGATAGTTCCTCGTCAGTTTTCCTCGCTAGTGGATGTCCCGCCTAAGCGTGCTAATTCCACAGTACATTGGTAATCATGTTTTCTCTACAGCTACTCTTTAATTTCTCTGTGGTATGAAATAGCAAAAACGCCACATGACGAAAAATGTACCATAGCATGGAGACAACCAGTTTTTTATTTCATGTGCAAATAACGCTCAAAAAAAGAAAAGTTTGTTGTCTTTTATCGTCGGTAACATTTCTGGAAAATAAAATTATATTATTTTATTGAATTGACGTGTTTCTGGACATTGCATACGAGAGTTCTTTGATCCCGTACTGTGAATAAGGTAGGGGATCTCAGAGCGACGTATAAACAGATTGGTATTGTTATATTCAAGCAAAATAAAACAGCAACAACAACAATAACAACACAACAGCCTTCTGCATTCAGTACTGCTATGCTTGCAATGGCAAATTAAAAGCTGTAGTGACTAACAATTTGGGTTTCGATATGTGAGATACACGTTGCTAATTTCCTGAAAGCATTACCGTGTTGAACTGCGGTCTAAGGTTACGCGTTCAATGCTCCTCTCAAGGCAAATGGCTTCTGAATGTAATAAACTGGAAACATGATGAAACAAACGTCTCAGTTATGTCTTGACTAACATGTCTTATTATTCCAGCATCTTCCGGACATGAATCTGGAACCGTAATTCTTGTTCTGATATTTCGGCTGACATTCTTACAGCCATTCTCAATATGAGATACTTACAGGATTCTTAAATCACTTTGCACAATACTGCGGAGTAAATACGCATTCTGCACATCTGCAATACATTTATACTTAAGTATACATGTCAGTTCTAAATGATAGAGCCATTATAAAGCAATGACATATCGTATCTTGAAAGTGTCACTTAAGGCCTTGTCGCACTTCTGGCATTAATTAAGGAATATATCTGGAACATTAACAGTTTCTCATACCTTGCATTGGCTTCACGATTGCAAACAGTATGTGTGCAAAGCAATGAAAACTCTGAAAGTGAGAATCCTGATGTCCTGCATAGGAAAAATGACTGAGCAGAGAATGAACTGGGAGATATTGTTACTCCTTGCTGAGAGCCCGTCGGAAAGAGGAAGAACTACGAGGGCGTGAAGAAAACTAGGGCCTACAATTTTTTTGCGAAAACCCTTAAACCTTTTTAAATAAAACGAACTTCAGCAACATTCTACATCTTTAATCATCATGCCTACATTTTTTTAGCCCTCAGCCGCTAGAGGACTTCGAACTGTATCGTGTTACGTGGCGGTGTTCAACGTAACTGTGTCTCTGCGTAAGAAACAGCGTGCTGTAATCGAGTTTCGAATTCTAAGAGTTCGTCTACATATGGAGCACCCTCTCCTTCGGCACTGTAATAACTGACCACACACGAGCGCTGCTACGTATGCAACAATCAGTCATCTTGGGTTCACTGTCATCCATCATCCTCCATAGAGTGCCGACTTGGCCCCTTCCGATTTTCGCCTGCTTCCAGAAATTTAAGGACACCTTCGAGGACTTTACTCTGAAAGTGACGAAGCGGATGACTATGTTCAGAAATAAATATATAGACATGAGGAATAAAGATATAGAATGTTAATAACATTGCCGGCCGCGGTGGTCTCGCGGTACTAGGCGCGCAGTCCGGAACCGCGCGACTGCTACGGTCGCAGGTTCGAATCCTGCCTCGGGCATGGATGTGTGTGATGTCCTTAGGTTAGTTAGGTTTAAGTAGTTCTAAGTTCTAGGGGGCTGATGACCACAGCTGTTAAGTCCCATAGTGCTCAGAGACATTTGAACCATTTTCTTAATAACATTAATTTTATTTAAAAAGCTTTAGGGGTTTTCACATAACAGATCCAGAGGCAATACTTTTCAGCACACCCTCGAAAATGTATCTAGCCTCTGAAACAATAACGAAATGCAGAATTGCAACAGAAATTCTTACTATATGCCTTTTTGAAAGTGACTTCAATGTACTTATCCTCGCAATTTATCATTTACCTTATCACACTATGGCAAGACGTGATGTGGAATGTCGTGAATGGCAACGAATTACTGTTTAATGCTGAGTCTAATATCCAGTACCTGTACATCCGGAGACGAAGCGGAACGGAAAATGACATCACATTTGTGTGCACAACATTGCAATATCGTGTTGATAGACTTACGGTATGTGTAGGAATCGTCACCGGCAGACTCGGAAAAATTCAGGCGTTCCTCGAGAAAGTTCATTAAATAAACAATCCTGCTCAGTTAAGTGGATTTCTTCAGTGTGGCATATAGTTCATTTCAGTTTCTTGCTTTATGTTTTCAAATAAGTGTCACCCAGAATAAAGAGCGTGGACGGAGGGTCTCGCAGCGAAGGGGGCTCTGAGGACGTCGAGTAGCCACAGTATTGTCACTATACACTTAAAACCGTCATGGACTCAGTTAGTACTGTTAATGACATAAGTCTTGTCACAGCTAATGACGAACACGAAACTCGAACTTTAATAACAAACAAATCAATTCACGAATAACTAGAAATGTCTAACAGTGATTTCTCAGGACTGGCTAGAACACTAAAATCCTTTAAACTACTTGCCAGAAGAACAAGTAAGCATCTCAAAGGAAAACCACTTAAAAATCAGAAGGAACGGAAGACCAACACTTTCTTTCTGACGCAGACATGACTCCTGTGCGAAAATGAATCTACTACCCTTGTAGTCCTGGTGACAGGTGTAACGCAAACAGTACGGCACTGTTCCCAGGCCTGTTCATATATACTAAGGGTACTGGGAGTTAAACTGCCGGATGCATGTATTCGCTGGCAAATGGACTCCTCGTACGTGCTTTAGACTCACAAATCAGCAGCAGTATATTCCATATCGCAGCGATCAGAATATGGAAAATACAGAAGTAAAAATCGACATTAGTTGCTAATGGCCTAGTCATTTTTTAAAAAAATAATTCGGTCTTGATAAATGCATCCCGAAGTCATACAGAAACCAGCAAGAGATCGCTAACAGGCACTATGAATATTGTCAAAGATGAAATACTAACAGTTACGAAGTGCGAGTGTCGAGTATTGTTTGTTAAAAGACCCGTACGTAAATCAATGGTGGCCAGTCGCGTTGAATTAACACCACTGTTCGAGTGGTTGCCCACAATGAAAGTACAGAAGCGGCCGATAGTTCAGTTCTATCGTGCTCAGAAGTACCCGAACGACTTGAATTATCTTCCACCTGATATTCATGCATCCCACATAATGCAACTTTCTGGCCGATCCTCTAATCTCTTTTTGGTACAGTCGCTTGACTATATGTAATGGATACTGTCACGGACCAATGGAGAAACTGCTCTGTATGGCTATCAGTCCAGATGCAAATATCATGATACTGCGAATACCAGGAAACACGTTTTACAGATTGAAAACCTTCTACAGAATTCTTTGAACTGACTGTATACACAACATATGTCACTTCAGTAAAGTGCTCTGAAAATATTCCACTTTTATACAAAATTTTCTCCCCAAAAAATTAAAAACGCAGTCTCACCACAGTTTGACTGAATTAGTCTGAAGTAGGAAGTGCTCTTATTACCCAACAGGATAGAAGAGGGGAGCTGAAACGAATATTTGAATGAATACAAGATCGAGCTTAAACCTTGTAATTTTCTAGTATGATCGGTAAATAAAATGTGACCTTCCTTATAGGCTTATCACGTGGAATGAAAATGTACAGTCTCAATTTGTAACCCTAACACCTATCTACATAAAGAACAGAAAATATAGCAGTAACGTTGAACATAGTCAGGAACAACTGGAAGTCTCGCCAACACTGGCTTACCTTACTGGCTGTAAGGGCATACAAAGAATTCAAAATATTTCTGTTGATGGCAGTTCCTTTTTGACTAATAATTACATTGAAGGCAGAATGTAAGTAATAACTTGTTCTCAAATCAAGTACTGTCTGAAGTAAAAATATGAGAGCGGGTGCTCAAAATCGTGCAGGCTTTATGAGTGACTGTGGGACGAAAAGAAATCGAAATCGTTTGAATAAGATTCCTGATTATTGATAAGTAAATCAATAAGCAGTGGCAACAACAAATTAAATTTGTCCTGTGATGGGCCATGTTGTGTACAATACCACAATAGATAATCAGAAGAAAAGAAATATCCTTACGTTCCAGAATACTCTGTGCAATACTAAAACAGTAGGAAGGTATGGAATGCCATACTTCAATCTCAAGAAAGGAACTCTGAAATACCGATACTTCAAATGGTTCAAATGGCTCTGAGCACTATGGGACTTAACAGCTGTGGTCATCAGTCCCCTAGGACTTAGAACTACTTAAACCTAACTAACCTAAGGACATCACACACATCCATGCCCGAGGCAGGATTCGAACCTGCGACCGTAGTGGTCGCGCGGTTCCAGACTGTAGCGCTTAGAACCGCTCGGCCACCCTGGCCGGCGTGCCTTATCCAGACTCAATCACTAAGCAGGAAGAGACGTCAAATATTGACGTTTGCACCAGTATCAGTTATCAATTCTCAACTTAAACGTAAGTGACGATAATGTTTGTGCAAAAGCAGGAACCCAAACATGACAACTACCTTCTTGGTAATTAACCTCGAAAGACGTTGTATAGTGTTGCATTGTCAAGGAATAAAGGATGCACATGTTTAAAATTGAAATTCCATCATGTAATGCTGGGGACAAGGATGCGAACCCAGCACCTAATCGGATTATTGAATAAGTACTTAAAATCAGAATGTAGATATCACAGTTTGTCACCAGTAGTGGGGTTGGAACCTTAAATGACGACTGAATTTGTATTGCCTGACCGGGATTCGAACCCGGCGCCTACCGCCGTCGTTGTCTAACCAGGAACAGACGAGAAATGTCCAATGTTGGTCCACCATCAGCGAGATTTGCACACGTTTAACTAGAAATAAGGTGACGAAAACGTCTATGCTGACTGAGAGTCGAACGCCGCACACATCTGAGGTCATCAGTCCCCTAGAACTTAGAACTACTTAAATCTAACTAACCTAAGGACATCACACACATCCATTCCCGAGGCAGGATTCGAACCTGCGACCGTAGCTGTCGCGCGGTTCCAGACTGAAGCGCCTAGAACCGCTCGGCCACTCCGGCCGCCTGAGGTAGAGTCGTCGCTCTCATTGAGGAAGGAGGATGTTCCATCAGAGAAGCTGGCAGACGGTATGGCGTACCACATACCACTGCAACGAGATGTTGGAGGATCTGACTTGAAAGAGGCCAACAGGGCTCCTGGCTCAGGAAGGAAGAGAGTGATCTCACAGCAGGAAGACAGGGACCTAGTGTCTAGGAGCAGAGAAAATCCCTATCTAAAAGCGAAGCATTTGCGGCGGGAGACCAACTTCCCCGGCTCCAGTGACACGATTCGCCGAAGGCTGAGGTACTCTGGACTGCATGCACGACGATCCGCCGTAAAACAAGAGCTCAGCGAAGACAACGTTTCATACCGGCTACCATTTGCGGAGCTCCATCCGAGGGCGTCGTGGGACAACGTCATTTTCACTGATGAGAAGGTGTTTTCCACCAATAACTACGGTCCACGAATCGTTTAGAGGCTGCAAGGGACTCGCCATCGACGCGAATATGTAACCACGACGAGAAGAAGTGGCCGGCTATCTGTTACCTGCTGGGGGTTGGATTTCTGCGAGAGAGGCGGGAATTCTTCACAGGATAGAAGGATCTCTAGACAGCGCGCAGTATGCCCACATATTGGAAAATGTGATGCTTCCGTCAGTGCGAATGTTGTACGCAGAAGGGGACGTTACATTGGAAGAGGACCATTCTCCCATTCACAAGTCTGCATTTGTTCAGCAGCGGCTCTCCACGACTGGCGTCAACGTCATGGACTGGCTACCACGGGCGGCTGATATGAACTCTATGGAAAACATGTGGGCTGAGGTCGCCAGAACATTAACAGAGAACTGGTCAGGAAACCAACCAACTACTGCGGACGCTCTTTGGGACTGCGTCCTGGAAGCCTGGGAGGAAGTTGCTTCTTCAGGCTGTTACGTCCGACGGCTTATACATTCTATGCCAAGACGCGTGATAGAAATACAAAATAATGAAGGAATCTGGATAAAATATTAGAGTTCTTAAAATGTTTTGTTGTGTCTTCTTTTTCGTCATTTTTCCTCTTTGGGAGCTAGTGGAAGATCTCGTGGCAACAGAAAAGATACAATATGGGTTAGCTTTCCTTTGCGTTGCCCTTTTCATTCAAGTGGGTTTCTTTTGAATATAAAGTTTGTTCAGTATTCTATTTTGATTTCATTTATACCCTGTCTACATACTTACAAACTAATCAGCGTAGATGGACTCTGTCACAGTAGTTTTAGTTATTTCAAATACGTCTCTCTCTTCCCCTCCATCCATGAATACACCCTCCGTCCTCCACACAATACGCCAACGATTTCATATTATGTTTACTTGCCGCGCGGGATTAGTCGAGCGGTCTTAGGCGCTGCAGTTATGGACTGTGAGGCTGGTCCCGGCGGAGGTTCGAGACCTCCCTCGGGCATGGGTGTGTATGTTTGTCCTTAGGATAATTTAGGTTAAGTAGTGTGTAAGATTAGGGACTGATGACCTTAGCAGTTAAGTCCCATAAGATTTCACACACATTTGAACATTTATGTTTACTCGTTGTTAATATCTCTTCTATTCTCTCTCTCACACTCTCTCTCTGACACTATCGCCGCAAGTGCCCTTCTATTACACACCCGAAAAACTTTGTAAACAAATCTAGCGGTTTCCAATGACGCTACATTTTCTCTTTTAATTGCTGCTGTCTTTACTCTCTATCATTCCTCTCACCACCTATGAAACCGTATTCTTTGATCTCCCCTTCCCTATAACCCTTCTTCGTTCTGAGAACAGTCCTTCCTTATCTCTCGGTCCTAATATAAAACGAACTGTGGCACACATCTAAGTAAGCTATACTTTGCAAGCATTTTACGCTTATATTTTGCACTTCTGTACTTCTATCCATTCCCAGATCCCGCCCTCCTTCCTGTTACGCGTCCCTTGACATTTGCATCTACATCTAAATGAATACTCTGCAATTCATAATTATGTGCTTGGCAGGGGGTTCTGTGGTCTGGTGGATTAATCTTGTATTGATGTGTAAAACGTGTAGGTTCACATCTCACGTCAGGCGTAGATTTTTAACACACACAAGTAGCTCTCCTTCACCCCTAGTAACGCCAAGTGAAGAATGCCAGTAAGCTCTGTAGTTCAATATCCGCAGTAAAGATAACATCCCTTCGCTGCCGACTGGGCATTCGTTTGAGCTGTGGCAGATGGAGAAACCCCGTAAGGCAGAGAGTCTGTCACCAGCAAGCCATCGTAAACTAGAAAACGTATTTCATTTAATGAACCAATGGCCATTTAAGTTCACAAGGCTCTTACTTTGTTTGAAACTGAGACGTTGAAAATTGTGGTGCTGGACTCGGATAAGAATTCAATTTCCCAAAGATTGCAAATTCTTCTAGGCGTCCTCGAAAGGCACCTATCTGGTTTTGAATCCTGATCAGCACAAAATATTCATTATTTCATTTCAAGCACTAGCATGTGCACTCCGAACTACTGGTGAAAAATAGTTGCATTTTCAACGTCTCTTCGAGCGTTGTCAGCTGCAACGTGTTCGTTTCAACTCACAGACACATGATGAGCTTTTTATCACAACATTACAAGATCAAACGTTTCCTTACATCTTTTCAAGTTCGAACATTCCTCTCCATCCTACTGGTGAAAACGGATCTGGGTTTGACGTTGTGATCGTTGTGATCACCAACGACGACATGTTGTGGATTCAACTTCTAGCCAGCAGAGTATTTTCAATCACATCACTGAAAGTACAAGCATGCCATTACTAGCTATTATTGGAAAAGAATTTGATAGTTAAAGTTTCTTCATGACCATGTGTGCGGCGTTTGAATTCCATTCAGCACAGAACTTTTCGTCGCCTGATGTCTAGCTAAACATGCGCCCATCTCGCTACTGGTGAACCAACAGTAACTATTTATCGTCTGTTCCTGGCTAGAAAACGACGGTGCTAGATGCTGGGTTCGAATCCCAGTCAGGCAAAAACAATTCTATCGTCAATTAAGGTTCCAGCATTACGCTATTGGTGAAAACATTTCATATATAACTTCTGATCTTATGTATAGTCGTGCTCAAAAGTATCCGAACGCCCTGAATTGCATTTCACCTGATTCCCATGCGACCTACATAACGCAGCTGTCTAGCAGGTCCTCTAATCGCTCCTTGGTACAGTTGTTTGAGTATTGAAAAGGGTTCCAACAAATCACCACTAGAAAACACTGCTTTGTATCGCAATAACTCAAGATGTAAAGTAACACCACGATACTACAAATACCAGGGAACACCTCATCACAGATAAGACTGTCCTTAAGGCTTGTAAGCTACATTTACTGCAATAAATGATATACCCGAAATGTTAGCACTCTCATTATTACGTCAGATAGGTAATGCACGTAGTAAGTTCGTCGTATTCATGATTTCCTCTTCGAAGTAACATACCATACTTGTTATTTAACACAAAATGTCATTAAAAATTTACGTTATTCACGAGCAGCTAGTTGAGAATATGTCTGAACTTCAAATGACACGACGACCCGCCTCGTTCTGCATGTGGATTCAAACCCAGGTCAAGCAGGCTAGGCCGAGGTGGCCGTGCGGTTGTAGACACTTCAGTCCGGAACCGCGTGACTGCTACGGTCGCAGGTTCGAATCCTGCCTCGGGCATGGATGTGTGTGATGTCCTTAGGTAAGTTAGGTTTAAGTAGTTCTAGATTCTAGGGGACTGATGACCTCAGATGTTGAGCCCCATAGTGCTCAGAGCCATTTGAACCAATCATGCAGGCTAAGATTTCGTGGCTGACGGAAATTAAGTCATTCCTGACAAGGCATAAAGAGAGTGATATACCTCATTTTTGGACAGTATCAGTTAGCAAATATCAACTTTAAATTACGTAACGTAAAATTGTTAACGGACGCGAATTCCTACCCAGCATCTATTGTCCCTGTTAACGAACTACGAGAGATGTTAAATATTGCTACTTCACAAGTAACGTACTTGAAATGCAGTGAGGTAAAGCTTTGTGTTGGACAGGGATTCGAACCCAGAACCTAATCGGATTGTTATCGAAGCACAATCACCTTTGACATATCGGATTTTCTCGGCAGTAGCTAGATGTATTAAATGAAATGACGAGACGAAACATTCATTTTTCCTTCCAAGGACTCCAACCCGGCACGTATCACTGTTATATTCTAGAGAAAAGGAACGTAAAGTATGGGTTTGTTACATCAGCAGCGACATGTGAGCATATTTGAACTAGAAATAATATGACGAGGTGTTCAGTGCTGACTGAGAATGGAACCCCAAACATATCGTTGTTGACTGCACACAAAGAGACGACACTTAACGAAATTTTCTCCACCAGCACCTCGGAATAACATCATTGAACTTACAGTGATCTCGCAAATAGTTCTGTGTCTCACTGGGAGTCAAAAACGTCAGATATCGTTAGTGTTGACGACGAATGAAAATGCATTAAAAATAAAAATTATTATCCACCACAGATAGGTATTCTCATGCTACAGCTTGATAATACATAGTGAAAAGTTTAGTGCTCGGCCAGGATTCCAACCCATTCATGCGCAATATGTGGAGATGTTGAGGAATCTGCAGTTTTGAACTAAGAAAAAGGTGTAGTCGAGCTGTATTGTCACGATGGGATCAAATTCCGCGTTAAGGACGGTCGGAGTGGCATTCCCAGTTCAGAACCAATTTTATCGACATACAGAAGCTCAAATAAAATATGGTATAAGTGTCCTGTGACCATGCACAGAGTTTGTTTCGTTACTAGAAATAAATAACTAGTATAAGAAAGGTTACTGGTGATAGAGTTTCTACACGTTGCCATTCCTTACTTTATTGTGGTTCCACGTAACGTCTGCTTGGTAGAGAAGGAATATCATGTTTAATGTGATTTTCGGACCACAATGCCATTATACCTTCGTCACTTTGCGTAGCCAGGAGAGAATAGAACTGCCTCTCCCTATAAAAAATTATCGGCAGCAGTTGGAATCGAACTGAGACCATCATCATATGAAACAATCATCAGTCCAACAGACCACCAAACCCTCTTCTCTATAACTCATTTCTCTATCATAACACCGTTGCGGCACACAAGATGAGAATTCTGACACACAGGCTCCATGTAGTGGTTTGCAGGATGTTCAGTACATTCATTTACTTGGCTGACCGAGTCGCCATGAGCTAGCTTCCTTGGCTACCCAGTGCATACATTCGACTCTATTTTGTAATCACCGAAATAAAATTACGTAACCGCCACGTACACAGAACTGCCAACAGTGTAGGATGCAGAAATTTAAATAGGAAGTGTTCCTTTCCATTTGAGCTACTCTATTGCGCTATCTGTTTGTTGAAACCATCGTGCAGTGCAAAAGAAATGCTGTAACTGTCTGTCTCTCACAAGTCTATATCCGGCCATATACAGTATCTCACAGCACTGTGGAATGCCGAAGTTCTGGAGGAACTGTTGTTCACTTCCAGAGGTGCTTTAGCTGCGTCATAGCTAGTAGAGTAACGGTAAGCGTCGCGTACTGTTGATATGACGTCTCGTGTTCTATTACATTCGCTACTACATTTTTTTAAAACGCACTTCTGTTGTCTGCTGAAGTTAACAATTTAATGGAACTTTGAACATAAGTCTCTTCGCTTCTCAACCCAAAATAGTCACATGTGGAAAAAAGGCTAACTTCTTCGTCATTTTGTTCTTTTCAGGTTTAATAGACGGCCAGGCAGCAGATGCGTCTCGAAGCTTTTGTATTATGTATGGGGAGAGTGCATCATGCCAAAATAGTCAGAAAAGTATTTTATACAGTAGCCGTCGTCTGGTAGTGGCATTTTATTCTTCTTCAAACCTTGTTTCACAGATTTAACTCAGAACAAGTTTTCTACATGCATGTAATCAATACATTGCATGTGCATTGTCAGACTGTTATAGATAACATCGGAGAATTAGCATATATCGTTGATGATTAATTTTTCTCTCATGTTTAGTATTGTTTTAACAACACTAAAAGAAACCTTACGAAAACTGTTTACTGTATTGTAAGAAATGAAATAAAACTACCCACGATAACCCTACGACAAAAGTAAGTCTGTTTTAACTAAACTGAGTATCTGCACACAAGCGAGTCTCTATCTGCACGAATTAGTAAAATACTACTCACTTAGATTTCGATTGGGTCTGTGTTTAAATGGTATGCTGTGTCATACTCAACAGGTATGCAAACATGGCATTTCATAAATAAAGTTATGTATTCCTAGAAACCCAAAATTTGCTTGTCAGCAGCGGAAAGAGGCATTACCTGTTGTGCAGCATTGTAAGTTTTTCACCATTGCACTTTGAGGTGAAAGTATTTTCTTGCGATTTGCTAATCAATTTATTTCCTTCATACTCATCACCCTGGCGTGGGAGTCTTAAGTGAAGAACATTATTGAATTTCGTATCGTTGCCGGTCGATTCGAATTTCCTCAGAGACGCTTATATTGTATGGCAGCTTGGCAGTCAGAAATCTGAGGTCTACTACCATTAACACAACTTACTGAGTCGAGCTGCCCAGAGGATTTGATGTGTAAAGGTTTTCTTCTGATTTTTTTACAGAATTTTTTCTGGGAATTCACAGCTCAATGAAATAATACACAAAAAAGAGCTTGCACGCGCTGCCCCTACCACGGTTAAATGGTTCAAATGGCTCTGAGCACTATGGGACTTAACAGCTATGGTCATCAGTCCCCTAGAACTTAGAACTTCTTAAACATAACTAACCTAAGGACAGCACACAACACCCAGCCATCACGACCACGGTTAGAACTGGCGATTTTCTTAACCGTTGGGACACGAGGCACGGGCGGTACCACGGGGCTACGGACACACTGCTGCCGGCACGCCACTCTCGTCATGGTATTGGTTGCTCAGCCTCGTGAAAGATATTAAAAGTTGCCACTTATGTGAAGAATACCATTTCTTTAGCCAAAAAATTGAAATTTCTGTCTCAGTGTCTTAGTTTACGTGAAGATTATATACCACGAGTCATTCAAATGGAAAGGGAATATCAAGTGAATTTAGCGAGTCAGTTCAGAACCATACGCGGAAGTGATTGCACTGTCACAGTGTTGCCAAATGTTTGTGACGATATTGCCAATTCTCACCTGTGCTAGGAACAGCTCTGTATCGTTATAGGGGGAGAATCCTGTGCTCGTGTCGTAGGAGGATACGGAGAGGAGGCGCGGGGTTTGGTTAATATGCAGCTTTCTCTCCTACCAGTTGTGTCATACATCCAGGTGTGTAATCTTCCATCACGATTACAGTTTCCCACAAAATATATACGAATAAAACACTTACTTGTTACTTTGTTACAAAGGATTATTTCAGTACAATAAAAAGTCTTTGGAAATCAACTTTGCCAACCTGTCACGAAAAGTAAGATAACAAACACTTTGCACCTCGAAATCGATTGCATCTATGTGCAGTCTTGTGATCATACAAGTAGAATTTCATGAATTGCACGAGAATGTAGAAAAATATTGGTGCGAATGGAAGCTGTAAGAAACACAGTTACCTAATTATTCTGTACCACGTAATAATCAATTCATTTGATAATTCAGAAGAGAAGAAACTAAAAATTATGCCCATTAAGACAGAAACTAAAGTGCAGATGCGGCCACTGTGCAGATCTGCGCTTTTTCATCTTCAGATCTATACAAATAATGTATACTAACCAGCGTATTCATTGCTTTCGTAATGTTTCCCTCTTGTTTAGCCTTCTTATGATGAACTGGATCCACACCCATGAGTCTGATTTTTTCTTTGTAGCCTTCCATCTACTATCTTTGTGTGTTATTGTTCGGTGTTCAAAAAGCAAAATATTATACCAGCTCCCACGAGGTATTAAAATGAGGTCGCAAAAAGGCTAACGAATTATAATCAAAATACAGTGAGACGCCAATTTTTCTGTCGTCGTGGTGTTAGTTGGACAGAAATAGTTGGGTGTTATTGTCGTCTTTTCTTATTGAGATTTTCATATTGCACTGGCACAAGACGCCGAGATAAATGTGTATATTCTCCTGACGAAACGTCCCACATTCCATTCATCCTGATCCACTCGTTACATGCATCGGCGGCAATGAGTGATAGGAAAGCTGTTGTGGGGTGACGAATAACAATAACAACGGTAGTAATTACAAATCAATAACCAAGGATGTTTACTGCATTACAGACGATTAACAAAATAACCAATAATGGCTGAGTGTTTAATTGGCGCACTGAGTAGGTGTTCTTACCACTTTGTTACTGAATTCTGTTCTAGTTCTTTGCAGAGAGAAAACAAAGAACCCTGTAGCCATACATATCGCTAGTACAACGAGATATTACCTATCAACTATCCTTGCTTTACATCACGAGACGAACATGGCGTCACTGAACTGATATTTGAAATACATTTCTGTTTTCTCTCTCCGTCTCTCTCTCTCTCTTTTTATTTTTATTTTAATTTTTTGAGGAAAGCATCGAGAAGCGCGATAATAAGCAATTAGGCATATAACCTGTTTACAGTTATTTTCATCGGGATACATAATGCAAAAATACAACTTTTAAGTGTGTTATTGCGTAATTCCAGTTATTGATAGTCTATTCGTGGGCTTGCTCGCATTCAGTGGGGTGAAACCCATCACAGAAGCAAGCAAAACACAAATATTTCCTGCACCATGCGCAACACATATACGAAATCTCGCTGCACTGACCTGTTGTCCGATGTATTGCACGGAAAACATATCTGATTCATGTTGCTAAATACAGCTCTATCAGATATCAATTTGGAAGCGTACCAAGTGTATAAAAGTATATCATGAAAAACGCAGAAAGGCCCATAGAGGTATTCGACTGAAACATAGCCATGACCAAAATTGTAACTGGGGTCGACAGCATCGTCGTCTACCACCTTGACACCTCGAACGGTGACAGTGCTCGGCCTGTTACTTACGTTTACAGGTATCAAAGCTACAGCATGAAAACACAAAAATGTTAATAACCCGAAGATAATTAGTTTTGGAACCCATAGAAAGTAAGGCAGTCATCAGTCGCAAGAGTGGTTTGAACACCACAGTGCTTTAATATGCACGGACTTGTTGGAGGAGGTACGCTGTTGCTTTCATCCGACCTTTGAGTTGACTTACCTAGCCAGTTAATAGGGGAACCTACAGTTTTACGTGGCTTTCGGACCACAGTGCAACTCGGCATTTTTCACATCAACAAACACTGCCTCAGGGGAAATATGTGTAAAACGGCACATAAAAATCGTGGGACTGGTGAGGAATCGAACCTGAGACCTTCGTATCCATAGTTTTGCTCTTTATCACCTAGCCACCATGCAGCCAACGCTGTGGTTTCTGCTTGCCATTAAAATTAAGGATCTCTCGTTTGTGCCTGAGTTGGCACTTGCGTGTCCCTTAGGAGACCTCACCTTTGGGATTACCCTCGTATACGTGTGTGTAAACGCCTTCAATGCCCACTCAAGGAAGACAAGGATACCTAGTCTAGCTTCAATATTACAAATACGGCTCTGTTTGTGGATGAAAGTAGACTTAGGTTGATAATCACTTTGAATATTTATCAGTACTGTACCTATCGGTGTGAAACTCGTTTTCTACCAATGATTCCCACAGCTACAGGAACACTACTTTAATACCTCTTACACAAAATACGAGGGTTGTTTTTTAAGTAAGGGCCGTTTGCGCGTATAGTCCAGTAGTTCGCGCGGACGCCGCAACAAGCCACCGCGCCACTTGCCAGCATCCTTCCCGTTCACACTGATGCAAGTTGCAGCTCTGTAGCTGACGCGTACGCATCGCTGTGCTACTTTATAATGTTTACGATTATTGAATCGCCCGCCACGTGTGAGATACGGTCAGTGATACGTTTTTTGATGGCGAGAAGCCTATCAGCTGCAGAAATTCATCGTCAGTTAACAGAAGTTTATGGCTCGAATGCAATGAGTGAAGGTAAAGTGCGTCAATGGGTTAGAGAGTTTAAAAATGGCAGTCAAAACGTCCATGACGAAGAACGCTGAGGCCGGCCCTCTGTGATCACTGATGATTTGGCGGCTGCAGTCGAAACAAAGATTCGTGAAGACAGAAGATTCACAATTTCCACTGTTTCTTTGGAATTTCCACAAGTTTCAAGATCGGTTTTGTACAAAATTGTCTGAAAACCTAAACTTTAAGAAACTGTGTTCTCGGTGGGTACCCAGAATCCTCACAGAGGACCACAAAGGGAAAAGATTTGCCACTTCATTGGACTTTTTGATTCGTTACGAGGAAGAAGGGGATGACATGTTGAGTCAAACTGTCACTGGAGATGAAACATGGGTATCCCATATCACTCCCGAAAGCAAGCGACAATCGATGGAATGGCGACACACAACCTCACCCGTCAACGTCAAAGCCAAACAGACGCTGTCAAAACGCAAGATTATGGCATCTGTGTTCTGAGAGTGGCGCGGTGTTTTGCTAGTGGACTTTATGCCACGAGGAACGACAATCAACGCAGATGCCTACTGTGCAAATCTAAAGAAGCTCCGCAGAGCAATTCAAAACAAAAGGCGTGGCATGCTGACAAAAGGAGTTTCGCTCCTGCACGATAACGCTAGTCCTCACACCTCTCAAAAGACTCGGGATTTGATTGATTCTTTTGGCTGGGAAGTTTTGGACCATGCACCATACAGCCCCGACCTTGCTCCTAGCGATTTTCACCATTTCTGGTATCTGAAACACCATCTTGGCGGGCAGCGCTTCAATGACGACGATGAAGTGAAAGCGGCCGTGAACTCTTGGCTGTCGGAGCAGGCGGCCGAATTCTTTGAAGAGGGAATTAAAAACTTAGTTGTACGGTATGACAACTGCTTAAATAAACAAGGCAACTATGTTGAAAAATAGGTAAAAGTGTGTAGAATCATAAAATAAAAGTTTTTTTACAGAAGTATTTGTATCTTTTTTTAAAAATAAAAACGGCCCTTACTTAAAAAACAACCCTCGCACTTGCGCAGTGCTATCAGACCAAAAGATTAACCTGACACAAACTGTGGGAAGTTTGTTTTACAGCCTTCGTACCTGGATAAAGAGCTTTTCCTATTTGAGATATACCGAGCGAGGTGGCGCAGTGGTTAGCACACTGGACGCGCGTTCGGGAGGACGACGGTTCAATCCCGTCTCCGGCCATCCTGATTTAGGTTTTCCGTGATTTCCCTAAATCGCTTCAGGCAAATGCCGGGATGGTTCCTTTGAAAGGGCACGGCCGATTTCCTTCCCCATCCTTCCATCACCCGAGCTTGCGCTCCGTCTCTAATGACCTCGTTGTCGACGGGACGTTACACACTAATCACCTCCTCCTATTTGAGATATTTGTGAACGTTGCTGCATAAGACGATTTAAGAAGAAACTAAATTCCTTCAGCTACGCCAATGTTTAAAGAAATCGTGTTAACGGCACTAAATCGTGGTTTGTAAATCGTTTACCTACCGCACTCTGCCGCATTTCGCTGGTTCGAAGGCAAAAAGCTTACTCACAAATTTCACAGAAGGAAAAGGGGGACGAAATGTCTCCCACTCGGCGGTCATGTTGTTTTACTTAAATGTTTACAAAATCGGGTAAAACGAACAATGAGGTTGTCAGTGTAAGCACATTACTGTTGTCAATATGATGTTGCACCGCCCAGGGCCTGTAATGGTAAAGGGCCCGTTTAGGTCAGGCATATTGTACACAGAAGTGGAAGAGAGAGCACCACTAAATTCTACAATCCGTATGCATTGCATACACACAGAAATTACTGTTACAGTGTACTTAGGGAGCCCAATGAGTGAATTGCATATTTTCCGGTAAGAAAGAGCACTGGCAAACAGTCTTCACTACATTAGGTTACTTAAACTGGTGTCACTTTGAGCTAGAATTTATGGCCAGCAACTAAGTGTAAGGACAGTGAGTCGGATGCGGGTTTCGCAACTGTGAAATACTTTCCTTACATTATGGAAGCGAATATTAAATTGGAACTAATATTGCGAAAATTTTGGACTTGGATAGCTTAGAATGAAAATCTTTCTGTTTATTACAAAGGAAAACAATTGATTTTCTTAAACATTCTGTGTCATACACAACTTGAAACAGGTCACGTCGACCAAATCATATGGAAGAACCGACAGCGACGTATATTGCAAGGCAGTAAGATCCCTTGGCTTTTGGTTTGGCAGTATTCGACAGCCATTTCTAGGCGCAAGTAAATGAAGAAAGGCAGCGCGTTTTCGTTATCAAGTAACGTCTTCATCAATTACTTTAATTTTAATGTGATCTACGAGTAATTGCTGATGTTTGATATTAACATGAAAAGGATTCCGTAGACAGGGAAAGAACTTGGTCTTGGGCAACTACTTCGATAATGACCAAAAGGACTTAAATGATCTTCAAGCACCTGTGTTCCAGCAGCGGTATGAAGAAAATGATAGTAATAATGACGGTGATAATCAAATTATCCGGTAACTTCACACTTCACAGTGGATTTTCTCGAACTAAGAAATTTCCTGAATTAGTGAAAATTTCAAAATGGTTTCAAATCGAGGCTATGACGCCTAGAAGAGTCTTTACATCGTGCTGACATGAGAATAGCATAATCTCCACGTCAGAAGCTTGCTTCTACTTAACCATTTAATAGACTCTCGTTTTTTTTTTCCACCGTGACTAGTTTAGTAAGCTAAGCACATCATCCATTACAGCACACTCCTGGGGCTGGGAAATGTGGCCACAATGGTCTGGTGGAACGAACTATCACAAGTACAATGCGTGGGTTCAGGCATTTACTTTTAAGAGGCACAAACAGATTTACTTTACCTCTGGTAACCTCAAGAGGAAGCTGTTATAATCCAGAATCCGCATTAAACATCACTTCCTTCATTCCAAACTGGGCAGAGCCGGTTTACGTTGGAAAATGACGTAGGTGGAGGTCATGGTAAACAGAAATACTGTCACCAGTAAACTTACTGACATTAGAAAATTTTATTTTATTTGATGAACTGATAGCCTTCTAAAGGAACAGGGCTCTTGTTTTACTGTACTTGATTGAACTAGAGACGTTGAAAAATTCGATGGTGGACTGTGACTCGAATTCGTATCTCCCCTTTCGAGAATCTGAATCTCTCGGAACAGTATAGTTCAATCATTTCATTCCTTTTCCCAAGACTGCAGTCTTCTCTAGGTCTCCTCCAAAGGTAAATATGTGAGTCCGAATCCTGATCCAGTACAAAAATATTCATAATTTCATTTCAAGACCTATCACATGCACACCGGCCTGCTAGTGAAAATTAACGTGCATTTTTAATGTCTGTTGATGTTGCCGACAATTTCTGGACAAACACGTACACATCTTACTGTTGGTGAGTAAGCAATTGATACTTAAGCAATATTCGTGGACAATAAAGAAGGACGATAGGAGTGCGGTTCGACTGTCGCTCAGGCACAAAAATTTGTGTCCATATTTTATATTAAACACCTAGCAGCTGGCAAGAAAAACCGATACGTAACATTTGATTTTACTTAGATAACAATCCGATTACGTCTTGGGTTCGTATCTCCGTCACAGAACTTCACATCATGCGCTTGATCTTGAAATTCATACACACTTCGTTACTTCTGAACTGAGGTATATCAGACATCTTTCATGCTTAGTTAACAGGGATGAAAGGGTCTTGATAGGAGTCCCGGTTTATTACAAAAACTGTCGTCATTTATTTTCAAGTTTAGATTTGGTTACTGATATAGGCAAAAATTGCGATACTTCATGACTCTTCAAGGATAGTCAGCAATATGATATGATTAGATTAGATTAATACTTGTTCCATAGATCATTAATACGACATTTCGTAATGATGTGGAACGAGTCATTTTAATGAAAGATTTGTTTACATACCAGTATTCAATTTCTTTACCACAATTTTTTACTCTCTCTCTCTCTCTCTCTCTCTCTCTCTCTCTCTCTCTCTCTCTCACACACACACATACACATTCTCTTTTTATTTTTATTTGTTTGTTGTGCTCGACTATCGGCGAGCCACGAAAACGTCCGTGAATGAGTTTCTTAATTTTGAGTACAGTTACGAAAGAAATATAAAAACAACTATGAGAGTTACTGATTTATGATGCTTAGTAGCAGTCATTTCTGAGTATTATAAGCAACTAAGCTCCAGTTCCTAAACCTAGTTACAGAAATGCGAATCAGACGCATTACGTATTCCAGGCCGTAGCAGCCGCGTCTTTGAGGCGCCAGCTATGGTCACTTCCCAGCCCGCTGTAGTATCACGTCGGTTCGTCTTCTTCCTGCTAGTAATGTAACTGAGATTTGGCAACAACGCAAGGTACGTTTGGCATCTCTGTGATCGACGAGTTACTTCCTGGTGTGCACGGAATTAAGCCTCAAAGTTCACTTGATTTCTCGCGTCATTTCCATTGAATAACCTGAGTTGTTATAGCTTGAGCTGTAACAGAAGATTGTAAATTTACGGTTTTCAGCCCAGCAAAGTCATTGAATGTGGCAATCGCAACTAATCTCGTCCTGTAAATAGCAGTTTACGAGTTCTAGCCACTCTTGACTTCGTAAGAAGAAGGCGCGAACCATATCTACCCGCTAGCTCTGTGTTGACGTGCTGACCTGTGAAAACGCGACTGTTGTGGTTCGCGGTTCCAGCCTCGCTGAATGTGACGTTTTTATCCCTTCTGTGTAAGAGCTGTAAGCAGTCAGATCAAACATCGATAAGCAAATCGTATGAAAATACTTTCACCTCAAAGTGCAATGGTGAAAAACTTACAATGCTGCACAACAGGTAACGCCTCTTTCCGTTGCTGACAAGCAAATTTTGGGTTTCTAGGAATACATAACTTTATTTATGAAATGCCACGTTGGCATACCTGTTGAGTATGACACAGCATACCATTTAAACACAGACCCAATCGAAATCTAAGTGAGTAGTATTTTACTAATTCGTGCAGATAGAGACTCGCTTGTGTACAGATACTCAGTTTAGTTAAAACAGACTTACTTTTGTCGTAGGGTTATCGTGGGTAGTTTTATTTCATTTCTTACAATACAGTGCACAGTTCTCGTAAGGTTTCTTTTAGTGTTGTTGAAACAATACTAAACATGAGAGAGAAATTAATCATCAACGATATATGCTAATTCTCCGATGTTATCTATAACAGTCTGACAATGCACATGCAGTGTATTGATTACATGCATGTAGAAAACTTGATCTGAGTTAAATCTGTCAAACAAGGTTTGAAGAAGAATAAAATGCCATTACCAGACGACGGCTACAGTATAAAATACTTTTCTGACTATTTTGGCATGATGCACTCTCCCCATACATAATACAAAAGCTTCGAGACGCATCTGCTGCCTGGCCGTCTATTAAACCTGAAAAGAACAAAATGACGCAGAAGTTAGCCTTTTTTCCACATGTGACTATTTTGGGTTGAGAAGTGAAGAGACTTATGGTCAAAGTTCCATTAAATTGTTAACTTCAGCAGACAGCAGAATTACGTTTTAAAAAAATGTAGTAGCGAATGTAATAGAACACGAGACGTCATATCAAGAGTGCGCGACGTTTATCGTTACGCTACTAGCTATGACGCAGCTAAAGCACCTCTGGAAGTGAACAACAGTTCCTCCAGAACTTCGGCATTCCACAGTGCTGTGAGATACTGCATATGGCCGGATATAGACTTGTGAGAGACAGACAGTTACAGCATTTCTTTTGCACTGCACGATGGTTTCAACAAACAGATAGCGCAGTAGAGTAGCTCAAATGGAAAGGAACACTTCCTATTTAAATTTCTGCATCCTACACTGTTGGCAGTTCTGTGTAGGTGGCAGTTACGTTATTTTATTTCGGTGATTACAAAATAGAGTCGAATGTATGCACTGGGTAGCCAAGGAAGCTAGTTTATGGCGATTCAGTCAGCCAAGTAAATGAATGTACTGAACATCCTGCAAACCACTACAGGGAGCCTGTATGTCAGGATTCTCATCTTGTGTGCCGTAACGGTGCTATGATAGAGAAATGAATTGCAGACAAGAGGCTTTGGTGGTCTGTTGGATTGATGATTGTTTCATATGATGATGGTCTCAGTTCGATTCCAACTTCTGCTGACGATTTTTTATAGGGAGAGGCAGATTGTATTCTCTTCTGGCTACGCAAAGTGAAGAAGGTATAATGGCATTGTGGCCTGAAAATTACATTAAACATGATATTCCTTCTCTACCAAGTAGACGTTAAGGGGAACCACAGTAAAGTAAGGAATGGCAACATGTAGAAACTCCATCACCGATAACCTTCCTTATACTAGTTATTTATTTCTAGTGACGAAACAAACCGTGTGTATGGTCACAGGACATTTATTCCATATTTTATTTGAGCTTCTGTATTTCGATAAAATTGGTTCTGAACTGGGAATGCCACTCCGACCGCCCTTAACGCGGAATTTGATCCCATCGTGACAATACAGCTCGACTACAACTTGTTGTTTGTTCATAACTGCAGATTTCTCAACAACTCCACATATTGCGCATGAATGGGTTGGAATCCTGGCCCAGCACTAAACTTTTCACTATGTATTATCAAGCTGTAGCATGAGAACAGCTATCTGGTGGTGGATAATAATTTTTATTTTTAATGCATTTTCATTCGTTGTCAACACTAACGATATCTGAAGTTTTTGACTCCCAGTTTGACACAGAACTATTTGCGAGATCAATGTAAGTTCAAGGATGTTATTCCGAGCTGCTGGTGGAGAAAAAATCGGTAGCTGACGTCTCTTTGTGTGTTCAACAACGATATTTGTGGGGTTCGATTCCTAGTCAGCACTGAACTCTTTGTTGTATTATTTCTAGTTCAAACATGCTCACATGTCGCTGCTGGTGTAACAGACCCATACTTAACGTTCCTTTTCTCTAGAATATAAAAGCGATATGTGCCGGGTTAGAGTCCTGGGAAGGAAATAATTAATGTTTCGTCTCGTCATTTCATTTAATACATCTAGCTACTGCCCAGAAAATCCGATATGTCAAAGTTGATTCTGCTTCGATAACAATCCGCTTAGGTTTTGGGATCGAATCCCTGTCCAACACAAAGTTTTACCTCACTGCATTTCAAGTAAGTTACTTGTGAAGAATCAGTATTTAACATCTCTCGTAGTTCGTTAACAGGGACAATAGATGCTGCTTAGGAATTCGCGACCGTGAAAAATGTTTACGTTATGTAATTTAAAGTTGATATTTGTTAACTGATACTGTCTAAAATCGAGGTATGTCACTCTCTTTATGCCTAGTCAGGAATGATTGTTAATTTCCGTCAGTCACGAAATTTTAGGTTGCATGACATGTGTTTGAATCCTTATGCAGAACGAGTCGTTTCGTCGTGTCATTTGAAGTTCAAACATATTCTCAACTAGCTGCTCGTGAATAACGTAAATTTTTAATGACATTTTGTGTTAAATAACAAGTATGGTAAGTTACTTTGAAGAGGAAATCATAAATACGACGAACGTACTACGGGCATTACCTATCTGACGTAGTAATGAGAGTGCTAACATTTCAGGTATGTCAGTTATTGCAATAAATGCGAGCTTACAAGCCTTAAGGACAGTCTTACCTGTGATGAAGTGTTTCCTGATATTTTTAGTATCGTGGTATTACTTTACATCCTGAGTTATTGCGATAGAGAGCAGTGTTTTCTAGGGGTGACTTGTTGGAACCCTTTTCAATAGCCAAACGACTGTATCAAGGAGCGATTAGAGGACCTGCTAGACAGCTGCGTTATGTGGGTTGCATGGGAATCAGGCGAAATGAAGTCCAGGTCGTTCGGATATTTCTGAGCATGACTGAACTTCGTTAACAATCCGATTAGGTGCTGGGTTCGCATCCCGGTCACAAGCATTATATGATGGCATTTCAATTTTAAACATGAGCATACCTTGTTCCTTGTGAATGACACCATATTAAACGTCGCTGGGGGTAGTTCCCAGGACGGTAACTGTTATGACAGGATTCCCAGTCCAGTACAAACATTTTCGTAATTTTTTTCAGGATCTGAATTGATAACTGATACTGGTGCAAACGTCTATACTTCACGTCTCTTTATGCCTAGTGATACGGTCTCAATAAGGCACAAACAAAGCTTAGCTTAGTTAGCAATGGCTATAGGTGCTGGGTTTGAATCCAGGTCCAGAACGACGTCGTTGGTAAATTCATTTAAAGTTCAAATTTGTGTACACGTAGCTGTTGATGTGTTACGAGAACAATGATATTACTGGTGATTCGCTGTTAATGTTGAGATTTCCTTAGAGTGCTTGTTGCCATTAATCGCATTTTTCTACTGGTTCGTCCAATATCCAGTTTCCAGAGCCACTCGCCGTTGAGCGACCTTCAGCACGTGGATGGAAAACCTTTTAGGGAGTGAAAAACTTTTTTCCAATTGCCGTACAGCTTTGTAACTCCATATATTGTCTCAAGTATTTAATTTTGACTAAGGCTTACTGTACGATATATGTAAAATAATCCGTTTTCTCAGAACTTTCTAATGTCACTTGTTGTAATTAAGGTTAGTTTATGAGTGTTATGGGGTGTCCCATCGCTAAGAACGTGTTTTCTAATATGTTTTGTATGACGATATTAGTTGATGCTTAGACTGACTGCCATAAAGACCTTTGGTCTCTTAGTAGTCTCTTGCGGTTCCCATTGTGTGCAGTCAAACGACTGTACCCCATGGGGTTTTGGTGTTTAGAGGACCTGCAACACAGGTACGTCATGTTGGTTGTATTTGCCAGTGACCCACTTTTTTGCTGTCAAGTGTACATTGGCAGCAGCAAAATCTTTCTGCAGTCAGCTTCAAACCACGGATCTCTAACTTTTCTCTCTAATGTTTCACGAAACAACGTCCTCTTCATGCCAGGAATTCTCATTTGAGTTCACGAAGCATCATAAATTTCATTCCAGTTCATTGTGGGGCAGTGGTGCAGCAACCTTACGTTGTGATTAATATTAAAAATAGTCCTAGGTTGCACAATGTTTTTTATTGGTTCAAAAACGACGTGTTTCACCCAGGTAGGGCAACATCAGGTTATCTGTATGTACAATGGGAAAAGGACATAATCAATAATTGGACGTGGTCCTGTCCTAAAATACTGCACTCAAAGGTGAAAACCTAAATCGTAAGTATATACGACGTAAAGGATAGGTAAGCATGTATAAAATGCTATAATTACTGCCAAAAATCATTCGCCAAATACACCTAAAATACCCGGTAAACGAACGTGAAGAGCTCTGTAGGAGATGGTATAAAAACTATGAAGAATAGACTTACAGGAGAACACTTTAAAAAATGTAGCCATCTGTTTACCTCGTGCGATGTGGGTCTCAGTTACAGCGCCGTAGAATAGCACCACACTCATAAACTGTAAACATGATCACGGAACTAACGGCAGGGGGCCAATTTGCGCTCATTCAGTGTTTACACAGTAAAGATAGAATGAGCGCCGACTCATGGTGGTAGTAAAAATAACAGGCAGTGGGTGGCGCCAGAGGCAGATACAAAACATCAATAAAAAATCATTACAGTAGAGAGAAGGAAATTCCAATAAACGAGCTACATACACGTTAAATCGGAAATGAACTGTGTAAATAACATTACAGAATGCTGTCCAATAAAAGAGGCATGGGGTTAAAGATGCAAAAAATGGTTCAAATGTCTCTAAGCACTATGGGACTTAACATTTGTGATCATCAGTCCCCTACTTAAACCTAACTAACCTAAGGACATCACACACATCCATGCCCAAGGCAGGATTCGAACCTGCGACCGTAGCGGTCGCTCGGTTCCGGACTGAAGCGCCTAGAACCGCTCGGCCACGGCGGCCGGCTAAAGATGCAAACGTAGTACAATTAAACAGTAAAAATTAAAAAAAAAAAGAATGAGGCAGAGGTACGTAATGCAATAATCAGATTTGGGGAGCTGAAATACAATAAGAAAGCGATTCCTGATTAGGAATCTTTCTGTTTTGATGTTATATTCTATGATTCTTTTTTAGTGAAGAAGTAAAGTGTTGAATGCTTTTTGGGAGTAATTATAACATTTTATAAGTGCTTTCCTATCCTTAACGTGGCATATATTTACGTTTTTGGTTTTCACTTCTGAGTATAATAGTTCATGTTAGGACCACGTCCGGTTATTTGTTATGTCCGTTTCCCATTGCACTTCCAGATAACTTGATGATGCCCTGCTCAGCTGAAACGTGTCGATTTTGAACCAATAGAGAACACCGTGAAACCTAGGAACTTTACTCACGAACCATCTCCGTAATACTCGCGTAGTGATTGAAACAACCGGTGAAAAATCAGACAGCACGCGTCCGAATTGCTTCGATGATTTCCTTTAATCTGACCTGATGGGGCTCTCAAACACTCTAGCAGTACTCACGAATGGATTGCAATAGCGTTCTATGCGCGATCTCCTTTACAGATGAGCTGCACTTTCCTAAAATAAGAATTTCTACTCGCCGGAGTATAATAAGAGAAAAAACAAATTATCTATCTTTGGTTATCAAGAAGCTGTTCAGGGAAGTACTCATCTAAAAATGGAGGAATATTTGCCGGAAAGTGTCTTAATTTCTTGAGCCCTCAGTGCGAAAAAGAGGGAAAGTAATAATTTTTATTAAGAAACTAATATATAAATTACAAATGATGGTTTATGAGGGTTTTATGAATTTGGTTTATATGTATATCGCAACATGGAGTAACTCGCTGGGAAATAATTTTTGTACTTCGTGTTATCTTTGTCTTTTATTTGCGTTGCAGAATAGGGACATACTAAACGGTGGCTAAGACAATGAAATGTAATTGGGAAAATCGTACTTCTAATATCATCATGGAATTGTGATTTAAGTCCTTACGTGTAACCGAAATACATTCGAATCTTCCGAACAAAAAATCGTCAACATTGGTTCGAAGAAAGCACAGGCCACACTCACCAACAAGAAGGGTAGCAGAAGTGATGCATAAAATTACTGTCCAATATCTTTGACATTCATTAGTCGTAGAAAGTCAGGTTGGACAAGCAGCTGCCAGCAGCAAGTCGTATACTCTTAGCTCACTTATTTGTTACATAGTTTAATTCATAATTTCTTTGTGTGTTTAAGGGTACTTGCATTGTTTAATTCATAAATTTTGGGCGTATTATAGTATTTGAGAGTTGTAGCATCGCGTTTTAGTACCTGAATAGTGTAAATTCGCGTAGTCGTCTGTCTTCTGTTTTTGTTTTGAACGGCCAGTGTCGGTTGGTCACAGCCAGTGTGCTCCCTGCCGCCGTTGGATTAGCAGCTGCCAGCAGCAAGTCGTATACTCTTAGCTCATTAATTTGTTACATACTTTAATTCTTAATTTCTTTGCAAGTTTTTGGGTACTTGCATTGTTTAATTCATAAATTTCGGGCGTATTATAGTATTTGAGAGTAGTAGCATCGCATTTTAGTACCTGAATAGTGTAAAATCGCGTAGTCTCCTTCCGCCGCCGACCAGCGTGTCAGCAGTGCGCAAGTAGCAGCATTACTGCAGTTAGTAGGCAACCTTGTATTTTAATAACCGTTTAAATTTTGTGTCGAATTGTTTGTGCTCTCAGTAGATTAGTTCAGACGTTCTTTGCACAACAGTATTTAGCATGGATAGGGACTGCAACTGCTGTGTTCGGATGCGGGCTGAGTTGGCATCCCTTCACTCCCAGCTTCAGGCAGTTTTGGCTTCGGTCACACAAGTTGAGGCTGTTGCCAATGGGCATCACTGTGGGGGTCCGGATGGGGGTTTGTTGGGGACGGCCATCTCGTCCCACGCATCCCCCGATTGGACTACGACTGTGGCTGCCCGGGATAGTGCCCAAATTGAGGCTGACCCCTCACCTGTGATAGAGTGGGAGGTAGTCTCGAGGTGTGGGAGGTGGCGAAAGACATTCTGGAGGGCTGAACGAAAGGCCTCTCTAGTTTGTCTGACGAATCAGTTTCAGGCTCTGTCTCCGGCTGATACTGATCTTCGGCCGGACATGGCTGCTTGTCCTGTTCCAGAGGTTGCCCCTCAGTCTGCAAGATCCGGACGGTCGCAGAGGGTGGGCTTACTGGTACAGTGGAAACTCGATTAACCGTCATCTTCGGGACCGTGTTCGTGACGGTTGAGCGAATAGACGGATAACAGAAACACTGTATTCCTCCCAAACCTAAACTCAATCAATTATTTTATGTATAGACACATATCACTCTCACAGTAATATAGTAATATTTCGGAGCGAAAACAAATTAAACACGATTGTAATAGCAAATAAAACTATTTATTACATGATAAAAACATCCGTACAGTAGCTACAAAAGTTGCAAAATATGCAATGTACAGTACTGTACTGTACTATAAACTTACAGGTGAAATAGTTTATCTAGCTTGTAAATAGTCAGTCAATTTCTTCTGCCTTTTTGATGTTCGAGCTTTCACCGCGGCAATATTTCGTATTTTTCGGAGCAGTAGTGCCTGTGTTGTGTTAACCTCTTCTTAACTTTCAAACCATTCTATACACTTGGACAGCATTGTTTCGGCCTCTGAATGGCTAATAGTTTGTTTTTCTTCATGGTTTGAACACTCATCTTCATCAGCCCCTCCTTCTTCTCATTTGGTGGCACTTACGCTGGCAACAATTTCGTCATCACTCTAAATATGAAAACCCCCGTCCACTTTGTCACACTCTAACCACTCTCATACTTCTTCTGACGTCAAATTTGTGCTGATTTGTAAATTATTGCCCAAACTGACCATCTCGTCAACTGTCACACACTCAGGTTCCTCCGATTCTTCACCTCTAGGTTGAGGCCAAAGTTTATTCCAGCCGTTCTTGAGATTTGACACCGACAAATCACTCCATGCACTGGCAACATTGAAAATGGCATCTTTAATACTGCAAGAACTTCAGAAACTGTTTTACAGATGTTGATTCATCAGATGAGAGCAAACTTTTGATAAATATTTTTCAATAATGACGGTTCATGTTTTCGATGATTCCCTAATCCATGGGCTGTGTAAGTGAAGTTGTGTTTGCTGGAAGGAAGAGACATGTTATGTTGCCGTCATCAGTTTTCATTTCACAAGTAGGGTGCGTTGGGGCATTGTCTCATAGCCATAGCGCTTTCTGTGGCAACTTTTTTTCAGCCAAATGTGCTCTAACTTGAGGTACAAATTGTTTGTGAAACCAGTCAGAAAAAATTGATTGACCCATCCAAGCACTCTTCTGGGCCTAGTATTTCGCAGGGAGAGCATTCAAATTCAAATTCTTGAAAGCACGAGGTTTTCTTGATTGCCGGTCGCATTTGCGCAAACCATAGCAGTGATGCGATCTTTTTGTACTTTGAAACCTGGAGCAGCTTTTTCAGAGAGTGATGCTAATGTCTTTTGTGGTAAAGCCTTCCAATGAAGCCCAGTTTCATCACAATTGTAAACTTGCTCCCTAACAAGATTCAATTCAGTCATTTTTTCTTTAAATTGTTCCCGGAACTCAGCAATTACAGAGCTACCCGCGCTGAGTTTTTCTCCACTGATATCAAGTTGGCGAATGCCATGACGAAATTTAAGCTTGTCGATCCATTCGATACTTGCTTTAAAAGACCAGTCACCATCAAGTTTGTTGTTCATTTCAACATCCTTGGCCATTATTATAAGCCCTGAAAGTGGAATCCCCTGACTTCTTGCTTGTATAAACCATCGGTACATTGCAGGTTTCATTGTCTTTCTTGTTCGTACATCTCCATCCATGCTCTGCATTGCTGACAGATGTTATTCTATTTTATCAGCATCACGTTTTATATCGTTAACTGTTGTTCTTCCAGTACCATAAATCAGCCCTACACTTGTCGCAGTTTCGCCCTTTCTTAAACGTTTTACAATTTCAAATTTTTGATTAAGTCCTAAAACAACATGTTTACGTTTTTTCAGACATTTTATCAAGTAACTGTACCACACACACCTGCACTAAATACGGTAGTGTAAAATATTAGTCAATAAAGCTTATTCATGTGGAAAACACGTAACACGGCACAGCCCGCTAGATACACTGCGACAATTACAGTCTTCTCGCCACAACGAGAAACCGATCCAGTGGTGATTGTTGACTCACAAGTGAGACAAAGACAAGAAAAGGGGGAGATGTGTTAGCACGTCAACTGAATGTCATATTTTATGTACCATTCTACGGCGGGTGGGTACATTCACTTCCCTCTAAAATAGAGTAAATAAACAAAGCGAACGCGTCACTGCACCTTAGAGCATTCTGTTATTACAGTATTATTATGCTGTTACAGCAGTGATGGTTAACAGAAACTGACCGTTTAAAGAGTGACGGTTAATAGAGTTTTTACTGTACTTTGGAGCTCCAACGTCAGGCGCGTAATGGGGCTCCTTAGGGATATGGCAGCAAGAGAGGGGAAGAAAACCAACGTGCACTCCGTGTGCATACCGGGGAGAGTCATTCCAGATGAGGAAAGGGTCCTTCCGGATGCCATGAAGGGTACAGGGTGCACCCATCTGCAGGTGGTCGCTCATGTCGGCACCAATGATGTGTGTCGATATGGATCGGAGGAAATCCTCTCTGGCTTCCGGCGGCTATCTGATTTGGTGAAGACTGCCAGTCTCGCTAGCGGGGTGAAAGCAGAGCTCACCATCTGCAGCATCGTCGACAGGACTGACTGCGGACATTTGGTACAGAGCCGAGTGGAGGGTTTGAATCAGAGGCTCAAACAGTTCTGCGACCGTATGGGCTGCAGATTCCTCAATTTGCGCCATAGGGTGGTGGGGTTTCGGGTTCCGCTGGATAGGTCAGGAGTCCACTACACGCAGCAGGCGTCTACACGGGTAGCAGGGGTTGTGTAGCGTGGACTGGGCGACTTTTTAGGTTAGATGGTCTCGGGCAAGTTCAGAAAGGGCAACAGCCTCAAAGGGTGCGGGGCAAAGTGAGGACATGAGGGGACCAAGCAGCAATCGATATTGTAATTGTAAACTGTCGAAGCTGCATTGGTAAAGTACCAGTACTTCAAGCGCTGATAGAAAGCACCGAAGCTGAAATCGTTATAGGTACGGAAAGCTGGCTGAAGCCAGAGATAAATCCTGCGGAAATTTTTACGGACGGTGTTTAGAAAGGATAGATTGCATGCAACCAGTGGTGGTGGTGTTCTGTCGCTGTTAGTGGTAGTTTATCCTGCAGTGAAGTAGAAGGGGATAGTTCCTGTGAATTATTATGGGTGGAGGTTACACTCAACAACCGAGCTAGGTTAATAATTGGCTCCTTTTACCGACCTCCCGCCTCAGCAGCATTAGTGGCAGAACAACTGATAGAAAATCTGGAATACATTTCACATAAATTTCCTCAGCATGTTATAGTCGTAGGTGGAGATTTCAATTTACCACATATAGACTGGGACACTCAGATGTTTAGGACGGGTGGTAGGGACAGAGCATCGAGTGACATTATACTGAGTGCACTATCCGAAAATTACTTCGAGCAATTAAACAGAGAACCGACTAGTGGAGATAACATCTTGGACCTACTGATAACAGACAGACCCGAACATTTCGACTCGGTAGGCCTGGAACAGGGAATCAGTGATCATAAGGCCGTTGCAGCATCCCTGAATATGGAAGTAAATGGGAACGTAAAAAAAAAAAAAAAGGAGCAAGGTTTATCTGTTTAGCAAGAGTAATAGAAGGCAGATTTCAGACTACCGAACAGATGGAAACGAAAATTTCTTTTCCGACACTGACAATGTTGAGTGTTTATGGAAAAAGTTCAAGGAAATCGTAAAATGCGTTTTAGACAGGTACGTGCCGAGTAAAACTGTGAGGGACGAGAAAAACCCACCGTGGATGAACAACAAAGTTAGGAAACTACTGCGAAAGCAAAGAGAGCTTCGCTGCAAGTTTAAACGCAGCCAAAACCTCTCAGACAAACAGAAGCTGAACGATGTCAAAGTTAGCGTAAGGAGGGCTATGCATGAAGCGTTCAGTGAATTCGAAAGAAAAATTCTATGTACCGACTTGACAGAAAATCCTCGGAAGTTCTGGTCTTAGGTTAAATCAGTAAGTGGCTCGAAACAGCTTTTCCAGACACTCCGGGATGATGAGGGCATTGAAACAGAGGATGACACGCGTAAAGCTGAAATACTAAACACCTTTTTCCAAAGCTATTTCACAGAGGAAGACCGCTGTGCAGTTCCTTCTCTAAATCCTCGCACAAACCAAAAAATGGCTGACATCGAAATAAGTGTCCAAGGAATAGAAAAGCAACTGGAATCACTCAACAGAGGAAAGTCCACTGGACCTGACGGGATACCAATTCGATTCTACACAGTGTACGCGAAAGAACTTGCCCCCCTTCTAACAGCCGTGTACCGCAAGTCTCTAGAGGAACGGAAGGTTCGAAATGATTGGAAAAGAGCACAGGTAGTCCCAGTCTTCAAGAAGGGTCGTCGAGCAGATGCGCAAAGCTATAGACCTATATCTCTGACGTCGATCTGTTGTAGAATTTTAGAACATGTTTTTGCTCGCGTATCATGTTGTTTCTGGAAACCCAGAATCTACTCTGTAGGAATCAACATGGATTCCGGAAACAGCGATCGTGTGCGACCCAACTCGCTTTATTTGTTCATGAGACCCAGAAAATATTAGATACAGGCTCCCAGATAGATGCTATTTTCCTTGACTTTCGGAAGGCGTTCGATACAGTTCCGCACTGTCGCCTGATAAACAAAGTAAGAGCCTACGGAATATCAGACCTGGATTGAAGAGTTTTTAGCAAACAGAACACAGAAAGTTGTTCTTAATGGAGAGACGTCTACAGACGTTGAAGTAACCTCTGGCGTGCCACAGGGGAGTGTTATGGGACCATTGCTTTTCACAATAGATATAAATGACTTAGTAGATAGTGTCGGAAGTTCCATGCGGCTTTTCGCGGATGATGCTGTAGTATACAGAGAAGTTGCAGCATTAGAAAATTGTAGCGAAATGCAGGAAGATCTGCAGTGGATAGGCACTTGGTGCAGGGAGTGGCAACTGACCCTTAACATAGACAAATGTAATGTATTGCGAATACATAGAAAGAAAGATCCTTTATTGTATGTTTATATGATAGCGGAACAAACACTGGTAGCAGTTACTTCTGTAAAATATCTGGAAGTATGCATACAGAGCGATTTGAAGTGGAATGATCATATAAAATTAATTGTTGGTAAGGCGGGTACCAAGTTGAGATTCATTGGGACAGTCCATCAAAAAAGGAGTTGGCTTACAAAACACTCGTTCGATCTATACTTGAGTATTGCTCATCAGTGTGGGATCCGTACCAGATCGGGTTGACAGAGGAGATAGAGAAGATCCAAAGAAGAGCGGCGCGTTTCGTCACAGGGTTATTTGGTAAGCGTGATAGCGTTACGGAGATGTTTAGCAAACTCAAGTGGCAGACTCTGCAAGAGAGGCGCTCTGCATCGCGGTGTAGCTTGCTGTCCAGGTTTCTGGATGAGGTATTGAATATATTGCTTCCCCCTACTTATACCTCCCGAGGAGATCACGAATGTAAAATTAGAGAGATTCGAGCGAGCACGGAGGCTTTCCGGCAATCGTTCTTCCCGCGAACCATACGCGACTGGAACAGAAAAGGGAGGTAATGACAGTGGCACGTAAAGTGCCCTCCGCCACACACCGTTGGGTGGCTTGCGGAGTATAAATGTAGATGTAGATGTGAACTTATTTCAGTTCAAATCCGATGAGGTGTCTCGAGCAGAATGGCCTTCTCCATGTCGCCCCTCATGGATTCCGAAGATATCGGTAATGTGAAACTCAACTCGCGCTTTTCTCACATGTCATTTTGAAAGGCATGTATCAAGGATATCAAGTGGATATAGTATTTCTTGACTTCCAAAAGGTATCTGACTCAATACCACACATATCGTTATTATCCAAAGTACATCATATGGGATGTCAAGCGTGTAGTTTTTAGTAGGAAGAATACAGCATGTTACCTTGGTTGGAGAGTCATCGACAGATGCAGAAGTAACTTAGGTGCGCGCAGGGAAGTGTGTTGGGACACGTGCTGTTAAGAGTGTATGTAAATGACTTGCAGACAATATTTATACTAACCACACATTATCGTAGATGTTGCAGCTATCTATAATAAAGTACTCTCCGAAAAGTTGTCAGAAATTCAGTCAGATTTATTTACTTACATGTCAAGAGAGCGTCTCCCCACTCCCCATTGTTGCCAAATATATTCAAGATGGCGTATCCAAGATAGTAGTGATACATATGGCAATGTCTTAATGGTATCATGGCAGGAAGTCCAAGTTTTGGCGGGAAGATAGGTCAATTGGGCTACCTCCACTAATCTAAACCAGTGTGTCAACCATAAGGTCTGGAGTCCAACTGACCTAGTACACAGTACTGCCAGCAGAGGGCACTGTCATCCCTCCCATGATGTAACCCAAGATGGCGGTCTGGAGGGGGAAAATGGCGGGACAAGGACCCAGCCTGTTCTGGGCTTCTGGAGAGAGGAAGGAGTGTAATTTATTTATTTTTGGAACAATTTATTTAGGGACGAATTTCACATAGTTCATTATTACACTGATACAAAACACTCAACCTGACATGCTTGAGGTCGTTGTATATAGTCTACAGACCTGCAAACTACTCATAAACTGTCGAAATAGTGCAGTTCACTGATGTGCAGAGACGCAAACAACTCGCAAATTACCGAAAATGTAGTACACAGCATACAAACGTACAAACTACGGGTAGATTATCTAAATAATGCATGTAAAAGACTCTGCAAACATGCTCACAATGCTTAAACAGCCGAAAATAATGCAGTACACAAACACTCATTGCACATAAAAAACTCTTTTGAACTATCGTTAACCACGATGTACAGTGAACTGTTCCAATGCGTGCACGCACAGATGCCCCCGCGAGCCACTGCTGGTCGCAAGCTAGCGCTGCAGCGCAAACTATTGCTCTCAGGTCAGTGCCGACAGCAGGTGAAAGGTGTGTCTACAATAAGAGTTCTTCGAGTGTCTTACTGATGTAACATGTCTATGTAAATGAGATGCAAGTCACCCTTTGGGCAGCGCGCGCGTTTTTACCATCGCTGGCGTGCAACCTCTCTACCTGTGGACACTGACGTCACAGGTCGTGCTATAGAACTCTGTTCCAATGCTTCCCAGAATAGCACAGGGTGCATTATTCCTAGCTATTGTAATAGTACACCCCCGGCCGCGTTCGTGCTTACCCAGCCACCACCAATACCTGCGGGTCCAGCGCAGGCCTAATTGTCTGCATAGCGACTCACACGTGCAGGTGCAGTTAAAGTCTCTCATTGTTATACTGATGTCTCATGTCTATTTAAATAACAGCCAAGCCCCCTTCTGGACGCGGTAAAGAAAATTTCTGCAATGCTTTCAGAATCTGTTAACGAAAATGGCCTAGAACAACACCGAATGCTTTCTCCCTCGCGATCCTAACGTGACAGCCTGTCCATTACTTATCAGTCCCTTCTAGGTATTGGTAAACTTTCACAGAAATAGTTAACCCTCGCTTTTGTTTTAGCTTCCGTGACATCTCAGCTTGTCTGAATGGAAATTCCTGTCCTAACAGGACCTGTTCACGAAAATAGCTAAATTACTGATGGCTGCCGGTGTGGAAGCACACAGCCTGCCTTTTCTTTCGGTAGACTAGACTTTCAGCGGAAAGAAACTATTTTGCACAGATCGCTGTATTACACTGACAGTTAAACCCTGCAAAAGCGATCTACAGATCGTCAAATACATCCCACGCATTCACCGTGCTGGTGTGCAGCGCCGATGGCGGATACTACCACCGTAAACGCGACTGGCCGAGCGGTTCTAGGCGCTTCAGTTTGGAACCGCGCGACCGCTACGGTCGCAGGTTCGAATTCTGCCTCAGGTATGGATGTGTGTGATGTCATTAGGTTAGTTATGTTTAAGTAATTCTAAGTTCTAGGGGACTGATGACCTCAGATGTTAAGTCCCATAGTGCTCAGAGCCATTTGAACCAGAAACGCGGCCCATGACCGCAGCCGCCAAAGAACGTGTCAACCAGAGAGAGAGACACCAGGTAGCCATGGACGACGCCACATCCTGGGAGAACGGTATCAATACTCCCAGCACAATCACTCGTCGTATTGAGTCTTCTCAAATTTCTGCAGAGTATACACGTGACACCCGCGGTCCTGAAGGCAACTCAACGAAAACTGGGTATTAGTTCAGTATTCATCTGCCCGGGGGAAGCTGTGAGCCAAATCGTCATAACCCTTACAACCGTGGTTCTGGAACAAATATCAGTTTCTATAGTGCACATAATTTTTCATGTAAAAAAAGTCTTTCATTTCCCTTACGGCTATTGATGTGCTGAATCTATACCTCGCTTACGATAGGAGACGCAGTAGCGACCACCAGGCATTCCTACATACACCGCAAAGAGTGTTGTACAAAGGCTGAGTCGGTTCCCCTAGGCACAAAGGCGTCACTGCTTCTGGCCCTGACCTATTTGCTTGCTTGCCTACTTTCTACACGCATCTCCAGACTCTGGGATTACCAGAACACATACATTTTCACATGGTTTGCCAGAATATTATACCATTTACGCGATACTTCCCAATATCAAGCACATAGCAGTATCCTACCAATCGCTTGCCCAGCATAATTCCAAAGATACAGACTGAAAATGATTTCTCTACAAACCCGAAATTTTTGCGAAGTGAAAGCATGCTGTAAACCATTGAGTAACTAGAAACTTATCCCGTCTGCGAAGACCTGTATGTGAAAACTCGAAGAAAATAGAGGAAGCCGATATTTCCACTCGCGAATACTGAGGTTGGTGATACAACAGATTCCAAATCATCTTCATAACTTACAAACTCAATTAAGGTGTTCCTCATGTCTAGAGAACCAGAAAACGTGTCCACGCGTATTTCACCTCCCAGATTCAACACACCACAATCGATGTTCACTCAACCAAATAAAGATGCGAAATGTGAAGAAGCAGTCAACCAGAAATTTACGTGGGAGAGAATAATGTTCCAGTGCAAACACATGTTCATATTGAATCTTCTCAAATTTCCGCGTGATCACGAAAGCTGTCCAACACATACTAACTGTTCAGAATGAGATTTTCACGCTGCAGCGGAGTGTGTGCTAATATGAAACTTTCTGGCAAATTCAAACTTTGTGCTGGACCGAGACTCGAACTCAGGGCCTTTTGCCTTTAGCAGGCAAGTACTCTAGAGTTCAAGTCTCGGTCTGGCACACTGTTTTAAACTGCCAGGAAGTTACATACTAAGTATTAGTTCGCTATTCAGCCGTCTAGTGGACGACACGGTTAAGTCAGCTAAATTCTGGCATCCCAACAGGCCTTTCCATTTGGACGGCTCCTGCCGTTAACAGGAAACGTGATCATTCCCCCCACAGGCCACTGCCGGCGCCCCACGCACCCCTAGAGAGAATCCTCCTAGGAAATCGGTCACATATATATTTGATCGCTATACTTACAATTAAATGTTACGATTGCAGTCTCAGTTGAACGACATTCGACAGTGAGTGAAGTATCGGAAATACACCCTGCTTACGGCAGTGGCTCCGTAAACAGAAATATCTGTACCATTGTTATGACTTGACATACTCTCCCTTTTGCTATCACAGCATTCCACGTCAAATCCATAGTCATTTCGTTTACACATGTCGGAACATAAACACATACTTTATAAGCCTGATGCTCAAGGCGAACCTATCATGCATCCCCTATTACTAAGTATAAGTCTATAACTCATTGCTTGCGATACGAAATAATACCGACCGAAAATCAACAATGAGTGGAAATGCCTCATAATTTTTTCTCGCGAGTGGTACCACTGTGTCTTAGAAAGAGAGGCGTAATCGTCTTACAAACCGCCAGATGTTAAAAACCCGATCGCAATAACTAGTGTATATTACTGTTACAAGCGGTTTTGGTTCAACAGGTGCTTACAAGTATCCATGTCGAAAGCTATACTGGCGTTATAAATTGTGAGGTATGGTATTACCTCTGAATGAAGTGCTTTTTTCCAGACACATACCGTGACACTGAATATAGACGGTGATCGCCGGACTGTATACTATCAGACCAACAGTGCGGTTACACATCGCCGACGGTGTCATTACCGTAAGTGCAATAAATATATTCACTTGCCTGTCTTCTAACTTCTGATGTAGATTGTTATATTCTGCTGCTACTTCAACAGCAATAATACGTTCCCTTTGAATTCTTGTGAGAAAATTACTGAACAAATTAAGTTGTGCACGAATAAACAGAAACCACAGTTCACTATATTGCTGTTCAAAAATTTTTCTTAAACTTATTGGGGACTCCGTATTACTTAAAAATTAGCTCTTCAACGGTTCAAACAATACACTCCACCACTGGAAAGAGAGAGATCCACCGAGTCTTCCCATACTGCAGCACTTGCTGCTACTGGATTCCAATGTCACAGAATTCTTTCAGCTTATTGATACGTACTGTGTAAATGTTAAAGTGATGGTATATCTGGTAACAGATATTATTTATGTCAGCAGGTATCGTCTCTGCCATTGCAGATTCCAGTGCATTATGAGTAATATGTGCAGCATACCCTGCTGTCAGTATCTTCTTCTTAAATGTCTTTTCCTGTATAGAGTGCACATTTTTACCTTGACCTGTATTTGCCAGAGAGCCAAATTTGACAGGTGCATTATCCGCAACATAACCAGTAATTCTTTCTTCCGACATCTAACACCTTAACACAGATGTTCTGCAACGGTCTCAGCTGTCTCGTTTGGAAGAATGGAAACTCGCAGAAGCCTCACTTTTACATTTATATTCATGTTGTCAGGCACGCTGGAAAATTTGCAGAATCTAATCAGGACAGGAAGTATTTTCTTGTCTTTCCTATTTGATGCATCACTTGCCACTACGACGAAATTTGTTGACTTCTTTTCTCTTCTTTTAATCTTTATTCATATCAGTTATCTAGAACATCTGTGGCAATAGCTTCTGATTTAGTTCTTGCAACAGAAATTCACTGATAACATGACTTTTTGAGAAGATTGCTTGTACAGTACATACTTCTAGACTGATTTTGTGCAACATTATGATATGACCACACGAGTTCCATGTGACGCAGTTTCAGCTCCTCTGAACACAGTTGCTTTGTTCAAGAGAACATTTCCAACCCAGTTTTGGAAGTCGAACTTTGTTTCAATTTTAAGTTGTGCAGTGGCGTATTTAAATGCTGTTCAATGTCGTGCTTACCTTTGTCTTTAACTGATAAAATTACGTTGCAGGTGGCACATTTTGTCTTGCAATCGTCGTCTTTAATTCGCTTTATGCCAGGATAGTCATTTTCAAAAAGATCTCGAATTTTACATTTACGATGTGCCATTTCAGTTTTTCCACTGTTCTTGTTGAACAGCTGCTCAGTAGTTGATCATACACCGTCCACAGTGAGGTAGCAAATGCAAACTAATTCAACAATGACCCACATTGACTTCCGCATATACAATGATGTGCGGCAAATAACTCTGCAGGTAAGTGCGCTGATGGCTAGACAGTGGTAGCGGCTGCGTTACAGGTTGGCGTCTGCTCAATAAAGGCATCTCCATTTTAACATAGATAGCTTCCCCCTGCAATTAACGGAATGGTCTCTTCCGGGGTACACGAAGAGAACTGCTGTACCACACATTTGCCACACTGAACCGCGATACGCCATAAACCGACATTAGTGCTGCCAACTTTGAACGCAAAGCATTTTACATTATGTGAGACTGCGAAGTTCAAAAAGAGTACGGCATGTGTAAATAAAGGTAAAATGTAGAGTACATAGAGAAGGAGATGACAAAGAGTACTTGTACTCTATTTGGAGTAAGTCTGGTCACCCCACCTAAATAATTAACCATAGAAAACGCAAAAATTTTGACTGTATGTTTTACAGGCATTCATCTACAATCGTCATTTTCAGTTTTCGAATATCTGTATTCATTATCAAGATATACCCAAAAAACCATGTTATTTTGGAACTAAAATTGTCAACTATGGGAATTGTTACTTCCATTAATGGCAAATCTCCGAAATTTGTACCATACATTCTTAAGATGTTATTCTTGGGGAACCTTGAAACTTTTTCGATATCATTATCCGTCACTGAGACACAGAAGTTCAAAGCTACCATACTTATTAACATACGAAATGCACTTAATATACGGTCTGAGGGGCTAATTTTGTTTTAAATGACGTAGTGAGCACATGTTAATGATCCCAGGGTCATTGGAAGGGTTTTGAGGTCACCGCACCATGTTTTTAGTCAGCGTTTTTCACCAATAAAGCCTTATCAGGTGTTGCCTGTGTATGATGGTACTTCACGCCTATACGGCGTGAACAAAAATTGAGGCACTTGGCGATCAGCGTGCGATTCCTCATTCCAATTCAAGACAAAAATATAACTAGAAAAATCTAGTCCCGCCAGAGGGTTTAATAGAAATGCAGTTTAAAAATGAAGGCTCTGGCAATGTTGTAACTATTTTCAGCGTGGCCAAGAACAGGTAGCATGAAGTCTACGCTGTGCCGGTGTCCCATTAAATCAGTATAATCTGCCGCCGGCAGCGCTACGGAGCAGTCACGCATCATAGGTGGGCTAGCCGGGCACGTTTCGCTGCGAAGCGCCCTCTTTCTTATACGACCATGAAATGTCACTGGAATCCACCGGCCCATAGTTAGTAGTACCATGTACGTGAAGATGATTAACGACGCAACGAGCGACAGGGTGCTACAGGACGACAAACGTGTACAACATTTCTGTCATTCCGACAGCAACAGAGGGCCAGTTACCGTCGATCACGGTGGTCTCAGCTTACAAACGATATGGATATTCGATCTGCCATTCGAGCTATACGCGGACGCCATTCCTTGCGACACTCCCACCCTACTACAGCATCCTGGAACATGTCGCCGAACTATGGGTACAGTTCCGAACCTACCCCGTCTTAAGTCGTATCAGGCAGGTTCGTATCGATCTGCAGAGCCACATGTCCTCCTACATTCTTATCGGAGGCTGCCGTGTCATCATAAAAATGATGGTAAACCTGTTACAGCTGCAGGAAGAAGGGCCATTTGCGGTCTGACTGTGACCAACGACGCGTCGCGCAGCTCCCATTGTTAAAAGTGTCCATGTCACCCACGCTCACCACCCGACCAGTAAGTTACGTGGTGGCCCTCGCCAGGACTGTGGCTTCACCCAGCCTGTCGCATAGCCTCTCCAACCGGCACGTCCCGCCATCCCACCACCTGACTCCTGCGACAGGTGCCATGGAGACTGGTACCTCTCCACAACATCTAGTTGACTTCTTCATTGTAAAAATCAAGACCTTCGAATCAGGTCCATGCTCCACCCTGCTGTCGTCTGACACTGAGGAACACATGTGCAAACAACGGTCGCCGCGCTAGTACAAATGGCGTTGCAGCTTGCCCATGGGTCTTCATGACACCCAAGACAGAGGAGACGCCGCCCAACCAACCAACGGTATCATGGAGATGTCGGCGGACAACACTAGCGATGACCAACACTTTCTGCCGGATGGGCAACCAGTAAGGGCTGCCCTGAACACAATACTGACTGGTGCGTGGGTTGAAACACCTGTCTCCCTGTGGGCACCACGTGGTCTCTGTTGCCAATCCCACACTGGATAGACCCTTGGCACAGGGGTGTGGGGTCAAGACGTGGAGGACGAAATGTCTCCTCTACATGACTGCTTCCTTCTCCCATCCTCAGCGATGTTGCTCATTAATACTGGAAATGAGGCACAGTGGCAGTAGTGGAGCAAAGAGAGTTCTAAACCACTTTTGATATGAAATAAATATATAATTAATTAAAATGTGACAGACGATTAATTTATGAGCCTAAGTTATTGTTATGATAATTGATTTACGATACCTGTGGCTATACTAAGTGATTTATGACTCCCTGAAGATATTCTGTCCTTCTGATAAATCTCCCCACCCCTGCACCCCTCCTACTCACCCACCTCTATGGGAAAAGGAACACCTTTTCTCGTCACCACCTCCCTTGTTCAGTTCTGAACCACTTTTCCCCCTCCCCAAGATTCCTCCTCTTCTCCTCCACTTCAACTTCCTTCCCACACTTCCCTACTCCCATCCTCGACTTCCCCCCTCCCTTCCCAACTTCCCCTCCACTCTCCAGTTTGTGAGTTGGCATGAAAAAGACTATTTGATGAGTTCCTGGAGGTTAGGTACATAAGGTACAGTCTTTATTTATTTATTTTGAGTTTTGGTGGAAAACGTGTTCTTGGTGGTGGTCCCACCAACTCTTTCTCTGATCACGTGTGTGTGTGTGTGTGTGTGTGTGTGTGTGTGTGTGTGTGTGTGTGTGTGTCTTCATCTCGAAGACTGATTCCCCTAGTCCACAATACTGCTACCAGGGGGTGCTTGAAAACATCCTACATCCACCCTTACCAGCCTCCACACTCCATCACCCACTCACTCCCACTTTCTGTCTCCCACCAACGCCACCTGTCTCCTCACACTACCAGCTCTCTCCCCACCTCCACATACTGCCACCCCACGCCCCCAATTTTTCCGATTGTTTGGGTAAGATTGCTTCGAATTTTGAAGACCGACTGCTCTAGCCCACAACAGCACCACCACAGGGTTCTCAAAACTGCCCTACAGCTGCCCCCACCTGCCACCACTTTTCATTGCTCCACATCCCAATTGTGTATTGGCAGCAAGACGGCTGGGGTGGAAGGCACTGTGTTTAATTTTGGAGGGAAATGTGTTCAGTTGACAAGATGCTGGTGTTGCACAGAGAGGAGTTAATAAGTGTGTTACCTGCAAGAATACAGCTGAGGATTGAGTCCATAGCCTCCTAAGTGGTGAACGGAATGAAGTGACAATGGGTAATCGTAGGGGGATACATTTAAGTAAATAATAGTGATGTAGCAGGATGGACTGAAGAGGCATTTTGCAACTTGTAGAGACTACTGTCCGTGCTGGAGCAGTTTACGTTTTTTGAAATAGCCATACAATCCACACCGCAGGAGACAAGATCATCTTATTCCTCTTCAACAGACTAAATGAACCAGATGTGCTCACCTTGGTGTAAGGGGCTCAACTGAGGGCGCTTTTATGTGTGTGTATGTGTTCACCTTTCTGTGTGCTCTAATCTACAATATCACTCGAAACTGGAGGGGAACTGTCCTACTGCCACTGTCAGAAGAGTTGCTTCCTCTGGATCAACAAATCAAATAGCTGCTGATGATGTTGTACACAGACCTATACATATGAGATAAGAAGGTACAGGACAGCAAACTATCGCCGAAGTGTAGGAAGAGTTGCCTGCTACAAATCTACAAGCGTATAGCTGCCTTGGAACTTGTACATAGATACACAGTAAGAAAATATAGGGTAGCAAACTGTCACTGAAGTGCAGTAAGAGTTGCCTTTTACCGATCTACTAGTGAAACAGCTGTTGACGAAGTTGTATACAAACATATACATATATGGTAAGAAGGTACAGAACAGGAACCTATCACTGAAATGTAGGAAGAATTGCCTCCTACCAACCCACAACTCTGTAGCTGTTGAGGAACTTGTACACAGATACTTGGTCAGAAGGAATATGGCAGCAAACTATCACTGAAGAGTAGGAAGGCCAATACATGCTGCCACAAGTGACGGAAAATGCTTCACAAACATACACTCCCGGAAATGGAAAAAAGAACACATTGACACCGGTGTGTCAGACCCACCATACTTGCTCCGGACACTGCGAGAGGGCTGTACAAGCAATGATCACACGCACGGCACAGCGGACACACCAGGAACCGCGGTGTTGGCCGTCGAATGGCGCTAGCTGCGCAGCATTTGTGCACCGCCGCCGTCAGTGTCAGCCAGTTTGCCGTGGCATACGGAGCTCCATCGCAGTCTTTAACACTGGTAGCATGCCGCGACAGCGTGGACGTGAACCGTATGTGCAGTTGACGGACTTTGAGCGAGGGCATATAGTGGGCATGCGGGAGGCCGGGTGGACGTACCGCCGAATTGCTCAACACGTGGGGCGTGAGGCCTCCACAGTACATCGATGTTGTCGCCAGTGGTCGGCGGAAGGTGCACGTGCCCGTCGACCTGGGACCGGACCGCAGCGACGCACGGATGCACGCCAAAACCGTAGGATCCTACGCAGTGCCGTAGGGGACCGCACCGCCACTTCCCAGCAAATTTGGGACACTGTTGCTCCTGGGGTATCGGCGAGGACCATTCGCAACCGTCTTCATGAAGCTGGGCTACGGTCCCGCACACCGTTGGCCGTCTTCCGCTCACGCCCCTACATCGTGCAGCCCGCCTCCAGTGGTGTTGCGACAGGCGTGAATGGAGGGACGAATGGAGACATGTCGTCTTCAGCAATGAGAGTCGCTTCTGCCTTGGTGCCAATGATGGTCGTATGCATGTTTGGCGCCGTGCAGGTGAGCGCCACAATCAGGACTGCATACAACCGAGGCACACAGGGCCAACACCCGGCATCATGGTGTGGGGAGCGATCTCCTACATTGGCCGTTCACCACTGGTGATCGTCGAGGGGACACTGAATAGTGCACGGTACATCCAAACCGTCATCGAACCCATCGTTCTACCATTCCTAGACCGGCAAGGGAACTTGCTGTTCCAACAGGACAATGCACGTCCGCATGTATCCCGTGCCACCCAACGTGCTCTAGAAGGTGTAAGTCAACTACCCTGGCCAGCAAGATCTCCGGATCTGTCCCCCATTGAGCATGTTTGGGACTGGATGAAGCGTCGTCTCACGCGGTCTGCACGTCCAGCACGAACGCTGGTCCAACTGAGGCGCCAGGTGGAAATGGCATGGCAAGCCGTTCCACAGGACTACATCCAGCATCTCTACGATCGTCTCCATGGGAGAATAGCAGCCTGCATTGCTGCGAAAGGTGGATATACACTGTACTAGTGCCGACATTGTGCATGCTCTGTTGCCTGTGTCTATGTGCCTGTGGTTCTGTCAGTGTGATCATGTGATGTATCTGACCCCAGGAATGTGTCAATAAAGTTTCCCCTTCCTGGGACAATGAATTCACGGTGTTCTTATTTCAATTTCCAGGAGTGTAGTAGTAACACAACTACCGCAAAAACCGACCCCAAAAGATCCCACCTGAGGTGACTGGCGACAGCTGCACGTGTGTTCACCTCGATGTGTGGATGCAGACTAGCCCGCTTAGAACCAGTCTTACATCCCTTCCTACTTCCTCTCCTCCCTTCCTCTCCTTGTCCTGTAGGTAGGTTGGTCGGTTGGTTGGGGAAGGAGACCAGACAGCGTGGTCATCGGTCTCATCGGATTAGGCAAGGAAGTCGGCCGTGCCCTTTCAGAGGAACCATCCCGGCATTTGCCTGGAATGATTTAGGGAAATCACGGAAAACCTAAATCAGGATGGCCGGACGCGGGATTGAACCGTCGTCCTCCCGAATGCGAGTCCAGTGTCTAACCACTGTAACCACTGCGCCACCTCGCTCGGTGTCATGTAGGTAGATATACCGGTTTTTCAAGCCTGTTGTAACCTATTGCTGATGTTGGACAAATAGAGTCATCTGCTGGCAGTGATATACTGTTTCCGGTCTGCAGAAATCAGTCAGAAATGGAACAATTGTGATATACTTTACTATTCGTCATGGATGGAGAATTGGTGGTAAGTTCCTATGGGACCAAGCTGCTGAGGTCATCGGTCCCTAGGCTTACACACTACTTAATCTAACTTAAACTAACTTACGCTAAGGACAACACACATACCCATTCCCGAGGGAGGACTCGAACCTCCGAAGGGGGGAGCAGCACGAACCGTTGCAAGGCGCATGAGACCGCGCGGCTACCCCGCGCGGCAATGGAGAATTGAACGGTGAATAGCAGTCAGCTTTCAAACGTTCTGGATCTGTTGACACTGTCTGGAAGTGGTCCTCAGCTCAGGAAAATCAGTCTACTGTAGGAAAAACATTGAAATAATACATCCCATGTAACTGAGATACACATGAATCTTCATACTAGTCGTCTCACAGTGCACCTATCCATCCGTTCTGCCGCCGACATGTGGAGAGCAGTATCCACATTCGCTAGGGAGGGATAAGATTCCTGTTGTACAGAGAGCAGAAGAATAGACAGTGGAGGAATATTACGCCTAAAGTGTTTACGTTCTCAGCGGGTCAATTGCTGTAATGTCAGCTCATTTATTTTAAAAGCAGTGCCTGAATAAACACGAACACTCATTTTCTGCATGAATTATCACCTTTGTTTATTCTCTATGTGTGATTTTTAAGGTTGCTACAATGAATTTGTACCGACAGACCTCATCTCACATTGTGTAAAGGGTGTGATCCTTCGCTATTAAAACGAATACTTTGATGGGAACAGTGCAAACAATGGATGTAGTACATAAATCAATGAAATCTCCAGCTAAGTAACTGTAGAATCACACTCGTTATTTGAAGCTATGCTTCCTGCAATGATTATTGAACCTACAACATGGAACGTTACATTGAATATATTTCAAAATAGACACTTAACATCATCCAGCATTCCTTAAACACATTTTAAGTTAGAAAGTTCCACATACTATGGCGATTAGAAGACTTCTGTAATAACGTAGTGGTGGTAGGACCAAACAATAACACGATAATAAATATTGAGCGAACATTCCAGGATGGATGGACGTGTTTTTCTTTTAAGTGGTACCAGTGTGTCTTAGGAGGAGGAGAGAAACTAATTCTCTTATAAGCGGGCAGCTGTTTAAAAAAGCACAATAGCAACGACTATGTGACGCTATAAGAGCATCCCGCCCTTGGTTCTGCAGGAAGATGAAACAGTGTAGAAACATCACACAACTATGGCAAAAAGGTCCTTCCAGGACAACAGTGCATGTGTCTTCAACTCGGTATGTGGATAGGGACGAAGCAGCTCAGAACCATTCTTGCCTTCCCTCCCACTTCTTCCCCTCCTCCCTCCCTCTTCCCCCCCCCTTAGGTGGGGATACTCGTTTTCCAGGCATATTCTGTCCTGTTGCCGACAGTACATAAGGAGCTCCATCCACTGCAGGTGCTCTGCTTTGATCGGTGTTGGGTTGAAAATGATACACTCCTGGAAATTGAAATAAGAACACCGTGAATTCATTGTCCCAGGAAGGGGAAACTTTATTGACACATTCATGGGGTCAGATACATCACATGATCACACTGACAGAACCCAGTGTATATCCACCTTTCGCAGCAATGCAGGCTGCTATTCTCCCATGGAGACGATCGTAGAGATGCTGGATGTAGTCCTGTGGAACGGCTTGCCATGCCATTTCCACCTGGCGCCTCAGTTGGACCAGCGTTCGTGCTGGACGTGCAGACCGCGTGAGATGACGCTTCATCCAGTCCCAAACATGCTCAATGGGGGACAGATCCGGAGATCTTGCTGGCCAGGGTAGTTGACTTACACCTTCTAGAGCACGTTGGGTGGCACGGGATACATGCGGACGTGCATTGTCCTGTTGGAACAGCAAGTTCCCTTGCCGGTCTAGGAATGGTAGAACGATGGGTTCGATGACGGTTTGGATGTACCGTGCACTATTCAGTGTCCCCTCGACGATCACCAGTGTGTACGGCCAGTGTAGGAGATCGCTCCCCACACCATGATGCCGGGTGTTGGCCCTGTGTGCCTCGGTCGTATGCAGTCCTTATTGTGGCGCTCACCTGCACGGCGCCAAACACGCATACTACCATCATTGGCACCAAGTCAGAAGCGACTCCCATCGCTGAAGACGACATGTCTCCATTCGTCCCTCCATTCACGCCTGTCGCGGCAGCACTGGAGGCGGGCTGCACGATGTTGGGGCGTGAGCGGAAGACGGCCTAACGGTGTGCGGGACCGTAGCCCAGCTTCATGGAGACGGTTGCGAATGGTCCTCGCCGATACCCCAGGAGCAACAGTGTTCCTAATTTGCTGGGAAGTGGCGGTGCGGTCCCCTACGGCACTGCGTAGGATCCTACGGTCTTGGCGTGCATCCGTGCGTCGCTGCGGTCCGGTCCCAGGTCGACGGGCACGTGCACCTTCCGCCGACCACTGGCGACAACATCGATGTACTGTGGAGACCTCACACCCCACGTGTTGAGCAATTCGGCGGTACGTCCACCCGGCCTCCCGCATGCCCACTATACGCCCTCGCTCAAAGTCCGTCAACTGCACATACGGTTCACGTCCACGCTGTCGCGGCATGCTACCAGTGTTAAAGACTGCGATGGAGCTCCGTATGCCACGGCAAACTGGCTGACACTGACGGCGGCGGTGCACAAATGCTGCGCAGCTAGCGCCATTCGACGGCCAACACCGCGGTTCCTGGTGTGTCCGCTGTGCCGTGCGTGTGATCATTGCTTGTACAGCCCTCTCGCAGTGTCCGGAGCAAGTATGGTGGGTCTGACACACCGGTGTCAATGTGTTCTTTTTTCCATTTACAGGAGTGTATACTGTTTCTGGTCTGCAGAAATTAAACTTATTTCTAGGAAATGCCGACCCCTGGAACAATATCGAAATACTTGACTATTCGTCACGGAGCAGCCAGCAGTATGCTACGGCCATTGGCTATGTCTCACAGTGGGAATGGGGAGCTCTCGTCAGATGGGCGGATGCCGTACCCGGGCTGGCGCAATGACCGGTGGCCGTTGAAGCCGTTGCTGGCGGCCGCTATTCAGTACGCTGGCGCTGACCACCCCGCTGACGCCGTCGGCTTCCAGCAGTATCTCGTTGCCCGAGCACTCAAACGTAATGTATATGGAAGTCATGTGAATAAATTATCATGTATGTGCGTATTATGTACACTTTAGACTCATAAATATCAATACAAAACAGCACATTTCACGCTATCTATTCACATGCCAGCGGGAAAAAAACACAGTCATTTTTATATCCGAAATAAAGTTGCAATTCACAGCCTTCCCTTCACGTTATTTCGTATCATCCAACTGAGTAAAACTATGGGCTCGGTCTACGTACTGCTGTCGATGAGGGATGAGCCAATTGCCGTGGTCGGAGTTCTACAGCAATCATTTTTGTCGTATTTTTCCTCACAAATAAAGCCACTAGAAAATAATAGTGGATACAGTAACATCGTTGTATCTATTGAGGTACCAAAAAAACTGTAGGTAGGTTACACTAGACTGCACTTTATGCTACAGACAATAATTCCATTCTGTACGTCTGATACCTAGACTTGTCTTCACACAGCAGTATCGTTGCCCGAGCACTCAAACGTAATGTATATGGAAGTCATGTGAATAAATTATCATGTATGTGCTTATTATGTACACTTTAGACTCATAAATATCAATACAAAACAGCACATTTCACGCTATCTATTCACATGCCAGCGGGAAAAAAACACAGTCATTTTTATATCCGAAATAAAGTTGCAATTCACAGCCTTCCCTTCACGTTATTTCGTATCATCCAACTGAGTAAAACTATGGGCTCGGTCTACGTACTGCTGTCGATGAGGGATGAGCCAATTGCCGTGGTCGGAGTTCTACAGCAATCATTTTTGTCGTATTTTTCCTCACAAATAAAGCCACTAGAAAATAATAGTGGATACAGTAACATCGTTGTATCTATTGAGGTACCAAAAAAACTGTAGGTAGGTTACACTAGACTGCACTTTATGCTACAGACAATAATTCCATTCTGTACGTCTGATACCTAGACTTGTCTTCACACAGTAGGTACGTACACGTGGGAGCAACATTCACTTTAGAGAAGATGTTCAAAGCGACCACCTCGATTTGGGAACATTTCGCCATTTGCTGGATCATACTTTGCTGGACCTTACGCCACACACCTGCATTCACATTGTCGAAGCGGCATGCATGCGAGCTATTAGGTCGTGTACATCCATGGCTTGAATAGTATCAACCTGTTCCTTTAAAAGCCAAAGAAATAAAAGTCTAGTGGTTAAAGGTCCGAGGAACATGGAGACCAGATCACTGGACCTCCACAACCAATCCATTTCTCTGGAAACGCTTCATTATAATAGTTACGCACATTTCTTCCCAAGTGTGGAGGTGCGCCCTCATGCTGAAACCATAGTTGTCACCGAACACCAAATGGAACATTTTCTAATGTATCAGGAAAAGTATTTCAAAGAGAAGTGCGAAACAGGGGCACATTCACCTGGGCTGAAAATGGGTAAGGGCCCAAAAGCACTCCTCCTACGATTCCAGCCCATAGATTTATCCCAAAGTGTGTCTCAAAACCACATTCATGGGTGGCATGTGGGTTGTGTTCCAATCAATAATGGCTGTTGTGGAGGTTGAAAATACCTTCACGAGTGAAGCTTGATTCTTCAGTCGATATCACGTTATTTATAAAATGTCCGTTATCTTCTACTTGGTGCGAAAGCCATTCACAAAACTGTCTCGTCTAATACGGTATTCCGGCCACTAGTGTTGAGTTAATGTGTAATTACATGGATACAGTTCTTCCTCGAGCAACACTGTAATGATATGATAGAATTCTTCAGCGTGCAACACATCAACAGCCAGTCTTTGAAATATCTGGAACTGCCTGGCAATATCATCGGTACTTCGCCGAGATGACTGGTGAACGGTTTGAAGAATCTTCTCCTCTGTTCGTGGAGTACGCCTAGTCATTGGGCGACCTCTACCCATTACTCGTGGGGGAAAATTACCGGTTTCTCGAAGGCATTGCTCCAGGCGACGAAAAACATTCTAATCGAGATGGCGCCGTTGAGGGCACCATGCAGCATACATATGAGCAGCAGGAGCAGCAATTTGGTTATTGGACGCGCGCAGTAACAAAAGCTTATCAACGAATTCATAGTTTGTGTATTCCATAGAGAATCTGTCCTACATGAAATTGATAGGACCAGTTTAATGGATCCCACTGTCACGTGATACGTCATTGACACATGACATAATGATGTTCTGCTTATAAATGACGAGAATTAGTGAATATTAGTGAACATAAACGGAATCTGACGAGGACTGGAGCCATAGCTTCATGGTGGATGGCCGGCCGAAGTGGCCGTGCGGTTAAAGGCGCTGCAGTCTGGAACCGCAAGACTGTTACGGTCGCAGGTTCGAATCCTGCCTCGGGCATGGATGTTTGTGATGTCTTTAGGTTAGTTAGGTTTAACTAGTTCTAAGTTCTAGGGGACTAATGACCTCAGCAGTTGAGTCCCATAGTGCTCAGAGCCATTTGAGCCATTTTTCATGGTGGATGTAGGCTGGATGTCCCAGCAGTCTACTCAGTGAGCTATGGCTGGTGTGGTAATGTGGGTTGATATAAGTTCCTCTGTACGTTCCGATGAACTGCACGAAGTGACAGTGTTGCCAGCACCTCGTTTTCATACATATGTTTTCAAAATACATCCGATCTGATTTTGATAGATAAAAATTTGTCTTCAATCTAGATGAGGAATCGCATTCCGACCTCCAGGTTCGGAATTTTTTTTTCACCCCGTAGAAAAATGCCCAAAGTGGTACCGCAGGGACAAAAAACAGACTAAAAATGATTCAAATGGTTCTGAGCACTATGGGACTTAACATCTGAGGTCATCAGTCCCCTAGTACTTAGAACTACTTTAACCTAACTAACCTAAGGACATCACACACATCCATGCCCCAGGCAGGATTCGAACCTGCGACCGTAGCGGTCTTGCGGTTCCAGACTGCAGCGCCATTAACCGCACGGCCACTTCGGCCGGCGACGGTGGAAGAGAGAGGAGACAGTGCAAGTGGGAGAGACAGACAGAGGAGATAGTGATCGAGGGAGGGAAAAATTTGTGGTGGAAGAGACGCACAGAGGCAGAAACAGTGGTAGCGCAAGAGAGATGAGACAACGGAAAAACGAAAAATTAGTGGAGACCATACATAAGTAAATGGCGGGGGGGAGGTGGGGCGAGACTGGACGATCCCAGATAGGTAGTTTTTAACACGTGGGTATAGGGGAAGCCGCAGTTAGGAACGGAATTCTAAACACGTAGGTATTGGGGAATAAATGATTTGGTCCTCTCCCCACCCCCCATCCCCCGCAGAATTTTTTAGCTGTCTGGTTACGGTCGAGATAGTGGCAGTGACAAAGAAAGACGAAGGGAAACAATGGGAGAGAGATATATACAGTATAGGGCCTCGAATATGTTCGTATGTCAAACTTTTTGGTTAGGAAGGTGGAATAACGATTTAGGCAGCTGGCTCCCAATAATCCTATCATAGTCTTTTAAAGAGGAACATTTTAGCGTTTTTTGTGCTTCCACAGGAGCATTTTTCCGCTGGTAAGTATTTACACCACTGTGTTTTATAAGATCACGTGCGATAACTGTCAAAAGAACTAGATTAGACAGACGGGATGAACACTTAAAAATCGGTTTAGTGAACATACGCTTACACAAAGTAAAACTGCACTAGATACGCATTTATCAACAGATAAACATGAAATCACTAGTACTGGCAATAAATTGAGGTTCTGCATAGAGCAAACAAAGGGTGGTATCTTGACTTGCTTGAGGAACTTGAAATTCATTTTGCCAAAAGAAAAGAACCTGGTGAGAATCTTAACGAACCGAATGAATGTTTCCGTAAAGCTTACTTTAACATTTTCGATGACATTCTGCTGTAGGTGAGCAATGCCTGAAGTTGTTCTTCGTTCCAAAGACATGTTCTTTTATTTTTTATTTTTTTAAACCATGTTATATGGCCGTGACGGAAAGTAGTCGGCGCAGACTAGCCTGCGGCACGTACAAACGAACTACTGTATTACTCGTCAGTGTACCCGCTATGGTAGACGGTGTACTTCACGACCACTGTATTGTTCGCACAGTAGTATCATTAAGCGTCTTTATTAAATTGCAGTAGTATTTGACAAAAGATACAGCTATTTTTTGTAACTACTATCCCTCTTTTCGTCTCCCCTTTTTAACCTACTGTAAGACTCCGTGATACGGTTTTATTCATTAATACGAAGACCACATCTTAAAGTGTTATTGTAACAGATGGAAGACTGAAGCTATGGTGATTGGATATGTTTTTTGATTCCGCACTGTCCTGTAAAATATAGAAACAAGAACAAAAAATGTACTATGCACACTGCACTATGAGGCTGTTTCTTACGTCTGTATTTTATATTTTAGTGTATAATGCATACTGAACACTGGAATGCAATACATTAATGTGTCTTTTAAAACTTAATTTCATGATTTATTTTATTTTATGATGGAGAAATCGTTTTTGACGCTGTTTTAATGTACGAACATATGGCATATGCACACTTAACGTGACTATACATTTCATTTTAGCCCACACACACCCTTTGTATTATACCTTAATTGAAGAACTGCACTTTGAGATGTCAGGTATGTGAGGGTTCTCGTGGTATTTCGTTGTTAATTGTGAAACTTCTGATGGTACTGTCGGTAATTTCACACTTTTTTAATTCCTTATCGTTGTTGTTTGTTTTTCCCTTTTCCAACTAGACCTAAAGGTTATCTGCAGTGCAAACTGAAACCGGCAAACTGTATTAGGCACATAACACATCTCCTCCGAGCCATTTCCAAAGGATTGCAAAGATAAGATTAGACTAATTACAGCACGCACAGAGAGGTTTAAGTAATCATACTTCCCACGTTCTGTAAAGAGAACAGAATAGGAGAACTTCCTAGTAAGTTGTACAATGTGACGTACCCTCTGCCACACACTTCGCAGTTGTTTGCAGGATACTGATGTGGATGTAGATATAGATATAGTTAGATGTTGATCACGACAAAGACGAGACCTTAAACTCAAAAGACTATCTGTTCGTATTTCTTTTATTGAAACCAGTTTCTTGTAAATTTAGAGCTACTATCACGGTGCTAACTTATAAAAGACATGACTACATGTCAATATATCATCTCCGTGAGAACAGTTCAGTCCATGTGCATATTAGATGGTCCAAGCTCTTGCCTTTTAATGAGGGAATCGTGCAGGGGAGACGCCGGCGTAGTACTTCGCATCTTTAACAGCACGTAACAAAAGCAGTGAAGTCGGAAAACCCCGTGGATGAGGTTAGTGCATCTGACATTGTGGCGAGCGCACGGCGGCTGGGCCGAAGCGTGCAAAAAGTGCGGCCGCGTGAGGTGCTAACGCCCTCAAGGTCGAGGCCACATTCCTGCGCGCTCAATAAAGCCAGCCAGGCCACTTCCTATTCGGCAGCAGGCCCCCCGTAAAAACTGGTAGCGGCTAAGTGACTCACGGATGAGCGAGTAGCGAGGAGCAGGGGGGGGGGGGGGGGCGGAATTTATCACACCGCCAACGCAGGAAGCGAATCTCGTTTAGCAAACTTCCGGCACTGACACACAGCGCCGGTTCAATTTGCACTGCCACTTATCAGGCTTAAGTTATCGCTTTATGCGCAATGTCTCTTCATCGATGATTAATGCCTCAGTTAGAAGTCTCCTCTTATTTTATTATGAAGCAAAAGTATTTTCCTGTATGGGTGTCTTCTGCCACCAACTTTCCCCATATTCTGAAACTTGGTTGAATATTTATCTACACAAGTGATCATAGGTGAACAGCTTAGGTCATCAGTCACGGATTTCTTACTTCCATAATGTATCTTCGTCCCTAAGACGTTATCTTTCTGTGGAAAAATTGCGTTTCTTCCATTTTTTCTCTATTTAGTATTAGTCAGAAGGGATACCTAACAGCAGATGTAAGATGATAAACTTACGTGCCATCTTCTGCTCGTAAGAAGAATTTAAATCACGCATAGCACCGATAAAAGTTAATGGGAATATAATTGTTATAGTGTGAAAATTACCTTAATCTTTGAAGGGTATAAAGCGGTTACTGCGTTAGGTCAGATAAGAATACATGCCGCCATTATAGCACATGCAGTTCCGGTACTACTGTACCTTCCTCTTCTTCAACGAAAGTTGCATGTTTTGTGAAGGAGCTCCTCCTTCAGTCACCGAATTCTAAAAGCATTGGGACTAAATAGCTGTTTTTGTGAGATATCCAAATCATTTGTCCGTGTGGATACCACCATTTTGTTAGAGAATCTACAGTTTAGTATAATTAAAGGTTTAATTAATAAATTGACCATATCATACGTAATGTAGAGAGTGCAGAAAGCTGTGTTACCTTAATGTGGCTAATTTTGAGTTGGATGAGTCTTCTGACTGAGGAGAAGTCGTGGATAGAGCTCCACACATTCAGTACTAGTATCACTATTCTTGCACAAAAAAGTAGAATGAAATTCGGCAGGCAATTTTGCACGTATTTTTCATTTAATTTGTGTCTGGTTTTGTAATTAGGGTATGGCAACGGCCATGATTGCATTGAGAATGTTTTTATTGAAGATCTTGGACCACAGTGACTGGTAGTATGGTGCTCTATGTAGCTCCATTTACCTTTTATGATGTGGTGTACTCACTGTTTTCTGAATGCTTTTTCTTGACGTCCAAAAGGTATTTGACTCAGCACCATTCTTATTATCAAAAGTGGATCGTATGGGGTACCAAGCGAGGTATGAGACTGGATTGAGGATTTCATGGTGGGGAAGAGTACAGGAAGCGGCGACACCGTGATGTAGCTAATTATGAGTTAGATGAGTCTTTTGACTGAGGAAAACTCTTTACTAGAGCTCCACATGTTCAGTACTTAGTCGCTATTATTTCAGAAATTGGTGTATTGAAATGCGGCAGGCAGCTTTACATGCCTTTTTCATTAAAGTTGAAATTGGATACGTGATTAGTGGATGATAACGATGTAGATTGCATCAAAAATGATTTTATTTGGACCCCAGTGACGGGAAGTATCATGGTTTAGTAGAGTTCCATACGTTCAATATTAGAATCGCTATTATTTCACAAATAAGTAGATTGAAATATGGCCGGAAATTCTGCGTGCCTTTTCCATTTAATCTGAGATTGGTTGTGTAGTTACAGGATGATAACTGTGGGGATTGCTTCAGAATGTTTTTATTAAAGATTGTGGTCCACAATGACTAGTAGTATGGTGCTCAATGTAGGTTCATTTAACTTCTTTAACACCGTAATGGGCTCACTGGTTTCTGAGTGCTTTATGCATGCGTGAGAAGACACAGTGCGTTGGAGTTGAGACGGAACGAACAGAGAATCCTACAGAAAATGGCACTTTTCTGGGAGTGGAGACCGGAGACGCAGCTAGACTTCACAGATCCTTTGCTGCCGAGACGTCCCAGATGGTAGCAAACCATTGTTCAGCTCTACAACCTCGCCCAGACTAGTACCTGCGGGGGGTCGGAGAGGCGCCACAAACAGTAGTCGGTGGTCATTTCCTCATGTCTTGCGGACCATCTTTGTAGCCAGCTAATGGCCCCTTTAGAAAACACTGGATGCAGAAAGAAACGTACTAGTCTCGTGAGCTTCCGTTCCCAATTTCAGAGGCCCTCTGTTGTGAGGCTAGTGCCATAGGCGAGTGTGACGTCACGAGCACAGAACTGGAGTGGACATTTCTCTTCTTAAATTTTACCATAAATTCATTATTTTCCACTTCCAAATTCCTGTATTTTTCTTTAAAAAGTAAGTCTAATTGCAGTAAGTAAAGAAAAGATAACACCAAAGTGCAGGCAAAAGAATTCCAAGCAGCCCCACCTCCACGTAGTACAGCATGGGAAACAGCGCCCGTGGCCTCAACTATGTAATACAATTTTGCTGCACGGTGCAGGCCATGAGTACAGGTTAGGAGGTCTGTGTGGAGCACTACGGCCTGCATAAAGTAATAAGATGGCAGGTTCTAGTAGCCATAATAAAGTAGGGGAGCGTTTTGCTATATGAGTGGCGTCTGGTCGCTAGGCACCGTTTGGTAGGATTCTCTATGCTGGTGGAAAACCTCGGTATTCGGCTGCAATGTTTTATATTTTCGCTATTGACGACTGACACTGTTTGGCGGAAAAAGGAGTGCAAGGTGTAAGAGAGAGAGCCAAGAATTTAGTACTCAGAGTTGAGATGCGGTGGAGGCGTCATAGATTTCGACTGGGACGTGGTGCTGGCCACAGAGACTCCCGGGTTAGGAGACGTCCAGGAAACAGTGTTGCAGTTGTAGCAACCCTCCGTCGTCTTCTCGAGAGAGCCTGCACGACAGAGGCGTGCATCCCGGCGTACAGCAATTGAATGACGGTGAGCATTCGTAGCACGATCGGTGAGCTAGATCATCCTTATTCTGCACTTGTGGGCTCATGTAGGATCGTCTATCTCAGGTTCAACGTTTCGGATGTATGAACCTTTCAGTCAGTCACCAACCTTTCAGTCACTGTTTCCCAGCACGAAATAACGAGTTTTGAAATTGAGTTTCAGACCGTCATTCTTGAGTTTATGTGGTGTTATTTCTCATGCAGTCGAATAACACTGCCATCCATATATCAATAATCAGAATTTTGTACAGAGAGCATTAGTCAGCTGTTTGAGTGTCTCCTTTTGATGTGTTGAAATCATTTATGTTTTAATGAATAAATTACAGTGTTTAAATGAGAGATTGTTTTTGCCATAAAACTTCCCGTCATATTAGATTATTGTGTAAATCCCCCAATTTAGGAACTATGCCTCGTGGCTAAAACGGTGTTATCCATTATAAGCTGTGCATACAAAATTCATAGGATAGGTCTTAAAGAAGTGGCCTGTCCACAATTATTCTTCTGAGTTAGGGAAGCTATCCACAAACAGGGTGTTTCGCAAGATGACATTCCGTGTTGAATAGAGGTAGAAGTAGTGGTTCTTTTTCTGTAAATCAAAAGACAACTAGAATCTTAAATAAAACTTAAAGCAACTTTATAAGCATCCTAAACTCTTTCAGCTATAGAAGCAATGCTGAACACTTTCTTTAAAATAATTATTGAACGGTTTCCTGCAAATGGTACCACTCTTAATTTAAAAAGGATATATTATATTTAGTTCTATGCAGCCAAAGGTGTAACAACTGCAATAAATGTAATCCATTACAAGGAGATATTATTAAAAAAACGTATTTCAGTCTTTAATAATTTGTATTGTTTCATGTCTTGTACTAAAACGAATCAGTAAATTAATACATTGTTGTTATTTTCATTCAACAAACTCCTATGAAATTAATTTCTAGAGCAGCTCAGGTTTAAGAAATGTAGTTTCCGCTGCAGAAAATCAGAATTTAGGACTAACCATGAAACCCTTCCACCTCCGATTCTTTAAAGAATCGAACTCCAATGTATAAAACATCACAGCTCAAGAACTGTATACTGTACAATCATATAATTTCACAAGAACATTCAGTGGTGTATGTGGATACTACCTATAAAATGTGTTACGAATAGAGTAAGCAGTAAAGAAATAAAACAAATATTGCCTCATGTTCAGGTTTAACTGCATGAACAGAGAAAATATACAAAGCGATAGACTTTTTTTCTTCATTATTTTGTGGTTGGTGGAAAGGTGGGTCAGCGAGAAAGAGTTCAGAAAAGGTTTGAAATTTCGTGTTAAGTTTTTTGAAAATCACTAAGTGCTCTCATTCTCAAGCACTGGATGAACATAATTGCGTATCTGCATTGCCGTGAGTTACGCTGCCTGAAGACATGTACAGTTTCTAACTTAAATCTCAACTTACAGTATTAAACATATTATCTAAAATTATACATTTTAATGAATAGATTATGATAGTATTTTAAATTTTTTAATCCAGTCGATAATTCTATTAAATACTGAAAATCTGATTTTTGTAGCGCGTGGAATCTGTTAGACTGACAGCCTGCAACTATAATCCGTTCATCATAAGAATAAACCTGATGTAAACATTGCACTATTTATTCTTCCGCGTTTGCTGGAAGCTCATTGGATTTCCATTTCACGTGGGACTGTCTCGAGTACTGTCAGCTACGATAATAAGGGTACGTTTTTTGCTCTGCGTTACACGCACATCGACTTAGCGATGATACGGGACAACAGCCCAACAGCGTTAGCTGCACATTTAAGTTGCACAGCACTGGCCGGTCAGCTGGTTCAGCTAGCCTGCAAGGACGTGGCCAGCTGCAGTTCACACGTAAAAAGAGACGAGCAGAGGAACAATACAGCTTCGAATGTCTTTTAATTTTCAAGCTGAATGAAATAATACACTGCAAAACTCCCACAATACGTTCCTTGGACGACTAGACGAAAACTGCAACACGTTATCGTTTTTAGCTAATGTACTACTGTAATTAAAAACAAGAATGATGAAAATTCCTGACTTAACCACAGGGAAGTTTTTCTGCATAAGCTGTGTGTTACGTAAGAGAGTATTGAAGGATTTCACCGTATAGTTAAATACTGAAGCCACTAAATGTATTACTTATAGTCATTCGTCTGGTAATCTCTTAGTTCCTTCCTTATCTGACCCGAGAAATACATTTCAGTTTTGGAAGTGTGACCTGCTACGTTGATTACGAGCCTGTCAACAACAGAATCCTCAAAACCAACCAGGCGCAGCATTTTCTCTTCTTCTTTTATGATGAGCCGTCCTATATCCCGCCAGCATTAGGCAGTGACGTGAAAAAGCTGCGTGCGTTGGTTCCAGTACGTCTGGCAGCTTAATAGTCTTGTTACTTCTCGGGCCAAATCCCGCAGCTCAGCTCCAGATCAGTTCTGTTGGATTCATATTGTAATGGTACCGCAGCCAATGTAAAAATGCAGCATTTGTATGATGTGCTCGTTACTGCGAAAATGATGACCCACCAACCGCTCTGAGGGATCAACGTCGAATCGCCCTTGAGAAGTGGAACAATCTGGACCAACAGTGCCTTGATGAGCTTGTGGATAGTATGCCACGATGAATACAGGCATGCCTCAATGCAAGAGGAGGTGCTACTGGGTATTAGAGGTACCAGTGTGTACAGCAAACTGAACCACCACCTCTGAGGGTTTCGCTCGAGAGGTGGCATGAGCCCCCTCTCATATTTCTATCTTAAGATTTTCCTCTCTAATTGCATGCAGTGAAAAGTCGCTATTCCTTCACACGCGGACTTCCCACGCAGCGTCTCTCGTCACCCGGGTGGTCCGGTGACAGGCGGGCTCTGCTGATCTGGAAAGGGTTAAGCCGACGGGTGTGAGGAAGTCGAGTGAATGCTTTGCAGACGCCGACATTGTCAAAAGACGCGCCCGGAGGGGTCTGAAGTAGCGGCTGGGCTAGAGGTTCCGTTACTTTGCAGAAACTTAGCGAAAACACTTTCTTGCGGGCTACCAGCGAAGCGTGGGAATGACTTGTGTACCCAGGCAGTTGTGGCGGGAAAATTCCCGCGCTTTCTGCAAAATAGTAACTGTGATTGGCTTGCTCAGGGCATAGCTCCGTGACGTAGCAAAATCAGCGCAGAAATTAGCGCCAAGAATCTCCATTGGTGGAATGGTAGTGCTCTGGCAATAGAGTGGAATTTTCCGCCGGTTTTCGAGTTGCTGATTGGAACGTTTAACCACGGCCACTGTCGTGGGGGCGGGAACGTTGTGTGTTCGGCCTGTACGGGTGCTCTAGGTAGTCGGCTCTCGCCTTTCGGTCAAGGACGTTGAAGCAACCAGCCATCGCCTCCGGTACGCCAAATCGTGTTCTTGCAGTTAAGAAGACAGATTGGTAATGTATGTCTGCAGCACCGGCAGACAGGGATTTTCCTAGGTGATAATCAGAGCTCAGCAGAGCGCGCCTGTTCGTCTTTTTCTAACTTTGTTCTGTCTTGGGCAGCAGCAATTAATGTTGGGTTGGCTATGTGTTTTTCTCTTAAGATTTGAGTTGCAAGGAATTGGCTCCACATACCACTTCGTCGTAATCCTCACAATCTAGTTTAGGCACAACTTCACATTCACAGCGTTTGTTTGAGTATCCAATTTCAGCCAGTTTGATGTATTGTAAATGTTTCATGTGTTTTTATTTATTATTTTGTGTTTAGTCCTAATAAATGATATTGTTATTTTGGACAGAACTTTCATTCTGTTAATCGGTAGAGCAACCCCATCATTCCACACTATGTTAATGAAACCTTCGTTTATTTAACGTATTTATCAAATTAAATTATTGAAGGTGCCAAACTCTCTTCTACTCCACTGGCAGGGTTGATTAGAGTCAGTTCACGTATTTTTTTTAAATCCTTGTGCAACAGCAAAAGTTGGAGTTAGAATAGGTGGAGGCTTAGAGCATCATTTACATATGTAGATTCTAGAAGAATTTAGTGTTAAATACACTGCTAGCCCCGGCACTTCGCATAAAATGGCGACCCTTAGCCTCGGATCTTTCCTGTGAATCGCTGATAAGGAAGTATTATTAGTAGTAGGGACATTCAGAATTTTTTTTGCTTAATTTTTTTATTGATTAATACCCAAGTTTTTTTCTGGTAGTTCCGCGTTTAGTTTTAAGAAGCGGCGCATGATTACAGTTTTTGTTTTCAGTGTATATATTCTTTTGTTCATTGTTTTTGTGTTCCTTTGATGGTGTGTCCGTATCACATCGCACTTTGTCGGGTTTGTGTGCGGTTTCTGTACCACAACAAATCGTGCGTATAATTACAGCGTTGGAGAGGCGTTGTTGAAATTTTATGTCTATGTGTAAAAAATATATGGAGTAGGTTAATTTTATCGTGCATTTTAGATAAATTTGTTTTTCATGAATGATAACGAGAAGTGAGGCACGACTATTATCAAGCGAAGCTGAAACAAAAGAGGATAGCATAATGGATAAGGGGCTGTTTACTGACGGGAATAGGTTCAGAGATGAGATGGGCACATTTTTAGCAGGACAGGACGCCAGGGTCATTGATGAGGAAGGTGATTTGGATGCGATCTCAGAGCAGCGTTGCGGCCGTGATTATGATAGTGAAGTAGAGGATGAAACAGAGACAGGCACACAGGTCGAGACGGTAGCAGAAGTTTATAATCAAACGAACGAGAGCAGACAGGGGCTAGCTCGGCCACGTCAGTGCTCTAGCGCCCAGGTGTCCAGAGTTACATCTCCCACGTTTGAAGAGGATCAAAAAGATGACGTAAACCCAATACTGAGCTTCCTACGATCAATGAAAGAAGAAGCTGACGAACAGCGTAAGGGGGAGAAGGAAGAAGAGGAGAAAGAACGTAAGAAGGAGAAGGAAGAAGCTGACGAACAGCGTAAGAGGGAGAAGGAAGAAGAGGAGAAACAACGTAAGAAGGAGAAGCAAGAAGCTGACGAACAGCGTAAGAGGGAGAAGGAAGAAGAGGAGAAACAACGTAAGAAGGAGAAGAAAGAAGCTGACGAACAGCGTAAGAAGGATACTGAGGCAATAATTTCGCATATAGGGGAAATTCGTGGGGAATTACTAACAATAAAGAAAGAATGTGGAGAAGTAAAACAAATGTCAATGGCTGCACAAAAAGTAGCAGGCCTGGCCAAAACGGCAGCAATAGGGACAATGAAAGTCGCGGAAGCAACTTCTAAACTCGCATGGCCCTTGCGACGTACAACACAATCCCACTCAAAATCCATAGCATTCTTAAAAACTCAAGGTAATATCGCGGTTGCGAACACCACGAAACGAATGGAAGAAGCAGAGAGTCGGATAGCAAAACTAGAGCAAAACGGGCACACGAGCACTGCGCGTTCGGATACCAATGATGGAGTACACAGAATTGTGTCTCCGAGGAAAAGCCCGCCGTGCTCTAGCCCAATGACCGAGTGCGGAACTAACAATGCACACGCAGAAACAGCGAGTAATAGCTCCAATAATTATAGCCCACTTAGGAGCGTGAATTCTGAGTGCCACTTCCACTGTGATACAGAGGTAGCACATCACAGTTATCAGCAAGATAGAACAGGACACTCAGCAGACGTGCAAGTATCGGAAACGAGTGACAACACCAGTGCGAGGATCAGACAGGATTTTGATCACAATCACTTCCTGTCGATACTAAAATTACAGAAGTTCAAAGAAAATGGAGGGTCGATGCATCCGAAGAGCTGGGTGATGCAGTTTACAAATTCATTACCGGCATCATGGCCAACCCAGGCAAAATTAGAATTCATGTGTGGACACATCGAAGGCCAAGCCGCGGAAAAGATGCGGGGTGTGGCAGTGACGTGTCGGACTTATCAGAAATTTGTTGGTGCATTCCTGCGGACCTACTGGTCAAAGGAAACGCAAGACAGGATTAAAGAGGAAATAATATTTTGTCCTGAACTGGAAGTGTCCGGGCATAGGAGCGCAACCAAATTTCTTGATGATTTACTCAAGAAGAATCAATTTTTAGATAGTCCATATAGCAACGGAGAAATCATTAAATTTTGCTTTTCCAAATTGCCAGTTAGGTACCAAGAGACACTTGTCGGGAAGTGTGGATCTGACATAGAAGCATTCAAGAGTCTATTGCGCGAACTCGAAGTAGTCTTTGATAAACAAGAAGCAAAGGACAGGAAGAAGGGGCAAAGTAACAAATACCATGGGCCAGGAAGGGAAGACGACAACAGATCGCATAATCGCACTGGTCAGTTAGGAAACCAGGGTTACGGAAGTCAAGGTTACGCTATTCAAGGTTATAGAAACCAAAGACACGGAAACCAGAACGTCAGGGAGCAGGGTCAATCTAGACAAGGAATCTGGGATAGGAGGAATAACGAACGGCAAAGCGACCGTAATAGGAGAGAGCGAAACCAAGGACAACAGTGGAACCAGGAGATTGAAACTAGACCCGCAAATCCTAATGTAGGTTAGAGGAGGGGGAGCTTAACAAGGGATTGACGCCAGACTAGTGCGAACACAGGCCGCCGGAATTTCGCACGTAATCTCGGACCTGGCCAACTACGGATGATACATTACGAAGATTTATCAGAAATCCTGCTCGAGGAACATAAAGCAACTCCTCGACAAGATCGGCAGCCTCTTATCACAGTAGCAATAGCTGAAAAGAGGATGAATGCGATAGTAGATAGTGGAAGCTACATAACAGCAATATCTAAGGCAGCATACAAGAGGTGCTCTCAGGAGATGGACTGGCCTGTTCTATCGGTTAAGAACACCAAAATAAAAGGGGCATTAGCGGGTAAATGTACGGAGGTCACCCAACAAACAAGACTGGAATTCTCCTGCCAAGGACACAAAATAGAGTCTAACTTCTGGATCGTGCCAAATCTGGCGATCGATCCTAAATGAACATGAAGCGATAGGTGATCTAGGGCGAGGTGAAGTGGTTTTGAGGAAAGGTAATCCCGTCCACATTAAGTTCGACAACCAGCTGATCCCAGCTCAACTACCGTCTAACTGTGTACGGATAAACTATGCGTGTCTGAAAGACAGATAGGAAGAACAGGTCGACGTTGCGGGTAGGGGAGAGGACACGGATGAGAATGAAGTCGCAATAATGGGAGGAATAAAGGAGAAAATAGGAGAAAAAGTGGAAGCAATAAAGAATATAAGGTGCGACCACCGCAAAGAACTTCATAAATTACTAGTAGTACATACGGAGGTCTTCCTTCCCAAGACAGGATCAATAAAGAACTTCCAATATGAATTTCGTGTACGTCCGCACAACCAGTTTCGTGTGCCACCCTATCCAGTCCCCTTGGCATATCGACAGAAAGCAGCAGCTGAAATTACGCGAATGCTGAGTGAAGGAATAATAGAACCTACGGCTTCAGCCTATAATAACCCGTTAAGAGTAGTCGAGAAGGCAGATGGTAGTATTCGTTTAGTCTTGGACTCGCTACAAATTAATACCTTAATAGAACCCGAAACAGACAGACCGGAACGATTAGAGGAACTCTTACAAAACTTCCATGGAATATCAATCTTCGCATCAGTTGATCTAAAATCGAGTTTCTGGCAGATCGAGCTCCATCCAAATCGCCGACAGTACACAGCTTTTTAGCATTTGGAAGATGTTACCGGTTTCGTCGTCTCCCATTTGGTTTGAACATTTCGTCTGCCGCATTCATTCGGGGGCTGGACGGCATACTAAGCGATAATTTGAAACGTCATGTCACCAGCTATGTGGACGATTTGCTGATCGGGGAGAAATCTTGGGGAGAGCACAATGCGGTCCTCGATGAACTCCTTGCGACATTCAAGGAATACGGAGTGACTATCAATATCGAAAAATCGAATTTTGGGACGTCCTCTGTCAAATTTCTAGGACATATCATCACGGGTGAGGGCATTGCGCCAAATTCCGAAAAGATCGAAGCGATTGAAAAGTTTCCCATTCCTACGACAAAGAAGCAGTTAAGGGAGTTCTTGGGGATCATAAACTTTTACAACCGCTTTATACATGTCAAAACTCAGAGCAGTCCTAGGTTGCATCAACTTGCAGGAAAGAAGATTCCTTGGGAATGGGATGAGGCGGCTGAATCCGAATGGAAAGCATTAAAATTCGCATTAATACAAGCACCCATCCTATCACACCCTAATTTAGCAGAAGAGCTTTACATAGTAACGGACAGTTCATACTCAGGTCTGGGTGTCATGGTGTTCCAAGACTATGTACATGAAGGAAACAGGGTGTGGAAGACAATTGCGTTTGGTAGCAGAGTACTAGCCAAGAGTGAGAGGAATTACTCAGTAACCGAGTTAGAGGCGCTGGCTATTGTATGGGCGTTCGAAAAATTCAGATACCTTCTGTTTGGTCGCAAGACGAGGGTCTACACAGACCACAAGGCACTCGAGTTCTTGATGACTGCAAAGCTTAATCACAGGCGGCTCATTAGCTGGGCATCATATCTGCAGCAGTACAACTTTTCGATAGAATATATCCCCAGCAGTCAGAACATTATTGCAGACGCCTTATCACGGTCACCGATCGGATTCGAGCACAACATGGAAGAAGATATGGAGGAAAATCACTACTGCCTTTTCTATATGCAGAAAGTAGCCTTTGAAAATTTTATTACCTGTAGTATGCAGGACATCAAGAAGGAGCAAGACAAGGACCCTGCCCTAGTGTTATTGAAACAGAAATGGATAGACAGAAGACACGCCACCATCAGGCAGTTCTACCTCTTGCGGAAAGGCATAATTTTCCACCGAAATTATGCCAATGACACTGAATGGGGGGTATGCATCCCTGAACACCTAATAAACAAGGTTATATGGCATACTCACCCCAGCTATGGACACTTCGGACCACGCAAGTGCACTCTCAAGCTAAGGACCATGTGTTACTTTCGAAACATGGAGCGTCGAATACGGAGGGTACTGTCGGTGTGTAAAGACTGCCAAAAGGCTAAGCACACCACTGTGAGCATGCAGGCACCATTATACCCAATCGTACCGACCAAATTAAGACAATTAGCAGCAATAGATTTGATGGGACCTTTGCCAAGAACAAGAAGAGGATATACTTACGTATTAGTGTTTGTTGAACTAACGTCCAAATACGTTACCTTTACGCCACTGAAGAGGGCGACAGGACGAACTGTATCACGAGCCCTAATCCGGGATTTCCTACCACAGGTTGGTCATGTGAGTAAAATTATTTCTGATAACGGGCCACAGTTTAAGACAAAAACATGCAAGGAGACGTTGCGTGGATGTAAAATTGATCCCATTTTTATATCTTCACACCATCCGAGCTCGAATGCTGCAGAACGGGTTATTAAGGAACTCGGAAACTTGTGCCGGTTGTACTGTAACAAACAGCACACGACATGGGACGTTTTCCTTAAAGACTTCCAGGAGGTGATCAATGAGGCACCCCATGGGATAACAAAATTGGCACCCACTACAGTACTGAAAAACCGGATTCCTAAGGACTTTCCAGGCAAATGCCGGAATGGTTCCTCTGAAAGGGCACGGCCGACTTCCTTCCCCATCCTTTCCTAATCCGATGAGACCGATGACCACGCTGTCTGGTCTCCTTCCCCAAACCACCAACCAACCAACCAACCATCCTAAGGACTTGATAATCGAGGTCGTAAACTTCCCACCAAGGGCGCAAACGCAGCACCAAGCCATAGAGGATTTGGCTCTCAAGAGGATACGGGCTGCAGCAGAGGTCAAGAAGAGACGTGCCGACAGGGGAGCTCGTCTACGACACTTCCAAATTGGACAAAAGGTGCTCGTGAAGTCTTTCCGACTTTCGAACAAACAAAAAATGAAATGCCAAAAATTCTATTCTGTTTACAACGGCCCGTACCGTATAAGGAGAGCAGCTCACCACAATGCTTATGAATTGGAGACGCTGAAAGGAAAGAAGTCCATAGGACTCCACCACATCTCTCACATAAAGGAGTTCGTGGAATAGTAGTAGTGTAAGTGGTGTACATAGTAGAATGGGCAAATACATGAACCTTGCTATAGTAGTAGTGTAAGTGGTGTACATAGTAGAATAGGCAAATATATGAACCTTTCTTCGGGGAACAATAATCGGTGCATTAATAGATTAAGATTGTTAAAGTATTAACACGCTGCGTTTTCTCGCATAAGAATTTACTGCTGTTAACTTTTTTTTGTCTATGTTCGGGATCTCCTCTGTCGTTGCGATAAGAGGCACTACTTTCCATGAGCAATGTTTTTGTCCTTTCCTATCTGGTGTCCATGTTAATGGATAAAGATGAGTGACGAGATGTCGCACAAACGGGCGCATACAAGAACGTGCTCTTAGAAGCGTTCTGAGAAGTCGTGATACGCTCCATAGCGGCCACAAGCAGTTCGTGAGACGTTCATACCAATGCTTGCAAGCACGCGTCAGTGCACTGCAAGATTGTGGTATATTGCGTGATTTCGAGGATGAATATGGACAGTATAGTTTTTTGCAGAGCTGCGCCAGCATCGTTGTCTTGCAAGTCGGAGTGAACATGTGAGCGTTTGACTCCAATGGTGCCCTAGACGAGAGAAATGCGGGCATAAAGCTTACCATGCCAATGTGCTGGTTGGGGATTTAGCGTGCTGCTCGTGACTGTCACAGATGAATAACCAGGGACTTATACTTGGATATTCGTGACATACTGTGTAGCTGGCGTGTGTTGGGCGACTGAATCCTCAACAGGAACCAGTCCTGGCTTGGTCATATTACATTGCCTCTGGAAAGGTGTGCTTTGATTGCGAAAACCGCATCACATAGAGAAGGAAGTTGCAACTATAAATTTATTGTCGTGTATAGCCATGGCTAACCAAGTCTCTGGAGTTTCAGTGAGGCGTAATGAAAACTCGGAGGTCATGTCGTACGGCGCGCACATCACTGTCGTCAATAGCGGCGAGCAGCGAGACATCTCAACGTAACAGGAATTATGTAAGAGTATTGTATAAGGTAAACAAAAAAAAAAGTACGATATACTAGGATAAGTTAAACTGTAGGATTTAACAATAACTAGATTAATATTGTGGGGGTTTTCTACCACAAGTGTTAGGCGCGCGCCTGTTGGGATGTTATTTTTCAGGTCATCAAATCACAGACCCAAGATGGAGGGACGACTGGCGAGCGAACGTAGAATAGTTGCTTGTTCTTTATAAGCTCAGTAAAACTTCGACCTGCATAATAACATAATTTATTCAAAAGACATAGAATGTAGATCGTTGGCAAATGGTAGTTAATTCTTGAGCATGTCTACTGTCGATCTATATAATTAATAGTAATATTAGTGCGGGCCCGCACATTTAGCTGTTCATCCAGTGTAGCGTCACACACCATGTACAGTAGTGAGACCGGTCTCTACACAAATATCAAGATGAATTATTTCCATGTCTAAATTTGATACACCAAGATTTTGTTATAATGATATCATCATCATCATCATCATCATCATGATAGCCATAGATTAATAACTATAAAAGTAAAATAAGAGTGTCTGAAATGACAGACCATCAATGTGTCATTATGTAAATTTATTATAACATAGAAGGTCATGGGAACAAGTTAAGCATAAGATTTTTGTCAGAACTGTGCAGATGACGAGTATCGTGGCAATGAAGAGGCCACCCAGCGCAAAAACAAGAGGTCTTCGGCTACCTGCAAGCTGACAGTCACTGGGCCGTATACCTGAGGGATTAGGCGGGATCCTCGCCGGGCCACAAGCGAATGTGAGGCTGGCCGTTGACACTGACATGCGACCCACACGCAACAGCCTGCTAGCTCTCCGGACGCGGCAGCCGTTTGGAGGGATTCACTGCGGCAGATCACATTGTCGTGAGTACACGAAGATCACATATTGCGTCAGAACCTGCGCCTCATGTTCCTCAGGACAGAAAGGGACGCTATATACTCACCTGTTTGGGTTTTTACAACTCACTAGCATTGGCCGATCTGCATACACAAAGCAGTATCGTGCCACACTAACAAATGTATGGTCTCATTTCTAACTTCTCCTCTCTATTAGAGAGCACTTTTAGCAATCGTCGCTCCTAGTTCGATCCTGTATGGATGACCTCACACACTTGTGGAGTCACTCCACGTGGCATCATCCCTCGTCGAACTGCAATATTGGAAAACGTAAAGTACTGTCCAGCGAGAGAAGTGACCTAGACTAGTGATGTATCCCAACAAGTAGACCTCAGAGACAATTAATCGACGTGAGGAGAGCTTATCACTGTGTCTTCCTACCGTACTGCCATGATCATATGCGTGGGTCTTGGTGCGATCTCAACAGAGTACTGCAGATGCTCCAGCATACCCTATTGCCGTTGCAACAACGTAGCAACAACACCCGACGTTTAGCCCTATGTGATGTCAGTACTGTGGAATTTGTGAAGTGCTTCGAATATTTCTAACAATATGATTTAGTGCCTCATTCTCAGCACAGTCGTGAACTTTGTGTGATGTGCACGCACAACTTGATGCCCCATGAACCTTGTTTTTTTTCTTAAATTTCTTTCTCTAGTGTTGTTTTTGTAATGTATGTTATACCTTGTATGTGTTAGTGTTTTACACTGTAATTCTTATTACAAATTACTGTATTGTTCTCCACACCATGTTTTTTTTTGTATTTTGTATTTATTGTTGTGTGTGTGCAAACAGTGTGCCTGAAGTCCCCATAAACTAAAGCAGATACCACCACTGTCATTGTGAATGGACCATCAGTTCAGGGAACATTTTGTAACGGTTATTCTTGCTGCAGGGAGACAGAATGAATCGGAGGTTGTAATTAGATTCTGAAAGCTCACAAAGAGATTGTTAACTTAAATAGTATCATGTGTGAGTGAGTTCAGGTTAGTTTAATGATTAAAATTGTTGTAACATCTTGGGCATTTAATTGCGGAGCACTCCAACTCTGATTGTAAAGAAAAAATTGCTCCATATTTGGCCACACGCCCGGGCCATATTAAGAGGGTGAATGTGTGAATCGGTGTTTGGAAGGGGCTCCCTGGGTATGGATGTGTGATGTGAGTGTTAGTGTTCCATATTAAGAAGGTGAAGTTGGCTACATAATAAATAATCCTCCCTCTAAGAGCTGCATTTTTCAGTTGCAGTGATTTTCTTTATAGAGTGCGGCATGTGCAGCCAGTTTGCGAGATTGTTCTTGGGCGATTAACTCACTACCTTGCTCCTAAGTGAGCCAACCGCTCACCAATTACAATCTAAAATGGCGTAGAGGCTATGAGAGGTGGCATGAGCCCCCTCTCATGTTTCTATCTTACGGTTTTCCTCTCTAATTGCATGCAGTGAAAAGTCGCTATACCTTCACACGCGGACTTCCCACGCAGTGTCTCTTGTCACCCGGGTGGTCCGGTGACAGGCGGGCTCTACTGATCTGGAAAGGGTTAAGCCGACGGGTGTGAGGAAGTCAAGTGAATGCTTTGCAGACGCCGACATTGTCAAAAGACACGCCCGGAGGGGTCTGAAGTAGCGGCTGGGCTAGAGGTTCCGTTACTTCGCAGAAACTTAGCGAAAACACTTTCTGGCGGGCTACCAGTGAGGCGTGGGAATGACTTGTGTACCCAGGCAGTTGTGGCGGGAAAATTCCCGCGCTTTCTGCAAAATAGTAACTGTGATTGGCTTGCTCAGGGCATAGCTCCGTGAGGTAGCAAAATCAGCGCAGAAATTGGCGCCAAGAATCTCCATTGGTGGAATGGTAGTGTTCCGGCAATAGAGTGGAATTTTCCGCCGGTTTTCGAGTTGCTAATTGGAACGTTTAACCACGGCCACTGTCGTGGGGGCGGGAATGTTGTGTGTTCGGCCTGTACGGGTGCTCTAGGTAGTCGGCTCTCGCCTTTCGGTCGAGGACGTCGAAGCATCCAACCATCGCCTCCGGTACGCCAAATCGTGTTCTTGCAGTTAAGAAGACAGATTGGTAATGTATGTCTGCAGCACCGGCAGACAGGGATTTTCCTAGGTGATAATCAGAGCTCAGCAGAGCGCGCCTGTTCGTCTTTTTCTAACTTTGTTCTGTCTTGGGCAGCAGCAATTAATGTTGGGTTGGCTATGTGTTTTTCTCTTAAGATTTGAGTTGCAAGGAATTGGCTCCACATACCACTTCGTCATAATCCTCACAATCTAGTTTAGGCACAACTTCACATTCACAGCGTTTGTTTGAGTATCCAATTTGAGCCAATTTGATGTATCGTAAATGTTTCATGTGTTTTCGTTTATTATTTTGTGTTTAGTCTTAATAAATCATATTGTTATTTTGGACAGAACTTTCATTCTGTTAATCGGTAGAGCAACCCTATCATTCCTCACTATGTTAATGAAACCCTCGTTTATTTAACTTATTTATCAAATTAAATTATTGCAGGTGCCAAACTCTCTTCTACTCCACTGGCAGGATTGATTAGATTCAGTTCACGTATTTTTTTAATCCTTGTGCAACAGCAAAAGTTGGAGTTAGAATAGGTGGAGGCTTAGAGCATCATTTACATATGTAGATTCTAGAAGAGTTTAGTGTTAAATACACTACTAGCCCCGGCACCTCGCACACTGTATGATGGTATAATATGCAATGTATGGTTTTTATGAGCAATAAAATGGACGGAAATGATGTTTATGTTGATCTCTATTCCAATTTTCTGTACAGGTTCCGGAACTCTCGGAACCGAGGTGATGCTAAACTCGCTTTGATATGTGCATTTTTACGCTGTCCCAGATGTCAGCAAATGACCATTCACAGAGAATTAGTGTCATTGTTGACATCTTGTTGGTTAGGTGGAAAGTGCCTAACGCCCTGCAATGACCGACATAAAGGCATCTCAGAAAGGGCATACGTATGTTGTTAACTTGCACTTTACATTTACACGGTACCTCAACTGAAACATTTTTAGCACACGGACAGAGTACCCATTTGTCTGTTAAGTGTCATACACCATTTGTGCTAGCTGTTTGGTTATCACTTTATTCTAATGGGCTATTACTCGCCCACTGTAAAGAGTTAAACGAAGATTTTGAGTTTTGCGAAGAAAAGCTGGGATTATCACCTGTTTACTTTCGCTCTGCATATTGTACTAATTGTAACTGCAAGCTCTTTTGTATTGCACGCATTATAAAGAAGCTCCTTCTCTTTTAATCTCTGTCTCTCTCTGTGCGTCTCTCTCTCTCTCTCTCTCCATTTCTTTCTTTGTCTCTCTCTCTCTCTCTCTCTCAGCGTCCCCCTGCTACTAAATAATTAATTAATTATTTTGGTTACGCCAGTATTGAGACAAAGTGGTCGTCACCCCAAGTACCGTTATCCAACATGGCGGCGATGACGTCATCAACTGACAGCTGATGACGTCATCCAATATGGTGGCCGTGACGTCGGCTGATGACGTCATCCAAGATGGAGGCAAGTACTGTTATCCATGATGGTGGGTAAAGTGCCACGTTCCCCTCCCCCCCCCCCCCCTCCACCTGGTGGAAAGTTCGAATTCTGAAGGGGAGATAGGTCAACTGGGCTATCTCTACTAACCTCGGAACCTAAGAAAATGGTGGGAAGATAGGTCAAGTGGGCTACCTCCACTAACCTAACCCCCTCTCTCCTTCGCTCTCCACCCCCAGATGGCGGGAAGTTCAAATTCCATCAGGACAATGCAACACACCTCTACTAACCAAAGAAAATGGCAGGAAAAAAGGTCACTTGTGTTACCTCCACCATTCTAAGTCATCTGGGAAATATCAACTGCCTTCTACGTCAATTATATGTTTTATTTTGTTAGGAAAACTGCTTAGTAACGATGATATAGGTTATGACATGTTAAGGCTTTGAACGTATTTGAATTGATAGTGGAGAGCAGTCGTGCTCTTATGCTATTGGCACGCAGAAAGACCTGCTGTATAGTACTGGCTATCCCAAATCCTGTACTGCTAGCGTTACGAAATGTGAGGTCGCTCCGCTGAGTTCCACGGTAATCGCAGTCGGTACTGCGTTTTGTCATGTCTAATAGCATCGCCGAAATGAAAGTTTCGCCACCTGATTGCCACTGCCTCATCGCTTACTGTCGCAACGGCTGTGACAGGAAACGTAAAGCTTCTTTTGTTTGGGCCTCTTGCTTCCAAAGATGCAAAGGACTTGATTTATAATAAACAAATGGAGAAGGAAAAACGAACACCTGTAAAGACGTTACGAGCAAACACTGTGATTGTATTTGACACTGACGTCAACAGCGGACGGTGAAACCAACGTTTCAAGGTGCTTTGCTGTGGAAGGAAACATCGAGCTAGCGACAACTGTGCACCATTTGAGGAAGAAATAGTCTGTTGTCAGTGGGTTAGTAACTGCAAATATGCCAATAAGTTTTCGATTACAGTGCATACCATTAAATGAATGTCTGTAAGGTATTGCGGTTGGCCTGCAGATTGCCGGTTCGAAGAATTGCCCATGGTAGAAGTAAGATGTCAGGTATGCATCAGTGTTGGTGTCCGCCGTCCTGACAAAGGCATAAGATTCAGTCCTGGACCATCGTACTAGACGGTCAGTTATTTGCACGGCAACCGCAGCACAAATTAAGTCAGGGCCGGTATGAGGTATACAATACCGGCGAACATTAATGGAATTAATTGCAGTTGTTTTAAAGAAAATGTCGTTTTTGCATGCTGCACATCGATATTTTTATTTTTATTTATTCACCCAGAGGCGTTTCGCCTTTTCTACAAGGCATCTTCAGTGGGTGTCCTGAAATATTATGTGATTTGTCCATTATTACACATAGGTTATGGTTTCACCTCATTGCTTGGATGCAATGAATTAGAAGTTGCCTGTAAGTACCTTTCCATTTCATAAAAAAACGTTAAGGAACTGTTTTTAAATCTATAAACTAGATTTGAAACCATAACCTATGTGTAAAAATGGACAAATCATGTAATATTTCAGGACACCCACTGAAGATGCCTTGTAAAAAAGGCGAAACGCGTCTGGGTACATAAATAAAAATAATAATTTCGATTTCCAGCATGCAAAAAAGGCATTTTCTTTGAAACAACTGCAATTTATATATAACTGCTGCGAAAATGGCCACTACAAGAAACGTGTTAATGGAATTAGGTTACTGGCACACTTAATGATCATACTATGGATTTCGTTACATGATATAAATATGCTTACACTAAAAATGTATTGTAGGAAAGATTGTATTTTTATTGTCTGTACTATTTCACAAAGAAATAAGTTTCATCTTAGCATTAACCCTCTCTGGAATTTAAACAAGTGAGTGTGAAAAACATCAAGTGACAGTGCCGTGTCTACGCTCATGCGCTGTGTGCCAGACAAATATATATTCAACAAAAATGTAAGTAAACATATCAGGGAGATGATTTAAGCGTACAACTCACTTAAGGTACACACAGACATAACTTAATACTTCTGTAAAGGGATAAATTTCTGTACATGACGTATCTGGCACACGCAGCACAAATAACCCCATCTAACTCCAAAAGGATCTATGATCAAAAACTAAAGTAGTAGTACACGTAACTGCAGCGTACCTGCCGGAGCGCATCGTACTAATACGCTTAATAAAAAATAAAAAAAAATAAAAAAAGTGAAGCTCACAAAAGGGAAGGAGGAAACGAAATGAAACTTTACGGAGAGAGAGGATGTGTAATGTCCTATCAGTGATTAAAATGTAGTTTTTGTGTTGTTGTTGTGATCTTCAGTCCGAGAGACTGATTTGATGAGCCATACCAGCTCAACACGCTACTCTGTCCTGTGCAAGACTCTCTTCTTCTCCGGAAAATTCAACCTGCTTACTGTACTCTCTTTACAGTATTGGGCAAAATTTACAATGTGCTTTGCAATATAAGCCCATGTATCGGCATGTCATTGCACCCCTTCTGGGCTGGATGCATGCACTGATCCGGCTGAGAAGTGCGTCATAAAGAAGTTGTATCCTCTCCTGGGGCAAGATGGCTCGCATCTGTTGTAAATGATCCATGATATCCTTGCTACAGGTACTAGGACGGAGAAGACATCCGTGCTGGTCCCACGTATTTACTATCGGGGACAGATCTCGGGACTTTGCTGGTTATGGTGGTACTCAACATCACACAGAAATGCCATAGGGTCACGAGTCACGTGTGGATGACCATCGCCTCTCCAGATCATTGGAAGAATGGGATCTCCTCCCAGGTCACGGCCATACTAGCCGACAGTGGTCATCCGGGTTAGTGCAGAACCGCGATTGATTACTGGACGTAATGAGACACCATACATTAGCAGTTCATGCTTCCCACTCCACATGCAACCGTTTGAATACGATGTTAACGGCAGACTGTACCTGAGACGGCAATTCCCTAGTCTGGTTGCTGCTAGTCTCCGACCAATGGCGCTGGTTCACACAGACTGTAGTAGGTATCCATTGCCTGTTCTCGGATGGCAGGCACACATGTGAAGGGGTTAGGATGTGCTTGGTGCACAATACGGCGGTCCTCCCTTCTAGTGATCACATATGGTCGACTGGAACGTTGACGCCTAGTACGGTGCCCTCGCGTTCCCACGAGGTCAAATATCGAGCCAAGTAAGATGAAAGTGGTTGTTCTGGCTCATTTTTATCTAATTTACTACTGTACCCCTGACTCCTTGATAAGAAATATAACATTGTGTAACTAACTCTTGCCGGCCGCGGTGGTCTAGCGGTTCTAGGCGCTCAGTCCGGAACAGCGCGACTGCTGCGGTCGCAGGTTCGAATCCTGCCTCGGGCATGGATGTGTGTGATGTCCTTAGGTTAGTTAGGTTTAAGTAGTTCTAAGTTCTAGGGGACTGATGACCAAAGATGTTAAGTCCCATAGTGCTCAGAGCCATTTGAACCATTTGAATTTTAACTAACTCTTATGTAATTGTGCTCTGTCTGTGTCTGGACCCTCTCTGTCGCTCCCCCATCCCCTTCCACTTCATCGTCTGATGTTTTCGGCCAATGGGAGCTCTTGAGTTTAGGACTTTGCGTGGAGTGGACGTTCGTACTCTGAACTGGGCGGGCGGAGTGGACGCCACATGCTTCCAGAACTTCGAGCAGTAACCATGATGAAGTGCATCCAGCAACAGCGAGCAGTTTGGAATAATAAGAATACTGCATTTGAAAGTTAGTACTTTCTTATTATTATTGCTATTGTTATTGCTGCTGTTATTCTGAATGTTCATATACTTACGTTATTGTAGTATTGTTGCAGACCTACATGACTCCACACATTTACCAACGGCAGCAGCCTTAACAGTTGAGCTCCTCTACCTGTTGGCTTTCGAGCAGTTACAGCAGAAGTTACAGCAGTAGCAGTAGTCTGCATTTGAGCTCTAGCATCTGCTGGCTTTCGATCGATCCCAGCCAGTAGCAGCATCGAAACAGCAGTCAAGTGCTACTGCCATCAGAATGCTGCCACTGCTCTTCGCTATTATCTACAATTTAACGCCAAGTGGCTCAAAAGCTTATGAATGTGAGACTGGCACTAGACAGGGTCTCTGACGTTGTCATCGACATAGAGCGGGAGTGACCAGCAACTCAGCACAGAGGCGGCACTTTGGCACGTGGGCCACTCTCCCTCGTCTCAGTGCACACTTCCCCATCATCCAGATAAGCTGTCTAAGTGGGAATGGTGGAGGAAATTCATATGTGCCGCATAGCAGTCGTGCATAGAACACGGCCTGGCTGGCATGTGGCTTGGTTTCATGTTACGTTATATTACGAAATTCGGAAAACTGAGGCCGTATGCCATGAAGAGCGGTGTTATACTATTACTGGCCGTTAGTACAAGAGCAGACACCTACAAAAATTTAAAAAAATTAAAATAAAATGGTGTTTGCAACTGCATTACGTCAGTAATGTTGTTAAAGCCACATAGTTTCATGTAAAAGTCCTACAACATGTCAGCTGACATGCAAGATACAGGAAAATACACAAAAACAAATAGTCTCTATAGCATGCTGTTAGACAGGGAATAAAATATCATAACATGTGAAAGGAAAAAAAATACCTAGCAGTCTTCTACCGACTACCATGGACACAATTCTCAATAGAATATATCGCAAACAGAACAAAGTTTTTATCATTATTTAATTTCTTTCGGTTCTATAAAGCCACAATAAAGTTTATATCTGCTACAGACTGTCGGTACACTGACAGGCGAAGGCAGTTTTTCGGATTACCGTCACTCAGACTGCCACGTAATGGTGACGCATTTAGTTCCATTATTGAAAAAAAAGTCTTTCACACACATAATTTGGTTCATAGGTATCACTTTTGCAGCTTCATTATGGAGATGTGGAAACGTTTCCGAGGAAAGCTTTGACAGAACTCCAAAACAGTTTTGACGTAATTGAATTTGTCTTTTAATCTGGAATTACACTACAGATTTTTTAGTTCCTTTTGCAAATGAAGAGGGGCGCTTTAAACTGATACGGCAAATAGTTCTGAAAACGTCTGAAAAACAGATGCCAAATTGGCAGTGTCCTGAGAACGATTTGAAAATTGTTTCTGTATTTCTTCCAACGCCGAAATGAACTGTTCAGAATTGTCATTTTATTTAAGAACAGATGGATTAAGCAAATGGGCGGTGTTTTTCTTCAAAATTTGTCCTATCTACGTCGTGATTTTTATTTTAAATGCATCCTTCTTTCCCATCAGACCAGATATTAATTATTTCTCGCCTTGCGGTGACCTACTGAGGGTGTTTAAGTGTGAAGTTAGTTCAACTAAAAATGCGAGATCTTCAATCTATTCTGTATTTTCTAACTTCGGTTCGTGCTGCCTTTTCCTTCATAAATTGAACAGTGGCAGGTCTTAACTTGAAAATTCGTTCCAGACAGGACCCTCGACTTAACAAACGTACTTTGCAATAATAAATCCTCTCTCCATACCGCTCCTGCAGATCCACCAAAAACTATTGAAACTGACAACGTTACAACCCATGTAGCTTCAGATTATTTACTGTTCGGATAATCAGTTCCATGACGTGCACCACCCCTACAAACTTAGCACAAAGTCGTCTTAATGTATGAAACAATGAATTCCGTGGAAATCGTATGTCAATCGTTGTATTTTTTTTAAGCAACAAATGCTACGAGCCCATTTTGTGCTCCTCGCATCGCTACCATTCCATCGGTGGTAACTGACACCAAAACGTTCCAGTTCAGGACAACGGCTTCAATTGCCTCTTAAACAGGTTTTCAGCAAATCTATGCTTCTCTTGTTGTCATTTATTGGTACCAGCTCTAACATTTCCTCTGTCAGATGTAGATTGCTGTCGACTACACGAACATAAATCGCAAGTTGTGTCGTGTCCGAAATTTCGATCTACTCGTCCTAAACCACCAAGAATGTGTTGAACTTGCTGGTATTGTCGATTAATTGCATGCAGGCATCCGCTGCTAAGACAGGCATGTAGCGAAAATTTCCGCACCATATGCCGGGGGAAACAGTGCCGCATAGCACCCCTACATGAGGTCGCGCCGTACCGAGTACTTCCGAGAATGAGGGAGAACAGCCAAGACAGACACAGCCTCGGCCCTCAAGTGATCAGCACATCGCGCACACGTACTGTTTGGCGTGCCGTGACCAGTCTCGACACTCAATTTGTGCAAGTGCGCTATACGTGGTTGGAATTAGGCTACCTGGGTGGTATGTTCGAATGTATTGATTGTTGTTGTGGTCTTCAGTCCGGAGACTGGTTTGATGCAGCTTTCCATGCTACTCTATCCAGTGCAAGCTTCATCATCTCCAAGTAACTACTACACTCTGCATCCTCCTGAATCTGTTTAGTGTTTAGTGTATTCATCTCTTGGTCTCCCTCCACGACTTCCCCCCCCCCCCCCCCCACGCTGCCTTCCAATACTAAATTGGTGATCCCTTAATGCCTGATATGTCCTACCAACCGATCCCTTCTTCTAGTCAAATTGTGCCACAAATTCCTCTTCTCCCCAATTCTATTCAGTACCTCCTCATTAGTTACGTGATCTACCCATCTAATGTTCAGCATTCTTCTGTAGCACCACTTTCCGAAAGCTTCTATTCTCTTCTTGTCTAAACTATTTATTGTCCATGTTTCAAACCCATACATGGCTATACTCCATACAAATATATTTAGAAAAGACTTCCTGACACTTAAATCTATACTCGATGTTAACAAATTTCTCTTCTTCAGAAACGCTTTTCTTGCCATTGTCAGTCTTCATTTTATATCCTCTCTACTTTGGCCATCGTCAGTTATTTTGCTAACCAAATAGCAAAACTCGTCTATTACATAAAGTGTCCCATTTCCTAATCTAATTTCCTCAGCATCACCTGATTTAATTAGACTACATTCCATTATCCTCATTTTGCTTTTGTTGCTGTTCATCTTATATTCTTCTTTCAAGACACTGTCCATTCCATTCAACTGCTCTTCCAGCTCCTTTGCTGTCTCTGGCAGAATTACAAAATCATAAGCAAACCTCAAAGTTTTTTTTTTCTTCTACATGGATTTTAATTCTTACTCCTAATTTTTCTTTTGTTTCCTTTACTGCTTGCTCAATATACAGATTGAATGACATCGGGGATAAGCTACAAACCTGTCTCATTCCCTTCCCCAGCACTCTTCCCTTTCATACCCCTCGACTCTTATAACTGCCATCTGGCTTCTGTACAAATTGTAAACAACCTTTAGCTCCCTGTATTTCACACTTGCCACCTTCAGAATTTGAAAGAGAGTAGTCCAGTCAACATTGTCAAAAGCTTTCTCTAAGTCTACAAACGCTAGAAACGTCGGTTTGCCTTTCCTTAATCTATTTTCTGAGATAAGTCGTAGGGTCAGTATTGCCTCACGTGTTCCATCATTTCTGAGGAATCCGAACTGATCTTTCCCAAGGTCGGCTTCTACCAGTTTTTCTATTCGTCTGTACAGAATTCGTGTCAGTATTTTGCAGCCGTGACTTATTAAGCTAATAGTTCGGTAATTTGCACACCTGTCAACACCTGCTTTCTTTGGGACTGGAATTATTATATTCTTCTTGAATTCTGAGGGTATTTCGCCTGTCTCATACATCTTGCTCACCAGATGGTAGAGTTTTGTCAGGACTGGCTCTCCCAAGGCCGTCAGTAGTTCTAATGGATTGTTGTCTACTCCGGGGGCCTCGTTCGACCTAGGTCTTTCAGTGCTCTGTCATATTCTTCACACAGTATCACATCTCCCATTTCATCTTTATTTACGTCCTCTTCCATTTCCGTAATATTGCCCTCAAGTACATCGCCCTTGTATAGACCATCTATATACTCCTTCAACCTTTCTGCTTTCCCTTCTTTGCCTAGAACTGGTTTTCCATCTCAGCTCTTGATATTCGTACAAGTGTTTCTCTTTACTCCAAAGGTCTCATTAATTTTCCTGTAGATAGTATCTGTCTTATCCCTAGTGATATATGCCTCTACGTCTTTACATATGTCCTCTAGCCATCCCTGCTTAGCCATTTTGCACTTCCTTTCGATCTCATTTTGAGAGGTTTGTATTCCTTTTTGCCTGCTTCATTTACTGCATTTTCGTATTTTCTCCTTTCTTCAATTAAATTCAATATCTCTTCTGTTACCCAAGGATTTCTACTAGCCCTGCTGTCTTAAATATTTCATCTCTCAAAACCACCCATTCTTCTTCCACTGTATTTCTTTTTACTGTTCCTGTAAATCATTCCCTAATGCTCTCTCTGAAACTCTCTACAACCTCTGGTTGGTCCCATCTCCTTAAATTCCCACGTTTTTGCAGTTTCCTCAGTTTTAATCTACAGTTCATAACCAATAGATTGTGGTCAGCGTCCACATCTGCCCCTGCAAATTTCTTACAATTTAAAACCTGGTTCGTAAATCTCTGTCTTACCATTATATAATCTATCTGAAACCTTCCAGGCCTCTTCCCTGTATACATCCTTCTTTCGTGATCCTTAAAGCAAGTGTTAGCTATGATTAAATTGCGCTCTGAGCAAAATTTCATTATTTTCATTATGGCAGCTACAACAGCAACCGTTACTAAATTGTCTCGAATAAAAATCAGCCCACAGATGCACTAAATTCTTTTTATTTGAAACCTTGACCATGGTTTCTGCTATAATAATATAGCCTTCTTCGGAAGTCCTAAAAAATGATCAAAACAACATCTAGGCCAGTGATACAATCTACACATAAACTTCAAAATTAGTTACGTGATAACATATTACTTACATAAACACTAATAAATGAAAAATGTCTTTGCCCAGCGGCTGCGTCACGGCCAATAAAACAACTTCAACAGACATAAGACTGTTTCGAACATAAGTAAAATTAGAAATGGTAACGCATATACTCCGCCACTACCTCTGTTATATTGGGCGCACAGTCGTCAAATGTGCTTCACCCTGCGTACCATACGAGTAGGTGGCACTCACCACAGTCAGCTACGTCGCACCGTTTATCAGGCAACTTGTCAATATGTACGAGAATAAATTAATAACAAGCCCACATGTGCATATGAGGAACCATATACTAGTATGTAGGCTTGTTATTAATTTATTCTCGGACATATTGACTAGTTGCCTGATAAACGGTGCGGCGTAGCTGACTGTGGTGAGCGCCACATATGGTGCGAGTGTAGCAGCACATTTGACGATCGTGCGCCTGGTATAACAGAGGTAGTGACGGAGGACATGCATTACCAACTCTAAGTTTACTTATGTTCGAAACAGTCTAATGTCTGTTGAAGTTATTTGATTGGTCGTGACGCACCCACTGGGCTAAGATATTTTTCATTTATTAGAGTGTATGTAAGTAATATGTTATCACTTAGCTAATTTTGAAGTTAACTTCTAGACCAGTGATACAATCTACACGTTATTTTTATAATTTTTAGGACTTCTGAAGAAGGCTGTATACATACAGTAAAGCTGCAGTTTGCCATTGCTTTCAACCGTTTGCAGTACCAGCACAGCAAGGCCGTTTTGGTTAATGATACAAGGCCAGATCATTCAATCATCCAGGCTGTTGCCCCGCAACTACTGAAAAGGCTTCTGCCCCTCTCCAGAAACCACACGTTTGTCTGGTCTTTCAACAGATACCCCTCCGTTGTGGTAACACCTTCGGTACGGCTATCTGTATCGCTGAGGCACGCAAGACTCCACCCCAGCGGCAAGGTTCATGGTTCATGGGGGGAGTGCGAATACGCAGTACGAAAGTTGACTGACGAGTGCACAGGTTACGCCAGTTAAATTTGGAATGTCAAAAGGTGAACCAGCAGTAGCGAACATTTATGCAGAGGCAATACTCGAGTTAAGAACTGATGGTACACCCATATACATCAAGCACTCAAGTGTAACGAATTGGCGAGAACTGTATTGTGCATTAATGATCACAGCAGATAAGCTGTGCCACTGGCGGCAATATCTTAGAGCTGCATTCCATGACATTATTGCCTATTTGCGCACCAGCAGAGTGAAGCTAGACCAGCAAAATCAGTGTATTAATACGTGCATTCCACATGTGCTGGAACCTATAACAGCTGAACCTATAAGTACGAACTGTGTGGACACTGGATATACTAATGGGATACCAATATATATAATTTGCCTGATAAGATTAAATGCAATACATTTCAATTCAAGGCGTATAAACATCAGCTGTTTGGACAATGTTGTGTACGAATATATACACATATACGTAAAAAGTAAAACATGTTGTGTTCAAAAAGTGATTCCTTTTTTCTGACACCTGTCATTATTAATATATTAATATAAAAACCTTATACGCTTAGATGGGGTATTTCATAAACGAGGAATAACTACAGCATTGTGAAACAACAACTCACAGTTTTCCTTCTTTCGTTTGATACTACTTTGGGGTTCTTTAAATCACCCAAGTTTTAATGTTCTATGTTCATTATTTCCGATTTTGATTTCCTTTCTTCTTCAGAGATTTGGAAACGTTCTTTTCCTTTTCGTTTCGGCTTGGAACCTCTCTTTCTACTTTTTTTTTTTCTTTTGCAGTTTTGCCCATAAGCGCATTTTCTGTGATTTGGAGTTCTCTTAAGTTCATCTCCGTTTCCTTAAACCAATTTGGTTGGGTTTTCTGTTGGAGAAGTAGTCAATTTTTTAAAAAAAAGTCTGTCTAGGTTCATTCTGAGGATGTGTCCCGAAAATCATTTCTTTTCCTCATTGTATCTGACACGTTTTCAATAGCTTGTTAAAGTGTTTCAATTTTGATGTGAATTAGTTTGTTGTGAAATCATTATTATTTACACTTATATTATGTACATTTTTTTATTTGAGATGGTTTCATATTTACAAATTGTATTTGTGTGAAAAAATTTCATTTTTTACAATTCGTGTACAGAGATATATATCAAAAGAATTATTAGTAATAGAGAGAATGAATTTTCAATTTATATACATATTTACAACAGCAACAGCGGCTTTTTAAACCGCACTGAAAGCCTAGCCACTTCCAAATCAACCAGTTCTTTATTAATGATTGGTGTCTACCTAAAATTTGGTTTGCCGATAATATCTTGCCCGCCATAACGCCCACCCCAGAGGTAAAGTAAGCGGATGTAGTTTAAGTTCTTACATTTTCCATAGTTTTCTCAAAACTCACGTTGAGCATTAATTTAAAATAATTCATTTTCAAAATCACACGTCACGAAAGCACTCTTTTACGCACATAAATCAACATAATCCTTCAAGCAGCGACCCTGGTCGAAAGAGATGGCACATATGATTCTAACGAGTTTCATTCCGAATCTGAGAGACTGCCGGAGGTTGCAGCAGTTAATGTTGTGCCTCTGCTTGTTAACCAGAGGCGTTATCAGCTTGGGAATGGAACCATTACGTGGGACTAGGTTCTCTGGACATAACAGCAAATCGCTGTGTGCATCATGCAAATTGCTGCGTATGTGCTATCTGCCTCGAAGACATATAACATGTCGGAGTTAGGAGGCACACCATTAATCTTTCTCTCTACTGTGATAAGTTCATAATCGTCGAATATCCATTGGACCCTCCAATCAACAGGGATTGTTGCATGGCAAATCCATTTAAGTTATTTACATCCAAGTAGAGGATATATATAATTCGAATCATCAGACGGCGGGTACTCCTCCGCAATCATTTGCGGTTTATTCGCCTTAGCATACCTGTGCAGACACTGACAAAGTCCCCCGCGAATCCCGTCTTCGAAAAACAGTAACGTGTCAACACCAGTCAGAAGCTCGATGCTGACACGCCTATATCGTAACTTTGCATCCCACGAAAGGCCCGGTACAGTGTAATAAAAAGCAGGTTCCAAAGAGTACATCTCCACGCACACACTCAGGAACTTCTCAAAAATGTACGCGAGCAGTCGGAAGTCGGTGTTAATGTATAATCTTGCATACCACCCCGTATTAAGGGTACTGCCAAACAGTCACTGTGTTCTCATATCTGCATCCAATGCCGTCTCATTAAGTCTCCCCCACGATTCCAGGTATGCGTAAGGAAAAACCCCCTTCTTTGCTACATTCTGAAACTTTGCATCATCGGTGTATGCTCATCTACTGATACACATATCTTGAAGCATCATTTCAGCGAGTTTCTGAAGCGACGCAGACGTGAAGCGAAGAGAATCCAGGAAGCAGATCGTGGTTCTTAGCGTGATTCTCTTTGAAAACGGTATGTACCGTTCAATTGTGTCATGTACGATACTGACTTTATCATCTCTCAAACCGAAATCAACAAGGTGAGCATCATACCTGCTCAAATTATGAAAGAAATCCGGTATGTCTCGTGGTAATTAGTATTTCATTCTGCATGCATTGTGAGTTGTACCGCGGTACATCGCTCGTAGGTAGAGTTTCCACATCTTTATCCAACGGTAGTACACAGATATGTCAATCAAAGGCTTTCTTGTACAATTTTTCGAGTGTGGGTGTTGGTGGATGTAACTGTAGCAGATTAGCAAAGAAGCCCCTACTATCATTGTTTCATAGCAGATCACTCATCTTTTTGCTAGTGATCCGTGCCATCATTGGTTGAATATTGCGAGACGTATCAGGTTGATAGGGAGTATTGATTAAATGATCCGGTAAAATAGTATTTCTTTTAAGCCATTTACTTCCATTAAATTTTCCTTTGTTTGTGTAACATGACCGTTACTACTGCGAGGTGCAGTAGCACAGTAACCAGTCTCGTGTTTACACTTATACAAGATGGTTTTTTCCGCCCTTTACAAACTCTAGGGATTGATCGGTAAGATGATACAGAACAAAAAAGATCTAATTAATTTATGTCCGGAAATGCATGGTTTCTATGCTAGAGACCCGTTATTCAATCATACTTTGTAACAGAGACGGAGGTCTAATACGCGCTGTACCGTGAGCCACAGTTACAGTATGCATGGTTTGCTCCTAGATAGTGGTACTGATCCTCATACGTCATACCCTAGTGCTTTCTCCTGCCGTAGTAATTGGTAATGTTGTGTCCGATTTACTTCTCTAGCTGACTCACCTTGTAGTGGATGCGATACAGCGTTGTATTCAGTGGTTCCGGATTCTAATCGAGAGCTTGCCGTCATGGTGCTTACTTGAGAATAACGTAATAAATTATCGGACTGGAGTTTATTTCCATGAAACTTTTTTATTTTGTTATATGTTACGTAATAACGTAAGACAGGTGTCTCTATGATATGCGTGGTAGCTTTATTTACTTCGCTTCTTAACCTATAATTCGTTTAAAATTACTTGACTGTTGATGTCTGTCACTTGGCGCTTCAGTGTTAGCACATCGTCTACCGCTCGGTTGAAGGAGATACGCAAACACTGCGGTTCACGTTACATGTGCTGCAATGTTGTTCATGCAACGGGAAGCAATGTCGTAAGCTGCTCCCATCAGGTACGAAGTAAAAGAGAGAAACTCCTCCCACAGCTGATTTTATGTGACCAATGACTGAATTGCGGCAGACGTCGTGTTTTGTAGCCCTGAATTTAGACTCGTATCCTAATCTAACCACAACCTCTTGATATGAAATGTATCCGAGAAAATGGCGGTCAGCAACCTGCGGCAGGACTATTAATCACGCTCGCTTTGCTCACGGTGATTACATCTGACCTCTACGTGCAAACTCAGGTGAGAAAGAAATTCAGTTTCAGCACTAAAAGCGAATTTTAACTTCTCGCTTTTGCTCCGCGAGCTGACGCGATACCGACCGATGATCAGTCCTGATTGGAACTCTTAAAGGTTACAGGCGGTACAAGCAGACGCTAAAAGCAAGAACAATGATAGGAGGAAAAATAAGAGCAAATAAAAAAGCCGAAACGATGATGAAAATGATGCACCAAAAGATAAAAGATATATGAAATGTATATGGAAAACCATCAGCTGGATAATCTATGCATGCCCGGAGAAACCTTGCATCGTAATTTGTAATAACACAGGCTCTGCAATAACGTAAAAGATTAAACATAAAAAATAGACTGAAACCAATTAATCGAAAGTAATAATAGAGTCACTTTGGTAAAGATTTAAAAAAAGAAAATACATTTTCATCACCTCGCGATATTCGGACCGCATCTTGTCGTACCACAGAATGCGTCACTACCATTGCGCTACGGAAGACTTCCAGTTTCCAGTATTATATTTACTTATCTGTAGGACCTGTTGAACCGCGTGACCGCTACGGTCGCAGGTTCGAATCCTGCCTCGGGCATGGATGTGTGTGATGTCCTTAGGTTAGTTAGGTTTAAGTAGTTCTGAGTCCCATAGTGCTCAGAGCCATTTGAACCATTTTTAGGACCTGTTACAATGATAATTTCCTGTCTTCAAAAAGTTCGGTTTTTCATCATGTTATATGAAGTTTACCTACTGTAGGTCGATGTCTGTGATGATAGCTGGATATTTTGTGCGAAAGACTAAAGTAGTCTTTGGCTAGTGATGTGTACGAAATGTGCGGATTTTGTTACCATCGTTTTGTATGTGTATTTGTGTGTGTGTGTGTCTTGTTTTGGGTGTGTTTATCATGTGTGATGAAATGCGAAATAAAAGGGCCACACCTAGAATGCGAGATAAAAGAAAAAGCCCAACAAGGAATTGGAAGTTAACTGACCATTTCTTGTGCCCGTTTGGCAACGGCGAACAGTTCAACCATGACAATGAGCGCTGTAACTGCAGGAAGACACTTCCAGAACGCGAAGTGTCAACTATCAAGAAATTTCAACCAGACTAAAGTCACCTTTTGTGTGTCCACCAAATCTAATATACGCCTCCCAGCACCGTCTATCTGGAAGGACCCATGGTCACACAAACGCCCGAAAAAAGCTTAATGTTGTGTGATGCGCTTGGTGTCTGTGGGGGTGCTTGTTTTGGTATAGCCGTGCTCTCTCTCGACCGTTTCCATCTGCCTGGCCGTACGGAAACACTATCTCGGCTTTTTCCCTACATGAACACTTGACCATTCGGTTGCTTACAATACACTGCGTCAATCACACAGCCTGCAACATGCGGCACGTGGTCTGGTCAGAGGGACTTTCATTCGTCAGCGCCATCTATCGTGGCAACTATGTATTTCCAGACGCTTGTTCATAGGACCTTTTCTCCTCCATTTCCAGTCAGGAATCCGTCCCTGCAGTTTGTTGGTTTTATTGATGTTCACCCTTTATGTATGAAGCATAATATTTAAGCGACTGAGGAATTCGGGAGAAAGTATAACAGATGATGTTTAAGAACATGTGGTAGCACTTTGACTTTTCCAATTACATAGTGAGTCATATTGACAGAAAAATGACTATGAGAAAGAAGGCAACAGTATTTTGAGGTCGACAGAATAAACAAAAAATAAAAACAAAAAGGGAGATTGTGTTGGGTAGACTGGGTACGGTTGTGCCAGGGTACGGTTGTGACAGTCGCCATATTAGCCAAATAAAAAAGGATAACGTGGAGAGTGGGAGGGAGACAAAAGCGGCGTGCCTGTCTGGACTTGTGTCACAGTATTGCGTCAGCCGTCGCGCGACAATAACGCTAGCAACGGTCAACATTACTTTTCAACAGTCAAAAGTAAGTTTCTTGATTTCATTCCTTTTAATGATTGTTGCTATATGTGTACTGATAAAGTAATGAGAGTTGCTTCTCGTTAAACGTTAAACATTAGTAGTTTAATATCAGTGATTACTTCGAACGTAGAAAATTTTGTATTGCCATTGCGATGTTTTTCTTGTGGAGGAGTGCGTTGGGTACGGTTATGACATATTTTCTGAGTACGGTTGTGACACGAAGATAATTATTTTTTTCTAGATGCCCAGAAAGAGGTTGATTAATTCTGACAGAGGGCAGTGTGGCATTACAAAATATGGAGACGCTTATAAAGAAGTGAAAAACGGGAGTTCTATACGGAGAGCCGCGGAAATGCACGAAGTTAATCGCATGTCTTTGCTACGATACATTCGTAAACGCGATGGAGTCACTGCAGGCCAGAATGAAGACAGCGTCAGCATGGGATATGCCGCACATAATAAAGTGTTCTCTGAGGAGCAGGAACAGCAGCTGGCACTTTATATAACACGATGCGCAGAAATATATTTTGGCCTTTCTCCGAAAGAGGTGCGGAAGCTAGCTTTCGAACTTAGTACTAAATACAATCTGAAGCGACCTGCTACTTGGCTCGAGAATGAGATGGCTGGCGAGGAATGGTTTCGTTCATTCATGAATAGGAATCCTTCACTCTCTGTTCACGTAGCTCAAGCAACTAGCCTTTCAAGAGCAACGAGCTTTAATAAAACAAATGTAAAAGCTCTTTATGACAATTTGCAAACTGTTATGGACAGACAGAAATATGAACCACAGGATATATACAATGTTGACGAAACAGGCGTCACCACTGTCCAAAAACCTGACAAGGTAGTAGCAAGACGTGGGGTACGCCAAGTGGGAGCTCTTACTTCAGCTGAGCGAGGCACATTAGTCACAGTTGCTTTGGCAGTAAATGCCTTTGGGAATACTATGCCTCCTCTATTTATATTTCCACGGGTTCGTTATCGTGATCATTTTGTTAGGGATGGGCCTGTAGGATCAATTGGGACTGCAAATCCTTCAGGATGGATGCAAGATGAATCGTTCTTAGTATTTCTCCAACATTTTAAGAAATTCTCTAATGCTTCTCAAGCGCATAAAGTGTTGCTATTGCTGGATAACCATTCCTCACACATCCACATCAACACATTGGATTTTTGTGAAGAAAATGGAATCACATTGCTTTCATTTCCTCCACACTGTTCGCACAAACTACAACCCTTGGATAGATCTGTGTTCGGACCCTTCAAGAAAGCTATAAATACTGCTTGTGATGGCTGGATGTGGAGTCACCCTGGAGAAACAATGACAATCTACGATATACCAGGTATTATCAAAACTGCTATGCCTCTGGCTTTCATACAATCGAACATTCAGGCTGGTTTTTGCAAAACTGGTATTCACCCCTATAATCTTAATGTATTTCAAGAAACTGACTTTGCATCTTCCTTTGTTACGGACAGCGCAAACCCTGACAGAGAAAAGAACGCTTGTGCAACACCATCTCTTGAAATGCACACACCGAAACCTGAGACTGGGAAAAACAATGCTGGAGTTAACAATGAAATACCACAGTTTTTAACACAAGAATTTGGCTTTTCACCATCGTCTGAAATAGAAAGACCTGACTCTGGAGACAACAATCCTGAACGCAATCATGAATTGGAGCCACTTTCAGCTTCTTTATTATGCGAATCTTCAATCCCAAGTTCAAGTAGTATTGAGCTAACTGCGTCATTCTCAGCCACTCCACCTGTTTTCTCGCCTGAAATTGTTCAGCCTTTTCCTTAGGCTCCGCAAAGAAAAACAAGAAGTTCCAGAAATAAAATGTCAACCATCTATACAGACACGCCTGAAAAAGAGGCAATTAAGCAAGAATATGACGAAAAAGAAAAACGATTGAAGGCTCAGCAGGTAAAGAAACATCTTACTGAATCAAGAGGAATAAATAAAGGAAAAGGAAAAAACAAAGCAAAGAAAAGGAAGATACCACCTTCGCCATCGGATGAAGAAGATTATTTCTGTCTGGTTTGCTTAGGCCCATATTAAAAAAGTAGGCCTGGCGAAAAATGGATAAAATGTCAAGGAAAATGTGAGCTCTGGTCCCACTTGGAGTGCGCAGGTGGCAGTCGGTTTTACATTTGTCATAATTGTGATGAGTCAGACTAGATCTCAGTGTCGTACTTTTGCACTTTTAGAACTAAGAATCAACCTTATATTTCTCCTGTTCTTTGTTTTTTTGTGATCACATTTACACAAATGCTTAGATTTTCCTTGAATAAGACATTTTAAGATTTTTGTTTCACTGGTTTTTATAATGCCTCTTTATTTATATGTTTTGTATTTCAAAACACTTAATATATTGTATAGTTTGATATTTTAGTTAAATTCTTCTGCTGATTGTAATATTATGACTGTTATAATAACAGCTATAGATGCTAGAGTTTCTTATTAATTACAAGCTATTAAAGTGTACCAAGATTATATTTCTTTTGTTGCATAAAAGTTCAATTTTTACAGAAGAAGATTATGTTGGTATTATGTTAGATATTAGTTGCAATAAAACTGATTTTATATTATTTGATGCAATATTTAACGTGTCACTACCGACCCCAGGTACTGTCACAACCACCCCTGGGGTGTGGTCGGTTGTGACATTTTTCATTTTTTTTCTAATTTGCTCCTATGAGATAACCATTGTAACTAGCGACAAAATTTTAATATTTTCATTTAGACAAATGTACACTGCACTGTAAAAAACATTTTTACTCCATCTAACTCGCATAGTAAAAACAATATAGGGAATCAAATGAAAATTGTCACAACCATACCCAGTCTACCCTACTGCACACCAGCTGATCCTTCTGTCAGTGTAAATGTACGCTGTAACATACAAGATTTTCCTAGAAAAAAGTAAAACTGAAGACCCCTTACAGCGAGTTTGAGAGCAGAACTAAATGTCACAGCATTAATGGAGAGTATTTTGGGGTCGATCGCGACCAAGTAACATCTTTCAGATTATTGGGAGGGATACTCTGGGCTACTATTTTATATGTACTGTTTGCATTTTTTGCAGTCTGTAACATAGAGGCAAATTATCTGCACAGTCATCGCATTACTAGCGGGGCCTCTTTCCGAAATCGCCTGCAATACTGCAATACTCCTGCAAAATGTAGCGAGTACCACAGTATGTGAAATAAGATAGGTGTTTTCTCAGAGTTTTTTCAACTGCATCCGGCTATTCGCAAATGTATTAGACCCCAATTAAACCATTTAATCGTGGCCTCAGTAGGCGTTTGACCGCTAACAGACAAATAGCTGGAATTGTAGGCTATATAGAGAGCACGTCACAGTTTAACTCCACCCAGGAGAAAAGCATTCTGGAAGTGTATTTATTCGTTAATTCCAGCAAAGAACAGTGTTATACTATGCTAGTGTTATGTATTGTAGACGGCGGGAACAGAGGAGTGAGTGCTATGCTGCTTTGCCACGGAGCGTAGTTACAACATGAAAACTTGTTTACATGTTCTCGTTACTCAATAGGTGGAATAAAGTGCACGTTCTGTCTGCTGAATTGAGCAATGCGTTCCACAGAAAGCGGTTCAGCTGGGACAAGGAGTCGTGCGGGACGCGTTCGTTCGGCTGTGCATACTCGTAATCGTGTGTTGCAAAGTTCATTTAGAGTACGCCAAGCGCTTTCGGTGCATTGTAATCTAGATTTGGAAAACATAGTACAGAAAATTATGTTACAAGAAAACACGTATCAATCGCGTTTGTATATCAATTCATTAAGGATAAACTGTTGCCATGCAGTCATTAGAAACTGAATGTCAACAGATCGGTTTCTGATGGGTAAAGACTTATTAGAAATTGGATGTGAACTTGTTACATTCTAATGGCTAAGGCCTTCTCCTTAGATTTGATGTTTATAGAACTTTTGGAGATTTTCTCATGAAAACAATTACTACATCGAGTTCTATTAATAGAAAAAGGAGGAATAAAACTAGAAGTTGTGTGTCGAATTTTTTGCAACTTATGAGAAATGTAAAACAGAAGAAACGACGAATTAAAACAAGGAAAACGGTTCTAACTGTGGTAAATAGTCCTATTTTCTTCTCATCGTTAGCTGTAAGGCATATTACTGTTTTAGTTACTTATACATCTGGAATCACCGTTAGTGACAGCAAAGATGGTATGAACACCTGTCACATGTTCAAGCAATAATAATGATGAAGATAATAAATCGCACATCTCATCCATCTGGGTGCTTACACCAATGTTCCTGACGCGGCTTTATTTAACATGTGTAGTAATTATGCTGTTGGGGTGTTTTTATCTGAACCCATCTCGCTGTGTGGCAATCTGTTGCCTACGCAGTTCGAAACAGTAGTAGAGAAGCCCATGTGAAGCTCTCACCTGCAGAGATTATTGAAATGCTGCCCCAGGTGGCCGCTGGCGGGATTAATTACTAGGGATGGGCAAATCGATGAGTTACATTCGTGAGCTGTGCCTCAAAACGAAGTAAACAAGGGAGATATGTCGGCTGCATTACAGAAAATCTATAGAGATTGCAGTCGCAGATAAATGGGGATTATAGCTCTAAATATTTAATTTTTAAAGTAAAATAATTAGATATAAAAGAAATTAATTATTTTTAATTAATGTTTTTTTGTATGGTTTACCACAAAGTAATTTATTGTATCTATATATCTTTGTTGGGTTCATACTGAATTCATATACATGTATGCTATTTTGGGACGCTCTATTGATGATCTGTGGTGCTCTCTTTTCTTTTGAAAATGTTAAGAGTTAAGTGTATCACAGAGAGTGAGTGAGTGAGTTTAGGATGGCGTTTCTACGTGCGCATATGACTTCAGCAGGTACAAACGCATAAGATTCAGTGTCCAGTGTAATTCTATGGGTGAACTAAGTTCAGCCGTAAAGTGGGTATAATTTTCGTCACTAAATGTGAGTGTATCTGAGATGAAGGCACTAGAGCAGCAACTGTAGTAATAATCGGAAATAAGCAAACACCTTCAGGTAGTTCCTTTGCGACGAGGGAGATGTGATCATTGAAACTTATTAGCAGCATATGTAATGAATTGACAAACAAGAAGTTTGGTGCACTTGTCATGATTCTCAGACGTAGTTACAGTGAGCAAAGGAGGAGAACATCAAGGAATGTAACAGAGAGCTAATGGACAATTTGTCGAAACGTGATCAGGCGTTAATTAACAATCTAGACGAAATGAACGAATCTCGCAAAGCTATGAATAACAGGCTAACTGGAAGTGAACAGTTGAAAATGAGAACCATATAGATATATAAAAAGCCACACACTCAAGGACTGCGTTCAATGGCACCAAGGTATAATATGTGAATACTGAGGTATTGTAGTATTAGTAATTCATTCTTGACGGTCATCGGCGATCAGATGGCGCGCCGGAGGCCTATCTGTGCACCATCCGTTTTGACTCTGCAGACGGTAACTGCGCTGGGTTTAGAGGCGAACAGTGTGTACAATATTCATTATAACGTTCAACTATGCTCCGCGGACGAGAAAGCGCTCCTGTTGAACAACTTAACCCATTTGAGCAGGGTCGCATTATGGACCTGCGGGAAGCTGTATAGACGTATCGACAGGTTGCTGTACATGTTGGGCATCATGTATCGGTGGTGCATTGCTATTTTCAGTAGTGGTCTGTGGAAAATTCGCACACCCGTACACCAGATTTTGGACCCCCATGTAGTAGAGATGCAGGTCAAGATGGACGCTTTGCGAGAGTAGCAGTAGCCAACCGAACATCATCCAGGGAAGACATACGGGCACATGCTGCACCTGATGTGTCACCAAGAACCATTGGCAATCGTCTGCTTGCAGGAGGACTAAGATACCGTATTTTTCTACCACTGACGCTACGACACCATCAAACATGCCTACTCGGGTGTCGTGAAAGAGTCGAAGAAAGAGTGGAATGGCGCTCTGTTGTCTTCATTGAAGACAGTAGCTTCTGCCCGTAAGCGAGCGATGCAAGTGCACGTGTAAGGCATAGACTTAGTGAGTGCTTTCGCCCACGACACATAGGGCCCATCCCAAGCATCGTGATTTGGGGGTTGATCAGTTACAACTCGTGGTCAAATTTGTTGTGTCTGTAGGGTAAAGTATTCGGTGCCTATTACATTTCACAGGCTGTTATTTCCAACCTACTGTCATTTCTTCGACAGAAATGTGATGCAGTTTTTCAGCAGAGCTGTGAACATCTACATAAGGCTGCTGCGATGTAGAGTGTTCTTCATGGTGTGCAATAACTACCCTGGCCAGTGAGAACATCATAGCTCCCGCCTATAGAACACGGATCGGAGATGATGAAGAGGGAACTTGAAACTTACTGGCAGATTAAAACTATGTGCCGGACCGAGACCCGAACTCGGGACCTTTGCCTTTCGCGGGCAAGTGCTCTACCAAATGAGCTATCCAAGCACGACTCACGCCCCGTCTTCACAGCTTTAATTCCGCCAGTACCTCGTCTCCTACCTTCCAAACTTCACAGAAGCTCTTCTGCGAGAGCACTTGCCCGCCAAAGGCATAGGTCCCGAGTTCGAGTCTCGGTACGGCACACAGTTTTAATCTGCCAGGAAGTTTCATGTCAGCGCACACTCTCCTGTAGAGTGAAAATTTCATTCTAGAGACATCCCCCAGGCTGTGGCTAAGCCACGTCTCCTCAATATCCTTTCTTCCAGGAGTGCTAGTTCTGCAAGGTTCGCAGGAGAGCTTCTGTGAAGTTTCAAAATTTCGTCTGTAGGTGATGTACGTTGCAAGCAACGTGCTGTCATTGAATTTCTCACTACAGAGGAAGAAACTGTGGGGAATATTCACAAACGCTTGTGCAAAGTCTATGGAGCATCTGCTGTCGACAGAAGTACAATTAAACGCTGGGCACAGTGGGTGAGGTCATCATTCGGCGGAGGTCCACGATTTGCACCGGACGGGGAGACCATTCACAGCTCTCACACCTGACATGTTGTGACGAGCTGATGTCGTTCGCGAGGACAGACGCATTACGACTCGGCCATTAGCGCTACATCTTGTCAATCAACAAATGAAGTGTGGATGCAATTATCCACATTCTTGAATATTCAAAAGTGTGTGCAAGATAGGTCCCGCGGTGTCTAACAATGGATCACAAATCGCACAGAAAAAACATTTGCCTTGATTACATGCAACGTTTTGAAGCTGAGGGGAGGCGTTCCTATCCCGGATTGTGATAGGTGATGAAACCTGGGTTCACCATTTTGAGCCCGAAACAAAACGACAGTCGATGGAATGACGCCATGCCCACTCCCCACAGAAGAAAAAAGTCAAAGAAACTTCTTCTGCCTGTTGTTTTATAATTTACACATCTCCCCTACGTTCCTCTTAGTTGTAAAATGACACATGGACAGCTGTTGAGATGAGTATTGGAAATCCAAGCTTGTAGCTTTGAGATTTTTTATCTTCGAGATACAGATATTAGCGTGGCTGATGTTTGCCAGCAGGTAGAGAGGAAAACCTAAGACTCAAGGACGAATACAGTGAAGTAACAGTGCTGCAGGCAAAGAAAATTTCCTTCGAGAATTTTATAAAAGACATATTTACTCCTGTGACTGTAACAGTCACAGGCGTAAATATGATGCTTTTTTTAAAGTGCTACATGACTGTGAATCCCAGGTATAAAAAATTAATTAATTCCTTCGAGAATGTCTTGTAAATGGTCCTTAAACAATCAAGTAGGCTGCATGGAAAACATAAAAAACATATATTTTGTGTTTTTCAAGGACTATTTAGGGTGACAAGAGTAGCCCGTTCCAAAGCCGTGGAGCTCACGTATCCAGAAACAGAAAGATCGTGTGCGTATATAATATTACCTTCTAGTGCGGATCATTAATAGCATGTAAAAAAAAGTTCAACACCTCTTCAAATACAGACGATGGCCGAGAATTACTGGTGATTTATCTTCCTACATCGCTTTTGCATGTAGATGGAATACTCTGAGGAACTGACTGTGAGAGATTCAACAATAACCTAACTGTCTTACAAAGTCTTAGCGGCGAACGTTATGTAACTGTAGATTTGTTAATTACGTTTTTAAACTGCACTACGCCATGAGAATCGGCACCTACTGCCTGTAAAGTCCATTTATTGTAAGAATCTGTTGACTAGACCACGCAACACACAAGCGGTCAGCAGTGCCAGCTGAGCAACGCGAAAGTAACCATACGGACAAAGTCGAGTGTGTTTGCAACATGTAGCTTGAAAGATGAAGATTCAGCGGGTCTCAGTGTTACACGCTGTGAATTTCTCAGTGTGCTACCTGGCGAGAGCGGGTAAACAGCTTACCGAGAGACAATTGAGAAGTGGAACTCAGCTGACAAAGACCACTACACAACGCGGGCCAAGGGCACCGAGAAGGATTGACCGCCGAGCTGAGGGACGAAAGAGATAAGGAACCAGTGGAGGCTGAGTCGGGCTGCCGACAGTAACCGCCTTCCCTGTTGACGATGAGAGTGGGGCATCACAATGAGCACATCACGCAAAAGGGATACGCTGTAGCACTTGACACAGATGTGTTTACTGAGCTATACGGCTGACACACAGGAGACATACGGATCGCACTTCCGGAGCAAGGACACCTCCTACAGTCCTTCATCGCACTCAGTGTAAACATAATCCGTCACTGAGATTGCGACGACTTTGACTTGAGAGCAGACCTTCGAGTATCTAAAGCGATAACTGGGGCGATGCTCGTAACGTGTTTTCACAAGACAAACTGAAAATAACTTACGAGAGCGAGCTGAAAAGTAATGCTTCAGAATTTTTTTTCTGTTGTCAATAACGGTTAAGCTGTTACATTATATGCATATTACTCGGTCGACTTTATCCCTTTACCGAAGCAAGTAGAACCCTCTGCCGCTAGGGGGCTCCGAACTGTAGCGTGTGTAACATGGCGGTGTGTAACGTAACTATGTTGATGTGTGATAAGCAGCGTACTGAAATCGCAGACAACATGCCTTCGACTGAAATTCATAGGCGAATGAATGCTGTGTACGGTGATGATTGCATCTATTTCGGTAATGTGGGAAGTCGGGTTGTTCGTGCTCGTATTGAAGGAAACGGTGGTACTGATCTCAACGTGTATGGCACACCTCCAAGTGGACGACAGCGGACGGCAACCGACGAGTTGCAGCGGAATCGGGTTGACGAACTCATCAGAGAAAATCAACGGATAACATTGACACAGCTTCAGGTAAGCGTGGCATATCGTGAGAGCGTGTAAAGGCCGCTGTTGCAGAACTATGGTACAGAAAACTGCGTGCACGGAAGGCGCTTCCGATACGACTCCTGACATAAAACGGAGTATACTGGACGTCTGTCAACAATTTCATTTGAGTTTTGAACGTGAGGGTAATGATTTATTGAACAACATTTTGACAGGCGATGAAAGACGATTTCACCATTTTGACCCAGAAAACAAGACAGCAAGAATTGCGTTCCGCCACGAAGGACTACTGACGCCAAAAAAAGTTCAAGACCATGCCATCAGCAGGCTAAGTCACGCTCACGGTATACTGCATTTGGAATTCATTCCTAAAGGCACCGCCATAGACTCTGCAAGTGCCACAGACTCTGTAAGGTACTGTGAGGTCCTCAGAAAAGTGAAAGCACGAATTCGAAGATGTCCACGTATGGAGCACTCTCTCCTTCAGCATGCCAATGCCAGGTCACACACAAGCGCTGTGACATCTGCTACAATCACACGCCTTGGGATCGCTATCATCGGTTATCCCGACTTGGCCACATCCGATTTTCATGTATTACCAAAGTTTACAGAACACCTTCGAGTACTTCACTTCTATACTGTTGAAGCGGTGAAAGCAAAGGCTGCAGCTCTGTAAAGTAAAAAATTCTACATGGAGGTATCAACAAACTGGACTCTCTTTGGTGGAAATGTGTTCGTCGCCAGAACGAATATGTTGAGAAAGAGGTATGTAGATGTGAAGAATAAAGATTTAGAATGTTAGTAAACTATGTTTAATTTAAAAAGGTCTAAGAGTTATTACAAGAAAAAATAATCGGAGGCACTACTTTCAAGCACACTCTCGCATACAGGGTGCAATCAGATTCCCTTTACAGCTATGAGGACACGTTCCTCACACCAAAAGAAGAAGAAATATGGAGTAAACTTGGCCTGTAAGACGCTACCTTAAAAGCTATAAGAACTTGTTCTATAGAAGAAACGTGTTTCGCCGTAGCGAAAATGAGCGATTGTTCATAACTGTTAAAGTATACATTTTTTAACCCATGTTTACTGGAAATTTCTTTTTTTGTTTGGTTTTACTAACTCCTCCCAAAATTTGTAAAGCAAAGAGCTTCCAGTAGAAGGGATGTGCTTCAAAGTAGTGAAGATAAACAAGTGCTCTTAGCTCTCATGCTATGCGGCTTAGAGCGCTTAATTACTAGCGATTTTTTTTTCTTCTTTTGATGTAAGGGACGTGTCCCCGAAGTTTGTTACACCGTATATAGGTAGGCTTCCGCGACCGGAGTAAATATCATTAAAATCTTTCTGAATGTACTGCCGTCCACATGGCCGATTACCGATGCGGTCGTTGCAATTACCTTAGTTACACCATTGACGAGCAGGGATATACCAAAACTATGAAGAATATTTGCAAAGATCCTACCAGTTTTATTTATGATATATGTGTTTATGTCTATATCTAATCACAAAACTGTGTTCGCTTTTGTATTTGAGACTTTATCTAGAACGTCTGTTAATTTACAGAAAAAAGTGTTCGCATTACCACTGGGTGGTCGATAGACAAATAAAATCACGAAACATCCTCCAAAAAAATGGGTTCAAATGGCTCTAAGTACTATGGGACTTAACATCTGAGGTCATCAGTCCCCTAGACTTAAAACTACTTAAACCTAACTAACCTAAGAACATCACACACGTCCATGCCCAAGGCAGGATTCGAACCTGCTACCGTAGCAGCAGAGCGGTTCCGGACGGAAGTGCTTAGAACAAGGATTAAGTGCACCCGGCTTGCCAACAGTACCCAGCAAACCCGGAGGATAACCCATCCAAGTGCTATCCAAGCCCGACAGCGCTTCACTTCGGTGATATGAAAATTTGGAAATTTGTTATAAGTTTCTATGAAACCAAACTGCTGAAGTCATCGGTCCCTAGGCTTACACACTGCTTAATCTAACTGAAACTAACCCATACTAAGGACAACACACACACCCATGCCCGAGGGAGGACTCGATCTTCCGACGGGGGAAGCCGCGCGAACCGTGGCAAGGCCCCTAGACCGCACGGCTATCCCGCGCGGCGGTGATCTGACTGGAACCGATGTTACCACTGCGGCGAATCCGTTAGTGAGCAATAGATACACAGAACCATTCGTTTCTTGTTAGTGTCAGTCCCTTTTAATTTCAAACGTTGGCCTTCAATAACTCACTGAAGTTGATGTTTCGATTTTAAGTTGTGCTCCTTCGCTAATATACAGACATGATCTGCCACCTTTTGAAGAGGACCTATAGTAATAGACCGTTCTTTCATACGACGATAATACTGTATAATGTATTTTTGTGTCTTTATACCAATGCCCTGTGACGCAAACCTATGAGTAGTTTAAAGATTGGAGCAGAAATTAAGGTTGCTATATTTCTGATTTTGTTGATTTGATGGTTTCATTAAGGATTTTTGTCCGTGATATTTCCAGTGTTACATGTCCCAATGCTTTTTTTAATTATATCTAGGAAGTGTGCTATTTTATTCAGCAATATACATATTTTACAACATGGCAGAATTACTAACATAGGAATAGCGAACAAAGTTATCTACTGAAATATTACGCAGATGACATGATATCTCAATGGAACTAAAAGAAAAAATATTTATTATTTTGTCAAATCCCTTTCTTGACTTTCAGATAAGTAGCTGCAATGAAAAACACGAATTCCAGATGTATATAGGATAGCAGTTACAACTGACGCTACAAATAACAGAATAATGTCTCATCAAAAACGTAGAATTCTATGCGATACGGCAATGCTCAACATAAATGTAACGGCCACTCTGATACTAAAGGTCAGGTGCAAAAAGTAAACTTAATTAAACTGGTAACTCTTAATAATTTTCATAGTTATGCAGTTGTCAGTGAACTCTGCAGCAGTAATAAAAACAAAACGAGCAAGAAATACAGATACATGTTAAGAAGTATATCACTTTAGCACAGTACTGCCCGTCCCGCTCACCCTCAGATACTTAGTAGTTTGCCAAGACCGTCATATGAGAGATTTAGCCACGTAGTGTACCCTTTAGCTTCCGAGTGTGTTTGTGGTAAATCAGCGAGGTACCAGCTAGCAGCAGCGGGATGCGTGCTCAAGCCGCGCACGCTGGACGACGGACGTCATTAGTGGACACAAAGCGCCGACGCCACCAGAGGTGGAAAGCCGGTGTCAAACTAGCCAAGGGCATACACTAAAAAACCGCCATGCTGGCGTCAGCCCCTACATAAATATGTGAAATACCTCGTTGACGACGTCATCATATACGCTCTGCCTCGAGTGTGCTAATTTAACAGTTCAATGTTGCAGCTCTTTTCACTGACAATGACTTTGTAGTGGAAACAAAGCATACTAATGCCTAATTGTTAGACGAAGAGATACTCAATATTTTAAGTTTCATATCTTAATCGAGAACTTCGCCGCTTTGTGCCTAAAAAGTCAACACTTTCATGTGATGCCTACCTACCATAAGTGGGTGATGGAGAACTTGCTTCACTGCAGCAGCAGCAGTTCTGTCTACCAGTGCTCTGAAATGAAATGTCGTGTGGCTAGGGCCTCCCGTAGCTCGTGGTCGTGCGGTAGCGTTCTCGCTTCCCGCACCCGGGTTCCCGGGTTCGATTCCCGGCGGGGTCAGGGATTTCCTCTGCCTCGTGAGGACTGGGTGTTGTGTGATGTCCTTAGGTTAGTTAGCTTTAAGTAGTTCTAAGTTCTAGGGGACTGATGACCATAGATGTTAAGTCCTATAGTGCTCAGAGCCATTTGAACCATTTTTTTAAGGCCTCCCGTTGGGTAGACCTGTCGCCTGGTGCAAGTCTTTGGAGTTGACGCCACTTCGGCAGCTTGCGGGTCGATGGGGATGATATGATGATGATGAAGACAACACAACACCCAGTCCCTGAGCGGAGAAAAATCTCCACCCAAGCCGGGAATCGAACTCGAGCCCCTTTGTATGGTATTCCGTCTCACAGACCACTCCGCTATCGAGGCGGACACCAGTGTTCTGAACAGCATTGTCTGCAGATAAGTGACGTAAATGTTAGAAAGAGGGCCAGCAGGCAGCTGTCATTGCTAATTCATCACGATATGTATATATTTTTCTCTCAATCTGGTCTCTTTATATTTCCTTAATGTGTTTGTCACTGATAAAGCTGATTCATCTACACGCGTGTTTGTGCAGACGTTTAATACACCGAAAGTCGATCATCTGAATGTAACTGATAAACGAATCATGAAATTTATTATTTCGAATACGGTACCACCATAGCTATACAATTTACTGGAAATAAATGAAAATTTGAGCCACATGAGGTCTCGAACCCGGATATCCCATTATACGCGAGCGGTGCTTCTTAACCGCTTCTTTTTTTTTTCTTTTTAAGTTGTTCCTCACGTTGCTGAGTATACCTAAGCCTACAAGGCAAGGAGACGACAATTCCATCGCAAATTTTATCCTAAAATTAAGAAGAAGCACCCAGAAAATCTCCACCACTTCAGGCGTTGTCCCGCGTCAATAAAGGCCTCAGTAACGCCTACCAGAAAGGAAAGGAGTATGCAAGTAAGTTGTCTTTCAAATGGCTCTGAGCACTATGGGACTTAACATCTGAGGTCATCAGTCCCCTAGAACTTAGAACTACTTAAACCTAACTAACCTAAGGACATCACACGCATGCATGCCCGCGGCAGGATTCGAACCTGCGACCGTGGCGGTCGCGCGGTTCCAGACTGTAGCGCCTAGAACCTCTTGGTCACAGCGGCCGGCAAGTTTTCTGTAATTTTTGGTTTATTTTTATATTTTTCCTTTTTTATTCTCTTATTTTTTATTTATTTGCTTTCTTTTTTTGTTAATCCATCTCCGTCACAACAGCACGTCCTCGCAAAGGCTGGCGATCGCCTTTGAGATCAGTGGGAGAAAACCCGCGTGGTGGAGACGCATCATCGATGCATATCTCCTCGTAGTTGTGTATGAATAACCATTGAGGGGATCGAGTATGTAAAATGCAGGATAAGAACGCATGTCAGGTACTCCTAGCATACGGATGATCGTGTTTCGTAGGGGTGTGGGTGTGGGGGGGGGGGGGGGGGTAGCGAAAACCACTCCGGAGGATTCTTGTTGTCAACTGCTCATGCTCAATTTCAGTCGTTAAGGTATTGCCAGATATCGAGGGCTGCTGTGTCACCTCCATTAAACAGGTAGTGAACAGCGTTCCAGCTAATTCAACTCACTGTGGGAAACAGTCTGTGTGTCGGAAGCGAAGCATTTGTGCTGTGATGCTGTCAATTGTCGAGCATGTGATGGATGCCAACATCTGGCGGACCAAACGCCAAGGTTTGCTCGTCCTGCCGCAAACAAATCCATGGGCATCATCATCTTGCACGCCACACGTGGTACATAATGACTATGACGCCAGATGTATCCGGTGGAGTTACGAGTGGCAGCGTACCAAGTGGACTGGATATTTGACGCAAGAGTAGGAGCGTGCACTGCACGCCACACGGAATTCCACCGGACGAGGGAGAGTCTTTCTTTAGTCACGTTCGACGGAAGCTGCGACTGCAACGAGGCGTACACCATCTTGGCCGCCGGTAGACGTAGAGGCAGAAGCGTGAATAGCTCGAGTAGAAAAAAATGGCATGGAACGTCTGCCAGCGGCAGTGGGGCAACGACAGAGATCAGGGTAACGGCCCTTCTCAATAGGCTGGAGAGGCAAGTCTGAGTACGTCGCCACATATTGACATGCGTGCCTACAAAGAGGGCTGGTGCTTGATGTTGGACATGATGAAGACTAAGATCTCGTTAGCCCTTAGGGAGTGTGAGGGAGTCATAGCTGGCCTTTAACATGTCTCGACTCACAAAGAACCCAATGCGGTCAACATGAGTGTGGCCATTGACAGGGGGCTGGGGAAAATATGGGTTTTGTGCTGGATTCGCAACACGATATGAACGTCAGCAAACCTGGTCCGTTGCCGCGTTCGGAGTCGATGGTCAAGGAGATCCACCCGGATCCCACGTTATAAGCGTCTACTACTAAGGGTCACAGATCACCGCAAGTCTGCCGCAAATCAATTTCTAGACATCTTATCACGTAGTACACCCGCAGGTGAGTGACGCATTCTTCCGGCAACCCAAGTCCTGTAGGTAGCTCGCGAGATTTGCGAATTTTAATGACGCTACCTGAAGCAGCGCCGTAGGGTTCAACTCACACCAGTGTTCCTCGAAAATCACTGCCGTTGCGCAGGACGACGACAAACTCGTCCGTATAAGCCGTTGTACATGGTGGCAGACACTCAAGGAATATTTTAGGGAAATGGTTTAAAAAAAAAAGTGTGTTTCAAAGGCCCAGTCAAATATTTACAAGTGTTCTCCCCGAGTAACTTACGCCATGCCTACGTGACACAGGTCGCTTGTCTTTCAAAACCGAGGCAGTTGTGTCCAGTTAAAGCTGCTGACAAGAGACGCCTTGAGCCCAGTGCTGAAACTACTAGCGAATTCACGCCATTGGTTTTAGCCAATAGCGTGCGCGGGATACCGATCGCGTGCGGGGACCCTGGAGTGTTCTGCGGTTCAGAACACGGTTGCTTCTCTCTCTTGTAATCCAGACTTCGAACAGAACAGACGTCTTTTTGGAAGGCAGAGCCTCTGGCTCTTCTTTTCACGGTCGGCCACCAACGTAAGTTAACATGAACCGCTTCCCCTTCCGTTGCCCATTTCAATCAATTGTTCGACCTCCTAGACTGGCCTAAACCTGGTAACGTCCCACCCTAGGCACGCCCCTTTTACACCGTACATTGAAATACATCCTCTTTATTGTACCTAATTTGCTGTTTTGTCATTTAACGGCAGCCATGGATGCCCACTCTCTAATCCTGACCGCTCAACCTCCTGCAACCTGTCGTCACGAGGCATATGTAACAACCGCCTCCCCCCTTCCCAAACCTTGCATACCTTTACAAATGGTGACCAGAAGTGGAATCATATACATTTACACCGTGCAACAAAAAGTGTGGCATCCACGAATCATCCCGGTGAGGCGCTGGTGGAGGCCACAGAGATAGATAAGGATGCTTCACAACTACATACTGGTGAATAAATAAAGATTAAATAATAAAGAATGAATTTGATCCCAGACTAACCCAAAGAGCATCCCAGAGTAACCCAGAGAGCATCCCAGAGTGCCACAGAGAGCATCCCAGAGTGCACCAGTGGGCTACAACACTGAGAAGAATCGCTTCTCGGCTTTTGGCAAGATCAATGTGTAGAAGTATATATGAAATACCAAAATAATAAAACAAGGCGAGTGTTGTGGATTGGCAAGACAGCCAACCCACTATGAGAGGAAGCCGAAAGGCACGCGTTTTAGCTCTCGCAGGCTGGCGTGAGGTTTGGAACAGGTCAAGGAAATGAGACTAACAAAAAACGTACGTAGCTGCTGGAATACTTAACTTTAATCCATAATTGGTGAACATCGCTCTTGACGGTACATGTTTTACAGCATCAATAGTAACTGGTAATGGCGCTTTGCTAGGTCGTAGCAAATGACGTAGCTGAAGGCTATGCTAACTATCGTCTCGGCAAATGAGAGCGTAATTTGTCAGTGAACCATCGCTAGCAAAGTCGGCTGTACAACTTGGGCGAGTGCTAGGAAGACTCTCTAGACCTGCCGTGTGGCGGCGCTCGGTCTGCAATCACTGATAGTGGCGACACGCGGGTCCGACGTATACTAACGGACCGCGGCCGATTTAAAGGCTACCACCTAGCAAGTGTGGTGTCTGGCGGTGACACCACAGCGAGAGTGTACAGGTTAGCGGAAGAAGGGCATCCCTGCCACACCGATCGTTGTACCAGGATGGGCGGCGTAAGAGGACCACTCTACAGGGTCCGAGATGTCTCGCCCTGGAACAGGCTCATTATTACCACCATGATGATGTCTGGGAATCTCATATTCCGCATCACTGCTGCCAGATGGGAGTGATCAACCCTATCAAAGGTCTGGCTGAAATCAAGGGAGGCCAAGACCCCCGTCATGCACCGTGTCCACGCAAGTGAGAACTTGTCACGATATAAAAATAAGGCAGTCCGGGTGTTGTGATCGCCTATTAAAGACGTCTGATCGTGGGAGATCATGAAGTGGGAGACCCTTCGGAGGCGTGCGACCAAACTCCAGGTAAAAGATCTTCATGTCAGAGTTCAGGAACGACAGGGACGATAGCCACTGATGCTGGTTCCACAATTTGGTTTGTGGAGAGGAACATGCAACCCTTGGAGGAAGACGACAGGAAGCTGTACCGCAGGGGACATCGGGTCACGGAATATGTCCGTCCACAACGGTAGGTCCTGTGTAATACTAAATGGAGGCTGTCGGATCCTGGCGACTTGTGTAGCACGCCAGCCATTATTGGTGCAATAACCTTCTCCTCCGCCAAGTCCTCAAATAATTCCAACTGCGCATCCCGCGGTAGATTGGTAATGATGGTGGAGAGCACCACACATGGGGCATAGCGTGGCCGCTGGTCCTTCGGCGTCTGGGTGGAGTTAAAATCCCCCACAGAAAATTATGGCGCCCTGACGTCCCACTTAGAGGCGCTCGACAGCATCCACGAACAAAGCGGACCTTTTACGATTCTAACGTCATGGAGAGTGAGCTCCATGACTCTAGCGCCAGGAAGAAAAAGAACGTCTGCGGCATTAAGCCATCAAGTAGAAGGAGTGCCACGCCACTGCCAATGGCAGATATGTGGGAGATGCGAGCGGTGTATCCGAAAGGGCCGAACAAATCCGCGACATTGACCTCTTAGTGGAGGCTATGTCTACATCTGCCACAGTCAGAGTGTCTTATAACATCGTCAGTTTATAGTGCGCACGTGTGTTACTGACGTTGAGAGTGCCCAATCGGGATTGTTGGGTCTCCACGTCCACCAAGAAAGTGACATCCGCGTCCGGCAGCAGCCGTCTTGGCTGGTCCAGTTGCAGCGTCCATCGCATTGTCTGTCACTGTGTCATTGTTGTGTTAGCACCTCTATCTGAACACTCACTTCTACGGCACCAGAGGTAGCAAAGTGTCATCTTGTACCTCATCTGACCAGAAGCTCGTCATTACAGATGTGTCTTTCGGCGGATCGTCTGCTGTGCACGCAGGTGGAGTCGGCACTGCAGGAGGAACGTCGAAGGGATCGGCACCACCGCGTTGCTACGACGTGAGGCGGTTGTAGGGTGAAGTGGTGCCAGAAGACGTGGCGTCATCGACCATTTGGTCCCACTGAATGAAGGTAATCATCCCAAAGCGCACGGTGCCACTTCTGGCGCTTCTGTGGGGAATTTTTGGTTACACGCATGAACTTTTCTTGGCACGAAAAAATAATTTAATTCATCATTCCCTAAATATCTATTCCTTATCTAATGTATTCAGGATGAGTAGACGGACTAATCCTAGTTAAATAACAAATTATGGATGCAATTAATAAATGTTTAGTTGTAAAATAAAAGGAAAGTGCAAAAACACAACATGGAATCCTAACAAATATATAATTATAAATCCTACTATTTATCGTATCCAAGACTGGCACTGTGTAAACGCATCCCCTGTTGTGTTCGTTAACAACACTGCAAACGTTAACATTGTTAACTCTTTTGTTAGTTCTAACTACCACCTAAGTTGGCGTTGACATCGAAAACCTAAGAGAGACGAAGTAGTGGAACCGTTCGTATTTAATGTTCCCTATATTAGTTAGATGTGCAGAGATCACCCAAGTGATCAGCAAAGTGTGGATCTTCCGCGTCGTAGTAGATTGGCGGTGTGTGGCTTCCAGAAAATAAATTCGGCTACACAATGGACGTATTGCTGCGTCTGAAAACTACTGTGGTTGAAGATACTTAGTTATTGCAGTAGTTTATGAGACTCTGCAGTCTGCTTGCCTACAATAGCCAGGAGCAGAAGTGTGTGTCTGGTGCAGTAGCGTAAGTGAGCACTTCTCAATACTAACAGCGCTACAATGAAGTACCAACCTGCTCCTCTCTCTACTGAGAAACAAATTGCTCGTACTTCTAGTGATGCAATCAGCACTGTACTAAGACAGAGACTAGTCGCCGGATAAGGTGCCAACAACGTCTCAGAGCAGCCTCGATCGCCTTCTCTCGCTTTGCCGGGCTGCACGCTCGCTACCAAGCCTCCGTTACTGTAGTGTCTGTTTTGGAAACAGCCAGTCACGGCTCTTCAGTCAAAACGATGTCCTCCCACCCTTGTACAATGCGAAACCACTCGCAGTCTATACAGCTCATCCAGCTCCTTCGAGATGTTTCTCGAAAGATTCAACCAAATGTTTGCTCAAACCTCCGACCAGTGGCATAGTCTCACAGTCTCAATTTGCCGCGAAAAGGCCAGTAGGTACACGGTGACCGAACCACGACTGCAACCTCGCCCTAGTCCGGCTTCGCTGGGGTGGCTCTCACGGTCACTCTCTGCGTGGAGCCCCTTTGCTACGCACCGCTCTTAGGAAAGCTCCCTGCCTCTTCGTTCCTACTGCTACCGAAAACTTTAATTTTCCCAGCACATGCAATTTTATTGTGTTATTAAAGTGGCAACTCTCCTAAGCATCGACCTGTCTTGATATAAAATATTTGTGTTAATTAACATAATTGGTGACTTTTGATTGATAATTCTAACATGGAAGGTGACCAAAATACAGGGGCCCTACAACCTACATGTCCGTCAGGGTGCTTACACTTGAGGTCCCGTGTGTGGCGGCTCACAATCCCGGTACACAGTTATTCGGTCCGCATCTTGACCTATACAACAATTCCAGTGATGGAAAAGTGAATGCCAGTTACACACTGTTGGCCCAAGTGAAGATCATCCCCTGTAGATTTCTCAATTTCAAGGGGTGCATATAAGCTTGAAATGCGATCTTGATCACTACCCGGAGGTTAGATTTTACATGCCGCTCTCGTAAGAGAGACGCAGTACACGAAATGGCGGCAGGAAGTAAACAAGGAAATCACGCGCGCACTCCATGACAGGCGGGAAGCATGCAAAAAAGGTTCAAATGGCTCTGAGCACTATGGGACTTAACATCTATGGTCACCAGTCCCCTAGAACTTAGAACTACTTAAACCTAACTAACCTAAGGACACAACACAACACCCAGTCATCACGAGGCAGAGAAAATCCCTGACCCCGCCGGGAATCGAACCCGGGAACCCGGGCGTGGGAAGCGAGAACGCTAGGAAGCATGCAGGCGTTCGCTAGAGCACTGCATCTGCGTGACGACTTCGCGTGGGTAGGGTTCGTCTACATCATTCGCTATGCACATGCACGCGGAAGCACGCAGCCGGCAGTTCAGTCACTCAGCACCACGCAGCGCTCATTCACGAAGTGATGACCAAAAGCCACGTGGCCATGCCACGGAGGTGAGGAAATGTAGGTTCTACACAGCTTTGGTTGAACGTAGGGGCACTAATGGACTTGCATTCGAAAGCATTTAGAACTAGAATTTCTATTTAGCTGCCAATTTCCATATTTTCCATGGAGAAGGTGTCTGTTGTATACCTGGGAGTCACTAAACGTTACTACAGAATAAAAAAAAATTAAAGTGATATTGAATGTTATTGAAGGTCATTGTTTCAGCTGTAGAACTGCATATTTCAGTGAAATAATAGCTGATGAAATAATGGCTTGGCCATGCGGTTAAAGGCGCTGCAGTCTGGAACCGCAAGACCGCTACGGTCCCAGGTTCGAATCCTGCCTTGGGCATGGATGTTTGTGATGTCCTTAGGTCAGTTAGGTTTAACTAGTTCTAAGTTCTAGGGGACTAATGACCTCAGCAGTTGAGTCCCATAGTGCTCAGAGCCATTTGAACCATTTTTTGAAATAATGGCTCTGAGCACTATGGGACATAACTTCTGAGGTCATCAGTCCCCTAGAGCTTAGAACTACTTAAACCTAACTAACCTAACGACATCAGACACATCCATGCCCGAGGCAGGATTCGAATCTGCAACCGTAGAAGTTGCGCGGTTCTAGACTGTAGCGCCTAGAACCGCTCGGCCACCCCGGCCGGCATAAAATAATGCTCACTTTCAGTCAGCTCTTAAAATCGCACTGACATTTAGACATATTTTGAACAGGACAAACTGAAAAGATTTATGCTGAGGAGTGTGACAACAGACTATAATTATCAATTTTGTTTGTAGTTACAAAAAAACTTTGATCCAGCTACACTGTGATCTTTTGTTAGTAAATCGAGCAAATGAACTAATAGAACGTGTTAGAGTTGATAATATGAACACAATGACAAAGAAAGTATAAGGTGTAGTGGTGAGAAGAGATTGTTATTATTCGAATAGATTTCTATCTCGATAATGATTCGATTAAGTAGATCATTGAAATAAATTTATTCACCAATATATTATCTGTGATTTAAATAGCGAATAACATATGATGCCACCGTCTTTCCTTTGTTTGTTTCTTCTACAGAAGTGGTATTTGTTCACTTGACTCAAGGCAGTTTCTGTCTCCGAAATTCACGTTTTGTTAAGAGTCATGGACATCCAGCCATTTAGCGCCAAGTGGTAGTTTCACTATCCTTCTACCTCTTTCCTTAGATGCTCACGACAACAGCACGTGAACATTTGAACAGCTTCGCCGTTTTCGAAATGCTCGGAGGAGGAGGAGCTTAGTGTTTTAACGTCCCGTCGACAACGAGGTCATTAGAGACGGAGCGCAAGCTCGGGTGAGGGAAGGATGGGGAAGGAAATCGGCCGTGCCCTTTCAAAGGAACCATCCCGGCATTTGCCTGAAGCGATTTAGGGAAATCACGGAAAACCTAAATCAGGACGGCCGGAGACGGGATTGAACCGTCGTCCTCCCGAATGCGAGTCCAGTGTGCTAACCACTGCGCCACCACGCTCGGTCGAAATGCTCGTTCACAGACTCTGCCGAATAATAATCTGTCCATTGTCAAAGTTCTTTCCTCAAAGGATTTCCAAATCTGCAGTCCATATCTTCGCTAGGGTGGTTCAACGTCCGTGTCTGCTCGGCTTACATACTTCTGTTACCAAGTCACGTGCCCGCAACACCACCAGGCAGCATCCAACGTCGCGGTGAGCAGTGGTTATAATGTTTACAGAGTGGTCTGAAATTTCCGTTACAGACATGTAAGACTTGCAGAGGGGACTAAGTAGATCATATTTTGTATTGGAATCCATGGCCGAGAACTTACCGTTTCAGTGCTACAACCATTTGAAAATACCGGGTAATCAAAAAGTCAGTATAAATTTGAAAACTTAATAAACCACGGAATAATGTAGATAGAGTGGTAAAAATTGACATACATACTTGGAATGACATGGGGTTTTATTAGAACCGAAAGAAACACCCCATTTTGCTAGACGCGTGAAAGATCTCTTGCGCTCGTCGTTTGGTGATGATCGTGTGCTCAGCCGCCATTTTCGTCATGCTTGGCCTCCCAGGTCCCCAGACCTCAGTCCGTGCGATTATTGGCTTTGGGGTTACCTGAAGTCGCAAGTGTATCGTGATCGACCGACATCCCTAGGGATGCTGAAAGACAACATCCGACGCCAATGCCTCACCATAACTCCGGACATGCTGTTCACAACATTATTCCTCGACAACAGCTATTGTTGAGGAATGACGGTGGACATATTGAGCATTTCTACATCTACAACTACATCCATACTCCGCAAGCCACCTGACGGTGTGTGGCGGAGGGTACCTTGAGTACCTCTATCGGTTCTCCCTTCTATTCCAGTCTCGTATTGTTCGTGGAAAGAAGGATTGTCGGTATGCCTCCGTGTGGGTTCTGATCTCTCTGATTTTATCCTCATGGTCTCTTTGCGAGATATACATAGGAGGGAGCAATATACTGCTTGACTCTTCGGTAAAGGTATGTTCACGAAACTTCAACAAAAGCCCGTACCGAGCTTCTGAGCGTATCTCCTGCAGAGTCTTCCACTGGAGTTCATCTATCATCTCCGTAACGCTTTCGCGATTACTAAATGATACTGTAACGAAGCGCGCTGCTCTCCGTTGGAGCTTCTCTATCTCTTCTATCAACCCTATCTGGTACGGATCCCACACTGCTGAGCAGTATTCAAGCAGCGGACGAAGAAGCGTACTGTAACCTACTTCCTTTGTTTTCGGATTGCATTTCCTTAGGATTCTTCCAATGAATCTCAGTCTGACAATTGCCTTACCTTCGATCAACTTTATATGATCATTCAATTTTAAATCACTCCTAATGCGTACTCCCAGATAATTTATGGCATTAACTGCTTCCAGTTGCTGACGTGCTATATTGTCGCTAAATGATAAGGGATCTATCTTTCTATGTATCCGCAGCACATTACACTTGTCTACATTGAGATTCAATTGCCATTCCCTGCACCATGCGTCAATTCGCTGCAGATCCTCCTGCATGTCAGTACAATTTTCCATTGTTACAACCTCTCGATATACCACAGCATCAGTGAACTTCCGATGTCATCTGCAAGGTCATTTATGTATATTGTGAATAGCAACGGTCCTACGTCACTCCCCTGCGGCACACCTGAAATCACTCTTACTTCCGAAGACCTCTCCATTGAGAATGACATGTTGCTTTCTATTATCTAGGACTCTTCAATCCAATCACACAATTGATCTGATAGTCCATATGCTCTTACTCTGTTCATTAAACGACCGTGGGGGACTGTATCGAACGCCTTGCGGAAGTGAAGAAACACGGCATCCACCTGTGAACCCGTGTCTATGGCCCTCTGAGACTCGTGGACGAATAGCGCGAGCTGGGTTTCACACGACAGTCTTTTTCGAATCCCATGCTGATTCCTACAGAGTAGATTTTTAGTCTCCAGAAAAGTCATTATACTCGAACATAATACGTGTTCCAAAATTCTACAACTGATCGACGTTAGAGATATAGGTCTATAGCTCTGCACATCTGTTCGACGTCCCTTCTTGAAAACGGGGATGACCTGTGCCCTTTTCCAATCCTTTGGAACGCTAGGCTCTTCTAGAGACCTACGGTACACCGCTGCAAGAAGGGGGGCAAGTTCCTTCGCGTACTCTGTGTAAAATCGAACTGGTATCCCATCAGGTCCAGCGGCCTTTCCTCTTTTGAGCGATTTTAATTGTTTCTCTATCCCTCTATTTCGATATCTACCATTTTGTCATCTGTGCGACAATCTAGAGAAGGAACTACAGTGCAGTCTTCCTCTGTGAAACAGCTTTGGAAAAGACATTTAGTATTTCGGCCTTTAGTCTGTCATCCTCTTTTTCAGTACCATTGTGGTCACAGAGTCTCTGGACATTTTGTTTTGATCCACCTACCGCTTTGACGTAAGACCAAAATTTCTTAGGATGTTCTGTCAAGTCAGTACATAGAACTTTACTTTCGAATTCATTGAACGCCTCTCGCATAGCCTTCCTCACACTACATTTCGCTTCGCGTAATTTTTGTTTGTCCGCAAGACCTTGGCTATGTTTACGTTTGCTGTGAAGTTCCCTTTGCTTCCGCAGCAGTTTTCTAACTCGGTTGTTGTTCCACGGTGGCTCTTTTCCATCTCTTACAATCTTGCTTGGCACGTACTCATCTAACGCATATTGTACGATGTACGATTTCCTATAAAGAACGTCATCTTTGCTTTGTCTTACTTTGTTATGCTAATTATTGCTATTCTGATCAGATGAAGCGCCATCTGTCGGACATTTTTTGAATTTTTGTATTTTTTTTGGTTCTAATAAAACCCCATGTCATTCCAAGCATATGTGTCAATTTGTACCTCTCTATCTCCGTTATTCCGTGATTTATTCAGTTTTCAAATTTATACTGACTTTTTGATCACCTGGTATATTGGTAAGGCGACCACTTGTACAAGTAATTTATTAGGCGTGACCCAGTGCATCACTTGTTTTACAGATTTACTCATTAATAAGTAAAGAAACAAAAAGGAAACCTGATGCAATATGGCCTCTTGCAATTCGGGTGTACCTCGAAGCCGTTGCGTGACTGTGGCGAAAAGGGAGTGCAGTGGAGTTGTACATTGTGGATAATGATGTTGATAAAGGCGGTGAGCAAGTCTTCCATTATCGTGAGCTTCGATATACAGTAGTATCATGTCGGTGTATTCTGCAAATGTTTACTCAGTCATTTTGCTCTAACATTCACAGACACGTGAATTAGGCTCAAGTCAGATCAGAGAGGTAGGATAGACGTGAAATGACATGAGCCGATCCGACGGAAGCACTCCCCTCCCCCCCCCCTCCATGACTACCCTGTTGCATACCAACCTAGCAAACATATTTTAAACGGCTGTAGCACGGAAACAGTGCGTTTCTGGACATGGTTTCCTATTCAGAATATTATGTACTCACTCCCCTCTACAAGTCCTAGAAGTTTGTAACTGGAATTTCCGAACACCCTGTATAATTACTCATCTAGCACACGGAAAATACTGGGTGTTTCCCTAAAAGCGTGCAAAAATTTAACATGACGTAGAGGATGCTCCATTGAACAATTTGAGGTAGGGAACCTCGGGTCGAAGGAGCCAGCGTAAGGAGATAATAGGAGTAAAATCACATTACTGGCAGCCGGAGTGGCCGTGCGGTTCTAGGCGCTACAGCCTGGAGCCAAGCGACCGCTACGGTCGCAGGTTCGAATCCTGTCTCAGGCATGGATGTGTGTGATTTCCTTAGGTTAGTTAGGTTTAATTAGTTCTAAGTTCTAGGCGACTGATGACCTCAGAAGTTAAGACGCATAGTGCTCAGAGCCATTTGAACCATCACATTACTGTGTACTTTTTTTTATTTACATTAGTTAACTGCACAGTGAACGTACAATTTGTACCGTGTCTTATAAAATGAGCTGAAACTGACGGCCATCAACCTCAATGCAAGCATGGCATCGGCGAACAAGATTCTGAAGTACCCTGACGAATGTCCCTGGTGTGTTTCGAATCGCATCACAGGCAGCTACAATTCTGGCAACTAATTCCATCTCTGTGTCCACTGGGGTCTCATACACAAGTGGCTTTAGGTAACCCCATAGGAAATAATCAAGTGGTTTCAGGTCAGATGACTTCGCAGGCCATGGAATTGGACCTCTCCTTCCAATCCAGCGACCTGGAAATACTGGACCGGTACATATCCATCGTACTGTACTGTACGTCTCTGAATAGCTCTGAGTAATGAATGGGTCTATCAATGATTCATGGCACGTTCAGTTATGGGACAATGTAAATAAGATCGAAGAGAGCCACCTTATGGACAAGAAAAGCAACAAAACCTGCATCATGTCTTCCTCATAATCAGGGACGTCCTCCTTATTTCCTTGCAGGAAATAAAGAATGTGCATGTAAATAAATAGCACAATGCGTGTAAACTTGTACGCATGTTAGTTGTAAATAAGCTGGAAAGCAGTAATGCTAGACAAAGTGTTAGACAAGTTTACTTCCATCTCCTTAAGCTGGCTTCTCAGAACCGAGGTTCCCTACCTCAAAAAATTGTTCAGTGGAGTATTCTCAATGTGCTTTACATTTTTGCACGCTCTTGCGGAAAAATCCTGTATAGTGACTCATCTATATTAAACAATCAGTATTGCATGAATACCTCGTTAGTAAAAATTTACGAATATCGGAGAGCAGCCCCATATGAAACAGTGGAGTACCGGTATTTTGCGTCATTGTCGGAGACGAGAAAATCCCCCATCAGACAATGGATTACTGATGCCATGCGTCATTGTCGGAGACGATGCATTTGGTACATCTGAAAATTTAATGCATCCTTCGGGAGGAATGAGTTTAACAGCAACAAAACAATCTTCAATTACTCACTGTCTCGGAATAGGCCGTTTTGTAGAATGCAGTTTTAGCACACTGGCAAATAAATGGAGAATTTTTCATCGCTCAATGGATGTTCGTGAAGAATTTGCAATGACTATAATAAATGCATCCTGTTGTTTACAAAATAAGGTGCCAGAAAGAGGTGGCTTTAATTTTAAAAACATATTTTACGTCCCTACAAAACTGGTAATTCCCCCATGTTCTACAAGCTGTCGAAGGATATCGCGTAATTTGTTTGAAGGTGAAAGAAATGTCTGGCTGCTTCTACAAGTGAACGGAGATTGAAGGTAGCCATAAACGCACTTACGAGATAGCCCGCTCACAACTGGCAGCACTGAACCGGGAAATCTCAGTGGCGAAATGCGCGGGCTACAATCACGTCATCGTTTTATCGGCTGCCGCAGCCTGGCTGCCTCTTGCGTTACTGCCTTTCCACGACCGACTCGACCCCGTTCAACTGTCTGCACATGCAATACGTCTCCTCCTCCTACTGCTATCAAGAACTCTACATAAGGAGCCAACGATGAGAAAGCAGCCAAAAAAAATTCCCAGTCTGCAATACCTTACTTAGACTGCTAACACTATCGGACACCCGTGTCTCCTTAACCCTTGACTGCTCTAGTGGGGTCCTGGGAGAACCCCAGGCGATATGAATACAATACAAAGTATGTGAACGGAACAACAGATGGCGCCTGTGATCTTGGTAGTCTTCAGTGAAGCGTTGCCGTTTAACGTTGATTGTTGGATGCGGTGTTTCCGATAATATTTTGTGAGATAAAAAGAAAGAGGTCCAGAATACCCCACCAGAGTATTAAAGGGAGTTGTTTTTCATTATATCAATTAGTGTTTTAAGCGACTGAAGTCTTAGAGTACTTCGAAAACAGCAATATTTCAATGATAATGTCAATTTTTTAAGTTATGTGAGTATGTATGCATTTTTTTCAGAATGGTATCATCGAAATCATTAACAGATGACGAGTTGGAAAGAATAGTGAATGATCCTGCGTTTGTGCAATCTGATAAGGAGAGCACAGCAGATGAGGATGAATTTATACTAAGTGATTATGAGTCCACCTCTGAAGTTACATCAGAAAGTAGTTGTGAGAATCAGATGAAGAGGCGTGTATTAGGCCTTCCGTTGACAAATATTTTTTTTGGAAAAAAGAAGTACTACAAGTGATCAAAAGAAGTTCCTTCTACAATTCGTACCCGTGCTCACAACGTAGTCAGTCACCTTCCAGGCTCTAGACGTGAAGCAAAAACGCTTGATTCAACTGACATATTATCTACTTGGCACTTGTTCATTACTGAAAATTTATTACAACTGACACTCACCAATACAAACGTCAAGGTACATGACATGTCAAACAAATACAGAGCTCCTCAACTAGCATTCATAAAGCTGCTACATATACATACATCAAAAAAAGGTTTGCATCACCTCGGTTTCGAGAGTTCCTGAACCCGTACACGAAAATTGGTATAGAGATCAACATAAACATGATTTCCGTTCTTTTTAATTCTCATGATAACCACACATTGCACCTTCAGAGGTGGTGGTCGAGATTTATGTACACACCAGTATCTTTAATACCCAGTAGCACGTCCTCTTGCAGTGATGCATGCCTGTATTCGTCGTGACATACTATCCACAAGTTCATCAAGGCACTGTTGGTCCAGATTGTCCCACTCCTCAACGGAGATTCGGCATAGATCCCTCAGAGTGGTTGGTGGGTCATGTCGTCCATAAACAGCCCTTCTCAATCTATCTCAGGCATGTTCGATAGGGTTCATGTCTGGAGAACATGCTGGCCACTCTAGTCGAGCGATGTCGTTATCCTGAAAGAAGTCATTCATGAGATGAGCACGATGAGGGCGCAAACTGTCGTCTATGAAGACGAACGCCTCGAGAAAATGCTGCCGATATGGTTCCACTACCGGTCGGAGGATGTCATTCACGTATCGTGCAGTCATTACGGCGCCTTCCATGACCACCAGCGGCGTACTTAGGCCCCACATAACGCCACCCCAAAACAGCAGGGATCATCCACCTTGACGCACTCGCTGGACAGTGTATCTGAGGCGTTCAGCCTGACAGGGTTGTCTCCAAACACGTCTCCAACGATGGTTTGGTTGAATATATATGCGACACTCATCGGTGAAGAGAACGTGATGCCATCCTGAGCGGTCCATTCGGCATGTTGTTGGGCCCATCTGTACCGCGCTGCATCGTGTCGTGGTTGCAAAGATGGACGTCGCCATGGACATTGGGAGTGAAGCTGCGCATCATGCAGCCTATTGCGTACAGCTTGAGTCGTAACACGACGTCGTGTGGCTGCACTAAAAGCATTATTCAACATGGTTTCGTTGCTGTCAGCGTTCCTCCAAGCCATAATCCCTAGGTAGCGTTCACCACTTCAGTAGTAGCCGTTGGGCGGCCTGAGTGTGGCATGTCATCGACAGTTCCTGTCTCTCTGTATCTCCTCCATGTCCGAACAACATCGCTTTGGTTCACTTCGAGACGCCTGGACACTTCCCTTGTTGAGAGCCCTTCTTGGCACAAAGTAACAATGCGGACGCGATCGAACCGCGGTATTGACCGTCTAGGCATGGTTGAACTATAGACAACACGAGCCGTGTATCTCTTTCTGGAACTGATCGGCTGTCGGAACCCCCGCCCCCCTCCCCCCTTATTGTGTAATAGGCGCTGCTCATGCATAGTTGTTTACATCTTTGGGCAGCTTGAGTGACGTCTCTGGACAGTCGAAAGAACTGTGTCTGTGATACAGTATCCACAGTCAACGTCTGTCTTCAGGAGTTCTGGGAACTAGGGTGATGCAAAACTTATTTTGATGTGTGTAATAGAACTGAAAGCATTTCTAGGTCTGCTTTATTTTTCTGCAGTAATGAAATCTAATCACGAATATGTTGTTGGTCGTTTTGCTAATGATGGAACTGGTCGTGATGTGTTTCGAGCCACTATGAGCGTTCATAGATTTTTATTCAATTTGTCTTGTTTGCGTTTCGATTGTGCTGCTATAAGAGATGCTAGGAAGGCTGATGACAGACTTACGGCTATTAGAGAGGTCTGGGAAATCTTTATAGACAAATGTTAAAAGTATTATACTCCAGGAGCGAACGTGACAATCGATGAAATGTTAATACCCTTTCGTGGTAAGTGCAAATTTCGCATGTATATGCCTAAGAAGCCAGCCAAATACGGCCTCAAAGTATTGTGCCTTTGTGATTCACGAACATTCTATTTATGCAATGCATTTGTCTCCACAGGCAAAGGGACCAATAAAAGTATATTATCAATTCCAACACAGGATGTTTTGAAATGAATAACACCAGTTGAGGGCAGCAATTGAAATGTGACTGTAGACAACTGGTTCATGTCACTTGAACTCTGTGATCAACTGGAGGCCAAAAAGTTGACTGTCTTAGACAGTCTAAAACTAAATAAACAGCACATCCCAGAAGAATTCAAACCAAACAGAAGCGCCCAGTAGAATCTCCATTATTTGGGCATAACGAAGGAAAGACAATTTGTTCTTATGTTCCTCGGAAATGTCGAGCTGTTGTGTTGCTTTCCTGTATGCACCACGATCAGAAAAATAGTACTCAAAAGAGAAAACCTGAAATGATCATTGATTACAATGCCACAAAAGGAGGAGTGGACGCACCGGACCAAATGTGCGCCAACTATTCGGTATCACGGTGAACACGCAGATAGCCAATGTCTGTGTTTTATGTTATTTTAAACACAGTAGGAGTCAATCCTGCTGTTTTATTTCATTGCCCTAAACAACTCGATCAAACTGATGATTTAAAAAGAAGAGAATTGGTTTAGTAAAACCCCATATAAAAAGTCAAGCTGTCCTACCCCTTTCTCGTGAACTGAGAGACGTTGATATTAAAGTTGGTGGTACTCCTCTAGCCTCAACATCTTCAGAGCCAGAACCCATGAGGAAAGCAAAATGCTACATATGTGCAAGAAATGCGGACAAGAAAACCAAAACAGTGTGTGAAAAATGCTCAAAATATGTTTGTCGATTTTCAGTGTGCCAAAATTGTTTGTAATCATTTCTCAAATGCTTATTTATAATATTCAGTGATAAAAGTGCAATTCAAAATAAAATTTCTTTAAATTACAGTTTCTTTTAACTTATTGGAGTCCTTTGGGACCCCACTAGAGTATTAGCGTATGAGCATTTTACCAGAGTAGTTAAGGATTAATATAATTACGCAGTTCGTTCGTGTTTAAGAGCTACAGAATGAGTGAATCAAACATGATCTCAGTGGTTCGTAAAGATTGATACCACCAGACTTTATATCTAAAGTCTCCCAAAACTTTTACGGAATGCTGCGGGATGTCCAAACTCATCAAAATGTCCAAATGTGTGTGAAATACTGAGGGAATAAACTGCTGAGGTCCTCGGTCCGTAGCCTTACACACTACTTAAACTAACCTACGCTAAGCACAACACACACGCCCATGTCCGACGGAGGACTCGAACCTCCGGTGGGAGGCGCCGTGCAATACGTGACACGGCGCCTGAAACCACGCGCCACTCCGCTCAGCTCCAAAGTCATCCAAAGTGTTTTAGCATTAACTCTGAGTAAACTTGCTGTTAGAATACGAAAGTTTTTCTATCTGACATGCTTCTATTCATAATGTAGAGCTTTGAGATTCAAACAGATCGGAAGACACACTCAGTGCGAGTATGTATAAGTGTTTGTAATATTGCAAGCACTTCCAGTTTTTGTATCGTGTAAGTGACAAGGGACGATTGTAAGACTTTTTTGCCTTTTTACACCAACTACAAGTATTGCAACAAAGTCTTGCACACGATTGGAAAACAAGTAGTACGCCTGTATAGCTGTCCATGACCAATGGAGGCTTACAACAAATTTCAGACGTATAATAGCCAAAGAAATATCAGTGAAATTGCGTCACAAGTTTGAAATGACATTATAACGTTCAAAGAGTATTTTGTATGGCACGTGATTTGAGAAGTAAAGTTAAAGTGTAATTAGAACGAATTATTTGCCAAATACTGCAGAGGAATTGACGATTTCACAATTTTTTCTGAAGAAGATTGTGAGTTAAAAATCGTATACACCATTCGTGACTAAAGGCGAATTCTGGAGCGCATTGCATGTGTAGAAGGTTTTTTTTTGTAGCACACGACAGTAAATTTACGTAAATCAAATTAAGTTCCTGATGAGATTTAGAAAAAAGATTTTTTCTGAAAAACAATTTAAAACAAACAAAAAGTACATTCGTTTAGTAAACGACACAGAACTTGACCAATACATGACGCTGAATTTCAAATTATCTATTCTTCTTAACAATTTTTATTCACAGGTGAAGAATAAGTTATTTTGTGTAAGTGAATAATGTTTCGAATAATGATTATTATTTACGAATAACGAATAGTAATTTATATCTGTATTCTTTAATAGTCATTCGCATAAATTTCGTCTGAGTCTAATGCTAAGCAAAGCATTTCACACATGCGCACGCTGCAAATTCACAGCCTATGTGCAACTGAGTGCAGGCGCGTGAAATCCTCCTGGCTGCAGACAAGCTCTCACGCGGCTGTGCAAGACGCGTAGCCGGACGTACATGCGCTCACGCTGCTGTCATTAGCATCGGTAATCTTCAGCAACTTCCGCCAACGTTCGCAAGACGTATTGGCGCTCTCGCTCGCACACAGCAGGCGCGTGCGCACCACGTGGATGGGCTACGCGCTTGCAGCGCTCTAACGTACGCACCTCACGCCTACGCGAGTGGCTTCGGCTAACCGACCACACTTCCCAGCCAGACCCAAATTCCAAGACTCAGTGTCCGATACACAGAGTGCTCGCACTATAATCAGATTTCCGCACAGGGAGATACTTACTTAGTTATCTCGTCAGACTGCTTTAGCTTTGTCATGAAATACATCGGTGCAGTTTCTGTATTTGACAGTGTCTGTAAATTTCCTTTGGACATGCATTCAGTGGTATATTGTGCAATTTGGCTTA